>NC_090934.1:254204584-255434584 GCF_040938575.1 Ambystoma mexicanum | reverse complement strand
ATTTTGTTGCATGCATTTAGGATACACCACCAGAATGTAGAGTTGCAGGCGCATGATTTAAGATTGGAAAAGGAGCTAGCTGCTGAGAAACAGATTGCGTTAATGCAGCAGCTTCAAATGAAGTTGTATCATGACAAGCCTGATAAATACCAAGCAGTAGCCGAGTGAGCTGCTGTGAGAGTTGCTCGATATAAATATTGAAAGAGAAGAGGGGGAGTGAACACCCAAAAGGTGGCAACAGTAATTGCCTCCGCAGGGGTTGATTGGGACCCCGACCAATGGGATGGAGATGTTTTCGATAGTACCAGCTCAGAGAGTGGGACGGAAAGGGAAGCACCGCCCAAACTGGAACTTGGTCGGAAAGAAGTGACTGTTAAACCAGTCATCCACAGTCTTGCTGGGCACAAATCCGAATAATCCGCGAGGTGGTTTAGTGGATATGACAACGTTAGAGGACTACTCTCAGCAGGAGGTTGGGAAGATAATCAACCGATTGAAACAGAGGGCTGGTGAGCCTCTGTTGACATGGAGGGTTTAATTATTTGATGGAGGTGCGGCAGGTTTGCTTATGGGTGCGACAGACGCTGCAAGGTTTCTACCATTGTCACAGGAAACACATATTCAGGAGACTTTGCGTGCAGGACCACCTCATGATCGCTATTACAGTTAGCTGAACAAGGGTGTAATCGCAAGTATCCGATGGCGTCGGACTGGCCTAGTGAGGAGAAAAAATGGTACACTGAGAGAGAGGCGATTCAGAGGTTGAGAGAACATGCCATGAAAGAAGCCATTCGTGTTGAGACGCCCGAACATATGGGGGTAGTAGCATTATCGGTCTCAGCCCGGAATACCATTATTCAAACTGCTCCTCCGGCATATAAAAATGTCATTATGACTTTGCTGGTGGGGATGACTAGTAAAATAACGAATGAGGTGGTAGGTGCTATCAGGCAGTTGGCTGATCTAGGGGAATGGGATAAGGCAGAAGAAAGACCCGGAGAGAGAGAAAGAGAGGGGCGCAGTGATAGACGAACCCCTGGAGGGAGGTTCGATAGCCGAGATTCTCGAGTATTCAGGAAAGATATGTTTTTGGTGCTACTATAAGAGGGAGTACCGCTGGAAGAGATTGATGGGATCGAAACCCGAGAAATGTATCAGCTCTATAAAAAGAGAGGGCTAGAAGGAAAGGAGCGGTACAAGCAAGGAGTGCCTTTACCATATCAGCAGACTTATGCTGAGTTACGGAAGGTTGTGAGTGCAATGTTGAAGACAGAGTTCCAATACGTGCATTCAAAATACGAATAGAATTGTGGTCAAACTCCCGTAGTGGCTGCCCGACTTAAGGTAGACAGATAGCCTCATGTGAACATTACATTATTTTGGCAATCGAGAAATACACAAGAGGTTTGCACCTTAATTGATACCGGGAGGAGGCCTCATTGATTCACGGGAATCCTTCAAGGCTTAATGGTAAACATTTCACCATTACGGGGTTGGGAGGGAAAGAGACTCCCGCAGTCCAAACCAGAGTTGACATGAAAATTGGCAATTTGAAAAGGAACAAGTATCAAGTGCTGATTGTTCCCATACCAGAATACATTATTCTGGAGGGGTTGACACTCGTGTTAGAAGGTAAAACCTATCAATTTGGGGTGAGTGCATTGACTTGTACGCCCGTCCTTGTAGGAACATTGAAAATGCCCCCATACAGATTCCCTCAGCCACAAAACAAGTATCTGTGAAACAATATCATATTCCTGGGGGGCAGAAGGAGATTTCAGACACTTTTAAAGGATATGTTGAAGCAGCTGTGTTATGACCTGTGACTATGGCTTGGAACAATCCGGTCTGGCTTGTTAAAAAGCCGGGTGGAAGCTATAGGATGACTGTGGATTATCGAGAGTTGAAGAAGTACACTGCTCCGTTAGTCCTTGCAGTTCCAAATGCAGTTACCTTGATTGAAAATGTGCAAAGGCTCAAAGGAACCAGGTATGTGATAATCGATCTGGCAAATGCATTTTTCACAGTACCGATTGCAGAAGAATATCAAGAGCAGTTTGCATTCTCTTGGAATTGAAGGCAATATACATCTCAACATTTGCCCATGGGGTACATGCATAGTCCGACCATCTGTCACCAGCTGGTGGCAGAACACTTAGATAAGATTCTGTGCAAACCCGGTGTGCACATTTCGCACTGTCGATGATATTTTGATACATGGAAAAGATGTGCGGATGCACCTAGACCTCATTAATGAGGGACTGAGAAAGGAAGTGTGGGAAATTAATGAGACGAAAACCCAAGGTCCCGCAGAGACTGTGATTTTTCTGGGGATTCAGTGGCACAATGGGCATCGTGAGATGGTGCCAAAGGCTAAACAAAAGATCATTAAGTTCTCCACACCTATGAATAAGAAACAAGCTCAACAGTTCATAGGTCTGTTTGGGTTCTGGAGACAGCATATACTACATGAGGCAGATTCTTGTGCCCCATTGTAAGGTGACGAGGAAGAAATTTCACTTTGAGTGGGGAGAGGAACAAGAAAAAGCATTTCAATTGGCAAAGGATACCATACAAAGAGTGCTTGATTTATGGCCATTGAGGGCAGGGGAAGTGGAGTTAAATGTATCAGTACAAGAGAACTATGCAAACTGGAGTTTGTGGCAGAAACAGGACCAGAAGCGTGTCCCTTTGGGAATCTGGAGTCGTAAGTTACCCAACGCTGGTGACCAATATACTCCTTTTGAAAAACAATTATTGGCATGCTATTGGGCTCTTGTGGATACAGAGCAAGTGATGGTGGGTCATGATTGATCCCACCGGAAATTCCGATTTTGCAGTGGGTACTGAGCTCTCCTAAGACACTTCGAATAGGACATGTACAAGAGGCAAGTATCATTAAATGGAAATGGTACATTCAAGATTGTGGCAAAACGGGGAAAGGGGGAGTTGCGAATCTACATGAGTAAGTGGCTGGTGTTCCGCTGGTTGATTTGGAACCTTCGGAGTGATATGATATGATATGATAGTTTATTTATATAGCGCCTATACACAATGTGTTTCAAAGCGCTTCAAGGCAAGGGAGGGAACAAGGGAAAATACGATGACATTCTTACAGGCCATGAACAGTAAGGATGTGAAATTAACTATCGTACTCGGCCTGACGACATTTCAGATAGTGCAAGAGCTAAGACATAGATAAGGAAGGGAGGGGGAGAGTGGGAAGGAAATGGAAACAGACAGGCGACTACCGTACTAGGCCTGACGACATTTCTGGTAGAGCCGGAGAAAAACAAAAGGTGAGGGAGAAGGGTGCAGAAAGGGAGGGGAGGAACAAAACAAGCGACTATCATACTAGGCCTGACGACATTTCAGATAGTGCTGTAGGGTGGGTGGGGAGGGAAAAAAACAGTAATGGGAGGGTGGAGGAAACAGACGAGGTTGCTATCATATTAGGTCCAGTGACAATTCTGATAGAGTAAGTGCATAGAAGAAAGTAAGGGGAGGAGATAGGAAAAGGGAGAAGGGAAAGGAGGAGAGAACAGAGAGTAAGCAGTCAAAAAGAGTGGAGAACAAGAGGACTGAGGTGAGGGAGTCTCCTGTGAAAGAGTTCCGTATGGAGATTTGATGAGTGAACAAACTGAGCATGTATGATTCACTGATGGTTCCGCCAAATATGTGGGGACCGAACGACGCTGGAAAGCTGTGGCATATAATGCCAAAATGGAGAAAATAATGACCACATCAGGGAAAGGGAAGAGTAGTCAATTCACATAATTATATGCAGTATATCGGGCATTAAAGCAGGAGACACCTGGTTGTTGTTATGTATACACCAACTCCTGGTCAGTGGCGAATGGACTAGCAGTTTGGCTGCCAACATGGCAAAAAAATTGATCGAAGATTCATGCTAAATTGGTGTGGGGAAAGAGCTGTGGCAAGACATTGCTGAGATGTTGATGCATGTACAGTGACTGTGTATATCATGTAGATGCCCATTGAGCAAATGACTCATTGGAACCTTGGTTAAATTTTGTTGCAGATGACCATGCCAAAAATTCATTCATGGACACGAGGTCTGAGGAAGATGATCTGGAAGGGCTTGCTAAATGGGCACACCAGAAAAGTGGGCATCTTGGAGAGAAGGCTACTGTCAGATGGGCACAAGATCGAGGAATTAGCCTTCCGTTAGGGATTGTGAAAACTTTGATTTTCCAATGCCCAGTGTGCCAACATCACAAACAAAGGTCTATCCCGCATATCATTCAGGGTACATTGAAAAGGGGTAAACTACCTGGACAAATCTGGCAGATCGATTATATCAGTCCTATGCCAATTAGCAGAGGATGTCAATATGCGTGCACTATTGTGGACACATATTATGGATATTTGATGCTGATGCCATGGAAGAGAGCTACCCAATTGAATACGATTAAATTGTTATATCAAGTGGCATTGTACTATGGAATACCTTTACAAATTCAAAGTGACAATGGGTCACATTTTAAAGGAAAAATGATTCAAGACTATTGTCAAGAGAAGGGGGTTGAATGGATTTTTCACGCCCCCTGGCAACCTGAGGCTTTGGGATTAATTGAGAGAATTGATGGCTTGTTGAAAGAACAGTTGCGGAAAACTGGTGGATGCAGTCTGAAAGGGTGGTGTGAATGAGTTTTCGATGCAGTACAAGTGCTTAATAACAGACCAATTGCCAATGGAGAGACTCCCTTCATGCGTATGTTAATGCCAGCTTTACAAATTAAACCAAATGGGGTCGTTGAAACTTGGTGTATTGGGAAATGTCAACTGGAGCACTAGCTCCTTATCGAGCTACACCAGAGTCTGCAGGGGTGGATTTACATGCAAGTGAAGAAATTAGACGGGAACCAAGGGCAATTGGTGTAATTGACACAGGAATCAGAGTACAAATTCCATCAGAGGATATGGGATTAATATGCCCTAGATCTGGGGTAGCCTTAAGAGGAATCCAGGTAATGGGAGGAATTGTTGATGCTGACTATCAAGGGGAAATAAAAATAATTCTGATTAATAGTGGAGAGAAAATGCTACCTATCCATAAGGGTGATAGGGTAGTACAGTTAATCATTGTACCTGTAAAAGTGTCTATGGTGAAAAAGGGAGAGCCACCCACTGTGATAACTACACGTGGGGATAGAGGTTTTGGCTCATCAGACAAAATGGTTCTGGGAGCGAAAGTCTGGTTCGAGAAACTTAGTTGTCCGCCGGTTCTGGCAGATGTAATTGCAGCAGTAGAGGGCCAAGTGGTTCTTATGATGGAACCGGGGAAGAGGAAATAGAGTCATATTATGGCTGACAAAGGTTATTTACGCGACTGATGTACTCCACTGATATCTTGTTCTCTTTTGACATTTTATTTTCAGACCCTGGTCGTGGTGTTTGCGCTTGTGGGTGTGTGTGGAGTGCATTCAGGCGGGTCCGGGAACATGCGAGGAACAGTGGCAAGTGTCTCCATGTTGCAGCTGAATTCAATGATCTGGATGTCGAATGACGATGTTAATGTTGCCACGCCGCCTGCTGCCAGTTCTGCTGTGGGGTATCGTGGCTCCTGGAGGAAACGTCGTGGATATGATGTTTTGCCCCCTTCTGCAGTTTCCATGTCTTTTGCTCGGCATGGCTATGCCGCCATTGTGGAGCAACCTGGAAATATATGGGTCTTCTTGGCCCGTCATGTGTTAAACATCTCACATTTCTGTTTGGCTGATGTTCACGATGCTACGAATTTGAGTTCAACGTACCTCGTGGCTGTGCCCACGCCGGCCCCTGTGTTACGGCACATTTTTGGAGTACTGCATAATGACTCCCTCATGGAGGATTCGGATGTCGGGGGTTATTTTTCTGTCTATGAGTACCGCCGATTTTGCGCTCACACTGGTCGCAAATGGAAAAATATGACTTGCATTATACCTATAATAATATTTAATAACCCACGCAAGTCCCAACAAGTCCCGCTTTGCCGCAAAGGACTCGGCTGCCTGCTGGTTTCGTTTTGGATTATATTTGGACGCGCTTTTCTCTTGTGATTTGGAACATTTTCTGTAATCACTTCAATTACCAGAAGGCTTTCTGGCATAACTCTTGAGGCGGAGCCATAAAAGCAGAGCTGTGCGCGCACCGCGCACGCGCGCAACCACGCAAGTCCCAACAAGTCCCGCTTTGCCGCAACGGACTCGGCTGCCTGCTGGTTTCGTTTTGGATTATATTTGGACGCGCTTTTCTCTTGTGTTTTGGAACATTTTCTGTAATCACTTCAATTACCAGAAGGTGATTATATACATTGACTTTAAGTTAGCACTTTTAGTGCTAAAGGACTGCTTAACACGTATCATTTTCTCATTGTTTAGGCTTTCTGGCATAACTCTTGAGGCAGAGCCATAAAAGCAGAGCTGCACGCGCACCGACGCAAGTCCCAACAAGTCCTGCTTTGCCGCTTCGCCGCGGCGACGTGGGGCCGTGGGTTTCTTGCTTTGATTTCGTCTCTTGTTCTGTAAAAAAATGCTTCCCGCACTCAAAACTGGCATGCCCAAAGAACTGCAAATTGGTCCTGGGGTTGTGGCATTAAAAAATCCACAGAAACCCGCAGTGAACTCTACTCCCAAAAACCTTGCGATTCAAAAGAGGCGTGAACCTCACTTTAAAAAAACCGAATTCTCCTGACATACGGAAATTTTGCAAAGAATCTCTCGTTCGTCCTCCAAAGGCTTTGACGGAAGAGTGTTGTACGGCTGTGCATTGTGACATCTCTCGTAAAACTTTGCTAAAAAAGATGAATATCAATCTCCGCCAGGCTTCCACTGTCCCCATGAGCTCTCACTCTACTTCTCAAAATCAACATGAAGCCTCTGCTTGCCATAGCGTGCTAAAGCCAGCCGGAGCCCTGATCAGCAAACATCCTGGGGACTCGAATGCAATTACCAATAGTAGTATTCTAGAAAATGTTCCCCCTACTGCTGAGATTTTACATAACCGCTCCACCAACATGTTACAGGTCTCTGATGTTGCAATAATCGACCTTAATCCATCTAACTCTTCTTTTTCTCCACAACTCTTGTCTGATAACCTATTCAAATCACCCATAATGTTTTCGAGCTGCTGCTCTTCTATTCTAACATTTCTTTCTGTGTGCCTACTCCTCGAAGACCAGTGGTTCCTCCTGATAATGCCACTACTATTTCGATCACCTCGACTGTTAATAGTCTGGTGCAAGGATCTCTCTCGAAATGTACATGCAATAAATGTAATCCCTGCCCGGCAGTACAACAGGCGCATTTGACTGATAACAACCCGGTGCCCACGCTGTTTGCCCTTAATGCTTTGCATGTGTCCTTAACAGCTCTAACTAAATTATATGACACTCTAGATTTGAAACTTCAAATTCAATCAACTTTGTTAGAGAAAATAAATGCTTGGCAAACGGAGTGGGCCAGTGAGCATCCTAAGCCAGGTCCACCCCTTTTACCCAGCACTGCTCACCCCGGCCCACCACTTGTGTCTGTTAACTGCATACTATCCTCATCTTTCAGCTCTCATCCTGGCCCTCCCTTACTAATTGATGATTGTCTTTCAATCCTGTTGGTCACTGTCTCCCAAACTCCTTTGTGCAACGTCCCTAACCAGTGCTTGCCATGCATTGATCAAGTTATTCATCCTACTGAAGTCTCTGTGGATGCCTTGAATCAGTGTTTGCCATTCATTGATCGCATTATTCGCCCTATTGAATTAACTGTGGAATTTGTGTGTCCTGACACCGGCCTGACCATTGAATCTGGCCAAAATCCCACGGTTCCTTAGTGCTTGCCCACAGAATCAGCCCAGACGCGGCCTGGCAAACACAAGAAAAAATTGATGCCCATGTCAGCCAATTTGCAAGTAGATTTGGCCTTGAATGCATCTCACAAGATCCCCCTCTTGGCCACTTGCCAAATTCCATCGGATCCTTCTATTAAAGAGACCTACACCATTTTCTCAAAAAAAGAAAAGACTCATCCCATTGTTCCAAAATTACCTAAAAATGTCCCTGGAAACAACAAAATAAATACTGCTAAATCAAAATTATTCATTAAGAACTTAAAACTTCCTAAAAAAACTACGCTTGATGTGGCCCGCTCAGTTACCAAGAAATATCTTGTGATAAAACAATCTAAGGCGTCACATAATGCCTTAAATCAGGCTCAAGCTCCATCATCGTATCCTCCTTTGGATCAATTAGTGGAAATTGCTACTCAACAATTGCAACTGGAGTCTACTAAACCTTCTGCTTCTAAAGTTGCTTTAATAGAGGCTCCTGTTGCAAAAATTAGCACCATTTCCACTATCAATCCTGACGCTGTATACCGGGAGGAGATTAGGAAGGCGGTCGATGGTTATTTATCTACCATCGCGCAAAAACCATCTCCCATTAATGCTTTAAATAGCTTGCCATCTATTGATGCCCAAAATATGAAGTCTAGTTATGAGTCGCAAATCAGGATGCCTGATGTGCCTCATTCAAGACCCACAAATGTCTCTTCTCATATGCCTTCTACAAATTTTGTGGGAACACCCATGACTGATCCCTATGCGCTGTTGGCAAAAATCACCCCCGAAATGATTGATATGCTACTTACAGCCACCCAATCCAGACAAACATTGAAAACTCTGCCCGTGAAGGCGGTCAATGTCCCCCTTCATCAAAAGACCCTTCCACCTCAAAAGTCCCCTGGCAAACCTCCGGAAAACTACTTGCTCCTTTTGGCTTGTAAACCTAGTCCTGCCACCCAGTACATTCTGAATAGAAGTTCACTCTTGGCCATATTTTCGGACATTTGCTCACTTGAGGATATTAGCTCAAACAATATTGCGCTAATAGAATTTCAAGCCCAGCACAGTGTCAATTCTGTGAGAATGTGGATTCACTCAAGAGCTATCCAAAATTTTATTTGGATGGCTAGAGCTGAACTTCTTTCCTTGGGTTTTGTTCTATCAATTGACACGCTTAACAAATTAGCCCTTAATCAAACTTCTGTCACATTAGCTAATTGTGAATATGTTCCCCAAGGATATCAAACTCAGCAAGCCTCCATTGTAGCGGGTCAGCCACACCCAGTAGCCCCACAATCAAATTAGCTAGGATCAGGAAATAATGCACAATCTTCATCGCTCATCTGCTGGAACACCAGAGGTTTTACACATTTAATTAACAACGACAACAATTGTCTTATGTGCCATAACATACTTTTGTTGCAAGAAACCTGGATGACATCGGCCCCTTTGTGGGATCATCATGATGTTTTTCTCAATCCAGCTCAACGTGGGACCTCAGGCAGACCCACCTCTGGCCTCTTAATAGCCGTCAAAATGGGCCATGGTATGGTTGCCCAAGAATGGTGCTTCCCAAATCAGTTTCTGCAGATGATTAGATTAACCATTCATGATATTGAATATGCATTAATTAATGTTTATTGGAATGTGGCTGGCATATCCGAAGGATGCTTTCTTAAGACCTTTACAGAATGACTTGATTTGGTTGCTCTTGAGTCTTTGGTTACTAATGTAATCACTGCGGGAGACTTAAATTTAGATTGTTTTACTCCACGCGCCAACAATAAATCTAGACTAACCAAATGGCGCACCTTAACCTCCAACTATGACTTAGTCATGCTTAATGGAGCTTTTCCATCGGATACGCCACCTAAGTCCACCTGGAAAAGAGGTTGTAGTTCATCGACAATTGATAACATTTTTGTGAATGCCTCTTTGTTCTTATGCATGGACAATTTTCAAGTTCTTTCTAATGATAATAGTGATCATAATCAATTAGTTACTGAATGGACTATTCATCCTCTGAGTGTCAGGCCTGAACATTTTCAATTTCAGGAAAATCTACACCTCAACAATGGAGGCAATCGCCTCTGATGGTCATCTCAATCTTTGTGTGAGCTAAATGGAGCTCTGGTAAATTACTGTGACCGAGGAATTGTTCAATATAGTGTTTGTGCCCTCCCCGCTGTCAGACATGCAAAAGAATAAACAGACACACCCTGGGCTGGGAATGAGGCAAAGAGAGCGGGCTGCGAGTGTTCAAGGCAAGGCTTTATGTAAGAAAATCTTTTCCAAAAATCTCTGAGAGCGCTCTGCCAGAATTATCTTTACAATACATTTTTATACAGCAAATGAGTCATTGATGGCGCAGTAATGACGCACTGATGACACCGGTAGTATAGGGTGCTCCATTGGTTCCGGATTGGTTGGTTTGCGGTAGCCCCTATGGAGTGGACCGTACTTCTCTCCTCTGGATTGGCTGTTGAGCTGGCGGGAGGATGGTCATCAGTCATCTGTTGTTCTGGCCGGGTGAAGGTCAGGCTGCCTTGAAGCAGGGTGGTTACTATCTGAGCTACATAAGTATATTCTAACAAGGTCATGCATTGATTCACATTAGTTCAAAGAGGCCTTTCAGTAATTCATTACAACTCTATAAAAAGTCTTACATGTGTCAATACTATCAATTACATCGGATTACACAAGTCTTAGGTTAAGGGTCTTGGCCGCTATAATACATTGGCAAGAGTGTGGGTCTGTACTTGCAAGATTCCCAAGTATGTGGTATTTGTTGATGTGAGGCACGATATACGGTGGCAGAGGTCTGATGTTAGTTGAGGGTCTATTGGGTGGGCACTAAACCATGGTCAGTGTTCTGGCACATGAAAGGAATACCTCGCCGGGGCATTGGGTCGGCATGGCAGTAAGTTCCCATTGACGAGGGTAAGAGGGCAAGGACACATTTGTGGAGATGGACGAGCTATGTGCTTAGCTCATGCTGGTTCACATGCAGGGCAATGATCTCAGGGGAAGAAAGATGTGTTACATTTGTTATTTGTTGCTAACACCTCCGGTTCCAGCGTGAGAATGGAACCACGGAGCTTTCCAGTGGGGATGAGGGTGGGGGCTATGAGCGCTGTGTGCGTGACTGTAGCAGGAATGGAAGGAGAACCGCCTTTGTACTATCGCAGTGAGGCCTAGTTACCAAGGTGGAGTCGAAAGGGGGCACAAAAAATGGAGGCCCTGTGTCCTACTCAGTGGTCCCATCTACGCGAATGTCAACTAGAGTCAACATCGCGTAAGGGCAAGGGGCGTACCCACTACTGGAGGCACTTGGTCCAAGTATGTACTAGGAAGTAAAGGATAGACGGGCCTGATGGCCCCTCGCTACCACACATTCCCCCCTTTCGTTACATCTAAAGTAACAAATCATTTTTTGTTATTCTCGTCATTCTCCCTTCGGTAGTACTCAGCCTCAGCCACTGCTTCCTCCCAAGCTGGAGTTCCTTTTATGGGCATCCACACCCTGCATACGCTTCTCAAACTGTGTCCCCTCCTTGCATACTCATCTGGGGTACATGTTAGGTATATTCCACCATCCCCGTCCAGATCTACCCAAACTTCTTTATACCGTTGCAATTCGGTTGGCTCTTTAATAGTAATGTGGTACAAGTTATCAACCCTATCACCATATTGCCTGTAGATGGCAGTCATTCTGTACTTTGGGGTGTTATACTCCCCTGTTTGTATTTGTGCATCTATCATTGTTGTTACCGTTGTCGGTCGGCCCATTGTTACCATCATCATAGTTGAGGCAGGCATGCTGTTTGCACAGCACCGGAGTCCCAATTGGCACACACAGAACAGTAGAAGCACGAAAACGATGACGGGGACGAGTATTTTCACCATTACTGTGATCCAAGATGGCACCCAGCTGAACATGTTGTCGAACCATGTGCTTTCTTCTGCGCCACCCTCTGTCCTCATCCTTTCTCCTAGATTGTGAACTGCAGTTATCACATGTGACAGCGTCCCGTTGTCTGCATCTTCAGATGGCACAAATGTGCAACAGGGCCTCCCCGATCTTTTTGCAAACACCACCGTCCATTGCTGTGAGGAGGTCTAGGACGTATCTGTTCTGCATTTTCATTTGGCGCAAGGCGCGGAGCTCTGTCTTTATGACATTGAAACCTTCTTCAGTGTCGTTGGCCAGTTGGATGAGCTCCCAGCGGACAATCTGCAACCACTTGGCATTCGCCCGTTCAGGGAGTCCCGGAGCTAGCAGCGATGCAAAGAATGTCTCTGCTGAGGAGAAGAGTTTGTATTTTTGCGGTATCTCGGCAAGGAGTTTTGTCGATTCGGATGAGATATAGTTGTATGATCGTTTATTTCGTGACAACTTTGTTTTCAATTCGTTTTCGGACAATAGCTCATACGGTGATGGTTCTGTTCCTGCTTGTTGGGGCGCTGTCGATGGCTCAGCCGATTACCCTGCTGCCGATCTGCCAGCGATTCTCCTGCTGCTCCTTGGATGTGGCTTTCTGGTATTACGATCAGGGCCGTGTGGAGGGTGTTCAAGGAACACGTACCCTTCCAGTTTGCAGGGAGATGTAGGTAAGCTTGTCTGCCACAAATCAAGTACATGTCCATTAGTGCCGCGGTGCCTTTCTTCATATCAGGTATAATCACGGTCTTGTTGCACTTTCTTACCTCTCCCATATTCACCTTCCCTTCCCCGTGGAAGCAAAGCTCATGTGGTACTTCTTTTTGTACTTTTATGGGTTTTTCCAGTGCTGTGACCCATGTTAGTTTTGTGACATGTTGTGACCAGATAGGGGCGCACATTTCCTTTATCCATTGGAAACTGTCCTCTGGTAGGCCCCTGAGTGCTTCTGTTTTGCATTCGATTGTCTCATCATACCACTTATTCTCTGCATACCTCGTCCCTTTGATGACAAGAAATGGATCTCTGAGGCAAATTACTCCTTGGCGTCGGCTCGTGCATGTTTTCTCATTTTCCAATTTCTCTATGGTGATGGTGCGTGCCTGGAAGGTGCTCTGTATCCTGCACAAAACCAAATGAATCAAACATTGGGCCTCCGACAAGGGCTCTTCCTGTGGTACTAACATTTTCAGTGTTCCTGACGCATGGGGTATGAGTGAGCAGACATAGCAGCTCTCATTGGTTGCTTGCTTTGCCGTCGCACTCATGTCTGAATACCATTTATTAGATTGATCAGGGTGGCGAGGATCTTTTATTTCGTCTAGTCCCAAGCCATGATAGAAGTCATACCTTTTTTCACCCGCCCCCCTTTTTCCCTCTCCTTCTCCTTTCCCCTTTGTTGTTTCTTATTCTTTGATAGTGCATTGGGAACATTCCAGCCCAGGTTGTGTCATTATCAGTTAGTATAGCATGGATATATTCATCTGGAGCAGCAATATAATATGAGGTAGGGTGAGTGGTTGTCTGTGCATATATGCTGGTCTCTGTTACATTCTCTCTCCAATAATAGTCACCATCATATACATTCAGTTCATAATCAATACTCATATTTACATCGAGGAGTAGCAAGGAGGTAATTGTTGGGTTGACAGTGGCATTTTCTGAAGGATGCATGACATTTGTAGCATTAACATCCGCGTCATATGCTTCCCCCCAAATAGTTTTCACTCCAGTCCATATTAAGTACGATCCTTCTCGTATCAGATGAGCCCTGCTCCCCCCCTTGTGCATATCATTAACCAGGGATAAAATTGTACAGTACCAGGTCATAAAGAATAACATTACTGCAAATAAAACTGCAGCACATTTCAATACACATTCAATGTTACTAAATCTATTTGCCCTAATGGCATCCCTATCACTCTCTAACATTATGTTATTTTCCTTTGTCCTTGGCTGTTGAGCCATTTTGGTTACCTGAAAGGGTGATACAAAATTGTTAAGTACTCACATTATGCACAGTTACTTATTCATATATACATTTCTCCCTTGCTCATTAGTCTCACCTATTACTTTTTTCATGCGTAAATTTCTCTACTTTTAACCCTGTTTAATTGCACGGTGGAAAAGGAGGATATATATACATAGTGATGAAAAAGACAGTGACAGGAGATAGTAAGATTGCCATAAGGTAGTAAGATTGTCATAAGATAGTAAGATTGTCATAAGGTGGGGTACATTCAAACATCACTTACATTTTTCACTCTTTCTCACTACCAGTTGTCGCATTAACTGCATTACTGTTTTCGTTTTGGGGGAGTGCGATATCGCGTGCCCTCCTCACGTCAGCGAGGTGCACCCAATATTTCAGTCCTTTCACTTTAACGGCGGTCGGTGTGCTGTACACAACCTCATATGGTCCATGGAACCTGGGTGAGTTCCACCTTCGCACGAAACTGCGGACGTACACTTGTGCTCCTGGCATTAGCGGGCCGCTTGGGCTATCTGCGGCTGGCATATTGGTATCAGTGGCCACATTCTCTGTGAATGGTGGTGCTATTTGTCGCGCTATACTGCAAACTGCGCGCTTTAACTGGGTTAGGTATTCCTTAAATTCTTCCCCCAGCACTGTAGCAGCCCTGTGCGCATCGGATGCTCTCCTAATCAGTGAGACTGGTGTGTGTATTCGCCTCCCAGTTACAATTCCATGGGGGCTTAAATGGTGGTCCTTTCATGGCTGCGTTCTGAGTTGGAACAGTGCTAAGGGCAAGAAATACACCCAATTCTTTTTCAATGTGTTACACAATTTTGACAGTTTGCATTTGAGCAGGCCCGTTGATTTTTTCCACCACTCCATTAGCCATTGGATGATAAATGGAGCACAATTTATGTTTTACCCCCAAGAGTGTAGTCACTTCTTTGAAAAGGTCATTCACGAAATGGGTGCCATTATCTGATCGTATTACATTGCATATTCCCCACCTTAAGAAAACCTCTCTTAGTAGGAATTTGGCTGCGCATTTCGCATCAGGGTGGGGACAAGGACCCGCCTCCACCCACCTTGAAAAGGTGCATACCACCACAATTAGGTACCGTGCCCCGTTACACCTCTCCCCCATATCAGCGTATTCTATGTGTAGTTCTCGGAATGGGCCTGATGGTCGGGGCAGAGTTCCTCTTAATGTTCGCAAAGTCATACCTGAATTATATGTTTAACATGTTGTACATTCTATGACAAATTTTGACAGATGTTCCTGTAAGTTAGGCACGAACCAATGTTCTTGAATGTCTGAAGCGATATGTTGTTTTGCTACATGGGCTGCTAAGTGGAGCTGTTGGAATGCTATTTCTAATAATTCTACGGGCATCACCACTTTCCCTGTTGTATCTTGCCTCCAAATGAGGTCCGTTGCTGATTGTTTGCATCCTCTCTTAGTCCATAACTCTTGTTCTTCAGGAGGGGCTCTTTGTTGTAGTTCTATTAACTGTGCTATGGCTTTGTTTCTGTATGCTTCTTCTATTGGCTCTGAAGTTGCTGTTTTTACAATGTACTCTTCGCTGCCGCGTCGGCAGCCGCGTTCCCCAATGAGACCGCGTCTGTGTTATTGATATGGGCTTGGTATTTCACCACGGCCACTACCGAGGGCTCTGCTAGTGCATCTATCAGTTCATTCATTAATGCTGCGTGTTGTACTGGAGAGCCATCCGCTCTCCGGAACCCTCTCCTGTGCCAACGTGACAGTCCTGAATGGACAGTGGTAGTTGCATATGCAGAGTCTGAATAGATTGTTACTGCACATCTTTTGGCTGTGCGTAATGCTTCAATCAATGCTGTCAGTTCAGCTGCTTGTGCTGTGTAGTGGGACGGGAGGCGCTTTTGGACGATCGTTACATATTCATCTTCCTCCATTTGAACTACTGCCATCCCCACGTTTCTCCCCTGTTTCTGGGTTTATAGATGCTGACCCATCTATGAAATACACTTCCCCTTCTTTCAGGGCATTTTCACTTGCTGTGGGAATGTCATCAACCTCCCCCCGCATATATCGCACAATCGTGTTCTTGCATGTCCTCCACTGTACATGGCTCAGTGATAAATGTTGCTGGGTTAACTGTTTTGCATCTGACCACATGCACATTTGGGCTTGATATTATATTTTCATATGCAGTGGTTCTCTGTGTTGTTAGTGTCGATTTTGTTCTTTCAAGTATTGCAAATAATGAATGTTCCGCATATAATGTCACTGAACATCCCATCACGATTGTGGCGCTTTTTTCAATTGCGAAGGCTGCAGCTGCAAGAGATTGCTCGCACGCGAAGTGGCCTTGCATCACTGCGTCTAAAGTCCCACTGTAGTAGGCCAAGGGCTTATGGCCTAACGATGTTTTCTGTGTCAACACTGCTGTCATCAGTGTTCCATCGCAGTGTGAGAACAAGTAGAATTCCCTTTCATAATCTGGGTTTGCGAGAACTGGAGCATCTGCAATGAGGTTTTGCAATTTAAAGTATTGTGACATCATTTCATGTGTCAATTTTATTGGGGCCCTGTTCTTTTGTGCTTCTTTTAAGGCTTGCAGCAATGGCCGGGTGTAGGCTGCGTAATCAAGGATCCATGCTCGGCAATAGTTACATATGCCAAGGAATTTTTGCATGTCCTTCACTGTTTTGGGTATGAGCATGTGGCGTATAGCAGCTGCTCTATAAGGGAGTATTCGCTTTCCATCTTTTGATATCAGTTGGCCAAGATATAGTACTTCGGCAAGGTAGTATTGCAATTTTCCTTTGTTCATCCTTGTACCCTTTCCCTGCTAACACGTTTAGGAGTGTTATTGAATCCTCTCTACATTTTTCTTCTGTTTTGCTGCAGACGAGTACATCGTCTACGTATTGTATAATGGTGCTTTCTACATTTATATTTCCAATATCTTTGCGTAGCACCCTGTCGAATATGCTCGCGCTTTCGCAATATCCCTGTGGGAGTCTGCGATGCTCATATCTGTTGTTGCCTAGTGTGAATGCTGTAAGATACTGCGATCCTGGGTCGAGCGGGATGGAGAAGAAGGCATTCTTCAAATCGACCACAGTGAAGCAGGTAGATTCTTTGGGGATACTACACAATATTGATGCCGGATTAGGCCCTAAAGGGAACTCCTTTTGAACTATATAATTGAGAGGGCGGAGGTCTTGGATCATCCTCCATGCCCCTCCTTTTGCTTTTTTGATCGGGAAGATAGCTGTGTTACATGGCGAATTTCATGGCACTATGATACCTTGTGTTAGGAGTGCACTTAGTGTTTCCCTGATCCCCTCCTCCGCTTCTCTGGAATTGGATATTGTTTTACTCTTGGTGGAAGGGCTCCTGGTTTGAGTTTTATCTTTATGGGTGTTACTTTGTGTAGTAACCCTACATCATGGAGACCTGTGGTCCAAATCTCTGGTGCCACCTTTGTCATGTCTTCCTTAAATATTGTTGGTGGAGTGCTAACACTAGCCATGAGTGGGTTATGTACCTCTCTGTGTTGAATCATGATGTCACATGGTACGCTTATCTCCATTATTATTTCTCCATCATCTTCACTATCAGTGAACAATTCTACGTCAGTTAGTTCTCTTAGCATTATGTTCGGACCTACACACAGAACAGTTCTCCACTCGCACCCATGCGTGTCCATTCCTATGACCACAATACGATTTCTAGACACCTGTACTGCTTCGATGTCTATGGACATTATCGTGCCTGGCACGACATCTACATTTGTTATTGGGCGGAATATAAAGTCTGATGGCGTCCTCCATTCTTTCCTCGTAATCTCTGGTACCACTCGGGCCAGCACCTTAATGCCGTAGATGAACATGTCCATGTCAATAGGCACCCCCCGTATTACGCTGTCATTTGTCACTGTGCTGATCATCAGCATCGCTCGCACTGGACACACTCCTGGGGTAGAACACACTATTCCCCGCTCCGTAAAAGAGATCATCATATTTAACTTGCTCAGCAAATCTCGACCCAGTAAATTGATTGCCGCGTCTTCGTGGTACAGTAAGGGTGCGCGCATTGTTTTCCCCCCACTGTTATGTCAAGATCTTTAGTATAAGGAACTTTTCAAATAGCCCCAGAGAACCCCTGCGTTTCCAAATTCCTGCCCGAGAGCGGAAACCGCCCTTCCATAAGACATGATTTTTCTGCTCCTGAGTCTACTATGAAGATAAACTTCTTATTTCCTATCTCAGCCCCTACTAGTGGTTCCTCTTCTGCACGTAGGGTGGTGGATAGGACTGGACACGCAAGTGCTCCCTGTGGGCTGTCCTAATCTGTATACCTTTCTTGCCCTGGCGCCGAAATGACGTTATCTCCAACCACTGCTACGCTGCGACATGGTGCAGGTGCGCCATTGGCAGTTGCTACAAAATTGTTGCTGTTCGGGTTCCCTACTGCGTTTTGTCTTGTCATGTGTTGTGGTGCATTGTGGTGTGGCTGTGAGAGCTGCTGTCTTTGCTGTATTTGGGGTTCAGTATGGCATTGATCCTGTGAATTTCCCCTTCCCATCGGTAATCCATAGGGGCTGCCTGGGTGCGGGCATCCCCAACTTAGTTCATTCTCCATGGGTGGCTGCCCTTGGAAATACCCAAAGGGTCGCATTCTGCAATCTCGTGAATAGTGCCCCCACCTCCCACAGTTCCAACATGACCCTTGCTGTCCTCTCATTCCTTGCCCACCGAATCCTCTATTCCCCATACCTCCGAACCCCCCTCGTTGGCCGCCGCGGTACCCACCTCTTCCTCTTGCTGGCCTTTCGTGCCACTGTTGTCCTCTATATTGCTCCTCTCCGTTCCACTGTCCTTCGTCTTCTGCTGCACGCAATGCTGCTATTCCCACAGGTCTATTTCCCGCTCCTTCATCCCCCTCACCTTCTCTATCTGTGTTTACGCTGGCGGTTATGGCTGCGACCTTCACTAATTTATTTTGTACTAGTTTTGCTTCGTCTGCCAGCCGTTTTTGTGCTATCTCCTTCTCTCTCTCTTTGATCCTCCTACAGTGATGCACAATTATGCTCTGAATTTCAAGCCATGCCTTGACTTCTATCCCAGCTATCTTGTCCAAGGCCTTCTGTACTTCTTTTGGAAGCCCTTTTTTGATGATAAAATAGAACAAGGCAGTGGATTGGTTCCATGCTGTACCAGTTTCACTTTGCCACAGGTCTTGCACCCGCAGTATGAATTGCGTAGGATCTTCGTTTTCCTTCATTGAGCACTGCATGACCAAATGCAAATCTGGAATGTCTGGAAATGTGTGCCGCAATGCGTCCCAAACCTGTGCTCGAACATTGTTGAAGGGTGATCCGTCATGGCGGTCACAGCTCATTGTTACTCCAGGGAACCCTGCCTTTTCCCACACTGTGTCTGCTTGGTCACCAACTGCGGATACTAACAGGCTTTTCACGTCCCCTATTGCTAGTGTCACTCCTGCTGTGTTCTTCTCGAATGCATGTATCCATTTCCCTTCCCCTCCCGCCAGTGGGGGGAGGACCTTCAATAGATTGTTTTTATCCATCTGGGCCCACGGGATGTAGTGTGGCCTACCTGCTCCTTTATGTATCAGTGGCATTTGCAACTTGTGTTTCTTTCCTAATTTACTTAACGCACTTTTCTTTATTTTACTTACTACCATATTCCCTACTCACTGCCTTAATCTACCTTGCCATAATGGTGGCGATGGTGTCTCTGGGTCATAACGGCGATTTGACAGTGGGGACCCTGTCATGGCGGCTGCTTCTTCATATTCGTCTAGATCACTCCACACTTCTTCTAACTCTGCTTCTTGCTCGTCATTCTCCTCATGCCCTTCCCCTTGCTGACTTTCCGGGGTGCGTGGGCGTATGATCCACACGGGTTTGTCGTTTAGATGGAACAGGAACTCCCCCGACTGCCACTCTTTTTCTCGCCCTTGTGGTATGTGTCCCCCCTGGGATGATATTGATCGTGCTGGCTCCGGGGTGGCTGTGGCTAACTCCCCTGTTGTGCTTAACGGAGGTGCAAGGTCTGCTGCAGTTAATGGTGGTACCTCTCCTCCCCCCGGTAGCATTTGGCCCCTATCACACAGTGCCCTCAGCCGTGTTATTTCCAATTGAGCATGTGCTAACTGATGATCTAGTTCTCCAGTTAGATGTGCTAAATTTACAGGGGCGTGCTTGTGGGGCCATATAGGCCTCCTTTATCATATGGCGGTGGTGCCGTGGCTACCGCTCCGTGTGAGGGAGTGGGGGTGGGACATGCTGATATGTATAGAGGCTCACTGTATCCTACTGCTGGTCTGGTCATTAAAAGGTATATTTTGGTCGTATCCCCCTCGGTCATGGTTGTGGTACACTCACCCTTTGGGGTCCCGTTTGGCTCCTCATGCGTGTTTTGTTTTTCGCTTTCCTTCCCGTTATCTACCTCTGTCATGGGGGTGATCTCTTTGAACATTCGCCACAAATCTAATACCTCCCTCCGGTTCTGCAATTGCTTCCCTTTGTACCTTGCTAACAAATGTGTGGACACAAAGTCTAATACTCTTTTATCAAATGATCCGCCTTCTGGCCAAATTGGCGTCACACTATCCCCCTTTATCTCTGTTAGCCACTGATCGTGGTACTTTTGTATCTTGTCACTATATAGTGGGAGGTGCTGGCAAATGTGTTCTAATGGTGTCTTTGCCCCCATTACTGTATTTTCATCTGATCGTATATTTACTTGGATATGTGCTATTTTCGCTTCCCTCTTGTCCTTCTTGCCCTTGTTACATGGTCAATAATTTACCAAAATTATTTAATTACCCACAGTTATTATCTCCCAATACTCAATGTTACTTAGGTGTTCTTAAATTTCACAATCTCCACTTTACATATATAACTCTTTTATCAACAAATCATTTTCAATGCATTGATAGACGTGGTGTGGACTTTGACAGCATGAATAAAACAAAAACATGCAACACATACCATGCACATGCACTGTCTACGCGCTTTTATTTCTCCCCTTTTTTCCCGTTGCCAGCTATTTTACCCTTTCCCGTTTCTCCTAGTCTTCTCATTCAATCCCCACCTCTTACACCCTTTTACTCTCTTCCAAGAATTCTTTCGTACCCAGAAAAAGAATATTATACATAACTACTCCGAGTCTACTAAATATACGAGACCCCTACTATTTTCTCTTTATTTTTACTTATTATTCTGCACTGGACGAGACAATGCTACGCAGCGCCGCCTTCTACCCCGTTCGGGCTAGGATACCTCTTCTCTTCTTCTTCTCACTTTTCACAACACCTAATGGCCATATAAATGATAGATCAGAAAAAGCCTCAACGTCACTCGTACAGACCCTATTCTTTGGCTACATCCACTACCCTCTGTTCCCTTATTCCCTTCCCCTTACCTTTCCTTGGGAACCTTTGCAACCGGCACTCACGTGTTCGGGCAGGTGCTCTGAGGGTCACCGTTCACGGTCTGACCCTAGTTAGGTCCGCACCCCAACCAAGCCGTGGCCCGCCTCGGCAAGGAGTTCTTCTATCGGGTATTCCTCAACCGGGAACCCTCGACCCTTTCTTGTAGTGCGCACAGACTGGTCTGCCGTGGAGGCGATGGTTTTGCTGGGGAGCGTTCCGGATCTCGCCGCACAGCGCAGGCCTCAAGGCACCTCTCCAAATCACGTTGCAGGGGGTCACCAAATGTTTGTGCTCTCCCCGCTGTCAGGGGTGCAAAAGAATAAACAGACACACCCCGGGTGGGGAATGAGGCAAAGAGAGCGGGCTGCGAGTGTTCAAGGCAAGGCTTTATGTAAGAAAAGCTTTTCCAAAAATCTCTGAGAGCGCTCTGCCAGAATTATCTTTACAATACATTTTTATACAACAAATGAGTCATTGATGGCGCAGTAATGGCGCACTGATGACACCGGTAGTATAGGGTGCTCCATTGGTACCGGATTGGTTGGTTTGGGGTAGCCCCTATGGAGTGGACCGTACTTCTCTCCTCTGGATTGGCTGTTGGGCTGGCGGGAGGATGGTCATTAGTCATCTGTTGTTCTGGCCGGGTGAAGGTCAGGCTGCCTTGAAGCAGGGTGGTTACTATCTAAGCTACATAAGTATATTCTAACAAGGTCATGCATTCGTTCACACTAGTTCAAAGAGGCCTTTCAGTAATTCATTACAACTCTATAAAAAGTCTTACATGTGTCAATACTATCAATTACATCGGATTACACAAGTCTTAGGTTAATGGTCTTGGCTGCTATAATACATTGGCAAGAGTGT
The DNA here is from genome assembly GCF_040938575.1 of Ambystoma mexicanum. Taxonomy (NCBI): domain Eukaryota; kingdom Metazoa; phylum Chordata; class Amphibia; order Caudata; family Ambystomatidae; genus Ambystoma; species Ambystoma mexicanum. Next base: position 255,412,513 of record NC_090934.1, on the reverse strand, counting down.
GGGTCTGTACTTGCAAGAATCCCAATTATGTGGCATTTGTTGATGTGAGGCACGATATACGGTGGCAGGGGTCTGATGTTAGTTGAGGGTATGATATGATATTGCATTTGTAACGCGCCTATACACAAGTGTTTCTATTGGGTGGACACTAAACCATGGTCAGTGTTCTGGCACATGAAAGGAATACCTCGCCGGGGCATTGGCTCGGCATGGCAGTAAATTCCCATTGACGAGGGTAAGAGGACAAGGACACATTTGTGGAGATGGACGAGCTATGTGCTTAGCTCATGCTGGTTCACATGCAGGGCAATGATCTCAGGGGAAGAAAGATGTGTTACATTCGTTATTTGTTTCGAACACCTCCGTTTCCAGCGTGAGAATGGAACCGCAGAGCTTTCCAGTTGGAGTGGGGATGAGGGTGGGGGCTATGAGCGCTGTGTGCGTGACTGTAGCAGGAATGGAAGGAGAACCGCCTTTGTACTTTCGCAGTGAGGCCTGGTTACCAAGATGGAGTCGAAAGGGGGCACAAAAAATGGAGGCCCTGTGTCCTACTCAGTGGTCCCATCTATGCGAATGTCAACTAGAGTCAACATTGCGTAAGGGCAAGGGGCGTACCCACTACTGGAGGCACTTGGTCCAAGTTTGTACTAGGAAGTAAAGGATAGAGGGGCCTGATGGCCCCTCGCTCCCACATAATAGCAATGTGCTCCAGTACTTCCAGACCTCCAAAATAACCAAATCCAGCATTGGATTTGTGAAGCATGGACCCAGACCTCATGTATTTAATTCTCAGGTCCAACAATTAAAAGCTCACACACGTGCCATGAAACGCCAAGCCATGTACGCACCGGTTCTACTTAGAACCTCTATTCTTAAGTCCATCAGGACCAGGCATAAAAATGCTCTCAAGGCACTCAGAGCACAGATGTATCAGCTTGATGGGGAAGTCTTATTGTCTTCTTTTCATTCTAAATCGGCAGTTGGAGTATGGTCCCTAATAAATAAAGTCACTCGCCCTTCACAAGCTGTTTCACAAGCTAATGCGGTCAATGAATCTAAGTGGATCATTCATTTCTCTCTTCTGTATGCTTGTCCCTCTCACTCTTTCTGCATGGAATCATATCATATTCAAGTCCCATTTCATCTATCATTTGATCTTAGTGACATCAAACTTTACATCTCAAAGATCAGTAACTCTGGCGCCTGTGGCCCCGAAGGTCTTTCAACCCGCATGTTCAAAGCCCATCCTGATCTTTGGGCCTTGATATTATATAAGATCTTCACCACTATTAACACCACACAATGCTTACCTACATCTTGGACCCATTCGATAATTGTTCCCATCTACAAAAAGGGAGATTGCTCCTCCCCGGCAAGCTATAGGCCCATAGCGTTATTAGACGCTCCTGGAATTTTTTTTGCCAGAATTATCCTTAGGGACTTCAACACGTGAACCCTGCAAAACAACCTAAGAGACCCGTTTCAGATGGGATTTGTTGCTGACCTAGGGACTTGCCCAAATCTTTTAACTTTAAACATTCTTAAATCCAAATATGTAGATAAGAATCAAATGCTCTATATGGCCTACATAAATTTCAAAGCCGCTTTTGATTCTATTGACCGTTCCGTTTTACATCAGAAATTAATCTTACACAAGTGTCCAATCTCTCTTCTGACCTTAATCATGTTGCCTCATACAAACACAACCATTCAAATCAGACTCTCTCTGGCCGGCAAACTTTCCTCCATCATTGAAACCGCAAGAGGACTTAAACAAGGCTGCATTATGGCTTCATCTATTTTTAACTTTTTCCTGTTCGATCTAGGAACTAGGTTGCAAGCCACAAAGAGTGACTCTCCTAAGCTTGGGTCCCATATCATAACCCATTTGGTATACACAGATGACTTAATCCTCATTTCGCAGACTCCTTCTGGGCAACAAAACCTTCTTGTTTGTTTGGAATCATATGTATTGACCAACAATCTCATAATTAATACACAAAAAACTCAAACCATGGTATGTAAACCACATGCCAAATTGAAAGTCAAGTCTTACTGTTGGTCCTTACAAAATGTTATTCTATCTCAAGTTAACCATTACAAATATCTTGGCGTTACCATCCAGGCCTCTACCTCCTCTCATGAGAGAGAAGATGAAATCCAACTCAAACTTCGCATGCTAATCACTCAGGCCAAAATTCTTAAGAAGAAGTTTTGAAAATTCACGCTAAAACACATACTTCTATTCTATCAGCAAAAAGTGATACCCACTCTATGTTATGGTTCTGGAACTTTATTACCCACGAAACATAACTGGTGGTCAATCCCAGAGACTCGCTTTTGGAAACAACTTTTACAATTGCCTCAGAGCACGCCTTTACCACTAATACGGCATGAGTTGGGAATTCCATCTCTAGAATCTCACAACAAATGGAGGATGTGTGCCTTATTTAGGAAAGCCTTACTGGGTCTGACCTCTAGTGGTTTGTTGGGCATACTAGCTCAACATCTTTTAGCACGGGATCATGCATTCACCAAGAATTGGTGCAACATTGTCCTAAACATCGTAGCCGATGCATCCATTATGCTAGACTTGATTATTTCAAATCCGGATTGTGCAAAACAAATTATTTTTTGTCATGACTGGATACATAATCGCACTTTATGTCTAAAATACAAGGACTTTGATTCTTGTGTCTTTAATATCAAAGCTCTATACTCCACGGCGCCTTATTTGCTGAAATGCCCAAGCTCGCATGTCAGACAACAATTTCTCAGGTTTCGACTAAATCTTTGGCCAACAACCGAGGTATTGACAAGACGAAACCTAATCCAGCAAGATTGGAATTTTTGTTGTTTTTGTCTTGAGAAAACACAAAAAGAAACCTTGGAACATTGTATCCTATATTGTCCAATGCTTGCTGATCAAAGGTTGATGTACTTCAACAAATGCAGCTGGACCAAATACCTTCTGATGTCTATGGACAATGTATGGTCTTACATTACTAACAATCTGGACTTGGGTATGAGGGTGGTCATAGTTCGTTATCTAGATGCCATCTTTCCAAATGTCTTTTGAAGTAGCTCGTATTGAAGTAGCTTGTATTAAATCCCGGTTTGCTTTTTCCTAGGTCTTTGTTATATTCAGCAACCGCATTGGCTAGATATTGTGTAAATTGTAATTAGCTGCTCTGGTAAAGTGCAAATTATCCTTTGAACATGTTCATTGATCTATAAATAGAGGGAAATGTACACTTATGTGACAAAATGTGTACTTATCGTGTCAACTAACTTACATGTGTAATTCTTATATATCTATTCCTTAAGTGTACATACGACGAATGTTCCTTCCATTCTTCTTCTTTTTTCTTCTCCTTTTGTTTTGCACAGTCTTTTTCTTTTTTGTCAATTAAGATGTAAAAAGTGCATGAACTTTAAAATGTAATTAATTCTGTGTTGTTTTATTCTTGTACATATTTGAAAGGATGATTGTATTATCCATATCAAATTAAAAAAAATAATAATTACCTATAATATTGCTCCTGCTGATGTGTGCTATCTAATGACTTGTGATCCTCAGCGCATTGGCAAGTGTCAACAACTAGACCTGACTGATGATCAGAGTGGCACTGATTTTGAAAAGCGTTTATGTGCCCGATCTATATCTATGTGTACTGATGTGTCTAATAACATGTTTTGCAATTTCACTGTTTTGACAGCCAGTCACATTCGACATGTTAAGCTCCCTACTGGTTGGCTATTTTCCTGTGGTAATGGTACCTATTCATAAGCTCCTGCTAACATTTCTGGGGGCCCTTGCATCTTAACACGCCTTAGCTTGATGATGTTGTCTTTGCAACCTGCTATTCGCTGCTCTATGTGTGCTGTTCAGCATATTCGTTTATCTCCTGATAGTGATTCCAATGTGCGATTGATGTCCGAAGCTGAAGTGTTGGCACTGGCCAATTCTTTGGTGGGGGTGTTCGGGTTAGCTACTGCGGGCTATAAATCCTTAATTAAGATGGCTTGTGTTGTAGTGAAAGGGCTTAATGAAACCCCCCAATCTTTAACTGAGCTGCTGTTAGACAACAAAAACTTTAGAAAAGCTATTTTGCAGATCAGGGCTGCTATTGATTATTTGTTTTTGAAACACAACTTAGGTTGGAATGCCGTTGAAGGAATGTGTTTTAATTTAGAGGATTGTTCTTATTCCATCGAAAAGTATATTAGTGGTTTAAAGGACCTGATTTCCCATGTCACTCAAGATCACGGCGGGAGCTGGTGGGATCAGATATTTTCATGAATTTCAGGGGCATTGCATTATATTTTTGGTTGGTTTTTTGCTGCATTGATGGTTCTCATTGTTTGCTGTTGTTGTATTGCTTGTATCGCAAATGTATAAGTTATGTTTCGTCAGTGGCAAAGACCGGCTTTTCATTCATTGGGATATGGAAATTGATTGTCCAAAGGGTGGAGTGTAATGCGTGTGCGAAAATGATATAAAAAACATAGCGCCGGGGAGCTGCCATTTTGGACATTCACTTCCACAACCACAATGGAAGTCTACGTTTCTGTGAGCTCAATTAGCAGACATGAGTTCTGCTATGGTTGCGATGTGTATATTTGGAAGCAGATGAGCTCATTATGGATGATAGTTGGTGCATTGTTCAATCAAGAATGCGCCAAGAAGGGAGTCGGAGTTGTGCAGGTGCAATGATAAGGGGTGCAGGAAACGAGCATGCAGGAGGCAAGCTGAGCTGGGTTTTTCCACTATTAACTGGATTTTTCCAATCTGTGCCCCCATGCTTGCTGTCTGTCCTTCGGCCGGCGACGGTTGGCAACCTACGGTGGGCGGGGATCTGTTCTCCATAAGAGAAGGGGTATCAGGAAGTAGAATCAGAATTGAAACCCCGGGTAATGAAGTCTCACTGAGAGGGAGGACGCTCCGTTACAGACCCCGTTAGCACGTGTGCTCTCTCTTCCTACCTGCCTCGGGACTGGGTAGTGACGCAGTGGCAGAGATTAGGTTTTCTTCTTCAACTACACTAACAGTGATGTAACAGATCTATCCTTACTTATCTTATGTCTATGTTTATTTTATTTTATATTTTATAGTTTTATATGGTTTACAAAGGAAACCTTTAAAACAGATAACAAGATAGCAAGATACACTACTTCCTACTTCTTTCACCAAATGTATATTGTTAGACGATTTGTCAGTCGTCCCCTCTTACTGTCGGAATCGGCTCTTTTAGACGGGTTTTCAATTCCTTCAACAATTGAACTAAGCCAAACATAATTTTTAGGTCAGTACCTTCAAACATAACTTTCCACCAATCATCAGCCGTGTAGGTACTTCGTGCCTCAAAGAGCGATCCGAATAACTTTGTTCGCAAAGAGCGAAATTCTGGGCAGAACAACGTCAAGTGTTTTAGTGTCTCTATCGAATGATTACAAAAGCGACAGATTAAATCGACAGGTTCTTTACGTAGCCAAGTACATGAACGGTCTTTTGTCATGAACAGATTAAGTCGAAAGTGCAGATATAGTAATCTTGAGTTCTGATCAGGAAATTGCGTCAGATACGGTTGTAGTTTGTCTAGCTCTCTTGCTTCTGGTGGTACTTCTCTTAAGAGACGAGAGCTAGATCTGTCGATACAGGTTTGATGCCAGTCCGCACTCCATAGTTTACTTTTGGCCTTGTTAGGATTTTCAACTAAAGTAGTAATGTCAATGTCATTTGTGTCCAAAATTTCAGAACATTGCCGATTCCATTTAGCAAGCATTGTATATTCGGGCTCTGAGTTCGGCTTATGTATTATTTTGAATGGAGGGGCTGCATTGGAGAGCAGTGACTTCCTGTATAAAGTTAAAGCATTCCAACAAACTCTCGCTTGTATGGAAGTCAGTCCCAATTCAAATCGTATGTTGCTAGTCGGACATCCTTTAGAGATGTGTAACGCTCTGGTCCAAAAGTTGTTTTCAAGTGTGTTCCATAACTCGTGTGAGCAGCCGAACATATTTTCAGCTCCATAAATCAGGGTCGGTATTGCTTTTTGTCTGTAAAAATTGATCACAGGTTTTATAGAAAATTTCCCGAATTTTTTGTTTATAATCGCGGCCTGGCAAGCCAGTTGTTGACATTTCCTTTTAGTGGCCTCAACCCAAGGATTGTCATTTATGTGTGCACTTATTATGGATCCCAAGTATTTTATGTGAGTAGAGATCCGGAGCAGTGTTTTTTCCAGGTACCACACATATTGGGTTGATCTCTTTTTATAGGCTGACAAGTTGCGCAGAATCAAGATTACGCATTTCTTCTTATTTAAACAAGGCTTGTTTTCCATTACATATCTTTCTAAGGCATCTAGTTTTCATTGTAGGCCGACCGGTGTGACATCCAAGAGTAATAGGTCATCAGCGTACAACAAATAACCCAACTGCGAGCCATGAATTTTAGGTGGAAATGCTGTTGCCTCGTTTAATGCGTCTCCTATGTCGGAGATAAAGAGGTTGAACACAATTGCAGCCAAGGGGCATCCTTGTTTCACTCCTTTATAAGTTGGAATCAGAGGAGATAAGGATCCTCCTTGGTCGAGTCTGACTTGCACAGTGGTATTAGGATGGAGTTCTTTTATTGCGTCTATAAGATCCACTGGACACTTCCAAGCTTTGAGTTTCTCCCACAGAATGTGGCGGTCAACACTATCGAAAGCGTGTGAAAAGTCAATAGATGCGACATAGATGGCAGTGTTAGTTCGTATTGACTCCATTTTTAAAAGATTCAGCAGAAGGGTGTTAAGACCACAACCTACGCCTTTAACAAAACCCGCTTGTCGTGGGTCATTACGATGATTTATAAGTGCCCACGATTTTAAGGTTTGTTGTAGTTGAGTTGCATAGACTTTTCCTATTACATCTAACAAGGCGATAGGTCGATAGTCTCTTGGGTCCAGTCTGTTCCCCTTTTTGAAAATCGGCACAATTATGGCATTTTTCCAAGATCTTGGGGTAGCTTGTTTTGTTTTTATTCTTTCGAAGAGGAGTAAACAGAGCTTTGCCCATTCTTTCGGGTTTCGTTTCATTGTGTAGTTTGTGAGGCCATCCGGCCCTGGAGCTCTTGATGCGTTGGAGTTCTTAATTGAGTTTGTAATGTCGTTTATGTCGAACTCCAGTGTCCACGGGAGTTTGTGCTCGGTTGTACTTTTGTTTTCCACTTCAAATGTGTTAAACAGGTTCGTATAATGTTTTACCCAAGTTTCTTGGCAAATTGGAGATACTTGTAATGCTATTTGTGGGGCGGCAAGATTGTTTATTACACGCCAAAATTCAGCTTAGTTTTTATTTTTATTTTGAGATTGTGCATCATCTCTTCGGAGTCGTTCTGCAAGATTATTTCTCCAGTTTCTGTATTTTTGCTTTATACGTTTTTTAGCTGCGTCGTATAATTCTTTGTTGCTTCTAGGTATCATCCTTATTTCTTTACGTAGAGTTCGTTTTTGTTGCAATACTTGTAGATCAAACTTATGTTTATGCTTTGTTTTTTGTTGTTTAAGGCCTTGTTTGCATTCCACAAATTGAGTCAACAGGTGTTGATATTCAATCTCACCTGGAGTGTCCTCCAAGGCAGATGTTACCGAGTTTATATCTTTGGTTTTAAAGTTAAGACGAATTCTTCCGGATCGGTACGTGGTGTCGTGGAGCCATACTTGTTGGGATGTCTGGCTATAGATGTTGAACGACATCTTTAGCATGTCGTGATCACTATGTTCCATTTTGGTGATCTCGAGCCGATGTACTTTGGCTGCAAGATCTTCAGACACGAAGAGATAGTCTATAGTTGAAGATTGATTTTCACGTCTCCATGTGGGCTTTGCCGGAATATCACCCGGTGTGTTCCCATTCAAAAGTGTAAGGTTTCTCAAATTCATTTCGTTCATCCAGAGCTGTCCCGTTTTTTCATTGACCTTGTGATACAAGGAGTTTATTTTTGACGCAGTATTCAAATTCAAGCAGTCTATGTTAAGATCACCGCAAAGAAGAATCAATGGTCTGCTTGAGTTTTCCATTAGGTTGTCCAATATAGCGGTCACCTGGTCTATAAACTTAACAGCGTCAGTTGTAGTATGATTCCAATAGAGATTAATTATGTACATGGACTCTGATTTGTCGAGGGAGGTAAAACTCACTTTAGCAATTTGTATATATGATGAAACATTTTCTGTCTCGATAATTCTGATTCCGCGATCTTTTTTGACCGCTATCAAAAGGCCAGACATCGGCCTACCTTTGGGTGGTTTAATCGCTGGATTTATCACTATCTCAAAGGCAGGCGACAACGGGCAGGTTGTCAGCCAAGTTTCTTGTAGACAAATCAGATCTAAGTTGTTCATCCAAGGGGAGTTGAATAGGTGAACAAAGCCCTGTGTGTTCCACGAACCAAAATTAAGGCACTGAGTTGAACTCCGATTTAAGCATTAATCATGGTTTTTATTGTTTAGGTTTGCAGCTAACCATGTCCAATTTCCATTTTCTGCGTCATTCTTTTGAGTTGGCCCAATGTTTTTGTTCAGACCTTCAACAGTTATTTGGATTTGGTCATTTAAGTAGAACTGAGTTGTTTCTGTGTCTTTTGATTTGGTCTCGGTTCGAGTTGGTATCCCGGGTTTCGTGTCTTTGTATACTTTGGATTTTGTACTCAGTTATTCTTTTCTTTAGATTTTCCTGACTTCTATCATATATGTTGTTTGAAAAAGGCTCAGGAATTTTGTCAACTAGGCTTTGTGGATATAAGTCGAAACCTAGGGACAAAAGTGCAGGTACCGCGTCCAGCAGTAACTCGCGAATAATTTTGGAAGCAAGGTGCAGAGTCACCATATCGTTTCTTTCTTCACAGTGAAACTCCACTATTTTCACGTCATCGGAATTGAGTGTTCGCAGACTCGGTATCAAATAAAATAGTTTGGATAGATATTGTCGATTTAGGATCAAGTTATCACAGGAGTCAAGTCTTTCCAGAATTAGTTTTTCAAAAGGAGATTCCTTTTTTATTATTTTTAATTTAGACATCGTGTTTTTAGAACTTGGTTTAGTTTCATCTTTCAGCTGTTTGTACACAAATCGGCGTTGATGGTTCGAGCGTCCTGAGATAGTCGAACCACTTTTTCTAGTTTCTGTGGGTTTATCGGAGACCTCCACATGACTGCTATCACAGTCAAGGTCCTTCAGACTCTTCGACACCAGCTTGAGCCGCCTTTCAGCCAGTGTTTCGAAAGGTGAGTCTGGTTTACCGTTCGCTTTGGGAATCGTGGGAGCAACCTTTTTTATGGACATGTGAGAGTCCATTCGTTGGCGTGTTACAGGTTCGAGATCCTTGGAGCTTGTGGCCGCCAGTTTGAGTCGTCTTTCAGCCATTGTTACAAAAGGTGTATCTGGGTCGTTATTCAGTTCAAAGATCGTGTCAACAGCACTGACGATAGTACATGTGCGTCGTGTCTTTGATGATTTTTGAGTACCACGTAAGACGTCGGACTGAGCCTTCTCAATGTTACAGCTTGGATAAGAGGCTTCCACTCCTACATGTTGTGAAGGTAAGCTCTCGTTTGCAAGATCTAGAAGCTCGTCTACTTGATTTACTTCATCATCGTCATATATAGAGAGATTTACCAAATTCAGGTCATCATCTGAAGTACTTTCGGGAGAACAGGTTTTGGCATTAGTGTTTCCAATTCTTTGGAGGGTTTTTGAGTTAGCAAGGTCGGAGGAATTGCATCTCGTACCAGCGACTGTTAGGTTCACTGTTTTCAGGTTTTGCAGAAATTTTTTGGAACCATTTCCACGTCTCATTTTATTGGACGGTAAATTTTTAGATTTTTTTTCGCAGTTGGCAGACTTCCCAACAGAGAGTGTAGATTCTGGCTTTGACAGCCGTTTGGTTTTTTTTAAAGATGTCGTATACCTCCACATAAGCGGAGGTCGACACAGCACTCCGTCTTGTTGGTGTTATATCGTCATTTGCACCTTTTTGCTTTGGAACAGGTTTACTTCCTGAAGATGATGCCGGTTGAGGGTCAGTAATTGCAGGATTGCATGGCTGGCTACTAATTTCAACCATCTCATCAAATGTGGCTAACATTTGCAAGGAAGAGTCTTTATCGCACACATTAGACACAGGGGGAACGCACTCCTTCTGTGAGTGTGGACCACCAGTCTTGTCTGCGTTCTTATCCCACTGAGTCATTATATTTTGTTTCTGGGTGGCCGAAATATAGCTCATCGAATTTCGATTTACTTGCTGTGTTGTGACTGGTACATCAAGTGCACTGTCTGTGTCGCTATGCGCCTTAACTGAGTCAGTTGCTTCCAAGTTTGTGTTACACACAGACTTCCCAGGGTGCTCTTTGAAAAGTTTTAAGGCTTCCCGTGCTACTTCTGCCAGCAATTTTTTATCTTCATTATTGGTTGCAGTAAAGCTACAGACAGAGTTTAGAATACAGTCAATTTTGTCATTTGTAGAGGTTAGGTTAGTTTGATATTTCGTTTCTTTCCTTTCTAATTCAATTATTTTTGTGTTGAGAAGCGCAGTTAAGGTTGCAAGATCTTTTATGTTTTCATTCATCTGCTCGTAGAGTTTCAAAAAAGGCGCAATAGAAATTCCCATAGATGCTATGATAACAGCCTGTAGATCTTTAGAGACAGGTGCATTTCGAGGGACCTCTTGTTTATTAGGCGTACGCACTTGTTTTGAGGAGTTTGAGCATCTGCAAGATCTGATTTTAGGGTAAGGACGCTCCATGATCGAGGAGTCAGACGAAGAAGTTTCTGAGACAGAAGTATTTAGTAAGTGTTGGTGTCTAGCAGTTTTAAAACATTCAACGTATTCAGCTGAGGGAGATTCGTGACTCGTTTGATCCATGTGAAATTCTAAAGTGGAGGTAACTTTTGACTTTTTTACCTGAGAGCAACGCAGCGGTGATAAACTGTCTGTGTTAGTCCAACTGCGTTTAGCTCCAACGGTTGCTCTACGTGTGACACTTTGAGAGCCGCTTTGTGTCGCTTCATGCATCACTTCTTCTAACCGTTCGTTTTTGAACGTCTTGTGACCTTGATTCACTATTTCAACATGTCGGTTTTGTTGGAGTTTAGTCATCAATGCTAAGTCAGTAATTAGCTTGTTAGGGATGTCTAATGAAGGTCTACGGTTCCCAGGTCCCTGTGTTATAACTACCTCAGTGCGAGCTTCCGAGTTAGGTACTGCAGAGAGCGTTAGTACCTTTCTGCTCAGGTCTTGTCTTTGAGTAATTTCGGCACAAGAGGTGTTTGATGTATTTGTTGTTGGTGTGACCGGTACATCATTGCCAAGAAAGCCGTCGTGGTTAAGTATAGCTACAGCATCAGTGGGCATACAACAAGAAGGTGGTGGGTTCGTGATAACACAGTCCCCTCCATCACTATCGACCATGGTCTCGGGGTTGATGTATGTTACGTACGATTTGCTATTGCGGTCGTCTAGTACCCTGAGGTTCGTTACACCAGTCTCCCCAGTGTTAGAGTCCACAAAACACAGTGTATTCAGACGACTTTCGTCTATACTGCTGTGTTTTTGAATGTGGACATCGACCGGCGTTGACACAAGTATTTCTTCCGTAAGATCGAGCTTTGGGTTTGCCATTGAGCCGTGGTTAACGTGACAGGCATTGTTCACCAAGCAGTCTAGACACACTGACTCTGAGGTAGGGTCAGTGCTATTAGTTAGGTTGTATGGTGGACACTGCTCAGAGACCATATATATTGGGGCATCATAAGCGGGTTCAACGTTTGTTTCAACGTTGTTGGCATCAACCTCGACGAATGGGCGGATGGCGTCGCCTGTCTCAGCGATGACTTGTGTGCTTAGAGTACTTACAGTTGTTAAGTTCCGCTCCCCACAGAGAACTACAGCCGTCTTCTCGGAGCCAGGGTGTGCATCTATTGAAGTCCATTTCTTAGTTTGTGCGCGTGTCTTAGCGAGGTGCATCAGAGTCGGTGTTACTGGGATAGATTGTATCAGGGAGTCGGCGTACATCAAGGCAGCAGCAGGCGTGATGTTTAATTCGAGCAATCCGACAGTGTGTCCAGCCGCAGAACCAAGCAAAACAGCACAGAACTCGCCCTTTCGCTGAGGGCTGTGTTTGTACAGGGCTCACGAAACGATAATGCACAGTGGGGAGAAAGATTTGGAAGAGTCTTGCAGTGTTTAGCTTTTAAAATATAGTACCTGTGCCTTTCAATGTGCAGTCAGCTAAATCGGGGCTTCCTCCTTACTCGCTTCTCCGAGTAGCACGAATATCACACTGCGCTCGCCCAGCGCCGAACAGTCGCTCAACAGTCACTGCACTGGGCTTGACTCCTGATGGGCTTAACGCCGCAAGGGTGGTAGGCTCTGACCTTTAGGGAAGCCCAGAGTCACGTGATCGGATCACGAGGTAAACAAAGCCCGCCTCCTCCAGGAAGCGTTGGGTCAGCGTTGCCGGCAAGAGCCAGGGAGAGCTTGCAATGCCGGGAAGAAAAAGCAGCTCCAGCTGCTGACAAAGGTTCGTTTTCAAGAGTGCACAATACACAGTGCGGGCGGCAGGACCTGACCTTTAGGGAAGCCCAGAGTCACGTGATCGGATCACGAGGTAAACGAAGCCCCGCCTCCTCCAGGAAGCGTTGGGTCAGCGTTGCCGGCAAAAGCCAGGGAGAGCTTGCAATGCCAGGAAGAAAAAGCAGCTCCAGCTACTGACAAAGGTTCGTTTTCAAGAGTGCACAATACACAGTGCGGGCGGCAGGCCCTGACCTTTAGGGAAGCCCAGAGTCACGTGATCGGATCACGAGGTAAACGAAGCCCCGCCTCCTCCAGGAAGCGTTGGGTCAGCGTTGCCGGCAAGAGCCAGGGAGAGCTTGCAATGCCGGGAAGAAAAAGCAGCTCCAGCTGCTGACAAAGGTTCGTTTTCAAGAGTGCACAATACACAGTGCAGGCGGCAGGCCCTGACCTTTAGGGAAGCCCAGAGTCACGTGATCGGATCACGAGGTAAACAAAGCCCCGCCTCCTCCAGGAAGCATTGGGTCAGCGCTGCCGGCAAGGGCCAGGGAGAGCTTGCAATGCCGGGAAGAAAAAGCAGCTCCAGCTGCTGACAAAGCTTCGTTTTCAAGAGTGCACAATACACAGTGCGGGCGGCAGGCCCTGACCTTTAGGGAAGCCCAGAGTCACGTGATCGGATCACGAGGTAAACGAAGCCCCGCCTCCTCCAGGAAGCGTTGGGTCAGCGTTGCCGGCAAGAGCCAGGGAGAGCTTGCAATGCCGGGAAGAAAAAGCAGCTCCAGCTGCTGACAAAGGTTCGTTTTCAAGAGTGCACAATACACAGTGCGGGCGGCAGGCCCCGACCTTTAGGGAAGCCCAGAGTCACGTGATCGGATCACGAGGTAAACGAAGCCCCGCCTGCTCCAGGAAGCGTTGGGTCAGCGTTGCCGGCAAGAGCCAGGGAGAGCTTGCAATGCCGGGAAGAAAAAGCAGCTCCAGCTGCTGACAAAGGTTCGTTTTCAAGAGTGCACAAGTATGTTTATGTATAATCAACCCTATTCATTTACAGAGTGGTGTGTGTGTTTATATTTTATGTGAATAAAGGGCCTGTAAAGAGCTGATTATATTCTAACTATTGGTCTAAGTGTGGGGTATTGCCTCCCTGAGTCCAAGAACTCTTGGTCTGTGTGGTCTGGTAAGTGGTGTTTAGGGTAACTGCACATGCCAGAAAGGCAAAACACCAACCTAACATGAACTTGCCCATGCCTTCACCTTTCTTCCTCTACATCTTTTGCCTGTCTACTCACTTCTTCTCGCTCTTCATTTCCTTGCTGCCGTAACGGCATTACCTCTTCCTCTGCTAGCCTCAGCGCTAATTCAATTTTTTCCCGTTCCTGTGTCTCTCTAGAAGGAAAAGGCATAATCTCCTCCTTCTCAATCCTTCATCCGCTCTTCTAGCTGCCGTCCTCACTCTATTTCTTCCACCCTTAATCTCTCTGCTGATCTAGTTACCCTTCCACTTTCTTTGCTGTCCCATTTTCTAGGAAATATTGCTGAGGGAGACGTTACCTGTGTCTGTCTCGCAACCACTGGAGTGGCCGCTGAGGAAAATGGAGGTTCAAACTCAGGGTCTGTATACCCTTCTGCAGGCCATAAAGGATAGTACCCCATTGGGGGAGGTGCAGAAGGAATTTCTGCACCCTCCTTCTTCGACCCCTCCTCCATGATTTTAACACTGTGGCAGCCTGCCTGACTTTTTCATACATTCTCCATAGCTCTAAGATATTTACCTGCTTCTCTAGTTTCGAGCCCTTGTGGTTAAAAAAAGTATGCAGGTTTTCCAATATCGCCTTATCATAGGTCCCCTCGATAGGCCATGAATTGATTGAGCATTTTACGCTTAGTTTTCCGCAGCCATTCCTGGTGTTTTTTTTTTCTTTATTGTGTTTTAGGTATAAAACATACCATTCACAAATAAAACATTTATCAAAAATGTCAAATTCAATTCCATAATTATCTTCAAACAATTATACACCAGGTTCATAAAAAACACTCTAATACATATTCATCATAATAAACGTTAAAAAGAATACCTCTACATAATTACCACAAATACTGAATCCTCCATCAAACCACTTCATCCATTCATTTAAAATGTCCTTTAGAAACCTAATTAATGACAATATTAAGGATACATGTGCACCATTCATGAGTTTTTTTCCCATGCTATTTGTGAGAGGACCTTAGAAGTGGAGGATACAAATGGACCAAGATATTTTATCTCTGCAATTTTAAAGCTGGGCATACAATTATTACATGATGAAGAGTTTCTGTACACAGACTTTGACATGATTACAAGTTCTTAATTCTCTGGACATTTTTCATTTAGGTCCACCCACTTCTAAAATAGGCAAACAATTCAAACCAAATTTCAAATACCGAGATCGGAAATCGGATGATGGAAATTTCGTAGGTCTGGCCTTAGTTCCTTTTTTTGTTACATACCACACAGTCTGTTATTCTGTCCCAATTTCACAACGTTTGCTTTGTGACGCTAAATGTATCTTCATTCTTTAAGCTAAATAATTGTATAGACTCAAGACATCTTCTAAAATTTCAAAGCTATTTATTAAAATATCTTCCAATATACTTGCTAAACTAGACACCTCTGCATCAGTAATCTTTCAATACAAACAGATGCATTTGTTTATATATGAGGCCTGTCAAAACTAGTGAAGGGATGAAAGGGTATCGACCCCCTGTCCCAAACCACAGAAGCCAAATAGATCGACCCTCCCACCATGGTTGGCACGGGCGCCTGAATAGTAATATCACAGATAACCACGTGGCAGCCAATGGGGGGAAGACGGAGTTAGGGAAAGGGTGTGGACTGATAAAGGAAAGGTGGGGAAGAGAAAACATACATATCTATACCTATAGCACATTCACCTCCTACTGAAAAGCCTATACTCCTAATCCTGACCTCCACACTTGATACTGGCTATTCATTCACAACTCCTGCCTAACTACCTAACATAGACAGCATATTACATGCATCCCCCACTTGCATACACATGAAGGAACATTGTTTTCACTTAACATAGAACATGACTTAGCAGAATACAAACATAAAGCGGACATGGACCCAAATGCCAGACATGAGGTTAGCAACAAGTTGTATGGCACAGACAAGGGAATTTCCCTAGCATGAAGAAACATGACACATGGCCCATTGGGCTAGCAATAGCAACACAAAACAGTAGTTCCAAGGTGCAGCACTCTTTAACACATTGAGGTGAAATAGCAACTTATATCTGATATGTAATATACTGGTATACTTGTCCTTAATGTCCCTCTTTAACACAGCTTATAACCTGCATCCATTATCAGGATACCAGTATTCACTACGGGTATTGTATCATACTCCGTAACCAAGAGCGTCCTTAATGTAGAATACTCATCAAATAAAGCCACGGTACGCGTGACTCTGCGCTCAGTTCATAGTTCATAAATCAAAAGATTAGACATTTTCCATACTCGGGTGTCAACAAACATTAGCTCCGTGAACACTGCCCTAACCCTATGCAACAAAATGCTGAGGCACTTATCTGTGTGTCCGGGTGACTCGTGAGATCACCCAGACTCCATGAAGTGACGTCGTAGTATCACCTGGGCCTACACTGCTCACTGCCGTGACCCGGACCCTTCAGTCAGCTTATCAATGCAGCGAACGAAAACCCGCCTGGGTCCTCGCTGCTCACCGGCGCGGCCCGGTTCTTCCATCAGCATGCCAGCATGTCTAATCATGTGCTCCTTCTGCGAACGCTGTGACCACCCGTGCTGCACAATCTGTAATTATCAGCACCAGTGCACGGGCGGCCAGCGGTTTAATAACCCCATAATGACGTGCAGATGGCTCGAGGCGCGAATTCCCTGGAACTACACACTGTCCTACAGACTGCTGGGAAGTGTAGTTCCAGCTCATTTCTTCCCAGGAATACGCTGTTTCTTGCCCCAAACCTTATTTCTGACAAGGCCCATCTCTAGGAGTATAACACTTACCAGAACTGGTCGATGGAGCCTAAAGACTTCTCGCCAAATATATCACTCCAGAATATCAAAATATTTCCTATTAGGAAAATAAACAATTTCAGTTCCATAAAGTATCATTGGGGTTACTTTCATGTGGTAAAAATCAATCAGTGGTTTAAGTGAAAAGGCACAAAGCCGAAATTTAATAGACTTCATTAAGGATATATATGCTATGGTTTGTCTCGCATCTTGTCTTTCTGCATGTTTAAAATAATTTTATTAGTAAAGATAAAGGCCAAATAATAAAAAGAATCTACTTCTTTTATTAATAGACCAAGCAAAGTGCCTTTTCCGCTTTTAACGAGTTACTGAGCCTCATTACGCATCTGGTGATAACCCTGCCGGTGGTACCGGCCGGTTGCCGCCAGACCCATAATATTTTACTGGTGCCTGACTGCCCGGTGCCATCGTCTCATTACGAGTCCGCCAGCCCGGGAAATTCAAGCGCCGGAAAATTGTAAGTCCCTATTCCCATAGAGTCCTCTCTATGGGACTCTATGGGAGTGGCGACACAGAAGCACCGGTGCCCGTGCTTCCGTGAATAGTCTGCCTACTGTGGCCGCAGCCCCTGCCAGGGTCAGACCTGTCGGGCACATCGGCCACGGCAGGCAGACTCAGAGTTTGCCCATCCAGAAACAAGGGTGCCGGTGAACTTAGCAGCACCCTTATTTCCAGACCGGCAAACTCATAATGAAGCCCATTGTCATTACTGTGACTACTACTTACCATGTTTATCAGCAATGTATTCTCTCCAAGATACTCTGCCACCCCATTGAGCGAATGCTGCAGGCCAGCTGATGTAAGATCCAAGAGGAGACAATCATCTGCATAGGCTATGCAATGAATTCTATTTCCAGTTAATTTGGGAGGATAGGCTCCCCAATTTAGAGTATGGTCCCATAAGTCTGAAATGTATAACAAACTATGATGGAGCTATCGTGCAGTCCTGTCGAACTGCTCTATTAGCTACTATACTCAACAAGTCCCCCTCTGCATTTACCCTTACCCTAACCTCATTTTTAGAATGCAGCATTCCAACATATGTAGCAAGCCAGGATCGCTCACCCACCTCTGCAACATATTCCACAAAATTGATATATCCACGTTGTTGAAGGCAGAGAATAGATCCAGACTTGCCACATATAGGGTACAACCTGTCTCTCTACCTGCCAGAGCCATGCATGAATGTAGCACCATCCCACTCAATACTGTTCTAATCCCTTTCCTGTATCCTGTTATACAGGGATTATATTTTTGCACTCTCTCAACCCATTTATTAAGATCCTTCAAGATCAAATTAGCGAGGATCTTTGAGGAACAGTCTATAAGGGAAATGGGACGGTAACTTGTAGGTGAATCACGGCTTCCTTTTTTAAACATTTTAATTATTTTTGCATTGTGCCAAGAGTCAGGGATTCACCATAGTTTCAGCTACCTATCTAAAAGATTAAAAAGAATCTCGGCCCATAAATCTAAATTTTTCTTAAAAAGATGAAGTGATGTTCCATCCAGGACACAGGAGTGTGAAGTGTTGGACCTTTTGATATCTTCTACATCAAAGTCATACTTCCATGTCTCGTCCCTTAGGATACATACATGTTCAACTGCTTCATCACCACCATTCTTCATAAAGACAGCGGCAAAGTGATTGACCCAATCCGCTTCAGCAACACATGTTGATTGCATCTTAGATTAATTTTTTCCTCTATTATTTAACTTCCACGATATTGCACATGCAACAATATGAATTATATTTATAAGGAACTCTTGATTTTCCTTAATATAAATTCAATGTTTTATAGTTCAACCAAGTTTTATGTTTTTGTTTAAGCAAATGTGTTTTACTTTTATTTTCATCCCAATCCACCTTTAAAGTTTTCTTTACTTTTGTGAGATCTTTCATAACATTTTTCTGATGCATTTTTATGGTAACATTACAATTCTTCCCCTTATGTACAGCAAACATTGTTTGTTTTTACTTCCTTACTAATTTTAACCTCCCTTTAAGGAGGGACATGTCACTAGTAAACTCTTTGGGGGAGCAACAATGGTCTTTCTCAAACTGTGTTAAGACATTCTACCATGCTTCTAAATCTTGATTTACTTTACACGCATTCTTACTAAATTGAATTAGCCTATTTTCTGTCATTCATTATTATATTTGTACATGCAGAGTTGACTCTATGAGTATCATCACCCAATCTTGAAAAACATGCAGTTAAAATAGCATGATCACTCACCCTAGTTTTTTCTTTCACAAGGAGATAATGTCAGTTAGTTCAAATTGTGAAAGAAAAATGTAATCAATTTCTGATGACAAAGCAATACCAAACAAAGTAGGGTCCAAAATATGACTTTGACAAAAAGGGAGTTTAACTGAATGAACTCCCATCTGGTCAGAAAACGGGCCCAAATGCCTCAGTCTGACATACTTCTTCCTTGCTGTCCTAAATTATGCATAATAACTTTCCCTCACTTCATTTACTTGAAGGGTTGGTCAACTCCAAGACAAATACCATTAAAATTGCCCACAATTACTACAGGACTATTAGTGCAATTCATAGTAAAATCCATTTAAATATTTTCCAACTTAATAACATCCATTTCATCTGTAATAGGATTAAAATAAACATTAATGATGCACATCTTTAATAAATTCCCCCCATTTTTTGTACAAACACTTGTTGCCAAAATAGCTTCTGATCCGGATACAATAGGCTCAATAAATGTTCCTTGACCATTTTATACCGCTGTTAACATTCCTCCAGTTCCCTTTCTAGCTAACTTGACATCCAAATGGTTGGGATAACATTAAACCAGGTCTCTTCTATCAACACTACATCAAACTCCTGGAATGTCTTTCTCGTATTCATATTCAGAAAGCTATTATGGCCGCGAGAGTTCTAACTCATAATCTTAACCTCATGTTTACCCGGGATGATTTCCAATATTTCTGGTAAGGGAGCAGGCAAGCCAAGCCCAACTTGAAGATTCTTGATTAAATGTGACCTGCCTTCCGTCCCTGCCTAGCAACATTACATTTTATATTTATTCTTAATTCCGACATCTTACAATCATCAAACATATGACTTTTTCTTTAGACAGAGATTCAAATATGAATGTCAAAGAAGTAATATTTGGTGTATTATACTTATGTTTACATATAGGGTTGCTTCTGGTTTCAACTGTTACAATCTTAGAACCACCATCTTTATCAGCCACCAATCTTCGTGTGTCAATCAGTTTATTATTTTGAAGTACAGCTGGTCTAACAGGATCAATTACACTCATTGTCTCTTGTCCTTCTTCATTAGAACTAGTAGTAGAGTCAATCACATTTTGTTCTAAATCATCTTCTCTCGACACAGTCAACCACTGTTTCTATTGCAGAGAGAATTTTCTAATTCCATTACCTTTTATTCTTCTCTTCTTTTTCCTTTTAATATGTGATTTTTTGACTGTTTAGGAAGCCCCTCAAATTGTACTTCTATCTTTGACCTATTTTTCAGAGGGTTTGCACCCTCTTTATCCGTAACAGCAATCTCCTTTAATTGCTGAACATCCTTGATTAATATTATCTCCAGAGAGAGTTTGCACCCTCTTTAATCGTAACAACTATCTCCTTTAATTGTTGAGTATCCTTGATTAGTACTATCTCTGGATGCTGTAAATCGGAATTTAGCTGATCCAATGTCATTTTTTTCTCGGGATTGCGATGACCCCAAAATTGTTCTGAGGAATTTCCTTGATCCTCTACTAGCATTATTCGCAGTTCCTTTTACATTTATTGATTTCTTTAAAGGAGCATCAGTGGCAGATTTCCCTTTTTTGTCCAAATCATTTTTTACCATAACTGATGAGTCATCTTCCACCTCATTTATAATATTGTTAAACAAGATAGGCTCTTTAGGAGGTTGATTTTGCATTGCTTTTGTGAGTTCCAAATGAGTATTATTTTTTATCAACTCACGTAGTTCAGTTAGAATAGATGTGTTTGTTCTAACTTCTACAACCAAAGTATATAGCAAAACCACATTCAATGCTGCCAATGAGCTGCCTTCCTGGGAGGGAGTATCATCACCATGCAAAGGTAAAGAGTGATTTTCAAATTGTATATGATCCTGTATCATTGCTTTATTTCTCATAATGTGAGCTGTAGTTCCCATATTCAACGGGAACGCAATCAAATTCGGTGAAATGCTTAAATGTGTTGATAGAATGTCTAAAGCTTAAATTTCTTAAATCAAGCTTAAACACACATTCATCAATAAGGTATTAGATCTCCTTTCCACATCACAAAGAACAGGACACGAAATGTCCATATCTTCTGCCATATGATATGATATGGCATTTGTAACGCGCCTATACACAAGTGTTTCAAGGCGCGACGAGGCAGGAAGGGGGGAACAAAGGGAAGACAGACAACGATCCTACTAGGCCAGGTGTCATTCAGATTGCGCAAGTGCATGGGTGGAGGGAAGGGAAAAAGTGCAAGGGGAAAGGGAGGGGGGAAGTGCAGTACAGGGTAAGTAGGACAACAGATAAATAATAGGGCCAGCTGGTGGCAAGTGCAAGGTAAGTGCAGACAAGTGCTGGGAAGGGGGGCTGTAGGGATACAGAGACAGTCCCGCAGTGCAGGGGTTGCCAGGGAGGCAGTGCAAGTGGAGAGTGGCCCAGTTGCAGATTAAGTGCAGTTTCAGTCAAGAATTTAGCAGGGGGGAGGGGGAGAGAAAGCAGAAGCAAAGAGGAAGGTTTTGAGGTGCTTCCGGAACCGTAGATGGTTCTCCTCAAGTTGCAGGGAGGCAGGAAGGCTGTTCCAGAGGGAGGCCCCTGCCGCGGAGAGGGATCTACCCCCAACTCGTTGCTTGGAGAAGCGGCTGACCCTGAGGGAGTTGGAGACGGATGAGCGAAGAGCTCGAGAAGGAAGATATTTCGTCGGAAGAGAGAGTTGAAGGTATTTAGGCCATAGGCCCCAGAAGGCCTTGTGGACAATGCAGAGGGTTTTGAACTTAATCCTCGCAGCCACTGGGAACCAGTGTAGAGATTTCAGTCCTGGAGAGATACGGTCCCTGGGCTTGAGGCCAAGGACAAGTCTCGCAGTCCTGTTCTGGATAATTTGCAGAGGGCGGAGAGTATAGGCAGGCAGATTTAGATAGAGGCTGTTACAGTAGTCCAGCTGCGAGAGAACCAGGGCTCGGGAGACAGTGAGCTTCTGGGGGAAGGAGTGGAAAGGAAGAATACCTCTGAGGAGGTGCAGCTGGTAGTGTGACTTCTTAGAGACATCAGATATGTGAGGAGAGAAGGAGAGTGTGGAGTCGAAGATGACCTCGAGGTTTTTTGCCTTGCAGATAGGAGCAGGAAGAGGGCCAAGAGAGGCCGGCCAGAGAGCTGCAGGGAAGGAGGGAGTGGGTGTGCCGATGGGTAGAATCTCAGTCTTACTGGCATTAAGGCAGAGGTCATTGGCGGCACACCATTCCTGGATAGCAGACAGACAGTCAGAGATGAGGGAAGGAGGGTAAGGAGGCCGAGGGTAGCCTGAAAATGAGCTGGGTATCATCCAAATAGCACTGAAAGGTGGGGCAGAGAGCGGCGATGCAGTGGGCAAGGAGTGCCAGATACTGGTTGAACAGCCAGGGAGAGAGGTTAGATCCCTGGGGGACACCACAGGTAGAGAAAAACATGTCAGAGAGGAAGGACCCCAGTTGGACCTGAGAGGGTTGTTTGGAGAGGAAAGAGGTCAGCCACGCCAGAGCATGACCAGTGATACCCAGGTTATCACGGAGACGGTTGAGCAGGATGGCATGGTTGACAGTATCAAAGGCAGAAGAGAGATCAAGCAGAATGAGAACACACAGAGTGTTGGAGTCAAGGTTCGAGAGCAGGTCCTCACAGATGTTCAGGAGAGCAGTTTCCGTGCTTCTGGCAGCTCTGAAGCCAGACTGATGGTCATGAAGACTACCAACAGATTCCGCATGGAGATTAAGCTGGGAGATGGCCAGTTTCTCCAGGAGCTTGCCCAGGAAGGGAGTGATGGAGATTGGGCGATAGTTGGCCGGGCAGGAGGGGTCGGAAGAGGGTTTCTTAAGAAGAGGGTGCACAAGGGAGTGCTTAAGGGGGGATGGGAAGACTCCAGAGGCGAAGGAGTGGTTGCAAAAGTCAGCCAGGGCAGGAGCCAGGGAGTCAATGTGGTCCTTGATAGTTTTGGAGGAACAGGGGTGAACCTGTTTTGACGAGACTTTCATAGATAGGACTTGTCTGGAAACCTCGTCAGCGGAGAGAAGGGGAAAGGCAGAGAAGGAGGGAAGAAGGGTGGCTGCAGAAGGGCCAGAGGAAGAGCAGGGAATAGAGGGAGGGAGGTGATGGGAGGAGAGTGAGGACAGGATGTCCTGAGTTTTAGAGATGAAGTGAGAATCCAGTGCCGTGCAGAGGGCCTGGGAGGGGACAGGAGAGGTAGAGACTGCAGCAGGGTTGGCCAGCTCCTTGCAGATTTTTAAGAGTTCGACCGAATTGTTAGATGCCGCAGAGATGCGGGCTTGGATAAGGGATCTCTTCTTGGTGCGAACAGAGAGCCGGTATTGCCTTTGGAGCAGGCGGCAGGCCAGTTTGTCAGAGGATGAACATGAAGCACGCCATTTCCTCTCTGCCACCCTGCACTTGCGTTTTATGGTGACGAGATCCGAGTCATACCAGGAGTTACATTTGGCTTTGGGCTTCAGGCGGATTCTCATGACAGGGGCAAGGATATCAAGAGTATCAGATATAGCAGAGTGGAGCGTAGAGAGGGCTGTGTCAGGGTGGGAGTCAGCCGAAGGGGGAGGGGGGGTGAGATGGTGGCAGCGAAAGCCTCAACTGACACGCGCTTCATGGGTCGGATGACCGAGAAGGAGGGTGGCAGTGATGAGGGTGGCTCTGCCTGTGGGGTAAGGAAGGTGAGGTGGGAGGATAGGAGAAAGTGATCACTCCAGGAGAGAGGAGTGGAGAGAGGGACGGAGAGGGGAAGGTCAGAAGAGCATCAAGGGTGTGCCCTGCCGAATGAGTCGGCCAAGACGGGAGAATAGAGAATGAGAGAGAGTCACAGAGGTCGCGAAAGAGTCCAGAGGGGGGACAGGAGGCATCCAGGTGGATGTTGAAGTCTCCAAGAAAGAGGAGTTGAGTGGTTGAGGACAGGAGTGAGGAGGAGAGGTCCGCCCACTAGGTGAGGAAGGAGGAAATTTGACCAGGTGGCCGATAGATAGTAGCCACGGTAAGGGAATGGCTAGGAGAGAGAGAGTCGGCAGACAAGGCATTCAAAAGAGGAGTAGGTCTGCGTAGGAGTGACAGTGGCAGGAATCCACTCAGGGAAGATAAGGGCCACACCCCCCCCCCCAGCACGGTTGGGCCTGGGCACAGAGAGGATCTTGTAACCTTGAGGTAGGAGTGTGTCAAAGCTGGTGACAGAGCATGCTGTGAACCATGTCTCAGTGAGACCGAGGACGTCAAGGTCCAGTTCCTCAAGAAGCTGACAGATATCAGAGGAATGTTTGATGGCAGAGCGAGAGTAAAGAGGAGAAAGGAGAGAGCACAGAGACCATATGAAGGGTCCATAGGTCAGGCGAAGGCACGAAAAAGAGGATGTCAGTGGGAGTTTCCTTGGGGAAGGCACTGGTGTAGGTGTCAGCAATAGGGAGGCCTGGGTTGGAGACCAGGATGTCCCTTTTAAACTTTTTCCTACCAGATTTAGTGAGGAGAGCAGGATAGTCAATGGAGAAGCAGTTAGAGAAGCTAGGCGAGATAGAGAGCACCATGGAATAGGAGGGAGTGGGGGGGAAGACAGGCGAGAGCAAGCGGACAGGAAGTGAGCGGTAAGCCCTAGTTTACCACGTTTCAGAAAAAAACAGTAACACAGTAAATGCGTATTAGGTACCCAGTGGAGAGGCCACCTAAGTTTGAGAATCCTGCGAGGGGAGAAAAAGCCATTTCCAATATTGCAGTATTGGGAAGCGATTGAGCTACTTGGCTGTCAGATTTTACTTGCACCAGAATGAAAGTGGTAATTTTGTCTTGCATTGCCTGATTAATACTTGCCTCTTGTAATCCCAGATGTGCTGCCATTTCCTTATTCAAGGGTGTAGGTTCCTCACTCCTTAAATTATACCCCAGAGTTTTATCACGCATAGTATCACGTAGAAGTACTCACAGAGGCAATATGTGCTCAGTGCGGTACTTCTACAAGTGCAATTCCCCTTATGTCACAACATAAATAAATAAATAAATGGCCTCCTTTAACCAGGCCGCTAAACTTGTAGTTGATCACCGACACTCCCTACTGACAGCTGTTTTTATTGTGGAGCTATCGATAAATAAATTTTTGGCTCAATATTGACCCGAGCTCCCGCGTTCCCTCTCTCACTCTGATTGCACTCCTTGGGCGCTCTTCCTTTGCCTTCCTGTGAGGCAATAAAACTTGGTGTCATCTTCGACTCCACTCTCTCCTTCTCTGCTCACATCACCGACCTTGCCAAGAAGGCCCACTCCCAGCTGTACCTCCTCAGAGGTATTCTTCCTTTTCTCACTTTCCCCCAGAGCCCTGGTTCTCTCTAGGCTGGACTACTGCAACAGCCTCTTTCTCAATCTGTCTTCCTCTACTCTCCGCTGTCTGCAACTAATCCAGAACAGGACAGCTAGACTTGTCCTTGGCCTCAAGCCCAGGGGGCGTATCTCTCCAGCCCTGAAATCTGGTCCCTGGTGGCTGCAAGGATCAAGTTCAAGACCCTCTGCTTCGTCCACAAAGCTTTCTGGGGCCGGGCCTGCACTTTCTCTTCCAAAATACCTTCCTTCTCGAGCCCTTTGCTCAGCTACCTCAAACTCTCTGAAGGTCATGTGCTTTTCCAGGTAGACAGTGGGGGTAGATCTCTCTCCTCTGCAAGTGCCTCCCTCTGGAATGGCCTCCCTGCCCCTCTAAAACTTGAGCCGGACCACCTGAAGTTCCAGAAGCAGCTCAAGGCCTTCCTTTTCTCCTCTGCTTTCTCTCACCCCTGCTGACCTACCTGTCTACTGCGCCGACTGGTTGCTTGGCTGCACGCAGAGTCTCACTGGGACCAGGCTCTGCCATGATCAGTCTCCCCTGCACTGCCTCCAGCCTACTGCACATTAAGGGGCTGTAACTGTAACCCTACAGGCCCCTGCCTCCTTGCACTTACCCAGAGCCGTGCTGCCCTGGCTGCACTTACTCAGAGCAATGCTGCCCTGATTTCAATTCCCTCTTTTGCCTGCATTTTGCGTTGTTGCACTTGCACAATCTGAATGACACAAGGCCTAGTAAGATCGTTTGTCTTGTCCTCCCTCTGTCTTCCCTCACTTGTCTTGTGGCACCTAGAAACACTTGTTTACAGGCGCGTTATAAATGACATATCTATCAATGGGTATTCCAAGATATTTAATCCCACAGTCACTGACAGTCTGAAACAGCACCTCCTTTACTATTTCTTTTTTTTTACCATTTACACATTTGTCGGCTCAAAGGGTATTCAATATTAACCCAGCAGTCACCGACAAAAACAACAGCAAGTGTTTTGCTTATTTTATTACTATTTAAATGTTGGTCGGCTCAAGGGATTTCAAAAGTTACCCCGCAGTCACCGACAGTCAATACCCACAACAAGCGCTTGCTGTAGGAACTGAGGGCATTCAAGACCATTCATATTTAATAAAAGTAGGTCTCCATGTCCCCCCCACAGTTTTAGCCGCCACGTTGTTATTCGTGCTTGTGCCAATTTCAAAAGTGTTTACACGTGTTACATTAAAACTGATTCTATGACAAGACAGGAGGCTCATATTATGCATTACAATCTTTACTCTGAAACCACAGCAGCAAAGAAAATACTTTTACAAACAAAAAAAGTTTCCACAACACAACTAGATAGAGTTCAATGTCAATGTATGGGGAACTCCCCAATCCATCATGGAGGACAGGTCATGCCCTGCAGGGGACCAATGAGCAGGGACCCTCTTCTATATATGTCCATTACTCTAACCCCAAACCCTCTTTCTTTGCTGCTGAAATCCACAAGCTAAGTCACTCCTCCTAGTTCTTGACTTCGTGTTGAATTTATGGAGTTTAGAGTGCTATTTATTTATGTTATCAATGTTATTTTGATGAGTTTGGGGTTTTATTACACTGTACTGTGGAAATGGTCATGTATTTTTCATGTTCCGTTGGTAACTGGCTGAGTGCCGTGTTCGTGTGCGAACGCTGACCTGCAGGTCACATTCATGCTTTGTAATGCTCCGCTGGGAGCCTTCTGCTTCTGCAGTGTTTGTTTATATTTCTTCAGCCCTGAGAGGCCTTCTAATCAGGCTGCGGCTATGTGTGAAATTCTTTCCCTCCAGGCAGTGTTATTTTTAGCAGCTGCCCCAGCCCCAGAGCCAGCGCACGTTTCCCACAGGTGGTTTGGGAACGCTTGAAATTCTTTTCACTTGAGAGGAAGTTTTGTTTTTGTTTTTCTACAAGTTCATTATGTAAGCGGCAGTAGGAACCTGCGCGCATTTTTTCCAGGACTGTAAAGGCTGCAGCTTCTTTTACTCATTAACTTCCCGCACGTCGCGTGTGTGTGTTTTAATGTTTACATGCGCATTGTCATTAGTTGCATACAGGCTAAGCCTGTCCTGGGGATCCGGCTGGGGGGGGGGCAGTTTGCTAGGCCCTCCTTTGATGGGAGTAACTTCCATGAGCATTCCTGAAAAGGGCAGCTGTGTCCTCTTTTTAGAGTGAAACGCTTGTATTTCTACATTTAATTTATATAGTTCTATGGTGGTGAGGGATGTTTCAGCCCACAAGAGGCATAGCTCAAGGAGAGGTTTGCAGGTTTACCAGGCCGAGGGGCCTCGGTTCGCTGCCCGCCTTTGGCGGTATACACATGTGGATGCGAATGTGTATTTATTTATAAGTATTCACATTAATGTTTATATTTATTCATATAATATATATATATTTAAAATTGATATTTTATTTTGTGTTTAAATTGATATTTTCAGTATATATTAACACCAGTTCGCCTACTGAAGGGTGCTTTGCCTTCTTGGTAAGTGCTATATCCGGTTTAGCTTCAGGTTCTGCCTGAATTCTATGGGGAGGTTAACCCCTCGTATACTGCTGGTTTCCACACCCTGCGGGGGTGACCAGTTTCAGGTACTCTGGTGGTGCTCTGGAATGGTACCGTCACCTGCTCGGTGGCAGGATTGGCTTGTGTTTCTGCGAGGTGATCCCTCGTATACTGATGGTTCCACACCCTGCTAGGGTGAGCAGTTGAGGTACACTTCATCAGTGTATTCCTCACTTAAAGTTGGCAACTTTGTCGGTGTGCTGCATATGGCGTTGGTGATTACCTTAACGGTTTGTGTGCCATAACCTGTTTGGTTTCAGGTTTCTACCTCAGTTCTAATGCAAGGTTACCCCTCGTGTACTGCTGGTTATCACGCCCTGCTCGGGCAAACAGTTGAAGGCACCTCAGGGTATTCCTCCCTTATGGTTAGCAGTCTGTTTAGATGCTGCATATGGCAGATGTCATTATTTCGGTAAGCACACCGTAGCCTGCTTGGTTTCAGTCTTTGCCTGGATTCTGCGGCGAGGGACCCCCTCGTGTACTGCTGGTTGCCACACCCTGCTAGGGTGAGCAGTTAAGGTGCACTTGCCCAGTTCTCTCTTTTGCTAAACATTATGTTTAAGTGATGAATGGAACACATTGGAGTGTTCAGAATTGTCAGTGGCCCGGATAGCTCGGTAAGTAGCAGCTTATAGAAGGGCCGGGGGGGTTTGGACCCCTGTGAGGGCGTAACCCCTCTTCTTTGGATATTTTATATGTCTATTTTATATAATTTATTAAGTACTTTAAAGAAAAGAGTGTGTGGAGGTTGTGGTAAAACAGACCCATGTGGGGGGTTGTACCTTCCTCTATTGACACTGGTGTTAACCTTTGTCTTTTAGTTAAACTTCTGTCGCCCTTTACCGTAGTTAGTTTCAGGACAACTCAGTCCTTCCTTAGGTCTTGCTTTCCCCGATATCAATTGCTCCACCCAACACCTGTGCTGATTAAGCTGCTGTATTTTCTCCCATCATGAGGAAGAAACAGATGATGCGTTATGCCTCTGTTGAGGTCTGCAGGGCTGGAGGCTCTCTATAGTGGGGACGGGGTTTCCCTTACTATTTGTCCCATTGGACATTCTTTTTACTTTTGAACTGTTGGTGGAGACAGGGTCAGCTCGTGGGTAACTGTTCAGTTTTGTTGCATGGCAAATTGAGCAACCGTGTTCTACTTGGAGAAAGTGTTTGGGAAACACTTGATGATATCAGATATATGAGTTGCCAAACAATAACTTTAGGGCGCTTGCCCCATGGGTTTCCTCCCAAATCTTGGCCTGTGGTTCAACTAACCGTCTAACAGTGTGTTGCACTTTCTCCTCTGCTCGAGGAGTTCAGGCAGGCTTTTGTACCCTCAAGAGCGTTGCTTAATCTCTTTTGTTGTGTGTATATATATATAGACATATACATTTTCTACAGTGCACCGATTAGGGTGCTGTTTTTTTCTCATCCGTACTGACCCTACTGATACAGGTTCCTAATTTTGGAGAGGTCTAAATAAGTATTTTATCCGGCTGAGATCGATAAGTGAACACTTCACGTCACACACCGTTCGTAATAGTGATATGCACCACTCATATACCTGAGGGTTCGTAGTACTGTATAAGTACTGTTTGCTATGGACAATGTGCTTCATTTTCTTTTTTCCCTGATTCCCTTAGTGGCCAGTCAGCCTCACACGAATACAGAGACTCAGATCTCGGGTTGGAGGGGACAGTGGTCCCAGATTTCTTTCACAACCTGTATTTACGAGGCATTGATCATTTTCCCCTGAGATCTTTCCCCCTCATTCCCATGCTCGTCATCCTTGGGGGATATTGTATCATGATATACACCACGTGGAGTATCGCCCGATGGTTTTTCCGGTTTTTCTTTTACAGGAGTTCAGACTCAGGGCCAGTGCAGACTCGCACTAAGCATTTCCCTCCCGTCAGTTACTTTCCTTTGCGCTATTCCTGGTATTTCAACAGGTTAAGCGGAGCCTGTCCACGGTCAGGGGGTTGGTTAGAGTGTATTTATTTCTCTTAAGGGTGTTAAAAGCGGGGTTGTAATGTGGTCCTCAGGGTAGCCTTCTTCTGGGTTGCAAGGTTTTTTTCCCTTGGTTAAGTGGGGGAAGGTTCTCCTCATTTGTGAAGGCTCAATATCCCTTGGTGAGATAGAGGGGTCTGGGAGTGATACTAATCTCCCTTCCAAGTTATTATGACCCTCTATCACAATGTGTTCCAGCGTCTCTACATTAACTGTCAGAAGGTGTCTGCCAGTACGATTCCCAGAGGGCTGGGATATTTATATTCAGTTAATGACTTGATTCTCCTAGTCACCTGCATGGCAGGTGGACCTTTGGGTTTTCACAAGAGTTTGTTTTTACAATAAGGTGCCAGCTCAGGGTGCTGTGAGCTTCAAGGCTCTCCAATTTGACTGAAATAGTGGTTAGTCCTCTTCTGGTGTGCAGCTTCAGTTTAACTATTTAGTGATCGCTTCTTTGCAGTTTAGAGTCTTGCTAAGACTTGGAATTGGATGTCACTATGATGGTAGCGATTGGATGTAAGACACATTTTTCTCCTTGCCAGGTTTGGCCTTTTAAGGATCAGGTTTGTAAATATCTGCTTCTTGTCATGGTTGCAGAGTTCTTCTTCAAGTGTTCGGAAGGTCTGACGGTCTCCGGTTGGCGGTTTGACAGGTTTAGCTTCTCAGGGGGGCCCCTCTCTTCCATTCTGCTTCGGCCTCCAGAGGACATCCCTCCTTAATATACACATATGTCTGAAGACAATTGTGGGTTAAGTCTATGGCTTTTCAGCTCTGCTCAGGATGGGTCATCCTGTTACAAATTTATAAAATGATTTTTACTCCCATTTTACCTTTTGAAGATTTGTCTTTCCCTCTTGGTTCCCCAGTGTAGTTATGTGACATGCCCTTATCCTAATGCAATATCTTCCTTTAATGCTTGGGATGGAACCTAAAAGACTTTCCCCTTTGGGGTACTTTTTCTTTATCTCCAGGAGAGCTCTGTGCTTATTTTCTTTGGTTTGCTTTCTAGGATACCAAAGATGATATTAATTTAAATGTTTTAAATGTTTTATTGGACAACAGAGGCGTTTTTTACAGAGGAGTTTTTGTCCTATCCTATTAGTAGGAAAACTTTGTTTAAGGGTTCTTTCCCCTCTTTAACCAGTTGGTTTTGGCGGCCTGTAAGGAACACTGGAATTGGCACAATTTCCTGTTTTCTTGCATTTGACGATGCCTTATAAGACAGTTTTCGGGCAAACTAGTCTTGGTCAATTCTTTTGCGATCAGCTGATTGATTTCATGAAAGCATAAAAATGTTTTTTCCTTTCCTATTATTTTATTATATTTTATTATATTGGCTCTATTGTATGGATCATGTTGTACTAATAAGATGCAAGGGCTTTGAACTTGCATAATATGAGCCTCCTGTCTTGTCATAGAATAGCTAATCCCCCACACTAACGTGAGATGGGGGTTTAGATTCTATTAAAGACAAGGAGGCGATTATTATCCCACCCACCCACCCTGGATATGATGTGATATGACAATTGTGACACGCATGTACACAGGTGGTTCAAGAGAGAACATTCTTTGGTTTGTTGTTTTTCCCAACCACCCACCCTTCTTGTTTGTTGTTCTTACAGCCACGAGTTGAGGTTCTCATCAGGAGTGTGGCTCGCAGTAACAAGTTGTGGAGTGCGTGATTTTGGATGAGAAGTCCTATCCAGAAGAACTTCGGCATAGATTCAGGCTGCGAGAAGGTGGAGATCTCCAGTTTCGTTGGATTCTTTCTCCGCGCTACGCAGTTCAACCGTTTCATTGGACTTCTGGTGCAAGACAGCTGCAGAAAGAGGGTTTGGGGTTAGAGTAATGGACATATATAGAAGAGGGTCCCTGCTCATTGGTCCCCTGCAGGGCATGACCTGTCCTCCATGATGGATTGGGGAGTTCCCCATACATTGACATTGAACTCTATCTAGTTGTGTTGTGGAAACTTTTTTTGTTTGTAAAAGTATTTTCTTTGCTGCTGTGGTTTCAGAGTAAAGATTGTAATGCATAATAATCGCCTCCTTGTCTTTAATAGAATCTAAACCCCCATCTCACGTTAGTGTGGGGGATTAGCTATTGCAACACACTCTCCTTGTTGCTGCTGAGCTCACGTGTAAATGGCAAATCAAACAAGACTGCCCTCATGAACAAATGCAATGTCACTCAGACAGAGTTTAGCCGCTCTCACCAGGGTTTATTGCACTGCTGCTCCACTTCTTTAATTGTTTAGGCAATTCATTATAAGACACCATTCAGGACACGGCATGAAACAGAGAAGCATCAACGGCAGATGCCGAACACTTCTTTAATTGTTTAGACAATTCATTATAAGACACCATTCAGGACACGGCATGAAACAGAGAAGCATCAACGGCAGATGCCGAACACCAAACACTCGGCACACTCCATACCGGAGGTACCTTTTGAGCAAGTTGCATGCGTCTAGGCGTGAGTCCACAGAAAATGATTGCCAGCTGTGCACAGATTCTAGCGGACTCCAAATGACCAAATACTCTGCATATTCTGCGCGCTCTGCGTCCGAGGTACATTTTGAGCAACTTGCACGCCCCCAGGCTTCATTACACAGAAAATTATTTGCAGCTGTGAACAGACTCCAGCGGACTCCATATGAAAAAATAATCGGCACACTGGTATTTTAGATCTTTGCCTTATAACCAGGAAGCACCTGACACAAATGATTCAGCAGAGTCTTCATACTCCAACCCAATTTACCCAAACCAACTTCACAACAAATAACACTGAAGCTGAACCTGTGGTACAAAAAATATTTTTGCCAAAGAACCCCCTTCCCAGTTTCTTAGTCATTACACACAATCACTCATGTGGTTTCACTGCAATCACCTTGCTCAGCTACTTGCTTTAATTCTACTTCTCACTCTTACACAAAACTCAGCATCTTATAATAAAAAAAACACACACCGGCCAATATATCCGAGATATCTCCTTGATTCGGGCATCGAAGGAGCGCAATGCTTTTCACTACAACACTGCTGCTCTCGCTCTCTTCATTACTAGTACGGTCTTCTCTACTACAATACCGTCTTTTCCTGACAACAGAAAGTTTCCCTTTACTATTTCGACTAACCAAGAAAGGCAAGGTGAGGGCTCCACTGCACAACCAATACATAATGAAAGATGTGAAGGGTATACTTCAGGTACTTCAGGAAGGTATCTATGGGTGACTTACCATAAGATGCCACCTCACCCCTACTTGAGGGCTCACGCCAACCAGACGTGCAAACTGAAGGGTACCAGGACAAACCTCACAATGGACGTGCTGGGCAGGATCCCACCTCACACCTCTAAAATAACAAACTAATTAAAAATATATACAAAGGACTTGCAATGTGAAACAGTTCACTCACTCCTTCAAATCATTCACCCTTTCAGTCCCCGTAACCTCAGCTAACTCCATGTACACACTCCAATTCTACCCTTGCCAAAACCCTTAAATAAAAAAACCTTCTTTTACCCATTTTTTCCCTCTTGCTTTACCCCCCAAAAGAGCACTCATGAGAACCCGAAGCACTCCGATGTGGTGCTCTGTCAAGTTGTCCTGCACAGCTGGACCATGGCACCACACATCCAGTGAACAGACGTGCCTTTACCCAATATGGCCACCCACAAACCTCTCTTTTTCACCATGCACGTAAGTACCGCAGCCGAGTTGTGCGTACAGGATCACCCCAACATCACGGAAAGCCTGTGGTCGCCAAATGTATGGATGATCCCCAATCACCTTAACCAACCAGATCCACCGCTTCAGAAGCGAGCGCACGTTTGTACTTAAAGAAAGTTTATTGTACAATCGTCCAGGAAGCAGCTAGATGACTCTATGGAGTCGAACTAACCAAAGTCTCCCTGAACCACATATGTTGACACATTATATACATTTTTTCAACACTTCCATATATTTATTACAATCCACCCCCCACATGTGATTGGACAAAAGCTCTACAAAGAAATCCTATCTTTCTCCAACTCTTCCAGTCTCATTGGTCACTTTCTATCTTAACTACCATCTTCAGATCATATTCATAGCACACCCCTTCTTGGGATTCATCCGTGGCCAGTCATGACATCATCACACAGTTAAAGATTTGTATGCAAACATAATTCCTTACTAGTAACAACTGGCCGGAGCCCTTTAACCTTAATTGTAATTGCACATGGTTTGCATGGATACTTCAGGTAACATGAAGAAGACTGCATAAACAGTTTCTCTTTGAAATGGTGATAACTATCTCATCCGCCCCAGCTTACTTGCACCCGTAATAATCTGGGTATTACCGATCAGGCTCTGGCCTGGCTGACTTATTTCCTCTTTGACCGACCCTCGCAGGTCCAACTTGGGTGCTTCCGCTCCTTTTTTTCTCTCTCCACCTGTGGTGTTCCCCAGGGGTCTAACCTTTCTCCCTTATTGTTCAACCAATACCTGTAACCTCTCGCCCTCTGCATTGCTGCTCTCTTCCCCAACTTCCAGTGCTATGTGGATGACATCCAGTTCACCTTCAGGTACCCCTCTGCCACCACTTCTCCTTCTCCCATCCCCAATTGTCTGTCTGCAATCCAGGAGTGGTGCGCTGCCAATGATCTCTGCCTGAATGCCAGTAAGACCGAGATCCTCCTCATCGGCACACCTGCACCCTCCTTTCCCACCACTCTCTGGCTGACCTCCCTTGGCCCTCTTCCTGCTCCCACCTGTGAGGCTAAGAGCCTCTGGGATATCTTTGATTCCACCCTCTCCTCCTCTCACATTTCCAACATCTCTAAGAAGTCAAACTACCAACTGCACCTCCTCAGAGGTATTCTTCCTTTCCTCTCCTTCCCCCAGAAGCTCACCATCTCCAGAGCTCTGGTTCTCTCTAGGCTTGACTACTGTAACAGCCTCTTTTTAAATCTACCCTCCTCTACTCTCCGTCCTCTGCAACACATCCAGAACAGGACTGCAAGACTTGTCCTTGGCCTCAAGCCCAGGGATCGTATCTCTCCAGCACTGAAATCTCTCCATTTGGGTCCCAGTGGCTGCAAGGATAAAATTCAAGACCCTTTTCATTGTCCACAAGGCCTTCTGGGGCCTGGGACCAAAATACCTCCAGATATATCTTCAGAAGTATCTTCCTCCTCCAACTCCCTGAGGGTCACTCGCTTCTCTAAGCAATGAGTTGCGGGCAGATCTCTCTCCTCAGCTGGTCCCTCCCTCTGGAACCGCCTTCCTGCCTCTCTGAAACTTGAGCAGAACCATCTCCGGTTCCAGAAGCAGCTCAAGACTTTTCTCTTTGCTTCTGTCTTCCACTTCCCTGCTGATATCTTGCCTGAATATGCACTGGCTACCCTCTGATTCACGACCTGTTCACTGCCCTCCCAGTTGCACACTTGCACTGCCTCCTGGCAACCCTGCACTTGGGGGCTGTATCTGCACCCCTACAGATCCCCTACTTGCACTTATCCAACTCTTGTTGTCTACACTTAACCCCTGCACCACCACCTGTTGGCTGCACTATATTCCCATGTCTTGATCCTATGTCTTGCACTTCTCCTCCTCCCCTTCCCATTGCACTTTCCCCTTCCCTCTCCCCACACTTGCGCAATGTCAATGTCACTTGGCCTAGTAAGATCATTGTATTGTCCTCTCCTGTTCCCCTCCTTGCCTCGTCGCACCTTGAAACACTTTATTTAGTGCGTGTATAGGCACGCACTAAATAAAACATCATATGATATCATTGGAACATCCTAATCTAAATGACTACCATTTCAACACACACGGCACATCTGAGAATACTGTTGAAACTCCTGCGTATTGATCACTTTAGCCTCAAGAGTTACTTAATCCCACATTTTATTGCTGGTCAAAACAAATGGCCGGGTCACTCTGCAAAACGTCAATGCCCTTTTTACATCTACCTCCTGCGCAACTACCAAGCCATAAACATTGTGTCCTGTTCAACAGCTGACCATCTGCTTGGTTAATCATTGTTCCTCCTTTAACCTTCAATCCTGCAAAACTAGATTGTCCCAGCCACCTGACATTCACTGCACGAACTGCCGGCTGCTGAGTCTAAATTAATTCCTAAAAGCTCACTACTTACAGATTTATAAATTCCCTTTGTATGTTCCTCAGTGTGCATGCATGTTTAATAAATATTATCACTCCTTTACAGTGGGTTCTTCAGCACAGGCCCCCTCTTTCCCGCATTGCGCATTAGGAAACTCCTTGTTGCCAGCTTCTCGGCACTCCATAGCACATTATGTCTAAATCATGTTTATATTTCTTTTTGCGGTTTTAGCATTTTATCTTTCTACGTGTGCGCAAATCTAATATGTATCATCTTTAAACAAAAAACAACATTAAAGTAACATATCCCATTCACATTTAACTACACTGGATACATAGGAAATTGCAACATCGTGCCCAGTTCGCCGCACCCCCAGTCACAAATATGGTGCACGCAACAGGAACCCCTCTTTATCATTGGGACCTTTCCTGACCACCTCAACATCAGTCCACAATACTACTCGTTTCACAAGAGCTTTATTTAAAAAAAGCAAAACTACTTTACACAGTAAATAAATACAGGATTACAGCGCATCATTAGGAATGGTATTCTGCCTAAGTAATAAAGCATTCCCAATAAAAGAAAAAAAACAACATAAGCCACATTTTTAGTAGAGAGAGAAAGCAGAACTCTCTTGGCAGTGCTTACAGTTCTTAAATTACAAGGTCTAAGTGTTTGTAAAAGACATTTCTGCCTTAAATCTTTTAAAATGGGACAGCAAAATAAAAAATATAAAATCAACATTAGAACTAGCATCATAGGCAAACAGAGTCCAATGGGAGATGATTCGGCCTTAAGTTAAATAGAATGCCTGCTTGCGTGAATCAGAAAATCAACTGGTGCAGTTGTCAATACAGTAATAACGGCTGTGTTAAAAATAGTGTTGCACTAAGTGCTTAGCGAGCTCGAGTTTATGGCACTGCAGAGTTTTTGGATGGAAAATTCAGCG
The DNA here is from genome assembly GCF_040938575.1 of Ambystoma mexicanum. Taxonomy (NCBI): domain Eukaryota; kingdom Metazoa; phylum Chordata; class Amphibia; order Caudata; family Ambystomatidae; genus Ambystoma; species Ambystoma mexicanum. The sequence continues at coordinate 255,375,683 of NC_090934.1, read as the reverse complement.
CGCAGTGCAGTGAGATTGAATAGCGCCTCCGCAAATGGTACAGAAAATAACTTCCAAAGCATAGCAAGTTCCTGTTTCATAAATTGCAGGCATGGATTACATCCACCAACATTCAATGCCATAGACGTTGATGATCCAATGAGTGAGATGATAATGAAGATTCCCCCTGCTAATAGCGCAGGGAACTCTTGATTCTATTAAAGACAATGGAGGCGAGCATTATGCTTCATCTTCTTATTTATTACTCTGCAGCAGTTTCAACAAATTATAAAATGTTTCAATCTTTTCATTGAAACAACATATATATATATATTTTATTTTTCAAAAACTTCATTTCCCATCAGTCTTAGGTCCCTGTAGTCCAGTGTCCTGGTCATGTGACCTAGTCCTTCCTCTTCCTGTAAACCTCCTCTTCTTTGACTGCTTCCAACTGCAATCTTAACAATGACTGAACTGTCAACTTGTTCCACAAAGTCTCTGAACTGTAGAGCTCTGCTTAGTCGATCCTTCGCATTCTAACTTGCGATCGTGGTCAACGTATCTCGTTCTCTTCTTGTACTTCTTCAGCTGTTCTTCTGATCGTCTCCTAAAGACAGAAACAACAGTACATGTTAGGGCGGCGGATACACACCCTATTCTGAGAGGAAATCATGTGAATTATTCTGGTACATAGCACAGTACATTTTCTTGTTATCACTTTGTCTCTCCCGTGTATCTAGGGCGGGAAAGTAATGCTCGCCTCCATTGTCTTTAATAAAATCAAGAGCTCCCTGCGCTATTAGCAGGGGGAATCGTCATTCTATGTCAAGACGGAGGTGAGCATATGCTTGTTCAAAACTTCTTACTAGAGCTTCTGCTAGTGTTAATTGGTCTAAAATAAAACGTTCTAAACGTATTATCACTCGCCCAATCAGCTGCTTTCAGGATATCTTGCAACGTTGCCCCTTGCCTCAGTGCCTTTGATGCCATTGCGCCTCGCACTGAGTGTGCTCCAAATTGTGTCATGTCTATTCCTGCTAGACTCATAACCTCTCTAACCCATCTCACTATGGTGGCTGTCGCTACGCCTTTATGCGGCTTCCTGCGCGTTATCAGCAATTGGGTCATTCCCATCGGTCTCAGCTCAGCTGTCTTATTTGCATATTCTTTTATACATGCAGCTATGCACCATTTTGAGTGTTCTTGCATATATGGGTATGTTATTGTGGAAGACTCTGTCTTCATTCTCCTGGCCAGATGGAAAGTCACTCCGTCTGGTCCATATACCATTCTGTCTATTTCTAATGCTCTGACATCTGCTACTCTCCTACAGGATACCATACAAAGTAGCATCGCCAATGTCCCAGACAGTCTGTCTAAAGGTAGGTACTTATTAATGGGCCAGTCTGTAGTACGGTTGTAGTACGGCTGCTACGTCCCATAGGGACTCGTATCGTGGTTGCAGTGGTTTCCTAAATCTTATCCCTTTTAGGAGTCTAATTACGGACACGTTCTCCCCTACTGAGACTCCTTCGACGGGCATGTGGCCTGCTGATATTGCAGATCTTTATACTCCTATCGTTCTGTAGGCTTTGCCGTCTTGTAAGAGTTCTGCTAAGAAATTTAGTATCTCTACTAAAGGGGCAGAAAAGGGATGAAAACTTCTCCTTTTGCACCACCTTGACCATCTGTTCCACGCTGCGTCGTAGCTCCTTCTAGTCAACGGAGCCCATGACTCCGCGATGAGGCTTGCAGCTTGCGCTGAAATTCCTCTGAGATTCCAGCGTCTCCTGCTATCCTGCACGCCATCAGCAGCAGTGTCCCCTTCACTCTCAGAGGGTGACACGACCCAATTGGGTCCGTGAGAAGGTTTTCCCTTTGAGGCAACATTCTTGGATAGTTGGATATTAGCTCTATAAGTGCTGGAAACCATACTTGCGACTTCCATATCGGAACTACTATTATCAGATGCGCTGCTTCTCTGCGTACTTTCGTTAAAACTCTGTTTATCATTACGAATGGAGGAAACGCGTATAGTGTCTCTTCTCTCCAATCTTGCAGGAAGGCATCCGTCCCTGCTGCCGCTGGGTACAGCGTCCAGCTGAAAAATCTGCTCTTCTGTGCGTTTAGTCTGGACGCAAACAGATCTGTGTGAATTGGCCCCCAGAGTTCCTCTATCTGCCGAAAGATTTCTCTGTCCAGCATCCAGTCGCTGGAGTCTGTTAGATGTCTGGAGTTCCAGTTTGCCACTACATTCTGAGCGCCTGGTAAATATTCTGCTATTACTGCAGTTCCTGACTCCAGACAGGAATGCCAAAAGTCCTTGGCTATTTCCGCTAATAATCTGGACTTCGTTCCACCTAAGTGATTTATGTATCTGACTGCTGAGATGTTGTCCATCTTCAGTAGGATACATGAATTCACCCTGTCTTTCATGAAAGCTTTGATCGCGAATGAGCCGGCCAATAGTTCTAGGCAGTTTATGTGCAGTCCGAGTTCTTCCGAGCACCATCTGCCTCCTATTTAGAGTTCCCCGCACCGGGCTCCCCAGCCTGCTCTGCTGGCGTCTGATTCTATTACTATGTCAGGACGGTCGGCGAAAATGGCTCTGCTGTTCCATGCCTCCTTGTTCTGAAGCCACCACTCCAGCTCTGTTCTGGACTCTTGGTCTAGGGCCACTAGCTCGTGGTAGCTGAGACCCTGCTGCAGATGTCTTATCTTCAGTCTCTGCAGCGCTCGATAATGCAGGGGCCCTGGGAATATTGCTTGAATTGATGCTGCTAATAGGTCTACTATCTGTGCGATCGTCCGCAGTGATGTGACTGCGTGATGGTCTGGTAGCGAAGTATGTCTTTGCTGCTTGCCATTAGCAGGATATCATCTAGGTAGATAATGATCTGTACTCCTTTCACCCTGATCGCTGCTGCTACAGGCTTCATCAGTTTCGTAAACGCCCAGGGCGCTGATGCTAGCCCGAATGGCATCGTCGCAAACTGCCAATATTGCCCATCCCAGTAGAACGCTAGGAAGGGGCAGTATACTTTTTGTACTCGAATCGTAAGATAGGCATCTTTCAGATCTATTATTGCGAGCCAGGCGCCCTGTCTGAGTGTGTCTCTTAATTGGTGAGTACCTTCCATCTTGAAATGGTTGTTGACTACCCACCTGTTCATGTCTTTCAAATGTATAACTAGTCTCACTTTGTCTTTTCTGTGAACCAGAAACATATTGCTTATGAACCGTGGAGCTTTGCACGGCTCGATTGCTCGTTTCTTTGCTAGACTCTGTAGTTCTGCGTCTAACAAGTCTTTCTCTACTCGCGCTGATACTATTGGTCGGGGGGCTTTGCACTGGGTGGGGGTCTGAGTAAATTGTATGTGCAGGCCTCTGGCTGACTGCAATACCCAAGCGTCGTTGGAAAGCGTGCACCAATATTCCCAGCATTTTACTGTCCTCCCCCCTACTGGTGGATATGTGGATGCTCTCACCTGTGGGGAAGTTTTGTCCTCTTCCCTGGCCTCTGCTTCGCCTTCCTCTGGGGAAGCGATCTCTGGGATGGAAGTAGGTGTCTGGCTTCTTTTTGTTTTTATTTTTAAACATATTTTATTGGTTTTCACAACATACAAAACATAACCAACACACCCGACTGTCGCGGTTACTTCCAACATGGCATTCGTTCCATATTACATATTCCAGTCATCCCCCTCCAACCCCTTTAACTCGAGCTTCCTCTCATTGCCTCAAATTTCACTAATCCGGGGGCAAATCCCCCTCATCATGTCCACTAGTATCACTTTCGTCGGAGTCGACGATGGCAGAACCCGCCAGTGTGGCAACCATTTGCCTCCAAGCTATAAGTGGGCCCACTTCCTCTACCCTCCCCCTACTGACTGCATCGTACCACGCCATGGTCTCAGCGTCAGCCCATTTCAGGAGGTCATTCCACCACACTTACAATCTGGGCCTGTGAGCTACTTTTCACCCCATGGCTATTCTCCTTTTGGCCAGGATGTATGCCAGGTCCTTGAGTTTACTGACCTGTTTTAAATTCCGTGCTCTGGTGAATCCCCTCAACATGCAGGCCCACATGGATTCCACATCCAGCTTAATCCCCTTCTCGGATAATCGTAGCTTGACTTCACCCCAAAATCTCACCACCTCTGGGCAGGCCCAGAACATATGGATCATCCCAGCCTCCACCTCCCCGCACCTCGGGCATTTTTGTACGTCTGGGCCACCAAATCTGGCAATCCTTAGGGGGGTCATGTACGCCCTGTGTGTGACATATAACTGCATCTGCTGCAACTTGGCATTTCTGGACACTTTTTTGTGGTACCTCTGGGCTCTTTCCCACTGTCCGTCTAGCATGGGTTCTCCGCCATCTTCCTCCCACTCTTTTCTCAATTGGGGCAACTCCTTGCCCACTCTGGACATCAATACTTCATATATCCGAGATAGTTCATGCCCTCCATCCGAGATATCATACATCGTCTCTATGGCTGCGTCCGGCTGCTCCGCCAGTGCTGCCTCGGACCACGTCTCCTTTACCCGTTTAATTATTCTAGTGTACGTAATGTACTGCCCACTGTGTACCCCTGTATCCTCCACTATCGCATGAAAATCCAGTACCTTCCCCTCTTGCCATAAATCTCCCAGGGTCGCCAGGCCCACCGGTTCCCAGTATTTACGAATCCCTCTCCTTAGTTGCTCATCGCCCCGCATAGCGCCACAAGTGGTACCTGCAGGGAGCTAGGGGTCGGGTTACCCACCACCCGGCACGCCTTACGCCACGTCTTCCAGCCCAGTACCAGTAACCCTGGGCGCCCCCGCAGCTCTGATTTAGGTAACCATATTAGTTCTTTTAGGAAGTAGGGTTCACATTCGCCCCTAAGTAGTCTGGATTCCGCCGTCTTGTTTTCCGACAGCCATCTAACCACATATTGTAGCAGCCCTGCCAGGTGGTATATCTTGAAGTTCGGCAGCTTAATTCCCGCTCTATTGTACGTATTCTGCAGTTTCCATAAGGCTATTCTCTTCCTAGAGTTATGCCATAGGAAACCTTGACAAAGGCTCTGGAGTTTGGTGAAGAAACGTTTGGGCAGCATGCACAGGATGTTTGCGAAATAATGTAGCAGCCTGGGTAGGACCACCATCTTGAGCAGCGCCACCCTCCCCACCATGGCAAGGGGGAGTTTTGCCCAGAACTGCATGCTGTTCTTAATACCTTCCACCGCTCTGTCTGTGTTATATTTGTGCTCATCTGCGGTCGTGTGATATATATTAATCCCCAAGTAGTGAAATGTTCTGGTCTGCCATGGTATCCGCAAAGTGGGCAAGCTACTCTGTGGGGCTCCCGATACCTGCCCAGGGGGAACATACATGACTTTTCTGGGTTAACTGCTATGCCCGAGAGGGTGGCATAGTTCTCCATCACCTCTAGGACGTATTGTAAGTTCTCCCCAGGGAAGCGCCGGTACAACAATATATCGTCCGCATACAACGATATCAAGTGCGGTCCCCCTTTAGTTTGTACCCCTATTTCCTCGTATTGCTGTCTTAGGCAGATTGCTAACGATTCCAGGGCCAGGATATACAGCATCGGGGACCATGTGCATCCCTGTCTCGTCCCTCTGCTGAGCTGCCATTTGTCCAATATTATCCCCCCGTTTTAACCCTGGCTATTGGGGAGCTGTACACTATTTTTACCCATCGCAGTTACCTTTGTCCCATCCCATACTCTTTCAGGGCTGCTAGCGTCCATGGCCAACTCACCGAATCAAAGGCCTTTACTGCGTCTAGTGAGACTATTGCTATCTTGCCAAGGTCATCGTTTGCGTGTTTTATGACATGGTGCAGCCTTCTGTGATTATCCAATATGCTCCTGTCTGGGACGTAACCCGTTTGAAAAAGGTGATTACCAAACTCATAGACCCAGATCACTTGTGTATAGGCGCGTTACAAATACCATATCATATCATATCATATCATTAGCCAACACTGTTGTTAGGATTTTGCTATCCTGATTTAACATGGACAGGGGTCTGTACGACCCACAATCCGTGCTTGGCTTGCCGGGTTTAATAAGCGGGATGATCATCGCCTCCCTTAGGGACTCCGGCAGAGTCCCCCTCTCAAAGGCCTCGTTTAACATTGCCAGCAGTGGGGGAGGGGCGTAGGAGACCCATAAAATCTGGGGGGGGACAGGGGACACCTTTTTTTTTATTTATTTGTTGTGTTTTAGTCAAAGAACACGACTTTTCACAAAATTAAAACAGCAGTACGTAATAAATTACATATATCATCACTGTATAAAACAAGAGAAAAGAAGGAAAGAAAACCGAAGAAAATTAAGAAAAGGAAAAGCAGTTCAGAGTACAAAATCCTCCCAGCGATGGACCTTTATAGAGATCTTTTATAATACTCTCACCTGCGCTTTAAGTGCAGATGCTTTATGGAGTTTCGCCAACCCTTCCTATCCTATTCCACTTGAAACCTCAATAATAGAACATGAGTGTGCCCCTTTACAGCAGTGTATGGGCTGCAATCATACCTCGGCACCAGGGTATTCACTGGATTTACATGGATAGCGGAACAATCCATGTTTTGAATCTCGAGGCACTGCTTTATTTTTTTCTGGGTCACCCAGATGGCATATGGTGGCCTCTATTAAAACGTGTCTACTACTCATTATTCAGCTAGTGGTGGGTACTGAAAAAAAAAATGCAGTTGCATCCCTATTTTAAAACCAGCGTTGGCAACGCCAACCGTTTGAGTTTTAATGTAGACATGGAAAAGGCACTTACCAAGCACCGCCATAGTGGTATTAGGTACCCACTGATAGTAGCAGCTCCAAAATGGTAAGCACCTAAACATTTAATAGCAGTGCCTGGCAAATGCCCAATACGTATAGACAAGTAAACACTTGCCATTGCTGGTTTTTAGCAGGACTTCAGTGAAGGAAATGCATAGTGCTAATAGAGTGATTGATTGATTTTTGATTGATTGATTGTTTATTTGTATAGCGCCAATGCACAATATGTTTCAAAGCGCTTCAAGGGGCGGAGGGAGCATGGGAGAAATACAGTTACATTCCTACAGGTCCTTGAAACAATTAAGAATGTGAAGAATAACTATCATAATCAGCCTGACGACATTTCAGACAGTGCAAGTGCAATTAACAATTAAGGAGAAAAGGAGTGGATGAAAGCATCCCTGATAAGACATTTGTATTACACCAGTAGTATGTTCCCAGCTCCAATTAAGTTATTAAATACACAGGGCTTTGTAGTAAACATCCCTAAATCAGTGGCTGTATCTAAACCAGAACTGGCACTTTATGTGCCCTTTATAGATCATTCTAGTGTTTTTTTAAAGGAATAGGTTATGGTATAAAATGAGTCTCCGGCCAGAGTGGCCTCCATCCACCAAAAACCCATGAAAGTTGCTAAGATAGCCCAAATAACATGATGTGTTGCAAGGCAAGATTCCACGCACCCTGGCCCCAGCTACCACTACAGGACAGGTCGGAGGTGAATATATACCTCATTTAAGGTTAGTCCTGACTTCAGACCTAGGTTGCAGGTAGGATTGAGTGAAAAGGGAGTTGATGCAGGAACAGCCTACTGTGACTGTCTCTTCCTGGAGAGGAACCCGACAGCAGCGCAGATGCCACTGGGGCAGTGGGAGAGCGCCAAGCCCGAGCTGAAGCCCACCTTCCCTCTAATAAATCCTCCCCATGCCGGCCTGCACCTGGGAGAGGGGGGACACTTTGTGTATTATCAGGCCCAATCAATGTGCAGACAGAGATGGTGTAGTGTATATATCTGCAATTATTTCAACAAAAGACTTCTAATCGTCCTTGTGCAGGCCTCGTAAGCATGGATCAAGCATTAGAAGAAGACGCATTTGTGACTGCACCCTTTATCTGGGAACATGAGGCGAGGCACCATTCTTCCTTGTACAAATCTCCCCTCTGTACCCTTCTCTACTCCACATTCTCGTCTGCTGTACACCCTTTTCTCCCAAGTCTCTTCGCTGCACCCCACACCAAGTCACTCCTCTGACACACTGCCCTCTGCACTTTCTCACTTGTCTGTACTTCTCTCTCATTTGCAAAACCCAAAGCACCTCCTATGCCATCTCTGCCCTACACCACTCTACCTGTGTTCTGGTCTTTCCTGCACCCCTCCCTCCCCTGCACACACTGGTCACCCTGTGCTGCAAACCACCCCTATCTTTCATCTGCACTCCGTTCTTGTTCCCATCTCTCCCCTCCCTTGCTCCTCTCTTTTTCTGTCCTCTGCTCCCTTTCTACCCTTTTTCACTTTGCAGTCCCGCACTGTACTGCACCCCAGTCCCTCGCTTCCCATTCCCCCATGGCCAGCACCCCACAACTCTCATCTACACTTACTCAGCATTTCTCCTCAGTCTTCAGAGCACCCTCGATATCCTGGCTTACATTTCACAGGTTTTCTCTTTCACACCTTGCATGACCAACTGCTCCATATAGCTTCTCAGAATAAGCTGAAACAGGCATGCCAGATCCATGACCTTAAAAGGGCCCATTGATACCGGCAAGCATTAACTCTTAAGAAATAGTCAGGAGCATGGATATTTGGAAGGTGGGACAGACACAGAAGTCACTAAATCCACATACTGCCAAGGCTCTACCCCCAAAATCTGATTGCACTGCAACCACTCAAGTACACTGACAGAAACAACCAGGCTGAATAAAACAGGGTGAAGCTTAGACAAGACCTACAGAAGATTAGCGCTCAATTTCTTTTAAGAGATGCGCAGGAAAGGCACCAACAAATGGTTTATTTTGTGCAGGGACAGAGTTCAGCTCTGTGCTGGTAATAGTTTGCTTTCTGGAATATAATAACACTTTGGTGATAGCGCTTCATGCTAGATGCTTTCAGCTTCTAGGCAATGTAATAACAGATATTATTACCCTAATTTGAACAAGACTGAATTTATGATAGGTTAAGTGGACCCTGCTGCTGGGTTTGAACTAGCGAAATGCAGGTAGCCCTCATGTCCGAGACCAAGCTTTAGGTGTGGTACCATCCAAACTTCAAGCAGGTGTGAGTTGGTGGGAAGATGTGGTGGGGTGTGCCTCAAGTGAGGTCTACTGATATTAGAATATACATCAAGTGTTTTCCCTTTCCTACCGTAGACATTACTATGTAAAAGAGCACACATCCCACGTAGCGGCCCTTTTTGAGATTGGCTCATCCTCATTTTACTTTATATGGTTTCATGAGGATTTCATATACAATGTCAGGCAGATATCTCAGGCAGTGTCTGCCCTTTGCAAGCCAGGCCTGGGGTACAGGGACATCTATTGCCAGACTGTGTGATCCTGGGTTAATCGTGTGACCCCCCCCCCCACTGTGCATTATTTTCTATATATGTTTACTTGGGATCACCTAGAAGTGACTCAGTTGGCAGTGTACACTATAACGAAATGCCTCAATCGTAAATGTTCGAACAGAGTTTCGTGTTGCTCCATGTATGCTAAGCATGTTGAGTGAGTGTGAAGAAGGACAAAGTGTCACAGCAATAGATGTCACCTCCAGCTGGGGGACCGGGTATAATTTTGGAATTTGTAATGTTTTTTTGCAGAGCAACGTATCCGGTGCAATCAGTGTGGTTCAACTCTAAGGAAATAAACTAGAAAACAATCTTAAAGTAACCTGACGGCTTAGGGGCACTAGTATAGTGTAAGCAGCAAAAATAATCACCACGCCCTTCGCCTTAAAAAAGGCAATACATAATATATTAAACAGTGTTGTGGCATTTGTATAGAAACTGCATGTACATGTCAATGTATACCGGCTCCTATTGTGCACCCTTGATCCTCTGCTGTATAGGTGAATGGCCTCCGTATTTGTTTGTGAGGCCTTGGAAGCCCATGTTGGCCAATGCTTGGAGCTTAAATGTGAGCCCTGGCTGCCCATCAGTAAGGAACGAACAAAGAGCCGTTCCGAAATGTGATGTTCCTCTTTGGCAGGGGCTTTGGCACATTTTCATGAATTGAAAAACATGAGGGCGGCACTGGCAGGGCCTCAGGTTTTTCAATTCATGAAAGTGTGCCACTGCCAACGTCAGATATTCAGTTTATAAACACGCGTGGAACGTTGCAAATGGATCCGGGAATCCTGGCCTCTTAATATTAAGAATCCAGGATTCCCTGATGAGTTTTGCAATGCACGACACGTGTTTAGAAACTGTATATCTGACATTGGTACATTGAATTCACCTCAAATAAATCCACTGCCAACGTCAGATATACAGTTTATAAACACACGCGGTACGTTGCAAACTGATCAGGGAATCCTGGCCTCTTAATGTTTCATTGAATCATTAAGAGGCCAAGATTCCCTGATCAGTTTTGCAATGCGCTGCACGTGTTTAGAAACTATATCTGACATTGGCACAGCCGCACATTCCCGCCAATAAATCCTCCCCATGCCGCTGTGCACCTCGGAGAGGGGGCGGCACTTGACTGACTTACCTTACGGTAGCTGCTGCCTGCTCAGCCTGTTCTCACTCTGTCTCCCTCGATAACACACATGCTGTCATGAGCACAGAGTCACTGCAGCACGCGTCGCTGCCGGGCTTCTTCTTCCTTCTGAAAAACAAAGGCTGAGGCTGCGCAGCAGTGCACTGTGCAGGCAGGGCACGTGCAGGTTTTTTTTCCCCGGCCTGGGCACGTTCATTATGCGCAGGCATGGGGTAGCTGCAGAAGTTGCAGACAGTCAGTCTACTGTACGCTTGCAAAAGTAAAAGTAGACCCTACTTTAACTTTTGCAAGCTTATATCGCAGTGCCTTAACACTACTTTTGGGGGCCCCAATGCAAGCCATGCTGAGGGAGCCCCCTCCAGTTCGGCAACAAATCATGGGTCACCCCACACTCTGGGCTGGCCTAATTACCACGCTTGCGCAATACGCACGAGAGTGCTGCTTCAAGGGTACCCTGCTCACTGTGCTTACACAGGATACATACGTGTGTGTTTTAATGCATTACGGTGACGGCGACCGCTGAGCGCACACACAGAAGCCTTTTCATTTATTGTTACGGCCGTGATTGTGAGTAATTTGATTCCCTCTGGCCGTTCTCTACAGTGTTACCTCCCCATGGCGTCAACCATCTGAAGCTATTATTTTAGTTTCAGACATATTCCAAATAAAAGGAATCCCTACAGGCAGATTACATTGCTTTATGGAGTCCGACAGAGACTTCTGAGGATGCCCTCGATGTCTGGAACACTTATTAAATGACACTACTCTAGCTGGATGCTTCGCATTTTCGAATAAGCATCGGCATTGTGTTTCAGGGGCTGAGCTATCAATTTGTCAACCTGATGAAAGTGGTACATTCTTTCTAACACCGAAACGCCAGTTCTGCCACTGTCCATGCACGAGGGGTGTGACCACACCCGTGACTAGTGAACGTGGCTTACCACGCTTCTTACCACTTACGACAGTGGATGGCGTATGAATAGATGTTTTGTCTTGACTTATACCAGTTGAATTCTTTGTATTTGTCTAACACATTTTTTTTATTTTGTAAGCATTTGCTTAATGTTTTTTTTTTTTTGCAACTCATCAGCTCCACATAATTTTTCATTTGTTATATATGTTTTCAACAATTGTCATTTCCTTTGTAATATCTAACTTTGTGATGAGATATCTTCTTTTTCTGAACCATTGGAATAAATAATAATAAATAATAACAAAGTGCCTCATACACAAGTACTGGGATGAGGAAATATGGGGATACGAGTAATGAAGATTATCAATAAGTAATCATGGCATTAAACGCAAGCAGTGGCACAACAATATTGATCTGACTGGGCTGTAGTCCTCTTCCCCCACCCCCTGAAATTTTGGGCTATGTTGAATTGAGCTGGCTGACCTACAAATCCATTGCCAGACAGAACAGGACACAGATGTTAAACGGCACCTGTGTTTGTTCCTAAAGGCCCAGCAAATACTAACATAAAGCATTTCACTGTTCATTTTTTTAGGCAGTTGAAATCATGATATGGATTTAGTATTTGCATGACAGGGGAGTGGTTGGACATGTAGAGAGGGGAAAGGAGACCGCTCATGCTCACAGCAGTCCATAAGTGGGTGCTTTCAGACTTCAAGGAGAGAGGTAACTGCTTGTAACATTGAAGCCGCACTAGAATTGTCTCATTAGAATGCGTAAAGAAGTTATATGCCCCCACACAAATAAATGTGCCACTCCCCCACCGCTCGTGAAGTTAGTGCCTCTCCCAATTTTTGAAGGGTTAGCGGTCTCCCGAAATGTAGGTTTTGTTAAACCTCTGAACACAAGCACACACACCATTCACCTTACACATACACACACACGCACACCCAGCCACCCATACATTTTAGTGTGCACACTTTCACCATACACTCACACAGGCATATCCAGGTCGCATCATGCACTCATTGATGCAAATTACAGTATATACATACATATACACACACTTACATGCACGCACACACATTTAAGGAAAATACATTTTCTTACCTTTAACCCGTTGGTCCAGGGAACGAGACCTTCAGCTCCCTGCAGTAGCCAGGAATGCTTGTTCCCGTCATCTGCAGAGGATCTGGAAGCCCCTGTGTCATGGGGCGGAGGGGAGTCCCATTACTTCTTAAAGAAATTGTTTCTTTTTGAAGTCACTCACTTCATAAAGACATTTTTTCCGTTAAAGGACCAAACCGGAACAGAAATAATTTTGTTATGAAGGCAGAGTTACTGCAAACATAAACTATGGGCCTCATTATAAGTCTGGCGGTCCGGAAACAACGGTGCTGGTAAGCTTTCCGGCACCCTTGTTTCCGGACCGACAAACTCAGAGTATGCCTGCTGGGACCGCTGCACCCATCAGGTCTGACCCTGGCGGGCATAGCGGCCCCAGTAGGCAGACTCATCACAGAAGCAGAGGCACCATTAGTGGCAGTGCTGGTGCTTCTGTGAACCCATAAGGACTAACATTTTCCAGCACCTAACTTCCCAGTGCGCCAGGACTTGTAATGTCCCGGTAGCACTGGTAAGCTAGGTGTCAGAAATGGTATTACGAGGTCGACGGCAACCCGCCGGTCACACCAGCGGTTTACCGCTGACCTCGTAATGAGGCCCTATTTCTTTTTGAAGTCATAGGGCTCCCCGCCCCATGCCTTGGAGGCCACTAGCCTTTAGGCTTCCACGTCATGAGGTGGGGGAGCCCTCGGACTTCATAAAGAAATAGAATCTTTTTTTTTGTCACTCTGCCTTCATAAAGAAATTATTTGTAAACAAAAAAAATCTTTATGAAGGCAGAGTGACTTAAAAAAGAAACTTTCTTTTTGTCTGTTTTAAAAAAAAAATTGTACAAAAAAAATGTTTGGGGGAAAAAAATAAATGTTTTTAATGCCTGAGGGGCCCCTACCAGGATATGGATGGGCACCGCGCACCACAGGGGGTTCGGGGGCCCCAGTTACGCCAGTGCTTACATGACCACTGCAGCTGCAGTAGTATTTTACGGCAGTGACACAAATAATCTGGGGGGGATGAAAGCTATTATATCCCCTCCACTTAAAATTGTGGGGGGGATTTGTCCCCCCCACCGTACCCCATGTCCTACGCGCATGGCCAGGACTTGTAATGTCCTGGTAGCACTGGTAAGCTAGGTGTCAGAAATGGTATTACGAGGTCGACGGAAACTCGCCGGTCACACCGGCGGTTTACCGCTGACCTTGTAATGAGGCCCTATTTCTTTTTGAAGTCCTAGGGCTCCCTGCCCCATGCCTTGGAGGCCACTAGCCTTTAGGCTTCCACATCATGAGGTGGGGGAGCCCTCGGACTTCATAAAGAAATAGAATCTTTTTTTTTGTCACTCTGCCTTCATAAAGAAATTATTTGTAAAAAAAAAAAATCTTTATGAAGGCAGAGTGACTTAAAAAAGAAACTTTCTTTTTGTCTGTTTTAAAACAGAAATAGTACAAAAAAAATGTTTGGGGGAAAAAAATAAATGTTTTTAATGTCTGAGGCGCCCCTACCAGGATATGGACGGGCCCCGCGCACCACAGGGGGTTCGGGGGCCCCAGTTACGCCAGTGCTTACATGACCACTGCAGCTGCACTAGTATTTTACGGCAGTGACACAAATAATCTGGGGGGGATGAAAGCTATTATATCCCCTCCACTTAAAATTGTGGGGGGGATTTGTCCCCCTCATCCCCCCCATGTCCTACGCCCATGAATTGCTAGGCCTTAACCATGTAAAATAATAAAGGCTACGGTAGGTGGCCTGCAGCGGTCAACTATTTAAAAAAAACACTTTCATGTTGTGCGAACACATAGTAATCAGGACTAGAGTAGCTAATGCACTGGATGGACAAAAGTTGAAATTGTTTTAGTGCCGGAGTTTGAACCCGGCATTCCACTACACATTTTGGATTAGGACTCAGCTCTCCATTGCCTATGCTGGGTAGGGCTAGTGGAAGTTTACCCAGATACTTTGCCATATCACAGGGATTGTTTATAAATGCACCTGAAAAACACCCTTTATAAATGTTGCATGTCTCTTTCTTGCACGCGTGTTCTGCTGTACCAGTGATGTCACTCATGATGCCTTAGGTGATGTCATCAAGGTGCTTACGGCTGTGCAATGCAAGTCTTATAGTTAAGGCGGCATAGCTTCCAGCACATGCATAATTTCAGGGGTTTTGTTACATTAAAATCAGCACGTTAATGTCACTTCAGCTAAAGTGTTTCACTGAATGTCAAGGGTTTTTTTCTGCTATAAATTCCACTGTAATTCTGTCTTTTTTCTGATAACAAATGATATGACCTCAGTTATGTTATCAATACCTGTTCTTGAGCTACACAACAGAGGGTTTATCAAGTATTTCATCTTCTTTTTGTGTCCACTAGATAAGAAGAGATTAGTAATGGTGTACTGTGACGAGGAAGATCGAGGTGGGGATAATAAGGGACTGAGACTAGGAAGACTGAAGCTGTGTACTTGGGGACTGTGACGGGAAGAGTGAGATGGCGGTAGTGGGATGGGGGACTGATGAGTAAGAGTGTGGTAGTGGGGGACTGTGACGAGGAAGTGATGTAGTGGTAGTGGAGGGCTCCGAAGAGGAAGAACAAGTTGCTAGTAGTGGGGGACTGATGAGGAAGAGTGAGGTGGTGGTAGTGGGGGACAGATGAGGAATAATGTGGTGGGGTAGTGTGGGACTGTGATGAGGAAGAAGTGGAGGTAGTGCAGGACTGATTAGGAAGAGTGAGGTGGTGGTAGTGGGGTACTGTGATGAGGAAGAGTGAGTTGGTGGTAGTGGGGTACTGTGACAAGGAAGAATAACGTGGTGGTAGTGGGGTACTGTGACGAGGAAGAGTAGCATGGTATTAGTCGAGGGCTGACTAGCAAGAGTGATTTGCGTTAGTGGGGGACTGTGACAGGGAAGAGTGAGGTGGTGGTAGAGGGGGACTGTCAAGGAAAAGTGATGTGGTGGTAGTGTGGGGCGGTGACGAGGAAGAGTGGTGGGGTAGTACGGACTGATGATGACGAAGTGGTAGTAGTGTGGGGCTGACTATGAAGAGCGAGGTGGTGGTAGTGGGGTACTGTGATGAAGAGCGAGTTGGTGGCAGTCGGGGACTGACGAGGAATAATGAGATGGTCGTAGTGGGATATAGTGACGAGGAAGAGTGATGTGGTAGTTGGTGGCTGTGATGAGGGACAGTGAGTTGGTGGTAGTGGGGCACTGTGATGCAGAGAGTGATGTAGTGTGGAACTATTGAAAGAGTGAGGTGATGTTAGTGTTGTATTGTGATGAGGAAGAGTGAGGTGGAGTTAGTGGGGGACTGCGACAAGGAAGAAGGATATGGGGTATATGGGTAAGTACTGGGATGAGGAAGAGGGATACATGAGTTGAGCTAGGATTATTAAATAGGTACTATGATAAAGAATAGGGAGGTACGATCCTGTAGATATCTTTCCAGCTGACGTAAGGCTTGAATCGAGATCTTCACTGTTAAGTCACGCGAAGAGCTTGTCAAATCAAAACAAAGCATATAGTAATTAAGCATCGGCTTCCTCCGGTCTTTCATTATACAATTTTCATTGAACTAATTCAGCAAATATGAGCATTTTAAACACTTTTAAACACCCCAAAACACGAATAGCCCCTCTAATATACCCCTTCAATACTGTTTTAAATTAAAAAAAACAGATTGCTTCCTAAATTAATTTTAAATACTCATCTTCCCCCAACAAGCAATCACAGTGATTGCCACTTAAGTAACAAGCCCCTCGCCGCAGGGGCATTACCGAGTCAGGTCATGGCCCAGGGCCCATAGTTACAGGCCTGAGCTTTGCTCTGGGCTTAATGAAGGTCCCGGGGCATTACCTGACTCGGTAATGCCCCCCAAGAGCGAGGGGCTTATTGCTATTAGTACCCCGGCCCGCAACACTGGGGTACTAATGGCATTCTTTTTCTGTTCCGAAACGCTGCAGCGTATCGGAACAGAAAAAAAAAAATTCAACCAAAATGGCCACCGGGAAAGAGAAAACAGAGTCCGTTTTCCCTTCCCATGGCGGCATCGGGAGCGGACGCGCTGGGGACAGAAATGTTCCGAGCGTGTTTGCTCCCGAAAAAGGAGAAAAAAGAAGGTAAGTGGGTTTGGGAGGGCGGGAAGGGGATTGTTTGCAGGGGAAGAAGAAAGAAAACACTTACCTAAATCCCCGGTGGGGGAGGATGGCAGCCTCTAGCCATGTGGAGGCTCGGAGCGGGAATTGCCCTGTTTCGAGCCTCCTCATTGGCTGAGGGGCTGTCACACCCCCCGGCTGGGGATGAAGATTTAAGGGATTCTGCGTGGGGTATGGACCGGGCGAGAGCCAATCAGATTGCATCTAACAATCTGATTGTCTCTCGCTGGGTACTAAATCTCAATAGGTCATAGTTTAGAAGTATTTACTCTTTTTTTTTCTCTGTTTGTAGCAACTCTCGAATTTGAAAAATGGCTTGTAAAAAAATAAACAAAACTACACTAGCCCCAAACCTTCACAAATCATACTTTCTTACCCATCTCACATGCTCCCAGGCCTCAAACCTGTTCTACTTACCCCCCGCCCCCTTATATGATTTTCAGGAACTTTCCAGAATTTGATTCTCATATCAGGTAATGGTGGATTTTCATAAATGAAAAAGCTAGGCACCCGCAATTCATTGTCAACTAGTCGGATCCTGAACTGCGGCACGAGCCGTCTTTCGCTGCAGCTTTATTTTCCATTTAAGGAATCACTGGAAGGCTTCCGGCACGTTGCAATGCTCCATACCGCGACTCTGCTGTTCCCTGCTGCCGTACCTGGCATGCTCCAGTCCTTCATGCCTCATTGGTTTCCCATGCTTTCCCCTTCTTCCTGCTTCTGTGTTTCCTTCGGTTTGCTTGCTAATGCCTATTCAGCCCTCTTCCCGTAGCCTCCAGTACAATCCAGATCTCCTGTCGCTCCACTCCCTACTTCATCTGCTAGCCTATGGAAGGAGAACTTCCATCATTCCTTTGGTAATCCGGACACAGCGCCAGCCTATGGTGTCCAGGAGTTTTTGCCTATTGGCTTTTCGCAGGGACCTACGGTCCCCCAGGTCACCTGGACCCCTGTATCCTATCGGAGGCCAAGGTGGCTTCCGGTATGGGCCACCCAGATCTATACAACACGCTTATCAGAAGCAAGGCAAGCGGTTGCATATGGCCTGTGTTTGGGAGAATTCTCAGAAATGTGCTAATTCCCTCCACCTTAGAGACCCCCAGCAACTTTGCTGGATTTTGAGGACTTCTTTTTTTTTAAACTTGGAGAGAGTGAGACCCTTTTTCCCCACTCTCTCATGTATGTAATGTGATTTTGTACACTGTTTCTCTTTTGGTAGTGGAGTCTGACAAACTCCATAGGCATCATCTTTTACATTGTGTCACACAGCACCTTCAGTGCAGTGGCACAGGGAAGTCTTTCAGATTTGCCAAAGGCTTGAATACCTTCTCTTGGTTAAACTACTGTTTCCAAGAGCAGTAAAGTGAAATTGACTTTACCTACATTTGTAACTTTCTAGACCCAGCACACACTATCTTACATTAGGGCGCTGGAGTGGTTACCTACTATCCCCTTTGTCTAGCCTCTCATGTAACATTTTTTATGTTACCTTTTCCTCACTGAATGTCTGATGGCAGGGGTTTCGTTTTAACTACCATGGTGTGCATTTACCGCGGGCTGCGTTCGCAGCTGCAGTAAAGCACCTAAGGGTGCAATTTTTGTCAAAATGGCCCGGTCTTCTTTTTTCGCCATTTCTCCATGGAAATGTCCGTCTTGAGATTTACTCTGTGCGCCAATTCAGGTTTCGTCCTGTTGTTCGTTTTGCCTTTCGCGGGATTCATGAGTGAAACCCGCCTCTGGCTCCAGGGTGTCTGGAGTAGGCAGGAAGTGAGGGGGGTGCCCGAAACTCCCTGTGCTTAGTCTCCTAGGAGACCCAAATGCACTCTGTGATGATTGGCTGGCTGACTGTCCGGCAAGGATAGCCACCCTGCTGGGTGATTGACAGCTAGGCTGGAATGAATAGGAGAGAACTGAATAAAAGGTGAGTCTTTTGGCTTGGAAGGCAGAGTCGACCACTGGACAAAGGAACTGAAGAAGAACTTGAAGAGGATGCCTGCTGCAACTCCTGGACCTTTGGTTTGCCCAGTGAAGCCCTGCTGCAGTGCCGAAACGCCAAGTTTGCATCGACAGAGAAGCACCTGAAAGGACGACTTCTACCCTTGAGTTGGTGGGACCAATCAACTCCAAAGTAAGCCACCTGGACATCCATCTTGGAGCTGGTTGAATTTCCACAGAGATTCTGCTGGAAACCGTATAGCCAGGGAGAGGAACACCAGATTGCGTGCGTTGCTTTTAAGCTGGCCTAGAGCTCCAGGAAGATCCTCCGGACTCCCAGGAACCAGGACTGACCGAGCCCAGGCCACCCCAACAGAGTGCGGGACCCCAGAAGCAAGAAAAGTCCATCTCGACAGCCAGGAACCGCGGTGTTGCTATTTGCGGTAGACGCAAGGAGCTGAAACACTGAACAGCCACTTAAAGTGAAGTTTGCAGGTTGCGAGTTTTGACCAACCCATTCCATTGCAGGAGTCCCCCGACGTCCTCCCTCTTGCCCCACGACTGAGGCCCAGGAAAAGTGAGATCTGCAGAGCTGCACAGGAACAGGAGTCATCTACTGCATTTTCTCTTCATTTTAAAGGTACTGTAAAAAGAATATGAGAGAACTTACCTCTTACTGTAGAGTTGCTTGCATCTTCTACTACTCACAAGTCTAATCAGCTTGTAGCCCTACATTTGATTCTTCTTTTCTTCAAAGACTTCTAAAAACATTGTGCAAAGACTTTCTACTTACCTACAAAGAAGTGCTTCAGCTTACATAGACTTTTGCCTATTGACTTTGGCTTAGCTTCTTTCACTGAATGACTCTTCTGGGGGATCTGAAAGGATTTGCCTGCTTAAGAATATTTGTGGTCTCTTGTTTGTTCTAAATAATGTTTTCCTTTGACTTATTACTATATGATCCTAAATGCAACAGTGATATATTAATGTCCGGAGCACCCTAGCAATTGAAGTCACCTGAGGTTGTAGGTAGTGTCTGTGGGCCATCCCAAAAGGGTATCTACTGATTTAGAGATATTAAGAGTGTGTATTTCATGAAGTGTATTTGAGTGTTACTATTATATTGCTCCCTTCTAAAGAAGGCTTATTCTGACTTACTGATAAATTAATAATTGTTTATTCAAGAAAGCTTGAGTGTAAGAGTTTATTTGAATACTTGTAACTGTAAATCTCTGTGTAACGCCACTACAGCTCACATTGACCCCTCTTGAGATAAGCCTGGCTGCTCCACACGCTACCAAAAATGTGTAGTACAAGCTTAACCAAAGGTTGGGTTTCCTATACCTGTAGTCAGATTTGTTTGTAGTGTTCCCAGAGGGTACTGCATAAAAGCTTTGCCTAACAGCCTGCCCGTAAGAAAAGTGTGTTGGCCGTTACATTACGTAAATCCTCTTCTGCTTCATTTTCCAATTTCTCATCATGTGTAGATTTTGGATTTCAGGAGATGTATAATGTCATATGCGCCATCTCTCTGTGGGAAGAGGCGTTCTGGGGTTGCCAAAAAATGCTAATCGTGCATAATGGTCCATCACCAATGTGCCGAGACTGCAGCCTTTTCTGGTTGTGAGTAGGCAGTTTCTATGATGGAGAGCACGAGACTGCCATAGGCAACTGTACATTTTGGCATAGTCGTGCCCTCTTCATAATGTACCAGTATGATTCCGAGCCCCTCATGGTTGGTATCAACCGTTTTCAGTGTGCCATGAGAGATTAAAATATGTCATGTTTCGTTGCGACAACACTAATTTGATGCTTTTGAAACGTCCTTTGGCAGGTTGAAGTCCACTGGAAAGGGAGATCCTTCTGTAGAAGTTGACAAGGGGCTCTGGCAAGGTCGCATAATTTGGAATGTATCAAGCACAGTATTCTGCAATCCCGAGGTAGGATCTTAACTCCACCAGTTGGCAGGGTGGAGATAACTTGTGAGCACTTTGTTAGGGTTGGGTATCGTGCCATGATCCGAGAAGATGTGCCCATAGAATCGAATATGGATTTTGTGTTGCACTTGTCACCATTCAATGTGAAGCCCACTTCTTGAAGAGTCTGGCATACTCTTAACAGTTCTTCATCATGTTCCTCTGTGTTTGTTGAATATGAGTATGTCATCACTGTAAGTGAAAGCGTTGTTGTACGTTAAGAGGATATCTGATGGTTTCTTGAAATAAGTTGGCTGGCAACGAGATGCCAAATGTGAGCCCCTTGTACCTGTATAATCCTTGGTTTGTGGAAAAAGTAGTTCTGGCTTGGAAACTGATCTGCATGCATTTCAGACCTTGTTTCAAGTCTGCAAAACAAGGGGAGTTCTGGGAGTCCCCCTACCAGCACGAAACAGACCGAAAGACTATATGCAGGGACATTTCTCCTCTGTGAAAGGGACAGTGAGCTACAGACTTGGTTGAGACCAGGGGGCCATCCGCCAAAGAACAGGTCAATGGGCTGTGTTCGTGCTGGCAGAGGGACTCCCAGAACCCCCCTTGTTTTGCATATTAAGTAACTTTGGGTCTCACCCTAAGTTACCTGGGGAATCCAGATGTGGACCCCTTGCTCACTTGTCTTAGAGAGGCACAGCTCCACCCCGACTAGGCCGAAACACATGTCTGGGGTAGCTGTTGGTACTCTTGTTCAGAGGAGAATTGCCTAGCATTTCAGTGCTGGACTGTCCTTGGGCAGGACAAAGACTGATATGCAGGGACATTTCTCCTCTTTTAAAAGGACACTGATCTAAAGACTCTCCCAGGGGCCATCCACCCAAGAACAGGTCAATGGCAGTGTTTGTGCCGGTAGAGGGACTCCCAGAACACCTCCACCCCCTGTTTTGTTGATTCAAGTCTGGTTTGGAGAACCTCACAACTTTGTTTGATCGAATAATCACATCTTCAATATTGAGTCCTGAGTGGCATTTTCTTTAGCTAACCACATTAGGCATGCGCCTTGTGGTGGATTAGAAGAAGGATGCAGACTCTCGGAGGACATTTACAAGGTGTATTTATTAAATAAGAAGGCGGCCTAACTATCCCTATTTCTAAGGGCTATGCCCTAGCTAATAACTAAGGGGCTCATCAGTCTTTTGTGAATGTCCAAAAAGAATATTTCCACTGTCCAAAAGCAAATGCTAACTGACCCTACCAATAACCTACCAAACTAAGGTCAGGAGCATTACTTCCTTCTCATGATGTGTGCTTCATGCACTTCTCTTCTTTGTCTTTAGGCTTCTTGTTAATATGACATTTTTAAATGGTCTTTCTTTTATCAGGTTGTGTAGCTCATTCAAGAGATTATGGACTTTAGTTTCCTCTTTAGAAATGGCTTTCCTCGACTCTTGTTGAATCCTTGGATCAATCTTAATGGGCTTTGCATGAGCTGGTGAAGTAAAGCTTCCTGTATAATTCTTGTTTCCTTGACATTTATAGTTCGCCTTTTCATGTCCTGGTCTCTCTTGTGGTTTATTTATCCTGGAGGCTTCTTTGGCTTCCAATTCATCATATTCTTTCTTTGTTATATTCCACTCTATGACTCTTGACCCAGAGTTAACTTTCCCCTCCTCCCAGACTAGTGGTGTCCCAGTCTTATTGGTCTCCCCTTCAGGGATGTCTATTATTCTCGCTCTTTCAGTAAGACAGTTCAAGTTTCTTAACTTTGGTTCCAAGCTGTTCTAATGTGTACTGGGATGAGTTTCTTGGAACATATAAGGAGTCCCTTTTGGCCTCCCGTTCCTGTCGGGCTACCTTACGTTCCGTTTGGGAATGTCTTTGGGACTCTTACGAGCCTGGGATCTTCTCCTTTTCTCCGTCTCACATTCTCACTGGCGCCTTCGCCGTACGACTCATGTTCTTTCTGCTGGCTTCTCGGTATTTCAACAGGGAACCGTGCCATTTGCTGTGGCTTCCCCGGTGTGGTGTTGGCGTCATAATACAGGCAGGCTGGCCCCCACAACGATCTCATCGTCACGCCACCACTGAATCTCCTACTCCAGTCGCACTGCTTTCTGTCTCTCGGACACACCTGGCTTCCAGCGTGTGCTTTGCTGGTCCCAGACAACTCAGCATTTCGTGCGCACCGCTTTCTTCTGCGGCTTTGCCGCCTGCTATTGTTACGCAACCAGGGGATCTCCCCTGCTTCAGAATGCGTTCCTCTCTCCTCCCCCCTCGTTTGACAAGTACTCCTTTAACCTACTTGTCGCAGTGGATTGGTAATTTCCATTTAAAGATAACACTTCTCTTTCTTTGTGAAGATAGCACATGTTAACTTTCTATTCAGTCAAGTCTCTGTACTTGGAAGTATTTGATATGTTGGTTAATCCAATGTATGCCATGAAGGGAATTGTCTTACGGAGTTCCTCACAGGAACGGGAGTCCTTGTACCTGGTACGTTATAAATGCGATATCATACCAATCCCTAGACAGGGTGTTGCAAAGCGGGCTCACCTCCCTAGCCTCACAGGTGGGGCTACCCCTTGGGGAGAAGGGACAAATTCCTTCAATTCGTTACAGCATATCAATGCAAAGTCTAATGTGTCCTCCATCTTTAGGAACTACTGCTAGTGGGGAAACTCGCAGGGCTTGCCCACTTGCTATTTCAATGATATCTTATTGTAATGGATCATCAGGTATACATACTCATTAGTTGTTAGAATTGTATCGTCTGCATAATCTTGCTTTTATGAATTGTCAGGTTGTGAATCTTGCAGTGGCTGGCCTACTTGGTGTTGACCATGTGGTGCATATTTTGTCTAACATTTCTGGGTAAAAGGCTTTCCTTCCCGGCTTACTGACTGGAAATGGTTCTTCTTGCCACCTTTGTCACAACATTTTCCCATCGTGGGACAAGTTCCCTTTTAGGGGAAAAAACAAATCTACATCTAGAACAGTCGATGTGCTGGATTTTCATTGGTACTCGGGTGTGGTTTAGGGGGGAGGTTTTGTGCTGCAACGGCTTGTTTGCAATGCTGCCACTGTATTTGGTTTTCAGCTTGGAAATACACTTTCATAAATACATGCCAGGTTAACAATTTAATCAAGCAGCAGTGTTTTTTCAATAGGTTTTACCAGAATAAGGAAGATGTGCTCCCTTTGACAATGTCTAATCATATGGCATATTTATCAGAAAAATTTGCAAATTGACAGAATACCACTTTCTTTTGAAGTCTAATAACATGTTCATCAATGGTTTCATGGTCTAACGGGTTACCTCATTTAAATGTTTAGTAGTGACGATTTGGCTGCGCCACTAGTTTCTTAAAACTGCAGTAATGGCATGACATGATGTTTTGTCAACAGCAGGTAGGGTCTTTATTAATGGCTTCAACATCCTTTGCAACTACAATGGTGAAAATGTCAACCAAACCACCTGCTTTGTCATCACCCAGTGCCTTAATAAAATCTGAAAAGTCCTCAGGCCTCTCAATACACCTGCGACCACAATCCTGCTGTGGGTGATGTTCAAATGGAGTTGGTCTTAGGAGGAAAGCAACTCGGGGAACTGACTGTAGATGATGCATCTGCTAAACCAGGATTTTCCTCGGCTCCTTCCAGGTGCGCAATATTCCTGTGACCGAGGGCTATGAAGCTTGCGAGATGCTAAAGATGTCTGAAAAACATCTCCTCAGATGAGGCTAGGTCCTTTATGGATGGGCTAGGAACAATGGTAACTAAGGAGGGCACTTGTTGGCACGTTTTTTTTGCGGTATTCTTAAAAGGTTCCATTCACTTCCTACATGATATTGGGCTTCTTAAAGCGGTGCAAGTTATGTTTTCATGCTCCATCCCACTGATCGGGAGATGGTTACACATTCGCCGTTCTTTATTACTATGCGGCTATGTTTACAAGCTTAGAGGAGTTAAAACTGCTTGCAAGGGTATTTGTCATCCTCCCACCCTCAGCCGATGGGTACGGTGGGTTAGAGAGTACAATATAGTATTCTAAAGCAGGGTGTGTCAAAAAGGAAAGCGATATGAGATTGTCAACATTTGGATGTTCTCCAGCTTGCCCTATGCTTAGTCCTGGGTGGTTAGCAGGGGATTATTATATTTTTGGTTGTTTCAATAAAAGGAATTATAAACATTTTTCAATTGTTTAGATGCGCTATCTTTTATATTTGGAATGTGGAGTTATGTGCAAGTTCATGCTTTCACACCCTTGCTTCAAAGAGGATGAGGGGACTTCGGATGCTGCAGCCATCCGTCATGTTTTTCAACCGTTATTCTATATATTCCTGGTGCACCCTTAAACTGTTTGCATCCAAAGATTGACTTCACTATCACATTAATAAACTGATCCACCAAGCACCACAGACCAAAGGCCTATTTACAATATGTTATCCTTGCTCTCCCACACAAGGCTCCGACAAATTGCATGTACAATTTCTCGGTCACCTCTCAGAACCGCTCTACACACTTGAAGGGGCCGCTCATATGGCAGATTACAAAACCATGGCAAAGGGATCTAAAGACAGCAGACACCAGCAGGATGGAGGCAAAGACTTAAATCCTATTTGCAAACTGTTCTTGGGTATACTAACCCAAGAAACTGGAAGGACCTCGTGTGTCTCACACAGACGAAATTTAATTTTAGAAAAAACGTAATACTTAAATAATTTTTGCGAATATTCCTGTTACACATTTCAATCTTCAATGTTATTTTCAAGTAATGAAGTTCAGCTTTAACAAATTCTCATTTTCAGAAAAAAGATTCCAAAAACACAGGCAAATGTTCATATCCAATGCATTTTAGTCCTTTGACCATCTTCGCGGATCATAATCTATAAAATAGTAGATGAACATAATTGTCATTACACCATGATATTCTGTCCTTTTTCCATTTTTAAATTACATGCTCACAGAAAGTCCATTACAAAAAATGAATACCTCTACCTGCCTAATTTTTCTGTGTCTGTCATAGAACAAAAATCACTATTTGCATAAATGCTTAGCAGTTTGACCCAAAGAAAAGGGATTTTTTCCAAAAGGCTGAGAATCATACTAATCTACATGATACTGAATGTTTTGTTTGCTGTTAGAAGTGTTCTTACAGTCCTATGGTGTAAGATATTTTATGTCACTTTCAAGCATTATTAATAAAGAGTAATGTGTGTGGTTTAAAAACCTCTATAATTGGTGCATCAGTTCCTTACCCTTTCAGCAGCTATAATATAATCCTGTCCCACGAGCAGCTATAAAAACCGATCTGCTCCAGGGATTTTGTAAATAATGCTTAAAATGGCGGCAATAGACTTAAATCCTATGCACTAAGAAATTGAAAGACCGGTAAACTCATGGGAGATGCCTACCAATTTACAAGACCATCCACTTACTACATTTCAAAATACCTTATGATATACCAGCAGCAGTCAGGAATAGGTATATTCCCATTATGCTCAAACAACCTCCTACCCAATAGACCTGGAAAAGGAGGGTAAATAAAATACCTTTGATGAACCTCAGCTCTGGCTGGTAACACAACAGCCAAACCTCAACAGACCAGTACCCCATGACTCAAAACAGAGATGTACCTTAACACCCCACTTTGTATCACCTCAGATTGTATGCTTTCAAAACAACTTCTATTGAAGCCAGCCAGACAATCTCAATCTGAAGAGAACCATTCTCATACTCTTGAGAAGTAAGTTATCCGATCCAAACACATTATGGCATAATAGACACTAGTTCGAGTAAAGAGCGTTTTCAGTTCTGTTCTGTGATCTTGCAATTGGATGAACCAGTATTTTGGAAGGTAAACACATTATTTTAAACAAACAATCCACGCCGCGCGTTAATTGCTTGGCAACCGAGCTAAGCGGCGGACCAAGCATCGCGTCACCATGGGAACAAATAAAATAGTCCCAAAATGGCGCCCGCTTTCATTTTCGCAGCCAACGCGAGTGACTTCAGTTCTTGACAAGTAAGTGGCGTTTCTCGCTCTTGCTCACTGGGGATATATGGAACTTTGGTTCCGGTCGTATATATTAAGAGGTTTTTAACACATAGCATGAATAATGTACGTCTGATCAGGAGAGTGATTACAGACGCTATGTAAAGGAGAGAGTCAGGCTGTGCTTGCACAACCGTGCATTACTTAATTACGGCAAGCGGACTAGTGAATAAGATTACTTTAGGAAAATAGTTGGCTTATGATTTCCTTGTAACTGGGTGGTATATCCAAGCATTCAGAGATTACTCTTATAATACGTATGTGACTTTAATGAAATAAAGTCTGGAGCGTAGCGTTTTACATGTAAACACTTAGGACTCAAAAAACTTTCTTTATATCGTTTTTTTGCCAATAGATTACATTATAATGGGATTTGACCCAATACATTATTGATTGAATGTGGAACTATTGACCCCCGGTGTGGGTAAGTTATGGCATGTTGTAGCCGTGGTTTTAAATTTGCAACTAAGTATGAGGTAAACCGTGACTAACGTACTATCCGTTTCTTGTCTCCTGTTTGTCTGTAGGTCCCTCTCATCCTCTCGTTTCCCCTTCTTTCTCTCCTAATCCCCTACCCACATTTTTCTTCATGTTATACAAACCATAAATGTATGCTTTGGTAATGCCAAAATAATGTTCATGTTTGCATATGATGCTTTCTGTTTTTCATTATACTTTCCTATGGGGGATGTTTTTCTTTTTGAAATGTATGGTGCAATACATAACTTTATATAATTGCTATGTTGGATTGTTAATTTGTAATATGAAATCTTTCCGTGCACCATTTATATTTTAATGTACCTGCTTACCTGACTAGTTTGATTACTCTGTGCGCCAATTCAGGTTTCGTCCTGTTGTTCGTTTTGCCTTTCGCGGGATTCATGAGTGAAACCCGCCTCTGGCTCCAGGGTGTCTGGAGTAGGCAGGAAGTGAGGGGGGTGCCCGAAACTCCCTGTGCTTAGTCTCCTAGGAGACCCAAATGCACTCTGTGATGATTGGCTGGCTGACTGTCCGGCAAGGATAGCCACCCTGCTGGGTGATTGACAGCTAGGCTGGAATGAATAGGAGAGAACTGAATAAAAGGTGAGTCTTTTGGCTTGGAAGGCAGAGTCGACCACTGGACAAAGGAACTGAAGAAGAACTTGAAGAGGATGCCTGCTGCAACTCCTGGACCTTTGGTTTGCCCAGTGAAGCCCTGCTGCAGTGCCGAAACGCCAAGTTTGCATCGACAGAGAAGCACCTGAAAGGACGACTTCTACCCTTGAGTTGGTGGGACCAATCAACTCCAAAGTAAGCCACCTGGACATCCATCTTGGAGCTGGTTGAATTTCCACAGAGATTCTGCTGGAAACCGTATAGCCAGGGAGAGGAACACCAGATTGCGTGCGTTGCTTTTAAGCTGGCCTAGAGCTCCAGGAAGATCCTCCGGACTCCCAGGAACCAGGACTGACCGAGCCCAGGCCACCCCAACAGAGTGCGGGACCCCAGAAGCAAGAAAAGTCCATCTCGACAGCCAGGAACCGCGGTGTTGCTATTTGCGGTAGACGCAAGGAGCTGAAACACTGAACAGCCACTTAAAGTGAAGTTTGCAGGTTGCGAGTTTTGACCAACCCAGTCCATTGCAGGAGTCCCCCGACGTCCTCCCTCTTGCCCCACGACTGAGGCCCAGGAAAAGTGAGATCTGCAGAGCTGCACAGGAACAGGAGTCATCTACTGCATTTTCTCTTCATTTTAAAGGTACTGTAAAAAGAATATGAGAGAACTTACCTCTTACTGTAGAGTTGCTTGCATCTTCTACTACTCACAAGTCTAATCAGCTTGTAGCCCTACATTTGATTCTTCTTTTCTTCAAAGACTTCTAAAAACATTGTGCAAAGACTTTCTACTTACCTACAAAGAAGTGCTTCAGCTTACATAGACTTTTGCCTATTGACTTTGGCTTAGCTTCTTTCACTGAATGACTCTTCTGGGGGATCTGAAAGGATTTGCCTGCTTAAGAATATTTGTGGTCTCTTGTTTGTTCTAAATAATGTTTTCCTTTGACTTATTACTATATGATCCTAAATGCAACAGTGATATATTAATGTCCGGAGCACCCTAGCAATTGAAGTCACCTGAGGTTGTAGGTAGTGTCTGTGGGCCATCCCAAAAGGGTATCTACTGATTTAGAGATATTAAGAGTGTGTATTTCATGAAGTGTATTTGAGTGTTACTATTATATTGCTCCCTTCTAAAGAAGGCTTATTCTGACTTACTGATAAATTAATAATTGTTTATTCAAGAAAGCTTGAGTGTAAGAGTTTATTTGAATACTTGTAACTGTAAATCTCTGTGTAACGCCACTACAGCTCACATTGACCCCTCTTGAGATAAGCCTGGCTGCTCCACACGCTACCAAAAATGTGTAGTACAAGCTTAACCAAAGGTTGGGTTTCCTATACCTGTAGTCAGATTTGTTTGTAGTGTTCCCAGAGGGTACTGCATAAAAGCTTTGCCTAACAGCCTGCCCGTAAGAAAAGTGTGTTGGCCGTTACATTACGTAAATCCTCTTCTGCTTCATTTTCCAATTTCTCATCATGTGTAGATTTTGGATTTCAGGAGATGTATAATGTCATATGCGCCATCTCTCTGTGGGAAGAGGCGTTCTGGGGTTGCCAAAAAATGCTAATCGTGCATAATGGTCCATCACCAATGTGCCGAGACTGCAGCCTTTTCTGGTTGTGAGTAGGCAGTTTCTATGATGGAGAGCACGAGACTGCCATAGGCAACTGTACATTTTGGCATAGTCGTGCCCTCTTCATAATGTACCAGTATGATTCCGAGCCCCTCATGGTTGGTATCAACCGTTTTCAGTGTGCCATGAGAGATTAAAATATGTCATGTTTCGTTGCGACAACACTAATTTGATGCTTTTGAAACGTCCTTTGGCAGGTTGAAGTCCACTGGAAAGGGAGATCCTTCTGTAGAAGTTGACAAGGGGCTCTGGCAAGGTCGCATAATTTGGAATGTATCAAGCACAGTATTCTGCAATCCCGAGGTAGGATCTTAACTCCACCAGTTGGCAGGGTGGAGATAACTTGTGAGCACTTTGTTAGGGTTGGGTATCGTGCCATGATCCGAGAAGATGTGCCCATAGAATCGAATATGGATTTTGTGTTGCACTTGTCACCATTCAATGTGAAGCCCACTTCTTGAAGAGTCTGGCATACTCTTAACAGTTCTTCATCATGTTCCTCTGTGTTTGTTGAATATGAGTATGTCATCACTGTAAGTGAAAGCGTTGTTGTACGTTAAGAGGATATCTGATGGTTTCTTGAAATAAGTTGGCTGGCAACGAGATGCCAAATGTGAGCCCCTTGTACCTGTATAATCCTTGGTTTGTGGAAAAAGTAGTTCTGGCTTGGAAACTGATCTGCATGCATTTCAGACCTTGTTTCAAGTCTGCAAAACAAGGGGAGTTCTGGGAGTCCCCCTACCAGCACGAAACAGACCGAAAGACTATATGCAGGGACATTTCTCCTCTGTGAAAGGGACAGTGAGCTACAGACTTGGTTGAGACCAGGGGGCCATCCGCCAAAGAACAGGTCAATGGGCTGTGTTCGTGCTGGCAGAGGGACTCCCAGAACCCCCCTTGTTTTGCATATTAAGTAACTTTGGGTCTCACCCTAAGTTACCTGGGGAATCCAGATGTGGACCCCTTGCTCACTTGTCTTAGAGAGGCACAGCTCCACCCCGACTAGGCCGAAACACATGTCTGGGGTAGCTGTTGGTATTCTTGTTCAGAGGAGAATTGCCTAGCATTTCAGTGCTGGACTGTCCTTGGGCAGGACAAAGACTGATATGCAGGGACATTTCTCCTCTTTTAAAAGGACACTGATCTAAAGACTCTCCCAGGGGCCATCCACCCAAGAACAGGTCAATGGCAGTGTTTGTGCCGGTAGAGGGACTCCCAGAACACCTCCACCCCCTGTTTTGTTGATTCAAGTCTGGTTTGGAGAACCTCACAACTTTGTTTGATCGAATAATCACATCTTCAATATTGAGTCCTGAGTGGCATTTTCTTTAGCTAACCACATTAGGCATGCGCCTTGTGGTGGATTAGAAGAAGGATGCAGACTCTCGGAGGACATTTACAAGGTGTATTTATTAAATAAGAAGGCGGCCTAACTATCCCTATTTCTAAGGGCTATGCCCTAGCTAATAACTAAGGGGCTCATCAGTCTTTTGTGAATGTCCAAAAAGAATATTTCCACTGTCCAAAAGCAAATGCTAACTGACCCTACCAATAACCTACCAAACTAAGGTCAGGAGCATTACTTCCTTCTCATGATGTGTGCTTCATGCACTTCTCTTCTTTGTCTTTAGGCTTCTTGTTAATATGACATTTTTAAATGGTCTTTCTTTTATCAGGTTGTGTAGCTCATTCAAGAGATTATGGACTTTAGTTTCCTCTTTAGAAATGGCTTTCCTCGACTCTTGTTGAATCCTTGGATCAATCTTAATGGGCTTTGCATGAGCTGGTGAAGTAAAGCTTCCTGTATAATTCTTGTTTCCTTGACATTTATAGTTCGCCTTTTCATGTCCTGGTCTCTCTTGTGGTTTATTTATCCTGGAGGCTTCTTTGGCTTCCAATTCATCATATTCTTTCTTTGTTATATTCCACTCTATGACTCTTGACCCAGAGTTAACTTTCCCCTCCTCCCAGACTAGTGGTGTCCCAGTCTTATTGGTCTCCCCTTCAGGGATGTCTATTATTCTCGCTCTTTCAGTAAGACAGTTCAAGTTTCTTAACTTTGGTTCCAAGCTGTTCTAATGTGTACTGGGATGAGTTTCTTGGAACATATAAGGAGTCCCTTTTGGCCTCCCGTTCCTGTCGGGCTACCTTACGTTCCGTTTGGGAATGTCTTTGGGACTCTTACGAGCCTGGGATCTTCTCCTTTTCTCCGTCTCACATTCTCACTGGCGCCTTCGCCGTACGACTCATGTTCTTTCTGCTGGCTTCTCGGTATTTCAACAGGGAACCGTGCCATTTGCTGTGGCTTCCCCGGTGTGGTGTTGGCGTCATAATACAGGCAGGCTGGCCCCCACAACGATCTCATCGTCACGCCACCACTGAATCTCCTACTCCAGTCGCACTGCTTTCTGTCTCTCGGACACACCTGGCTTCCAGCGTGTGCTTTGCTGGTCCCAGACAACTCAGCATTTCGTGCGCACCGCTTTCTTCTGCGGCTTTGCCGCCTGCTATTGTTACGCAACCAGGGGATCTCCCCTGCTTCAGAATGCGTTCCTCTCTCCTCCCCCCTCGTTTGACAAGTACTCCTTTAACCTACTTGTCGCAGTGGATTGGTAATTTCCATTTAAAGATAACACTTCTCTTTCTTTGTGAAGATAGCACATGTTAACTTTCTATTCAGTCAAGTCTCTGTACTTGGAAGTATTTGATATGTTGGTTAATCCAATGTATGCCATGAAGGGAATTGTCTTACGGAGTTCCTCACAGGAACGGGAGTCCTTGTACCTGGTACGTTATAAATGCGATATCATACCAATCCCTAGACAGGGTGTTGCAAAGCGGGCTCACCTCCCTAGCCTCACAGGTGGGGCTACCCCTTGGGGAGAAGGGACAAATTCCTTCAATTCGTTACAGCATATCAATGCAAAGTCTAATGTGTCCTCCATCTTTAGGAACTACTGCTAGTGGGGAAACTCGCAGGGCTTGCCCACTTGCTATTTCAATGATATCTTATTGTAATGGATCATCAGGTATACATACTCATTAGTTGTTAGAATTGTATCGTCTGCATAATCTTGCTTTTATGAATTGTCAGGTTGTGAATCTTGCAGTGGCTGGCCTACTTGGTGTTGACCATGTGGTGCATATTTTGTCTAACATTTCTGGGTAAAAGGCTTTCCTTCCCGGCTTACTGACTGGAAATGGTTCTTCTTGCCACCTTTGTCACAACATTTTCCCATCGTGGGACAAGTTCCCTTTTAGGGGAAAAAACAAATCTACATCTAGAACAGTCGATGTGCTGGATTTTCATTGGTACTCGGGTGTGGTTTAGGGGGGAGGTTTTGTGCTGCAACGGCTTGTTTGCAATGCTGCCACTGTATTTGGTTTTCAGCTTGGAAATACACTTTCATAAATACATGCCAGGTTAACAATTTAATCAAGCAGCAGTGTTTTTTCAATAGGTTTTACCAGAATAAGGAAGATGTGCTCCCTTTGACAATGTCTAATCATATGGCATATTTATCAGAAAAATTTGCAAATTGACAGAATACCACTTTCTTTTGAAGTCTAATAACATGTTCATCAATGGTTTCATGGTCTAACGGGTTACCTCATTTAAATGTTTAGTAGTGACGATTTGGCTGCGCCACTAGTTTCTTAAAACTGCAGTAATGGCATGACATGATGTTTTGTCAACAGCAGGTAGGGTCTTTATTAATGGCTTCAACATCCTTTGCAACTACAATGGTGAAAATGTCAACCAAACCACCTGCTTTGTCATCACCCAGTGCCTTAATAAAATCTGAAAAGTCCTCAGGCCTCTCAATACACCTGCGACCACAATCCTGCTGTGGGTGATGTTCAAATGGAGTTGGTCTTAGGAGGAAAGCAACTCGGGGAACTGACTGTAGATGATGCATCTGCTAAACCAGGATTTTCCTCGGCTCCTTCCAGGTGCGCAATATTCCTGTGACCGAGGGCTATGAAGCTTGCGAGATGCTAAAGATGTCTGAAAAACATCTCCTCAGATGAGGCTAGGTCCTTTATGGATGGGCTAGGAACAATGGTAACTAAGGAGGGCACTTGTTGGCACGTTTTTTTTGCGGTATTCTTAAAAGGTTCCATTCACTTCCTACATGATATTGGGCTTCTTAAAGCGGTGCAAGTTATGTTTTCATGCTCCATCCCACTGATCGGGAGATGGTTACACATTCGCCGTTCTTTATTACTATGCGGCTATGTTTACAAGCTTAGAGGAGTTAAAACTGCTTGCAAGGGTATTTGTCATCCTCCCACCCTCAGCCGATGGGTACGGTGGGTTAGAGAGTACAATATAGTATTCTAAAGCAGGGTGTGTCAAAAAGGAAAGCGATATGAGATTGTCAACATTTGGATGTTCTCCAGCTTGCCCTATGCTTAGTCCTGGGTGGTTAGCAGGGGATTATTATATTTTTGGTTGTTTCAATAAAAGGAATTATAAACATTTTTCAATTGTTTAGATGCGCTATCTTTTATATTTGGAATGTGGAGTTATGTGCAAGTTCATGCTTTCACACCCTTGCTTCAAAGAGGATGAGGGGACTTCGGATGCTGCAGCCATCCGTCATGTTTTTCAACCGTTATTCTATATATTCCTGGTGCACCCTTAAACTGTTTGCATCCAAAGATTGACTTCACTATCACATTAATAAACTGATCCACCAAGCACCACAGACCAAAGGCCTATTTACAATATGTTATCCTTGCTCTCCCACACAAGGCTCCGACAAATTGCATGTACAATTTCTCGGTCACCTCTCAGAACCGCTCTACACACTTGAAGGGGCCGCTCATATGGCAGATTACAAAACCATGGCAAAGGGATCTAAAGACAGCAGACACCAGCAGGATGGAGGCAAAGACTTAAATCCTATTTGCAAACTGTTCTTGGGTATACTAACCCAAGAAACTGGAAGGACCTCGTGTGTCTCACACAGACGAAATTTAATTTTAGAAAAAACGTAATACTTAAATAATTTTTGCGAATATTCCTGTTACACATTTCAATCTTCAATGTTATTTTCAAGTAATGAAGTTCAGCTTTAACAAATTCTCATTTTCAGAAAAAAGATTCCAAAAACACAGGCAAATGTTCATATCCAATGCATTTTAGTCCTTTGACCATCTTCGCGGATCATAATCTATAAAATAGTAGATGAACATAATTGTCATTACACCATGATATTCTGTCCTTTTTCCATTTTTAAATTACATGCTCACAGAAAGTCCATTACAAAAAATGAATACCTCTACCTGCCTAATTTTTCTGTGTCTGTCATAGAACAAAAATCACTATTTGCATAAATGCTTAGCAGTTTGACCCAAAGAAAAGGGATTTTTTCCAAAAGGCTGAGAATCATACTAATCTACATGATACTGAATGTTTTGTTTGCTGTTAGAAGTGTTCTTACAGTCCTATGGTGTAAGATATTTTATGTCACTTTCAAGCATTATTAATAAAGAGTAATGTGTGTGGTTTAAAAACCTCTATAATTGGTGCATCAGTTCCTTACCCTTTCAGCAGCTATAATATAATCCTGTCCCACGAGCAGCTATAAAAACCGATCTGCTCCAGGGATTTTGTAAATAATGCTTAAAATGGCGGCAATAGACTTAAATCCTATGCACTAAGAAATTGAAAGACCGGTAAACTCATGGGAGATGCCTACCAATTTACAAGACCATCCACTTACTACATTTCAAAATACCTTATGATATACCAGCAGCAGTCAGGAATAGGTATATTCCCATTATGCTCAAACAACCTCCTACCCAATAGACCTGGAAAAGGAGGGTAAATAAAATACCTTTGATGAACCTCAGCTCTGGCTGGTAACACAACAGCCAAACCTCAACAGACCAGTACCCCATGACTCAAAACAGAGATGTACCTTAACACCCCACTTTGTATCACCTCAGATTGTATGCTTTCAAAACAACTTCTATTGAAGCCAGCCAGACAATCTCAATCTGAAGAGAACCATTCTCATACTCTTGAGAAGTAAGTTATCCGATCCAAACACATTATGGCATAATAGACACTAGTTCGAGTAAAGAGCGTTTTCAGTTCTGTTCTGTGATCTTGCAATTGGATGAACCAGTATTTTGGAAGGTAAACACATTATTTTAAACAAACAATCCACGCCGCGCGTTAATTGCTTGGCAACCGAGCTAAGCGGCGGACCAAGCATCGCGTCACCATGGGAACAAATAAAATAGTCCCAAAATGGCGCCCGCTTTCATTTTCGCAGCCAACGCGAGTGACTTCAGTTCTTGACAAGTAAGTGGCGTTTCTCGCTCTTGCTCACTGGGGATATATGGAACTTTGGTTCCGGTCGTATATATTAAGAGGTTTTTAACACATAGCATGAATAATGTACGTCTGATCAGGAGAGTGATTACAGACGCTATGTAAAGGAGAGAGTCAGGCTGTGCTTGCACAACCGTGCATTACTTAATTACGGCAAGCGGACTAGTGAATAAGATTACTTTAGGAAAATAGTTGGCTTATGATTTCCTTGTAACTGGGTGGTATATCCAAGCATTCAGAGATTACTCTTATAATACGTATGTGACTTTAATGAAATAAAGTCTGGAGCGTAGCGTTTTACATGTAAACACTTAGGACTCAAAAAACTTTCTTTATATCGTTTTTTTGCCAATAGATTACATTATAATGGGATTTGACCCAATACATTATTGATTGAATGTGGAACTATTGACCCCCGGTGTGGGTAAGTTATGGCATGTTGTAGCCGTGGTTTTAAATTTGCAACTAAGTATGAGGTAAACCGTGACTAACGTACTATCCGTTTCTTGTCTCCTGTTTGTCTGTAGGTCCCTCTCATCCTCTCGTTTCCCCTTCTTTCTCTCCTAATCCCCTACCCACATTTTTCTTCATGTTATACAAACCATAAATGTATGCTTTGGTAATGCCAAAATAATGTTCATGTTTGCATATGATGCTTTCTGTTTTTCATTATACTTTCCTATGGGGGATGTTTTTCTTTTTGAAATGTATGGTGCAATACATAACTTTATATAATTGCTATGTTGGATTGTTAATTTGTAATATGAAATCTTTCCGTGCACCATTTATATTTTAATGTACCTGCTTACCTGACTAGTTTGATTACACCAGCCCTGATTTGAAAAAGGCCGGCAGAGGCCGAAACACGTGTTATTATAAGGGCAAATTTATGACTATAGATGATAATAAAATGTATCTCTCTCAAACTCTAAAAGACGCAATGTTCTGGATCTTTTTGGATGCTTTTGCATATTTTTGTTACTATTTATGACGGGTTCCTTCTGGCTTACCGTCGATCCAGTGACCTGCGATAATACACGATTAATTTTGTGGCTATTAGGGGTTACTCCTGTCCCCATTTTTTGGATTTGGCTTAAGGTATTTTTGTCTGAATCTAATGCTGAATGAGTCGCCCAATAGACCAGCTGTACCATTAAGCCTTACATTTCTTTTCTAAACTTTAATACTGCAGCTTGGCAACCGGGCAGACCACCTGTTTTTGAACAGGATAACAATGGCAGCTTATCTCAAAAATAGATAAGAAGAAACTAAACATTTGTTTACACAGAAGGGAGATATTACACATGCATTTTCTAACTTAAATAAACGTCAAGAGGATCTTCGTAGCAAATTTATTTGCTTGGAAAGAATATCAAAGAAAGAAATCGATAAATATTGGGAAAAAGTCTCCTTGGAAAACTATGTTAAGAATGACCTAGTCCCACAAGGTCTAAGAATCCTCATTTTTCCTAACTTCAGTAATAATGAGGACACTGATTTAGCGGAAGCATGGGAAGCAAACCTAAGCAATAGCTCTATGAAAATGATCGTCTTACTAATAGAACATGCCTCAAGGGAACATAAGAGGGCAATAGAAGGGATTGGGAACATTAAAAAGGAAATTAAGGAGATGAAATCTAGCGAGGAGACGAAACTTAAGAACTATGAAAAATGTATGACATTCTGCAAATATATCAAGATGAGGTTAAAATCAGAAAACTAAGGAAAAACTATAGAGATGATGGCGATTATAAAGAAGACAGAGTATACATCTTTCAAATCAAGTATGACAGCTATACGAAACCATCATCAAAAAGCTCTACACCTAATACGTCAACTGCCAGTTCAGAGGCTGACTCTGAACCAGATATAGCTGATACTGAAGTACCACAATCTAAACAGGATAAAGGTTATATGAATCAAATCAAAAGATATAAAAAGGGTAATAGAACCCCACTACAAAAAACGGTCCATTTTCAATTACCTCCGATGGTGAACGCACCAATCTTACCACAAGGAGGAGAGGAAGGAGGGGGGGATGCAGGCAGCAGAGAACAAGAGACCACAGGAGAAAACAAAAGACAAACGAGGGCCAGCTCGAATGAATCCAACAAAAACAAATAAACAAAGATTTGGTGTTAAATTTTTCTAGAAGACTGATCTCAGAAGACGAGAGAAAGTTGCTCAATAAAGGATTGTCTTTTGCACCGACAAAAAAGTTAAATGAGGTTGACATACATATTGATTTGTTTAAATTCATACGTAAATTAAGATTAAAAAAATTCTTTGCAACTAAAGAAACATTGACACCTACGAGTGATCTCACCATACAGGACATAGAAGATACCTCTATCTTAAGATCACTAACTGAAGATGAAAATTTTGAGATGCACAATCTACTTCATGAACTAAGAATCAAACCAGATCTTTTGAGTATAAAAGATTTCAAAACAAAATCTAAATTTAATCCACAACTGTCATCTGATAGTCTCATTGACACTTTCTACAAATTGGTCACACAAGATTTATATGGATTATCTGCAAATACAAATAAGAACTACAACCAAAAACAATATGATCTAGACATCTCACTAAGGGGGAAAGACAAGCCCTTAAAAACTTTATCTGAGGATACATCAATAGTCATTAAAGAGGCCGATAAGGGTGGAAACATCATGATAATGGATAGAGAAGATTATCTACGCATGGCCACTAACCATTTATCATCACCAGGATGCTATAGACAACTGAATCTATCAGATCGACAAACAATTCTTAACCAAATTGATGAATCAATAATGAGCTGGCATAGAAAGGGCCTTATTACAGATGAAGAACGTTCCTACTTTATCACACAAAATCCTGTAACTCCAATAATGTACTTCTTACCGAAAATCCATAAAAGTTATCAAGGTATACCTGTGGGCCGCCCAATATTAAGCGGTATCGGGTGGGTCTCAGAGAACCTATCTGAATATCTAGATGAAATTCTGAAAGCACGTGCTACCCAAGTCAAATATTACCTACGGGACTCTTCGAGCCTTATACAGACACTCCAAACATTTGTTTGGCAAAATGCATTTTTACTTGCAACCCTGGACGTTAAGGCGTTATACACGTCCATACAACACAAATGGGCACTGGCAGCAATTGACCACACCTTCAAAGGTGATTCTGCATCCTACTACTGTCAAATTGAAATGTTGAAAGAAATGTTACAGATAACTTTGGACTCAAACCTATTTACTTTCAATAATTGCCTATTTCAACAACTGAAAGGAGTGGCAATAAGGGACTAAGGATGCCCCATCGTTAGCAAATATCTTCATGGGGATGTTGGAAGAGTACACAGTATTTCAAGACCCGGCATTTCAAGGTCAAGTCAAATTTTGGACAAGATACATTGACGACATTTTCCTTATATGGGATGGTTCGGATACTACATTAAAACAATTCACAGAAAGATTGAATCACAACCAATTTGAAATAGAATTCACAGGAGAACATAATGCGCAATCAATAAACTTCTTAGATCTCACTATTCACGTTAAAGGTGATCATTTGGAAACATGGACGTTTCGAAAACCCACGGAAGTAAATTCAGTTTTACATGCTTACAGTTGTCACCAACGCTCCACTATTCATAATATTCCATTTGGTGAATATATCCCAGCAAGGCGCAATTGTAAAGATGATCAGAAATTCAAAAAAGAATGCAACTTTTTGAGGACTCGTTTCAAGCAAAGAGGTTACCCCAGCAAGTGTCTACAAAAGGCATTTGAGAAAACAAAGAACTTACAACAAGAGGATACACTGATCCCTAAAAAACCTTCAAAAGTCAAGCAAATGAAACTCATGTTCATAACTCAATTCAACAAAGATCACCAACAAATCAGAAAAATTTAAAAAAACATTGGCATTTACTACATTTAGATGAACACTTGTGTGAATATATTGATGACAGTCCAACAATCATCTTCACAAAAGCAAATACTCTTAAAACAATTATCTGCCCATCCCTGTTACCAGATACACATATGGATAAAGAAATTACTTGGCTTACCAAAACTGATCCAGGTTTCAGAAAATGTGGTTTCTGCACGATGTGCAAATTTGCAGGTGACAAAATCAGAAGATTAGAGGGCCCTAATGGAAAAGTGTTTACAATTATGCATCCAATTAATTGTAGACCAAAATATATGTTGTTTATGCCATAAGATGCACCTGTTCAAAAATTTGTATTGGTAGTACTGAAAGAGAACTTAGAATTAGAATCCGTGAACACCTGGCCAAAATTGGAAGCCAAGATCCTAACCTACCTCTTGCAGTACATTGGCAGAAGAATCACCAGTTGGATGATAAGGCCAACATACAATTTATTGGTTTACAATATGTTACAATGAATAAGAGGGGTGGAGACAGAGTTCAAGCATTACGAAAAGCAGAAGCTAGAATAATTTGTCTTTTTAATACCACTGTGCTGGGTTTAAATCTAGACACTGAAATGGCATCATTTTTATAATAACAAAGACACAATGAATTTCATTATTGTGATTATAATGTACGGAAGTGACACTGTATTATTAACAGATAATTATTGTTCCAGTCTTGTATCTACAGTCTATTACTTGGGATTTTCTCCAGTAATGTCTATGTGAATAATGTGTTTATTTCCCTATTACACTCCTCAATGTTCTTGACATGACTGCCTGTAATTAGTATACAGTCGGGTACTGCCCCCATTGTACAGATGAGAATAATGTGCTTGTTTACCTATAACACTTATTAATGTTTTTTATATGACTGCCTTTAAATAGTATGTAACAGTAGGATAATGCCCGCCTATTACAGATGAGACATGACTAATGCTAATTATCTTAACCAAATTAGTGGTTCTATGCCTTTAAGTTATCCCTAATATAGACTAAGATGACGTATTCTAAGTAACTGATTCGATCCAAACACATTATGGCATAATAGACACTACTTCGAGTAAAGAGCGTTTTCAATTCTGTTCTGTGATCTTGCAATTGGGTGAACCAGGATTTTGGAAGGTAAACACATTATTTTAAACAAACAATCCACGCCGCGCGTTAATTGCTTGGCAACCGAGCTAAGCGGCGGAACAAGCGTCGCGTCACCATGGGAACAAATAAAATAGTCCCAAAATGGCGCCCGCTTTCATTTTCGCAGCCAACGCGAGTGACTTCAGTTCTTGACAAGTAAGTGGCGCTTCTCGCTCTTGCTCACTGGGGATATATGGAACTTTGGTTCCGGTCATATATATATATATATTAAGAGGCTTTAAACACGTAGCATGAATAACGTACGTCTGATCAGAAGGAGAGTGATTAGAGACGCTATGTAAAGGAGAGAGTCAGGCTGTGCTTGCACAACCGTGCATAACTTAATTACGGCAAGTGGACTTGTGAATAAGATTACTTTAGGAAAATAGTTGGCTTATGATTTCCTTGTAACTGGGTGGTATATCCAAGCATTCAGAGATTACTCTTATAATACATATGTGACTTTAATGAAATAAAGTCTGGAGCGTAGCGTTTTACATGTAAACACTTAGGACTCAAAAAATGTTCTTTATATCTGTTTTTTGCCATAGATTACATTATAATGGGATTTGACCCAATACATTATTGATTGAATGTGGAACTATTGACCCCCGGTGTGGGTAAGTTATGGCATGTTGTAGCCGTGGTTTTAACTTTGCAACTAAGTATGAGGTAAACCATGACTAACGTACTATCCGTTTCTTGTCTCCTGTTTGTCTGTATGTCCCTCTCATCCTCTCCTCTTTTCCCCTTCTTTCTCTCCTAATCCGCTACCCACGTTTTTCTTCCCCTTATACAAACCATAAATGTATGCTTTGGTAATGCCAAAATAATGTTCATGGTTGCATATGATGCTTCCTGTTTTTCATTATACTTTCCTATGGGGGATGTTTTTCTTTTTGAAATGTATGGTGCAATAGATAACTTTATATAATTGCTTTGTTGGATTGTTAATTTGTAATATGAAATCTTTCCGTGCACCATTTATATTTTAATATACCCGCTTACCTGACTAGTTTGATTACACCAGCCCTGATTTGAAAAAGGCCGGCAGAGGCCGAAACACGTGTTATTATAAGGGCAAATTTATGACTATAGATGATAATAAAATGTATCTCTCTCAAACTCTAAAAGACGCAATGTTCTGGATCTTTTTGGATGCTTTTGCATATTTTTGTTACTATTTATGACAGGTTCCTTCTGGCTTACTGTCGATCCAGTGACCTGCGACAATACACAATTCATTTTGTAGCTATTAGGGGTTACTCCTGTCTCCATTTTCTGGATTTGGCTCAAGGTATTTTTGTCTGAAACTAATGCTGAATGAGTCGCCCAATAGACCAGCTGTACCATTAAGCCTTACATTTCTTTTCTATACTTCCTGATCAATGTCTGCTTCAATACACAGCACAGACATCTACAGCTTGTTTTGTGAGAATAACACACTTTCTTTTCATTACCTACTGGACAATTACTAAGCTGGAAAAGGCCGTCCCACCAGAATTCAAAATTAAATTCATCAACCAACCCAGAAAATGTGGAGGACAGATTGCACTCTTGCACAGTCTCCATCGACACAAAAGTAGCACCCTTGACATCATTGACTGCGGATCCCTCCTATCACACTGCACCATCTCACACATGTTCACACATTTTTTTATTTAAGTTACATACCACCTTGCTGCAACCACTAATTTGCAGACAACTTTGTGGATGTGATAGCTAACCTCTCGGTCAACCTTACATTTCTTTTCTATACTTCCTGATCAATGTCTGCTTCAATACACAGCTCAGACATCTACAGCTTGTTTTTTGAGAATAACACACTTTCTTTTCATTACCTACTGGACAATTACTAAGCTGGAAAAGGCCGTCCCACCAGAATTCAAAATTAAATTCATCAACCAACCCAGAAAATGTGGAGGACAGATCGCACTCTTGGACAGTCTCCATCGACACAAAAGTAGCACCCTTGACATCATTGACTGCGAATCCCTCCTATCACACTGCACCATCTCACACATGTTCACACATTTTTTAATTTAAGTTACATACCACCTTGCTGCAACCACTAATTTGCAGACAACTTTGTGGATGTGATAGCTAACCTCTCGGTCAACCGTTAACATTTCACCCTCCGTAAGAGACTATGTGGTGGTCTAGGAATGAGAGCCTGACCAAACTGAAACATGGTTTGGCCTAAATACCTTTATTGAAAGAAAAACCAACCTAACTCTGCCTAACTAAGGTAAGTTCCCTACCAAAACAAACTAAACTCATGCCTGTCCAAATTAAAGCTCTGTCAAAGTCAAACTCCTCACCTATACCTACCACTAGAACAGAAAGTACTAAGGCAAGAGTCTTCACGACCCAGGAGAATGAATGCCTTCCCCTCGGTACAAGTCTTTAAAAAAAAGAAATGGGGTTCCAAACAAAGCAAATGCCTTTTCCAATTCAGAGGTGTCAAAGAGTCAGGAGAATGTGTCCATTCTCCTAACTTCCACACAACTTTTCTTTAGACTGATCTCCAGGCTACCTTAACCTGAGTCTGTGCATTAACTTGGGCAATTCCCTCCAAGGGTTGTGTTCTGGCTCCATGTAATAACTGTTCTTTTGACTGCCCCCACTGGGGCGAGACAGCGGCTTCCTGAGCACTCTTTGGTTCTTTACTTCTACAGTTTTGTAGAACTGCTCCAGCAGTTACTGCACAAAGTGAGTGACTTTGCTTTCTTCTGCTGACTTCACTTTCTCACGGTTCCCCCGGTTCCCTCCTGGACTTTCAACCATTCCTGTTACCTTGTTCCTGAAGAATGTTTCAATGGTTCTAACTGGGACCATATCTCGACCCATCTGCTTCTTCCTTCTTCCACGATGGGCAAGCTTGGCTTCGTGGCAAGGTACTGTAGGTGGTCTCGGCTCATCTTCAGGATGGGGCAGTTCACCCTTTACAGTTAACAGTTTCCTTGAAACAGGCAGAACTTTGTGCAAATGGCAGCTCCGGCCATACAGAGAGTGTACTGGCCAAATCAAACCCATTAGACACCAAATAGTATCATCTCAAAGCACCCAAAAAGAAATGTTCCAAATAGTCAATAAATTCAAGAATCCATCACCCTGACCCTATCACAAGTCTGGGATTCCATTTCTGCCCACCTCAATGAAACACATTCTACAGATTCAAGTCTACTTGTCCAAAAACAAGAAGCCTATAGCAACACCCAACCACAAAACGAAATCAGAACCCAACAAAGCACCCACACAGACTATGGGGCCTTCATGACTGCATAAGCCAAGCATTTTGTGAGAAAAGGACGACTGCCCTGCAGGAGTACATGTATTTGTAATGGTTTCTAAACTCCTACTCAGCCCAACACCACTAATAGAACAGCATTATTCTCAATCAAAGGTTAAACAGGCACAACATGAATGGCATACCTCCTTCGCCCCTTAAAAGTATCATGGGTTGAGGGCAGCCTATACTCTTCGTATGGGTGTAAGCAGCATGAAAGCATCCAAAACAACAATAGCATGGCAAGTACAAAAATAGCAGATATGTCCAATCAATGTTCTATAAAATTAAGACTTTAAAAGGCCAGACAAACTATGAAAAACACTAATTACCCACACATGTAATGAAATGCACAAAGAATACACACTTTGGAAGAAAAAGGCAGCCTGGGTATTCAAGATCAGATAACAAGTAATATAGTTGTGTAGAAAAGTCAATCAAATTGAAGAATATGCCTTTAAGGGGGAATATAGGGGGCTCTTAAATGTCATTAGGGCCCATAATACAAGGCCAT
Source organism: Ambystoma mexicanum (assembly GCF_040938575.1). Classification (NCBI taxonomy): domain Eukaryota; kingdom Metazoa; phylum Chordata; class Amphibia; order Caudata; family Ambystomatidae; genus Ambystoma; species Ambystoma mexicanum. The sequence continues at coordinate 255,331,113 of NC_090934.1, read as the reverse complement.
GGTTACAACGAAGTAATATATGTCTTCTTATCTTCTTTCAGGGTCTCAACTGCGTGAAGTTGTATTTGTGCTGGCCAGCTGGCTCCACGGGATTCAGCAAAGTGATGCTTTTTGACGAGCGGCTTGTGGCTCAAAGATTGGGAGGAGGTGTAGTGCAAAGGCTTGATGGGTTCTCGATGCGTCTAAAGTGGAGATTCGGCTTCAGTGGGAGCTGGCTCGACTGGCTTCAACAACACAGCGGGTTTCAACATGCCGTAACAGCTAGCGGCTCAAAGGAGTTTGGAACAGGAAGCAATGTTTGGGTCGGCAAAGTTGAAAGAATTTCAAAAGGCAGCTCTCTTGCGTCTTTGCAGTGGCTCAAAGGTTCTCAAAGCACGTTCAGTGGCTTGGAACTAGAGAGCCAAAAGCAGCTTATTTATGTCCTTTGGTGCTGGGGGATGCTTCACTGGGACCCTGACGAAAGAGGAGTTTGTCGTCTGGTCTTCCAAGCTGGAAAGTTTGCCTGATGTTATTACAGGGCTTGCTTCTACAGCAGGCAGAGTCCTGGGTGCCAGTGTCCAGCTGCAGTCAGGCTGTCCCCAACAGGTCACTTCAGATATTCCTCTTACGCGATTAGGAAGACGGTCTGCACTTGCCTTAGGAATCACTGTTTTGCCAAGGAAATCACTACAATGTTATAGATACAAGAACAATTGGTCAGTAAAAAAAATGTTATGTGCCTGCATACATTTCACTACTGGTTCTCACGCAAGCATTCATTTCAATGGTGGATGTGAATTTCTGGAGCAAGGCTCCAGTGAAATCATCATCAAGATGGTTCTTTCAAGAGGGGTGTCAAAGGATAATCAATTAAGGGGGGGCTTGCCTCCTTACATAGGGCCTCATCACAAGTTGGGCTGTATTCCCGGCTGTAATACCACCGACTGTAATAGCCCTAGCACCGACCGGCCCAGTGGTATTACCACCAGATCACGGGTTGGGCCTTAACGGTAAATCCCCATTCCTGATTGGGTCCATTGGATCCAATGGGGAATTTTAGGTGGTAATACTGCGGGCTAATACAACCGGCTGTAATACCGCCAAAAACAGGGATTTTCACCTCCAGAAAAAAGCTGGAGGTAAAACAGACGATTTAACGCCCAACTCGTGATAGTGCCAGCCCTTAAATGAGGCGGTAATACCGTTACCACTGCATTTAAGGGCTACAGCCCAACTCGTGATGAGGCCCATAGTCTCTTTGCCACAGTGGATGAGTTAATTCCAAGTCTTCTGTAATCCTTGCCGTTGTAACAAGGGTGTCAGCTCCCAGAGTGCCTTGTCTGCAGGAAATTAGGAGGTGTGTGAGGAAGGAAGTGCAGGCCTGGCAAATCCAAAGTGGCTGGTCTCTTCCCCAGTTCTCTTCTCCAAGTTACACTGCCCTCTCCTCCTCCCACCTGGTCTGATTGAGATCAAAAGGACTCAAGTAATTCTCTTCTTGTTGCGACTTCTACATTGTGTTGCAGATACCCCTTTTAAGCTCCTAACTCACGCCCATCCCCTAGAGGAGCGATGCCATGTCAACACCTATCAGCAGAGAACAAAGAGCATCCTGGGAAAGGCTCACCAAACGTTGCGGATGAAACATCTACGCCACATGCAATACACAAATGGCCCTGCAGCTGCAGGCCAAGTGGAAACAAAAAGAGGACATCGGATTGGGTTGTACGTTTTAACTGTACTTCGTCTTCTGCCACTATATCAAAACTTGACATTGCTTTTTTTTCTTTAGCCAAAGCTCAGTCACCAGACAAATGAGGTCAAGTTTAAAGTATTTTGAACATGGCTGAAAGTATTTTTAAGGCAGCCTGTGGCTGTTGAAATTATCTTGGGTCCGGCAGGCTGTTTAAGGAAGGCACATGGTACTCTGTAGCTGCCATGTCGCCAAATGCCATTACAGCTGTTAATGTGTCAATAGACAGGGCCCAGCAAAGTACACTTGTGAACTAAACATTTCAGGATGTAGCATTTTGAAAGTGTGGCCCATTTAGCAGAGCCCACTTTTTAAGAGAGAAAACCACCATCATTTTGCATAGCAAAAATTCAAAATAGCGGTGGATTGCACACTCTTGCAGATGGCATCCTGAATATCACTGATCACCCTGCCAGCCACCATTCCATTTCTAACACTCCTTTCACAGCAAAAGTATTAGATGAGTTAATCTATCAACAACTTCGCGATCACATGTAGACCAATAATAGGCATGAATCACAACATAGATTCAGAACAATGAAGGGTACCAGAAATCAATGCCATCACCCCCATGGGGCACAGTTAAATATAATGCTGACACAGACACACCAAGTGCACTCATGCTTCTGTATAGATTGGTGGGTTTCAATAGCATCAGCCCCAAAGTCCTCTACTTTTGTAAAACAGGCTGGAGAGAGCACACTCTGTTGGGTGACGTCTTATTGTTGCAAATAGGACAGAGACCACCTACATGTCCATCTTTAAAGTACCCCTACACAATATCATCTGTTGAGTGCTATGGCGAGTTGTGAGAAGTCCCCATCTTATGTGAGGGGCACAAGCTGCTAGGCACTGGTTTTGCCCGGCTGCTACCCAATGTGCCTCTCAGAGGGTGGAAAGAGTAGGATCTTCTAGAGTAGCCACGCTAAATAAGGCTCAGTTTTACAACCGCCAAGGTGTTACTGACTCCTGCTGCTAAATACCTCAAGGGATTTCTAGCCAGGATTTCTTCAGAAGAACCAGAACAAAACTCTCAGGCAACTCTGCCTAGTACTGCTTTACTATCTGCAAGAAAGTCAGAGCATCAAGTGGCAAACTCTTCCACTGTTAGACCCATGACAACCACTGAAAGAATCTCACACAGGTTAACCAGCATAGAGGTTGCAAATTAGAGCGTGAAGCCCACGCAACTCAAACAAAGAAGTTATTGACCTTAACACTGCAGTCAGAGTTGCCACTATAAAGCCAGCGATTACCCTATGCACAAATTCAGAATAGCGTGGATGCCAGTACAGGAAACAGATGAATTTCAAGATGGTAAGAAACAAAGATTAGGTGAAAACCCAATCATACAGCCGCTCTCTGAAATCCCATACTGGGTTTTATATTAGTTGTAATTTCACTATGTATAGTTCCTTCGATCCAATTCTTGAAAAAATACAAAAGTCAAATTTATAGTGATTTTTCAATGTTGAAAATTATTTTATGGAAAGAAGTGACTAGTAGCCACCAAAATTGTTCTTTGTGAGGAAGAGATTGCCATAAATCACTCTATCTGAAGACTTATTTTTGTGCCAATGCATTTCGGAATATAACAAATTCCTTCATCAGGGCAAGTCTAAAACAATAAACACATAACATTCACATGCAATTGTGCCAACCATCCCAAGATTAATATCCAATATAGAATAATTCCCACATTAGAAACAACGTAAGTATATAAATATCAGTATGAACAATCATCATCCAAATAGTTGAAAAATATGAAGGTAAACACATACCCGACAATGTAATGAGCCGGATCAGAAGGCAGGTCAAAAGATATAAAATAAGAAACAAATCAGTACAAAGGCAAGTAAAGTTATCCTATAACAAGATGGAGGGAATCGGGTCCATTACCTGATGTAGGTGAGTAATGGCGAAATCTATGTTTCAGAGGTCAGGCTGCTCCACCGTGTACGGCGAGTAGGTGCTGTGAATGGTAAAGTGAATATATATAAAGGACCTATTCTGGGTACAGAGAGACCTGTTTAGTGACAAGAGTATTACCATTCATCCTGCAGATAAGGGAGGAGCCTTGGTTATTCAGAATACATGTGACTATGATGCTGAATGTAGAAGACAGCTCCAAGACCAGACTACATATGCTAGTTTGGCCCATGACCCCACCCTTTCGATTAAACAGAATTTGAAGAGCCTCCTAGATAAAGCATTTGAATTGGATTGGATCAACGAGCATACACAAAAATTTCTCTCGAAAGAACATCCTAGAATACCTAATTTCTATACGCTGGCAAAAATCCATAAAGATGCCATCAAACCACCAGGTAGACCAATTGTTGCAGGGATAGAGAGCATCAACCAACCTTTAGGGATTTATATAGATTTCTTCCTACAGCCATTGATACAAGAGACCAACACCTACACAAGGGATACCACCCACTTCCTGCAAAAGCTTAGCTCATTGACACCTTTGCCTGAAGATCTGTTGTTTACTATAGACGTGAAGAGTTTATACACCTCTATACCCCACGACCTGGGAATGGAGGCTGTAGAATGGCTGTTACTGAAAGCACCCGAGATACGGGCCCAGAAGGAATTCATACTGGCATTATTACAATTCATTGCTGAGAACTCCTATTTTCAATATGGCAACCAATTTTTTCTACAAACTGCAGGGACTTCAATGGGAGCTACCATGGCACCCTCATATGCCAACAGTTTCATGTATAAATTTGAAACAGACCATGTATTGAATAAACAGGAATGGAACAAGGACATCCGCATCTGGACGAGATACATAGACGACATCTTTGGAATTTGGAAAGGAACCAGAGAGTCTTTTGAAACATTTTTTGTGTATCTAAACAGCATCGACCAAAGGGTACAGTTCACTAGAGAGATCTCAGATGAAATCATAACATTCCTTGATGTACAAGTCAGAAAACAACTCACTATCTACAGCACTTCACTGTTTCGGAAAGAGACTGATCGGAATAATCTCCTGCACCGACTCAGCTTCCATCAGCCGAGCCTACTGAAGAATCTACCGTACAGCCAATTACTTAGGGTCAAGAAAATAGTGAGTGATCCTGAAGACTACAGAATGCAACAGATGGAAATGAAAGAAAAATTTCTGGCCCGGGGATATAAGCAGGGTGAACTCGATCTGGCATCTGACAGAGTTGATGCCATATCACGAGAGACTCTATTATCAGAACAGAATCCCAAAAGTAAGAGAGAATTGAAGTCACCAGTATTTGTATCCAAGTTCTCTACCCAAAGTAACAAAATCAAGAAAACTATTATGAAGCATTGGGAGATTTTCAAGAATGATATTCGAGTTCAAGATATTTTTAGTGAAAGACCAATCTTTGCATACCAACGCAGTAGGAACCTAAGGGATGAATTGGTGCAGACGAAACCTACAGTCAGGGAACCTATGACACAGCGAACTGGGACATATCCTTGTTTACAGTGTGTCAACTGTAATTTTGTTATTAAAGGAAACTCCATTAACCATCCAAGGACGGGGCAGAAGATTATGCTTAAGACTTTTGCTACATGTGACAGTAGTTATATCATCTACGGCATTAAATGCCCGTGTGGGAAATTTTATGTGGGACAGTCAACCCGAACAGCTAAATTGAGGTGGGGTGAACACCGATCTTGTATTCGTAATGCAAACATTAATTCAGCTGTGGCACGACATTGGATGGCCAATGGACATAACGTGTCCCAAATAAAATTTGTAATTTTGGAAGCTTTAACCAAGAACAGCCCTCATGAGGATTTATGCCAACGTTTGAGTCGCAGAGAGACATATTGGATTGACAAACTTGGCAGTCTGGCACCCAATGGGTTAAATGAGGAGATCAACTTTCACTGTTTTCTCTAATTGTTTTTTCTAATTGTTTTCTTACATTGCATTTAGCATCATTTGGTTTAGATTGACACCAGTACGTATATGACCTGAATGTTGAGGGTCACTTGAATGTATATGAACAAGAGATGTTTCCCATGTTTAAAAGATGTCCTGCATGCTGCGCATCCTGGAGTTCCCCCAGGACCCGAGGTGCCGTCTGTCTAGACGACACCACTAGCGGCATTAAGGCACATACTATTAATATAAGGTACAGCCCTAGGGTTGCTCCCTAGGCTCCATCCATCCTACTTAGGTACGTTCATAATTAGTATAGCCTCATCTGAGGTGCTCATATAACAGCCATTACTTTTATCCAAATGGGTTCATTCAATCTTAGTATTTTTTCTATGTCCATGGATGACAGATTACTTATTTCTTTTTTGATTCTTAGGCGATGACTTTTATCATTACTGCCCCAGGAGGTCCAGTAATTAGATATTTTGATCATATTGAGTTTATTGATCAGTTCTCGGACATGGGTCACGGCTCGTGTTCATAGAGCCGTGATCACGTGTCTTACACAACTGAGTTGCTTGGCTGCGCACCGATGCAAGGAGGACATTCTGCCTTCAATCACGTGTCTTATTAAACCAGGTTGCTCGGCAACGCGCCGATGCAACAAAGACAGTCTGCTTTGAGCAGACGCTGAGAGAACTTCTCCGCTTCGTTCTTTACATATGGTGAGTTACAATTCACGCCTGTTTATTTCTATTTAGCGTTTAGCTACACTTTGAATAGGTCCTTTATATATATTCACTTTACCATTCACAGCACCTACTCGCCGTACACGGTGGAGCAGCCTGACCTCTGAAACATAGATTTCGCCATTACTCACCTACATCAGGTAATGGACCCGATTCCCTCCATTTTGTTATAGGATAACTTTACTTGCCTTTGTACTGATTTGTTTCTTATTTTATATCTTTTGACCTGCCTTCTGATCCGGCTCATTACATTGTCGGGTATGTGTTTACCTTCATATTTTTCAACTATTTGGATGATGATTGTTCATACTGGTATTTATATACTTACGTTGTTTCTAATGTGGGAATTATTCTATATTGGATATTAATCTTGGGATGGTTGGCACAATTGCATGTGAATGTTATGTGTTTATTGTTTTAGACTTGCCCTGATGAAGGAATTTGTTATATTCCGAAATGCATTGGCACAAAAATAAGTCTTCAGATAGAGTGATTTATGGCAATCTCTTCCTCACGAAGAACAATTTTGGTGGCTACTAGTCACTTCTTTCCATAAAATAATTTTCAACATTGAAAAATCACTATAAATTTGACTTTTGTATTTTTTCAAGAATTGGATCGAAGGAACTATACATAGTGAAATTACAACTAATATAAAACCCAGTATGGGATTCCAGAGAGCGGCTGTATGATTGGGTTTTCACCTAATCTTTGTTTCTTGCTGTATTTTTTGGGTTTGGGTGTCTCCAGGCCTTTTTCAGCCAGCTCCTGCATAGAGGATCTAACTTCCTAACAAAGACTTATCACACTAGAAACTTTTGATAACGCCAGAAGGATTCGATACTCCTGTGGTGCCCACTCAAATTTGCTTCCTGCTTCTTTCCTTCCCTCTTTTGGTGAGACACACAGCAGTGGTGGCACACAATTTCAAAAAAGATTACCCAACATACTGAACATGTCATTTGAGGACATTGAAGGTTTATCCAACATATGTGCAGAAACTTTAGGTTTCTCAACTGAGGAAGCATCTGCCATTCTTGAACTCATTAGCGAAACGTCTATTGGTGCTCATGGTACTACACCAAAGGATCCGGCCAAACGAATTAAACAATTAGAGTATCTTATACGAAAGGAGATAAACAGGAAATTACACGCAATTACCCTTGGACGATATTTCAAAAACCAACGCATCCCAAGGGGGCTTCGCATACAGCTCCGACCGACCCTATGCAAAGAGAGTAAAGAGTTTGTTCGAAGGTGGGAATCTATACTGAATAAATGTTCACTAGACCTCATCTTGCTAACTATCCAAGAGTTATCAAAGAATTTAACAACCCTGGGTACAGAAATTCAGGAGATAGAGAAGGAATTAGTTGATACACTTGGAAGAGAGGAATATGACACTTTACTACTAGAGATTAACACTAAACTTGAGAACTACAAATCTGAATTGGAGCAAAAGAAGATTAAAAAATTCAAGAGGGATACCTATGATTATATCAATGACGAGGTATACACCTGGATGGACAAATACGGCCGAGCAGCACCAAAGAAACCTTTTGGATACACATCTGACAATACCTCCAGTTCCGATTCAGAAGCCCAGAGAGAGTCTGATATTCCAGCAGAACAAACCACAGAGAATCTTGCACAGACAACAAGCCCTTTGGCACAAGCTCTGTCTGCTGTATCTTTTTTAGGCGCCCGCCGAAAAGAACCCGCAGGGGGAGGAGGCAACACAAGAATCAAACCCCTAACGAGATTACAGCAGAAGAAAAGTTAGTCGTTAACATTTCGGGGAGGCGACTCAACAAGGCAGAGGAAGAGACTCTACAGAAAGGTCTCAGCTTCGTACCGACTTACGGTACCACCTTGTTTGACACGAAGATAGAACTATATAAGTTTGTTCGTAAACTTAAACTTAAAGTCTTCTTTAACGAGTTGGAGACACAAGAAAGTCCGACCGAGATTCCAGACTTTCAAGAATTTAGAGTCAAAAGTGGGTTTGTTCCACCCATTACAGTACCATCCATAGAAATATTCCAGAGACTAGTCACTCGGGACCTTGAACGTATCAGCTACAGAAATCCTCCGTACAGGAACTTAAAACCACACGAGATGAGATTGATTAGAGACCTGTTTAGTGACAAGAGTATTACCATTCGTCCTGCAGATAAGGGAGGAGCCTTGGTTATTCAGAATACATGTGACTATGATGCTGAATGTAGAAGACAGCTCCAAGACCAGACTACATATGCTAGTTTGGACCATGACCCCACCCTTTCGATTAAACAGAATTTGAAGAGCCTCCTAGATAAAGCATTTGAATTGGATTGGATCAACGAGCATACACAAAAATTTCTCTCGAAAGAACATCCTAGAATACCTAATTTCTATACGCTGCCAAAAATCCATAAAGATGCCATCAAACCACCAGGTAGACCAATTGTTGCAGGGATAGAGAGCATCAACCAACCTTTAGGGATTTATATAGATTTCTTCCTACAGCCATTGATACAAGAGACCAACACCTACACAAGGGATACCACCCACTTCCCGCAAAAGCTTAGCTCATTGACACCTTTGCCTGAAGATCTGTTGTTTACTATAGACGTGAAGAGTTTATACACCTCTATACCCCACGAGCTGGGAATGGAGGCTGTAGAATGGCTGTTACTGAAAGCACCCGAGATACGGGCCCAGAAGGAATTCATACTGGCATTATTACAATTCATTGCTGAGAACTCCTATTTTCAATATGGCAACCAATTTTTTCTACAAACTGCAGGGACTTCAATGGGAGCTACCATGGCACCCTCATATGCCAACAGTTTCATGTATAAATTTGAAACAGACCATGTATTGAATAAACAGGAATGGAACAAGGACATCCGCATCTGGACGAGATACATAGACGACATCTTTGGAATTTGGAAAGGAACCAGAGAGTCTTTTGAAACATTTTTTGTGTATCTAAACAGCATCGACCAAAGGGTACAGTTCACTAGAGAGATCTCAGATGAAATCATAACATTCCTTGATGTACAAGTCAGAAAACAACTCACTATCTACAGCACTTCACTGTTTCGGAAAGAGACTGATCGGAATAATCTCCTGCACCGACTCAGCTTCCATCAGCCGAGCCTACTGAAGAATCTACCGTACAGCCAATTACTTAGGGTCAAGAAAATAGTGAGTGATCCTGAAGACTACAGAATGCAACAGATGGAAATGAAAGAAAAATTTCTGGCCCGGGGATATAAGCAGGGTGAACTCGATCTGGCATCTGACAGAGTTGATGCCATATCACGAGAGACTCTATTATCAGAACAGAATCCCAAAAGTAAGAGAGAATTGAAGTCACCAGTATTTGTATCCAAGTTCTCTACGCAAAGTAACAAAATCAAGAAAACTATTATGAAGCATTGGGAGATTTTCAAGAATGATATTCGAGTTCAAGATATTTTTAGTGAAAGACCAATCTTTGCATACCAACGCAGTAGGAACCTAAGGGATGAATTGGTGCAGACGAAACCTACAGTCAGGGAACCTATGACACAGCGAACTGGGACATATCCTTGTTTACAGTGTGTCAACTGTAATTTTGTTATTAAAGGAAACTCCATTAACCATCCAAGGACGGGGCAGAAGATTATGCTTAAGACTTTTGCTACATGTGACAGTAGTTATATCATCTACGGCATTAAATGCCCGTGTGGGAAATTTTATGTGGGACAGTCAACCCGAACAGCTAAATTGAGGTGGGGTGAACACCGATCTTGTATTCGTAATGCAAACATTAATTCAGCTGTGGCACGACATTGGATGGCCAATGGACATAACGTGTCCCAAATAAAATTTGTAATTTTGGAAGCTTTAACCAAGAACAGCCCTCATGAGGATTTATGCCAACGTTTGAGTCACAGAGAGACATATTGGATTGACAAACTTGGCAGTCTGGCACCCAATGGGTTAAATGAGGAGATCAACTTTCACTGTTTTCTCTAATTGTTTTTTCTAATTGTTTTCTTACATTGCATTTAGCATCATTTGGTTTAGATTGACACCAGTACGTATATGACCTGAATGTTGAGGGTCGCTTGAATGTATATGAACAAGAGATGTTTCCCATGTTTAAAAGATGTCCTGCATGCTGCGCATCCTGGAGTTCCCCCAGGACCTGAGGTGCCGTCTGTCTAGACGACACCACTAGCGGCATTAAGGCACATACTATTAATATAAGGTACAGCCCTAGGGTTGCTCCCTAGGCTCCATCCATCCTACTTAGGTACGTTCATAATTAGTATAGCCTCATCTGAGGTGCTCATATAACAGCCATTACTTTTATCCAAATGGGTTCATTCAATCTTAGTATTTTTTCTATGTCCATGGATGACAGATTACTTATTTCTTTTTTGATTCTTAGGCGATGACTTTTATCATTACTGCCCCAGGAGGTCCAGTAATTAGATATTTTGATCATATTGAGTTTATTGATCAGTTCTCGGACATGGGTCACGGCTCTTGTTCATAGAGCCGTGATCACGTGTCTTACACAACTGAGTTGCTTGGCTGCGCACCGATGCAAGGAGGACATTCTGCCTTCAATCACGTGTCTTATTAAACCAGGTTGCTCGGCAACGCGCCGATGCAACAAAGACAGTCTGCTTTGAGCAGACGCTGAGAGAACTTCTCCGCTTCGTTCTTTACATATGGTGAGTTACAATTCACGCCTGTTTATTTCTATTTAGCGTTTAGCTACACTTTGAATAGGTCCTTTATATATATTCACTTTACCATTCACAGCACCTACTCGCCGTACACGGTGGAGCAGCCTGACCTCTGAAACATAGATTTCGCCATTACTCACCTACATCAGGTAATGGACCCGATTCCCTCCATTTTGTTATAGGATAACTTTACTTGCCTTTGTACTGATTTGTTTCTTATTTTATATCTTTTGACCTGCCTTCTGATCCGGCTCATTACATTGTCGGGTATGTTTTTACCTTCATATTTTTCAACTATTTGGATGATGATTGTTCATACTGATATTTATATACTTACGTTGTTTCTAATGTGGGAATTATTCTATATTGGATATTAATCTTGGGATGGTTGGCACAATTGCATGTGAATGTTATGTGTTTATTGTTTTAGACTTGCCCTGATGAAGGAATTTGTTATATTCCGAAATGCATTGGCACAAAAATAAGTCTTCAGATAGAGTGATTTATGGCAATCTCTTCCTCACGAAGAACAATTTTGGTGGCTACTAGTCACTTCTTTCCATAAAATAATTTTCAACATTGAAAAATCACTATAAATTTGACTTTTGTATTTTTTCAAGAATTGGATCGAAGGAACTATACATAGTGAAATTACAACTAATATAAAACCCAGTATGGGATTCCAGAGAGCGGCTGTATGATTGGGTTTTCACCTAATCTTTGTTTCTTGCTGTATTTTTTGGGTTTGGGTGTCTCCAGGCCTTTTTCAGCCAGCTCCTGCATAGAGGATCTAACTTCCTAACAAAGACTTATCACACTAGAAACTTTTGATAACGCCAGAAGGATTCGATACTCCTGTGGTGCCCACTCAAATTTGCTTCCTGCTTCTTTCCTTCCCTCTTTTGGTGAGACACACAGCAGTGGTGGCACACAATTTCAAAAAAGATTACCCAACATACTGAACATGTCATTTGAGGACATTGAAGGTTCATCCAACATATGTGCAGAAACTTTAGGTTTCTCAACTGAGGAAGCATCTGCCATTCTTGAACTCATTAGCGAAACGTCTATTGGTGCTCATGGTACTACACCAAAGGATCCGGCCAAACGAATTAAACAATTAGAGTATCTTATACGAAAGGAGATAAACAGGAAATTACACGCAATTACCCTTGGACGATATTTCAAAAACCAACGCATCCCAAGGGGGCTTCGCATACAGCTCCGACCGACCCTATGCAAAGAGAGTAAAGAGTTTGTTCGAAGGTGGGAATCTATACTGAATAAATGTTCACTAGACCTCATCTTGCTAACTATCCAAGAGTTATCAAAGAATTTAACAACCCTGGGTACAGAAATTCAGGAGATAGAGAAGGAATTAGTTGATACACTTGGAAGAGAGGAATATGACATTTTACTACTAGAGATTAACACTAAACTTGAGAACTACAAATCTGAATTGGAGCAAAAGAAGATTAAAAAATTCAAGAGGGATACCTATGATTATATCAATGACGAGGTATACACCTGGATGGACAAATACGGCCGAGCAGCACCAAAGAAACCTTTTGGATACACATCTGACAATACCTCCAGTTCCGATTCAGAAGCCCAGAGAGAGTCTGATATTCCAGCAGAACAAACCACAGAGAATCTTGCACAGACAACAAGCCCTTTGGCACAAGCTCCGTCTGCTGTATCTTTTTTAGGCGCCCGCCGAAAAGAACCCGCAGGGGGAGGAGGCAACACAAGAAACAAACCCCTAATGAGATTACAGCAGAAGAAAAGTTAGTCGTTAACATTTCGGGGAGGCGACTCAACAAGGCAGAGGAAGAGACTCTACAGAAAGGTCTCAGCTTCGTACCGACTTACGGTACCACCTTGTTTGACACGAAGATAGAACTATATAAGTTTGTTCGTAAACTTAAACTTAAAGTCTTCTTTAACGAGTTGGAGACACAAGAAAGTCCGACCGAGATTCCAGACTTTCAAGAATTTAGAGTCAAAAGTGGGTTTGTTCCACCCATTACAGTACCATCCATAGAAATATTCCAGAGACTAGTCACTCGGGACCTTGAACGTATCAGCTACAGAAATCCTCCGTACAGGAACTTAAAACCACACGAGATGAGATTGATTAGAGACCTGTTTAGTGACAAGAGTATTACCATTCGTCGTGCAGATAAAGGAGGAGCCTTGGTTATTCAGAATACATGTGACTATGATGCTGAATGTAGAAGACAGCTCCAAGACCAGACTACATATGCTAGTTTGGACCATGACCCCACCCTTTCGATTAAACAGAATTTGAAGAGCCTCCTAGATAAAGCATTTGAATTGGATTGGATCAACGAGCATACACAAAAATTTCTCTCGAAAGAACATCCTAGAATACCTAATTTCTATACGCTGCCAAAAATCCATAAAGATGCCATCAAACCACCAGGTAGACCAATTGTTGCAGGGATAGAGAGCATCAACCAACCTTTAGGGATTTATATAGATTTCTTCCTACAGCCATTGATACAAGAGACCAACACCTACACAAGGGATACCACCCACTTCCTGCAAAAGCTTAGCTCATTGACACCTTTGCCTGAAGATCTGTTGTTTACTATAGACGTGAAGAGTTTATACACCTCTATACCCCACGAGCTGGGAATGGAGGCTGTAGAATGGCTGTTACTGAAAGCACCCGAGATACGGGCCCAGAAGGAATTCATACTGGCATTATTACAATTCATTGCTGAGAACTCCTATTTTCAATATGGCAACCAATTTTTTCTACAAACTGCAGGGACTTCAATGGGAGCTACCATGGCACCCTCATATGCCAACAGTTTCATGTATAAATTTGAAACAGACCATGTATTGAATAAACAGGAATGGAACAAGGACATCCGCATCTGGACGAGATACATAGACGACATCTTTGGAATTTGGAAAGGAACCAGAGAGTCTTTTGAAACATTTTTTGTGTATCTAAACAGCATCGACCAAAGGGTACAGTTCACTAGAGAGATCTCAGATGAAATCATAACATTCCTTGATGTACAAGTCAGAAAACAACTCACTATCTACAGCACTTCACTGTTTCGGAAAGAGACTGATCGGAATAATCTCCTGCACCGACTCAGCTTCCATCAGCCGAGCCTACTGAAGAATCTACCGTACAGCCAATTACTTAGGGTCAAGAAAATAGTGAGTGATCCTGAAGACTACAGAATGCAACAGATGGAAATGAAAGAAAAATTTCTGGCCTGGGGATATAAGCAGGGTGAACTCGATCTGGCATCTGACAGAGTTGATGCCATATCACGAGAGACTCTATTATCAGAACAGAATCCCAAAAGTAAGAGAGAATTGAAGTCACCAGTATTTGTATCCAAGTTCTCTACGCAAAGTAACAAAATCAAGAAAACTATTATGAAGCATTGGGAGATTTTCAAGAATGATATTCGAGTTCGAGATATTTTTAGTGAAAGACCAATCTTTGCATACCAACGCAGTAGGAACCTAAGGGATGAATTGGTGCAGACGAAACCTACAGTCAGGGAACCTATGACACAGCGAACTGGGACATATCCTTGTTTACAGTGTGTCAACTGTAATTTTGTTATTAAAGGAAACTCCATTAACCATCCAAGGACGGGGCAGAAGATTATGCTTAAGACTTTTGCTACATGTGACAGTAGTTATATCATCTACGGCATTAAATGCCCGTGTGGGAAATTTTATGTGGGACAGTCAACCCGAACAGCTAAATTGAGGTGGGGTGAACACCGATCTTGTATTCGTAATGCAAACATTAATTCAGCTGTGGCACGACATTGGATGGCCAATGGACATAACGTGTCCCAAATAAAATTTGTAATTTTGGAAGCTTTAACCAAGAACAGCCCTCATGAGGATTTATGCCAACGTTTGAGTCGCAGAGAGACATATTGGATTGACAAACTTGGCAGTCTGGCACCCAATGGGTTAAATGAGGAGATCAACTTTCACTGTTTTCTCTAATTGTTTTTTCTAATTGTTTTCTTACATTGCATTTAGCATCATTTGGTTTAGATTGACACCAGTACGTATATGACCTGAATGTTGAGGGTCACTTGAATGTATATGAACAAGAGATGTTTCCCATGTTTAAAAGATGTCCTGCATGCTGCGCATCCTGGAGTTCCCCCAGGACCCGAGGTGCCGTCTGTCTAGACGACACCACTAGCGGCATTAAGGCACATACTATTAATATAAGGTACAGCCCTAGGGTTGCTCCCTAGGCTCCATCCATCCTACTTAGGTACGTTCATAATTAGTATAGCCTCATCTGAGGTGCTCATATAACAGCCATTACTTTTATCCAAATGGGTTCATTCAATCTTAGTATTTTTTCTATGTCCATGGATGACAGATTACTTATTTCTTTTTTGATTCTTAGGCGATGACTTTTATCATTACTGCCCCAGGAGGTCCAGTAATTAGATATTTTGATCATATTGAGTTTATTGATCAGTTCTCGGACATGGGTCACGGCTCGTGTTCATAGAGCCGTGATCACGTGTCTTACACAACTGAGTTGCTTGGCTGCGCACCGATGCAAGGAGGACATTCTGCCTTCAATCATGTGTCTTATTAAACCAGGTTGCTCGGCAACGCGCCGATGCAACAAAGACAGTCTGCTTTGAGCAGACGCTGAGAGAACTTCTCCGCTTCGTTCTTTACATATGGTGAGTTACAATTCACGCCTGTTTATTTCTATTTAGCGTTTAGCTACACTTTGAATAGGTCCTTTATATATATATTCACTTTACCTTTCACAGCACCTACTCGCCGTACACGGTGGAGCAGCCTGACCTCTGAAACATAGATTTCGCCATTACTCACCTACATCAGGTAATGGACCCGATTCCCTCCATTTTGTTATAGGATAACTTTACTTGCCTTTGTACTGATTTGTTTCTTATTTTATATCTTTTGACCTGCCTTCTGATCCGGCTCATTACATTGTCGGGTATGTGTTTACCTTCATATTTTTCAACTATTTGGATGATGATTGTTCATACTGATATTTATATACTTACGTTGTTTCTAATGTGGGAATTATTCTATATTGGATATTAATCTTGGGATGGTTGGCACAATTGCATGTGAATGTTATGTGTTTATTGTTTTAGACTTGCCCTGATGAAGGAATTTGTTATATTCCTAAATGCATTGGCACAAAAATAAGTCTTCAGATAGAGTGATTTATGGCAATCTCTTCCTCACGAAGAACAATTTTGGTGGCTACTAGTCACTTCTTTCCATAAAATAATTTTCAACATTGAAAAATCACTATAAATTTGACTTTTGTATTTTTTCAAGAATTGGATCGAAGGAACTATACATAGTGAAATTACAACTAATATAAAACCCAGTATGGGATTCCAGAGAGCGGCTGTATGATTGGGTTTTCACCTAATCTTTGTTTCTTGCTGTATTTTTTGGGTTTGGGTGTCTCCAGGCCTTTTTCAGCCAGCTCCTGCATAGAGGATCTAACTTCCTAACAAAGACTTATCACACTAGAAACTTTTGATAACGCCAGAAGGATTCGATACTCCTGTGGTGCCCACTCAAATTTGCTTCCTGAATTTCAAGATGGTGGCAATGCTATAGGTCGCAATTGTAGACGTGGGATGAAAATTTGAGGTAGATCGCCAAATGTATTATTTCAGTCCAGGTTCCACTCTTATAGTACAGAAAGTGCTGTGATTGGTATTAAAGATAGACTTCTTGGCATGACGGCTCAGGGGGATCAATAACACAACTCATGCTACTGAAGCTAACCGCTGCATTCGACACTCTGAACCACTCAATTCTCATACTTCGACTGCGTGAGGTATCTGGAGTGTCAAATCATGCTATTAAATGGCTGCCAGCATTTCTAAGTGGAAGAATGGCTCAAGTAAAAGTTGACGATCAGGTTTCTGAAAGTTTAAACATTGAGCATGTGGTGTGTGAGCTTGCCTCTTTCATCTACTGTTCAATGTGCATTTTAAACCCCTGTATGACTGGCTACTGTCACAAAATATTATCTTCCAGAATTAGGCAGATGATATGCAATTTATCCTTCCTCTGCATAAGGAAGCTATCTCCAACTTGAAATATATTTAAAATATTTTTCAAACTATAAAGAGGGACCAGCCTATTTGATGGGCCAGATATTACACAGCCTTAATGCCTGTAGAAATATTTATCAATGGATTAATGTATTGATTATGCCAGGGCAACACTATTAGTTTAATCTTCATAATGTACAATACCACCCCATAATGCTGGGCAATAAACAGACCGGTATTGCTCAAAACTCTAAAAGTGTATTTAAAAATTAAAATAAAATTAAAGTAAAGTGGGTCTTCAGCTTTACACCAAGGAAATCATTGCAGTGTTATAGATACAAGAACAATTGGTCAGTAAAACGAATTGGATGTCCCTGCATAAATCTCACTACTGTTTCTCACGCAAGCATTAATTTCAATATTCAATTCTACATATGTATTATACTCTAAAAGATTCTAGGCATTTTAAATACACTCCTAGTTTTCCTTATATCTATGCAACAAAATTTACTTCAGTGATTCATTGCTGCTTTCTGGCCAGCATCTGCAGTTATTAATACATATTCATTTCACTTGATTCCCTTGCATGTGTGTGGGGTTCTGAATGTATTGCTTATGTGTAAGTCCTTTACATGTAGACCAAGGCCAGCTTGCATACAACTCCTACAGGTTTGGATTAGTAAAATAATGCTGAAGGATGTTTCACTCTTCTCTGAACACGTGAACAGTCTCATCAGAATATGTATGTGCACTTTTCAATCTACAAGTGCTTTTGGGCTGGCGATGTACTATTCTCCAGTAACAGATACTATGTTAAAATACCCCTGCCCTTTCACATTACACACAGCTCTGTATTCATTCAAAGATAAGGGACTGTAGGGGTTCAACACACTACACGCTTTTCCATGAATAGGATGAATTCTGTGTGCTAAGTTTGGTTTGACAAAAATCTAATTTAAGACTAGGGTCACAGTGGCTGCAAATTTGCATATCACAGAGAATAGCTTGTTGCACACACTATGAGCCAGATTCTACATCAGCATGATCCAAGGATTCTATTTTGACTTGATATGCAATATGCATTCAAGTGCATAAACTGCTGTCAATTTTAAACTGCACCTCTATATAAAAACGCATTGGGTTTTAAGGAAATTACACTTTATAATCAATATAAATGGGAGGCAGAGTCATATTTAACACGGCACCCGTATCTTTGCCAAATTAGAATTTCCCTTTAGTTCCCAGGATTTTACCCTGGATAATACAAGGACAATTTGCATTTCAAATGTGGCTGCTCAGTGGGAAATCGGTTTAGACCCTCAATATGGATTTGCTGCATTAAGCAAGGCCCTTTTCAGCTGGCTTCTGGAACCCAAGCCTGCTCATCTCTCCAGTCTGTCCGCCAACCAGTCCCCAGGTCTCGGTTCTCCCAAGCCATCTCCAGTTGTATATAGAAATAGGATTCTATATCATTCCTTCATATTTTCCTAATCGTCTCGTTCCCTATGTGCATGCTATTTTATATCTTTAACTCCTCTGCACACTTGTGACCTGAAAGGAGGGACCCTTCCCTCTGAGTCCAATGACTGAAAAGTTGGAAGGGTACGCCCCTCCTAAACATATGGACAGGCTTTTCTCTCATGTCAAATAACTCTGTGTGAGATTAATAAAATCTACATTATTCTAACCTGCATGTCTGAGGAACCAATTGAAACGTTAACTGTTCCCATGTTGAGATATTGCCAGAGATAATTATTTCCCCATTTATCTCCACATTTTTCCATTACGCCACAAGTGGATTTTATGTAGGTTGGAAAGCTGCACACTGCAATTAGTCTCATGTTTGGTGCCTAGAAACACTTGTGTACAGGCCCATTATAAATGCCATATCATGTTTCTAAAAGCTTCCCTTATAAAATAATCATTTTTCAAATGATTAAAGATTTGGGTTTACAATGCCATATGTAGCTTTACTATTCAGTTTGAAAGTGAAGAAATTCTGACTATGGACCGCATATGGTATTGTTGGTACATCTCTCTGCACAGTCTCCTTCCTGATATGAATACATGTCAAGGCAAAGTGTCTTTTGCTTGATCACAGGGATCAATCAGCTCTCTTTTGTGACCTGGGTTAATGGGTTTATAGGATGCCTGGGTTCGATAAATGGGGCCAGTCCCTTTGAAGCTGTACACTAGGCCTGACATCTGGCCATGGTTTATTTGTCTAATGTTCAGAACCAGTTTCAACATGATGAATATAGACAGTGCTGCGTGGCCTCATGTCTTGTGATGCAAATTCCTAAACTGGGGTTGGACATTAGAAAGGTGAATTCTTGTTCAGTTGAAGTTAAATCCAGCACCACGTTCAAGCAAGCCTCATTTCAAATTAAATGAACTACAACCTTATTCAAAGTGAAGTGCGTGCATGGCAAATGACTTCAAATGAGGTTTAATTTTTTTACCCTACATTTCACATTATTTTAGGCAAACAAAATAGATAGCAAGTACAGTGACTGAAAAGAAAGAAACACATTTTAAAATTGCAGATAATGTTTTCTCTAGACATGGCATACAAATTATAGGAATATGCAGAGAGGTAGAATGCTGCTTAAGCTTCAAGGCTGTGAATGTAAGTGTTCTGACACCCCGGCTGAGTTCCTTTGCTGATAGCCACATGCTTGGGCCTTAGTATTTTTTTTTACTTCTAGCAAACACACTCTTTTTACATGTGCACAGTTTCAACCTTCCTGTGCATTTTTCTTCATGCCCTTCAATATTTATCGGGCAATAATTGAAGAGATGTGCAATATCCATTTGCGTCTTTTAAGCATTAAATCAATCCTTTTATATTTCTACATGTAAAAGTTCCTGTTTGGTTCTCGGCCTGTTCTGCGCATCAACCAGACAATCTCTGGAATGAAATTTCAAGGCCTTCTAAATTGTTGCAACTGATACGGTTCACTTTTACTCTTAATAATTTTTCTCGGGTACGCATGCATATTTATACATTGCATTTTACAGGGGAATCCTTTTTATCGTGGCTGCGAGCAAAAGCAGAAATCTCCTACACAAAACAAGCTCTTTCTGGCAATGCCTTTCTCGCTTTCTCGCTCTGCAGACCGACCTTTCTGTTGTCAGTTCACTTTAGGCACTTATATCCTCTAAGTCCAAAATGTGAGATGCTGCCAAGACCGAATGCCTTATTACATCCATTAGTGCCTCCGATACTAAGCGTATAGACCCATTCACTGTGATTGCTCTCCACAACATCAGGGTTAGGATAAAAAAAAAAGTTTGTAACTTAGGTTGTAACTCTGTTTTTATTCCTCATTAAATATCTTGAATTGGGTGACTAAAATGATTAGCTCGACTATCAATTGGTGATCCTTAGACAGATTAGACCTTTTCTGTCCGACCGTGCCGCTGTTGCAAGAGCAATCATAGGCTTCCATATTGATAATGGAAACACTATTTTTGGGTGCCCCCCCGATGTTATAAATTGACTCCAGACATTACAAAATATGGCTGCCCCGACATTGACCCGCACCACCAGAAAAGCTCACATTACCCCTATCCTTCAAAGTCTATGCTTGTTGCCATTTACATCCCAAATTTAATGTAAAGCTCTAACAACTGTTTTCAAATCACTACATTCAATAGGGCCACACTATTTTCAGCACAGGTTTAAATTGTACTGCCCTCAACGATCATTGCACTCCTAGGACAGCAACATTCTCAAGATCAGATTTAGAAAGACATGGGCTCTTCGCAGATCTTTTCAAGTTTTAGTAGCCCAACTATGGAATTCAATACCGAAGCACTTCGTAGCTTGAAAAATCTCAATTTGTTCAGACCCAGACTTAAGACATTCCTGCTTTGACAACAATCTGTGTGAATTCATACTTTTGATGAGCAACATCTTCTGTAGCTTATATGACTGGTAACAGTGCTCAGATGCCAAATTGGTTGCAGGTACTATACAAATATTCAAACCAATGTAAAGCAAGCCCCACACAGAGATTCAAATATCCGTTAAGGGATGTACAAGCAAGGAATCAATTTAAAAAAACTCAAACGAAACCACAAAGCCTGTAGCCAAGGGCCAAAACAATTACTAATTCCATGGCTCTGCTATAAAATAAGAGAAGAAAAGGAGTTTGTAAGGAAGCAGTACACTCCCAAAACATGCTTGGATACACTGGGACCATGCTACCTGAGAAGTGGTAGTCCAAGCCTTGGCCATCTTATAGCAGCTACTCTGGAGAGGGCCAACCCAAAGCCGCTACCAACAAAAGGGCTGAGTCCTAGAAGAGAAGTGGGCTTGCGGATGACCCTGTGCAAAGGGGAAAGAGGCCAGAAGGTAAGTGCTTCCTTGATCAGGGAGACCTGTGGCAGGAGGTTGACATTAATATTGTATGCCTGAAAAGGACCCTGAATTGGATGCCCTGGAACCCATGGTCTGAGGGAGACATTGTGAAAACAGGTGAAACCCAATGTCTGGGAGAGATCCAATGAGAATGCTGATGAAACTCAGAGTCTGGGAGGGATCTACTGTAAACATTGATAAATCCCAAGATTGGAGAGAGACCAGAGGTACTGAAGGAGTGTTGTGAGGAGCATAGTACATACTGAAGAAATAAGAGGACGCAGGAAAGACTAAAAGAAGGAGCACTATAAAGGAACTATTGAACGTATAACCTGGGAACGTGCTTCAGAGAGCTGGTAAAAGGAGGATTGGAGAAGAATCCAGATCGAGCATTCTCAGGAGTATTGTTTTGTTAGTTAAAGGATGGACATTTGAGGCTAGGATTTATTAATTCTTTTGTTGGCTGAACTTTGGAACATTTTGTGTTGAAAGCGTAGGGTAGCTAGGGTAGAGGCCAAATGACTCACTAAGATTAAGTTTTGGAATGTTCCATTGGTCACTGTTTGGACATTTGCTTTGTAGCGTAGTGTTCTAGAGGGGAGGAAATCACTGACGGGCCCATTGGTCAGCGCTCACCCTCTGGAACTTGTGACTCAAGATAGCTGCACCATGTGAGGATTGGGGGTGCAGGATTCACTTACTCCGACACAACTCAATGACGATAACTCAGTAGGTTGGCAAAGGGAAGTCCATTTAATGATACATACATCAAACAGGGAAACCAATGAGTATCAGCTGTAATGCGGTCACCGGTCCCGCTCCGACTTCCAACTTCTTCATGCAAACAGGAACCTTTATACCAGATTCTCGTCATAATTGACGTCTAACTCTATAAAAAATCATCATGCAATACAATTGGTTAGGAAAGGTAACTTAAGTATAGGTGCTATATCTGTATATGGAAATTGAGCATGCAGATTGGATAACTCTTATCAGGTGGGCGTCTACGCCCCACCCACTACATCACACGTGATTGACGTCACTTTTAGTATGACGTCCTATTGGTTCTACTACCTATAGGACCCTAGATTACATGGTCCATTGTGATTGGGTGGGTTACACCCCTAGACATAAATCCTTATTTTAATTAGCAGCATGCAGAATGGACACCCAGGTGCCTGGTGTCCCAGGTTTCACCCTGCCTCCCTTACATCAATCAGTATCTTAGGGCTATGTGTCAATTAGTTGGCTGAGTATGGCCTCGGAACTGTAGTCTCTTATCAGGAAAAGTTATGGCGTCCTCTGGTTCTGGATGAAATCAGGCGATGGTACTTCTCAGCGCCTGGCTGGTCACGTGTCTGTTCACAGTGAATCTGCTTCGGTTTTCAGTTTTTATTGTATTTAAGTCTGCTTCGGCTCTGCCACCTGCCTGGGCCTCTCTTATCTTGACCTTCATGGGTGAGCTGGTATGTTCCGGGGTCTGATTCTTGCGAGTTGACGTTCTCCTCCCATTCTCTGGGTGACCTCGATTTCCCCGGCATGAGCCGCTCTCTGTTGAGTTTCGATTCAGCTCTTCCTCGCTATTCTGGCTGGGTTATGAAACTGGGCCTATTAGGCCTTAGGCAGCCTGGGCACATTTCTGCTTTACAAAATAGAGTCGTACTTGTATAATGTACTTCTTGAGGTAGATATAGTTGGCGCATGCCGCTTCTAATGTTCTACTAAGCATAGCAAGCAGTATCGGTTCTTTAGTTTCTTGCGTTCCAAGCCTATTTACACAGGTTCAACTGGTTGGTTACTGTCATCCTGTCTTGTAACATGTTTCCAAGCATTTCAGCTGTGTCTCTCTCCTGTGTTCATTTCATCTATTTTCATAATTGTTCGCTCTGGCGTGTTATCTTCGATCAGCGTATTTGTTCATTTGTGAGTCTTGTTCGGCACTTATGTAATTTCTACTGTCTTTCCATTAAGGCTCTTGGGGTCTCTTCGTGGACCGTGTGTAGGTACTCCTCATTTCGTAACAGTGGCTGGTACGGCTGTCTAATAGGGTACCGTGTTGCCCTGGGTTGTCTGGTTATGGGCGCCTCAACAGGTACTGATCTTCTAATGTACACTGGGCAGAGTCCCAGTGCAGCTCTCTGTTGGTTAATTTGCTCTTCATACGTCACGTACCTTGGCGAGTACCTTCTTGGTAGCTCGAACTGGGGGGCAGGGGCATAGGTCATGTCTGTGACCTCCTCTACACTCCCCCCTCTGGTCGGTTCATCGACCACTTCTGCTTCATTTTTCACCTCTTTCTTTTGATTCTTCAGTGTTTTCTTCATCATCTTCAAGGTTGGCACATGATGGTGTGAACATGTGTGTCTTTGGAGTCCATATTTTTACCACACCCTTCAAATTCCCTGCTGTTTTCACATGTTCGTCCTTGTTCCAGGTCATTAGCTGACATTGTCCATTTGGACTGCAGTAGATCCATTTTCCCTCATATCTTCTTCGTTTCTCAGGATATGTGAATTTTGTTCCGTCTGGCGCAAATTTGCTGGCTTTTATAAAGTCTTTTATTTCTTCATCAGTCAGGTCTCTGGGCTTCCAGCCTGGCTCGACGTCGACCATTATTTTCATCCCTATGGCTTTCTTTGCAGTTTTCTGACACTGTGTGATGATTATCTTGATGACACATACTCCTAACAGTACCATTGCTAGTAGGGCTCCCAGAAACTTGAAAATATCTGCCATCCATTGTGGGACCCATGAGAACAAGGCTCCAAACCAACTGTCATCGCCTACTTTGTCCGTCTCATCAGTCATATGATTTTTCAAGCTTGTCAGCATACTTATGGCCTCTGTTAGGGTTCCATTTTCTTCATCGTGAGACGGTATAAATGTGCAACATGATTCTCCGATCTTTGCGCAAACACCTCCATCCATTGCAGTGATCATGTCAAGCACATATCTGTTCTGGAGAGTCATCGGTCTGATTGCCCTTAGCTCTTCTTTGATCGCGTTGAATCCTATTATGGTGGTATTGATGGTCTGCAATAATTCCCATCTGGTTATCTGCAACCATTTAGAATTTACTCCAACTTGGATGTGGGGCAAGAGCAATGTGGTGAACACTGTTGAGGTGAGGCTGAACAGCCGGTGTTCATATGGAATCGCATGAAATGCCTCCTCTGATTTAGCAGGAAAGTAATTTTCTCTCTTCATTCTGGTTGGATCTCCTCTTCCTTAGATGAGCATCTGCTTTCGGGAAACGGTCCAGTTTTAGATCATTCTTTGGAATCACTAATGCTGGAACATGGACGTTCACCAGAGTGCATATGCCTCCCCAATTCTTTGGTAATCTTATATATTCCTTGGATCCACACGCCCAGTAGTGGTCCATTATTTCTGCAGTTCCATGCACCATTCCTGGGGCGTCAAAAACTCTTCTACAGTTCTGATTCTCTCCCATCTTTCTCGTACAATTGTTTCTGAAGCAGAGTTTTGGGTTTTCCAATGGTACTATCTGCAGGGGTCCTCCTCTGTCTTTGACCCATGTGAGCAGTTTTGCAAGTTTTGGCCATAATGGCTTGCATCCGTTCAGCACTATGTTAATAGTAGGTTCGTATTGTCCCATGACCATCCAGGCTCTGCAGATGTCATGATGCCTACCCCCGGAGCACCAGGCCAGGCCCAGCACCCGCAGGAGCAGGCATCACGCCCCCGGGTAAAAGCCCAGCGGCCCTTTATAGGGGCTCTTTGGACTCTGTCCTGGCGCCGTTGGTGCCAGGCTCATGTTGGACATCAGTCCTGGCGCCATTGGCGCCAGGCTCATAAGGGGAAGTGTTTGGTGCACTTAACTGAAGCAGACCATGCTGCACACTCACCTGATGCAGACCATGCTGCATGAAGAACCAAGCCAAATGAGGCTTAGGAGGGACTATTTTTCTGAAGGAACTATTTTGTTACTTGGGTGGGGCTGTGGAAGAATACTCACCTAGAACTTCTTCCAAGGCTATTTAAGCCACGCCCGGACAGCCACACGTGCTTCGCGTTGTTCTGCATCCCAGCAGCTGAACGCTCACCGTGTCTGCTCCTGCACCTGGACTCCAGCCACGCCCGCCTCGAACCTGGAACTTGTACGGGAATAAGAGAAGAGAAAGGTGAAAACCAAGAACTTATTCAACCTTCTTACCTGCATCTGGAATCTTCACGCCAGCATTCCTGAAGGAAGGAAGACTTCCATTTAAAAGCACCGCGTTGCTCGCTGCAGCGCCGCGCTTCACTCACCTGTTCCCGAGACGCCGCCCGGCTCCATAGCGGCTCTCAGCACCGGTCGCCACATCTCTGCACCTACGGGAGAGAAGAAGAGACAAAAGGTGAGCAAGGGAACACAAGAGGAAAGCCGAATTTTCAGCCATATTACTTACCGGCTTTTCTTGGTGAACCATTCCACATCTCGGGTCGGCGCCGCATCTTTGGCAGGTACCGCACCCCGGCCCCTAAGGGGAAAGGACAAAAGACATTACTGGGGAATTATAAACACATTTAGAGGGGTGGCCCTCATCACTAACTCACCTGATTTTACCACCGGCAATTAAACCCCTCAACGCATCGCCTTTGTTCTGCACCTGAAATAAAGGACAGAGAAAACAACATAAAAGGAGGCTCACAATTGAACTTTTGCATCTTCATACTTACGGCGTATCGCTCAGAAAAGTCAAGTGGATTTGCCAGCGCCATTCTGAAAACCAGTGAAGTAACTGGACAAACGCGCACCCCTGCACCAGAAGCAGGATGGAGAGTTCATCCTTCCAAACCATAAGGTGAGCTTAAACCGGGGGTTTTGGAGGAAGTCAGAAAAGAACGAAAGGGAAAGGGGGGAGCAAGCACACTATTCAGCAGACAGTTAATCCCCTTTCTCATCTGCAGAAGGATATTCCTACGGGCCAGACAAGCAAGATTTGGGGGTCCTGTTCAATCGGTGGTCCGAATTCTGCGCATCACGCTTGAAGAGGCCACAGCAACCCAGACCAGACCAGCGCCTCCGTGGGAGCCAGGTGAGCGTTACAGAACGCGAAGCCTTCCTACAAATTCCCACCCAGGCGTTATGGAAACTGCTGAGACTGACCAGTTGGCCCAACTACTGGGGGAATTACGGGCAGAAGTACACGCCGCTCATCAAAAGACTAATGCTCTCAGGAGGGAAGTGATTGTAACAAAGGAAAGAGCTGATGACCTGGCTAGACAGCTTTTGCAAGGTCAAGCTGGACAAACTCCTTTACCCGGTTCCGGAGGGAACCCCGCTCCTGTGCTTTCCAGTAACCCGGTGCAGATTAATCTACCTGGAAACATGCCGCTGGCCCCACCCGAACGCTTTGCTGGGGACCCCAAACGATTCGCCGTATTCATGAATCAGTGTTGTTTGCATTTCATGTGCAGATCTGGGGCCTTCCCTAATGACCAGACCAAGGTAGCCTTTGTATTGTCATACCTCAGCGGCAGTGCTGCCGATTGGTCAGTTCCACTGGTAACTCAAGATGACCCGATTCTTCGTGATTTTCAAGGATTTCAAGCAAGCATAGGAAGGTTATTTGCTCCTCACTCCCAGGGGCAGGCACTAGATGACGAACTTCTATCTCTGCGACAGGGCAATCAAGACCTCCTTTCCTACATTGCAACCTTTAATAGACTAATTGTGGAAACTGGGTGGCCAGAGGATAAAAGAATCACTTTATTTTATCGAGGTCTACGCGGAGAACTTAAAGATGTCCTGGCCCAAGTTGTAAATCCGCCCCAAGAATGCTCAGAATATATAGACTTAGTGGTCCAATTGGATCACAGACTGCAAAACAGAAAAGCAGATCGGTCCAAGTTTGAGACCCGGGTGTTAGTCAAGACCCACGCTAACCTCAAGGGGGCTGAAGCCTCTGAGCCAATGCAGATCGGAGGAGTTAAAGGACCTTTAACGCAAAAGGAACGTGAAAGAAGACGGCAAATGCACTTTTGTCTTTATTGTGGGTCCTCTGGACACTTTCTACGAGATTGCCCGGCAAGGCCGCCCAGGAAGGTGGTAGGAGCCAGTGATAAAATCCATGAAACCTCTGTATCGGGAAACGACCCCTGCCCGACAAGCATAGGGGTCCACTTGCCGAGCTTGAAAACAAACTCTCAGACCTCGCATTTCACTGTGCCAATCGTCCTTGTAGATCCAGAACAGCCAAAGCGGTTGCATGCAATAAAGGCATACATCGATAGTGGGGCTATAGGAAACTACGTGGATCGTGAATTGGTCTCCAGGATTAACCTCCCCCTGCGTCCTAAAACTAGCAAAGATGTCATCACCACAGTTGATGGAACTGAAATTGCCTCGGGACCGGTAACACATTCCACAGCTGAGGTGACACTT
The DNA here is from genome assembly GCF_040938575.1 of Ambystoma mexicanum. Classification (NCBI taxonomy): domain Eukaryota; kingdom Metazoa; phylum Chordata; class Amphibia; order Caudata; family Ambystomatidae; genus Ambystoma; species Ambystoma mexicanum. The sequence goes on along the minus strand of NC_090934.1, from coordinate 255,303,173 downwards.
GTAGGTCCGGACGGCCATCGGGAGGCAGTTGTGTTTGATGTAATCAAGGCTCCACAGTTTCAGGTTATTCTCGGAATCCCTTGGTTAGAGACACATAATCCTCGAATTGATTGGCGAGCGAAGAGAATAACCTTTCCGGAGTGTGCACGAACCTGCTACCCAGAAAATCTGAAGATCAGTCTAGCATCAGTAACCTCTGTCTCCATGCAACTACCTCCGGAATACCAAGACTTTCAGGACGTCTTCCAAAAGGAACATGCCAACACGTTACCTCCTCACAGATCGTACCATTGCCAAATCGATCTGGTGCCCGGTGCACAACCCCCTTGTAGCAGGATTTATGCCCTTACTGAGCCGGAGAATCTGCATTTGAGACAATATTTAGATCAATACCTAGCCAATGGTTTCATTCGCCCGTCAAAGTCTCCGGCATCCTCGGCTTTGTTCTTCGTGCCAAAAAAAGAAGGCGACCTTAGAACTTGTATCGATTACCGCGCATTGAACCAGATAACTGTTAAAAATCGTTACCCTCTGCCTTTGATCCCTGAACTCCTTGACCAGGTGAAGGACGCTTGCATATACACCAAGTTAGATTTCCGGGGGGCTTATCATCTGGTACGAGTAAAAGAAGGCGACGAATGGAAAACGGTCTTCCGTACAAAATATGGACTATTTGAATACCAGGTAATGCCTTTCGGGGAGTGTAACGCGCCTGCTGCCTTCCAATTCTTCATGAACGATGTCCTTCGGGAACTCATCGATGTCTGTGTTGTCGTGTATATCGATGACATTCTGGTGTACTCCTCTTCGGAATCAGATGACAGAAGACATGTCAGGGCCGTCCTTGAGAAATTGCGCCAGCACAAACTGTTTGCAAAGCTGGAAAAATGCGTTTTCCATACCACCGAGGTTGAGTTTCTTGGATTCATCCTGACACCTAAAGGAGTCCGAATGGACTCACGGAAAGTGGATGCCATCCTCAAATGGCCATCACCTAGTTCAGTGAAAGGTGTCCAAAGCATGCTTGGTTTTGCCAATTTTTATCGCAGGTTTATCCCGGAATTTTCACGGGTGGTGCAACCCATCACTGCACTCTTGCGGAAGAATAAACGTTTTGAATGGACCGAGGAAGCTGAACAGGCCTTTCAGGAATTAAAAGCTAAATTTACGTCCGCACCTATTTTGAAACACCTGCGTCCTGATCTCCCATATATAGTTGAAACCGACGCATCCAGCTTAGCCATGGGAGCTGTCCTATCTCAGAGAGACCCCGAAACCAACCAACTGCACCCCGTAGCATTTTGGTCCAGAAAGTTCTCGCTGCCGGAGATAAATTATGCAATCACCGATAAGGAATTATTAGCCATTGAGTCCGCCTTTAAGGCTTGGCGGCATTATCTTCTTGGCGCCAGGCATACCATCACCGTGATCACTGATCACCGAAATTTACAATATTTAAAAACTGCCAAGGCTCAGTCTTCACGACAGCTCCGATGGGCTTTATTCTTTGCTGAGTTCGATTTTGTAATCACTTACCGTCCCGGCTGTAAGAATGGCAAAGCTATCTCGAATTGGAATGGGAGAAATGGACACAAACTCAGAACCTGTGCCGATAATTCCCGAACAAAGAATCTTGGGGATAACCACTTTACAAACCCTTGAAGACATTCAAGCATGGGTAAAACTATTCCTGGACTCTTCAGCCTTGCAGGATTGGATCAAAAGGGGGTCTGCCTTTTCAATCAACGATGGCTTACTTTACTTCCAAGGACGTTTATTTTTGCCAGAAAAGGAATTGCAAGAACTGGTTATTTCCCGTAATCACGATACTCTGATGGAAGGACATCCTGGCATTGCCAAAACAGAGGAAAAAATTAAACGACAATTCTGGTGGCCGTCCTGGCGAAAGGATATTAAATCTTTCGTGATGTCCTGTGGAGTTTGCGCCCAAAACAAAGGTCAAAAAACAAAACCCGCCGGTCTTCTTCAACCCTTAGACATTCCACCAGCACCTTGGCACACCTTGTCACTAGATTTTATCACGGACCTGCCCTCTTGTAATGGATACAATACTATCCTGGTTGTGGTGGATTTATTTTCCAAGATGGCCCATTTTATTCAGTTGAAAGGATTACCTTCAGCTTTTGTTCTTGCCAAGGAATTCCTCGAAAATATCATCCGTCTGCATGGATTCCCGTCCATACTAATCTGCGATCGGGGAAGTCAGTTTATTTCTCATTTTTGGAAAAAGTGTTGTCAACTGGCACAAATCGACGTAAGACTCTCAACCAGCCACCACCCACAGACCGATGGTCAGACGGAGAGAACGAACCAGACCCTTGAACAATATCTACGATGTATGTTGCACCAATCGGAGGGTAATTGGAAGGATATTTTATGGGTGGCTGAATGTGCATACAATAACTCGATACACTCTGGAACTGGTCAGAGCCCCTTTTATACCCGATATGGACATCACCCTCGTACTTCAGACTTGGACTCACCTTTGAGCCTCGAAATGCCCGCAGTGGTCCATTTGCATTCTATGATTACTCAAGCCTTCAAGGATGCTACTGCACACTTACAACATGCGAAAGGGAAATACAAAAAGAATGCGGATCTGCATCGAAAGGAGGCGCCTCCATACCAAATAGGGGATCAAGTATGGTTGGCTACCAAACACTTATCGCTCAAGGGACCTCGGACTTTTAATCCAAGGTATTTAGGCCCTTACTCGATCAAAGCTATAATTAACCCAGTGGCAGTCAAGCTAGATCTACCAGCTAACATGCGGATTCACCCCGTTTTTCATGTGTCGCTTTTGAAACCAGTGCAACCAGGAACCAGATTAATAAAGCCACCAGAACCAATCCAGATAGATGAGGAGCCTGAATTCGAGATGAAGAACATTTTGGACTCTAAGATCTCAAAATCAAAACTTTTCTATCTAATTGATTGGAAGGGGTACGGGCCTCAGGAAAGATCTTGGGAACCCAGCGACCACGTACATGCACCTCGGCTAGTAAAAAGGTTCCATCGGAATTTCCTGAACAAACCGAAACCTCCTGGGGAAACGACCTTGGGAGGGGCCCTGGGGGGGAGTGCTGTCATGATGCCTACTCCCGGATCACCAGGCCAGGCCCAACACCCCCGGGAGCAAGCATCACGCCCCCGGGTAAAAGCCCAGCGGCCCTTTATAGGGGCTCTTTGGACTCTGTCCTGGCGCCGTTGGCGCCAGGCTCATGTTGGACATCAGTCCTGGCGCCATAGGCGCCAGGCTCATAAGGGGAAGTGTTTGGTGCACTTACCTGAAGCAGACCATGCTGCACACTCACCTGATGCAGACCATGCTGCATGAAGAACCAAGCCAAATGAGGCTTAGGAGGGACTATTTTTCTGAAGGAACTATTTTGTTACTTGGGTGGGGCTGTGGAAGAATACTCACCTAGAACTTCTTCCAAGGCTATTTAAGCCACGCCCGGACAGCCACACGTGCTTCGCGTTGTTCTGCATCCCAGCAGCTGAACGCTCACCGTGTCTGCTCCTGCACCTGGACTCCAGCCACGCCCGCCTCGAACCTGGAACTTGTACGGGAATAAGAGAAGAGAAAGGTGAAAACCAAGAACTTATTCAACCTTCTTACCTGCATCTGGAATCTTCACGCCAGCATTCCTGAAGGAAGGAAGACTTCCATTTAAAAGCACCGCGTTGCTCGCTGCAGCGCCGCGCTTCACTCACCTGTTCCCGAGACGCCGCCCGGCTCCATAGCGGCTCTCAGCACCGGTCGCCACATCTCTGCACCTACGGGAGAGAAGAAGAGACAAAAGGTGAGCAAGGGAACACAAGAGGAAAGCCGAATTTTCAGCCATATTACTTACCGGCTTTTCTTGGTGAACCATTCCACATCTCGGGTCGGCGCCGCATCTTTGGCAGGTACCGCACCCCGGCCCCTAAGGGGAAAGGACAAAAGACATTACTGGGGAATTATAAAGACATTTAGAGGGGTCGCCCTCATCACTAACTCACCTGATTTTACCACCAGCAATTTAACCCCTCAACGCATCGCCTTTGTTCTGTTCCTGAAATAAAGGACAGAAAAAACAACATAAAAGGAGGCTCACACTTGAGCTTTTGCATCTTCATACTTACGGCGTATCGCTCAGAAAAGTCAAGTGGATTTGCCAGCGCCATTCTGAAAACCAGTGAAGTAACTGGACGAACACGCGCCCCTGCACCAGAAGCAGGATGGAGAGTTCATCCTTCCAAACCATACGGTGAGCTTAAACCGGGGGTTTTGGAGGAAGTCAGAAAAGAACGAAGGGGGAAATGGGGGAGCAAGCACACTATTCAGCAGACAGTTAATCCCCTTTCACATCTGCAGAAGGATATTCCTACGGGCCAGACAAGCAAGATTTGGGGGTCCTGTTCAATCGGTGGTCCGAATTCTGCGCATCACGCTTGAAGAGACCAGACCAGCGCCTCCGTGGGAGCCAGGTGAGCGTTACAGCAGATCACCACTCCTTTCTCCCATCCGTCTGGTGATAGCACTGTCCCCCAAATCTGCATTTGGCCTTTGTTCTTCCAACTTCGAGCCTACTCTGGAGTCTTTCCTTGAACCTTTAGCTTCTGATTCACTTCCCATCTGACTCCAGTCCCTTTTATTCCAGGGTTCTCGTACCTGATTACGTGATTCTTAGTATGGGCTCTGTTTCTTGTCTTTATGTCTTGAACATAGTCATCTTCATCTGGGTCAGTTGCTTCTGTAGCCCATTTCAGGGAGGCGTCACTACCCATGAACTGGCCTCTGGTCTTGCACATTGCTACGTGAGACATACAGTGTGCTGTTTGGACATCCAATTTCTACAGCCACAAAGATCTTGGACTTTCCCATGCTGTATGGTAGTAGAGCACAGACGAAGCATTCTCCCCCTGACTGCCTTCGTCCTACTTCCTTCATGTGCTGGTACCATATGTTGTTTCCAAGATGGGCTGTACTGTCAAGGTAATCGTTAAGTTCATTGTTATCTTCATGAGGGCTTCTCTTGACCCTAAGTGTTTTTCTGTAATTCTCTATTACTACATCTCTGAATGCGTCGGTGCTGCTTTTCCACTTCGGGTATCTTGGTGGAGCTGGCTACCTCGACTGCATCGCTGTGGTAGGGGATGGGTTTGCGCTTTCTTTCTTTCCATCTTGTAATCTGCCATAAGCTTCCCCCGACCACCTGCTGGTTGTCGACTTCCCCACACATGGCTGTGTTGTGAGTTGTGGGTCTGTGGTGCGCCCTTTGCGCTGGAGCTGGTGTATTTGCTGTCATAGTTTCTGTAATCCTGTTTTTCAGATCCTCATGCAGTTTCTTTGCTTTGATTATGAATGGGAAGAAATAATCCATTAGCATTTGTGTCTTCTCTGCGATTTCTTTCGCGATTTCTTTCGCGGTTTCATTCGTTCTTTTGAGGGATTTTGCTATTTCTTCCATCTTTGGTGTTTCGCTGGGCTTTTCTTGGTCATTTCCACTATCTGGAATTACTTGTTCGACAGGCAGTTTCTCCTTCTCTGCTGCCTTTGTTGGAGACCTGGTAGCCTTTGACACTTGCCCTTGTGTATGTACATTCCGTGTTTGGGTGCGTGTCGTGTTCAGTGCTGCATTACCAATCATTCCATGCTGACCCTGTCTCCAGCTTTTCTCACCATTCATAACCTCAACCGTGTGACCGTCACTACTTATTATATTCAATTTTAGTTTGTTTGCTTTACCATCAGCTTGTCTAGGAACAAGGATGACTATATAAGGTCTGGGTGCTTTTGTGGGACCCAGACATTCATCACCTGATGGATGCACAGACATTGAGACGTTTCGTGCACCAATAAAAAATGCAGTTCTGATAATTAGAGACAAAACACAACACTAATCACTATACATTTACATACAATGGCTTTGAATGATAGCTTGCAGCATCTCCATCCAGGGAAGCAGGGGCGCCTCTCCGCTTGGGGCAAAACTATGTTACTTTTCTGGGCCCCATGGCGATTGAGTCCATAGTCAATTATTTATTTCTTTTCTTATTCGGATCTCACAGTTCAAAGTTTGTTATTACTAAAGTGTCGAGTGCTATTCAAATGTTCCTTCTCATTGGTGACGATAATTTTCTCTGGATATGCAGTACAATTCCGGTTGCTCGATTATGGAAAAAGGTTAGACTACCGTTTTTTGCACATAACATTCATTTTACATTTCTACGATAAACATAGTTCCAGGGCATTCTTCCAATTCGCCTCGGCCCTGGGGACATGCAGGAATCTGTTCACTGTGACACCATAAAAGATGGAATCGCTAGAAATCACGCAAGAATAAAATATTGAAAAAATAAAAATAGAAATAAAAATAAAACATATGAGAAGGTAGGAAAAAATAAGAAAGAGGTTGAAGAAGGTAAACAGGGAGGTGAAGTTCATGTCTCTGTTCCTTTCAATTGGTCTTTCGACGACAAGTTGATGAACAGTGTCTCTCTCCCCCATTTATTCCACTGTGGAACGATGATGGAAAAATAGAAAAATAAGGAAAAATAAAAACAAAATGTTATTCTCCTCGTTTCTGCTCTTCTCGACCTGTCCTACATTAGAAGCATGAAGAACTGTCTCTTTGTTTCCTTGCTCTGTCTCGGGCGGAAGGATGCTAAAAAGTTTTATCGTGAATCTCCCCCTTCTAAGGCTCTCCTCAAGAGTGGATGTCCATAGTTGCTTCTTAGTTGTGATGCAATAGCCCTCAGGAGCCTGTTCAATTGGGCATTTTTTGCTGGATCATTGAGGAAGGCGGACACATCAATGTTGCGGGGTCTACCCACTAGTTCTGGAAAGTTTTCAATGAGGTGGGAGAAAACACGAAAGGCATATTTGCTGTCTTCCGGTGTTAATGACATTTGCTCAGGTTTTCTAGTCTCTAGATCTTAGGCCTTCCTTGCAGCATTAACAGTCTTTTGTCTCCTCGATCTGTCCCTCAGTGAAAGGTCTCACTGGAATCTCCTTAGGAATTCTCGCTGGAAGTTGGACAGCTCTACTTGGAGCATGATTCCTTTGAGGAGTGTGCCCATGTGTAGGGTGTTGGCCGGATCCCTAAGAAAGGTGATAACGTCCACACCTGCTGACCTCTCTACCATTTCCGGATAGTATGTGACTAATCTAAGCAGGACATTGTGCGCCAGCCAGGTGTCCTCGGGTGATAGGGACATTTGCCTTATTTACTGAGTCTTGATCACAGTCCCTTCTTTTGGTGCGAACAGTTTTTACACTTCCCTGCTACGTGGATTGCCACCAAGTAATTTAGTTTATACCAGATTTGATTCAGGTACTCGTTATTTTTTGGGTCCCTAATAAAGGTTAAGGTATCTGTGGTTCTTCCGACGAGTCCTGGGCACTCCTCTATGATTCGGAAAAATATTGTATAGGTCAGCTCATCGATGATCATTTGCGGTGGAAGCATCTGTGCCTTTTTCGCTGTGCTCTGTCAGTTTGCTGAGAGCTTCTGTGATGACAGTCAGTAGTAGAATAAAGTATGTGGCATTGGTTTCTCTCCCTATGAGCGACGGGTAAGATAGCACCACAAGTTTAAAGTAGGTAAGTACATCCCACTTTAGACTTCTACTGGAAGGTACCATAAGTTCTGTGAACAGTGTCTTGATACTAGATGCTTCAGGATAGTATTTCTGTTCTCAATAATGTCTCGTTTACAGTCTATCAGAGTCCTGGAGCCTTTTCGGTGATTTGTGTGACTCACAATGTTCATACGAGCAGCATTTCTGCAACCTTGGATGTGCGATATTCTTCTTTACCCTATACCTTTGGTTTCATAGAGTGTCCGTTATATTGTCTTTTACCCTTTCAATGCTTAGAGGAAATGTTCAGTATAACCCCTAGGTTTTCACATTGAGTTCTTTCGTTTGTCTTTTCTGCCCATGCGTCCTTCTTCCTTGCCATAGATCTTGTCTGCACGTGCTGAGGTCCTTCCCCGTTGTCCGTAGGTTCCTCTGCGGTGGATGCAGTAGGAGTACTCTCTCCTATAAATGGCTTGATGTCGTTTAGGAAGATCCAGGCTCTTCTGCCCTCAAGCTTGACAGCAGACGGGGTGCAATCCTCTACGATGAAAGGGCCGTGGAACCTTGGTTCGTCCCATCTCTTTCTTGTGAAATTCCTCACGAGGACGCTGTCACCAGGGAAGACAAGGGGTGTACAGAGGCTGTGAGCTGCGCCCGCATCAGCACTCTCTGTTGTGGTTTGTGCTGTGCTGTCCCCTTTCCGCCGTCGCTGCAGCTGGCCTGAAATGATAGAGGCGCTGGAGGTCAAACAATCCAGATAGGCTTTCATTTCTGCTCCTAGGACCTCCCTAGTTGACTGGGCATCACATCTAGCTCGATCTCAGGGGGTAAGATGGGTCATCATCCTCCTGCCTGTGACTACCTCGTGCGGCGTGAGGTGATGGTCGGAGCCTGGTTGGTTCCGAAGTGCATACAATGCCAAGGGTAGACAGTGCAGCTATCCCTTCTTTAATGTGAGCTTCAACTTGGCTATCCTCTCCTTAAGCAAGCCGTTGATCCGTTCACATACCCCATTCCCCTCAGGATGATACACCAACGAGAACTTGTGCTTTATACCAAGCAACAAGCTGATCTGTTCGAAAACTGAATTTACAAAGTGAGCCCCGTTATCAGATCTCATTACTTCGCACACCCCCCATCTAGGAAATACCTCCCTTACCAGGAACTTGGCAGCACAGGTAGCATCGGGGTGTGTACAGGGACCTGCTTCTATCCATCTAGAGAATGGACACACCACCCCAATTAAATACCTGTACCCATTACACACCTGGATCATGTCGACATCATCGATATGTAGGTGCTGGAACGGTCCATTTGGTCTGGGAATTATTCCTCTCATTTCTTTTAATCAAGTCAAAGTGGAAGAGCTTTTGCCTTCCCAAGCCGGGCTGGCGACGCTGTGTGCAAGTGAAAGAACCGCAGCACCCATGCTGGCGCCTGCACAGAGGGAGGAGCTAGTGGTAATAATTTTACATAACATGCTTTTATAAGGATTTGCATGCTACCAGGTTGCTGCAATGTGTGTACTTTGCAAATAAACGTGATAAGACAATATTATTGTAAGCCTTCAAATCCCAAATTTAAATATTTGGACCAAGTAAAACGTGGAAGGTGTGTGATCAAATGTTTAAATTGCATGGTGGGTTAAAATCCCTGCTTCACTGTTTAGCTAAACCGTGTTTCCCTGTGCAACTAATGTAAACTCACCCTCAATTAACTGAACAAATTGGAGTTCTCATAAGTGATTAAGTTCACACTATAAGAACAACAAACCCTGACAATGTGGCAGATCTAGTGATTTTAGAGATAAGACCGTGTCCCCTCATGATCATCTGTTGGCGGTCATCTAGAATTGCATTATCCCGTAGTCTCATATCACTTGCTTTGACAGGAAGATATATAGTCCTATAGTGGCAGAACCTACATTGGGCCTGGCTCTCACCTCTCCAGATCTGCTGTGAGCTCTAGGAAGCTCTTATGTAATCTCCGCGCCCCCATGTCAGGCGGTTCGTCCGAATACACTGCATGCAATCAGCGACGGTCTCTCACAATGGATTGCACAGCAAGAACTGCACTGATTGCATGCAGTGTAATCTGCCCAGCCATCCAAACACAGAGACATAGGGGAGGAAACCACATAAGCGCTTTCCATATGGCGATCGTTTACATACATGCCAAAATGCTCCCATATGGAGATCTCTTACAAACATGCCCCATTTCATTCGGGAGATACTAGTCTATGGCATTTGCATGGCCTTAATGCTAGATTTCAGAGAGTGGTGCTTTGACACTGTATCCTCCTAATGGATATTCTGGAGGTGAAAGGGGGATGTCATGTCCCCAGCAGAGGAATCCCTGGACCGTCCCACAGGACGCACATGCTTTCTGCTGACCCACTTACCATACCTTTTCGAATAATCTCCTCTGCTAGGAAAAGTAGCCAAATATTGGTCAACTGGCACATGCTTGTTTTTCTTAAAAGGGCAACGGCAATTTTGTTTTCACTGGGGTGCTGCCAGAACTGAGGCGGTCCCTGTTTTAAACATTCCCCTCAACCCACTCTATAAGAGTGGGCACTCACCAAACCACTCCCTGTTTTTCATTCTTTCCTCCAAACAACAGATTCCTGGGAGACTTACTGGGCTTGTTCTCCGGCAAAGATGTGGAGGTGTCCTTCCGACTGGGCTGTGAGGGGCATGAAGGTGGCGATCTCCTACTCCCAGACTAAGGTCGGAGGGTAGTCGAAGTCGTGACGGCTGCCCCGGTTAAGTAAAGCTCTTTCATCCACCAAAGATGGAGTGCCTGGGTGCTTTTTCCCCCAGAAGAGGGGCCAACATGGGACCTGTGCATTGCGACTGCCTTCTTGAAATTCTGAGTCCTGCTTGAGGTCTTTCATGCAAGGCCTTGCGTTTCCGCACAGTGTAGTTTCCTTGGGTAGAGTGCGTTGGGCTGCTCTATTCCTCGACAGGCCAAAACATAGTTAGAATGGGCAGGCTGCAGGAACTTCGCTCCAAGGAGTGGGGCTGGTAGTGTCCGCAGTGAATGTACATGTCTCTGCCCTCCCCTTCTACCAGATCCAAGGACGAATGGCCGGGGGTGGGGCCGGCCTAGGATCTATTTTGCCTCTGAGCTTTTGTGGAGGCTTGCTATGCCCTGTAGCAGGAAACACGGGTATAGGGTCCTTTAAACGCACAGTCCCATACACAACATTGCTCCGACACGTGGTTACATGTCCTCTTCAATTTCCGAACCAGTAACCAGCACTTGGTACTCTCCTCTTCCTTTTCTGAAAGCTCAGACCATCTCCTTGCTAAAAAGAGGAAATGAGAAAGGCCAAGAGCTGCTGAACAGTTGTTCAGTTTGACCAGAGAAACTTGCAGAAGAGAAAACATCCAGAAAGAGGACGAATAAGCATAAGACGGACCACTCTCCTTCCTCTTCTTCTGCTTCCTCGACCTCCTTCAGTTCTGAGGAGGATTTATCCAAGCCCAAGAGTAAACTGCTTGGTCAGAAGATGGTGGCTAGCTCATGTCCTGGCTCGTGTGGCCATCTGCAGGGAATTCAGGATGCCAGCTTCTGACATGTAGGAGGACCCACTGGTGCAACAGTTTGAGGAAGAAATAAAAAAGAGTCTTCCCCCATCATTCTTGCTATCAAGAGGAAGCTCCTGCAGAAAAGTTTGAGGAATACGTAAAAAATATTCTTCCCATTATTCTTGCTATTAAGAAGAAGCGCCTGAAGCAATGGGGTGGCCAAGAGAAGATTGTGGTCCCTCGCTTCATGAACAAGCTTTATCCCTTTGGAACGGGAAAGGTGTCCTGTCTCCATTGAAGTAGACTCCTTGTTATCCAGCCTCAAGGATAGACCATCCATGGCAGCTGAGGAAGTAGCCCCTACCAATCACAGGGCAGATTTCTACTTAAAGAAACACTTTGCAGGTGCACGTTTGGTGATGCAAGCTTGTACATACGCTTCTTAAACTGCACAATCGATACTCAAGGATTTTCAGCAACTGTATGATTAAGGTGGAAAAAGCAGCGACCGGTAAGCTCACAAAAAATCTACCAATGAACACAAAAAAACGTAATCAACTGCGAGGCTATTTACTAACATTTCCTAACAGAGAATATAGAGAGACCTTCTTGAGGAGGCGCCTAAACCTGCTCCCGACAAATGAGATAAATGCGAAACGTGGAAAATCTGCAACAAACATCTGCACATTTTGCACAGAACAGGAGCATGTCGAAACTATCAAGCACCTCTGTATTTCCTGCCTAGGATTGAGCAAGGAACTGAAAAAGTTCTTAGAACCCCTGATGAGCGACTTCCAAACAATTGACGACGAGGGACGGTGGGAACGATTGATAAATGGAGAAAAGACTGCGTGGGTGATAGGCGCTGTGTCATTCACCCGTGCGTTCACCCTTTTTGGAGAGGCTCCTGTATGACAGACGAAATCTAGAACCCCAGCGAAGCTCGAGAACATAACAACAGGCAATAAGCATCACGGACTAGGCATTCCTAAAATGTATGATGGTTTTAAATTGATGTTTTGGTCGATTTGACCGATCAGGAGGAACCCTCCAATGATATTAAATGCTATAAGTGTATTCATTTTTTAATCTTCTTGAGCTTCTGCTCTAAAGTGGATTACTGGTTGAATGCTGTTTACGTTATAGGAATTTGCTGTTTTATTTTTTTCCTATCTTTTAAATGAGTTAAAATGTTTGTAAATGTTTTTTTAAACCATATACACATTTTAAAAAAAAGAAAAATAATGAAATGCTGTAAATTGTAAACATTGTGAAAACAATTAAAACAATTAAAAACAATAACAAAAAATATTAAGGTGGAAGCTGGGGAGGACCGTTCAGGATTAATTGAAGCTAGGCATCTTCAGGCTGACTTCCTACCTGATCTTGCTTTTGATGGGGTGCGAGCAGCAGCCCTTATCCTGGGGATAACCATTTCAGCTAAATGTCAGGTTAGGGCCAAAACTAGAAGATGGACAATGCCCAGAATATGGTTATCCTTCATCTTCCCTTCTTAGGCTCCAAGCTGTTTGGGGGAAGATTTGGAGGAAAAGGAGGACAAAGTCCACAAAAATTACAAACACACGTGCACTCTCAGGCAAAATCCCCACCCCCATCCTCCGAGGATCAGATCAGGGCAACAGCTCCTGCTACCAGGCCTCGATGGGACAAGGGCATCCCATCCCCAAAGGCACGCGTAGGCTTGCACCTCCTCAAGGCACTGAGCCAAGCTGGACCTCGCCCTGCAAAAAATCTGTGATCCCGACTGGTCCAGGACTCTTCATGTGGCAGCCATATTGACTATTGTTTCGCTAGCAGTGGGAAAAGTACATTTGAGACTCTTGGGTTCCCTTTCTCATCAGAGAGGGTTACTTGATGGAGTTCCCAGATACCCCACCAGACACAGGTCCTCGAGCCACTCTAGCCCAGAAGAACAACAAGAATATGATGGCCCTCAAGGAGGAACTCAAGATCCCTTCTTCAGAAAGGGCCATTCAGGGTGTTCCACCGCTGGAGAGGTGGAGGGCTGCTACTACCTCATCTCTCTCGTCCCCAAGAGCTCCCCAAGAGTTCAGGCTGGTCATCAACCAGAAACAGATCTATGGCTAAAAACAGACGATTACATTTAATATGGAGACCTTGCAGAGAGTAATACCTCTCATCTGGATGGCTTCCCTAAATGTCATGAATGTTTACCTCCACATTTCAAATCATCCCTCCCACAAGTGACTTTGTTTTTCAATGTACCCCGAGCACTTTCAGTTGGTAGTTCTCGCCTTTTGCCTGAGATCAGATCAGCACCAAACGCTTTTACCAAAGACATCGCTACTTTGATGGGATTCATTCATGAGGAACGTGTGAGGGCTTATCCTTAGTTCTCTGGCTGGTTGATACAGGGGGCATCTCAGGAGGTGGTGGTGAGGAATGTCGACCATACTTTCATCTGTTTCGGTCACATGACCGCCTGATCAATGGCCCAAAGTCCCACTTGACTCTGACACAGACAGCAATTAATAGGCGCTGCCTTCAATGTAGCTAAAGGGTTAGTTCAGCTGCCAGAGGACAGAGCACACCCTTGGAGAAGAGAGCTTTGCAACTGGTATCATTTACCCACTGCTTCTCCCAGGGCATATCTGAAAGTCTGGGTTTTGATGGCTGCCACTTTGCTCATCACCCCTTGGACTTGCCTGCACCTTCACTCTGTCATGTCCAACCTTCTTTAGCTATGGTGCCCTTGTTCCAAGAATTTCGAGTGAAAAATTCTTATCTTGGACGAGCTCCGTTTTCTGCTTCAGCGATGTCTGGTGCCGGTACGTCTGCTGTGGGGTTTTCTCGTGATCCTCCTCTTCCCCTGGTCTTTATGGGTAAAGTACTGGGACAGGTAAGAGTAGGACAAGGAGTAATGAAGATTTACAGTAAGTAGACGCAGCATTATTGTCTGAGGTAATTTAATAATATAAGGGGGTGATGTGACCCTCTTTTTGATAAGGGGGGCCTAAGTCATGAGGGAGTCTAATATAATAGAGAAAGGGGACTTAGGCTACCCCACCTGTCAGATTCTGGCCTGGATTGGATTCAACACACTCTATACAAATCCCAAGTGGTGATCTGTGCATGAGAGAACACCCAAGTTACTTTTCGTACAATAATACATTTATTTATGTGACTCATAAAAATAGCATTACAAAGCTATTATCCGAAACCTTTTTGTTTACCCTTGGTTCTTGGGTAGTGATACACTGTTCAAGGCTTCACACATCAACCTTATACAATTGAAATTCGCATACAGTTTGTGCAGTGTGAGTGAGTACATCTGGTGACTTTTAAATGTGGTATGGCTGTCTTCACATTTCTCTAGTCGACACTTAGTGGTGTTTCTGGCACTCTGTGGGTTGCTGGTATTCAGGTGCCGTCTTCAGGACAAGTGTGGGGGACTTGGTAGTGTCCGTGATGTAGCACGCTGGTGGGACATCTAAAGGTAAGGAGGTATAAATTAAAAACTGTGTGTCTCTTCAGGGACCGAGGTGCCTAAAAGCTGTGTTGAGCTATATCCTACCTAAGGCATTTCTTAGCAGTGTCACAGGTGGTGAAGTAAACAATGCGAGTTCTTCGCTCCAAGCACCTTCTGTGCGCTTTATGTTAATATTTGGTCATGTATGTCTAGGACTGGGTCCGCAGCTGGGTAACTGTAGAACAAGAGAATGGATATCTTACGAGATGTTCCCTTAAAAACAGATGTATGCACCAAAATACATAGTGCACGTGCCGCCATTACTGGCTGTGGTATGTGCTTGTGGTGGGTACATAGAATAGGCTATAGTGCAGTGCTGGGAACCAGCTATTGACTAGGTACCTCTGTGCTGGAACTAGAGAAATGTGAAGACAACCATACCACATTTAAAAGTCACCAGATGTACTAACTCACACTGCACAAACTGTATGCAAATTTCAATTGTATAAGGTTGATGTGTGAAGCCTTGAACAGTGTATCATTACCCAAGAACCAAGGGTAAACAAAAAGGTTTCGGATAATAGCTTTGTAATGCTATTTTTATGAGTCACATAAATAAATGTGTTATTGTACGAAAAGTAACTTGGGTGTTCTCTCATGCACAGATCACCACTTGGGATTTGTATAGAGTGTGTTGAATCCAATCCAGGCCAGAGTCTGACAGGTGGGGTAGCCTAAGTCCCCTTTCTCTAATATATTAGACTCCCTCATGACTTAGGCCCCCCCTTATCAAAAAAGAGGGTCACATCACCCCCTTATATTATAAAATGTCTTAGGACAACCGTACGGTTGGTGGGTGCCACTAACAGAGACAAAACAACCAATGGAGAATGTAAATGTAGTGTCATTCTCCGACGACCAATATTGTCTTTTTTTAGACAAACCATCACTGCTGGGACAAACGCCGCCCACAGCAGCAGAGGCAACAACACCTCCACAACGGAATTGGATAAACTGCTACAGAAAAAGAAGAGGTTAGTACGCAGAGTCCCATGGGCTCCTAATTTTGGAATACCTGAAAGCCGGAGTTATCCCAGAGGGTCTCCAGGTAAAGAACATAGCGCAGGTCTTCATCGACAATCCCAGATTTCAAGTCAAATTCAGTGGAGTGGGCAATAAATGCTCCAGAGACTGGGTCCTGTTAATAATAGAGACAGCGGAAGAAGAGAGCAAGCAGCAAACAGAGGACCTCAAACAACTAGAAGACAAGATCAAGACTGAATCCATCATCCCAGACATAAAGAAACAGCTGGAACAAATAGAAGAAGAAATCAAAAAATTCAAAGAGTTTACACTGGATAAAAAAATCTGGAAACTCAAAAAAGACATACAAAACTACAAAGAAGAGAGGACATATCCCTACCTAGTCCCAGGGTTCTATCAGCAACAAAATAGTGGTAACCCCAACAGGTCTGGCAGAAGACCATCAAGAAAGTTCGTATCATTCTCCAACTCTATTCTATTATCTTGTTCTACAGTTACCCAGCTGCGGACCCAGTCCTAGACATACAGGACCAAATATTAACATAAAGCGCACAGAAGGCGCTTGGAGCAAAGAACTCGCATTGTTTTCTTCACCACCTGTGACACCGCTAAGAAATGCCTCAGGTAGGATATAGCTCAACACAGCTTTCAGGCACCTCGGTCCCTGAAGAGACACACCAGGTTTTTAATTTATACCTCCTTACCTTTAGATGTCCCACCAGCGTGCTACATCACGGACACTACCAATTCCCCCACACTTGTCCTGGAGACGGCACCTGAATACCAGCAACCCACAGAGTGCCAGAAACACCACTAAGTGTCGACTAGAGAAATGTGAAGACAACCATACCACATTTAAAAGTCACCAGATGTAATAACTCACACTGCACAAACTGTATGCGAATTTCAATTGTATAAGGTTGATGTGTGAAGCCTTGAACAGTGTATCATTACCCAAGAACCAAGGGTAAACAAAAAGGTTTCGGATAATAGCTTTGTAATGCTATTTTTATGAGTCACATAAATACATTTGTTATTGTACGAAAAGTAACTTGGGTGTTCTCTCATGCACAGATCACCACTTGGGATTTGTATAGAGTGTGTTGAATCCAATCCATGCCAGAGTCTGACAGGTGGGTTAGCCTAAGTCCGCTTTCTCTATTATACTGAGGTAATTTAAGAAACAGAGAATATTGCAGCTGTGATAAGGCAGTCTCGCATAATGTGGCATCCTCAGGAGAGCAGATTTTCAAATATTATACAGTGGCCCTCATTACAAGGTTGCCGCCCGGCAACCTCGGCTCACTGTTTCTGCCACACGATATCCCGGTAATACCAGGATATTATGGGCAGCGGCGGAACAGTACGTTCCCATTCCTGTGGAGTCGCATAGGACTCCACAGTAATGGGAACACTCAAGCACCAGCACCATTAGTAACAGTGATGGTGCTTCAGTGAATTATCTACCGGTATGGGCCTGGAAAAGGTGTTACCGGCACCTTATTTCCTGACCAGCTCACTCTTAATGGGGGCCAGTGTCACCCAGTGGCCAGGTTGAAAATGTCAGCTGACAAGTTAGCGCCCTGCATACTACCCTATCACTAGCATTTTGAGAGGTTTTCGGTGTGTTTAAAGGAAATGGGCAGAAAATATTTATCATCAACCTGTAAATATAACATCCAACAAGAAATTCCCCCCAAAAAACGGGCTAAAAGAAAATGGTAGCACGCGTTGATCCTTCTGTAAAGTAGCGTTTTCATGATGCTCGGACAAAGAACCATTAGCAGCCCAGCCCCAAGTACAAAAATGATGCTTCTGAAATCTCTGGGTGTAGTTTCTGCATGTTGCAATACACTACAATACAGGGTACTATGGTGAGAGGATGAGTTCGACAAATATTTCCAAAGTAAATACATTCAGCCTCATTACGAGTTAGGCGGTAAGTGGTAAAATTGCCAGTAACTGAGTTACCTCCAGTTTTACCACTACGCCAAATTATGAGTTTGTGTTTTGAGTGGAGGATTTACCTACAGCAAAACCCTGGAGGAAAACCTTCCCACAAAATGGCAAAAAATAAGCGCTGCAGTGAACAATCAAACTCAGCCCTCACCCCCTCCAGCGTCATGATTTTCTCTTTACTCGCCCAGACCGCTTCCTCTTTCGATATTTGCAGATTTAGGGTCACAGATGAGGGGACCTTCGCAGCAAAGGGCATGTTAGTACCAGGTATAATTGTAGGGACTGCTACCTGGTCAGTATCAGCAAGTTGCTGTATTGCCTTTTGCTGCTCATTCAGGAGTACCAAAGCGTCTAAAGGTTCGTACGGCAAAACCTGCTTCTTTGGCTGTTCTCTAGAGGTAGATACAGTCTCCCGCAACTGAGATTTTCGATATTTCTTAGCTATAGCAACTCTTGCTAACCCAGCTGCCGATTTTGGCAAAGCCAATTTTTGTATAAATTGACGTGTTCCTGTAATTTTATTTCCAGCAGTCACTTTCACATTTTTAGTCTTTTTCTGCAGCTGAGTGGCAACAGAAGTATTCTTTTTGATTTCAAAAATATTATAGTGAGGGGCAATTCCCTGGTCGCTATTCCCCTTATCATGGGAACACCCCCACCACCCCCCTCTAGATCAAAAACTGCAATTTCTGGATCCTCTGAACTAGGCTGATTGACATACTTAAGTTTTTGCTTTTTTTTTTCATACATGGTGGACCATGCTGGCAAATGGACTCCTGGATTTTATTGACAGCGCCTTGTAGATCTCTATTAATTTTGGACTTTTTCTGGGAGGACAAAGTCACAAATCCTAAACTTTTAGTTTTGGACTGATTAGCAGCTTGCAAAAATTGTGATTGTTGAGTTGGCGAACAACCTATTAGAAAAACCTCCTAGCTGTCAGCACTCGTAGACACAGAGGTATAGTCCTGAGGTAGAAGTAAAACCTCTGTTTGAATGGATACATTCCAAACGGAGGACTGCACATTTTTAGCCGATGCCAGAAGGGTCAACAATGCATGCTGAGCATCTATTTTATTAGCAAGGGTTTCATACCATCTAGTGAGCGAGAAGAGCGCCGCATTCATGGATTGAAGTGACGTGTCCACACCCACAACATACTCACTCCCCACTGGCCTGGCCAAATCCCCTTTAGGCGCCAGACTGCTCCTTGCTGTGGGCTGGGTAAAGGACAAGGATAGGGCAGAAGAGTTCAGGTGCGTGGGGGAAAACATCACCAGAGATTGGGACAAATCCCTGTTTTGCTGATTTGCATGATTTGTAGGAGCAATCTGTATGCTGACACTACCTCTTGTACCTAAATCAGGAGTTACCTCCTGTTCGGTATTCAGCAGATACTTTGTGTGGATTCAAAACCCTCCTTCTTACCGTAGCCTCGCCATTCACTGGGATCTCTAATTGGGTGGGCTCCCCCACGGGATCCCCATCATCACCTTTTTAAATGAGGCTTCCAGAAGGAACACAAGGAACAAGAAACAGGAACTAGGAACTGGGCACAAAAGCTAGGAACCAGGAACAAGGGACCAGTCAAAACAGGAACACTGCAACAATCACCAGCACTGGACTGAAGCAAACTGAGGCTTTTAAAGCTGCTTAACGAGCACACCCCTCAGGTGTGCCGCCTGCTGCACCTGCAGCCACAGGTGTTGCCTATCCTCCACCCAACCTTGTCCTGCAATGGAGGAGGTGAAGCAGTGAGCCAGGCATTCTGGGAAGCATAGTCATTAGATTAAAGTAGCATGTTGGCTGCCAAAAACCTGGAATGGATCCGGAAGGGAAGTAACTTGGAAAATAAGGTTTTAGCGCTCCCAATTCATCACAGCACTGTAGCATAAGGTTCGGAGGAAATGTCCAGTAGGGAATGAACCCCAAAACATGCCCCCAAGGGGCGGGAACGGGAGCAAAAGGGAGCGAGCCGTGACAGTATACCCCCTCCCACGGCCGACTCCAGGCGACCGTCACCCACACAAAACATCTTCCTTCCATGACAGGAGCGCTTTGTCTTCGGAGGTGGCACTGACGGAAACGATGACCCGCGGGCAAAAGCAGAAGGACTGGAGTGAATAGAATCAGGCCGCAGTCTAGAAGAGCCATAGGCAGGTTTTCGGTGAGGAAGAGACTTATGGGTCGAAGAAAGGCATGAAGGACTTGCAGGACCCGAAGCAGAGTTGGAAGGTCCAGGAAGCTCAGACACTGGGAGCGAACACTCATACATCATTGAGGAGGGAGGCAGGCTGGTGCAACATGCTTTAGACAATGGCAGATGCTCTGTTAGCCTCCCTGCCGAGAGCGGACACACAGGAGATGAGAAAATAGCAGGTTTCAGGAAATGTTCATGTTCAGAAAAAGAAGGTGGCGGCCGAGGTAGAGGTTCGGATCTTCTCCCGTCATCCATCTGGGTAAAGGCTTGTGGTTGAGGGTGACTAAGGTTCGACTGCATCTGTTCCACGCCTTGGGGGCCTGGAAGTCCAATGGGTTGTACGAGGCTGGCACCCCTGGTGTCAGTCATGTAGCCACCTTGTTGCACGTGGGATACAACCGCAGGGACGTTTGGCATACCGATAGGAGTGATAGACGCAGTACTTGGTACATCAGGCACACTCGCAGCAGGAGCAATAACAGGCACATCTTGAACTGCAGCAGTCATACCCTTCCATTGGCTACTAGCACCCGACTGGTGCTGCAGCTGGGGGGCCGTGCCCGTCCCCTCCCTCAGGCTCATGTGGGATCCGGCAACAGAAAAGCTGTCAAGTGGCTGATCCAAACCGGCCCCCAAATGCAAACCGTCCAGCCCGCTATCCTGGTCGGCTACTTGTTCGGTGACTGGGCCATGGCGGATGGTATCCGTCTCCCTCTCGTAACACTCCAGGCAAGTCCAACGGCCTCGCATGTAAGGCCCTCCCGAGTCGTGATCCAGCTTGATGTTTCTGAAGAGAGAGCTGGCAGAAGTCTCAGACTCAGATGTTGCATATTCGGGAGGCGCTGATGCAACAGTCAAGCAGTTGGGAGAATCAACTTGTGTAAAAGGCAGGCATTCTGGTGATCCCCCTGAAGCATAAGAAGGGCAGGCTGGACGTTCATCCGTAATACATGGTTGGGATTCAGGAGGTAACTCTGAAGTAGAAGAATATGCAACATGATCAGACAGAGTAGACAGGTGCACCTCCGATATTGGCAGCGAGGCTGAGCAGGATACAAGTCTCTCATGAACTGAAGCCAAACTAGCAGTAGACTCTGGGACCGAAGACATGCACTCAGGATGTGCTACCGGAGGCTCCAGGGCTGAAGGATAATCTGCTGGATGAGTCACTGTAGCCGAAAACAGGCATGCCAGAGGAAATTCTGAGGCTGAGGGCATGCAAGCTGGAGCCGTCTCGTTAGCTGAAGAGAAAATTGTCAAGGTCTTTGGCTCTGACCACGTACATGGTGAAGGCTCTTGAGTGACTGGCAGACATAGCAATTGTTCATTGATTGAAGACACGTGTGTCAACGATGACTGCAGAGCCGTGGACTGGATAATCGAAGAGTCAATGGTTGTAGGAGGACAGACTGAAGTCCCAGAAGTCGACAGACACATTTGTGGCTCAGGAATGGAAAGCACCTTTAGGGCGGTTGACTCCTTGGCACCAGTAACCAAAGACTGAGCTGTACCCCTGCCGTCCCTCTCCTTAGTGGATGACACAGAGTCTCTTCCTTTGTAGAAGTCAAAATCAACCAGAGGAATCACCATAGTAAAGTCTCTGTTAATCAGGATTTCGTCAAATGTCCATTCCTCTGTCTTAGCTTCTGAAAGTGGCATGTTAACAATCAACAGTTCAGGAATTGCCTGCCGGGTCTTTGGTTCAGTATACTGTGGAATGAGTCCATCAAAACATGAATTCTGTACTGTCGTTGACTGTTCATTGTGACACAAATTGGCAGAAGGAGGAGCGAACACAGAGGTAGCATCGTTTTCCACATCAGCTTGAATGTCTACTTCAGTCTCAGCAGCTAGATCAAGGGCAGAACCTAAGCCTACAGTAGTGACTGATTCTGTGTATGCCACCATTGTGGATTGTGTTTGGAAATCAGAAGCATGTATGTGTTTAAGCTCAGAATTATGACAAACTGCTACACAGGAAATCTTAGGTAAAGGAGTGGCTTGTAAATCTTCAGCTAACAGCAATTCCTGACAAACGGTAGGACAATTGTCAGAACCTGTGCCCTGAATAAGTGCTGTGCTAGAAAAAAGACTTTCACTCCCAATAGATTTTACATATTGACAAGTATCATGACCTACAAAAATCTCTGCACTCAGGGAATGAACAGTATTCACTTCATCAACGGATAAAGTTTGAGGTGTATTCAGAAAAGACTGTAAGGTTTTATTCTCCTCTTGTAAAGTAATGTATTCTTGTTTTAACTCCTCAAGTTCAGCTTTTAGCATGCCCCGCCTTAACTGTACATCCCTATCAGTAGGCACAGGGGAAGGCATGGTGGCATCAGGGCTGGATCCTGCCCCAGCCATCCGGATGTGCACTGATTGTGCATTGTCATTTACTGCTTGCAGGTTTTGTGATCTATACTCTCTCTTACCGACTTGGTCGGTGTTTCCCTTAAGCAGACTATTGACATCAGACCTCTTGGCATTAAGGACTACAGTAAGTACTTGTGCAGAGGAGTAAGCTGTAGACTGAGGGCTGAAAACAGAAGATATGCAAGGAACCCCTCCATTCTTTATGTTTGAATCATGAAACTGTTCAATCTGAGGTAAAGCACAACCGGAATCATGGAGTTCAACGACAGAGGTACTCGTGTGTAGTAAATCTAGCAGTGTGTTGTTTTCCGCTGCTAAGGCTTGTGCGGACATAGAATCTGGATCAAAATTAAAGACAGAACTAGGATCAGGCAATGTACGATGGGCCATCCTGTGGGAAAAATACTTTGCACGTAAATACCCATTCATGACAAGGAGTTCATTTAAGTCAGGATCAGTGATTTCATTGTCACAGGTAAACGTAAGGGAAGCTTTCTGTACAAACGTGTTAGTGACCTTGCTGCCTTTCTTTCTTAAACTGGCCATATTCAAACGGGAATAACGGCTGGTCATTCTGTTAAGAAAGGAGGAAGGCAATGAATATGGCAAGGGAAATGTGCACGGAATCGCACAGTGAACAACTTTGAATCTAACAACGTGCATACAATACCCAAGACTCGTGTATACTAAAACCCAGGAGTGCAAATAGAGTGAAACAATAACACCAATATATGAAAAGGGATGTAGGGTAAGCACTTAGAACCTCCTTATGACTGAAAGGAAAGTCGGCAAACTCCTTACCCACTATGCTATTACAGATACTGACAGCGCTAAGCCTACGTAGAGGGCAAGCAAGGACAGGATCTGTGAGCTGACACTCTGGATGATACTGAATAAGGAACTTAGAAAGAGTACTCACGAGGACCGGAAAGACCACCTGAATGTCAGTAAACCCACGAACCCAGTTGATCAAACAGGGACCCAGAAGGCTATAACAGCAATGGGTGGAGGATAACTAAATACATAAGACCCAAGTCAAGGGGCAAGTAGGAATTGTGATTATAGAATAGTGAGGAAAACAAAAGGCATTCACACAAGAGCTAGTTACAACAGCACCTCACACCTAATAATCAATGGGAAATAAATGCAGAAGTGCAATGTAAAACATGGAATGGATCCCAATAGAAAGTAAGGATCAGGAGCAGGGAAAATGATATCACAAAAGGAAACCTTTCCCACCCATCCAAGGAGAAATGGCAGGAAGCTAAATCTATAAAGGGAAAGACTAATGCATCAAGTTTTTCAGTAGCAAAGGACAGCATCAAAGAAACAGAGAACACAGGCAAATTGGGCTGCATCAAAGGGTAAAGCACTGAGAAAGGCTGCCTGCAGACAGGGGAAGACAGAAAGGGAAATCCAGAAAGCAGAAATCAATTAAGCACATAAATTTGACATCCAGGGCAGAGGAACAAGAAACAGGAACTAGGCACAAAAGCTAGGAACCAGGAACAAGGGGTCAGTCAAAACAGGAACACTGCAACAATGACCAGCGCTGGACTGAAGCAAACTGAGGCTTTTAAAGCTGCTTAACGAGCACACCCCTCAGGTGTGCTGCCTGCTGCACCTGCAGCCACAGGTGTTGCCTATCCTCCTCCCAACCTTGTCCTGCAAGGGAGGAGGTGAAGCAGTGAGCCAGGCATTCTGGGAAGCATAGTCATTAGATTAAAGTAGCATGCTGGCTGCCAAAAACCTGGAATGGATCCGGAAGGGAAGTAACTTGGAAAATAAGGTTTTAGCGCTCCCAATTCATCACAGCACTGTAGCATAAGGTTCGGAGGAAATTTCCAGTAGGGAATAAACCCCAAAACATGCCCCCAAGTGGCAGGAACGGGAGCGAAGGGAGCGAGCCGTGACAATAGTTAAAGTTAATAATGAAAGGGTAGTTTCTTATGTAATGTGCTTTGCTTCCAAGGCATTGCTATAAATAAAGTATTATTTAAGCAGATGAAATGCAAAGGGAAACATTAATAAATATCTATATTAACTAAAACTGTGAAGATGTACTCAGTTGCTTAAATTGTCCACATCCCAGTTTCACCATTTAGCCAAAGTGTGTGATCTTGGGCAGACCATATAATCAGACTGCGTCTTATCTGCAGCTCTGTAATTGATTCACTTCAAAGCTTTAATATATCATGCTGTTATTTTTTTTAAAAAAAGCCTGACTTGCTCCATATATAACAGTGCAAATTAGGTATTTTGCACAACAAAATTATTTGCCACTTGGCTTACTTATGACAACTTATTCTAAAGTCAGTTGCATGGCGCCTCCAAGTATCAAAGACTGATGATGCTCCTTGCGATTTGCTTTCTGTGAATTAATGTTTGTTGGTGCAATCCATATGCAAATTAGTTGATGTGTATGTATTTTGCCCCAGAGCGCCTGGACAGAGCTCGATTAGATGAGTTACCTGCATCTGTAATGATTCTGCTGTTTTTTTTTTTGTTGTGTTAAAATGCGAGATGCCACTAGTAAAGTTACCAAAAAAATAGATTGGGGCAGGGGTGGGCGGTTTGTGGGCGCGAATGAGACAACCTGGAATTGCGTGCACTGCATTTGAGGGGAAAGTAGTAGGCGTTTCACCATGGTTGCCCCCTCACCACATCTTGCAATGCTGAATACTCCACTTACAGGATAATATAGGGAGGCTTTTCATAAGATGTAATTGTCTTGTTATTACCACAAAGCGCCGCTCAACATTTCATGAACTGTAACGAGCCATTAATGGCTTCAGTCGAAGCCTCGTATTTTAATGACAAGTTAAAGTTTATGCAATGCCCAGCTTCATTCCGTTGTGGGTATAGATTAATCACTGTTTAGTACTCTGAGAGAAAGCTTTACATCAGCGGCTTCCTCAAAGACAGCCTCTCTTTTTAATGCTAAGTTTTCTCTCAGAATGAACAGTGTTCTATCTATTACAGCAAGGGAGGCCGCGCGGGTGCTCTGCTGCTTATGTCTGTGACAGCTCGGAAGAGGGGTCACTGCTCAGGCTTAATGCAGCCAATCAGCAATGAGCCGAAGGCAGCCGAAGACCAGGGGATACCGGATCAGTATGGGATACCGAATATTACAGAACACCGCCCCTCGGTACTGGCTGATGTTTTGTCCCTTTCAGAGCTTTAATAAGGGGGACCTATAATGGATGTGTTGCTGCTGTGTTTGATCACCAAAACATCAGTAGCTATAGAGGAGGCTTTCAGAATGGACCAGTTGTGACACAATAACGACCGACACGATGCAGTATCTTCAAACTTCTGTATTGAACTGAACTTCCTTCTTCTTCTTAATTATCAGATGCATGGACGGACCCACGCAGGCGCTTCCCCATCCTAAAGGAGTTCGCTCTTGTTTGGCGGTAACTCCGCCTTACTATTGCCCCGCCCCTTAACCCATGAATAAAGAAAGGGCGGGGACAGGAGGCTGTTTGTCGCTAGCAGTTAAAGACAGAGGACAGTACAAGTGTTTCCTCCACCTGCACGTCGAAATCCCTGCTTGAGGATTGTCAGGCCTTGGTTGCTGCTATCGAGGAGAGGACTGACTTACCATAGTTGGTGAAGATTTTAGAGAAGGAATTTATTTGTAATTCTGCATCACTTGCAATGAGTTACTACGACCTTTCCCATTGGAAGTTGTCGCGTGAAAAAAAATCCATGAATCGGCCCCTGTGAGCCTCCATGGGCACTGGTTGTCACTACTGCGCAGGGCTCTTTCACTTTCAGCCACCTTAGAAATGCTGCAAGACATCTATGCTAGTAAAATAGCAGCGCAATTCCCCATCTGCAGGGACTTGTGTGTAATCTTTCAGGCTGCAAGTTGCACCTGAATGCACGAGCTCTACTGTCGCAAGGCAAACTTTTTGTTGTCTTGCTTCTGTTTAGATCACAAACGCATCCAACCAAAAACACAGAAACAGCGTCTTTTCCCAGGATGCTGGGAACATTGCATAGGTCGTGGCCGAGGTTTACGCTACATTTAGTCCATGATCTGAATATATTTTCCTGAATGTTTCCTATTTTTATAAACATTCCTCCTCCACCAACCTTGTTAGTTGCCGTGGAATATACTCCAGTCACCCTATAATTTATGACTGATCCCAGAGATGGCAAGTTGCGCTGTCCAATTGATGGTAGAATGGGCTTCAGGTTTGAGCGGTATATGCAATGTTATAAGTGGGATGTGAAATCGAGGGGTAGAGGGGTGGTTCTGACAAGAGGCATGGCTTAAAGGTTACTGGGTGTGGCCAAAAGTGTAAACTGCAACCATAGATAAACATTTTGGGGGGATGGAGGCAGGCAACCCACACATTTGGAAACAAGATGTTATATGCGCACTGAATACATTGAAGACAAAAAAATGTCAATGTCCACAAGCCATAGCTGTTGGTTTTGTCAGTGCTACTCTGTAGTCTAATAAACCAACTGTATCACTTGTGGAGACACTCAAGCATAGCTCTCAACTCACACGCTTTTGGCGGGTGTCACCCGCCTTGTAAAGGGCTGACTCACCCGTCAAGACTCGTGCACGCCCATTCATTCCAATGGGCGTCTCACCCACCAAAAACAAAATCGGGTGATTTCACCCGCCTTTGCGTCACAAATGGTTGAGGGCTATGCTCAAGTTTGGAAGCCGAGACACAGTGAGAATAAATAATTTGCCCATGATCACACACACTGGGGAACAGGTGAAGTCAGGATTTGAGACCCATCTGCAGTGTGCGTACTTTTATCAGTTAAATTCCAGGTCTGGTTAGTTCAACTGTGTGTTTACAGGGCTAATATACTTTTGAACATTATAGAAATATCTTGACAAGTGGACAAATTGCATAATAAATTAGCATGAAAATATACAAGTAATTTCTCCTTCTGCCCTTCACCCCATCTGTCTCTCCTTCCATTCTTAAACTGTGTCTGTTTTCACTCCCTCGCTTTCTTTACCTCTCTGCCCTACCACAGGCCTCATTCCCTTTACCTGTGACAAATGATATGGTACTGAGGGACACAGAAGGACAACATTCTCTCCAAAAAAGCTCAAGTAAGTAGTTTAATGTCTGGTTAAAATAATGTAACAGTCATCAGGGCACTCTGTCAGTCTTTGTGGCTGTCTTTTTATATGTCAGAGGGACTGCAGGTCTTCAGTTGGAGAGGATGGCGTATTTGCTATCCTTCCTTTTAAACCCACTGCTCCTTTTGTTCCTTATTTGCTGAACCGGCCCCAGGGTAAGCGTTCCTTTCACTAGAGGGAGACAGCGATCATTGCCCTCTCACTCTCTCCCTACTCAACAGGTCACACTGCTAACAGCAAAGACTTACTGCCTGCAGCTCTCCACATATGGTAGAATTCAGCTTACTGTGCATTATACTGCAGTCTATATACAAGGGATGGAAACGGCACATTCCTGAAACACGTGGAGTTGGGGCACAGTTTCCACACCCTGCTGCTGGCTGCACTAAGAATAGAACAGCAAAGAGTTGTACCCCATTCCATATGCAAATATACCAAACACATTTAATGTACCCATCTTTCCAATATATGAATTTTAATATTCATATTATGGGCTCTGTTTCACAAGATGAAACACAAAGTGGTTGACAAACAGTTCCAATTCCTTTTTGAACAAATTAATAACTTTTGCACATAGGAGGCAAACACCATTCCTCCACCGTCTCCCACATCTTATCAACTTCCTTCCTTCTCCTGCTACTCCTACCAGCACCTTTCTGACTCCTCCACCATCTTCATCTTCCGCCACCTCTCTGGCCCCCTCCTCAACCTCTCCAACTACTCTGCCATCTCCTTCTTCCTCCTCTGCCCACTCTTGGGCCCCTCTACCACTTCCGCAGGGCATACCTCAAGCCTGTACCCCCCCACGGAAGTCTTTCAAAAGTGTCAACCTGCTCCACGTCGCTACTCTCATCTTTCATTATGCTGTCAAACACTCCTCTGACATCTGCCACCTCCTTGAAGAATTGACCTGGATGTCCTGCTCTCACTGAGACATGGTTCACGTCCAGCTCTGTCACAAGTTTTGACACTCTGCTCCCTGATGGCTACAAGATCCTCTCCGAACCCATAACCAATCACCCCAGAGGTGGAGTAGCTGTGATCTTTCCAGAGTGGATCCCTGCTTCTCTCATCCCTACGCAGGCCTACTCCTCCTTCGGATGCCTGTTCTGCAGGCTTTTTATCTCTCCTGGCCCCAGTCTGACTGTGGCCACCTTCTACAGGCCACCTGGCCAGGTATCCCTCTTCCTCTCAGAGTGGACTGACTTCTCGCCTCTACCTCTCAACTTCTCCTCCTCAGAGACCTCAACATCCACCTGGATACTTCAAACCCCTCCTTGGGGCTCTTCCGCAAAGTCTGCGATACTCTCTCTCTTACTATTCTACCCTCTGGCCTGACACACTCTGCCGAGCACACCTTGGATGTTCTAATCTCCTCAGACATCCCCCTCGCTAATCCTCTCACCACTCCTCTCTCTCTGTACTGATCACTTTCTGTTCTCCCACCAGAAGCTCTCTATCCCCCAGGTGAAGCCAACCCAAGTACTGCAACCTACCTTCTCGGTCATCCGGCCCATGAAGCATGTAAGTGGAGGCCTTTGCCACTACTTTCTCTCCTTCACCTGCGGCTCACTCACACTCTGGCACAGCCCTTTCTAACCTGCATCTTTCTATCTCTAACACCCTGGATTCCCTTACCCCTGTCATGAGAATCTGCCTGAAGCCTACCTCCAAGTGCAACTTTTGGTATGACTCTCACCTCACCACCATGAAACGCAAGTGTAGGGCGCCCGAGTGAAGGTGGAGGGCATCAGGCACATCCTCTCACAAACTGGCCTGCCACCTGCTCCAAAGCCAATACAGACTCTGTCCGGTCCATGAAGCGAGCCCACATCCAAGCCTCCGTCTCTGCGGCTCCTAACAACACGGCGGAACTCTGCAATCTACAAGGAGCTGGCCAATCCTACTGCCGTCTCCACCACTCCTGTTCTCTCCCAGGCCATCTGCACAGCTCTGGCTTCTCATTTCACCACTAAAACTCAGGACATCCTTTCCTCTCTCTCCACTTCGACTACCTCTCTTGGCCCTCCTCTGGCTGCTTCTCCATCTCCTCCTCCTTTCTCCTCTTTGTCTCCGATCACACCTGACAATGTTTCTGGACAAGCATGATCTATGAAAGTGTCATCCAAGCAGGGGCTCCCCTGCTCCTCCAGAACCATCAAAGACCACATCCTCATTCTTGCTCCAGTATTGGCCGACTTCTGAAATTACTCTTTTGCCACTGGAACTTTTCCTTCCCCCTAAACCACTCCCTTGTGCACTCCCTCCTTAAAAAACCTTCTGCCGACCCTTCCAGTCTAGCAAACTACCTCCAGATCTCTATCACTGCTTTCCTGGGCACATGTCTGAAAAAGCTGGCCATCTCCCAACTTACTCTCCACACTGTATCGGTTGGTTGTCTTCATGACCATCAGGCTGGCTTCAGAGTCGCCAGAGGCACAGAAACTGCTTTCCTGAACACCTGTGAAGATCTGCTCACTAATCTCAACTCTAGCCTTCCCTCTGCCCTCATCCTCCTTGGTCTTTCCTATGCTTTTGGCACGGTCAATCATGCCATCTTGATCAATCATCTCTGTGAGAACCTGGGCATCATGGATCAGGCCCTGGCTTGGCTGACCTCCTTCCTCCTGAACCGACCCTCCCAGGTCAAACTTGGGACCTTTCTCTCCACCACCTCTCACTCCACATGTGGTGTTCCCCAGGGCTCTAACCTCTAGCCCTAGCTCTTCAGCGTCTACTTGGCCCCTTTGGCCCTCCTCATCTCTACCTTCTCCTTTAACTTTCACTGTTATACAGATGACACCCAGCTCTCCTCTCTCACTCATTCCTGAATGCCGATCCGCCATTCAACAGTGGTGCACCTCGCCGCGTGCTGTATAAATAAACGGGGCATTCCCGGCCACGGAATAGCGACCGGGAAGCCCGAACTGTGAGGACGTTTGCAGCGTGTGGTCATTACAGGGTGGGGGCTTACGGGACCGCATGGGGGCACTGATAGACCCCCAACAGTGGCGACGGGTGGATGCGGATGCCCGGGCCCGGCGATGACGAATGCCACAATCTTTCTTCCCTGAAACGGAACGGAGGACATTTCGTTTCACGCCGTGGCTGCGGATCGCACATGCGGCTGGTGGCCATTTTGTCAGCAGGGCCGTGGAACTTCACCAAGCTCCGGTTTGGATGGTGAAGGTGATCCAGGTCTAATTTTTGGATACACTACTTGCAGGCAGTCTTACCGGCATGCACATGCCCAATTTTTGGTTTTTCATCCATATCTGGGCCTCCTACATCGAGTGAGAGCAAGGAGAAGGGCTAAAATGGCTGGACCTGCCTAGCCCAGTTCTTTTCTTCTTCATTCAATTTTTGGAACTCCTACACCTCTAAGTGTTACTGCAGTGAAGGGGCACAGTGCTTCTTCATCCTCTTCATCATCAGGCTGCTGTGGCCTCTTCTTCGTCCTCTTCATCATCGGGGTGGATTACTGCAGTGGTGGATCCTCAAGTTGGCGGTGTTTCTTCTACTTCTTCAAATCTGGAGGCAGGCTCAAGAGAGCTGAAGGCAAGATTCCACCATCCCCTCCCCAGGTTGGACTGTTGCTTTGCCTCTGGGGGGGGGTATCCAGTTTGTGAGGTGGTGGTGGGTGACTGAGTTGCGGCCCCCAAGTTCCGGTGTGGGGGTGCCTGTGCCCTCAAGCCCATGAGTGACTCTGATGAGCAGGACGGTGGGCGCCCTGCGGCCGCACTGCTTCCCCAGGATGGTGGCCAGGCGGCACTTCAACAGCAGGCTCTTCAGGCTCCGGTGCTTCCAGTTCTACAGCCAGTGGCCACTCCACAGCTACCGCCTCAAGTCCAAGTAGGTGGTCAAGCTCCTGTGCCTCAGGGGCCACTGGTGGTGCAACCAGTTGCCCAGCAAGCACCTCCTATCATGGCCCATGCACGAGCCCATGCAGCCCTGCAGCCCATCCCCGAATTTGACGCATCGGCCCACCATCCAGCATGGGGCCCAGGTGGAGGAGGTGGGTTGGTCGCCTCGATATGTATTTTAGGGCCGCCCAGGTGACGGATGACGACAGCAGGGTGGCAATGATGCTGTACTCCGCGGGGCCGTCGGTCCAGGACATTTTTGAGTCGCTTCCTGCAGGGGATGGCAGTTACGATGCAGCCAAGGCGGCACTCCTGGCCCACTTCCTGCCCCTTGCCAACGTGGACTATGAGAGGTTTTTTTCTGCTGTCGGCCAAGCAAAAGGATGATGAAACACTAGACACCTTCTATGGACGCCTACGTCGCCTCTCCCAGGGCTGTGCGTGGGGAGACAATGCTAATTCAGGCATGCTCCTCAGGCAAACTCAGGAGGCAGGTCCTGAGAGAGCAGGGTATCACTCTACCCCGCATCCTGGAACTGGGCCGCTGCCATGAGGTGGCGGAGGCTCGAGCAACCAGGATGGAGGCGGGGTCCCGCTCAATAAAGTCGGAGGAGGTGTGTGCCATGTGGCGTGGTGGTAGAGGAGTGAGAAGACCTGGGGTGGGACCCCGGAACAGAGCAGGGAGAGCGGGGGAATCGTGCCAGAAGTGTGGATACGACCTCCCTCACCCGACGGAGTGTCCGGCGGCTGGAAAGACATGTGGTAGGTGCGGCCTGCCTGACCATTTTTCAAGGGTGTGCAGGGCAGCCCTGCGCGTGTTGGTGCTGAGAGGCCAGGCTCGAACTTGGGTCCCGCGCCAGAACCGCCCACCAAATGTGGCACAGGTGGACCAGGGCGGGGAGGATGCCCAGGTGGACGAGGCCGAGGAGGAAGAGGAAGAGAACATTTTCTTTGTTTCCAGTGTGGGGATTCTGAAAGGGAAAAACAGGAGGCAGCCGAGGTGTGTGGTTGAGGTCAATCACTCGCTGGTCCCGGTGCTGGTGGACACGGGAGCCTCGGTCAACGTGATGGCCCTGGGCATTATGATGCCCTTGACTCCCCGCCAAAGCTACTCACACCGAGAGCCCGCATATTTGCGTTTGGGGGACTGGAACCAATACCACTGGACGTGGCGAAGGTGGAACATGAGGGCTCACAGATCAAAGCCCGGTTCTATGTGACGCCTGTGAGCAACAATACTCTGCTGAGCTGTGCTGCTGCCGGGCTCTTGGAATTGTCAGCTTCGCATACTCTGTGTATCTCGAGGACATCAATGATCTGCTCGACAAGTATGCCGCCCTCTTCAATGGCATTGGAAGGATGACCGGCGACCCGGTGAGGTTGCACATCGATGACTCTGTGCAGCCTATCGCCCTGAAACACCGGAGGGTACCATTCCATCTTAGGGAGCAGGTTGATAAGGAGCTGGATAACCTGGTGAATCTGGACATTATCGAGAAGGTGGAGGGCCCGACCCCCTGGGTGTCCCCGATTGTTGTGGCTAGGAAGCCCAAGCAACCTGACTCTGTCCAGATCTGTGTAGATATGAGGCTGCCCAACAAGGCCATTAAGAGGGAGCGGCATCTCACCCCTACCATCAATGACATTATTGCGGAAGTACAAGGGGCTTGGTTCTTTTCCAAATTAGACCTCCGAGCAGGCTATCATCAGGTCGTCCTCCATCCGGAGTCTCGGTATATCACCACCTTCACTACTCACCAGGGACTCTACCGGTACAAGAGACTGAGCTTCGGGTGTCATCGGCTGCAGAGGTTTTTCAGAACATCATTCGGGGCACCCTCACAGATCTGGAGGGAGTCCTAAACATCAGCGATGACATTCTGGTGTTCGCAAAGACCGAGGTGGACCATCTGAGAAAGCTGGGGAAGACCTTTGAGAGACTGCAATCGCTAGGTCTCACCCTTCACAGGGACAAATGTGAGTTCCTGCGCCCCTCCATCGAATTCTTCGGATTTGTCTTTAAAGAGGGGGGGGTGTCACCGGACCGGAGGAAAGTCCAGGACATTAAGAAGGCACAGCCCCCCGAGTCGGCCTCCGACGTGAGGAGCTTCCTCGGCATGGTGACCTACTGTGGGCGTTTCATCCAGAACCTTGCCTCTAGGTCGGAACCGCTTAGGGCTCTGACGAAGAAGGAGTCAGTCTGGCAGTGGGGCCCGCTCGAGCAAGCGGCCTTTGAGGACATTAAGAGCGCCCTGACAGCTGAGGACACCATGGCGTTTTTCGACCCGGCGCTGACATCAGAGATCGTTGTGGACGCCAGTCCGTTTGGTCTAGGGGCCGTGTTAACACAGGTGGACCGGGACGGGAGCATCCGGCCAGTGGCCTATGCCAGCAAAGCGCTCTCCGAAACTGAACAAAGATACTCACAGATCGAGCGTGAGGCACTGGCGTTCCTCTGGGGCTGCAGACATTTTCGGCTCTATGTCTTGGGGCGTCCAGTGACGGTGGTGACAGACCACAAGCCCCTGCTGCCCATTCTGGCA
This sequence comes from Ambystoma mexicanum, assembly GCF_040938575.1. NCBI lineage: Eukaryota > Metazoa > Chordata > Amphibia > Caudata > Ambystomatidae > Ambystoma > Ambystoma mexicanum. Next base: position 255,269,492 of record NC_090934.1, on the reverse strand, counting down.
GGGTCATCCTCGAAGCCACCGGCCAGAATCGAGAGGTGGATGCTCGCTCTTCTCGAGTACGGAGTTACCCTGGTGTATTGGCCGGGGGCCAACAATGCGGCGGACTATCTCTCCCGACATCCAGGAGTGCGTGGGGGAGATGAGTGTGACACTTGTGCGGAGGAGGCCGATGATCACGTCCGAATGGTGGTGGAGGCGGCCACGCCGAACGCAATGCCCCTGTCAGAGCTGGAGGCGGCAGCTGCCGAAGACGAGTGCTTCCAGATCCTAAAGCACTCTATGCAGCAGGGCTCCTGGAAGTCTGTCCTAGAATCCCTGGCGGGACGGACCCAGGAGGCCAAGACAGGACTCGAGCAGCTGTGGAAGGTCAAAGAGGAACTCTCCTTCTCAGCGTCGGGCCTGCTGCTGCGAGGTGACCGGATAGTGGTCCCACAGTCCAAGGTAAAGGACGTGATCGCCCTGGCTCACCATGGACACCAGGGCGCCGCGAAGACCAAGGCTAGGCTGCGGCTGAAGGTTTGGTTCCTGAACTGGAGCGGAGAGTCGATGACTTTGTGGCGGCCTGTATATGGTGCCAGGCAGCATCTCCTGTACAGCGAGAGCCCGCCATCGAGGCGATGCCCCGGGGCACGCGACCCTGGGAGGTCGTCCATGCCAACTTTGGGTCGACATCTGTAGGCACCCACTTCCTTGTAATCGTCGGCGAATACTCACGGTATCCGGAGGTGGAGTTTGTGGAGTCGGTAGCTTTCGAGCACGTGGTCGTGTCCGTGGAGAAGGTGTTCGCGGCCCATGGTTTCACCCACACCTTGTGCTCGGACAACAGGTCGCCGTTCCAGAGTGAGCGGTTCTCGGAACTCATGGAGAGCTTTGGGGTCCAGCACAGGAAGGTGTCCCCATTGTGGCCCAGGGCAAACGGAGATGCTGAGAGACTGATGCGGACACTCAACAAGACATTCAGGATCGCACAGGGACAAGGACAGGCACTCCAGCGAGCCCTATATCAGTTCCTACGGGTGTACCGTACCACCCCACATGCATCCACCGGGGTGGCTCCGGCGGAGGCCCTGTTCAAGCGCTGGCCCAGGGGTCTACTACCCAAGGTCGGGGAGAAGGAGCCCGGGGTGATTGACAGTTAACAGGTCGAGGTAGACCGGCGGGTGAGGATTGAGCAGGAGAACCTGCGAAGGGGTCTCCGCCCCCAGCGGCTTGAGCCGGGGGATGAAGTCCTCATCCGTAATCGACACCCCCATGGAAAGCTCTCGCTCCCCTATGAGCCGGAGCAGCTGGACGTGGTGGCCGTAATGGGGTCCATGGTGACGGCCTCCGACGGAAGATCTGCCGTCACCTGGAATGTCAGCTTCTTCAAGAAACTGGGTGATCCAAGAACTGAACTGCCGCTGGAGCCGGACTTAATGGAGGTACCGGAGGATGGAGGAGGTCCCTCCAGCACAACTGAGTCCCCTGTCCGGGAGACGTCTGCGGAAAGACTTCCCGTGCCGGAGGTAAGCGGGAGGTACCCCCAGAGGGCTGGGCGAGGGAAACCCGCTTACCTTAGCGAATACGTGCTGGGACAGTTGGTTGGTCAACCTGAGTAGGGGGATCCGGGTGGTTGACAATAAAGGGGTTTGGGGCAAGTTGTGTTGTGAAATGAAATAGTTAATTTGCTTGTGTGGTTTGCAGTGTACCTTAAAAGCATTTGTGTGTTCTCCCGAAAAAGGAGGAGTGTGGCGCTGTCCCGTGACAAGACACGCACGCGGCGGCGTGACGTTGCACGCCGCTGCGTGCTGTATAAATAAACGGGGCGTTCCCGGCCGGGGAAGAGCGACCGGGAAGCCCGAACTGTGAGGACGTGTGCAGCATGTGGTCATTACAGGGTGGGGGTTTACGGGACCGCCTGGGGGCACTGATAGACCCCCAACAGCCATTGCCTCACTATGACTGGCCCCTGGTGTCATCTGTGTACTAGTTGTTCCATCAAAAACTTGGCCAGCACGGTACACCACGTTTCAGTGCGGTCCATTTTGCTGCACAGTTGTGGTCGCAGAACCAACTCGGCACGGCCATGTCATGTCTCAGCTGTCTATCTGTTCTGGTGGGTTGCGGCTACATGGGAGGGGGGAAAGGAAGAGATGGGGACGGAAATGGGAGTTGGGCAGTTGGAGAACTTAAGTTCATGCTGTTCAGACACACGGTGTCCTAGGTGTCTTTATGAGTGCGGCCCACTCACATACGGTAGACACTGTGTGCAGTAAAGGAAGACTGAAGGCTTGGTCAGCGGTGAACGGAGCACGCCTCGCACGATGGTGCCGCCGGAAGGGCCTTCTGGCACCCGTTGTCGCACCCATTTAGACTCGCCGCAGAGAAGGCTGGAGCACACGATGGACCCACGGCGGAACCCACTCCCACTACAACAGAGCAGACAGAGATTTCGCCGTGCACGGCAATGCAAGTCGGTGGGTGACTCAACCTTTGAAGAGTGTCCGCGCTGGGTGGCTGTATCAGCGGGAAGAGCGCCTTGTGAAGCATGAGCACGGTGTGTTACACACGGACCCAGCACAGGTAGGAGGGTATCCATGCCACCCAGAGGATCAGTATGGTATTTTCCTGTGCCAGAGGTACGGGAAGACATGAAAAGACACATCACACAGCACTAAGTCCAGTGGTGCCTGACCGTGGCCCGGCAGAATGTCAGGAGAGGACATCCCCACTAAGGTTCCTGCAAGGGCATCGGCAAACTTCCAACCACTGATCAGTGAGCCGACGGTTCTGCAATTACAGACTGCACCAGCAGTTTAGGTCCTCACTGGACAAGATGACTGCATGCATACGCGCTATTGGGTCTGCTGGACGATCAAAGGAAGAAAAACATGCTGCCACTGACTGTCGAACCAGTGGTAAGAGACATCCTTGATGAACTATTAGATAATGCTACTGCAACACCCTTTGGACTGCCTTGCTACCCCTAAAAAGACATTTTAAAAACGTTTTTTTTCTTTTTTTTAAATCGAGGCTCCTGGGCTGTGGCCAACAGCATATGGCTCTTTGTTTCTCAAGTCGCTGGTTTTCTGATAGCTATAGCCAGTAAGATAGCTCAGTGGGTTCAGCACTCGCTGCTGCAATGCGTGTGTGATCTGCAGGTTGCAGGTTTAACTCCGGCAAGGTCAACTCAGCCTTTCATCTTGCTAAGGTTGATAAATGAGTACCAACACAGGTTGGGTGATATCGTATGTATATTTGTTCTATACGAATCGCTTAAACATAAGTGCTATATAATAACACATCATCGTTTGGCCTTGGACGTCTACTTGCATTCACAGTAACTTGGTAATAAGGGTCTATATGTGCTGATATCAACAATACATATGTTGATCCATTCTTGAATGAAATGGTAAATGCTGGTGCTGCATTAATAACGCAGCTCCCCCATGGCAGATTGCTGGTCCCCCCTGCGCCCCTCTCCCTCTGAAACCCCCACATTAGGGGGCATGGAGGAGAGGAGGCAAGCAGTGGAATACCTTTGCTGAAAATGGTGGGGGGGGGACATGGCATCTGATGAAAAGGTGCCCCAGCTAAATGAATGGGGATAAAATGGTGTGCCATGAAAGTTGGGGGGGGGGAACACCCCTGTCCCCCCTAAAATTACACCCATGGAGGCAAGCGGGGACTGAAACTGCTCTGCTCTCGCCTGTGTTACCCTCGCCTCTGCCTCGGTTACGTACTGTATGTGACAGCCATTTAATTTTTAATATGTCGATGGCACGAGCCTGCGCTATACACAGGGACCTTTTCATGTATTGCTCTGAGCTGCAATGCTATTCCCAACTGCAGCCCTAAAGACAACATATCGGTCAAAGCTGGAGGTGGAAGAAAGCCTGCGGTTGGCTATTGCAAAAATTGAACCCAATATTGACAGGCTGGCTGGTGAAAGGCAGGCCTACCCTTCACACTAGTTCTCCAGTATGCCACTGTCCAAATTGCAAGTGACATCATTGACAGTATGTTGTTGTACTTGAGAAACAAATTGTTATAGCACTTGCATAGCAAATGTTACTACAGGACAGCAATATTGTGTGTTTTCGTTTGTGTGAAATAAATATCCAACACTATTTTTAGTCGAGTCCTCTGTATTTTAGCAAAATAATCGGAATGCTTTATTCACAAATATTTGTCCTCTAATCTGATTTGAATCATTGCAAGCAATGATTTTGAAACAACGTGGTGTTTGGCATTCACTCCTTCGATAGGGGCACCATTCTACTCTAGTGTTTGGCATTCACTCCTCCGTTAGGGGCACCATTCTACTCCAGCGCGCGATAACCCTTCGCAACCAGGTACAATTTTGGAGTCCATGTGTATAGGGGGGCCTGGGACGGACACATTTTTCTTAGGGGGGCTCGGGGTCAAAAAGTTTGAAGACCACTGCTTTACAGTGATATCGTAACCATATTATTCGTAGTGTACTTAGAAACAATGCTATGTGATGCCACTTCCTGTTTTGCCAATGGGTGAAAGGTCATGTTCCATCACTTCCCATGATGTCACTTTGGGGTGGGGTCAAATGACATCACATCATGTGATGTCATCAGAGGTCAAGGGTCATGTGATGTCCCTTCCGCTACCCCTGACATTTTGGTGAAATGATGTCCTGGTAAATGGTAATCCACAGGTGTAATCAACATCTGATGTAAATTGCTATATGCCTGTACATACTTGCCAACCCTACAGATTTTTTTGAGCAGTCTTACCGCCTACCGATTTTCATGTGACAACTACGTATTTACAGGCATGGCTACCTCTGTCTGAGGCCCAGAGAGCTGCAGAGCACTGCAGCATCTCCAAGGGGCGTGTTCATGGCCCATCATGTCATTATTTTGATTGATGACAGAGAGTGAGTGTGTGCCTGGCCAGGCCGGGGTGAAACAGACACTCTCTGCCCTGCCCAGGTGTCTTCCGTATCCACTCACAGGGTGAGCTGCAGTATTCTTCAGAATTTGAGCTGAGCTCTGCCTCTGCTGTAACGCCGGTTCATGTCCATATTCAAAGGTAACATCATTATACTTTGGTTGTTGGCACTTCTGACATGTGTCTGGCAAAGGCCACTGTGAGGCTACAGTTCACCCCTCCAAAAAAAACAGTCAGCCCTCAGTCAGACACAGCAGTATTAAGCTCTGCCATAAACACTCTGAAAAAGGGTACCCACCTCCTGGCACCCCACCAAGCCAGCCTAGGTCCCCTTCCCCTTTCATCACGCATGCGCTTCCCTCGAGCCCCCATCCCCCATTCAGCTAGCAGGAGAGAAGAACCACCTCTTGCCCACTTCGACCTGGCAGTGGTTGGTGTGTGCTGCAGGGAATTGTTCTGCATCAAACCCAGAGAAATGCGCGTGGTTCTGATTGATTAGAAATCGTCCACCCATCACCTTTCGTTTTGTTTAGAGGCCCATGTGCAGGTCACATTATATACTCTGTCTATACAAGGGAAGGGCAGCAAATGGAGGGAGCTACTGAGCTGCTGCTTACTGCTGGAATGGAGGCAGATGCCTGCCTTTACACATACAAGAAACCTAAATGAATACATTCACGTCGTTGCTACTGCGCATCACACGTTTCGAGGTTATCTTTGATATTTACACACATGTTTGTGGTGGACAGATGCTCCCGCTTTGGAAAATTAGCTGAGCGTTTGGAACCGTTGAGATTTTATTGGTGCTGAATATGTTCTGCTAATTCCCTTTCCCCTGCAATAAGAGTGTTGTGTGCTCTGTGAAGTAAAGGAAAGTATTACAATTAACGGATTAAAGAGGCGCCACCTTTTTTATAAGGAGGTGGTAAAGGCTCTGGAAAATGCTAATCTGAGGGTCTCTTCTCCGAATTGTGGGACATTTCCGGCTTTCTTTTCACAGCCTAAACCACAGGCCAAATTGAATACCTTCAGCCATGTGGTACAGGAAGCTACTTGTGATGATCAATTGTTTGGTACCGTCACGGGCTGCTTTTCGGGATGAGGGTGAGAGCTGTTTTCACAAGCAATAAAGTGGTGTTAATGAACGGCTGAGTTAGATTTGAACTTGCAAAGTGCAGGCACTCATGTTATACAGGAGGGCCAGGTGTGGTTAGGGGCACTACACTCAATCACTAGGTTCTTCGCTCCCGCTCCTCTGCCCAAGGGGAAATATGCCTGTGAAACTGCTTTCTGGAAAATTACATGTGATATGAAAGGCAGAGCCATCCCATTAGAGACCCGTCTATATTTATAGCACTCATTTAGCACCTTGAAATATTCACGTTTTCTGTGTAACAACTTTGCGGCAAGTTAAGGCAATGATCTATTTTTTGCTTCACATCGCATCATCCAGTATGTACTCAATCTGGGTTATGGACTAAAGGGCACAGCAATATATTTGTCTCTATATTACGTTTGTTCTAAGGATTGCCTTAGAAGCGTAATTTGCAGGAGCCCTTGCAGCCGTCACTTCCTTTGGGGTATAAAAGTGTTATCACGTCACTTTTCACACAAATTCCTCCACAGCAAACACTTGCTGGCATAGAAGGATTTATAGATTTTCAGTGGGTGCTTCCTGTTTCAGCTCCCTGCTGGCTGGCCATCTCCTCATATTTATTTATTTATTTATTTATTCATTTGGAATATTCACTTGATGCATGTTAAGACATTTGTTACAAAGGAGACATTCAATGGCAGTGTTGACAATTGTTCAGAGGTTACAAAGGAACAATGGTGGCGGCAGTGCTGTGTAGTCATGGTTTAATTGAACAGCTTTGTTTTTAGTGCTTTTCTAAAAGTTGTGAGGGATTCTTCATTTCTTAAACTGAGCGGAAGCGAGTTCCAAGCTTTAGGGGCTAGTACTTCAAAGCTGGTTCCTCCAGCTTTAACTCTGTTGAATGTTGGGACTGCGAGTCAGTGTAAATATTGGTCACGTATTGGCCCATGGGTAGGGGCCTGTTGTATTCTTTCCGCTAGATAGGCTGTGGTGGTCTGGGCAAGGCATCTGTGCATAATTGTGAAGGCTTTTAATGTTATGCGCTCTTTGACCGGGAGCCAGTGGGCATCTTTCCTTGCCTGGAAGACGTGCTCTCTCCTGGGGATGCTGAGGGCAGCTCTAAGGGCACTGTTTTGTGCAGTTTGCAGTTAATGTTATTTGCGGACATGACCAGGAGTAAGATGTTGCAGTAATCCAATTTTGCGCCGATAGTGGCTCTTGCGATGTTGAGGCAGTTTCCTGGTGATAAGTAGGGTTTCACAGCATTTATGATTTTAGAAGTGAGAGCTACTGACAATGATATGGCATTGACTTGCCTATCCATTGATAGGGTGGAGTCCAGGTAGACCTCAAGGGTTTTCACTGCAGCAGAGGTAATAATGACAGTGTTCTCTACATTGAAGGAGCTGTATTTGTTGTCCAGTTTTTTTTATGGGTTTTCTTTGGGTCCTACCAGTAGTATTTCTGTTTATTCCTCATTTAGACATAGGCCATTGGCTGCCATCTAGGCCTGGATGCGTGCATATGTGTCTTGGAGGGTGTTGCGGTCCTGCTCATAGTTCCCTGTTAGCGGGAGAAGAATTTGTGTGTCATTGGCATAGTTGGTAAAGGCTATGCCGAAATCTTCTAGGTCGCTGAATAAGGGGAGAGTAATAGATTATAGAGGGTAAGGGAGGTGCACGAACCCTGTGGGACTCCACAACTGACAGGTGATGGAGAGGCAGATGCCTGATCAGAAAAGACTCTCATGGCTCGACTATCCAGGAATTATGTGATCCAGACAGTAGCTTCTTGGGAGAAATGGGTTGTATCAGTAAGATGTTTACATAGGATCTTGTGGTCAACCAAGTCAAAGGATGCTGAGAGATCTAAGAGTAGGAGGCGTGAGAACATGCCTTTTTCCATGGCCTCGAGTAGTTGGGTCTTGAGGCCAAGTAGGGCTGACTCTGTGCCATGCCGAGGGCGGAAGACAGATTGTCTTTTTCCCAGGATGTTGTGCGCTTCTAGGTAGGCCTGGATCTGAAGATATGCAGCCTTATCCAGAATTTTCAGAAGGAATGGCACGGTGGTGATTGGGCGGTAGTTGTTTGGGGAGTCTGGGTCAAGGGTAGGTTTTTTTAGAAGAGGCCGAACCCAGGCTTCTTTAAGGGTGAGCGGGACGGTGCTAGTGGCGAAGGAGGTGTTAATGAAGGTAGTGACAAATGGGGCCAGGGCTGTAGCACAGTCTTTGACTAAGTTGGCTGGGCAGATGTCTCCTTTACATAATGATGGTTTGGTCTGCTTCATGATGAGGAGGACTTCAGGGATTGTTACATCCCTAAAAGCGAATGGTTTGCGTGTGTATTTGCTGTGAGGAGTGTCTCCAGCTGGCTGGTTAACTGAGAGTTTAGATGGTGGAGGGTTGGTTTTAGGCAGTTTGTCAAATTGAGTTTTAATTTTGTTCTGGAGTGTTTTAATTTTGTCTAACATAGCATGTTGGATATTGTTACACCATGCTTCGTTTTTCTCAGTAGGTTGTGTTGAGGTGGGAGGGAATGACAGCTCATTGTAGAAGGCGAATAGCTCTTTGGATTGTGAGTTGGCTTTCTCAATTCTAGAGTTGTATGTGGCAGCTTTGGCTTTTGCGATGGCCTTTTTATATTGTTTGGCAACTGTAAGGTATGTGACTCTTGTGGTGGTGTAGGGATTCGTTTGCCAGGAGGTGAGAGCTGCTCGTTTTGTGGTTCGGAATTCTTGGAGTTCTTGAGTGAACCAAGAGTTAGCATGGAGTGAAAGTTTGGCTCTTTTCTTTTCTAGTGGGGCTACAGCGTCCAGTACATTTTTAAGAGTGGTGTTGTAGATCTCGACTAGCATGGTTGGGTCGTTAGATGTGGGACGGGCCAGTGCAAAGGTTTCGAGGAGTTTCATCATAACCATTATGTTGAACTTTCCTATGATCTCTACAAGGCCATATGTCACTTGAAGCCATTTCCTGTGATGTCATAAGGTCAAAGTTCACGTGACTTTTTCTGTGATGTCACGCCCTGCCACTTCATTGGGTCACATTAATGTGACATCATTTCCTATGATGTCATCCTTATGCGAATTTCTATTTTTGAAACTTTAACATTCCTACAAAATTTTTGTCACAGAATTTTGGCATGTATGCCTGTACATAGAGAATGAGTCCCAGTTTACCTTCACTGTCAAGATAATGGTTGTGTGACTTGCAGAACAAAGGTTAGTTCAGATTTTCAACACATTCGTTCCAGAAAGTCATAATTCTATTAAAGACACAGAGGCGAAGTATTATGCTTTTTCTTCAACTTTACTGTTCAGCAGCAAAGAAATAACCAATAAACATGTAACACAAAACTCATTAAAAACTACCATAACCATGTTTTTAGAGTCTTTGTAGTTCATTTCTTATTGGTCCCCAAACTGACCATGTGATGTTTTAAACCAATGAACAAGTCCTTAGTCCTTAAAACCTCTTGTCCTCTTTCCATTCCTCCTCTTTCTTTGATCAGTCGAGGTTGCGTCTGGTGCATTTCCTAAATTCCGTCCGTTCCATTCTAATCCTAGTTCAATTCACGGATTGCTTGTTGTCTGCCGCCATCCCTATAGAAGTAATAAATTAAACAAGGTAACTATAGACCGAAAAAAAGGGTGGGACAATCGTAAATTCAACTACACAGTAAAAATAACCTTCATCTTGTGTATATCACATTATTACCATCTTATTGCCTTCATCAAAACATTGATTCATTAATCATAGTAAACTTGTAAAATGTCAGTACTTTATAATACATTACATTGTTATGATTGAATAGGGTGGGATAATCCTTCGCCTCCGTGTCTTTAATAGAATTATGACTTTCTGGAACGAATGTGTTGAAAATCTGAATTCTATGTCAAGACCGGAGGCTCGGATTATGCTTGTTCAAAGCTTACTCACCACTAACGATGTTGCACTTTCCATAGGTTTGAAATAGAAAGTTTTAAAAGTCGATTCATTCGACCAATCTGCAGACCTCATAATGTCTTCTACTCTAGCTCCTGTTTTAAAGGCTTTCCATCGCTCCTCTAGTTGAATGGGCTCCATATTTCACTATATCAATGCCTGCTTGTACCATCACCTATCTAAGCCATCTGGCTATGGTAGCCGGTGTAATGGCTTTAAATGGTTTACAAATTGCTATCAATAATTGTGACACTCCCGGAGGTCTGACTTCCCTTGTCATATCCTCATACGCTGCTAAGCATCTGACCGGACATAATTTGGTTGTCCCGGGAAGGCTTCATAAGAAATGGAACTCAAACCTGTCTTGGTCCTTCTTGTTATGAGAAAAGTCACTCCACTCAGAGATACACTTTTCCTGTTGACCTCCAGTGCTCTAACATCTGAGGATCTCTTACAGGCTAAAAGACATAAGAGCATGGATAACTTGCCTGAAATCGCTTTCCTGGATAAATCTTGATTATCCGGCCATGATAGAAATAATCTCAACACTCTGTCTACGTCCCATAATTGAATATACTTTTCGCTAGGGGGTCTTATCATCTTTACTCCCTTTACCAATCTACATACCAATGGGTGTTCCCCTATCGCTAAGCCTTCTACGCTAGGGTGTCCTGTCGATATCGCAGACCTGGCCGTGTTGATAGTCCTGTATGCCTTTCCTTGAGCTGCCAGTTGTGCTAAGAAATTATCTATGTGTACTACATCTGTTCCATTGGGATGAATATTCCTCTCCAGACACCAGCTACTCCATCTAGCCCATGCTGATTTATAAGCCTTGGGTGTCCCTGGAGCCCAGGATTCACAAATGATGTTTTCAGCCTCATTCGATAATCCTGGCCTAACCCAAGATCTCCTGAAATCGCCCATATTATCAGGTTGAGTCTTCCTGATTTCACTAGTGGATTGCTGAGATCTCTGGGGTCTCGAACAATTAATTTGTCGTTGGGTAGTGCCACTGGGTTGTGGTGTGGTAATTCCCGCAGGCTGGGAAACCACGCCTGCCCCCTCCAGTCCGGCGTAACTAGTATTAGGGATGCTCTCTGGCGTCTCACCTAGGCTACCGTCCTCACTATCATGGAGAATGGAGGGAACGCATAGTTCGTCTGTTGGCCCCATGACTGCCGGAAGGCATCTGTCGCCTCTGCTTCTGGGTCCGGTCTCCAGCTGAAGAACCGGGGTAACTGCTTGTTTAGTCTTGATGCAAACAAGTCGACCTGGCATGGTCCCCATCGAGTCATCAACTCTTGAAACACCCCTTCATCCAGCTTCCAATCGCTGGCATCTCTGAGGTATCTGGAGTTCCAATCGGCTACTTCGTTCTGATGGCCCGGCAGATATTCCACCGTTACTGAGACTCTCCTCTGAAGACAGAGTTCCCAGAAGTCTTTTGCCAGTTCAGCCAGTAGTTTGGATCTTGTCCCGCCCAGTCTGTTGATGTACCTGACCGCCGATACATTGTCCATTTTTAGCAGGACACAACATTGTGCTCTCTCTTGAGTCCAGCACTTCACTGCAAAGGACCCTGCTAGAAACTCCAGGCAGTTGATATGGAGAGTCGTCTCTCGATCCGACCACCTGCCCCCTGTCAACAGGTTCTCGCATTGGGCTCTCCAGCCCCATCTGCTGGCGTTGGATTCAATGACCAGGTCCGGGGAGGACCCGTTCCATGCAACCATGTAGATTAACCACCATTCCAACTCTTCCCTCACTTCTTGTGAAATGGTCACTTTTGATTTGTAGGAAGCGCCCCTCCTGAGGTGATAGATCTTCAGCCTCTGGAGTGCCCTGTAATGTAGTGGTCCTGGGAATATTGCTTGGATTGATGCCGCTACGCGGCCTACTAATCTTGCAATGTCCCTCAGTGATAGCTCTCCTTTCGCTAGCGTATGTCTTAGCTTTTTTTTGATATCGTTCACTTTGGGAATGGGTAGACTGAGAGTTCCTTGAATAGAGTCCACTATGAACCCCAGGAATTCCATTGACTGTTCCGGAACTATACTGGATTCTTCCCAATTTATTAGAAACCCCAGACTCTCTAATAAATCTATAGTTGTCTGTACCTGCTCTAATAGTGTCTCTCTCTCTTGACACATCAGACATAAATCGTCTAGATAGATTATAAGTCTTATGCCCTGACCTCTGAGGTATGTTACAACCGGTTTCATCATCTTGGTGTAACACCATGATGCTGATGCTAGGCCGAAGGGCAGGCATCGAAATTCCCATGTTGTTTCCTCCCAGACGAATCTCAGAAATCTGCAGCGTTCCTCTGCTATGGGAATAGTCAGGTATGCATCTTTTAAATCTATCCTGGCTAGCCAGTCTCCCTGAATCAAGGTTTCCCTTAAGAGGTGTATTCCCTCCATCTTGAAGTGTCTGTACACCACGTATTCGTTTCGGCCTCTCAGGTTTATAATTGGTCTTGTCTTGTGCTTCCCTTTTACTAGAAACATATTGCTTATGTATCCCTTTGATTGAACTGTTACGGGTTTTATAGCTCTTTTGCTTGCTAGCCCTCGCAATTCTTCTTCTAGTAATAATTTGTCCTCTCTGTTCATTTCTAGACCCCTTGGTGGGTGTCCCTGGTGTGGTTTCTCTAGAAAATCTATGTAAAACCCCTGTGCGGTTTGTATTACCCAGGAATCTCCCGATATAGCCAACCAATTTTTTAAAAATTGAGCTGTCCTCCCCCCTACTTCTGGGATATTTATTTGTGGGTAGACTGTTCTCACCTGGGTTGTTTTGCTGACGTTCCCCTTGTCACCAGTTTCTGCCTCTTCCTCTACTCCTTGATGGAAAGGCGTTTCTCTCCGATCCTCCTGTTCTCGCCACTGTGCTCTGTCCTGATAGGATCGATTATAATCTGAGCGACCCCTGCCTCTGCTGGCCCGTCCAAAAATTTGCCTCCCGAACACTCTCTTGAGTGAGGCTTGCGCCTTGTCCAAAGCTGCATAGGAATTCGCAAATTTGGTTAGCTCCTTGATAAAGGAGTCCCCAAATAGTTTACCCTTCGTAGTTGATGCTGATTCCGAGGAGGCCAACTCGCTCAGCTTAGGATCAATCTTCACCAGCAAAGACCTCCTCCTTTCAGTGTTGATGGCATGGTTGGCGTTTCCCAACATGCATATCGCCCTCTGGGTCCACCCGATTAGAATTGACGGGTCTATCGGCTCTCCTTTGACTTTAGCCTCTTCTCCGATCTGGAGCATTTTTGTGAGGGGTCCTGTCATATCTAGCATCTTGTCTTGGCATGACCGCCAAGATCTATCCAGACCCTTCCTCATATCTTTCGTGTATTTGCTCATGAAAGTAATCATCTTTTCGTCTATTTCGGGTGTGTCCGCTGCACCCTCTGGGAGGTGAGGTCTGGGGCATTCTGCCCTCATCTTACTTCTAGCCTCTTTGGCTAGTGGCGCTCTCAAGCGCTTCTTTAAATAGGCCGCTTTTCTTTTTGGCGGCTCCCACTCTGAGGATTTGGGTGAATTAGAGCCTCCGGATCGAAGTCATCATCCCCTGCACCATCCTCCTCTGTCTCCTCTTTTTTCTTTTTCTTAGGCGCTTTGTGGCCTTCCTCCTCAGAAGAGTATATAGAAAGTACTTCTTCCTCTTCTGAGTATTCCTCCTCCCAGTCGTCCTCACCCTCCTCCGAGGTATCTGAGGATCGTTCCTGTCCCCTGCTAGGCCTTGCTCTTATCCTTCTCCTTTTACCACTCTTCTGTTTTGGTGGTGTGCCCGGGGGGGTGTGGGCTTCCTCTGCCCTGCAGGCTGCTTTTCTGCCCCCTTTAGACTTTTCCTTAGCCTTTAGCCCTTTTCTTCCAGACCCTGTGAGAACTTGAGCCAGTCATCCATCAGAGCTATCTGCTGTGGTCCATGTCCCAGCGAGGCCCACAGGGCTTTTTGGAGGACCTGAGTCATCTCTGTGTGGCTCCCCTTTTGGCTAACACTAGCCTTCCCCTCATCACTGGAGGAGCTCATGTTCACACAGAAAACACTGGGGAAATTCAAAAGTATATAATATATACCAGGGTTTAAGATATTTCTTGTATTCCCTCTGTAAAGAGAGATAATAAATATATATACATAGGTATATATATATATATTTTAAATGATCACCTGGTTTGTTATTATATATATACATAAATATATATATGCCAATTGTCAGGTTTTGCTTGGGACTGTGCCTGTAATATGGTGCGGTACCTTAGAATGGCCTGCAGGGGCGCTGTCGTGTTCCTGATAGAACGCTGCGCTCTGAACGAACGCTGCGTTCTGAAGCGGAACGAAGGATATATATTTATAGATCTTTCCGATCTAAAAACAAAGCTGGTGCTTAAAGATGCGCGTCGCATTCACTCGTAACGTCTCAGCAATGAGGTATAGAGAAAGGAGAGAGAGAGAAAGCGCCGAAACTACACGGTCCCGTCGCGCTCTCTCTTCCGTGCATGCAGTGCCCTCTATGTCGGGTCTATGAAGTTGCGGTCACCGGAGCACCAGCCCCGTCGCGGCCGCAACTTCACAGAAACCGATCAAACTAATGCGGATATGCTTCGCCGCATGTCAGCAGTGCGTGCATGTGTGTGCGTAATAGTAAAGTAAACAAACATACTTCACAACTCTCACACAAAGTAAGGAAAATAAAAGGCACTTAACTCGCTGCCGAGCAGCAAAGAAAGAGGAGGAATGGAAAGAGGACAAGAGGTTTAAGGACTAAGGACTTGTTCATTGGTTTAAAACATCACATGGTCAGTTTGGGGACCAATAAGAAATGAACTACAAAGACTCTAAGAACATGGTTATGGTAGTTTTTAATGAGTTTTGTGTTACATGTTTATTGGTTATTTCTTTGCTGCTGAACAGTAAAGTTGAAGAGAAAGCATAATCCAAGCCTCCTGTCTTGACATAGAATTCAGATTTTCCACACATTCGTTACAGAAAGTCATAATTCTATTAAAGACACGGAGGCGAAGGATTATGCTTACTCTTCAACTTTACTGTTCAGCAGCAAAGAAAAACATTTCCAAAGAACATGAATACAAATTTATAAAAACTACAATAACCATGTTTTTTGAACATTTGTAGTTCATTTCTATTGGTCTCCAACTGACCACGTGACCATTTCTAAACCAATAAAACAGTCCTCAATGAACAAATACTCCTGTCCTCTTTCCCTTCTTCCTCTTTCTTTGACTCTGCGAGGATGAGTTCTGTACGTCTTTGATATTCTCTTCCATTCTCAATTTCCCATCTGTTTGCCATCTGACATCGTCCCTAGAGAAAAACATAATTTATAACAGTGACTATAAATCGAGTACAGGGTGGGTCAATCGTATAATACCACATCTAGTAATAACTTGTATAAACATTGAACATTAGCAACATCATCATATTCATTATACCTCTTAAACGATTTTTTGCATAATGATATCAGAAACATGTTATGTAAACATCTCATTCTTACGATTGATCGGGTGGGATAATCCTTCGCCTCCGTGTCTTTAATAGAATTATGACTTTCTGTAACGAATGTGTGGAAAATCTGAATTCTATGTCAAGACCGGAGGCTCTGATTATGCTTGTTCAAAGCTTACTTACCACTAACGATGTTGCACTTTCTAAAAGTTTAAAATAGAAAGTCTTAAAAATCGATTCATTCGACCAATCCGCCGATTTCATGATGTCTTCTACTCTAGCCCCTATGTTATATGCCTTAGTAGCTATCGCTCCTCTGACTGAATGAGCGCCATATTTCTCAATATTTATGCCTGCTTCTGCCATCACCCACCTAAGCCATCTGGCTATGGTCGCCGGTCTAACCGCTTTAAAAGGTTTACAAATCGCTATTAATAGTTGAGTTACCCCCTGGGGTCTTATTTCCCTCGTCATATCTTCGTATGCCTTTATGCATCTAACTGGGCATAATTTTGGTTGATTTGGAAAAGCCTCATATGAAATAGATTTCAAACCTGTCTTAGTCCTCTTCGAAATGAGGAAGGTCACTCCATTGGGGGACATACTCTGCCTATTAATCTCCAGTGCTCTGATATCAGACGATCTTTTACATGCTAACAGACATAAAATCATAGCTAATTTACCTGAAATTGCTTTACGTGTCAAATCTTGATTATCTGGCCATGTCAAAAATAGTCTCAGGACCTTATCTACATCCCATAATTCACTATATTTCTCGTTAGGCGGTTTAATCATTTTTACTCCTCTTAATAGTCTACAAACTAATGGGTGTTCCCCAATCGCTAGTCCATTAACTCTAGGATGTCCAGCCGATATCGCAGACCTGGCCGTGTTAATGGTTCTATAAGCTTTACCTTGCGCTGCCATCTGAGCTAAAAAATTTGCTACATGTACTACATCCGTTCCATCGGGATGTATGTTCCTCTCCAAACACCAGCTACGCCATCTAGCCCATGCTGATCTATAAGCCTTGTGTGTTCCGGGGGCCCAGGATTCGTTGATGATGTTCTCAGCCTCATTCGATAGTCCTGGCCTAATCCAAGATCCCCTGAAATCGCCCACGCTACCAGGGTGATTCCTCCTGACCTCACCAAAGGGTGACTGAGACCTCTGGGGTCTCGTATTATTAATTCTCCCTTGGGTAAGGTCAGTGGGTTTTGATAAGACATCTCCAGAAGACTGGGAAATCATACCTGACCTCTCCAATCTGGCGTTACAAGGATTAGTGATGCCCTCTGACGTCTCACCTGAGCAAGGGTCCTCATTATCATGGAGAACGGGGGA
This sequence comes from Ambystoma mexicanum, assembly GCF_040938575.1. NCBI lineage: Eukaryota > Metazoa > Chordata > Amphibia > Caudata > Ambystomatidae > Ambystoma > Ambystoma mexicanum. Next base: position 255,252,735 of record NC_090934.1, on the reverse strand, counting down.
AATGCATAGTTCCTCTGATAGCCCCAGAATTGCAGGAAAGCGTCTATCGCCTCTGCCTCCGGGTCCGGTCTCCAGCTGAAAAATCGGGGTAATTGTCTGTTCAACCTCGATGCAAAAAGATCGATCTGGCATGGACCCCACCGAGACATTAGTTCCTGGAACACCCTCTCGTCCAGTTTCCAATCGCTGGAGTCTCTGAGGTATCTGGAATTCCAGTCGGCCACTACATTCTGTTGGCCCGGCAGATATTCTGCTCTCACTGAAACTCTTCTTTCCAGACAAAGTTCCCAAAATTCCTTCGCTAGTTCCGCAAGAATTCTGGATTTTGTCCCTCCCAGCCTGTTGATATATCTGACTGCTGAGATATTGTCCATCTTTAGAAGGACACAACATTGAACTCTCTCTTGTGTCCAGCATTTGACTGCAAACGATCCGGCCAGTAATTCTAGACAGTTTATATGGAGATTCGTCTCCTGATCCGACCATCTGCCCCCTGTCGATAGATTCCCGCAACGGGCTCCCCAGCCCCATCTGCTGGCGTCTGATTCTATGATCAGGTCCGGGGATGAACCAAATATGGCTCTCCCGTTCCATGCATCCATATGAATGAGCCACCAATTCAACTCTTCCCTCACTTCTGGTGAGATGTTCACTTTTGATTCGTATGAAGCGCCCTTTCTGAGGTGATATATCTTCAATCTCTGGAGTGCCCTGTAATGTAATGGCCCCGGGAAGATTGCTTGAATTGAAGCCGCAAGGCGTCCCACCAATCTCGCTATGTCCCTCAGTGATATTTCTCCCTTTGCTAGTGTGTGTCTCAATTGTTTCTTGATCTCGTTCACTTTGTGAATGGGTAAACTGAGGGTTCCCTGATCCGAGTCCACTATGAACCCTAGGAATTCCATCTTCTGTGTTGGGATTAAGCTGGATTTCTCCCAATTTATAATGAAGCCCAGGTTTTCTAATAATTCTATTGTTAATTGCACTTGTCCTACCAGTGTTTCCTTCTCCTGGCACATCAGACATATATCGTCTAGATAAATTATGAGTCGTATCCCTTGAGCTCTGAGGTGTGATACTACTGGTTTCATCATCTTGGTGAAACACCATGGGGCTGATGCCAGTCCGAAAGGGAGGCATCGAAACTCCCATGTCGTTCCTCCCCAGATGAATCTCAGAAATCTGCAGTGTTCCTCTGCTATGGGAATAGTCAGGTATGCATCCTTCAAGTCTATTCTGGCTAGCCAGTCTCCCTGAAGTAGAATATCCCTTAGTAGGTGTATCCCCTCCCTTTTGAAGTGTCTGTATACCACGTAACTGTTTAGACCTCTCAGGTTGATTATTGGTCTTGTCTTGTGTTTACCTTTTACTAGGAACATATTGCTTATGTAACCCTTTGACTGATCTGAAACTGGACGTATGGCTTTTTTGTTTACCAAACCTCTCAACTCTCTTTCTAACAATATTTTGTCTCCTCTGTTCAAAACTATTCCCTTTGGTGGTTTCTCCTGCTGGGGTGTGTCTAGAAAATCTATATAAAAAACCCTGCGCAGTCTGAATCACCCAGGTATCCCCTGATATGTTCAACCAATTCTGTAAAAATTGGGCGGTTCTCCCACCCACTTCTATGGTATTTACGCCTGGGATTGGTGGTCTCACCTGGATTGTTCTGCTGACGTTCACCTCGCCAGTTTCTGCCTCTTCCTCTACCTCTCGAAGGGAAGAACGGTGTTTGTTTGCGTTCCTCATAATCTCTCCATTGTGATCTGTCATGATAGGATCGATTGTATTGGAACCGGCCAGCCGAACGACCCCTCCCTCTGCTGGCCCGTCCAAAAATCTGTCTCCCGAACACTCTTTTAAGGGAGGCTTGAGCTTTGTCTAAAGCTGCATATGAATTTACAAATTTGGTGAGCTCCTTTATGAAGGAGTCCCCAAACAATTTCCCTTTTGCCGAAGTGGCAGATTCTGAGGAGGCCAATTCACTCAATTTTGGATCAATCTTCACTAGTAACGATCTCCTCCTTTCTGTCGTAATAGCATGATTAGCGTTTCCTAACATGCATATCGCCCTCTGTGTCCATCCGATAAGTATAGCCGGGTCAATCGGCTCTCCTTTCGTCTTCGCTTCTTCTCCCATCTGGAGAATTTTTGTGAGGGGCCCCGTCATATCCAACATCTTGTCCTGACACGAACGCCAGGATCTGTCCAGGCCCTTCCTCACATCTTTGGTAAACTTACTCATAAAAGTTATCATTTTTTCATCTATTACCGGCGTGTCCGCCGCTCCCTCAGGGAGAAGAGGTCTGGGGCATTCCGCCCTCATCTTGCTTCTCGCCTCTTTGGCTAATGGCGCTCTCAGGCGCTTCTTTAGATATGCTGAAATCCTCTTGGGAGGTTCCCATTCTGAGGATCTGGGATGGATCAGGGTTTCTGGATCGAAATCCCCTTCATCTGCTATCTCCTCCTCCTCTTTCTTCCTTTTCTTTAACGCTTCCTGATCATCGTCTGAGGAGGATATAGATAACACTTCCTCTTCATCGGGGTATTCTTCCTCCCAGTCATTCTCGCCCTCCTCTGAGGAATCTGAGGATGATACTCGTCCCCTGCGAGGCACCGTTTTACCCTTTCTCTTTCTTTTGCCACCTTTCTTTTTAGGTGGAGTGCTCGGGGGGGTGTGGGCTTCATCCGCCCTGCGAGCTAAATTACTGCCCCCTTTTGTCTTCATTCGAGCCTTAAGGCTCTTATCCGCCTCCAGGCCCTGGGATAGTCTGAGCCAATCCTCCATCAGCGCTATCTGCTGCGGATTATGTCCCAGAGAAGCCCCCAGGGCTTTCTGGAAGACAACATTCATTTCTGAATGGCTCCTCTTTTGGCTGACCCCAGCCTTCCCCTCATCACTAGAGGAACTCATGATTCCCAGGCCCTGGGGCAAAATGTTATGATATGATATATAATTATAATATATATATATATATATATATATATATATATATATATATATACTCAAATATATATATAAGTATATATACCAGGATTTCCTTGGTATAATTTATCCAAATATAGGAGTAGATCTCAAATTTACAGGTTTTACCTGGGACTGTGCCCGGTTTATGGTGCGGTGACAGAGTATTGCCTGCAGGGGCGCTGTAGAGCTGATAACAGGACGCTACGCTCGAGCGATGCGTGTTGTTGTTGCTCTTAATCCAATATATATCCGAGAGTCTCCCTCTGGGATCACACAACGTTCGTTCTGAACTGAATCCAAACACACGAAATATTATGAAGGAGAGAGCGCCGGAACTACGCGGTCCCGTCGCGCTCTCTCTTCCGTTATATAGTGCCCTCTATGACGGATCGCCGGCGTTGCGGCCGCCGGAGCACCAGCCCCGTCGCGGTCGCCGCTCCTCAGAGCCGCCTTTCCGTCGCGGAAATGTTCCGCCTGATATCGTAAACACCACACGTCACACTAAGTGAAATAAACATGCATACACAGATTTCGAACTGTTAAATATAGAAGAAAGTACTTAACTCGCTGCCGAGCAGCAAAGAAAGAGGAAGAAGGGAAAGAGGACAGGAGTATTTGTTCATTGAGGACTGTTTTATTGGTTTAGAAATGGTCAGTGGTCAGTTGGAGACCAATAGAAATGAACTACAAATGTTCAAAAAACATGGTTATTGTAGTTTTTATAAATTTGTATTCATGTTCTTTGGAAATGTTTTTCTTTGCTGCTGAACAGTAAAGTTGAAGAGTAAGCATAATCAGAGCCTCCGGTCTTGACATAGAATTAGAAAAGCCTTGCTCTGTTGGTAGAAAGAAGGGTGGTTGTGTTTCAAGACCAGCTGCTAACAGAGATCTCTGAATGACTGATAAATAACAGGTTTCAAAGCTTGAATGCATCAAGCAAGGGCTTGTCCATTGCAGAGATAAGTGCGTCACCTGGAGCTTCAAAGTTGCTGAATTTAGTTTTTTATTCAATGTTACAGAGGTCCATCCAGTAGTCGGAAACACACCATGCAAGATAGCGATATATTTGAGTCCTTTCTCTGTTTCTATTAAAAACTACCCAAATGCCAATTCGAACATGTGCCTTTCCCAGAATGCCTTGCTTAATGGCATATTTTTTAGTGGTGTTGTGGTCGTTATTTGACACAAAATGTGATTTTATTTCCACGATTCTTGCATAGCTGCTTGTAATGTTTACCAGAGCCTGTTTTTTTCACCCATTACTGAGTATTCTTTTTAAGCACTCTTCTAGTAATGGGAGAACAAAAACATCGTAAGGTCGATTCAGAAATGCTAGAATAAAAAGGGTTTCTGCCGTGAGTGGTACACGGAGGGATGCTGGGTAACCTGCAGCTCTCCGTGCGGAATCGACATCAAGAGATTTCGGAAACATAATTTTTGTAAATGGGGCAGCTAGTGATCGCTTGTCCGTGCGCCCCGAAATTGCAAGTTAAAAAAAAAGATTGGCGTGTGTTTTGTTATGTTATTGGTATACCTTTGTGCATTCGTAAATGTTAATGTGTGTTGCGACAGTTAAGCCAATTATTTATTTTATGGTATTTTTTGCTCAGTATGTTTTTAACAGGTGATTCATTTCTGCGCCTTACTCTCAATCACCCCCCCCCCCTACACGACCCCCTGTGGTGCAGTGAAGAGCACCTCTTTCATCATTTTCAGATCAGTGTCTCGTCTCACTCCAGTGCACATTTCTACTCTCGCCAGCATCTCTGTTCATGCCAACATGTAGTGATACCGATCATTACCTGGAGTCCATGTGGAGTCAGAAGCTCACGCATGCAGTGAAACAAAAATACCTCTAGACACTGTTAAGTCAGTGGACAGGCGTGCACGAATACATACCCATTACTTGATGTCCCTGAAGAACCAGCAGTTAAAGAGTGCAGTACTGCATTAGCATTGGCTGCAGTACTACTGATTAGTTACTAGATGTCCCTGTAGAGTCAGAACACATTCTCCACTGCTGCTGGAAACCGAGAAAAAGAATGCACAATGCGCTCAAAGCAAAACCAGCCTCTGGTGCTTTTCAGTGGGTTGGGGGAGGGAGGGGCTAGATGGAGCCCCTGCAGCTGCATAGCTCCAAGCTGATTTTGGAATCTGCTGTGGTTCCGTCTTGGCTAGCCCGGCCTACATGAAGAATTTAGTATATAAAGACATTAAGAGATTTTTGGAAGCACCATTTTTGTAATCGGGGCTACCAGTCATCAATTGCTTAGGTCTGCCTTATTTTATGTACTAAAAGGGGGAGATTAACTGACATGAAGATAATGCCATACTGTGACTGTCCACTGGGTGTCACTTTCTCTCTAATATCCATCTAGATACTGTGTCTGACAAGAGGCGTGGCTCAAGGGTTGCTGGGTGTGGCCAAAAGGGCCAACTGCACCCATAGACAATCCTTTTGGGGGAATGGAGGCAGGTAACCCACACATTTGGAAACAAGATTTTATTTGCGTACTGAATACATTGAAACAAAAAAAAACATATTCAATGTCCACAAGCCATAGCTATTGGTTTTGTTTGTGCTACTCTGTAGTCTAATAAACCGACTGTATCACTTCTAGGGACACCCAAGTTCGGAAGCTGAGCCACAGTCAGAATAAATCATTTGCCAAAGACCACACACACTGGTGAACTGGTGAAATCAGGATTTAAGCCCCTGTCTGCAATTTAGGTTCTTTATCAGATGCACCCCAGATCTGGTTAGATCAACTGTGTGTTTACAGGGCTAATATACTTTTGAACATTATACAGATATCTTGACAAGTGGACAAATTGCATAATAAATTAGCATGAAAATATATAAGTAATTTCTCCTTCTGCCCTTCACCCCATCTGTCTCTCCTTCCATTCTTAAACTGTGTCTGTTTTCACTCCCTCGCTTTCTTTACCTCTCTGTCACACCACAAGCCTCATTCCCTTTACCTGGGACAAATGATATGGTACTGAGGAACACAGAAGGTCAACATTCTCTCCAAAAAGCTCAATCAAGCAGTTTAATATCTCGTTAAAATAATGTAACATTCATCAGGGCACTCAGTCAGTCTTTGTGGCCGTCTTTTATATGTCAGAGGGACTGCAAGGCCTTCAGTTGGAGAGGAGGGCGCATTTGCCATCATTCCTTTTAAACACACTTCTCCATTTGTTCCTTACTTGCTGCAGCCTGGGCTGGCCCTAGGATTTGCGGGGCCCTGGGCGGCAAAAGATGTGTGAGCCCCCCTAATTTGCAAAAACAGTGACATCAGTGATATCACAGAATGAGTCTTTAGCACGCAAAGGTATCATGGGAAGTTAAATTAGAAACATTTTGTCATGCCAAAGGTATTAGCCAAGACATTGTGATATCCGGTATATGAATTGTCAATATTAATATTTACGTATGTGGCAATATCAGGAGTGAGGCCTTTTTTCGAAGTAGGAGACAGCTAAATACCTTGTACAGACTTCCTATTTTTACAGACAAGGCTTAGTGTGATAAAAGGATTTGGCCGGGAGCACACACTTTGGTTAAGTGAAGAAGCCGTGCATTGAGACCCGTCTGCAATTCAGGAACTTGAACACATCTCTTCCCAGATGTAATTGGTAGAAATACTGTTTGCAAAAATCTTTTTGAAACTTTGGTTTGAAAACACTATCTGTGGAAGGCATTGCAAACATCTGGTGATTGTGTTTTGCTATCTGAATCGTACTGCTGTTTTTGCAGAAGTTTCACGATTGTTTTTATTTTTATTGTGTATATTTGGGCTATACTAGCGCCTAGACGACTACGGGCTTAGTGCGCTTTACAAATGTAAAAAGAAAGAATTAGCAATGTGCTTTTATTTCTGAAGCTACAGTTAAGGATTATCTTGACTGTCAAAAAATAAATTACAAATAATAACTACGTTTATCAAGGGCTGCTCACTAAAAAATGACACGGGAGCCTCATTAATGTACACCCTGAGCCTTAATTGGAGGGGGTGAGCAGGCCAAAACTGTTCGCCCGGTTAGAATAGCAGGGGATCCTACAGCAGAAAGTTGCAAAGGCAACTGAGAGGGTTAGGCGACTGTTGCTGACATGTTATACGTTTAGACCTCCCTGTAAATCATATGTCTTATTTCCTATCACTGCAGCAACATGTGTTATAAAATGTGGTGTTTTGACATTCGCTGCAAATCCACAGGTGAGGTGAGTGCAACTTTTCACCCAGCCAGCCTTCCAAAATTAATTCTAGTGCATGGCGGCAGCGCAGTCTCTCCCCAGCCTTCCCAGTTTCCTGGTTCTCTTATCCCTGACACCCACCGGCCCTGATTGGCCCAGCAATCTCGCCCACAACACATGCCTAGTGACCTGTGAGGAGCGAGGCATCGGCTCCATTGGCTGCAAATCCCCAGGTGAGGTGAGTGCAACTTTTACCCCATTCCCCCAGCCAGCCGTCCAAAATTAATCCTAGTGCCGTTAAAAGGACGTAGTGCATGGCGGCAGCTCAGTCTCTTCCCGGCCTTCCCAGATTCCTGTTTCTCTTATCCCTGCCTCCCACCGGCCCTGATTGGCCCGGCAATCTCACCCACAACACAGGCCTAGTGACCTGTGAGCAGCGAGGCATTGGTGCAATTCGCTGCAAATCGCCAGGTGAGGTGATTGCAACTTTACCCCCATACCCCCATCCAGCCTTCCAAAATGTATCCTAATGCCTTAAAAAGCACATAGTACATGGCGGCAGCGCAGTCTCTCCCCAGCCTTCCCAGATTCCTGGTTCTCTTGTCCCTGCCTCCCACCGGCCCTGATTGGTCCATTGCACCCTCATCAAGGGCACCCCAGGGCAGCCCTCTGCCCGTGCAGCCCCAAGGCTAAGGGCCCCAAGGCAAAGGGCGGCTCCAACTGAGGTGGCTCCAGAAAGTGTCTGCAGGTGTCAGCAGGGGAAGCCAGTAGCCAGCCGTCAACCAACATCAACAAAGAAGGTAGTGGTGGCCAGGGTGGGGAGTAGAGCAATCACTCTAATCTGGAAGCCCTGACGCACAACAAACCTACTTAAATGGTGATAGTACTGTGGTTGTTAGCTTGTACCCTCTAGGATAATACTGTGGTTGTTAGCTTTTGCCATCTAGGATAGTACTGTGGTTGTTAGCTTGTGCCCTGTAGGATAGTACTGTGACTGTTGGCTTGCGCCTTCTAGATATAATTATGAACATTGGCCTGCATTGCATCTAAATAGGATTATAAATGTTATCATGTGTCACACTTACAATCTTGAATGTCAGCAAGTGCCAAACTTAGAACTATGAATATCAGCATGTGCCACATTCAGATAGCATTTTGAACATTTGCCCGCGCTGGACCCAGACAGAACTGTGAAAGAAAGCAAGCACCACACTTAGATATAATTGTAAACATTAGCCTGCATCACATCTAGATAAAATCGTGAATGTTACCGAATGCCACACTTAGATATAATTGTGAACATTTGCCTGTGTCGCATGTAGATAGGATTGTGAAGATTAGCAAGTGCCATGCTTAGATGGAATTGTGAATGTTAGCAAGTGCCACACTTAGAAAAGTGAATCTTAGCAAATGCCACACTTAGATAGAACTGCAAATGTTAGAGTGTGCCACACTTAGATAGAATTGTGAATGTTAGCAAGTGCGACACCTAGAACTGTGAATATTAGCATGTGCCACATTTAGACTGAATTGCGAACAGTAGCCCACGTCGCATCGAGATAGGATTGTGAAGGTTAGCAAGTACCACATTTAGATTGAATTGTGAACATTAGCCTGTGCCGGATACTGACAGAATTGTGAATGATAACAAGTACTACACTTTGATAGAATTGTGATTGTTAGCAAGTCCCACACTCAGATAGAATTGTTGTGAACACTAGCCTGCGTCACATCTAGACAGGATTGTGAATGTGGGCCAGTGCCACATCGAGATAAAATTGCGATTACTAGCTATTGCCACATTTAGACTGCATTGGGAATATTACTGAGGCCAGATTTAGATAGCATTATGAATACTAGCTTGCTTTGCATATACACAGGATTTTGAAGAGGAGCCAATGCCACATTTGGATATAATTGTGAATATTGACATGCGTCATGTATAGGTTTGTGAATATTAGGCAGTGGCAGATCTAGAAAGAAATGCAGAGATATTCACGCGCCACATCTAGAAAGAACGTGGAAATTTAGCACATCACTTCTAGATAGCGGGGCCAATAACCAACCCACTAACAATTTCACCCCTCTGCATACACCTCTCAAACTCTAACCAAACACAACCACAACCCTAACGCACAACAAAACTGTACAAACTTCACTACACCACAACAACAAAACAAACCACACAGCTTCGCACAACAGCACACGATGGCTATCAACCGGAAAGCACCCCAAGCTCAGCGAACGGTGTTAACCGAACTGAATCTGCAAGCAGCACATCACTGCTCTCTTGCACTTGTCCCGCTCATTCCCACTAATTCACCTCCACACCCCTTTCCCTTCTCAGATCTGCCAGAGTGCCAGGGGACCACTCCGGTGGTGATAGGGCGCAGTACAAATATCCATTAAGCTTTAATATTTAACATGCGGATGAGTACGGCTCCCTCACTTCACTCAGTGTGGGAACGTTTGCCCTCATAGCAAACCTAGAAAGCTGGCACCTAAGAATATATGCACAGTAAGTAAATATATCTTAAAGTGAAAGAGAAAAATGTAGTTCAATTGACCTTTCCCCTTAGAAGAAAGTGCACTAGAGAAAAGAGAATTGGCCTTTCAAAAGAAGTAGTCAACAACAGAAAAAAAAACCTGAGAGAGGACATTTTCCAATAAATAAGCTGGCAAAGTATAAAAGGTACTCCCCTTTTAAACCCAGCCATGTGTAGTGAAATATTCCCTGGAAATCAAAATCCCAATACGAACATGTGCTTTGATGATAATTGCATGTGTCTGCACTGGAAACATGACAACCTGGTTGAACTCCTGGTAGCCAAATGCTTGAGCAAGTTTGCCGACCTCAAAAACACCCAAGGGGGTTGCGTCCTCCCTGTGAAAAAAGTTACACTGTCCATCCTTTACTTGTGCCCTGAATAGCAGCACATGGCCACAATCAGGGAACAATAACTGCACCAGTCTCCAGGATTGCAACCTCTCTTGACACATCCTGGGCAAATATTTAGGACTCACTTGCCCTCTCATCATTTCCCCTCCTCAACCCCATATCTGGCTTTCAACAATACTCCGCTTTATGAAGATGACTTGAAAAGTACACATAGCATAGTATGGTACCCACTCAAATATATAAATCATGACAGAAATATGTTAAGCAAAAAGTGTACAATTGGGTATTGATATGATATGATATTTTATTTGTATCGCGCTCATACACACGTGTTTCAGAGCGCAAGGAGTTAGGGGGGAACAAGGGAGGATAAAACAACGATCTTACTAGGCCCAGTGACATTGACAACGCACAAGTGCAGGGGAGAGGGAAGGGGAAAGTGCAAGGGAGACGTTAGAGGTGGAAAGTGCTGAGCAAGGGATAAACACAACAACAACTAGTAGTGCAGCCAGCAAGGTGGCAAGTGTAAGGTTTCAATCACAGACTAGAGATGTCTGATAAGTGTAGGTAAGTGCACTGTAGGGTTACAGATACAGACCCAAGTGCAAGGGTTGCCAGGAGGCAGTGCAGGTGTGTGGCTTGGTGGACAAGGGACCTGGGCCCGAAATCAGAGGGTTGCCAGGTGAATGGAGAGGAAGCAGACAGATTAGCAGGGGAGAGGAAGAGCAAAGGCAGAAGCAAAGAGGAAGGTCTTGAGGTGCTTCTGGAACCGGAGATGGTTCTCCTCAAGTTTCAGAGTAGCAGGGAGGCTGTTCCATATGGAGGCCCCAGCCAAGGAAAGAGAGCTACCCCCAACTCGTTGCTTGGAAAAGCGACTGACCCTGAGGGAGTTGGAGGTGGAGGAGCGCAGAGCTCGATTGGGAAGGTATTTACGGAGGGAGAGTTGAAGGTATTTTGGACCCAGGCCCCAGAAAGCCTTGTGGACAATGAAGAGGGTCTTGAATTTAACCCTTGCAGCCACTGGGGGCCAATGAAGAGATTTCAGGGCTGGAGAGATACAATCCAAGGGCTTGAGGCCAAGGACAAGTCTTGCAGTCCTTTTCTGGATGAGTTGCAGAGGGCGGAGAGTAGAAGCAGGCAGATTTAGAAAGAGGCTGTTTCAGTAGTCAAGCCTAGAGAGAACCAGATCCCTAGACATATTGAGCTTCTGGGGAAAGAAGAGGAAGCAGCTGGTAGTTTGACTACTCAGAGACATCAGAGATGTGCAGAGAAAAGGAAAGTGTGGTGTCGAAGATGACCCCAAGGTTCTTAACCTCACAGGTGGGAGCAGGAAGAGGGCCAAAGGGAGGCCAGCCAGAGGGTGACAGGAAAGGAGGGTGTAGGTGTGCCAATGATGAAAATCTTACTCTTATTGGCATTAGGGCAGAGATCATTGGCGGTACACCAATCCTGGATGGCAGACAGACAGTCAGAGATGAGAGAGGGATAAGAGGTGGCAGAGGGAAGCCTGAAAACGAGCTGAGTGTCATCCGCATAGCACTGAAAGTTGGATCAGATAGCAGCAATGCGGTGGGGAAGGAGTGCCAGGTATTGGTTGAAAAGCCAATGAGAGAGGTTAGACCCGGGGACACCACAAGTAGAGAGTGCGATGGAGGAAAGGAAGGACCCAAGTTGGACCTGGGAGGGTCGGTCAGAGAGGAAAGAGGTCAGCCAGGCTGGGCCTGATCAGTGATACCCAGGTTATCACGGAGATGGTTGAGCAGGATGGCATGGTTGACCGTGTCAAAGGCAGAAGAGAGATTGAGTAGGATGAGGACAGAGGGAATGTTGGAGTCAAGGTTGGAGAGCAGATCTTCACGGATGTTCAGGAGAGCAGTTTCTGTGCTTCTGGCAGCTCTGAAGCCAGACTGGTAGTCATGGAGACAACCAACAGAGTCGGTGTGAAGATTAAGCTGGGAAATGGCCAGCTTTTCAAAGAGTTTGCCCAGGAAAGGCGTGATAGAAATCGGCAATAGTTAGCCAGGCAAGATGGTTCGGCTGTGGGCCTTTTAAGAAGAGGGCGCACAAGAGAGTGCTTCAGAGGGGAGGAGAAGGCTCCGGAGGTGAAGGAATGGTTACAGAAGTCCGCCAGAGCCAGAGCAAGGGTGTCAATATGGTCCTTTATGGTTTTGGACGAACAGGGAAGAAACTGTTTTGACAAGACTTTCATAGATCGAAACGTCTGGAAATCTCATTGGGGGAGAACAGAGGAAAAGATGAGAAGGAGGGAGGAGATGCGGCTGAAGGGGGGGCAGAGGTAACAGAGAGAGAATGGGGGGGAGGAGAGGACGAGAGGGTGGACAGGATGTCCTGTTTTGTTTAGACAAAATGAGAAGCCAGGGCCATGCAAAGGGCCTGGGAGGTCACAGGAGAGGTAGAGACTGCAGCAGGGTTGGCCAGCTCCTTGCAGATTTTAAAGAGTTCGGCCGAGTTGTTATATGCCTTAGAGACGCAGGCTTGGATATGGGCTCTCTTCTTAGTGCAGACAAGGAGCCAGTATTGCCTTTGGAACAGGCAGCAGGCCAGTTTGTCAAAGGATGCACAAGAAGCCCGCTATTTCCTCTCAGCCATCCTACAATTGCATTTAAGGGTAACTAGGTCAGAGTCATACCAAGAGTTGCACTTGGCTTTGGGCTTCAGGCGGATCCTTATGACAGGGGCAAGAACATCAAGAGTATCAGAGATAGAGGAGTAGAGCATGGAAAGGGCTGTGTCAGGATGTGAGTCAACCTGAGGCGGAGGAGGAGGAGAGAAGGTGGTAGCGAAAGCCTCAACTGACACACTCTTCATGGGTCGGGTGACCGAGAAGGTAGGTGGTATTATTCCCCCATCTTGACTGGGAGAATACAAATACCAGAATGCAATTCAGCAAAAGCAAAAAAATTGCCTTTTTTATTTTCAAGACGTATAAGAACATGTAATGTGTGAAAAGGTTACCTTTTTGTGTATTTTACAATTGCAGGGTTTACATATGATGTGATGAAACAAATCACATTTTACCCCAAATGAAAGCTTTTTGGTGCGTTAAATATGAACATCTGAAAATAATGTAGCTAATTTAAAACTGTTTTGTGTGATATATTGTAATTGACCTGGTGGAGAGTGTAGATTTAGGCAGCTAACTGGTGCTTTGTGTGTGCTTTCAGAACGAAAATGTCTATTTGCATTTCTTAACACAGAAACGTTACAAACATCCCCTCCAAAACAATGGTCTCTTAAATGGGCTATCACTTGTAAATCGCCCCACTTTAAATGGAATCACACAAAAAGCCAGTAAAAAAAGCCAGAATGGGAGATTTGGCTGAATTTCGGCCGTTCAAAAATTCCAAACGGCCGAAAAGTTCTACCAAATCCCCCATTCGGTGCTAAGGGCTGCGGAGGCAGCAGGGTGTCCCCCGCACCCTTGTTCTCTATATTGTGAGCGGGGTTGTAGGGGTGTCCCCTGCAGCAGATCCCAAAAAGCAAAACAAAAAAGGAAAGGTCCCTGCAGCGCCGGTTCCCGATCACGGAAGTGAAAAGGAACAGGCGTCGCAGGGACACAGCTAGTCGGCAGCACACATCGAAGTGTACAGCCGCCGGGTAAGTAGGGGTTTGGGGGTGTGGGTGTGGGCGGGGGCCAAGACGGAAATGTTCAGGGGAGAAAAGACTAGACGTTATTTCGGAAAAATAATCTTTGGTCTTTTCTCTCTTGAACATTTCTATCACAGGCTTCCAACCCCGATCCCTTTAAACGATCTGCTTCAAGAAAGAAAGTGATAAATAGTCATTAAGGGGCCTGCAGCATCTGATGGGTCACTGGTACTGGGTGTTGGTCTCTAGACCGCCACAGGAGGTTGCAAGGGGACACTGTGGCCTCATGTGAGCTTAGTACGTGGAAGCCACAAAGCCCCCCTTAAAACAGTATTCTTGGTATAGTTGAGGCAGGCACTGGTGCCTGCGGGGGCCCCCTCTGACAGCAGTGCCATGGGCCACCGCACAGACTGCCCATGCCTCAGGCCGGCTCTCGCTGCAACCCCCCTGCCTGCCCCAGCTAAGCCTTCCTTTAACTAGAGCGAGATGGTGATCATTGCACTCTCGCCCCCTCCCTACTCAACAATTTACTAACAGCAAAGACATTTTTTCTACTGCCTGCAGCTCTCCACATATAGGAGAAATCAGTTTACTGTGCATTATACTGCAGTGTATATAAGGAATGGAAATGGCACATTCCTGAAAAACCTGGAGCGGGAACACCGTTTCCAAACCTTGCTGCTACCTACACTAAGCAAAGAGTTGTACCACATTCCATTTATTTATTTAGTTTATTTATTGTGTATTTGTAAGGCGCTTATACATCAAGTAAATTGTGTTTTAAAGCGCCCACAGGGCAACAGGGAGGGAACATTTTTATTTTAGTATTTGTATAGCGCGCTGCAACCCATGGGCATAGAGGCGCTGAGAAGAATATGTATGCAGGCTTGCTTAAGGGTTACAAGATAGCGGCCCAGTACAATGAATAAAACAGTTACATCGATTACAATAGGTTACAAGTCGGGTGCAGTAAGCAGAGACAGTCATAAACTGAGGCGATGGGGGGAGGCAAGTCAGGCAAAAAGCTCAGTCTTCAAGGCTTTACAGAAGGTTGTGTGTGATTCGATCATCCTGAGTTGGGCAGGGAGGGTGTTCCAGTGAGTTGCAGCCAAGTTAGGGAAACTAGAGCTACTGGCTCTAACTCTTCGTGTATGAGGAACAATGAGGCGATTGGCATACGCAGACCTGGACGGTCTGGAGGGTGTTTTTTTGTTGATCCTCTGAGCTAAGTAGGTAGGTGCCAATCCATGGATGCATTTGTGTGCAATGGCCAGTGTTTTGAAAAGGATCCTTTATTTGACGGGCAGCCAATGGACCTGCCTTCTCACCCCAGAGATGTGCTCCATGCGATCTGTACCAGTTGCGGCCCTCAAGGCATTGTTCTGAGCAACTTGAAGTTTTGACAGGTTCTTTTGGGAGGTGCCAGCATAGAGTACGTTACAGTAGGCTAGCCTAGATCCCATAATGGCCCTTGCAATGGTGATGCAGTTGTCTTGTGACAAGAATGGCATCACTGCATTGATTAGTTTGGAGTGGTAAGCAGCTGAGGAAGCGATGGCATTAATCTGTCTGTCCATGGTCATGCTAGGTTCCAGGTATACGCCTAGAGTCTTGATGGCTTGGGATACGGTAATGGGGATGTTGTCTATTGTAAATGCGCTGTACTGCGCACCGAGTTTCCTGATCGAATCAAAATGGCAACACCTCTCCCTCTTACATGGGAGTGAAAACAAATATAACAATAAAAGATAGAGGCGGACCTAGGTCTTGTGAGCAGTCAGAACGTGCAAGTGCAGAGAGAGTGAGAGCGAGGGAGTAAGTGCTAGGTGTATCAAGAGGGAAGTGCTAGCGAGTGAGCAGCTGTAAGTGCCTGGGTGGAGTGGTCAGCCAACAATAAATAGGTAAGTGTAGTCCTGTGGTGACATAGGCCAGTGGGTACCAAGGCAAAGTGCCAGGAGGGGTGGAGGCTGTAGGCGATTGGGTGTGGGAGGCCAGGACCCGAGAGGACACATAAGGCCCATGGTCACCAATATCAGCAACTGTGGGATTTAGCAGAGGAGGGAGGAAGGGAAGGAGGAGGTAAAAAGGAAAGTCTTGATAAGCTTCCGGAATTTGGGAGATCCAGCTCAAGATGAAGGTGGGGGGCTGTTTCATAGGAGGACGCTTGCTGAGGAAAGAGATTGGCCACCAGCTTGCTGTTAGCGAAGCGCTTAACACACAGAGAGTTGGTGCTGGAGGAATGTAAAGATCTGGAGGGAGTGTATTTAGTGAGAGCAAGTTGTGGATAGCGTGGTCCCCGGCCTCAGACAGCCTTTTGGATGATGCAGAGGGATTTGAATTTGATCCTTGCAGCAACCGGGAGCCAGTGAAGAGTTTTTAGGGCTGGAGAGATGCGGTCCCTGGGCTTGAGGCCAAGGATAAGTCTTGTGGCCATATTCTGGATTAGCTGGAGGGGTTGTAGAGAACAAGAGGGTGTATTATGGAAAAGGCTATTGCAGTAGTCTAGTCTAGAGAGATCCAGAGCTCTATAGACATTATATTGGGCCTCATTACGAGTGTGGTGAGCCGGAAACACGGTTGTCGGTAAGCTTACCGGCACCCATGTTTCCAGACTGCCACACTACGAGTTTGCCTTCCGGGGCCGTTGCGCCCGGCAGTTCTGACCTGCTGGGTGCAGCGGCCCTAGAAGGCAGACTTTTCACAGAAGCACTGGCACTGTAAGCAACAGTGCCGGTGCTTCTGTCCCCCCACTCCCATAGAGTCCTATTGGACTCTATGGGAATAGGGAGTTACACAATCCAGCGCCTGACTTCCCCGCCGCTGGCACTTGTAATGTCCCGGTGGCACCGGGAAGTCAGGCGCCGGATCTGGCGTTACAGGGTTGGCAGAAAACCACCGGTCACACCGGCGTGTTACCGCCAACCTCGTAATGAGGCTCATTGAGCTTCTGGGGGAAAGTGAGGAAAGGAAGAATTCCTTTGGTGGAATTGAAAGTGAGACTTCTTGGCAAGGCCCTGCATGTGAGGCATGAAGGAAAGAGAGGAGTCGAAGATGACTCCAGGGTTTCTTCTCCAAGGACCCTGGCCCGATTCATGGAAATGTGCACAGAAATCCTGCAAGGGCGCGTGCTGAGAAGGACACTGTGCAAGCCTGTGCGAAAAAGTAAATCTGCACACTCTGCATATTCATGGTTCCAAATGTGCATTTCTAGCCCACATGCAAAAGGAAAAGAGCTGTGCAAGAAACGCCCACAACACTCCCCCACGAAAACCAAAAACCAAGCCATATCCCAACCTAAGCGCATACCTCCACGTCCACCCCGGAACCACCTTCCTGCACCAATGCGAAAACGTGCGGGCCCCCTCGAAACAGAGGGAGGGTGAGGCGTGCACTCTAGTTCCCAGTGTTCAATACCTGCTGCATTTCAAGTTGCTGTTCTCCTCCAAGCGCTTTCATGTCTCTAACAATATTCAGGGAGGCTGTCTTTTGGAGGGGAGTTGGTTCCTGGTTACCAAAAACAGACTACAGCTACCAGAAGTCGCTGAGATAAATTGAGACTAATGCATAACATCTGAAAAGACAGCCTCCCTGAAGATTGTTCGAGTCATGAAAGCGCTTGGAGGAGAACAGCAACTTGAAATGCAGCAGGTATTCAACACTGGGAACTAGAGTGCGCGCCTCACCCTCTGTTTCTCTACATATTGGTTCAGAAGTCCCGGGCTTTAGAGGCAGCAGTTTGAGGCAGTGGCACTGGGGTCACCATGCCCTACTCAGGAGAGCCACATCATTGGTTTTCCTCTCTCGCCCCCACCAGGAAAAAATTGTGGACATGTGCAGGGTGGGGATAGAGAGTGAGAGCATCATATATTGTGTGCCGCCCTCCAACTTTGATATGTGTTGGATAAGATATCTGAGGACATGGATAAGATGGCCAAATCCATGACCCCGCCAGCAGCCCGGGTAGAGCAACAGCTGCAGATCATGCGGTCCTCATGCCATTCCCACAAACTGCGCATGGAGGCCAACATCAATGGCAGACGGGCTGATCTGGGGTGTCTGCAAGCTTCCCTGCATGCAGACGCTCAGCACACAGAGAGGTCTTGAGGCTTGAGATGGAGGCCCAGAGGACAGCACTCTGTGCAGAACAAACAGCCACAAGGAGACTGATCCACAATGAGGTGGTTGCCTTCAGGCAGTCACTTTCGGAGGAACTCTGTGCATCACGGGCGGGTGCACATACAGACTCTGTTGCCTTCCGTGATGCAATGCATACAGACATCACCAACCTAACTGTGCTGGTGCATTCATCAGTGTCACACATGGCCAACGCCTCTGAAGACTAGGTCTTGGCATTGTGTGGTCTGCCACCAGCACCACCCCCACCTGCAGATCAACCGAAGGATGGGGGTCCCAGAACAGACATGCCTCCTGGTCCACCATTGCCTTAAGGTCCATGAGCCCATGGAGGGTTTTTTCCCATAGTCGATTGTTTTCCATAGTCAATATTTTTGTCCACTCATTGCACTCTACCCCTCTCCCATCCAGGGTGGACTCCCCCCCTGTCGATGATGGAAAACCTTTCTTATATTTCTATTTTTTATGGCCATGGCATACTCTTCTTTATTTTTTGTCACCTGCTTTGCCATGAACACTTTTTTCATTGTTTTCAAGACCCCTGGCCCAGATGCTGGCATGTCGTTTTGTTCATCCCTTTCCAAGGTGGAATCTTTTTCTATTTTCCCTTTGAATTTTACCATTTCCCTTGAGTTGTGCAGTTGCTCTCTCAAGGAAATGACATATGCAGTGGTGGACATGCAGCCATGCACAGTGACATCAACTGCCATGGTTGCATTATAGTGGGTGGGATGGCATGTACAGGTAACATTGGGTAGAGTGAATATTGACACATGTGTGCTGCATGTATGGTACATTACTATGGCTGTTTTAATGCCTTGTCCCATATTGTTACAGTGCTCTGGAATGAGGCAGCGACTGCACTCCCGGGAGAGACACCCCTGCACACTTTGATGTCCCAACTCCCCATGCCCTCTGCCAGGCACTGGACCTCCTGTCACGCATTTGGAGGCACAGCTCCCAGTGAAGGTGATGCGGGAATCACATCATGCTGGCTCAGTCAGCAGGTAAGCACGTGCACTGTCTTGCATGTTCTGTCTGTGTACTTGTTCCCCATGGTTTCTGCATGCAGCACACATCTTAAGCAGCTGGTGGTGGTCACCTTGAGTCAAAGTGAATGTCTGTGCTGATGTGTGTCTGTGCAAATACATGTGTGTGTATGTGCATTTGCATTGGTGTTGACAGCATGTTTGGACGTGATTGTGCAGCACTATTGTCACATTCCTAATTGTCAGTGTTTCGTTCAGTGTGGATGCACTTACTGCTTAGCCACATGCATTATTGGTGCTTCTGCGCTCTGGGGTTTTCTGTTCTCCAACACTTGGCAAAGTGACTGGGTTTATGTCTCCTTACTGCCACCCTTCTACTCCTCCAGTCCCTGTGTTGCATAACATGCTCTGCAGGTGTTCTTTCTCTGTGTACCACTCTTTGACCGTTGTCAATTCAAAATGCACTTCCTTCGCTTCCATGTCCTGCCCAGCCAGGCCACTGGTCAACATGTCCCATTCACATTGATAGGCATCTATGCACAACCTACGCTGCAGTGCTTCATGACATGGGCTCTGGTGACTTTGTTCTGGGCATTTGTGTGCATTGACTCCAAAGGACATGTTTGTCACACTTGATGCATGTAGGGTTTGACAGATATGCACAGGTGTACCCCTGACTGACTGCTTCTGTGTTACCCAGTATGGTGACTTTTTATACATGTGTTTGTACTGTTGGTTAACATCACTGGTGTGTATTACATATTTTCTGGTTTACATTTTTACTTCTTTTTTACTGCCACCTTCTGTGGGTGCACATTGCATTGACACAATGTAGTTGCATGCATGTCTGACATCCTCCACTTCCCACCGCTTGGCTTTATCTGGTGTCCCTGTGCCAGGTTCAAGTGAACCCCAGAATCCATGCACACTTACTGGGGCAGTCTCACTCAGGGGGTGTGGCATGTTGGTGGGGGAATGCACAGCTGCATGTCCAGTTGCTGTGTTGTCCAACAGCGGTAAATATTGGTTGATGTAGGGTAGGGGAATATGCTTTCAGTGGCTTAGTTGCGTGGAAGTGGGATATATGTGTCTTGTTGTGTAATGCATGCCATGGTGGGTATTTGCCTTGGTTTGTGTGAGATTGGGCGACTGACCCTACACATGTGCCTATTATTTGCCAGTCTGCTCTTCACCGCCCACCACTTTTGTCCTTTATGGCCTATACATGTGGATATTTTCCTTCAATGTGCCTTTGTGATCTCATGCCATGATGGTACTTCCGGAGGTATTCATATCACTATCAGCATTCCTAGGTCGACTTCTATGTGCCCTCATTCACAGTGAGGTTGGGCATGCCCATCCCCTTCTCCACTGCAGACAGTGTACTCCTTGCTATGGTTTTCACTTGTCCCTCGCTCCCTCTCCCTCTCTCTCTCTATTGTGCTACTCTCCACTCCTAGGCAATTCTCAATCTGTATCCTGTCCCCCTCTTGCACCCTGTGGTACTTCGGCACTGGGTGGTCTATGCCTGTCCTCGGATTCCCTAAATGGTTGTCATGGATGTCCACTGTCTTTAAGTTCTTGCAATGTATGTCTTTACAATTTGAGGAGGCATTTCACGGCGGGATGCAGTGTATGCAGGCCAGGTGTGTACCCTGTGCAGGTAGGTGAAGAGCACTCAGGGTGTCACTTGTGGTGTGGTGTTTAGCAGGGAGCCAAGCACTGTGTGCATTCACTTTAGTTTAACTTGTTTTGTGGGGCACGGGTCCAAGTTTGTGGGTGCCTGTGTCACACAGTGTTATTATGTTCATGTATCTGTGCATGCTGTTTTCGCACTCATATCATAGGGACACAGGTTGCGGGATCGTAGTTGTGGGTGGGCGATCTCTGTAGGGTGTTTCTTGTTGAGTTTTCAGGAGGGGGCCAGGGCCAGCTGTTTGTGGACTGTGACATGTTTTGATTGTTGTGGTGGTGTGTGGTTCCTTGCACGTTTCACATTTGTATTGCCTGACACATGGCATGCCATACAATGATTCACAAATATTAATTCATGTACACTGAAGACACCATTTAGCCTTTCTCGGTCAGCGTTCACCATTCTTGTTATGAGTCCCACAAAATAATCTACACACATGACACCACTGATGCACATGTTTAGGATGCTATGTTGTCAAAATACACCAGGCACACTATACTGAGCAGGGTTTGTTGTTTTCCATGCATGGTGCACCATGAGGATTACAGCGGCATGTTGACAGCTGCTGGGTGCATGTCAATGCTACATTTGCTTTAATGCACATTTGACCCAATGCAATCGAGTCGCAGTGAGGTCTGCATTACCTTGCACTTTCCAGTTGCCTGCTCCCTTTTGTGTGCATTTGTCTTTTGTCTCTGTTTCTCATTGCTTTGTTATGTCTGCTTGTGTGTTTCATGACACTTACCTCGATGCCCAGCCTTCCAGTCTGACATCTGCCTCTGTGAAGTGCTGCCATCTGCAAGATCCTGTCTGCAGTGGAATTGTAGAGTATTTGGGTTCAGACATTCTTGCGCTTCGTATCATCAGCTCCCCTGCCAGTGTTCACTGCACTGTGCCAGTGCTACGCTGATGATGGCACGCCATGTCATGACATAGGAAATACTGCCAGGGTGACCCAGACTTTTATTCGTCTCAGTGATGTACTTTTAGTGGGTTTGATAATTTTCATGCTGACTGTTGTCAGATGCGTGTATTGATTATGTGCCATCAGCTTGATAATGAGGTAGGTGTGACATGGTCATTCACTGCATGACACTCTGGTGTTGAGGCAGTGTGTGGATTGTGGGTGGGTGTTTGTCAATGTGTGCGTTTTGTGTGTGGATTTGCATGCAGTGTGCAGATCTGGCTGCATGTGTGCCAGGACACATGCTGATGGTCGGCATGTGTGTTGTTGCTTACATTTTTTGCATGTCACTCGGGGGGGGCACATCTTGCTGTATGTTTGGGTGCATGGATGTGTTCACTGCGCTCGCATTCATTTGTCTTTCTCTGCAGATCCATTCGTCATGATGTGATGGGATTGCGGAGATACTTGCAGTCGTATGCATGCACAGGAAACAGGCAAGATGTGCATTTCTCTTACAGTGCACTTTTGTTGCTCTTTTGTTGTTCATATTCAACTTGACTACTTTGATGTTACTGAGTATTGTGTGTATTGTTGCAGTCAGGGAATGGGTTGGCTAGTACGTTTTTTTGTGTAACACACATTGTTGGTTGAGGGCTTTACTTGCATGGGTTAATTGGCTTCATACTATGCCTTACTAATTGTAGCTTCATGTGTGTGGTTTGGTGTCTGCATGCAGTACATTTGTCGATGTGACAGTTGTCACAGAGTTTGTTTATTGTGATGTGTTGTTTTTGGTGAACTACATGTACACTGTTCTTTGCAGTTGCTAAGGCTGTGTTGGTAAATGGTGCAGTGCCATGCTGCTTTGTCTCACTTATCAATTGTGCCCTGTTCAGTGTGTTTTTTGATATGGGGTGCATTGTCTCCATATTGGCTGTATGTATGTCACATGTGGATCCTGACACCACAGCTTTATTGCTCACAGCAGTGAGCTACATCAAACTCCACGCAAGTCTTGGAAAAGTAGAGCGCATTCGATTCCATGAATCGATGAAGGCGGATTTGCATGCAGTTGGCGCGCAAGTACCCATCTTTCCGTGCAAATAATTCCGTGAATTTGGGCCCTGTTAAGTAGCGCACAAGTGTGCACAAACATATACCATTACTAGATTTCCCCGATGAGCCAGTTGTAAAAAGGTGCATTGCCTCAGTCAACTAATGTCTTTGTGGAGGCATTAGCATTGGCTGCAGTACTAACTACTAGGGGCACTATTCACAGAGGCGTTTTATAATGGCGCAATCCCATTGGAAAACGCTCTGTGAATCAGGCCCTATGAGCGAGTAGTGAAATGGTGTAGTACCTTGGTCCACTAATAGATGCCCTTGTGGAGTCATTACCATTGGATGCAGTACTAATAATTTGTCACTAGATGTCCATCACGAGACAGTAGTAAAAGGGTGCAGTACCACAGTTCACTAATAGATGTCCTTATAGAGTTATTAGCATTGCATGCAGCACTACGGATTTGCTACTACATGTCCCTATAGAGTCCGAACAAATTCTCCACTGCTGCTGGAAACCGAGAAACATAATGCACAATGCGCTCATAGCAAAAGCAGCCTTTTATGCTCCTCAGTGCTGGCAGAAAGAGCCCCTGCAGCTACATAAAGAATTGGGTATATAAAAACATTCAGGGATTTTTGGAAGCGCAGTTTTTGTAATTGAGGCCACCAGATCAATCAATTGTCCTGAAAGTGCCGTTTTGAAAAAGGATGTAAGTGTGCCGCCTTAATTTCTGCACTGAAGAGCTGTGTGAGATGTCTTTTTGGAAAATAATATATATTTTCTAGATGACGTTTCAGGTAGTTGTTTCACAGGAAATCCTTTTTTCTGGGAGATCATTATTATCTTCAATGCATTCCATTTAAACACACCTGCCTGTTACTGTTGCGTCCCATGGGCCTAGCACCACTGGAGCCAAAGAAGGGCACATCACGCAGTGTCTGGGTGTCGACGAATTCCTGCGCTGCTGGGGCGGGGCCTCCCATTTATTACATGCACACATGGGCCGTCACATGGCACTGTGGCGCCCACGCCATAACACCCCATCAACCCTCTCCCAAACAAACGCAGGCAACAAACATAAGTGCAGGGCACCGCACATCAGCTAACCCTCATGTGGACCTTTACTCAAGTTCATCATCTCTGAACTTTTCCAGGGGCTTCTGATCCACCCGCAGGGGATACCTCCGGTCAGGGACTTCAGGACAGTCTTCACTCCAGCCTGGATCTGGCAGTTCTCCTTCCAGGGTGTCCGACCTGGTGGGTGTCTCACCAGCATCCTCACGTAGGGTCTCCTCGTCCTCAGAACCAGCTCAAGTTTCTCGCTATCTCCTCTCGTCCTGGTAGGGCCGTGACAATTGTTCCTTTGCTAAAAGCTATCATCCATGGTGCTACGGAGAACAGGGGTCCCCTGTCCCGTCGTGATGGTTGTGCCCCTCAGTGTGGGGCGGTCCAGTGGGCCCATGGCGCGTGGGCACACAGTGCCGGAATGAAGACACAGCCACGTCTTCAGTGTCTTACGGTTACTGCCAAGCAGGAGACCGCTCTGTACCTTTACTGGTGCGGGCCAGATGTGAGGACACATCTTCTTCTTCTTCTTAATTATCGGATGCGTGGGCGGCCCCACGCCGGCGCTTCCCCATCCTAAAGGATGATGTGCACCAGACCCATCAATCAATACTTAACTCTTACAACTCCTCCCACCGCCCCGTCTGCCTCACAAAATCCAACATCACACTGTTCCTCCTCCTACCCCTCACCCCGTCACCTCCCAGCAAAGCCTTCCCACTCAGCTCAGCCACACCCAGTGCAGACAACCGAACCCTCATCAATTCTCTCTCCTCTACATGTCTCTCACACCTAAGCAGAAAATGTCCCACAGTCTCAGGCACCCCACACATCGCACAATCCCTCGACTCACTCTTCCCCACTCGAAACAGACAGTCATTCAGTCCCACATGTCCTATCCGCAACCGATTCAGCATCACCCCCCCCTCCTCCATTCCAGATTCCCCGTATCCACCTTCACCGACACTTTCCCACGAATACCAAACATCCATCTGCCCTTCACCCCACTCGCCCACCTCTCCTGCCACTCATCCATGACCCGTCTCACCACCACGTGATCCCAAACATGTGACCTGGCACGAGCCACTGCTGACGTCACAACATCTCATGCCACGGGTAAAGACAAATAAATGATTAACATTTAAGATAGCATGTGTTACAACAACTGCTAACGCTCACACTGACCTCTGGTGTCATATTGAAACACAGATATATACATTCTTAGTTAGCTATACTACTGTACACAATACCTACAAGGGAGCATTACCAGGGGTTGGGTGGTTACATTCTTTGTCTCCTGAGGAGTGGTGCTAACTCCCTTTACGGCTTACAGCTCTGGCCAACATTGATGTCAAGCTGTTGTACAGGGCGTACTTTATGCGCATCTCGCTTTGGCGGTGTCACTGCATTACCAACATACCTCTTTGGTCTTGTATACACTCGGAAACATATATACATTAGGGTGTAACACACCTATGGGGCTTTGTTGCTACAGCCTTTATTAGTCCAATATGGCCCCACTGGCTGGAAAAGCCGCACCGGGGATACTGGGACCACATGTAACACCCTGGATTCCCTTACCCCTGTCATGAGAATCTGCCTGAAGCCTACCTCCAAGTGCAACTTTTGGAATGGCTCTGACCTCACCACCATGAAACGCAAGTGTAGGGTGCCTGAGTGGAGGTGGAGGGCATCAGGCACATCCTCTCACAAACTGGCCTGCCACCTGCTCCAAAGCCAATACAGACTCTGTCCGGTCCATGAAGCGAGCCCACATCCAAGCCTGCGTCTCTGCGGCTCCTAACAACACGGCGGAACTCTTCAAAATCTGCAAGGAGCTGGCCAAACCTACTGCCATCTCCACCACTCCTGTTTTCTCCCAGGCCATCTGCACAGCTCTGGCTTCTCATTTCACCACTAAAACTCAGGACATCCTTTACTCTCTCTCCACTTCGACTACCTCTCTTGGCCCTCCTCTGGCTGCTTCTCCCTCTCCTCCTCCTTTCTCATCTTTGTCTCCGATCACACCTGACAATGTTTCTGGACAAGCATGATCTATGAAAGTGTCATCCAAGCAGGGGCTCCCCTGCTCCTCCAGAACCATCAAAGACCACATCCTCATTCTTGCTCCAGTATTGGCCGACTTCTGAAATTACTCTTTTGCCACTGGAACTTTTCCCTCCCCCTAAACCACTCCCTTGTGCACTCCCTCCTTAAAAAACCTTCTGCCGACGCTTCCAGTCTAGCAAACTACCTCCAGATCTCTATCGCTGCTTTCCTGGGCACATGCCTGAAAAAGCTGGCCATCTCCCAACTTACTCTTCACACTGAATCGGTTGTTTGTCTTCATGACCATCAGGCTGGCTTCAGAGTCGCCAGAGGCACAGAAACTGCTTTCCTGAACACCTGTGAAGATCTGCTCACTAATCTCGACTCTAGCCTTCCCTCTGCCCTCATCCTCCTTGGTCTTTCCTATGCTTTTGGCACGGTCAATCATGCCATCTTGATCAATCATCTCTGTGAGAACCTGAGCATCATGGATCAGGCCCTGGCTTGGCTGACCTCCTTCCTCCTGAACCGACCCTCACAGGTCAAACTTGGGACCTTTCTCTCCACCACCTCTCACTCCACATGTGGTGTTCCCCAGGGCTCTAACCTCTAGCCCTGGCTCTTCAGCGTCTACTTGGCCCCTTTGGCCCTCCTCATCTCTACCTTCTCCTTTAACTTTCACTGTTATACAGATGACACCCAGCTCTCCTTCAGGCTCCCCACAGCCTCCTCTCTCACTCATTCCTGAATGCCGATCCGCCATTCAACAGTGGTGCACCTCCAGTGATCTCTGCCTTAATGCCAGTAAGAGTGAGATCCTTCTCATTGGGACCCCTGCTCCCGCTTTCCCTCTTTCACTCTGGTTACCCTCCTTGGGCTCTCTTCCTGCGCCTTCCTCGGAGGCAAAAAACCTTGGTGTCATCTTCAACTCCACTCTCCCCTTCTCGCCTCACACCACAGACCTTGCTAAGAAGTCCCACTATCAGCTGCATCTTCTCAGAGGTATTCTTCATTTTCTCACTTTCCCCCAGAAGCTTCCTGTCTCCAGAGCCCTGGTTCTCTCTAGGCAGGACTGTAACTGCGTCTTTCTCAATCTGCCTTCCTCTACTCTCTGCCCGCTGCAACTAATCCAGAACTGGACTGCGAGACGTATCCTTGGCCTCAAGCTCAGGAATCGTACCTTTCCAGCCCTGAAATCTCTCCATTGGCTTCCGGTGGCTGCAAGGGTGAAGTTCAAGAGCTGCTGCATCATCCAGAAGGCTTTTTGGGGCTGGGCCCTGCACTACACCCAACTCTCTCTTCCTAAACACCTTCCTCCTTGAGACCTTCACTCAGCCACCTCCAACTCTCTGAGGGTCATACGCTTCCCCAAGTAGAGTGGGTGGTAGATCTCTCTCCTCTGCAGGTGCCTCCCACTAGAATGGACTCCCTGCCCCTCTCAAACTTGAGCCGGACCACCTGAGGTTCCGGAAGCAGCTCAAAACCTTCCTTTACGCTTCTGCTTTCTCCCTCTCTCTCTCTCTCTCTCCACTGCTGACCTACATGTCTGCTGTGCTGACTAGCTGCTTGGCTACCCTCTGAATCTCGATGGGCACCAGGCTCCTCCACGACCAGTAGCCCCTGCGCTGCCTTTCGGGCCTACCGCACACTTGGGGCTGTATCTGCAACCCTACAGTCCCTTGTCTCTTTACACTAACCCTGAGCCACGCTGCCCTGCCTGCACTTACTTTGAGCAACGCTGCCCTGAATGCACTTCCCCCTTTTTCCTCCCCCCGGCACTTCACCTCTCCCTCTCGCCCCCCACAATTGCATGATCTCAATGACACAAGACCTAGTAAGATCACTTGTTTTGTCCTCCCTCTGTCTTCCCTACCTTGTCTTGTTGCGCCAAGAAACACTTGTGTACAGGCACGTTATAAATGACTTATCATCATCATCATCACCCTGTGATTATGGGCCCAATTAATGGAATTCATTGCACAGTAAATAGGGACTTTGTGCTGCAAATCGCGTGCCAACCCCTGTTTTTTGATTCATGGAATCAACTGCACAGGACTTTTTCATAGTCTGCAGGGACTTTGTGCAGGCTCAGCGTGTCTCAGCGAGCGGCCGAGTGCCATGCACGAAGCACCTCGCAGAGCGTGGCCGTGGCCTGTTCATAGAACAGAGTAGGGGGCGGAACTCGCAAAATGGGGAAGAACAAGGGAAAATGTGGGCGTTCCGAGGGTAGTCTTGCGCGAGTCAGTCGCACGCCCACAACTGTGCAGGTAAAATCATTATTCATATATCCGATCGCGCAACCTCACTTCAGGGAAATGACCACGGAAAGCTCTCAATGTTACTGCCACTCAAAGGCAAGCGTGCAGACACTTGCGCGCTAGGAATCTATGTGCAGAGGTAAGATTGCATGTTGGATTTCGGGGTGCGTACACGCAGTCAGGGTGCACGTAAGCAGTGTAGCGGGGTGCAGGAACAGATTAGGGGGGTTTGGACACATATTTACTGGGAAATGTTAACTTTTACAATACATGTTACGCATGTTGATGGGGTGCTGGGAATATTTCCAAAGGAAACTACGCAGTGTCACCGGGGTGCTGGTTTGGATGCAGGGAACCCCATGCAGGATTACAGGGGTGCATGAGTTTGCACCCGAGGACTACGCACAGGTAGGTATTAGTGGCTGTATCTGCTTTGCACGAGGGTGTCGGGGGCATTCTGGCCACCACTTGCGTATAGGCTTACTTTGTGGAGACAATTCCATGACTAGGCAGAGCGCGTTGAAAAACATATATGTGCGCAGGCTCACCTGATTCGTTCTCGGCACACAGGCTTTGCAGGATCTATGCACATGTTTCCATGAATCAGGCCCTATATGTAGGATGTAAGGATGAGAGAACATTACCTCCACGTCCACTCTTCCTCGTTCCAGTACTTACCTCATGAGGCCCCTGCCTCCATCACAGGACCTTCTTCTATTTCTTTTATTTCCTATAACTCCTCCCTATAAACCATGGCATCCAGTTTAATTTTTCCTGCCTCTGGCGTGTTGGACTGTTCCTGGCGCGGAGCTCTGGGGAGCTACAGTTTCTGGGCCCCTGGTGGTGCTGTGTGCCGGGTCCTCGGTACCCTACAGGTGCCGCGTGCTCCGGTTCCCCTGCTGGGCTTGGATACCAGTTCAGCAGGGATTAAAGCCTCTCCGAGTTTGTTGCCTGACATCGGGCCAGCGTAGAGGCGTCACCGCCCGGGGTCGTGCAGGGCCGGGACTACGGTAAGGTGGTCTGCCCTGTTGCTGTGGTGGATGGGGGTTCCATGTATGCCCTGGAGGGCTGAGTGGGGCTTTGCACGCCGCTTCCTCTCGGCATCCCATTCCTCATCATCTGCAATGCCGGCTGACTGAGGTGCCTTCCGGAGGCTCCACCTCTGGGAGAAGAGGGGTTTTTGTTAGTGTTTCTGCAGAGGATCTGGGAGGGAAACACTGATGTAACTGCCCATTCCCAAGGGGATTAAATGTTTGTTCTCCCTCATTGGTGGATTTCTCCCGGTCCTGCAATTTAAAAATAGTTGCTCAGCAAGTGGAATTCCGGTTTTTACTGTTTATGCTCCTGCCTACACCATGGGAAAGCACTCTGCTAAACTCGGGCAGTGTGCCCTGCCCTCTTCCTCGTCTTCCTCTTCACCTGAGCTTCGCAGGAGGAAGAAGAAAAAATCAAGGCATTTTTCCTTGTCCAGGAAGGTCTTAAAGAAGTTGCTACAGCATCATGGCCATAGGCATGGGCACAAGCGCCGGCGTTGGTGGTCTTCATCATCCTCCTCTTCTGGCTCAGAGTCCTCCTCTGCCGCTTCCTGTTCATCATCAGCTGACGCAGAAGGGAAATATCTGGACAGGGAAGAGGTGGAGGCAGTTCTTGCTCAAGTTTGGGACCGCATGAGTTTTTCGGAGCCCATGGTTCCTCTGGAAGGGGCTGACCCCACTATTCGACAGTATAAGCATACCACGAGGATGAGGTTGCCTTTGGTTTCTGATATCCGGGCTAAGATCCTTCGCAATTGGCGTGACCTAGAGTAGATTGCCATGCCCCACTTTATGGCCAAACTCTACCCATTGAAAGGGTAGAGATTGCTCACGGCTCAGTTGAGGTTGATGATATCCTCGACAGTCTGGTGGGTTGCTCGTCTAGGTCGGCCGAGGAGGCGGCTGTCCAGGACCCGGTGGACCATAGGCTGAATTCCAGCCTGAAGAAGGTTCATGCTGGTGCGCATCTGGCCCTCAGGGTGAATATCTATGGGTCCTACACTGCAGAGACTGTGCTCAGTTGTATCGGGAAGTTGAAGAAGGCTGTGGATGGGGATTCTGATTGTGCACCGCTGCTGACTGACATGCAGCGGCAGGTTGAACTTTTGTCCGATCTGGCGTTTGATGGAGTGTGTGGTTCGGCCATGGCCATGGGTGCTGGTGTGTTGGCCCGGAGGCATGTGCATCAGCGTTATTGAAAAATTGAAGGTTCGCAGAAAGCGGCTGCCCTAAAACATCCTTTTGATGGTTCCAAACTTTTTGGTGATTTACTTGAGTATAAAGTGCATAAGGTGTTTTGTGTTGACAAATTACGGCAGAAGTCTACCTTGACGGTCAAGAAATGTTCTTATGGTGCGGTGACCGAACAATCTTTCCCTGGTTCCTCCTCCTAGTCTTTTCAGAGAACCAGGGCAGCCGTGGTCCTCCGCACTCTTCTCGTCTGAGCCCGGCCCAGAAGTCCTGACGGTTTGGGCAGACCGGTGGGCGGACGTCTCTGGCTGTTTTTTCTGGTATGGGACAGGTCGTGCTCGGATTCTTGGGCTCTGGACACTGTTTGGAGGGGTTATCAAATAAACTTCCTGTCTCCCCCTGTCCAGGACTGCATGGTTCGAACTGCTGTTCCCTGATCACTGACCAAGAGGATGGCTACGTCAACTGCCCTTTCCGATTTGTTGCTGAAGGCGGCGATCGCGCCCGTTCCCTTCCCGCTCGGGGTCTGGGTTTCTACTCATGGGTATTTTTGGCCCCCAAACCTTCAGCGAAGTCTCACCTCATCTTGGTCCTCAAGGCTTTAAACTGCTTCATCCAGAAGGAATGCTTCAAGATGGAAACATTGCAGAACGTTCTCCCGATGTTACACAGGGGGATTGGATGGCGTCCCTGGATCTTCAGGATGCTTACTACCACATGTCTCTCTGCCCCTGCCTCATGAAGTTCTTCCGTTTTGCAGTGGGATCCTGACATTTTCTGTTACGAATGCTCCCGTTCGGGTTGCGCTCAGCCCCCAGGGAGTTCACCAAGCTGGGGGTTCCCCTAGTGGCGCATCTCCACCTGAGGGGCATTCACATTTTTACCTACCTGGACGACTAGTTGGTCATGGCGGTCTTCCGGCGGATGGTCCTGGGTCATCTCCAGCTGGTTTGCCAGGCATTGTGGGGAAGGGGGTTTCTGGTGAACTGGCAGAAGTCTCATATGGAGCTCTCTCAGGATCTGTTTTTTTCGGCAGGGCTCATATTTGCATCAGAATAAGGAGGGTTTTTCTGTCCCAGGAGAGGGTCCATCACCTGCTGTCTGTTCTCAGGAGGCGGTGTGTCACGGCTTGTTTGTTGCTCGTGCTTCAGGGGCACATGGCATCTTGCATTTTTATGGTTCCTGGGGCTCATCTTCATCTGCGTCCTCTGGTGTCTTACCTACTCTCCCACTGGCTTCCGGCTTCTCAGGCTTGTGAAGCATTGATCCCGGTGTCTCCAGCTCTGAGGGCCTCCTTACTGTGGTAGTTGCAGGTTCTGAATCTCCAGGCAGGGGTGACCTGGTCTGTCCTCCTTTGACCACTCTTACTACAGACGTCAGCGGAAGGCCATGTTGGGCATCCTCTCGGCCTAGGGGTTGTGGGCTCCAATTGTTCGTCCAATTGGAGAGAGTTGTGTGTGTTTCTCTGGGCCCTTGTGTTCTTCAAGATGTTTCTAATAGGCTGGGCAGTGTTGGTCTGGACAGACAATACCACAGCATTGGCATATGTCAACCGCCAGGGGGGGGTCTGGCTGCTCCCTGAATACTCTGGCAGCTCAAATAGGTTCCTGGGGGGAGTTGCATCTGTTGTCCCTGGTGACCTCGCATGTCAGGGGGGAGGACAATGTTTGAGCAGATCTACTCAGCTGCTTGTTCCCCTCCTCTGCAGAACTGGTTCTGTCGGACAGGGTATTTGCAGAGACCTGTGTCAGGTATGGGCTCCCCGTTCTGGAACTCTTTGCCTCTCCGGCCTCTGTAAAGGTTCCTCTCTTCTGCTCCTGGTTTCTGGCTGAGGGAGCTTGGGTGGTGGATGCCCTCGCTGTGGTGTGGCCTCAGGGTCTCCTTTATGTATTCCCTCCTCTTCCCCTTCTTCCCTGGGTGGTTCAACGCATCAGTGAGAGCATGTCGACTGTGTTGTTGGTTGCTCCGTTCTGGTCCCGCGGAGCTGGTTCCCCTCCCTATTGGATCTTCAGTCCCAGGATCCTTGGTTGATTCCGAAGTGGCCTGGTCCCCTACAGGCGGGTCTGGGGCTTGGGGTCCGACAGATTAAATGGGCTGTATGGCTATTGCACAGCCTCGGTTGATAGCCTAGGGGTTTTCGGGTCCTGTGATCGAGTCTATCATTAATGCTCATAGACCTTCTACTGTGAAGGTGTATGACAGACACTGAGGCCACTTCCGGGATTGGTGTAGGCAGTCTGGGATCCCCTGCTGCGTTGCGGTCTGCCCACTATTCTCCAGTTCCTCCAGGAGGTTTTGACAAGGGCCTAGCGATCTCCATGCTTCGCTCCCAATGGGCCTCCATTAAATTCCTCTTGGGGGACACTGATGGCCACCTGAATGGGGAGGTCTTGGTGGGGAAGTTGCTTCGGGGTCTCTCTTCTTCCAGTCCTTGTACTTATAAAGGTCTTCCCCCTTGGGATCTCACTCTTGTCTTGCGGTTCCTTCGCGGGCCACCTTTTAGCCCCTTTCTGTGATTGACATCAAACACCATATAATGAAGACTGCTTCCCTTATCACTATAATTTCTGGCTGTAGGCTGGGGAAATTGGGGTTCTTTTGTGTCATCTCCCTTTCCTGAGGGTTCTACCGGACTCTGTGGTTTTGCAGTCTGACCCGAAGTTCCTGCCTAAAGTTGTGTCTCGGTTTCACACCTCTTAGGATCTGGTTCTCGCAGCATTTTTTCAGGATCCACAAATGTCGGAAGAGGTGGCTTGGCATGCCATGGATGTACGGTGGGCAGTTCTGGAGTAGTTGGCTCGGACTGCCCCCTTCCGGCAGTCTGATAGTCTCTTGGTTACTTTTGGCCCTGCTAGTGCGGGACAGAAGGCCTTTGTGGTTTCCATTAGCAGGTGGATCTGTGTTGTTGTCTCCATGGCGTATGTGGCTTCTTGCCTGCCTGTGCCTGCCTGTGCTTGCCCACGTTCCAGGTCGCTCTACCGGTGGTTTGGCTGCTTCCTGGGCGGATGCTAGGGGGGTTTCTCTACAGGAGATTTGTAGAGCGGCCACGTGGGCGGATCAGAGCACTTTTAGTCAAACACTATCGGTTGAATGTCTCCCACTCTGGGAAGGGAATGGTTCCTTCGAGGTTGGGGTTTTGTCTGTAGGGATGTGAGTTTGGAGTTATTAAAGGTGTGGGTTTTTGTTCTGCACTTTCTGGCTCTGTTTCTCATTGGGACATCTCCCCATTACTACTATGGTATGCCTCATGAGGTAAGTACTGGGACGAGGAAGAGTGGATGTGGAGGTAATGCTCCGATTACTTACTGGTAATCTTTATTACCCCTAGTCCTACTCTTCCTCCTCACAGTACTAACGACCCTCCTCTCCCTCCCTGCGTGGAAAGTCCCATGCTCCGGCTTGGATATGTTAAACTGGATGTTGTAGTTTAGGGGGAGGAGTTATACAAAATAAAAGAAATAGAAGAAGGTCCTGTGTCGGAGGCAGGGGCCTCATGTGGTAAGTACTGTGAGGAGAAAGAGTAGGACTAGGAGTAATTAAGATTACTGGTAAGTAATCAGAGCAGTGATTCCCAACAGATACATTTTTCTGTTTACTGTGCCAGAGTTTGTAGCACAAACTTAGCTCCTTAGCCATTGTGGCGCTGCCCCGTGATGAGACACGCAGGCGGTGGCGTGACGTTGCACGCCACTGCGTGCTGTATAAATAAATGGGGCGTTCCCGGCCACGGAAGAGCGACCGGGAAGCCCGAACTGTGAGGACGTTTGCAGCATGTGGTCATTACAGGGAGGGGGCTTGCGGGACCGCATGGGGGCACTGATAGACCCCCAACAGTGGCGACGGGTGGATGTGATGCCCGGGCCCGGCGGTGACGAATGCCACAATTTTTCTTCCCTGAAACGGAACGGAGGACATTTTGTTTCACGCCGTGGCTGCGGATCGCACATGCGGCTGGTGGCCATTTTGTCAGCAGGGCCGTGAAACTTCACCAAGCTCCGGTTTGGATGGTGAAGGTGATCCAGGTCTAATTTTTGGATACACTGCTTGCAGGCAGTCTAACCTGCATGCACATGCCCAATTTTTGGTTTTTCATCCATATCTGGGCCTCCTACATCGAGTGAGAGCAAGGAGAAGGGCTAAAATGGCTGGGCCTGCCTAGCCCAGTTCTTTTCTTCTTCATTCAATTTTTGGAACTCCTACACCTCTAGGTGTTACTGCAGTGAAGGGGCACAGTGCTTCTTCATCCTCTTCATCATCAGGCTGCTGTGGCCTCTTCTTCATCCTCTTCATCATCGGGGTGGATTACTGCAGCGGTGGATCCTCAAGTTGGCGGTGTTTCTTCTACTTCTTCAAATCTGGAGGCAGGCTCAAGAGAGCTGAAGGCAAGATTCCACCATCCCCTCCCCAGGTTGGACTTTTGCTTTGCCTGTGGGGGGGTATCTAGTTTGTGAGGTGGTGGTGGGTGACTGAGTTGCGGCCCCCAAGTTCCGGTGTGGGGGTGCCTGTGCGCTCAAGCCCATGAGTGACTCTGATGAGCAGGACGGTGGGCGCCCTGCGGCCGCACTGCTTCCCCAGGATGGTGGCCAGGCGGCAGTTCAACAGCAGGCTCTTCAGGCTCCGGTGCTTCCAGTTCTACAGCCAGTGGCCACTCCACAGCTACCCCCTCAAGTCCAAGTAGGTGGTCAAGCTCCTGTGCCTCAGGGGCCACCGGTGGTGCAGCCAGTTGCCCAGCAAGCACCTCCTATCATGGGCCATGCACGAGCCCATGCAGCCCTGCAGCCCATCCCTGAATTTGACACACCGGCCCACCATCCAGCATGGGGCCCAGGTGGAGGAGGTGGGTCGGTCGCCCAGGTGACGGATGACGACAGATGGGTGGCAATGATGCTGTACTCCGCGGGGCCGTCGGTCCAGGACATTTTTGAGTCGCTTCCTGCAGGGGATGGCAGTTACGATGCAGCCAAGGCGGCACTCCTGGCCCACTTCCTGCCCCTTGTGGACTATGAGAGGTTTTTTATGCTGTCGGCCAAGCAAAAGGACGATGAAACACTAGACACCTTCTATGGACGCCTACATTGCCTCTCCCAGGGCTGTGCGTGGGGAGACGCGGAGGACATGATGCGCACAATGCTAATTCAGGCGTGCTCCTCAGGCAAACTCAGGAGGCAGGTCCTGAAA
The DNA here is from genome assembly GCF_040938575.1 of Ambystoma mexicanum. Lineage (NCBI taxonomy): Eukaryota > Metazoa > Chordata > Amphibia > Caudata > Ambystomatidae > Ambystoma > Ambystoma mexicanum. The sequence goes on along the minus strand of NC_090934.1, from coordinate 255,217,494 downwards.
GAGCCGGGTATCACTCTACCCCGCATCCTGGAACTGGGCCGCTGCCATGAGGTGGTGGAGGCTCGAGCAACCAGGATGGAGGCGGGGTCCCGCTCAATAAAGTCGGAGGAGGTGTGTGCCATGTGGCGTGGTGGTAGAGGAGTGAGAAGACCTGGGGTGGGACCCCGGGACAGAGCAGGGAGAGCAGGGGAATCGTGCCAGAAGTGTGGATACCACCTCCCTCACCCAACGGAGTGTCCAGCGGCTGGAAAGACATGTGGTAGGTGCGGCCTGCCTGACCATTTTTCAAGGGTGTGCAGGGCAGCCCTGCCCGTGTTGGTGCCGAGAGGCCAGGCTCGAACTTGGGTCCCGCGCCAGAACCGCCCACCAAATGTGGCCCAGGTGGACCAGGGCGGGGAGGATGCCCAGGTGGACGAGGCCGAGGAGGAAGAGGAAAAGAACATTTTCTTTGTTTCCAGTGTGGGGATCCTGAAAGGGAAAAACAGGAGGCAGCCGAGGTGTGTAGTTGAGGTCAATCACTCGCCGGTCCCGGTGCTGGTGGACACGGGAGACTCGGTCAACGTGATGGCCCGGGGGCATTATGATGCCCTTGACTCCCCCCCAAAGCTACTCACACCGAGAGCCCGCATATTTGCGTTTGGGGGACTGCAACCAATACCACTGGACGTGGCGGAGGTGGCACATGAGGGCTCGCAGATCAAAGCCCGGTTCTATGTGACGCCCGTGAGCAACAATACTCTGCTGAGCTGTGCTGCTGCCGAGGCTCTTGGAATTGTCAGCTTCGCGTACTCTGTGTATCTCGAGGACATCAATGATCTGCTCGACAAGTATGCCGCCCTCTTCAATGGCATTGGAAGGATGACCGGCGACCCGGTGAGGTTGCACATCGATGACTCTGTGCAGCCTATCGCCCTGAAACACCGGAGGGTACCATTCCATCTTAGGGAGCAGGTGATAAGGAGCTGGATAACCTGGTGAATCCGGACATTATCAAGAAGGTGGAGGGCCCGACCCCCTAGGTGTCCCCGATTGTTGTGGCTGGGAAGCCCAAGCAACCTGACTCTGTCCGGATCTGTGTAGATATGAGGCTGCCCAACAAGGCCATTAAGAGGGAGCGGCATCTCACCCCTACCATCAATGACATTATTGCGGAAGTACAAGGGGCTTGGTTCTTTTCCAAATTAGACCTCCGAGCAGGCTATCATCAGGTCGTCCTCCATCCGGAGTCTCGGTATATCACCACCTTCACCACTCACCGGGGACTCTACCGGTACAAGAGACTGAGCTTTGGGGTGTCATCGGCTGCAGAGGTTTTTCAGAACATCATTCGGGGTGCCCTCGCAGATCTGGAGGGGGTCCTTAATATCAGTGATGACATTCTGGTGTTCGCAAAGACCGAGGTGGACCATCTGAGAAAGCTGGGGAAGACCTTTGAGAGACTGCAATCGCTAGGACTCTCCCTTCACAGGGACAAATGTGAGTTCCTGCGCCCCTCCATCAAATTCTTTGGATTTGTCTTTAAGGAGGGGGGGGTGTCACCGGACCCGAGGAAATTCCAGGACATTAAGAAGGCACAGCCCCCCAAGTCGCCCTCCGACGTGAGGAGCTTCCTCGGCATGGTGACCTCCTGTGGGCGTTTCATCCAGAACCTTGCCTCTAGGTCGGAACCGCTTATGGCTCTGACGAAGAAGGAGTCAGTCTGGCAGTGGGGCCCGCTCGAGCAAGCGGCCTTTGAGGACTTTAAGAGCGAGCGCCCTGACAGCTGAGGACACCATGGCGTTTTTCGACCCGGCGCTGACGTCAGAGATCGTTGTGGACGCCAGTCCATTTGGTCTAGGGGCCGTGTTAACACAGGTGGACCAGGATGGGAGCATCCGGCCAGTGGCCTATGCCAGCAAAGCGCTCTCCGAAACTGAACAAAGATACTCACAGATCGAGCGTGAGGCACTGGCGGTCCTCTGGGCTGCAGACATTTTCGGCTCTATGTCTTGGGGCGTCCAGTGACGGTGGGGACAGACCACAAGCCCCTACTGCCCATTCTGGCAGGGTCATCCTCGAAGCCACCGGTCAGAATCGAGAGGTGGATGCTCGCTCTTCTCGAGTACGGAGTTACCCTGGTGTATCGGCTGGGGGCCAACAACGCGGCGGACTATCTCTCCCGACATCCGGGAATGCGTGGGGGAGATGAGTGTGACACTTGTGCGGAGGAGGCCGATGATCACGTCCGAATGGTGGTGGAGGCGGCCACGCCAAACGAAATGCCCCTGTCAGAGCTGGAGGCGGCAGCTGCCGAAGACGAGTGCTTCCAGATCCTAAAGCACTCTATGCAGCAGGGCTCCTGGAAGTCTGTCCTAGAATCCCTGGCGGGACGGACCCAGGAGGCCAAGACAGGACTCGAGCAGCTGTGGAAGGTCAAAGAGGAACTCTCCTTCTAAGCGTCGGGCCTGCTGCTGCGAGGTGACCGGATAGTGGTCCCACAGTCCAAGGTAAAGGACGTGATTGCCCTGGCTCACCATGGACACCAGGGCGCTGCGAAGACCAAGGCCAGGCTGCGGCTGAAGGTTTGGTTTCCTGAACTGGAGCGGAGAGTCGATGACTTTGTGGCGGCGTGTATATGGTGCCAGGCAGCATCTTCTGTACAGCGAGAGCCCGCCATCGAAGCGATGCCCCGGGGCACGCGACCCTGGGAGGTCGTCCATGCCAACTTTGGGTCGACATCTATAGGCACCCACTTCCTTGTAATCGTCGGCGAATACTCACGGTATCCGGAGGTGGAGTTTGTGGAGTCGGTAGCTTTCGAGCACGTGGTCGTGGCCGTGGAGAAGGTATTCACGGCCCATGGTTTCCCCCGCACCTTGTGCTCGGACAACGGGTCGCCGTTCCAGAGTGAGCGGTTCTCGGAACTCATGGAGAGCTGTGGGGTCCAGCACAGGAACGTGTCCCCATTGTGGCCCAGGGCAAACGGAGATGCTGAGAGACTGATGTGGACACTCAACAAGACATTCAGGATCGCACAGGGACAAGGACAGCCACTCCAGCGAGCCCGATATCAGTTCCTACCGGTGTACCGTACCACCCCACATGCATCCACCGGGGTGGCTCTGGCGGAGGCCCTGTTCAAGCGCTGCCCCAGGGGTCTACTACCCGAGGTCGGGGAGAAGGAGGCCAGGGTGATTGACAGTTAACAGGTCGAGGTAGACCGGCGGGTGAGGATTGAGCAGGCGAACCTGCGAAGGGGTCTCCGCCCCCAGCGGCTTGAGCCGGGGGATGAAGTCCTCATCCGTAATCGACACCCCCATGGAAAGCTCTCGCTCCCCTATGAGCCGGAGCAGCTGGACGTGGTGGCCGTAAAGGGGTCCATGGTGACCGCCTCTGACGGAAGATCTGCCGTCACCTGGAATGTCAGCTTCTTCAAGAAACTGGGTGATCCAAGAACTGAACCGCCGCTGGAGCCGGACTTAATGGAGGTACCGGAGGATGGAGGAGGTCCCTCCAGCACACCTGAGTCCCCTGTCCGGGAGACGTCTGCGGAAAGACTTCCCGTGCCGGAGGTAAGTGGGAGGTACCCCCAGAGGGCTGGGCAAGGGAAACCCGCTTACCTTAGCGAATACGTGCTGGGACAGTTGGTTGGTCAACCTGAGTAGGGGGATCCGGGTGGTTGACAATAAAGGGGTTTGGAGCAAGTTGTGTTGTGAAATGAAATAGTTAATTTGCTTGTGTGGTTTGCAGTGTACCTTAAAAGCATTTGTGTGTTCTCCCGAAAAAGGAGGAGTGTGGCGCTGTCCCGTGACGAGACACGCACGCGGCGGCGTGACGTTGCACACCGGCGCGTGCTGTATAAATAAACGGGGCGTTCCCGGCCGCGGAAGAGCGAGGACGCGGAAGAGCGCTGGGTGTCTGTATCAGCGGGAAGAGCGCCTTGTGAAGCATGAGCACGGTGTGTTACACACGGACCCAGCACAGGTAGGAGGGTATCCATGCCACCCAGAGGATCAGTATGGTATTTTCCTGTGCCAGAGGTACGGGAAGACATGAAAAGACACATCACACAGCACTAAGTCCAGTGGTGCCTGACCGTGGCCCGGCAGAATGTCAGGAGAGGACATCCCCACTAAGGTTCCTGCAAGGGCATCGGCAAACTTCCAACCACTGATCAGTGAGCCGACGGTTCTGCAATTACAGACTGCACCAGCAGTTTAGGTCCTCACTGGACAAGATGACTGCATACATACGCGCCATTGGGTCTGCTGGACGATCAAAGGAAGAAAAACATGCTGCCACTGACTGTCGAACCAGTGGTAAGAGACATCCTTGATGAACTATTAGATAATGCTACTGCAACACCCTTTGGACTGCCTTGCTACCCCTAAAAAGAAATTTTAAAAACGTTTTTTTTCTTTTTTTTAAATCGAGGCTCCTGGGCTGTGGCCAACAGCATATGGCTCTTTGTTTCTCAAGTGGCTGGTTTTCTGATAGCTATAGCCAGTAAGATAGCTCAGTGGGTTCAGCACTCGCTGCTGCAATGCGTGTGTGATCTGCAGGTTGCAGGTTTGACTCCGGCAAGGTCAACTCAGCCTTTCATCTTGCTAAGTTTGATAAATGAGTACCAACACAGGTTGGGTGATATCGTATGTATATTTGTTCTATATGAATCGCTTAAGCATAAGTGCTATATAATAACACATCATCGTTTGGCCTTGGACGTCTACTTGCATTCACAGTAACTTGGTAATATGGGTCTATATGCGCTGATATCAACAATACATATGTTGATCCATTCTTGAATGAAATGGTAAATGCCGGTGCTGCATTAATAACGCAGCTCCCCCATGGCGGATTGCTGTGCTCCAGCAATCTGCCATGGGAGAGCTGTGTTCTTAATACAGCACCGGTCCCCCCTGCGCCCCTCTCCCTCTGCAACCCCCACATTAGGGGGCATGGAGGAGAGGAGCAGTGGAATACCTTTGCTGAAAATGGTGGGGGGGGGACATGGAATCTGATGAAAAGGTGCCCCAGCTAAATGAATGGGGATAAAATGGTGTGCCATGAAAGTTGGGGGACGGAGGGAACACCCCTGTCCCCCCTAAAATTACGCCCATGGAGGCAAGCAGGGACTGAAACTGCTCTGCTCTCACCTCTGGAGTACCTTTGCTGAAAATGTTGGGGGGCACATGACATCTGATGAAAAGTTTCCCCAGCTAAATGAATGAGGATAAAATGGTGTGCCATGAAAGTTGGGGGGGGACAAAAACCCCCATGCCCCCTAAAATGACGCCCATGGAGGCAAGCGGGGGTCTGAAACTGCTCTGCCAGTGTTGTGTTTACAACACGGCTCCCTCATGGCAGATTGCTGGGCTCCAGCAATCTGCCATGTAGGAGTTGCGTTATTAATACAGCACCGCTCCCTCTGCGCCCCTCTCCCTCTGCGACCCCCACATTAGGGGGCATGGAAGAGAGGAGGCAAGCAGTGGTGTAACTTTGCTGAAAATGTTGGGGGGGACATGGCATCTGATGAAAAGGTGCCCCAGCTAAATGAATGGGGATAAAATGGTGTGTCATGAAAGTTGGGGGGGGACACCCCTGTCAACCCCTAAAATTACACCCATGGAGGCAAGCGGGGGACTGAAACTGCTCTGCTCTCGCCTGTGTTACCCTCGCCTCTGGCTGTGTTACCCTCGCCTCTGCCTCGGTTACGTGCTGTATGTGACAGCCATTTAATTTTTAATATGTCGATGGCACAAGCCTACGCTATACACAGGGACCTTTTCATGTATTGCTCTGAGCTGCAATGCTATTCCCAACTGCAGCCCTAAAGACAAAATATCGGTCAAAGCTGGAGGTGGAAGAAAGCCTGCGGTTGCCTATTGCAAAAATTGAACCCAATATTGACAGGCTGGCTGGTGAAAGGCAGGCCCACCCTTCACACTAATTCTCCAGTATGCCACTGTCCAACTTGCAAGTGACAGCATTGACAGCATGTTGTTGTACTTGAGAAACAAATTGTTATAGCACTTGCATAGCAAATGTTACTACAGGACAGCAATATTGTGTGTTTTCGTTTGTGTGAAATAAATATCCAACACTATTTTTAGTCGAGTCCTCTGTATTTTAGCAAAATAATCGGAATGCTTTATTCACAAATATTTGTCCTCTTATCTGATTTGAATCATTGCAAGCAATGATTTTGAAACAACGTGGTGTTTGGCATTCACTCCTTCGTTAGGGGCACCATTCTACTCCAGTGTTTGGCATTCACTCCTTCGTTAGGGGCACCATTCTACTCCAGCGCGCGATAACCGTTCGCAACCGAGTACAATTTTGGAGTCCATGTGTATAGGGGGGCCTGGGCCGGACACATTTTTCTTAGGGGGGGCTTGGGGTCAAAAAGTTTGAAGACCACTGCTTTACAGTGATATCGTAACCATATTTTTCGTAGTGTACTTAGAAACAATGCTATGTGATGCCACTTCCTGTTTTGCCAATGGGTGAAAGGTCATGTTCCATCACTTCCCATGATGTCACTTTGGGGTGGGGTCAAATGACATCACATCATGTGATGTCATCAGAGGTCAAGGGTCGTGTGATATCCCTTCCGCTACCCCTGACATTTTGGTGAAATGAAGTCCTGGTGAATGGTAATCCACAGGTGTAATCAACATCTGATGTAAATTGCTATATGCCTGTACATACTTGCCAACCCTACAGATTTTTTTGAGCAGTCTTACCGCCTACCGATTTTCATGTGACAACTGGGTATTTATAGGCATGGCTACCTCTGTCTGAGGCCCAGAGAGCTGCAGAGCACTGCAGCATCTCCAAGGGGCGTGTTAATGGCCCATCATGTCATTATTTTGATTGATGACAGAGGGCCTCATTACGAGGTATACCGGTAAGGGAAAAATGATGCTGGTATGTAAATACCGGTATCATTTAACGTTTCGTAGCATTCTGACCCACAAACCCGGTATTAACGGCACCAGTAATTACTGTGCCGCAAATAGCGGCATAGGCGCGTACACACGCCTCTTCAGGCAGGAAATACCGGCATGCCGGTAATAGGTGCCAATTACAACCCACGCAAATATGCAAATACCGGCATCGCGAACCCGGTAATAACGAGCTGCATGATGCCGGCAAAACAGGCATTGCGGACCACCCGCAAACAGCAACCAAGATACAAGGCAGCTGCCACAGGTGCACACAATCCCCACAGGTGGAGTCAAATTAAATAAAAGGAGGGTGTGCCAGTATGAACTGAGCACACCCACACACCACAACCCCCCCACAGGTGTAGGCAATGTAGAGTGGCCCAGTACAAAAGGAGCACACCTACACACCACACCCCTTCCTACACCAAAATGCTACCACTAGCATTTGCAATCATGGCGCAGGAGGACATGCCTATACTGCTACAACAACAACAACTACAGCAGCAAGATCAGGCAGCACAGAGGAGACGCAGGAGGAGAAGGAGGGTGAGACAGGGCCAGCAATAACCACCAGCGCAGCCACCAGCGCCTCGTAGGCAGCCACCAATCTCTCGCACCAGACCCAGCCCATTCAACCTAACCGCTGAGCAGATTCACACCCTGTACTGGTTGGACCGTGACACCATCACCACCATAGTGGACATGATACAGAATGACATTGCCAGCCACATACAAATACGCACTTCCATCCCCCCACTACTAAAGGTGGTGTCTGTGCTACACTTCCTGGCCACAGGCACCTACCAACACACAGTGGGCCAGCTGCATGCATTTCACAACCACTATTCTCACGCATGCTGAACCAAGTGCTGGATGCCTTCCTGAAGCACGCAAGCACCCACATATCCCTACCACGGACTGCCCAGGAGATAGCCGAAACCAAAGTAGGCTTCCATGCACTGGCAGGCATGCCCAATTGTGTTGGTGCCAACGACTGCACCCATGTGGAATTGGTAGTCCCCCATGCCATAGAGGCGGTGTACCGCAATCGCAAGCAATACCACTTCATCAATGTGCAAATGGTATGTGACTCCACCAAGATCATCACCCATTGCTGCGCCCGATTTCCTGGATCCACACATGATGCCATGGTACTGCGCAACTCCACGCTACCCCGTCACATGGAGCAACATGCCGGACCACGTGCCTGGCTGTCGGTGAGTTGCACAACAGGCCCATGGCCATGCTGTGGGGTACTCATGTGTGCGGATGCAGAAGGGGGGGCTACTGCACCCGGGTGGGAAAGAGAGGGTATACTTCACCAGGGTGGGAAAGGGGGGGTTAATAGTACACCTGGGTGGCAATAGCCAGTGAGTGGAGAATTAATGCAGAGCTAAACACTCCTCACCTGACCCAGCCAAACGGTACATGACACTTCACTGGGCCACATATCACAAATAATGCATATCGATGAGAACAAGTAAGAGGCACAACCAAGCCACCCTGGTGATGGCAAGCAATGCATGAAATGAATGAACAGGATGGCAAGTGTGGCAATGTGGGCAGTGTGACCATGCATAGTAAATAATGAACAGCATGAATTGGAGTCAAAACATTGTTGCACTACCACAGCATATCTGCCTCAGCATGCATGATTACACCCTGCATCATCTATTGAACGCCATCCAGACTACCACACCTCATGACAGTATAGATTGCACCTAGATAACATTTTTTCATGCTTACAGGGACATGTGCTTGGCCACACCAAATAGCTGCCGCCATGACTGTGCTGCCTGAATGTGGCAGTTGAGAGTGACACACACCTATTTGAATCTGCTTGCAGGTGATGGAGGATATCCCTTGAGGCCGTGGCTACTCACCCCTGTGCGTAACCCGCATAACATCCATGAGGAGGAGTACAATCGTGTGCACACCCGTACCCGTGTTGTGATTGAGCAGACCTTTGGCCTGTTGAAGGGGCGGTTCTGCTGCCTCATCAGGTCTGGTGGGGCACTCCTATATAGGCCGGAGAAGGTGGCACAGATCACCATGGCCTGTGTCATGCTGCACAATATGTGCGTCTGAAGGAATGTAACACTGCCACCTCACATTCACAGGCATGGCCTGGGTGAGGATGAAGGGGATGGAGACAGAGGCGAAGGAGTCCCCCTGCCAGTACGTGCTGCACGGGATAGACATGCTGTACGCCAATGCAAAATATACACAATCCATAAAACGCATGGACGATGTGAGTAATGTGTCTACGACACACTGAATCAGGACATGCACACCTTGATGTTCCCAATTGGCCCACTGTACACCAAACAAAATGAATGCACATGTCTGAAAAGAATGAAGTCCAAACAAGGATATGCTTGCACACTACGGTGTATTTCAATCAAACGTGATGTGGCGGACATAATACCCTCAAAACACCCCTGTGAACTCCTTCTCCCACCCCACAAACCCTCAAAACACCCCTGTGAACTCCCTCTCCCACCACACAAACCCTCAAAAAACCCCTGTGAACTCCCTCTCCCACCCCACAAACCCTCAAAACACCCCTGTGAACTCCCTCTCCCACCCCACAGATGCAAAGTGTCCCCATATGTGCAACGAACAGTGCTCCCTTCCCCAATGTGGTTCTCCACAATGTCATTGTCCGTGCATTCACTTCTTCAGAAGTTTTGGTTCGGGGGGTGCCATGGCCGACCGTCGTGCGCTCCTCCTCATCAGACGCACTGGACTGGATTGCGACGAGGTGGTAGGGGTAGTTGTTGCGGAAGTATCTATTGTCAATCCACTGTCTGTGGCAAGGTGTGGCCGCTGCATCTGAGCGTTACCTGCAAGGAGGGCCTCTGTCAGAGACCCCATGCACTCCCTGAAGGCACGCGTATGTGCCTCCACTGCAGCAGTATTGGCTGCAATAGCCGTTACAATGGCACGCATGGCCTCTTTCCCTGCTTCTACCTGCTGGTGCATGATTTGGAGCATGGACTCCTGCCGGGCCTCTACCCTTGTCAGGCGGGACTCCAACGAGGTGTCGTCCGCAGGTGTGCTGGTTGCTGGCCGGGTGGAGGAATGCAGAGTGGTGGCTTGCAGAGTGGTGGCTTGCAGAGTGGTGGCTGACAGGGTGGTGGCTGGCAGGGTGGTGGCTGGCAGGGTGGAGGAAGACAGAGTGGTGGCTTCCAGAGAGGTGGCTGGCAAGGTGGTGGCTGGCAAGGTGGCGGCTGGCAAGGTGGCGGCTGGCAGGGTGGTGGCTGGCAGGGTGGTGGCTGCCAGGGTGGAGGAAGGCAGAGTGGTGGCTTGCAGAGTGGTGGCTGGCAAGGTGGCGGCTGGCAAGGTGGCGGCTGGCAAGGTGGCGGCTGGCAGGGTGGTGGCTGGCAGGGTGGTGGAAGGCGCCTGCGCGGAGCCCTCGTCCGGGGCACTGTCCTCAAAAAAGCGCATAGTCTGATTCCCCGAGGTCGGAGTCATGTAGACAGGGATCATTGAGGCACTCAGACTCCACAAGAGGTTGGGGGCTGGCAATGTGGCTTGTGGTGGGTGTGCCAGACGTCAAATCTGCATCATCTTCCACCTCTGTGGACACAACGTCCCTGGTGGCTGGCGGCACGGCTCCCACTGTTGTGGTTCTCTGTTGTTGTACAGTGGGTGCAGGTGTCCCCTGCAGGGTTGGTGCCTTGCGTGGCACACTGGCTTTGGCAGATGTCATTTCCTTGGCCTGGTGGGTTGTGGTGGCCCTGGTCCCCTTGCGTGCACTGGACGTGCTTGCACCCCTGTCCAGTGGTCCACCTTCATCATCGGTGCCTGGGGGATAGAAGAGATGCAGGTCATCAGTGATGTTGTCAAATGGAAGCTATGATGAATTGCGGTGGGATATGTTCATGCATTCAGCCATCATTTCATTTCTGGGTTGTTGCTTTAGGTATGTGGGGAATCAATGCATGGCTGGTGGGGTAGCATTAGTTTGGTCTCTGTGTGGTGGGTGCATGGGCATGGTTGGGTCATGTGGCACCTCTGTTGGGATTGGGGTCGTCACTCAGCGTCCATGTGGTGCAGGGAGTGACAATGATTATTCTACGGATATGTTGATGCATCACCTTGCCCACTCTAACTTCCCCATCCGTTGGGCCACATCATGTGTCGTAATACGTGATTGTGATGGTACACTCACCTTCCTCTGTGGTGATTGCTGCGCCGGCCTCCTGATCTCCGATCCCCTCAATGGATTCAGGGTCGATGAAACCACTTGCCGTCTCCTCCCATGGCATCAATTTGACTGGGGAGTGTGGGCCACCGCCTGTCGCCATTGCGGCATTGAGGACGTGTGCAGCATGTGGTCATTACAGGGTGGGGGTTTACGAGACTGCATGGGGCACTGATAGACCCCCAACAGCCATTGCCTCACTATGACTGGCCCCTGGTGTCATCTGTGCACTAGTTATTCCATCAAAAACTTGGCCAGGATCCTGATCTCCGACAGGATCCTCCGGACACAGAGGCGGAGGTCGTCCCAGCGCTTCCGGCAGTCACACACACTCCTTGGGGCGCTCCCCACTGCTGACACCCTCTGAGCGACCTCAAGCCAGACCTCTTTTTTGCGGGTTTGGGGCGCATGCTTTAGGTCTGTGCTGCGGATTATGTCAGCATGCTCTTCCAGGGTGTTGGCGAGCATGGTGAGCTCAGCATCCGAGAAACGCTGCTTCCTCTTCCTCTGTGTGGATTTCCTGCTGGCCTTGGACATGATGATGCTATTCTGTCACACGACGACACGGGAGAAGTGGTGGTTGTGGAGGATTGCAATGGATTGTGTTTTTAAAGATGGCTGCCGGCCCATTTCCCGTTCCTGCGCGATGACGTAATTTCCGGGTCCGGTTTTGCGAACACGGTGATTCCGTGCCGGAGCTACCATGCCGGTTTTTAGTGGTTCATTGAAGGCGGTTACGGAGTGGACGCAAGCCACAATGCCGGTATAGGGCGGTTGGTGGGCCGTTACCGGGATGGCGGTTTTTCCACTACCGGCATGGGGGACGCGCGTGCTCGCGCACTCGTGATCGCCCGCTGTTAGCGGGTTCTTGAGTGCACGGACACGCACTTCCCGCCATGCCGGTAATTGAGCCGGATTTTCCAGGCAACTCGTAATGAGGTCCAGAGAGTGAGTGTGTGCCTGGCCAGGCCGGAGTGAAACAGACACTCTCTACCCTGCCCAGGTGTCTTCCGTATCCACTCGCAGGATGAGCTGCAGTATTCTTCAGAATTTGAGCTGAGCTCTGCCTCTGCTGTAATGCCGGTTCATGTCCATATTCAAAGGTAACATCATTATACTTTGGTTGTTGTCACTTCTGACATGTGTCTGGCAAAGGCCACTGTGAGGCTACAATTCACCCCTCCAAAAAAACAGTCAGCCCTCAGTCAGACACAGCAATATTAAGCTCTGCCATAAACACTCTGAAAAAGGGTGCCCACCTCCTGGCACCCCACCAAGCCAGCCTAGGTCCCCTTCCCCTTTCATCACGCCTGGCTTCCCTCGAGCCCCCATCCCCCATTCACCTAGCAGGAGAGAAGAACCACCTCTTGCCCACTTCGACCTGGCAGTGGTTGGTGTGTGCTGCAGGGAATTGTTCTGCATCAAACCCAGAGCAATGCGCGTGGTTTTGATTGATTAGAAATCGTCCACCCATCACCTTTCGTTTTGTTTAGAGGCCCATGTGCAGGTCACATTATATACTGTCTATACAAGGGAAGGGCAGCAAATGGAGGGAGCTACTGAACTGCTGCTTACTGCTGGAATGGAGGCAGATGCCTGCCTTTACACATACAAGAAACCTAAATGAATACATTCACGTCGTTGCTACTGCGCATCACACGCTTCGAGATTATCTTTGATATTTACACACATGTTTGTGGTGGACAGACGCTCCCGCTTTGGAAAATTAGCTGAGCGTTTGGAACCGTTGAGATTTTATTGGTGCTGAATATGTTCTGCTAATTCCCTTTCCCCTGCAATAAGAGTGTTGTGTGCTCTGTGAAGTAAAGGAAAGTATTACAATTAACGGATTAAAGAGGCACCACCTTTGTATAAGGAGGTGGTAAAGGCTCTGGAAAATGCTAATCTGGGGGTCCCTTCTCCGAATTGTGGGACATTTCCGGCTTTCTTTTCACAGGCTAAACCACAGGCCAAATTGAATACCTTCAGCCATGTGGTACAGGAAGCTACTTGTGATGATCAATTGTTTGGTACCGTCACGGGCTGCTTTTCGGGATGAGGGTGAGAGCTGTTTTCACAAGCAATAAAGTGGTGTTAATGAACGGCTGAGTTAGATTTGAACTTGCAAAGTGCAGGCACTCATGTCATACAGGAGGGCCAGGTGTGGTTAGGGGCACTACACTCAATCACTAGGTTCTTCGCTCCTGCTCCTCTACCCAAGGGGAAATATGCCTGTGAAACTGCTTTCTGGAAAATTACATGTGATATGAAAGGCAGAGCCATCCCATTAGAGACCCGTCTATATTTATAGCACTCATTTAGCACCTTGAAACATTCACGTTTTCTGTGTAACAACTTTGCGGCAAGTTAAGGCAATGATCTATTTTTTGCTTCATATTGCATCATCCAGTCTGTACTCCATATGGGTTATGGACTAAAGGGCACAGCAATATATTTGTCTCTATATTACGTTTGCTCTAAGGATTGCCTTAGAAGCGTAATTTGCAGGAGCCCTTGCAGCCGTCACTTCCTTTGGGGTATAAAAGTGTTATCACCTCGCTTTTAACACAAATTCCTCCACAGCAAACACTTGCTGGCATAGAAGGATTTATAGATTTTCAGTGGGTGTTTCCTGTTTCAGCTCCCTGCTGGCTGGCCATCTCCTCATATTTATTTATTTATTTATATATTCATTTGGATATATAGAGCGCCCAGCGGCCTAGAGGCATCGTGGCGCTGTTACAGAATATTCACTTGATGCATGTTAAGACATTTGTTACAAAGGAGACATTCAATGACAGTGTTGACAATTGTTCAGAGGTTACAAAGGAACAATGATGGGTGCAGTGCCATGTAGTCATGGTTTAATTGAACAGCTTTGTTTTTAGTGCTTTTCTAAAAGTTGTGAGGGATTCTTCATTTCTTAAACTGAGCGGAAGCGAGTTCCAAGCTTTAGGGGCTAGTACTTCAAAGCTGGTTCCTCCAGCTTTAACTCTGTTGAATGTTGGGACTGCAAGTCAGTGTGAATATTGGTCACGTATTGGCCTATGGGCAGGGGCCTGGTGTATTCTTTCCGCTAGATAGGCTGTGGTGGTCTGGGCAAGGCATCTGTGCATAATTGTGAAGGCTTTTAATGTTATGCGCTCTTTGACCGGGAGCCAGTGGGCTTCTTTCCTTGCTTGGAAGACGTGCTCTCTCCTGGGGGTGCTGAGGGCAGCTCTAAGGGCACTGTTTTGTGCAGTTTGCAGTTAATGTTTTTTGCGGACATGACCAGGAGTAAGATGTTGCAGTAATCCAATTTTGCGCCGATAGTGGCTCTTGCGATGTTGAGGCAGTTTCCTGGTGATAAGTAGGGTTTCACAGCATTTATGATTTTGGAAGTGAGAGCTACTGACAATGATATGGCATTGACTTGCCTATCCATTGATAGGGTGGAGTCCAGGTAGACCTCAAGGGTTTTCACTGCAGCAGAGGTAATAATGACAGTGTTCTCTACATTGAAGGAGCTGTATTTGTTGTCCAGTTTTTTTTAGGGATTCTTTGGGTCCTACCAGTAGTATTTCTGTTTATTCCTCATTTAGACATAGGCCATTGGCTGTCATCCAGGCCTGGATGCGTGCATATGTGTCTTGGAGGGTGTTGAGGTCCTGCTCATAGTTCCCTGTTAGCGGGAGAAGAATTTGTGTGTCATTGACATAGTTGGTAAAGGCTATGCCGAAATCTTCTAGGTCGCTGAATAAGGGGAGAGTAATAGATTATAGAGGGTAAGGGAGATGCACGAACCCTGTGGGACTCCACAACTGACGGGTGATGGAGAGGCAGATGCCTGATCAGAAAAGACTCTCATGGCTCGACTATCCAGGAATTATGTGATCCAGACAGTAGCTTCTTGGGAGAAATGGGTTGTATCAGTAAGATGTTTACATAGGATCTTGTGGTCAACCAAGTCAAAGGACGCTGAGAGATCTAAGAGTAGGAGGAGTGAGAACTTGCCTTTTTCCATGGCCTCGAGTAGTTGGGTCTTGAGGCCAAGTAGGGCTGACTCTGTGCCATGCCGAGGGCGGAAGACAGATTGTCTTTTTCCCAGGATGTTGTGCGCTTCTAGGTAGGCCTGGATCTGAAGATATGCAGCCTTATCCAGAATTTTCAGAAGGAATGGCACGGTGGTGATTGGGCGGTAGTTGTTTGGGGAGTCTGGGTCAAGGGTAGGTTTTTTTAGAAGAGGCCGAACCCAGGCTTCCTTAAGGGTGAGCGGGACGGTGCTAGTGGCGAAGGAGGTGTTAATGAAGGTAGTGACAAATGGGGCCAGGGCTGTAGCACAGTCTTTGACTAAGTTGGCTGGGCAGATGTCTCCTTTACATAATGAGGGTTTGGTCTGCTTCATGATGAGGAGGACTTCAGGGATTATTACATCCCTAAAAGCGAATGGTTTGCGTGTGTATTTGCTGTGAGGAGTGTCTCCAGCTGGCTGGTTAACTGAGAGTTTAGATGGTGGAGGGTTGGTTTTAGGCAGTTTGTCAAATTGAGTTTTCATTTTGTTCTGGAGTGTTTTAATTTTGTCTAACATAGCATGTTGGATATTGTTACACCATGCTTCGTTTTTCTCAGTAGGTTGTGTTGAGGTGGGAGGGAATGACAGCTCATTGTAGAAGGCGAATAGCTCTTTGGATTGTGAGTTGGCTTTCTCAATTCTAGAGTTGTATGTGGCAGCTTTGGCTTTTGCGATGGCCTTTTTATATTGTTTGGCAACTGTAAGGTATGTGTCTCTTGTGGTGGTGTAGGGATTTGTTTGTCAGGAGGTGAGAGCTGCTTGTTTTGTGGTTCGGAATTCTTGGAGTTCTTGAGTGAACCAAGAGTTAGCATGGAGTGAATGTTTGGCTCTTTTCTTTTCTAGTGGGGCTACAGCGTCCAGTACATTTTTAAGAGTGGTGTTGTAGATCTCGACTAGCATGGTTGGGTCGTTAGATGTGGGACGGGCCAGCGCAAAGGTTTCGAGGAGTTTCATCATAACCATTATGTTGAACTTTCCTATGATCTCTACAAGGCCATATGTCACTTGAGGCCATTTCCTGTGATGTCATAAGGTCAAAGTTCACGTGACTTTTTCTGTGATGTCACGCCCTGCCACTTCATTGGGTCACATTAATGTGACATCATTTCCTATGATGTCATCCTTATGCTAATTTCTATTTTTGAAACTTTAACATTCCTACAAAATATTTGCCACAGAATTTTGGCATGTATGCCTGTACATAGAGAATGAGTCCCAGTTTACCTTCACTGTCAAGATAATGGTTGTGTGACTTGCAGAACAAAGGTTAGTTCAGATTTTCAACACATTTGTTCCAGAAAGTCATAATTCTATTAAAGACACGGAGGCGAAGGATTATGCTTTCTCTTCAACTTTACTGTTCAACAGCAAAGAAATAACCAATAAACATGTAACACAAAACTCATTAAAAACTACCATAACCATGTTTTTAGAGTCTTTGTAGTTAATTTCTTATTGGTCCCCAAACTGACCATGTGATGTTTTAAACCAATGAACAAGTCCTTAGTCCTTAAAACCTCTTGACCTCTTTCCATTCCTCCTCTTTCTTTGATCAGACGAGGTTGCGTCTGGTGCATTTCCTAAATTCCGTCCGTTCCATTCTAATCCTAGTTCAATTCCCGGATTGCTTGTTGTCTGCCGCCATCCCTATAGAAGTAATAATTTAAACAAGGTGACTATAGACTGAAAAAAAAGGGTGGGACAATCGTAAATTCAACTACACAGTAAAAATAACCTTCATCTTGTGTATATCACATTATTACCATCTTATTGCCTTCATCAAAACATTGATTCATTAATCATAGTAAACTTGTAAAATTTCAGTACTTTATAATACATTACATTGTTATGTTTGAATAGGGTGGGATAATCCTTTGCCTCCGTGTCTTTAATAGAATTATGACTTTCTGGAACCAATGTGTTGAAAATCTGAATTCTATGTCAAGACCGGAGGCTCGGATTATGCTTGTTCAAAGCTTACTCACCACTAACGACTTTCCATTTCAAACATAGGTTTGAAATGGAAAGTTTTAAAAGTCGATTCATTCGACCAATCTGCAGACCTCATAATGGCCCTCATTACGACCCTGGCGGAGATCCATGGTGCAATTTGCACCATGGACCATGGCGCAGAGCTGCCAACTCCGCCATGGGGGTTGGCGGACTTACCGCCCCATTCCGACCTTGGCAGGGCGGTAAGTCCCCAATCCCCATTTACTCTTCCCCATTCCCATTTTTGCCCCATAGGGTATAATGGGAGTGGGGAATGCGTTAATTACGCCACCGTAGATTACGGTGGCGTAATTAACGAGGGGTCCCGTAGCGCCATGGATTTTTCCGCCCGGAAAATCCGGGCGTAAAAATCACCATGGCGCTACGGAAAGTCCTAATCTGGCGGAGAGGTACGCCATGCATTACGCTGGCGTAAACCCCTCTCCGCCAGGGTCGTAATGAGGGCCAATGTCTTCTACTCTAGCTCCTATTTTAAAGGCTTTCCATCGCTCCTCTAGTTGAATGGGCTCCATATTTCACTATATCAATGCCTGCTTGTACCATCACCCATCTAAGCCATCTGGCTATGGTAGCCGGTGTAATGGCTTTAAATGGTTTACAAATTGCTATCAATATTTGTGACACTCCCGGAGGTCTGACTTCCCTTGTCATATCCTCATACGTTGCTAAGCATCTGACCGGACATAATTTGGTTGTCCCGGGAAGGCTTCATAAGAAATGGAACTCAAACCTGTCTTGGTTCTTCTTGTTATGAGAAAAGTCACTCCACTCAGAGATACACTTTCCCTGTTGACCTCCAGTGCTCTAACATCTGAGGATCTCTTACAGGCTAAAAGACATAAGAGCATGGATAACTTGCCTGAAATCGCTTTCCTGGATAAATCTTGATTATCCGGCCATGATAGAAATAATCTCAACACTCTGTCTACGTCCCATAATTGAATATACTTTTCGCTAGGGGGTCTTATCATCTTTACTCCCTTTACCAATCTACATACCAATGGGTGTTCCCCTATCGCTAAGCCTTCTACTCTAGGGTGTCCTGCCGATATCGCAGACCTGGCCGTGTTGATAGTCCTGTATGCCTTTCCTTGAGCTGCCAGTTGTGCTAAGAAATTAGCTACGTGTACTACATCTGTTCCATCGGGATGAATAT
Organism: Ambystoma mexicanum; assembly: GCF_040938575.1. Lineage (NCBI taxonomy): Eukaryota > Metazoa > Chordata > Amphibia > Caudata > Ambystomatidae > Ambystoma > Ambystoma mexicanum. The sequence continues at coordinate 255,199,135 of NC_090934.1, read as the reverse complement.
TCCTCTCCAGACACCAGCTACTCCATCTAGCCCATGCTGATTTATAAGCCTTGTGTGTCCCTGGAGCCCAGGATTCGCAAATGATGTTTTCAGCCTCATTTGATAATCCTGGCCTAACCCAAGATCTCCTGAAATCGCCCATGCTATCAGGTTGAGTCTTCCTGATTTCACTAGTGGATGGCTGAGATCTCTGGGGTCTCGAACAATTAATTTGTCATTGGGTAGTGCCACTGGGTTGTGGTGTGATAATTCCAGCAGGCTGGGAAACCACACCTGCCCCCTCCAGTCCGGCGTAACTAGTATTAGGGATGCTCTCTGGAATCTCACCTGGGCTACCGTCCTCGCTATCATGGAGAATGGAGGGAACGCATAGTTTGTCTGTTGGCCCCATGACTGCAGGAAGGCATCTGTCGCCTCTGCTTCTGGGTCCGGTCTCCAGCTGAAGAACCGGGGTAACTGCTTGTTTAGTCTTGATGCAAACAAGTCGACCTGGCATGGTCCCCATCGAGTCATCAGCTCTTGAAACACCCCTTCATCCAGCTTCCAATCACTGGCATCTCTGAGGTATCTGGAGTTCCAATCGGCTACTTCGTTCTGATGGCCCGGCAGATATTCCGCCGTCACTGAGATTCTCCTCTGAAGACAGAGTTCCCAGAAGTCTTTTGCCAGTTCTGCTAGTAGTTTGGATCTTGTCCCGCCCAGTCTGTTGATGTACCTGACCGCCGATACATTGTCCATTTTTAGCAGGACACAACATTGTGCTCTCTCTTGAGTCCAGCACTTCACTGCAAAGGACCCTGCTAGAAACTCCAGGCAGTTGATATGGAGAGTTGTCTCTCGATCCGACCACCTGCCCCCTGTCAACAGGTTCTCGCATCGGGCTCCCCAGCCCCATCTGCTGGCGTTGGATTCAATGACCAGGTCCGGGGAGGACCCGTTCCATGCAACCATGTAGATTAACCACCATTCCAACTCTTCCCTCACTTCTTGTGAAATGGTCACTTTTGATTTGTAGGAAGCGCCCCTCCTGAGGTGATAGATCTTCAACCTCTGGAGTGCCCTGTAATGTAGTGGTCCTGGGAATATTGCTTGGATTGATGCCGCTACGCGGCCCACTAATCTTGCAATGTTCCTCAGTAATACCTCTCCTTTCGCTAGCGTATGTCTTAGCTGTTTTTTGATATCGTTCACTTTGGGAATGGGTAGACTGAGAGTTCCTTGAATAGAGTCCACTATGAACCCCAGGAATTCCATTGACTGTTCCGGAACTATACTGGATTCTTCCCAATTTATTAGAAACCCCAGACTCTATAATAAATCTATAGTTGTCTGTACCTGCTCTAATAGTGTCTCTCTCTCTTGACACATCAGACATAAGTCGTCTAGATAGATGATGAGTCTTATCCCCTGACCTCTGAGGTATGTTACAACCGGTTTCATCATCTTGGTGAAACACCATGGTGCTGATGCTAGGCCGAAGGGCAGGCATCGAAATTCCCATGTTGTTTCCTCCCAGACGAATCTCAGAAATCTGCAGTGTTCCTCTGCTATGGGAATAGTCAGGTATGCATCTTTTAAATCTATCCTGGCTAGCCAGTCTCCCTGAATCAAGGTTTCCCTTAAGAGGTGTATTCCCTCCATCTTGAAGTGTCTGTACACCACGTATTCGTTAAGGCCTCTCAGGTTTATAATTGGTCTTGTCTTGTGCTTCCCTTTTACTAGAAACATATTGCTTATGTATCCCTTTGATTGAACTGTTACGGGTCTTATAGCTCTTTTGCTTGCTAGCCCTCGCAATTCTTCTTCTAGTAATAATTTGTCCTCTCTGTTCATTTCTAGACCCCTTGGTGGGTGTCCCTGGTGTGGTTTCTCTAGAAAGTCTATGTAAAACCCCTGTGCGGTTTGTATTACCCAGGAATCTCCCGATATAGCCAACCAATTTTTTAAAAATTGAGCTGTCCTCCCCCCTACTTCTGGGATATTTATTTGTGGGTAGACTGTTCTCACCTGGGTTGTTTTGCTGACGTTCCCCTTGTCGCCAGTTTCTACCTCTTCCTCTACTCCTTGATGGAAAAGCGTTTCTCTCCGATCCTCCTGTTCTCGCCACTGTGCTCTGTCCTGATAGGATCGATTATAATCTGAGCGACCCCTGCCTCTGCTGGCCCGTCCAAAAATTTGCCTCCCGAACACTCTCTTGAGTGAGGCTTGCGCCTTGTCCAAAGCTGCATAGGAATTCGCAAATTTGGTTAGCTCCTTGATAAAGGAGTCCCCAAATAGTTTACCCTTCTCAGTTGATGCTTATTCCGAGGAGGCCAACTCGCTCAGCTTAGGATCAATCTTCACCAGCAAAGACCTCCTCCTTTCAGTGGTGATGGCATGGTTGGCATTTCCCAACATGCATATCGCCCTCTGGGTCCACCCGATTAGAATTGACGGGTCTATCGGCTCTCCTTTGACTTTAGCCTCTTCTCCGATCTGGAGCATTTTTGTGAGGGGTCCTGTCATATCTAGCATCTTGTCTTGGCATGACCGCCAAGATCTATCCAGACCCTTCCTCACATCTTTCTTTTGCTCATGAAAGTAATCATCTTTTTGTCTATTTCGGGTGTGTCCGCTGCACCCTCTAGGAGGTGAGGTCTGGGGCATTCCGCCCTCATCTTACTTCTAGCCTCTTTGGCTAGTGGCACTCTCAAGCGCTTCTTTAAATAGGCCGCTATTCTTTTTGGCGGCTCCCACTCTGAGGATCTAGGGTGAATTAGAGCCTCCGGATCGAAGTCATCATCCCCTGCACCATCCTCCTCTGTCTCCTCTTTTTTCTTTTTCTTAGGCGCTTTGTGGCCTTCCTCCTCAGAAGAGGATATAGAAAGTACTTCTTACTCTTCTGAGTATTTCTCCTCCCAGTCGTCCTCATCCTCCTCCGAGGTATCTGAGGATCGTTCCTGTCCCCTGCTAGGCCTTGCTCTTATCCTTCTCCTTTTACCACTCTTCTCTTTTGGTGGTGTGCCCGGGGGGGTGTGGGCTTCCTCTGCCCTGCAGGCTGATTTTCTGCCCCCTTTAGACTTTTCCTTAGCCTTAAGCCCTTTTCCTCCAGACCCTGTGAGAACTTGAGCCAGTCCTCCATCAGAGCTATCTGCTGTGGTCCATGTCCCAGCGAGGCACCCAGGGCTTTTTGGAGGACCTGAGTCATCTCTGTGTGGCTCCTCTTTTGGCTAACACTAGCCTTCCCCTCATCACTGGAGGAGCTCATGTTCACACAGAAAACACTGGGGAAATTCAAAAGTATATAATATATACCAGGGTTTAAGATCTTTCTCGTATTCCCTCTGTAAAGAGAGATAATAAATATATATACATAGGTATATATATATATATATTTTAAATGATCACCTGGTTTGTTATTATATATATATATAAATATATATATGGCAATTGTCAGGTTTTGCTTGGGACTGTGCCTGTAATATGGTGCGGTACCTTAGAATGGCCTGCAGGGGCGCTGTCGTGTTCCTGACAGAACGCTGCGTTCTGAACGAACGCTGCGTTCTGAAGCGGAACAACGGATATATATTTATAGATCTTTCCGATCTAAAAACAAAGCTGGTGCTTAAAGATGCGCGTCGCATTGACTTGTAACGTCTCAGCAATGAGGTATAGAGAAAGGAGAGAGAGAGAAAGCGCCGAAACTACACGGTCCCGTCGCGCTCTCTCTTCCGTGCATGCAGTGCCCTCTATGTCGGGTCTATGAAGTTGCGGTCACCGGAGCACCAGCCCCGTCGCGGCCGCAACTTCACAGAAACCGATCAAACTAATGTGGATATGCTCCGCCGCATGTCAGCAGTGCGTGCATGTGTGTGCGTAATAGTAAAGTAAACAAACACACTTCACAACTCTCACACAAAGTAAGGAAAATAAAAGGCACTTAACTCGCTGCCGAGCAGCAAAGAAAGAGGAGGAATGGAAAGAGGACAAGAGGTTTTAAGGACTAATGACTTGTTCATTGGTTTAAAACATCACATGGTCGTTTGGGGACCAATAAGAAATGAACTACAAAGACTCTAAAAACATGGTTATGGTAGTTTTTAATGAGTTTTGTGTTACATGTTTATTGGTTATTTCTTTGCTGCTGAACAGTAAAATTGAAGAGAAAGCATAATCCAAGCCTCCTGTCTTGACATAGAATTAGAAAAGCCTTGCTCTGTTGGTAGAAAGAAGGGTGGTTGTGTTTCAAGACCAGCTGCTAACCGAGATCTCTGAGTGACTGATAAATAACAGGTTTCAAAGCTTGAATGCATCAAGCAAGGGCTTGTCCGTTGCAGAGATAAGTGCGTCACCTGGAGCTTCAAAGTTAGTTTTTTATTCAATGTTACAGAGGTCCATCCAGTAGTCGGAAACACACCATGCAAGATAGCGATATATTTGAGTCCTGTCTCTGTTTCTATTAAAAACGACCCAAATGCCAATTCGAACATGTGCCTTTCCCAGAATGCCTTGCTTAATGGAATATTTTTTAGTGGTGTTGTGGTCGTTATCTGACACAAAATGTGATTTTATTTCCACGATTCTTGCATAGCTGCTTGTAATGTTTACCGGAGCCTGTTTTTTTTCACCCATTACTGAGTATTCTTTTTAAGCACTCTTCTAGTAAAAGGAGAACAAAAATATTGGAACGTCGATTCAGCAATGCCATGGTAAAAAGGGTTTCTGCCGTGAGTGGTACACGGAGGGATGCTGGGTAACCTGCAGCTCTCCGTGCGGAATCGACATCAAGAGATTTCGGAAACATAATTTTTGTAAATGGGGCAGCTAGTGATCGCTTGTCCGTGCGCCCCGAAATTGCAAGTTAAAAAAAAAAGATTGGCGTGTGTTTTATGTTCTTGGTATACCTTTGTGTATTCGTAAATGTTAATGTGTGTTGCGACAGTTCAGCCAATTATTTATTTTATGGTATTTTTTGCTCAGTATGTTTATAACAGGTGATTCATTTCTGCGCCTTACTCTCAAGCACCCCCCCCCCCCTACACGACCCCCTGTGGTGCAGTGAAGAGCACCTCTTTCATCATTTTCAGATCAGTGTCTCGTCTCACTCCAGTGCACATTTCTACTCTCGCCAGCATCTCTGTTCATGCCAACATGTAGTGATACCGACCATTACCTGGAGTCCATGTGGAGTCAGAAGCTCACGCATGCAGTGAAACAAAAATACCTATTGACACTGTTAAGTCAGTGGACAGGCGTGCCCGAATACATACCCATTACTTGATGTCCCTGAAGAACCAGCAGTTAAAGAGTGCAGTACTGCATTAGCATTGGCTGCAGTACTACTGATTTGTTACTAGATGTCCCTGTAGAGTCAGAACACATTCTCCACTGATGCTGGAAACCGAGAAAAAGAATGCACAATGCGCTCAAAGCAAAACCAGCCTCTGGTGCTTTTCAGTGGGTTGGGGGGGGGGCTAGATGGAGCCCCTGCAGCTGCATAGCTCCAAGCTGATTTTTGAATCTGCTGTGGTTCCGTCCTGGCTAGCCCGGCCTACATGAAGAATTTAGTATATAAAGACATTAAGAGATTTTTGGAAGCACCATTTTTGTAATCGGGGCTACCAGTCATCAAATGCTTAGGTCTGCCTTATTTTATGTACTAAAAGGGGGAGATTAACTGACATGAAGATAATGCTCTGATTACTTACCGGTAATCTTCATTACTCCTAGTCCCACTCTTCCTCGTCACAGTACTTACTTCATGAGGCACCTGCCTCCGACACAGGACCTTCTTCTATTTCTTTAAATCTCTATAACTCCTCCCCCACATCCATGTCACTCAGTTTCATATTACCAAGCCGGAGCATGGGACCTTCCCCCGAGGGAGGGTGAGGAGGGTCGTCACTACTGTGACGAGGAAGAGTAGGACTAGGAGTAATGAAGATTACCGGTAAGTAATCAGAGCATTACCTCCACGTCCACTCTTCCTCGTCCCAGTACTTACTTCATGAGGTATACCAAAGCAGCAACGGGGAAAAGGTCCCAATGAGACACAGAGCCAAAAACAGTGCAGCAAAACACACCCACAATAACTCTTAAATCACATCCCCACAGACAAAACTCCAACCACGAAGGAACCAACCCCCGAGTGGGAAAAACTCAACCCATAGCGGTTGATGAAAATGCCTAGACCAGCCAAGGCGGCAGCCATACAAATCTCTTGCAGAGAAAAACCCTCCTTGCATCGGCCCAGGAAGCCGCCAAACCCCTGGCAGACCGCCCCCGATTGTGCGCAGGCAGGCCAGAAGCCACATAGGCCCTAGAGATCACAACCCGGAGCCACCGGAAAATGGAAACCACAGATGCGTTATGCCCAGCCCCAGCCGGACCACAAGCAATCAGAAGACTATCAGATTGGTGGAAAAAGCAAACCAAGCCAAATACTCCAACGCGTCCCGTCGGACATCAATGTTAAGCCGAGCCACCTCCTCAGGCGTTCTTGGATCATGAAAGAAGTCAGGGAGAACCAGACCCTGAGAGGTGTGAAAACCGAGAGACAACTGAAGGGAGAAACATCGGACCACACCCCGGCACCACCGAGTCTGGCAGCACCCTCAGGAAAGGAGCGTGACATAAGAGAGCCCCAATCTCCCCAAGCCTACGGGCAGAAGTGAGGGCAATAAGAAAAGCAGATTTCAGTGTAAGATGTTTGATATCAATCTCGGAAATGGGCTCAAAAGGAGGCCCGTGAAGGAACCGTAATACAAGAGGGAGATCCCAAGAGGAAAGCCCTTTATCAGCACAAGGACGGGAAGAAGAAAAACCCTGGATCAATTTCCCCACCAACACCTCCCCATCCAAGTGACCGTCAGAGTCCCCCAAAAAAAATTTCATGGAGGCCTACTGAGAGCGAAGCCTGGAAAAACTGCCAGGCCCCTGTCAAAACCCCTCCTGGAGGAACTGAAGGATAGCAGAGGCCAGAACGCAGGGGAGGGATCCCAGACCGCCCATACCAGTCTCGGAAATGGCCCCAGTGTCTGCCTAACACCTTCAGAGTGGAGGGTCTAAGAGCATCCATTTGGACCCAACTACAGGATCTGAGAACCCCTGAGATATCAACCTAGACTGAGCAATAGCCACACCGCCCATTGCATCTGGTGGAATTCCAACCGCAGATCCCCTTGAAGGGGACACGGCCACCTCGGAACCAGCCAAGGTTCCTAGGACCGAAGCTCCAACAGAGAGGGGAGCCAACTCCGGCGGGACCAGAACGGAGCTAACAACAACACAGTCACCCTGGACACTCTGATGCGCCAAACCACCCGGGGCAGAAGGGGAATAGGCGGAAAGGCATAAAGGAAAACCCCAAGGCCACTGTACAGAGAGGGCGTCCATCCCCCAATCCCCTCAGCCTGAAACCTAGAGCAGAAGAGGGGAACTTCTGCTGAGGCCGGGGATGCAAACAGGTCTAGAACCAGGGACCCTAATCTGACACAGGTCACCGCAAAGACCTGGGCCAACAGGACCAGTTCCGCAGAGGAGTGAAAACCGGCATCTGAGAAGATTCACCGCAAAGACCTGGGCCAACAGGACCAGTTCCGCAGAGGAGTGAAAACCGGCATCTGAGAAGATCCGCTTGAACATTGTCCACCCTTCTGATACGTGAGGCCACCAGATGAGAGTCCTCCCAGGTGCCTATCAGCGCTGCCAGAGCATTCAAGGAGTGGCCGGAACCCCTTTTGCAGTTGACATATGCCAAGGCCGTCGTATTGTCCGATCGGACCAAAAACCGCTGACCGTCCAGCAACTCCTCGAAGTACACCAGAGCTTGGACAATGGCACAACTCTTGCCAAATGGATGATCGCCGGCTCTCCCCAGATCTCACAACCCTTGAGCTGAGAGGACCCCCAATGTAGACCCTTTCTGCTGGTGTTGGTAGTAGGAGAGGCCACAGGAGGAAGGACCATGCACACCTCAGCCTGTAGACCTGAAACCCCCCGCCACCATAGCAGGGACACTCGCAGCTCTGGGGACACTGAAAACAAAACTACGAAAGCTGAGATGTCAGGAGCCAGTGGGAGAGAGTATAAGACACCAGGAGACGTAACCGAAGACGGGCTCAAGGAACTGAAAAACATGCAAGACGCCACGTGCCCCGTAACTTCAGCAACAGGCGAGCCGAGACATACTGCCTTCTGAGAACCCAGCCCAGAACAGCCAGCAAGCGCCCCCCCCTGCACAACATCCAGAGTACGCTCTCCCCAGACGTCCGGACAAGCAGTGCAGGGTCTTGAGACCCATAAGCAGGTGACACATCCTAGAAGGCATAGGGACCAGGAACACCCGCAAGTAGAAAACTTGACCCCGAACAGGGAGAGGAACGGGCAAGACGGTAACCCACAACAACCGTTCGGAGAGAACGGATCCCATGGCCAACTACTTGGACCGTGAGCTGGGTACCAAAGTCCTAACCATGCAAACCTGGACAGGAGGAGACAAGAACGGCAACTGATACCCCCTCCAGAAGGAGCCCATTACCCAGGAAGCCGAACCCCACCGGTCCCATACACCTCCGAGAAGATAGAGACGAGGAGCCAGGGAAAACTGCCAGTCACTGCACTTGCACCAGAGGGAAATCACAGGACGTTGAAAAAGGCCTGTGCCACAATATAACAGCATGCTTGTCAGCCCACAAAAAGATCTGACCTATCAAAAGGAAGATACTGGACAGCCCAGAAGTCCAGCAGACTATGGCCCCCTCAGCTGACAGAGGAGCCACCAGGCTGGCGTCAAAAAGGCAGAGTACTGTCACAAAGCGGGGCAAAGCAATCCATCCCGGATAGCCGACATCAAAGGCAACCCCCTACCTGAGGTATGCCTATACTGGAAAACCCACTGAAGTGACATCCCCCTCCACCGGCACCAGGGGCTCTGAGAACCCCTCTAAGCACAGACATGTGCCACCATGTGCCCTATCACTTCCCACAAGTCTGAGAGGAGGCGTGAAAGCAACACGTTGGCACCGGAGGACCTAGGCCCTAAAAGAAGAGACACTGGGAACCCCCTGCATGGCCGTTACTTCCATGATGCATTTTCCATAATCCCATGCCGGACAAGGGAAAAGCAAATCAACTCCTTCGACTTTCTCTCGCGCAGTTTAGAGGAAGAGGACAGGACAAGGAGTCTGCGTCCATAGCTAGCACAGACCCAAACACACCACTAACACCCCACATGACTGAGAGGTGGCTTGAGCCCTGTATCCAGTAGCTGGTAGCCCCATGCTCTAGATCGTTCCAATGCGTCGGTCTAGGAAGGTTGAAGGACCGAGTCAGCACCGCTGATACTCGAACCCGAAGTGTAGACTATGCCAGGCCGGTACCCTTCCGGCCGCTTGCAGACGTGTCCAAATCTGCGCCGTATTCACAGGCAGCACGCAGGGAATGCAGCCAACATCCGGTGCATCCTGGGCTGTGTGTGTCTGAGGAGCGGGTGGTATGTGACATGCCTGTGACAGTACAGAGCCCCCACACTTTCAAATACTCTGTCACAGACACCCCACGACAAGAAGCAGAGAGGCCTCACAACAAAAAGGGAAGGCTATCCCATACTGCCAAGTGCTTGCCATCATTTCCAATAAAGATGTGTACACAGAGCATGAGGTAACGGCCTTTCGAAGGAGTCAAGATGGCCATACCAGCAAGAGAGGGGAAAACATCAAGCACAGTCCTCCCCTCTCCTTACCTTCCCCCAGATAATGCAGCTAACATCCGGTGCATCCTGGGCCGTGTGTCTCTGAGGAGCGGGTGGTATGTGACATGCCTGCGACAGAAAAGAGCCCCTGCACTTTCAAATACTCTGTCATAGTCACCCCACGACAAGAAGCAGAGAGGCCTCACAACAAAAAGGAAGGCTTAGCCCATACTGCCAAGTGCTTGCCATAATTTCCAATAAAGATGTGCACACAAGGCACGAGGAAAACGGCATGTTGAAGGAGTCAAGATGGCCATACCAGCAGGAGAGGGGAAAAATATCAAGCACAGTCCTCCCCTCTCCTTACCTTCCCCCAGATAATGCAGCTAACATCCGGTGCATCCTGTGCTGTTTGTGTCTGAGGAGCGGGTGGTATGTGACATGCCTGCGACAGAACAGAGCCCCCGCACTCCCAAAGACTCTCTGCCACTGTCACCCCACGACAAGAAGCAGAGAGGCCTCACAACAAAAGGGAAGGCTAGCCCATACTGCCAAGTTGAATCAAGACGGCCAAAACAGGAGGAGAGGGAAAAAACATCAAGCCCAGTCCTCCCCTCTCCTTACCTTCCCGGGGCCGTGCAGGACCCGGGACACAATGCTCACGCTGCGGTCCGGAACCCAGCAAAGAACCGAGCGAGGCAATCCAGCTCAACTGTGACCCCAGGCCCCGCAGGGGGCCCAGGAGCAGCGCCGCACCTGAGGGAGCCGAGGGCCCCGCCACACAGCCCCCCCAGGGGGCCAGCAATTGGTGCTCCCTGGTGCCCCGCACCGGGAAGAAAAAGTCCAACCTGCCAGAGGCAGGAAAAATTAAAAACTGAGTGACATGGATGTGGGGGTGGAGTTATAGAGATTTAAAGAAATAGAAGAAGGTTCTGTGTCAGAGGCAGGTGCCTCATGAAGTAAGTACTGGGACGAGGAAGAGTGGACGTGGAGGTAATGCCATACTGTGACTGTCCACTGGGTATCACTTTCTCTCTAATATCCATCTAGATACTGTGTCTGACAAGAGGCGTGGCTCAAGGGTTGCTGGGTGTGGCCAAAAGGGCCAACTGCACCCATAGACAATCCTTTTGGGGGAATGGAGGCAGGTAACCCACACATTTGGAAACAAGATTTTATTTGCATACTGAATACATTGAAACAAAAAAAAACATATTCAATGTCCACAAGCCATAGCTATTGGTTTTGTTTGTGCTACTCTGTAGTCTAATAAACCGACTGTATCACTTCTAGGGACACCCAAGTTCGGAAGCTGAGCCACAGTCAGAATAAATCATTTGCCAAAGACCACACACACCGGTGCACTGGTGAAATCAGGATTTGAGCCCCTGTCTGCAATTTAGGTTCTTTATCAGATGCACCCCAGATCTGGTTAGATCAACTGTGTGTTTACAGGGCTAATATACTTTTGAACATTATACAGATATCTTGACAAGTGGACAAATTGCATAATAAATTAGCATGAAAATATATAAGTAATTTCTCCTTCTGCCCTTCACCCCATCTGTCTCTCCTTCCATTCTTAAACTGTGTCTGTTTTCACTCCCTCGCTTTCTTTACCTCTCTGTCACAACACAAGCCTCATTCCCTTTACCTGGGACAAATGATATGGTACTGAGGGACACAGAAGGTCAACATTCTCTCCAAAAAGCTCAATCAAGCAGTTTAATATCTCGTTAAAATAATGTAACATTCATCAGGGCACTCAGTCAGTCTTTGTGGCCGTCTTTTTATATGTCAGAGGGACCTCAAGGCCTTCAGTTGGAGAGGAGGGTGCATTTGCCATCATTCCTTTTAAACACACCTCTCCATTTGTTCCTTACTTGCTGCAGCCTGGGCTGGCCCTAGGATTTGCGGGGCCCTGGGCGGCAAAGGATGTGTGAGCCCCCCTAATTTGCAAAAACAGTGACATCAGTGATATCACAGAATGAGTCTTTAGCACGCAAAGGTATCATGGGAAGTTAAATTAGAAACATTTTGTCATGCCAAAGGTATTAGACCAAGACATTGTGATATCCGGTATATGAATTGTCAATATTAATATTTACCTATGTGGCAATATCAGGAGTGAGGCCTTTTTTCGAAGTAGAAGACAGATAAATACCTTGTACAGACTTCCTATTTTGACAGACAAGGCTTAGTGTGATAAAAGGATTTGGCCGGGAGCACACACTTTGGTTAAGTGAAGAAGCCGTGCATTGAGACCCGTCTGCAATTTAGGAACTTGAGCACATCTCTTCCCAGATGTAATTGGTAGAAATACTGTTTGCAAAAATCTTTTTGAAACTTTGGTTTGAAAACACTATCTGTGGAAGGCATTGCAAACATCTGGTGATTGTGTTTTGCTATCTGAATCGTACTGCTGTTTTTGCAGAAGTTTCACGATTGTTTTTATTTTTATTGTGTATATTTGGGCTATACTAGCGCCTAGGCGACTACGGGCTTTTGCGCTTTACAAATGTAAAAAGAAAGAAATAAATATTGTACAAATTAGCAATATGCTTTTATTTCTGAAGCTACAGTTAAGGATTATTTTGACTGTCAAAAAATAAATTACAAATAACAACTACGTTTATCAAGGGCTGCTCACTAAAAAATGAGAAGGGAGCCTCATTAATGTACACCCTGAGCCTTAATTGGAGGGGGTGAGCAGGCCAAAACTGTTTGTCCGGATAGAATAGCAGGGGATCCTATAGCAGAAAGTTGCAAAGGCAACTGAGAGGGTTAGGCGACTGTTGCTGACATGTTATACGTTTAGACCTCCCTGTAAATCATATGTCTTCTTTCCTATTCCTGCAGCAACATGTGTTATAAAATGTGATGTTTTGACATTCGCTGCAAATCCACAGGTGAGGTGAGTGCAACTTTGCCCCCAGCCAGCCTTCCAAAATTAATTCTAGTGCATGGCGGCAGCGCAGTCTCTCCCCAGCCTTAACAGTTTCCTGGTTTTCTTATCCCCGCCACCCACCGGCCCTGATTGGCCCAGCAATCTCGCCCACAACACATGCCTAGTGACCTGTGAGGAGCGAGGCATCGGCTCCATTGGCTGAAAAATCCCCAGGTGAGGTGAGTGCAACTTTTACCCCATTCCCCCAGCCAGCCGTCCAAAATTAATCCTAGTGCCGTTAAAAGCACGAAGTGCATGGCGGCAGCTCAGTCTCTTCCCGGCCTTCCCAGATTCCTGTTTCTCTTATCCCTGCCTCCCACCGGCCCTGATTGGCCCGGCAATCTCACCCACAACACAGGCCTAGTGACCTGTGAGCAGCGAGGCATTGGTACAATTCGCTGCAAATCGCCAGGTGAGGTGATTGCAACTTTACCCCCATGCCTCCATCCAGCCATCCAAAATGTATCCTAATGCCTTAAAAAGCACATAGTACATGGCGGCAGCGCAGTCTCTCCCTGGCCTTCCCAGATTCCTGGTTCTCTTGTCCCTGCCTCCCACCGGCCCTGATTGGTCCATTGCACCCTCATCAAGGGCACCCCCAAGGGCACCCCAGGGCAGCCCTCTGCCCGTGCAGCCCCAAGGCTAAGGGCCCCAAGGCAAAGGGCGGCTCCAACTGAGGTGGCTCCAGAAAGTGTCTGCAGGTGTCAGCAGGGGAAGCCAGTAGCCAGCCGTCAACCAGCATCAACAAAGAAGGTAGTGGTGGCCAGGGTGGGGAGTAGAGCAATCACACTAATCTGGAAGCCCTGACGCACAACAAACCTACTTAGATTGTGATAGTACTGTGGTTGTTAGCTTGTACCCTCTAGGATAATATTGTGGTTGTTAGCTTTTGCCATCTAGGATGGTACTGTGGTTGTTAGCTTGTGCCCTCTAGGATAGTACTGTGACTGTTGGCTTGAGCCTTCTAGATATAATTATGAACATTGGCCTGCATTGCATCTAAATAGGATTATAAATGTTATCATGTGTCACACTTAGAATCATGAATGTCAGCAAGTGCCAAACTTAGAACTGTGAATATCAGCATGTGCCACATTCAGATAGCATTTTGAACATTTGCCCGCGCTGGACCCAGACAGAACTGTGAATGTAAGCAAGCACCACACTTAGATATAATTGTGAACATTAGCCTGCATCGCATCTAGATAAAATCGTGAATGTTACCGAATGCCACGCTTAGATATAATTGTGAACATTTGCCTGCGTCGCATCTAGGTAGGATTGTGAAGATTAGCAAGTGCCATGCTTAGATGGAATTGTGAATGTTAGCAAGTGCCACACTTAGAACTGTGAATCTTAGCAAATTCCACACTTAGATAGAACTGCGAATGTTAGAGTGTGCCACACTTAGATAGAATTGTGAATGTTAGCAAGTGCGACACCTAGAACTGTGAATATTAGCATGTGCCACATTTAGACTGAATTGCGAACAGTAGCCCACGTCGCATCGAAATAGGATTGTGAAGGTTAGCAAGTACCACATTTAGATTGAATTGTGAACATTAGCCTGTGCCGAATACTGACAGAATTGTGAATGATAACAAGTACTACACTTTGATAGAATTGTGATTGTTAGCAAGTCCCACACTCAGATAGAATTGTTGTGAAAACTAGCCTGCGTCACACCTAGACAGGATTGTGAATGTGGGCCAGTGCCACATCGAGATAAAATTGCGATTACTAGCTATTGCCACATTTAGACTGCATTGGGAATATTACTGAGGCCAGATTTAGATAGCATTATGAATACTAGCTTGCTTTGCATATACACAGGATTTTCAAGATGAGCCAATGCCACATTTGGATATAATTGTGAATATTGACATGCGTCATGTATAGACAGGTTTGTGAATATTAGGCAGTGGCAGATCTAGAAAGAAATGCAGAGATATTCACGCGCCACATTTAGAAAGAACGTGGAAATTTAGCACATCACTTCTAGATAGCAAGGCCAATAACCAACCCACTAACAATTTCACCCCTCTGCATACACCTCTCAAACTCTAACCAAACACAACCACAACCCTAACGCACAACAAAACTGTACAAACTTCACTACACCACAACAACAAAACAAACCACACAGCTTCGCACAACAGCACACGATGGCTATCAACCGGAAAGCACCCCAAGCTCAGCGAACGGTGTTAACCGAACTGAATCTGCAAACAGCACATCACTGCTCTCTTGCACTTATCCCGCTCATTCCCACTAACTCACCTCCACACCCCTTTTCCTTCTCAGATCTGCCAGAGTGCCAGGGGACCACTCCGGTGGTGATAGTGCGCGGTACAAATATCCATTAAGCTTTAACATTTAACATGGGGATGAGTACGGCTCCCTCACTTCACTCAGTGTGGGAACGTTTGCCCTCATAGTAAACCTAGAAAGCTGGCACCTAAGAATATATGCACAGTAAGTAAATATATCTTAAAGTGAAAGAGAAAAATGTAGTTAAATTGACCTTTCCCCTTAGAAGAAAGTGCACTAGAGAAAAGAGAATTGGCCTTTCAAAAGAAGTAATCAACAACAGAAAAAAAAACCTGAGAGAGGACATTTTCCAATAAATAAGCTGGCAAAGTATAAAAGGTACTCCCCTTTTAAACCCAGCCATGTGTAGTGAAATATTCCCTGGAAATCAAAATCCCAATACGAACATGTGCTTTGATGATAATTGTATGTGTCTGCACTGGAAACATGACAACCTGGTTGAACACCTGGTAGCCAAATGCTTGAGCAAGTTTGCCGACCTCAAAAACACCCAAGGGGGTTGCGTCCTCCCTGTGAAAAAAGTTACACTGTCCATCCTTTACTTGTAGCCTGAATAGCAGCACATGGCCACAATCAGGGAACAATACCTGCACCAGTCTCCAGGATTGCAACCTCTCTTGCCACATCCTGGGCAAATATTTAGGACTCACTTGCCCTCTCATCATTTCCCCTCCTCAAACCCATATCTGGCTTTCAACAATACTCCGCTTTATGAAGATGGCTTGAAAAGTACACATAGCATAGTATGGTACCCACTCAAATATATAAATCCTGACAGAAATATGTTAAGCAAAAAGTGTACAATTGGGTATTGATATGATATGATATTTTATTTGTATCGCGCTCATACACACGTGTTTCAGAGCGCAACGAGTTAGGGGGGAACAAAGGAGGATAAAACAACGATCTTACTAGGCCCAGTGACATTGACAATGCGCAATTGCAGGGGAGAGGGAAGGGGAAAGTGCAAGGGAGAGGGTAGAGGTGGAAAGTGCTGAGAAAGGGATAAACACAACAACAACTAGTAGTGCAGCCAGCAAGGTGGCAAGTGCAAGGTTTCAATCACAGACTAGAGATGTCTGATAAGTGTAGGTAAGTGCACTGTAGGGTTACAGATACAGACCCAAGTGCAAGGGTTGCCAGGAGGCAGTGCAGGTGTGTGGCTTGGTGGACAAGGGACCTGGGCCCGAAATCAGAGGGTTGCCAGGTGAACGGAGTGGAAGCAGACAGATTAGCAGGGGAGAGGAAGAGCAAAGGCAGAAGCAAAGAGGAAGGTCTTCAGGTGCTTCCGGAACCGGAGATGGTTCTCCTCAAGTTTGAGAGTAGCAGGGAGGCTGTTCCATATGGAGGCCCCAGCCAAGGAAAGAGAGCTACCCCCAACTCGTTGCTTGGAAAAGCGACTGACCCTGAGGGAGTTGGAGGTGGAGGAGCGCAGAGCTCGATTGGGAAGGTATTTACGGAGGGAGAGTTGAAGGTATTTTGGACACAGGCCCCAGAAAGCCTTGTGGACAATGAAGAGGGTCTTGAATTTAACCCTTGCAGCCACTGGGAGCCAATGAAGAGATTTCAGGGCTGGAGAGATACAATCCAAGGGCTTGAGGCCAAGGACAAGTCTTGCAGTCCTTTTCTGGATGAGTTGCAGAGGGCGGAGAGTAGAAGCAGGCAGATTTAGAAAGAGGCTGTTTCAGTAGTCAAGCCTAGAGAGAACCAGATCCCTAGACATATTGAGCTTCTGGGGGAAGAAGAGGAAGCAGCTGGTAGTTTGACTACTTAGAGACATCAGAGATGTGCAGAGAAAAGGAAAGTGTGGTGTCGAAGATGACCCCAAGGTTCGTAGCCTCACAGGTGGGAGCAGTAAGAGGGCCAAAGGGAGGCCAGCCAGAGGGTGACAGGAAAGGAGGGTGTAGGTGTGCCAATGATGAAAATCTTACTCTTATTGGCATTAGGGCAGAGATCATTGGCGGTACACCAATCCTGGATGGCAGACAGACAGTCAGAGATGAGAGAGGGATAAGAGGTGGCAGAGGGAAGCCTGAAAACGAGCTGAGTGTCATCCGCATAGCACTGAAAGTTGGATCAGATAACAGCAATGCGGTGGGGAAGGGGTGCCAGGTATTGGTTGATAAGCCGATGAGAGAGGTTAGACCCGGGGACACCACAAGTAGAGAGTGAGATGGAGGAAAGGAAGGACCCAAGTTGGACCTGGGAGGGTCGGTCAGAGAGGAAAGAGGTCAGCCAGGCCGGGCCTGATCAGTGATACCCAGGTTATCACGGAGATGGTTGAGCAGGATGGCATGGTTGACCGTGTCAAAGGCAGAAGAGAGATTGAGTAGGATGAGGACAGAGGGGATGTTGGAGTCAAGGTTGGAGAGCAGATCTTCACGGATGTTCAGGAGAGCAGTTTCTGTGCTTCTGGCAGCTCTGAAGCCAGACTGATAGTCATGGAGACAACCAACAGAGTCAGTGTGAAGATTAAGCTGGGAAATGGCCAGCTTTTCAAAGAGTTTGCCCAGGAAAGGCGTGATAGAAACCGGCAATAGTTAGCCAGGCAAGATGGTTCGGCTGTGGGCCTTTTAAGAAGAGGGTGCACAAGAGAGTGCTTCAGAGGGGAGGGGAAGGCTCCGGAGGTGAAGGAATGGTTACAGAAGTCCGCCAGAGCCGGAGCAAGGGTGTCAATATGGTCCTTTATGGTTTTGGACGAACAGGGAAGAAACTGTTTTGACAAGACTTTCATAGATCGAAACGTCTGGAAATCTCATTGGGGGAGAACAGAGGAAAAGATGAGAAGGAAGGAGGAGATGCAGCTGAAGGGGGGGCAGAGGTAACAGAGAGAGAAGGGGGGGAGGAGAGGACGAGAGGGTGGACAGGATGTCCTGTTTTTTTTTAGACAAAATGAGAAGCCAGGGCCATGCAAAGGACCTGGGAGGTGACAGGAGAGGAAGAGACTGCAGCAGGGTTGGCCAGCTCCTTGCAGATTTTAAAGAGTTCGGTCGAGTTGTTATATGGCTTAGAGACGCAAGCTTGGATATGGGCTCTCTTCTTAGTGCAGACAAGGAGCCAGTATTGCCTTTGGAACAGGCGGCAGGCCAGTTTGTCAGAGGATGCACAAGAAGCCCACTATTTCCTCTCAGCCATCCTACAATTGCATTTAAGGGTAACTAGGTCAGAGTCATACCAAGAGTTGCACTTGGCTTTGGGCTTCAGGCGGATCCTCATGACAGGGGCAAGAACATCAAGAGTATCAGAGATAGAGGAAAGATAGAGCATGGAAAGGATAGAGCATGGAAAGGGCTGTGTCAGGATGTGAGTCAACCCGAGGCGGAGGAGGAGGAGAGAAGGTGATAGCGAAAGCCTCAACTGACACACTCTTCATGGGTCGAGTGACAGAGAAGGTAGGTGGTATTATTCCCCCATCTTGACTGGGAGAATACAAATACCAGAATGCAATTCAGCAAAAGCCAAAAAATTGCCTTTTTTATTTTCAAGACGTATACGAACATGTAATGTGTGAAAAGGTTACCTTTTTGTGTATTTTACAATTGCAGGGTTCACATATGATGTGATGAAACAAATCACATTTTACCCCAAATGAACGCTTTTTGGTGCGTTAAATATGAACATCTGAAAATAATGTAGCTAATTTAAAACTGTTTTGTGTGATATATTGTAATTGACCTGGTGGAGAGTGTAGATTTAGGCAGCTAACTGGTGCTTTGTGTGTGCTTTCAGAATGAAAATGTCTATTTGCATTTCTTAACACAGAAACGTTACAAACATCCCCTCCAAAACAATGGTCTCTTA
Organism: Ambystoma mexicanum; assembly: GCF_040938575.1. Lineage (NCBI taxonomy): Eukaryota > Metazoa > Chordata > Amphibia > Caudata > Ambystomatidae > Ambystoma > Ambystoma mexicanum. The sequence continues at coordinate 255,180,386 of NC_090934.1, read as the reverse complement.
AATGGGCTATCACTTGTAAATCGCCCCACTTTAAATGCAATCACCCAAAAAGCCAGTAAAAAAAGCCAGAATGGGAGATTTGGCTGAATTTCGGCCGTTCAAAAATTCCAAACGGCCGAAAAGTTCAACCAAATCCCCCATTCGGTGCTAAGGGCTGCGGAGGCAGCAGGGTGTCCCCCGCACCCTTGTTCTCTATATTGTGAGCAGGGTTGTAGGGGGTATCCCCCGCAGCTGATCCCAAAAAGCAAAACAAAAAAGGAAAGGTCCCTGCAGCGCCGGTTCCCGATCACGGAAGTGAAAGGGAACAGGCGTCGCAGGGACACAGCAAGTCGGCAGCACACATCGAAGTGTACAGCCGCAGGGTAAGTAGGGGTGTGGGGGTGTGGGTGTGGGGGTAGGCGGGGGCCAAGACGGAAATGTTCAGGGGAGAAAAGACTAGACGTTATTTTGGAAAAATAATCTTTGGTCTTTTCTCCCTTGAACATTTCTGTCACAGGCTTCCAACCCCGATCCCTTTAAACGATCTGCTTCAAGAAAGAAAGTGATAAATAGTCATTAAGGGGCCTGCAGCATCTGATGGGTCACTGGTACTGGGTCTTGGTCTCTAGACCGCCACAGGAGGTTGCAAGGGGACACTGTGGCCTCATGTGAGCTTAGTACATGGAAGCCACACAGCCCCCCTTAAAACAGTATTCCTGGCATACTGAGGCAGGCACTGGTGCCTGCGGGGGCCCACTCTGACAGCAGTCCCATGGGCCACCGCACAGACTGCCCATGCCTCAGGCCGGCTCTCGCTGCAACCCCCCTGCCTTCCCCAGCTAAGCCTTCCTTTAACTAGAGCGAGATGGTGATCATTGCACTCTCGCCCCCTCCCTACTCAACAATTTACTAACAGCAAAGACATTTTTTCTACTGCCTGCAGCTCTCCACATATAGGAGAAATCAGCTTACTGTGCATTATACTGCAGTGTATATAAGGAATAGAAATGGCACATTCCTGAAAAACCTGAGCGGGAACACCGTTTCCAAACCTTGCTGCTACCTACACTAAGCAAAGAGTTGTACCACATTCCATTTATTTATTTAGTTTATTTATTGTGCATTTGTAAGGCGCTTATACATCAAGTAAATTGTGTTTTAAAGCGCCCACAGGGCAACAGGGAGGGAACATTTTTATTTTAGTATTTGTATAGCGCGCTGCAACCCATGGGCATAGAGGCGCTGAGAAGAATATGTATGCAGGCTTGCTTAAGGGTTACAAGATAGCGGCCCAGTACAATGAATAAAACAGTTACATCGATTACAGTAGGTTACAAGTCGGGTGCAGTAAGCAGAGACAGTCATAAAATGAGGCGATGGGGGGAGGCAAGTCAGGCAAAAAGCTCAGTCTTCAAGGCTTTACAGAAGGTTGTGTGTGATTCGATCATTCTGAGTTGGGCAGGGAGGGTGTTCCAGTGAGTTGCAGCCAAGTTAGGGAAACTAGAGCCACCGGCTCTAACTCTTCGTGTATGAGGAACAATGAGGAGATTGGCATACGCAGACCTGGACGGTCTGGAGGGTGTTTTTTTGGTGATCCTCTGAGCTAAGTAGGTAGGTGCCAATCCATGGATGCATTTGTGTGCAATGTCCAGTGTTTTGAAAAGGATCCTTTCTTTGACGGGCAGCCAATGGACCTGCCTTCTCACCCCAGAGATGTGCTCCATGCGATCTGTACCAGTTGCGGCCCTCAAGGCATTGTTCTGAGCAACTTGAAGTTTTGACAGGTTCTTTTGGGAGGTGCCAGCATAGAGTACGTTACAGTAGGCTAACCTAGATCCTATAATGGCCCTTGCAATGGTGATGCAGTTGTCTTGTGACAAGAATGGCATCACTGCATTCATTAGTTTGGAGTGGTAAGCAGCTGAGGAAGCGATGGCATTAACCTGTCCGTCCATGGTCATGCTAGGTTCCAGGTATACGCCTAGAGTCTTGATGGCTTGGGATACGGTAATGGGGATGTTGTCTATTGTAAATGCGCTGTACTGCGCACCGAGTTTCCTGAGTGTGGCTGTGGATCCAATTAGCAAGAGTTCTGTTTTCTCGCTATTTAGGCACAGCCAGTTTTCAGCCATCCAGGACTGGATTGTGGAGTAGATGCGATTGAGAGTATTCGTGTCTGTATGGTAGTCACCAGTCAGAGGGATGAGCACCTGTGTGTCATCAGCATAGTTGGTATATGTGATGCCCATGGCGTCAAGAAGTTGTAACAGTGGCCTAGTGAAGAGGTTGTAGAGAGTTGGTGATATGCAGGACCCTTGAGGGACACCGCATTTGATAGGGCTGGGGGCAGCACTCGAGGAGTCGGAGAACACCTTCATCATTCTCTCTTTGAGGAAGGATGATATCCATTTGCAGGCTTTTGGGGAGAAGTTGGCAGTGGAGGACGGATGATGACATAGGGTCTTGTGATCTACCAAATTGAATGCGGCAGACAGGTCTAGCAAGAGAAGGAGAGCAGGCCTGCCGGCATCTCTTACGTCATCAATTTGATTTTTGAGATTCAGTAGGGCGGATTCTGTGCCGTGCCGTGGCCTGAAGCCAGATTGGCGCAGCCCTAGGAGTTGGTTTTCTTCCAAGAATTTTTGAACTTGCAGGTAGGCTGCTTTATCAAGAATCTTTAGCAAGAAGGGGACAGTAGTGATCGGTCTGTAGTTCCCTGGAACCATTGGATCAAGGGATGTTTTCTTTAGGAGTGGGCGGACCCAGGCCTCCTTCAGGGAGGTAGGTACCTGAGCAGAGCGGAAGGATGAATTAATGAAGGCAGCAATTAAAGGAGCCAAGAGTGTGCACATTCTTTAATGATGTGTGCCGGGCAAGCATCCCCTTTGCAGTTGGAAGGCTTAATGGAATTGATAAGGTTTATAACTTCTGCTTCAGTCAGGTCAGAGAAGTCAAAAGTGGGTAGCTCCTCGGCTGGGGCGGGTGGAGGGGAAGGGGGCTGTGTTTCTAAGATGGATAGTAAAGCTTTTTGGTGCGCTAAACTTTTAGCGTGCAGCGTGTCAAGCTTGTCTAGCATGGAAGTTTGAATAGTGTTGCACCAAGACTCATCCTTGATGATGGTTGAAGGAGGGGTGGTAGGAGTCTCAAGTTCCCTGAAAACTGCAAAGATCTCTTTGGTCCTTTGTTGATCCTAGTGTTGAAGGATGCAGCTTTAGCCTGGGTGATGGCTGTTTTGTACTGTTTAGAACAGTTTTTGAAAGCTATTTTGGTTGTTTCGTTAGGGTTTTTTCTCCAGGTCGCAAGCAGGCGCTTTTTAGAGGACTGTAATTCTATAAGTTCTTGGGTGAACCAGGCGTTGGAGTGCTTTGATTTCTTCGCTTTCTTAAGTGTGAGCGGTGCTATGTTGTCTACAGCGCAAGTGATGACTTGCTTAAAGGTGTTAGCAATGAGGTTTGGCTCATTCGGGAAGGGAGGCTGGAGGGCAGGAACTAGGAGATGAGGAAGGAGGTTTTCAGTAGTGAGTTTGCACAATCTTCTAAAGAGGGCTGCTGGCAATGTTGGGTTGGATCTAGTGGCCCCTGTAGTGGTGGCAATGTTGAGTTTGATGCAGAAATGATCTGACCAGGGGATGGGGGAGATCTCGGGGATAAGGATGGGACAGTTATGAAGCGCTACCCAGTCAAGCGTCCGGCCTTTTGTGTGGGTAGGCTCAGTGATGGACTGGATAAACCATAAGGTGGACAGGGTTTTTTTGATGTTGTTGGACAAAGCATGTACAAGAGCCTCTTGGAACTCAGAATAGGGGTCAGGAGGACGGTACACTAGATGGAAGGCTATGGTGGAGGTGGGCGAGGTTTGGAGTTTGATTAGAAGATATTCAGCGTTGGGTCCTAAGTCACTTTGAATTCTTCTAATGTTAAAAGTGTCTCTGGCAAAAATGGCAACACCTCTCCCTCTTACATGGGAGTGAAAACAAATATAACAATAAAAGATAGAGGCGGACCTAGGTCTTGTGAGCAGTCAGAACGTGCAAGTGCAGAGAGAGCGAGAGCGAGGGAGTAAGTGCTAGGTGTATCAAGAGGTAAGTGCCAGCGAGTGAGCAGCAGTAAGTGCCTGGGTGGAGTGGTCAGCCAACAATAAATAGGTAAGTGTAGTCCTGTGGTGACATAGGCCAGTGGGTGCCAAGGCAAAGTGCCAGGAGGGGTAGAGGTGGTAGGCGATTGGGTGTGGGAGGCCAGGACCCGAGAGGACACATAAGGCCCATGGTCACCAATCTCAGCAACTGTGGGATTTAGCAGAGGAGGGAGGAAGGGAAGGAGGAGGTAAAAAGGAAAGTCTTGAGAAGCTTCTGGAATTTGGGAGATCCAGCTCAAGATGAAGGTGGGGGGCTGTTTCATAGGAGGACGCTTGCTGAGGAAAGAGATTGGCCACCAGCTTGCTGTTAGCGAAGCGCTTAACACACAGAGAGTTGGTGCTGGAGGAATGTAAAGATCTGGAGTGAGTGTATTTAGTGAGAGCAAGTTGTGGATAGCGTGGACCCCGGCCTCAGACAGCCTTTTGGAGAATGCAGAGGGATTTGAATTTGATCCTTGCAGCAACCGGGAGCCAGTGAAGAGTTTTTAGGGCTGGAGAGATGCGGTCCCTGGGCTTGAGGCCAAGGATAAGTCTTGTGGCCATATTCTGGATTAGCTGGAGGGGTTGTAGAGAACAAGAGGGTGTATTATGGAAAAGGCTATTGCAGTAGTCTAGTCTAGAGAGATCCAGAGCTCTATAGACATTATATTGGGCCTCATTACGAGTGTGGTGAGCCGGAAACACTTTTGTCGGTAAGCTTACCGGCACCCATATTTCCAGACTGCCACACTACGAGTTTGCCTTCAGGGGCCGTTGCGCCCGGCAGTTCTGACCTGCTGGGTGCAGCGGCCCTAGAAGGCAGACTTTTCACGGAAGCACTGGCACTGTAAGCAACAGTGCCGGTGCTTCTGTCCCCCCACTCCCATAGAGTCCTATTGGACTCTATGGGAATAGGGAGTTACACAATCCGGCGCCTGACTTCCCCGCCGCTGGCACTTGTAATGTCCCGGTGGCACCGGGAAGTCAGGCGCCGGATCTGGTGTTACAGGGTTGGCAGAAACCCACCGGTCACACCGGCGTGTTACCGCCAACCTCGTAATGAGGCTCATTGAGCTTCTGGGGGAAAGTGAGGAAAGGAAGAATTCCTTTGGTGGAATTGAAAGTGAGACTTCTTGGCAAGGCCCTGCATGTGAGGCATGAAGGAAAGAGAGGAGTCGAAGATGACTCCTGGGTTTCTTCTCCAAGGACACTGGCCCGATTCATGGAAATGTGCACAGAAATCCTGCAAGGGCGCGTGCTGAGAAGGACACTGTGCAAGCCTGTGCGAAAAAGTACATCTGCACACTCTGCATATTCATGGTTCCAAACGTGCATTTCTAGCCCACATGCAAAGGGAAAAGAGCTGCGCAAGAAACGCCCACAACACTCCCCCACGAAAACCAAAAACCAAGCCATATCCCAACCTAAGCGCATACCTCCACGTCCACCCCGGAACCACCTTCCTGCACCAATGCGAAAACGTGCGGGCCCCCTCAAAACAGAGGGAGGGTGAGGCGTGCACTCTAGTTCCCAGTGTTCAATACCTGCTGCATTTCAAGTTGCTGTTCTCCTCCAAGCGCTTTCATGTCTCTAACAATCTTCAGGGAGGCTGTCTTTTGGAGGGGAGTTGGTTCCTGGTTACCAAAAACAGACTACAGCTACCAGAAGTCGCTGAGATAAATTGAGACTAATGCATAACATCTGAAAAGACAGCCTCCCTGAAGATTGTTGGAGTCATGAAAGCGCTTGGAGGAGAACAGCAACTTGAAATGCAGCAGGTATTCAACACTGGGAACTAGAGTGCGCGCCTCACCCTCTGTTTGTCTACATATTGGTTCAGAAGTCCCGGGCTTTAGAGGCAGCAGTTTGAGGCAGCGGCACTGGGGTCACCATGCCAGTTCTGCCAGTAGTTTGGATCTTGTCCCGCCCAGTCTGTTGATGTACCTGACCGCCGATACATTGTCCATTTTTAGCAGGACACAACATTGTGCTCTCTCTTGAGTCCAGCACTTCACTGCAAAGGACCCTGCTAGAAACTCCAGGCAGTTGATAGGGAGAGTCGTCTCTCGATCCGACCACCTGCCCCCTGTCAACAGGTTCTCGCATCGGGCTCCCCAGCCCCATCTGCTGGCGTTGGATTCAATGACCAGGTCCGGGGAGGACCCGTTCCATGCAACCATGTAGATTAACCACCATTCCAACTCTTCCCTCACTTCTTGTGAAATGGTCACTTTTGATTTGTAGGAAGCGCCCCTCCTGAGGTGATAGATCTTCAGCCTCTGGAGTGCCCTGTAATGTAGTGGTCCTGGGAATATTGCTTGGATTGATGGCGCTACGCGGCCCACTAATCTTGCAATGTCCCTCAGTGATAGCTCTCCTTTCGCTAGCGTATGTCTTAGCTGTTTTTTGATATCGTTCACTTTGGGAATGGGTAGACTGAGAGTTCCTTGAATAGAGTCCACTATGAACCCCAGGAATTCCATTGACTGTTCCGGAACTATACTGGATTCTTCCCAATGTATTAGAAACCCCAGACTCTATAATAAATCTATAGTTGTCTGTACCTGCTCTAATAGTGTCTCTCTCTCTTGACACATCAGACATAAGTCGTCTAGATAGATGATGAGTCTTATCCCCTGACCTCTGAGGTATGTTACAACCGGTTTCATCATCTTGGTGAAACACCATGGTGCTGATGCTAGGCCGAAGGGCAGGCATCGAAATTCCCATGCTGTTTCCTCCCAGACGAATCTCAGAAATCTGCAGCGTTCCTCTGCTATGGGAATAGTCAGGTATGCATCTTTTAAATCTATCCTGGCTAGCCAGTCTCCCTGAATCAAGGTTTCCCTTAAGAGGTGTATTCCCTCCATCTTGAAGTGTCTGTACACCACATATTTGTTTAGGCCTCTCAGGTTTATAATTGGTCTTGTCTTGTGCTTCCCTTTTACTAGAAACATATTGCTTATGTATCCCTTTGATTGAACTGTTACGGGTCTTATAGCTCTTTTGCTTGCTAGCCCTCGCAATTCTTCTTCTAGTAATAATTTGTCCTCTCTGTTCATTTCTAGACCCCTTGGTGGGTGTCCCTGGTGTGGTTTCTCTAGAAAGTCTATGTAAAACCCCTGTGCGGTTTGTATTACCCAGGAATCTCCCGATATAGCCAACCAATTTTTTAAAAATTGAGCTGTCCTCCCCCCTACTTCTGGGATATTTATTTGTGGGTAGACTGTTCTCACCTGGGTTGTTTTGCTGACATTCCCCTTGTCGCCAGTTTCTGCCTCTTCCTCTACTCCTTGATGGAAAAGCGTTTCTCTCCGATCCTCCTATTCTCGCCACTGTGCTCTGTCCTGATAGGATCGATTATAATCTGAGCGACCCCTGCCTCTGCTGGCCTGTCCAAAAATTTGCCTCCCGAACACTCTCTTGATTGAGGCTTGCGCCTTGTCCAAAGCTGCATAGGAATTTGCAAATTTGGTTAGCTCCTTGATAAAGGAGTCCCCAAATAGTTTACCCTTCGCAGTTGATGCTGATTCCGAGGAGGCCAACTCGCTCAGCTTAGGATCAATCTTCACCAGCAAAGACCTCCTCCTTTCAGTGGTGATGGCATGGTTGGCATTTCCCAACATGCATATCGCCCTCTGGGTCCACCCGATTAGAATTGACGGGTCTATCGGCTCTCCTTTGACTTTAGCCTCTTCTCCGATCTGGAGCATTTTTCTGAGGGGTCCTGTCATATCTAGCATCTTGTCTTGGCATGACCGCCAAGATCTATCCAGACCCTTCCTCACATCTTTCGTGTATTTGCTCATGAAAGTAATCATCTTTTTGTCTATTTCGGGTGTGTCCGCTGCACCCTCTGGGAGGTGAGGTCTGGGGCATTCCGCCCTCATCTTACTTCTAGCCTCTTTGGCTAGTGGCGCTCTCATGCGCTTCGTTAAATAGGCCGCTATTCTTTTTGGCGGCTCCCACTCTGAGGATCTAGGGTGAATTAGAGCCTCCGGATCGAAGTCATCATCCCCTGCACCATCCTCCTCTGTCTCCTCTTTTTTCTTTTTCTTAGGTGCTTTGTGGCCTTCCTCCTCAGAAGAGGATATAGAAAGTACTTCTTCCTCTTCTGAGTATTCCTCCTCCCAGTCGTCCTCATCCTCCTCCGAGGTATCTGAGGATCGTTCCTGTCCCCTGATAGGCCTTGCTCTTATCCTTCTCCTTTTACCACTCTTCTATTTTGGTGGTGTGCCCGGGGGGGTGTGGGCTTCCTCTGCCCTGCAGGCTGCTTTTCTGCCCCTTTAGACTTTTCCTTAGCCTTAAGCCCTTTTCCTCCAGACCCTGTGAGAACTTGAGCCAGTCCTCCATCAGAGCTATCTGCTGTGGTCCATGTCCCAGCGAGGCCCCCAGGGCTTTTTGGAGGACCTGAGTCATCTCTGTGTGGCTCCTCTTTTGGCTAACACTAGCCTTCACCGCATCACTGGAGGAGCTCATGTTCACACAGAAAACACTGGGGAAATTCAAAAGTATATAATATATACCAGGGTTTAAGATCTTTCTCGTATTCCCTCTGTAAAGAGAGATAATAAATATATATACATAGGTATATATATATATATATATTTTAAATGATCACCTGGTTTGTTATTATATATATATATATAAATATATATATATGCCAATTGTCAGGTTTTGCTTGGGACTGTGCCTGTAATATGGTGCGGTACCTTAGAATGGCCTGCAGGGGCGCTGTCGTGTTCCTGACAGAACGCTGCGCTCTGAACGAACGCTGCGTTCTGAAGCGGAACGAAGGATATATATTTATAGATCTTTCCGATCTAAAAACAAAGCTGGTGCTTAAAGATGCGCGTCGCATTCACTCGTAACGTCTCAGCAATGAGGTATAGAGAAAGGAGAGAGAGAGAAAGCGCCGAAACTACACGGTCCCGTCGCGCTCTCTCTTCCGTGCATGCAGTGCCCTCTATGTCGGGTCTATGAAGTTGCGGTCACCGGAGCACCAGCCCCGTCGCGGCCGCAACTTCACAGAAACCGATCAAACTAATGCGGATATGCTCCGCCGCATGTCAGCAGTGCGTGCATGTGTGTGTGCGTAATAGTAAAGTAAACAAACACACTTCACAACTCTGACACAAAGTAAGGAAAATAAAAGGCACTTAACTCGCTGCCGAGCAGCAAAGAAAGAGGAGGAATGGAAAGAGGACAAGAGGTTTTAAGGACTAAGGACTTGTTCATTGGTTTAAAACATCACATGGTCAGTTTGGGGACCAATAAGAAATGAACTACAAAGACTCTAAAAACATGGTTATGGTAGTTTTTAATGAGTTTTGTGTTACATGTTTATTGGTTATTTCTTTGCTACTGAACAGTAAAGTTGAAGAGAAAGCATAATCCAAGCCTCCTGTCTTGACATAGAATTAGAAAAGCCTTGCTCTGTTGGTAGAAAGAAGGGTGGTTGTGTTTCAAGACCAGCTGCTAACAGAGATCTCTGAGTGACTGATAAATAACAGGTTTCAAAGCTTGAATGCATCAAGCAAGGGCTTGTCCGTTGCTTGATGCAACGGACAAGTGCGTCACCTGGAGCTTCAAAGTTGCTGAATTTAGTTTTTTATTCAATGTTACAGAGGTCCATCCAGTAGTCGGAAACACACCATGCAAGATAGCGGTATATTTGAGTCCTGTCTCTGTTTCTATTAAACACGACCCAAATGCCAATTCGAACATGTGCCCTTCCCAGAATGCCTTGCTTAATGGCATATTTTTTAGTGGTGTTGTGGTCGTTATTTGACACAAAATGTGATTTTATTTCCACGATTCTTGCATAGCTGCTTGTAATGTTTACCGGAGCCTGTTTTTTTTCACCCATTACTAAGTATTCTTTATAAGCACCCTTTTAGTAATGGGAGAACAAAACCATCGGAACGTCGATTCAGAAATGCCAGGGTAAAAAGGGTTTCTGCCGTGAGTGGTACACGGAGGGATGCTGGGTAACCTGCAGCTCTCCGTGCGGAATCGACATCAAGAGATTTCGGAAACATAATTTTTGTAAATGGGGCAGCTAGTGATCGCTTGTCCGTGCGTCCCGAAATTGCAAGTTAAAAAAAAAGATTGGCCTGTGTGTTTTGTTAAGTTCTTGGTATACCTTTGTGCATTCGTAAATGTTAATGTGTGTTGCGACAGTTAAGCCAATTATTTATTTTATGGTACTTTTTGCTCAGTATGTTTTTAACAGGTGATTCATTTCTGCACCTTACTCTCAAGCACCCCCCCCCCCCACACGACCCCCTGTGGTGCAGTGAAGAGCACCTCTTTCATCATTTTCAGATCAGTGTCTCGTCTCACTCCAGTGCACATTTCTACTCTCGCCAGCATCTCTGTTCATGCCAACATGTAGTGATACCGACCATTACCTGGAGTCCATGTGGAGTCAGAAGCTCACGCATGCAGTGAAACAAAAATACCTCTAGACACTGTTAAGTCAGTGGACAGGCGTGCACGAATACATACCCATTACTTGATGTCCCTGAAGAACCAGCAGTTAAAGAGTGCAGTACTGCATTAGCATTGGCTGCAGTACTACTGATTTGTTACTAGATGTCCCTGTAGAGTCAGAACACATTCTCCACTGCTGCTGGAAACCGAGAAAAAGAATGCACAATGCGCTCAAAGCAAAACCAGCCTCTGGTGCTTTTCAGTGGGTTGGGGGGGGAGGGAGGGGCTAGATGGAGCCCCTGCAGCTGCATAGCTCCAAGCTGATTTTGGAATCTGCTGTGGTTCCGTCCTGGCTAGCCCGGCCTACATGAAGAATTTAGTATATAAAGACATTAAGAGATTTTTGGAAGCACCATTTTTGTAATCGGGGCTACCAGTCATCAATTGCTTAGGTCTGCCTTATTTTATGTACTAAAAGGGGGAGATTAACTGACATGAAGATAATGCCATACTGTGACTGTCCACTAGATGTCACTTTCTCTCTAATATCCATCTAGATACTGTGTCTGACAAGAGGCGTGGCTCAAGGGTTGCTGGGTGTGGCCAAAAGGGCCAACTGCACCCATAGACAATCCTTTTGGGGGAATGGAGGCAGGTAACCCACACATTTGGAAACAATATTTTATTTGCATACTGAATACATTGAAGCAAAAAAAACATATTCAATGTCCACAAGCCATAGCTATTGGTTTTGTTTGTGCTACTCTGTAGTCTAATAAACCGACTGTATCACTTCTAGGGACACCCAAGTTCGGAAGCTGAGCCACAGTTAGAATAAATCATTTGCCAAAGACCACACACACCGGTGAACTGGTGAAATCAGGATTTGAGCCCCTGTCTGCAATTTAGGTTCTTTATCAGATGCACCCCAGATCTGGTTAGATCAACTGTGTGTTTACAGGGCTAATATACTTTTGAACATTATACAGATATCTTGACAAGTGGACAAATTGCATAATAAATTAGCATGAAAATATATAAGTAATTTCTCCTTCTGCCCTTCACCCCATCTGTCTCTCCTTCCATTCTTAAACTGTGTCTGTTTTCACTCCCTCGCTTTCTTTACCTCTCTGTCACACCACAAGCCTCATTCCCTTTACCTGGGACAAATGATATGGTACTGAGGGACACAGAAGGTCAACATTCTCTCCAAAAAGCTCAATCAAGCAGTTTAATATCTCGTTAAAATAATGTAACATTCATCAGGGCACTCAGTCAGTCTTTGTGGCCGTCTTTTTATATGTCTGAGGGACTGCAAGGCCTTCAGTTGGAGAGGAGGGCGCATTTGCCATCATTCCTTTTAAACACACCTCTCCATTTGTTCCTTACTTGCTGCAGCCTGGGCTGGCCCTAGGATTTGCGGGGCCCTGGGCGGCAAAAGATGTGTGAGCCCCCCTAATTTGCAAAAACAGTGACATCAGTGATATCACAGAATGAGTCTTTAGCACGCAAAGGTATCATGGGAAGTTAAATTAGAAACATTTTGTCATGCCAAAGTATTAGACCAAGACATTGTGATATCCGGTATATGAATTGTCAATATTAATATTTACCTATGTGGCAATATCAGGAGTGAGGCCTTTTTTCGAAGTAGGAGACAGCTAAATACCTTGTACAGACTTCCTATTTTGACAGACAAGGCTTAGTGTGATAAAAGGATTTGGCCGGGAGCACACACTTTGGTTAAGTGAAGAAGCCGTGCATTGAGACCCGTCTGCAATTTAGGAACTTGAGCACATCTCTTCCCAGATGTAATTGGTAGAAATACTGTTTGCAAAAATCTTTTTGAAACTTTGGTTTGAAAACACTATCTGTGGAAGGCATTGCAAACATCTGGTGATTGTGTTTTGCTATCTGAATCGTACTGCTGTTTTTGCAGAAGTTTCACAATTGTTTTTATTTTTATTGTGTATGTTTGGGCTATACTAGCGCCTAGACGACTACGGGCTTAGTGCGCTTTACAAATTTAAAAAGAAAGAAAGAAATATTGTACAAATTAGCAATATGCTTTTATTTCTGAAGCTACAGTTAAGGATTATTTTGACTGTCAAAAAATAATTTACAAATAACAACTACGTTTATCAAGGGCTGCACACTAAAAAATGAGAAGGGAGCCTCATTAATGTACACCCTGAGCCTTAATTGGAGGGGGTGAGCAGGCCAAAACTGTTTGCCCGGATAGAATAGCAGGGGATCCTATAGCAGAAAGTTGCAAAGGCAACTGAGAGGGTTAGGCGACTGTTGCTGACATGTTATACGTTTAGACCTCCCTGTAAATCATATGTCTTCTTTCCTATTCCTGCAGCAACATGTGTTATAAAATGTGATGTTTTGACATTCGCTGCAAATCCACAGGTGAGGTGAGTGCAACTTTGCCCCCAGCCAGCCTTCCAAAATTAATTCTAGTGCATGGCGGCAGCGCAGTCTCTCCCCAGCCTTCCCAGTTTCATGGTTCTCTTATCCCCGCCACCCACCGGCCCTGATTGGCCCAGCAATCTCGCCCACAACACATGCCTAGTGACCTGTGAGGAGCGAGGCATCGGCTCCATTGGCTGAAAAATCCCCAGGTGAGGTGAGTGCAACTTTTACCCCATTCCCCCAGCCAGCCGTCCAAAATTAATCCTAGTGCCGTTAAAAGCACGTAGTGCATGGCGGCAGCTCAGTCTCTTCCCGGCCTTCCCAGATTCCTGTTTCTCTTATCCCTGCCTCCCACCGGCCCTGATTGGCCCCGGCAATCTCACCCACAACACAGGCCTAGTGACCTGTGAGCAGCGAGGCATTGGTGCAATTCGCTGCAAAGCGCCAGGTGAGGTGATTGCAACTTTACCCCCATGCCCCCATCCAGTCATCCAAAATGTATCCTAATGCCTTAAAAAGCACATAGTACATGGCGGCAGCGCAGTCTCTCCCCGGCCTTCCCAGATTACTGGTTCTCTTGTCCCTGCCTCCCACCGGCCCTGATTGGTCCATTGCACCCTCATCAAGGGCACCCCAGGGCAGCCTTCTGCCCGTGCAGCCCCAAGGCTAAGGGCCCCAAGGCAAAGGGCGGCTCCAACTGAGGTGGCTCCAGAAAGTGCCTGCAGGTGTCAGCAGGGGAAGCCAGTAGCCAGCCGTCAACCAGCATCAACAAAGAAGGTAGTGGTGGCCAGGGTGGGGAGTAGAGCAATCACTCTAATCTGGAAGCCCTGACGCACAACAAACCTACTTAAATTGTGATAGTACTGTGGTTGTTAGCTTGTACCCTCTAGGATAATACTGTGGTTGTTAGCTTTTGCCATCTAGGATAGTACTGTGGTTGTTAGCTTGTGCCCTGTAGGATAGTACTGTGACTGTTGGCTTGCGCCTTCTAGATATAATTATGAACATTGGCCTGCATTGCATCTAAATAGGATTATAAATGTTATCATGTGTCACACTTAGAATCATGAATGTCAGCAAGTGCCAAACTTAGAACTGTGAATATAAGCATGTGCCACATTCAGATAGCATTTTGAACATTTGCCCGCGCTGGACCCAGACAGAACTGTGAATGTAAGCAAGCACCACACTTAGATATAATTGTGAACATTAGCCTGCATCGCATCTAGATAAAATCGTGAATGTTACCGAATGCCACGCTTAGATATAATTGAACATATGCCTGCGTCGCATCTAGGTAGGATTGTGAAGATTAGCAAGTGCCATGCTTAGATGGAATTGTGAATGTTAGCAAGTGACACACTTAGAACTGTGAATCTTAGCAAATTCCACACTTAGATAGAACTGTGAATATTAGCATGTGCCACATTTAGACTGAATTGCGAACAGTAGCCCACGTCGCATCGAAATAGGATTGTGAAGGTTAGCAAGTACCACATTTAGATTGAATTGTGAACATTAGCCTGTGCCGAATACTGACAGAATTGTGAATGATAACAAGTACTACACTTTGATAGAATTGTGATTGTTAGCAAGTCCCACACTCAGATAGAATTGTTGTGAAAACTAGCCTGCGTCACACCTAGACAGGATTGTGAATGTGGGCCAGTGCCACATCGAGATAAAATTGCGATTACTAGCTATTGCCACATTTAGACTGCATTGGGAATATTACTGAGGCCAGATTTAGATAGCATTATGAATACTAGCTTGCTTTGCATATACACAGGATTTTCAAGATGAGCCAATGCCACATTTGGATATAATTGTGAATATTGACATGCGTCATGTATAGACAGGTTTGTGAATATTAGGCAGTGGCAGATCTAGAAAGAAATGCAGAGATATTCACGCGCCACATTTAGAAAGAACGTGGAAATTTAGCACATCACTTCTAGATAGCAAGGCCAATAACCAACCCACTAACAATTTCACCCCTCTGCATACACCTCTCAAACTCTAACCAAACACAACCACAACCCTAACGCACAACAAAACTGTACAAACTTCACTACACCACAACAACAAAACAAAACACACAGCTTCGCACAACAGCACACGATGGCTATCAACCAGAAAGCACCCCAAGCTCAGCGAACGGTGTTAACCGAACTGAATCTGCAAACAGCACATCACTGCTCTCTTGCACTTATCCCGCTCATTCCCACTAACTCACCTCCACACCCCTTTTCCTTCTCAGATCTGCCAGAGTGCCAGGGGACCACTCCGGTGGTGATAGTGCGCGGTACAAATATCCATTAAGCTTTAACATTTAACATGGGGATGAGTACGGCTCCCTCACTTCACTCAGTGTGGGAACGTTTGCCCTCATAGTAAACCTAGAAAGCTGGCACCTAAGAATATATGCACAGTAAGTAAATACATCTTAAAGTGAAAGAGAAAAATGTAGTTCAATTGACCTTTCCCCTTAGAAGAAAGTGCACTAGAGAAAAGAGAATTGGCCTTTCAAAAGAAGTAGTCAACAACAGAAAAAAAAAACCTGAGAGAGGACATTTTCCAATAAATAAGCTGGCAAAGTATAAAAGGTACTCCCCTTTTAAACCCAGCCATGTGTAGTGAAATATTCCCTTGAAATCAAAATACCAATACGAACATGTGCTTTGATGATAATTGTATGTGTCTGCACTGGAAACATGACAACCTGGTTGAACACCTGGTAGCCAAATGCTTGAGCAAGTTTGCCGACCTCAAAAACACCCAAGGGGGTTGCGTCCTCCCTGTGAAAAAAGTTACACTGTCCATCCTTTACTTGTGCCCTGAATAGCAGCACATGGCCACAATCAGGGAACAATAACTGCACCAGTCTCCAGGATTGCAACCTCTCTTGCCACATCCTGGGCAAATATTTAGGACTCACTTGCCCTCTCATCATTTCCCCTCCTCAAACCCATATCTGGCTTTCAACAATACTCCGCTTTATGAAGATGACTTGAAAAGTACACATAGCATAGTATGGTACCCACTCAAATATATAAATCCTGACAGAAATATGTTAAGCAAAAAGTGTACAATTGGGTATTGATATGATATGATATTTTATTTGTATCGCGCTCATACACACGTGTTTCAGAGCGCAACGAGTTAGGGGGGAACAAAGGAGGATAAAACAACGATCTTACTAGGCCCAGTGACATTGACAACGCGCAAGTGCAGGGGAGAGGGAAGGGGAAAGTGCAAGGGAGAGGGTAGAGGTGGAAAGTGCTGAGCAAGGGATAAACACAACAACAACTAGTAGTGCAGCCAGCAAGGTGGCAAGTGCAAGGTTTCAATCACAGACTAGAGATGTCTGATAAGTGTAGGTAAGTGCACTGTAGGGTTACAGATACAGACCCAAGTGCAAGGGTTGCCAGGAGGCAGTGCAGGTGTGTGGCTTGGTGGACAAGGGACCTGGGCCCGAAATCAGAGGGTTGCCAGGTGAACGGAGTGGAAGCAGACAGATTAGCAGGGGAGCGGAAGAGCAAAGGCAGAAGCAAAGAGGAAGGTCTTGAGGTGCTTCCGGAACCGGAGATGGTTCTCCTCAAGTTTGAGAGTAGCAGGGAGGCTGTTCCATATGGAGGCCCCAGCCAAGGAAAGAGAGCTACCCCCAACTCGTTGCTTGGAAAAGCGACTGACCCTGAGGGAGTTGGAGATGGAGGAGCGCAGAGCTCGATTGGGAAGGTATTTACGGAGGGAGAGTTGAAGGTATTTTGGACACAGGCCCCAGAAAGCCTTGTGGACAATGAAGAGTGTCTTGAATTTAACCCTTGCAGCCACTGGGAGCCAATGAAGAGATTTCAGGGCTGGAGAGATACAATCCAAGGGCTTGAGGCCAAGGACATGTCTTGCAGTCCTTTTCTGGATGAGTTGAAGAGGGTGGAGAGTAGAAGCAGGCAGATTTAGAAAGAGGCTGTTTCAGTAGTCAAGCCTAGAGAGAACCAGATCCCTAGACATATTGAGCTTCTGGGGGAAGAAGAGGAAGCAGCTGGTAGTTTGACTACTTAGAGACATCAGAGATGTGCAGAGAAAAAGAAAGTGTGGTGTCGAAGATGACCCCAAGGTTCGTAGCCTCACAGGTGGGAGCAGTAAGAGGGCCAAAGGGAGGCCAGCTAGAGGGTGACAGGAAAGGAGGGTGTAGGTGTGCCAACTACAAAATCTTACTCTTATTGGCATTAGGGCAGAGATCATTGGCGGTACACCAATCCTGGATGGCAGACAGACAGTCAGAGATGAGGGAGGGATAAGAGGTGGCAGAGGGAAGCCTGAAAACGAGCTGAGTGTCATCCGCATAGCACTGAAAGTTGGATCAGATAACAGCAATGCGGTGGGGAAGGGGTGCCAGGTATTGGTTGATAAGCCGATGAGAGAGGTTAGACCCGGGGACACCACAAGTAGAGAGTGAGATGGAGGAAAGGAAGGACCCAAGTTGGACCTGGGAGGGTCGGTCAGAGAGGAAAGAGGTCAGCCAGGCCGGGCCTGATCAGTGATACCCAGGTTATCACGGAGATGGTTGAGCAGGATGGCATGGTTGACCGTGTCAAAGGCAGAAGAGAGATTGAGTAGGATGAGGACAGAGGGGATGTTGGAGTCAAGGTTGGAGAGCAGATCTTCACGGATGTTCAGGAGAGCAGTTTCTGTGCTTCTGGCAGCTCTGAAGCCAGACTGATAGTCATGGAGACAACCAACGGAGTCAGTGTGAAGATTAAGCTGGGAAATGGCCAGCTTTTCAAAGAGTTTGCCCAGGAAAGGCGTGATAGAAACCGGCAATAGTTAGCCAGGCAAGATGGTTCGGCTGTGGGCCTTTTAAGAAGAGGGTGCACAAGAGAGTGCTTCAGAGGGGAGGGGAAGGCTCCGGAGGTGAAGGAATGGTTACAGAAGTCCGCCGGAGCAAGGCTGTCAATATGGTCCTTTATGGTTTTGGACGAACAGGGAAGAAACTGTTTTGACAAGACTTTCATAGATCGAAACGTCTGGAAATCTCATTGGGGGAGAACAGAGAAAAGATGAGAAGGAGGGAGGAGATGCAGCTGAAGGGGGGGCAGAGGTAACAGAGAGAGAAGGGGGGGAGGAGAGGACGAGAGGGTGGACAGGATGTCCTGTTTTTTTTAGACAAAATGAGAAGCCAGGGCCATGCAAAGGGCCTGGGAGGTGACAGGAGAGGTAGAGACTGCAGCAGGGTTGGCCAGCTCCTTGCAGATTTTAAAAAGTTCGGCCGAGTTGTTATATGGCTTAGAGACGCAGGCTTGGATATGGGCTCTCTTCTTAGTGCAGACAAGGAGCCAGTATTGCCTTTGGAACAGGCGGCAGGCCAGTTTGTCAGAGGATGCACAAGAAGCCCACTATTTCCTCTCAGCCATCCTACAATTGCATTTAAGGGTAACTAGGTCAGAGTCATACCAAGAGTTGCACTTGGCTTTGGGCTTCAGGCGGATCCTCATGACAGGGGCAAGAACATCAAGAGTATCAGAGATAGAGGAAAGATAGAGCATGGAAAGGATAGAGCATGGAAAGGGCTGTGTCAGGATGTGAGTCAACCCGAGGCGGAGGAGGAGGAGAGAAGGTGGTAGCGAAAGCCTCAACTGACACACTCTTCATGGGTCGAGTGACAGAGAAGGTAGGTGGTATTATTCCCCCATCTTGACTGGGAGAATACAAATACCAGAATGCAATTCAGCAAAAGCAAAAAAATTGCCTTTTTTATTTTTAAGACGTATAAGAACATGTAATGTGTGAAAAGGTTACCTTTTTGTGTATTTTACAATTGCAGGGTTCACATATGATGTGATGAAACAAATCACATTTTACCCCAAATGAACGCTTTTTGGTGCGTTAAATATGAACATTTGAAAATAATGTAGCTAATTTAAAACTGTTTTGTGTGATATATTGTAATTGACCTGGTGGAGAGTGTAGATTTAGGCAGCTAACTGGTGCTTTGTGTGTGCTTTCAGAATGAAAATGTCTATTTGCATTTCTTAACACAGAAACGTTACAAACATCCCCTCCAAAACAATGGTCTCTTAAATGGGCTATCACTTGTAAATCGCCCCACTTTAAATGCAATCACCCAAAAAGCCAGTAAAAAAAGCCAGAATGGGAGATTTGGCTGAATTTCGGCCGTTCAAAAATTCCAAACGGCCGAAAAGTTCAACCAAATCCCCCATTCGGTGCTAAGGGCTGCGGAGGCAGCAGGGTGTCCCCCGCACCCTTGTTCTCTATATTGTGAGCAGGGTTGTAGGGGTGTCCCCCGCAGCCGATCCCAAAAAGCAAAACAAAAAAGGAAAGGTCCCTTCAAGGCTTTACAGAAGGTTGTGTGTGATTCGATCATCCTGAGTTGGGCAGGGAGGGTGTTCCAGTGAGTTGCAGCCAAGTTAGGGAAACTAGAGCCACCGGCTCTAACTCTTCGTGTATGAGGAACAATGAGGAGATAGGCATACGCATACCTGGACGGTCTGGAGGGTGTTTTTTGGTGATCCTCTGAGCTAAGTAGGTAGGTGCCAATCCATGGATGCATTTGTGTGCAATGGCCAGTGTTTTGAAAAGGATCCTTTCTTTGACGGGCAGCCAATGGACCTGCCTTCTCACCCCAGAGATGTGCTCCATGCGATCTGTACCAGTTGCGGCCCTCAAGGCATTGTTCTGAGCAACTTGAAGTTTTGACAGGTTCTTTTGTGAGGTGCCAGCATAGAGTACGTTACAGTAGGCTAGCCTAGATCCTATAATGGCCCTTGCAATGGTGATGCAGTTGTCTTGTGAAAAGAATGGCATCACTGCATTCATTAGTTTGGAGTGGTAAGCAGCTGAGGAAGCGATGGCATTAACCTGTCCGTCCATGGTCATGCTAGGTTCCAGGTATACGCCTAGAGTCTTGATGGCTTGGGATACGGTAATGGGGATGTTGTCTATTGTAAATGCGCTGTACTGCGCACCGAGTTTCCTGAGTGTGGCTGTGGATCCAATTAGCAAGAGTTCTGTTTTCTCGCTATTTAGGCACAGCCAGTTTTCAGCCATCCAGGACTGGATTGTGGAGTAGATGCGATTGAGAGTATTCGTGCCTGTATGGTAGTCACCAGTCAGAGGGATGAGCACCTGTGTGTCATCAGCATAGTTGGTATATGTGATGCCCATGGCGTCAAGAAGTTGGAACAGTGGCCTAGTGAAGAGGTTGTAGAGAGTTGGTGATATGCAGGACCCTTGAGGGACACCGCATTTGATAGGGCTGGGGGCAGCACTCGAGGAGTCGGAGAACACCTTCATCACTCTCTCTTTGAGGAAGGATGATATCCATTTGCAGGCTTTTGGGGAGAAGTTGGCAGTGGAGGACGGATGATGACATAGGGTCTTGTGATCTACCAAATTTAATGCGGCAGACAGGCCTAGCAAGAGAAGGAGAGCAGGCCTGCCGGCATCTCTTAGGTCATCATTTTGATTTTTGAGATTCAGTAGGGCGGATTCTGTGCCGTGCCGTGGCCTGAAGCCAGATTGGCGCAGCCCTAGGAGTTGGTTTTCTTCCAAGAATTTTTGAACTTGCAGGTAGGCTGCTTTATCAAGAATCTTTAGCAAGAAGGGGACAGTAGTGATCGGTCTGTAGTTCCCTGGAACCATTGGATCAAGGGATGTTTTCTTTAGGAGTGGGCGGACCCAGGCCTCCTTCAGGGAGGTAGGTACCTGAGCAGAGCGGAAGGATGAATTAATGAAGGCAGCAATTAAAGGAGCCAAGAGTGTGCACATTCTTTAATGATGTGTGCCGGGCAAGCATCCCCTTTGCAGTTGGAAGGCTTAATGGAATTGATAAGGTTTATAACTTCTGCTTCAGTCAGGTCAGAGAAATCAAAAGTGGGTAGCTCCTCGGCTGGGGCGGGTGGAGGGGAAGGGGGCTGTGTTTCTAAGATGGATAGTAAAGCTTTTTGGTGCGCTAAACTTTTAGCGTGCAGCGTGTCAAGCTTGTCTAGCATGGAAGTTTGAATAGTGTTGCACCAAGACTCATCCTTGATGATGGTTGAAGGAGGGGTGGTAGGGGTCTCAAGTTCCCTGAAAACTGCAAAGATCTCTTTGGTCCTTTGTCGATCCTAGTGTTGAAGGATGCAGCTTTAGTCTGGGTGATGGCTGTTTTGTACTGTTTAGAACAGTTTTTGAAAGCTATTTTGGTTGTTTCGTTAGGGTTTTTTCTCCAGGTCGCAAGCAGGCGCTTTTTAGAGGACCGTAATTCTATAAGTTCTTGGGTGAACCAGGTGTTGGAGTGCTTTGATTTCTTCGCTTTCTTAAGTGTGAGCGGTGCTATGTTGTCTACAGCGCAAGTGATGACTTGCTTAAAGGTGTTAGCAATGAGGTTTGGATCATTCGGGAAGGGAGGCTGGAGGGCAGGAACTAGGAGAAGAGGAAGGAGGTTTTCAGTAGTGAGTTTGCACAATCTTCTAAAGAGGGCTGCTGGCAATGTTGGGTTGGATCTAGTGGGCCCTGTAGTGGTGGCAATGTTGAGTTTGATGCAGAAATGATCTGACCAGGGGATGGGGGAGATCTCGGGGATAAGGATGGGACAGTTATGAAGCGCTACCCAGTCAAGCGTCCGGCCTTTTGTGTGGGTAGGCTCAGTGATGGACTGGATAAACCCTAAGGTGGACAGGGTTTTTTGATGTTGTTGGACAAAGCATGTACAAGAGCCTCTTGGAACTCAGAATAGGGGTCAGGAGGACGGTACACTAGATGGAAGGCTATGGTGGAGGTGGGCGAGGTTTGGAGTTTGATTAGAAGATATTCAGCGTTGGGTCCTAAGTCACTTTGAATTCTTCTAATGTTAAGAGTGTCTCTGGCAAAAATGGCAACACCTCTCCCTCTTACATGGGAGTGAAAACAAATATAACAATAAAAGATAGAGGCGGACCTAGGTCTTGTGAGCAGTCAGAACGTGCAAGTGCAGAGAGAGCGAGAGCGAGGGAGTAAGTGCTAGGTGTATCAAGAGGGAAGTGCTAGCGAGTGAGCAGCAGTAAGTGCCTGGGTGGAGTGGTCAGCCAACAATAAATAGGTAAGTGTAGTCCTGTGGTGACATAGGCCAGTGGGTGCCAAGGCAAAGTGCCAGGAGGGGTGGAGGCTGTAGGCGATTGGGTGTGGGAGGCCAGGACCCGAGAGGACACATAAGGCCCATGGTCACCAATCTCAGCAACTGTGGGAATTAGCAGAGGAGGGAGGAAGGGAAGGAGGAGGTAAAAAGGAAAGTCTTGAGAAGCTTCCGGAATTTGGGAGATCCAGCTCAAGATGAAGGTGGGGGGCTGTTTCATAGGAGGACGCTTGCTGAGGAAAGAGATTGGCCACCAGCTTGCTGTTAGCGAAGCGCTTAACACACAGAGAGTTGGTGCTGGAGGAATGTAAAGATCTGGAGGGAGTGTATTTAGTGAGAGCAAGTTGTGGATAGCGTGGTCCCCGGCCTCAGACAGCCTTTTGGATAATGCAGAGGGATTTGAATTTGATCCTTGCAGCAACCGGGAGCCAGTGAAGAGTTTTTAGGGCTGGAGAGATGCGGTCCCTGGGCTTGAGGCCAAGGATAAGTCTTGTGGCCATATTCTGGATTAGCTGGAGGGGTTGTAGAGAACAAGAGGGTGTATTATGGAAAAGGCTATTGCAGTAGTCTAGTCTAGAGAGATCCAGAGCTCTATAGACATTATATTGGGCCTCATTACGAGTGTGGTGAGCCGGAAACACTTTTGTCGGTAAGCTTACCGGCACCCATGTTTCCAGACTGCCACAATATGAGATTGCCTTCCGGGTCCGTTGCGCCCGGCAGTTCTGACCTGCTGGGTGCAGCGGCCCTAGAAGGCAGACTTTTCACGGAAGCACTGGCACTGTAAGCAACAGTGCCGGTGCTTCTGTCCCCCCACTCCCATAGAGTCCTGTTGGACTCTATGGGAATAGGGAGTTACACAATCCGGCTCCTGACTTCCCCGCCGCTGGCACTTGTAATGTCCCGGTGGCACCGGGAAGTCAGGCGCCGGATCTGGTGTTACAGGGTTGGCAGAAACCCACCGGTCACACCGGCGTGTTACCGCCAACCTCGTAATGAGGCTCATTGAGCTTCTGGGGGAAAGTGAGGAAAGGAAGAATTCCTTTGGTGGAATTGAAAGTGAGACTTCTTGGCAAGGCCCTGCATGTGAGGCATGAAGGAAAGAGAGGAGTCGAAGATGACTCCTGGGTTTCTTCTCCAAGGACACTGGCCCGATTCATGGAAATGTGCACAGAAATCCTGCAAGGGCGCGTGCTGAGAAGGGCACTGTGCAAGCCTGTGCGAAAAAGTACATCTGCACACTCTGCATATTCATGGTTCCAAACGTGCATTTCTAGCCCACATGCAAAGGGAAAAGAGCTGCGCAAGAAACGCCCACAACACTCCCCCACGAAAACCAAAAACCAAGCCATATCCCAACCTAAGCGCATACCTCCACGTCCACCCCGGAACCACCTTCCTGCACCAATGCGAAAACGTGCGGGCCCCCTCAAAACAGAGGGAGGGTGAGGCGTGCACTCTAGTTCCCAGTGTTCAATACCTGCTGCATTTCAAGTTGCTGTTCTCCTCCAAGCGCTTTCATGTCTCTAACAATCTTCAGGGAGGCTGTCTTTTGGAGGGGAGTTGGTTCCTGGTTACCAAAAACAGACTACAGCTACCAGAAGTCGCTGAGATAAATTGAGACTAATGCATAACATCTGAAAAGACAGCCTCCCTGAAGATTGTTGGAGTCATGAAAGCGCTTGGAGGAGAACAGCAACTTGAAATGCAGCAGGTATTCAACACTGGGAACTAGAGTGCGCGCCTCACCCTCTGTTTGTCTACATATTGGTTCAGAAGTCCCGGGCTTTAGAGGCAGCAGTTTGAGGCAGCGGCACTGGGGTCACCATGCCAGTTCTGCCAGTAGTTTGGATCTTGTCCCGCCCAGTCTGTTGATGTACCTGACCGCCGATACATTGTCCATTTTTAGCAGGACACAACATTGTGCTCTCTCTTGAGTCCAGCACTTCACTGCAAAGGACCCTGCTAGAAACTCCAGGCAGTTGATAGGGAGAGTCGTCTCTCGATCCGACCACCTGCCCCCTGTCAACAGGTTCTCGCATCGGGCTCCCCAGCCCCATCTGCTGGCGTTGGATTCAATGACCAGGTCCGGGGAGGACCCGTTCCATGCAACCATGTAGATTAACCACCATTCCAACTCTTCCCTCACTTCTTGTGAAATGGTCACTTTTGATTTGTAGGAAGCGCCCCTCCTGAGGTGATAGATCTTCAGCCTCTGGAGTGCCCTGTAATGTAGTGGTCCTGGGAATATTGCTTGGATTGATGGCGCTACGCGGCCCACTAATCTTGCAATGTCCCTCAGTGATAGCTCTCCTTTCGCTAGCGTATGTCTTAGCTGTTTTTTGATATCGTTCACTTTGGGAATGGGTAGACTGAGAGTTCCTTGAATAGAGTCCACTATGAACCCCAGGAATTCCATTGACTGTTCCGGAACTATACTGGATTCTTCCCAATGTATTAGAAACCCCAGACTCTATAATAAATCTATAGTTGTCTGTACCTGCTCTAATAGTGTCTCTCTCTCTTGACACATCAGACATAAGTCGTCTAGATAGATGATGAGTCTTATCCCCTGACCTCTGAGGTATGTTACAACCGGTTTCATCATCTTGGTGAAACACCATGGTGCTGATGCTAGGCCGAAGGGCAGGCATCGAAATTCCCATGCTGTTTCCTCCCAGACGAATCTCAGAAATCTGCAGCGTTCCTCTGCTATGGGAATAGTCAGGTATGCATCTTTTAAATCTATCCTGGCTAGCCAGTCTCCCTGAATCAAGGTTTCCCTTAAGAGGTGTATTCCCTCCATCTTGAAGTGTCTGTACACCACATATTTGTTTAGGCCTCTCAGGTTTATAATTGGTCTTGTCTTGTGCTTCCCTTTTACTAGAAACATATTGCTTATGTATCCCTTTGATTGAACTGTTACGGGTCTTATAGCTCTTTTGCTTGCTAGCCCTCGCAATTCTTCTTCTAGTAATAATTTGTCCTCTCTGTTCATTTCTAGACCCCTTGGTGGGTGTCCCTGGTGTGGTTTCTCTAGAAAGTCTATGTAAAACCCCTGTGCGGTTTGTATTACCCAGGAATCTCCCGATATAGCCAACCAATTTTTTAAAAATTGAGCTGTCCTCCCCCCTACTTCTGGGATATTTATTTGTGGGTAGACTGTTCTCACCTGGGTTGTTTTGCTGACATTCCCCTTGTCGCCAGTTTCTGCCTCTTCCTCTACTCCTTGATGGAAAAGCGTTTCTCTCCGATCCTCCTGTTCTCGCCACTGTGCTCTGTCCTGATAGGATCGATTATAATCTGAGCGACCCCTGCCTCTGCTGGCCCGTCCAAAAATTTGCCTCCCGAACACTCTCTTGAGTGAGGCTTGCGCCTTGTCCAAAGCTGCATAGGAATTTGCAAATTTGGTTAGCTCCTTGATAAAGGAGTCCCCAAATAGTTTACCCTTCGCAGTTGATGCTGATTCCGAGGAGGCCAACTCGCTCAGCTTAGGATCAATCTTCACCAGCAAAGACCTCCTCCTTTCAGTGGTGATGGCATGGTTGGCATTTCCCAACATGCATATCGCCCTCTGGGTCCACCCGATTAGAATTGACGGGTCTATCGGCTCTCCTTTGACTTTAGCCTCTTCT
Source organism: Ambystoma mexicanum (assembly GCF_040938575.1). NCBI lineage: Eukaryota > Metazoa > Chordata > Amphibia > Caudata > Ambystomatidae > Ambystoma > Ambystoma mexicanum. The sequence continues at coordinate 255,154,694 of NC_090934.1, read as the reverse complement.
CCGATCTGGAGCATTTTTCTGAGGGGTCCTGTCATATCTAGCATCTTGTCTTGGCATGACCGCCAAGATCTATCCAGACCCTTCCTCACATCTTTCGTGTATTTGCTCATGAAAGTAATCATCTTTTTGTCTATTTCGGGTGTGTCCGCTGCACCCTCTGGGAGGTGAGGTCTGGGGCATTCCGCCCTCATCTTACTTCTAGCCTCTTTGGCTAGTGGCGCTCTCATGCGCTTCGTTAAATAGGCCGCTATTCTTTTTGGCGGCTCCCACTCTGAGGATCTAGGGTGAATTAGAGCCTCCGGATCGAAGTCATCATCCCCTGCACCATCCTCCTCTGTCTCCTCTTTTTTCTTTTTCTTAGGTGCTTTGTGGCCTTCCTCCTCAGAAGAGGATATAGAAAGTACTTCTTCCTCTTCTGAGTATTCCTCCTCCCAGTCGTCCTCATCCTCCTCCGAGGTATCTGAGGATCGTTCCTGTCCCCTGATAGGCCTTGCTCTTATCCTTCTCCTTTTACCACTCTTCTATTTTGGTGGTGTGCCCGGGGGGGTGTGGGCTTCCTCTGCCCTGCAGGCTGCTTTTCTGCCCCTTTAGACTTTTCCTTAGCCTTAAGCCCTTTTCCTCCAGACCCTGTGAGAACTTGAGCCAGTCCTCCATCAGAGCTATCTGCTGTGGTCCATGTCCCAGCGAGGCCCCCAGGGCTTTTTGGAGGACCTGAGTCATCTCTGTGTGGCTCCTCTTTTGGCTAACACTAGCCTTCACCGCATCACTGGAGGAGCTCATGTTCACACAGAAAACACTGGGGAAATTCAAAAGTATATAATATATACCAGGGTTTAAGATCTTTCTCGTATTCCCTCTGTAAAGAGAGATAATAAATATATATACATAGGTATATATATATATATATATTTTAAATGATCACCTGGTTTGTTATTATATATATATATATATAAATATATATATATGCCAATTGTCAGGTTTTGCTTGGGACTGTGCCTGTAATATGGTGCGGTACCTTAGAATGGCCTGCAGGGGCGCTGTCGTGTTCCTGACAGAACGCTGCGCTTTGAACGAACGCTGCGTTCTGAAGCGGAACGAAGGATATATATTTATAGATCTTTCCGATCTAAAAACAAAGCTGGTGCTTAAAGATGCGCGTCGCATTCACTCGTAACGTCTCAGCAATGAGGTATAGAGAAAGGAGAGAGAGAGAAAGCGCCGAAACTACACGGTCCCGTCGCGCTCTCTCTTCCGTGCATGCAGTGCCCTCTATGTCGGGTCTATGAAGTTGCGGTCACCGGAGCACCAGCCCCGTCGCGGCCGCAACTTCACAGAAACCGATCAAACTAATGCGGATATGCTCCGCCGCATGTCAGCAGTGCGTGCATGTGTGTGTGCGTAATAGTAAAGTAAACAAACACACTTCACAACTCTGACACAAAGTAAGGAAAATAAAAGGCACTTAACTCGCTGCCGAGCAGCAAAGAAAGAGGAGGAATGGAAAGAGGACAAGAGGTTTTAAGGACTAAGGACTTGTTCATTGGTTTAAAACATCACATGGTCAGTTTGGGGACCAATAAGAAATGAACTACAAAGACTCTAAAAACATGGTTATGGTAGTTTTTAATGAGTTTTGTGTTACATGTTTATTGGTTATTTCTTTGCTACTGAACAGTAAAGTTGAAGAGAAAGCATAATCCAAGCCTCCTGTCTTGACATAGAATTAGAAAAGCCTTGCTCTGTTGGTAGAAAGAAGGGTGGTTGTGTTTCAAGACCAGCTGCTAACAGAGATCTCTGAGTGACTGATAAATAACAGGTTTCAAAGCTTGAATGCATCAAGCAAGGGCTTGTCCATTGCTTGATGCAACGGACAAGTGCGTCACCTGGAGCTTCAAAGTTGCTGAATTTAGTTTTTTATTCAATGTTACAGAGGTCCATCCAGTAGTCGGAAACACACCATGCAAGATAGCGGTATATTTGAGTCCTGTCTCTGTTTCTATTAAACACGACCCAAATGCCAATTCGAACATGTGCCCTTCCCAGAATGCCTTGCTTAATGGCATATTTTTTAGTGGTGTTGTGGTCGTTATTTGACACAAAATGTGATTTTATTTCGACGATTCTTGCATAGCTGCTTGTAATGTTTACCGGAGCCTGTTTTTTTTCACCCATTACTAAGTATTCTTTATAAGCACCCTTTCAGTAATGGGAGAACAAAAACATCGGAACGTCGATTCAGAAATGCCAGGGTAAAAAGGGTTTCTGCCGTGAGTGGTACACGGAGGGATGCTGGGTAACCTGCAGCTCTCCGTGCGGAATCGACATCAAGAGATTTCGGAAACATAATTTTTGTAAATGGGGCAGCTAGTGATCGCTTGTCCGTGCGCCCCGAAATTGCAAGTTAAAAAAAAAAGATTGGCGTGTGTGTTTTGTTAAGTTCTTGGTATACCTTTGTGCATTCGTAAATGTTAATGTGTGTTGCGACAGTTAAGCCAATTATTTATTTTATGGTACTTTTTGCTCAGTATGTTTTTAACAGGTGATTCATTTCTGCACCTTACTCTCAAGCACCCCCCCCTACACGACCCCCTGTGGTGCAGTGAAGAGCACCTCTTTCATCATTTTCAGATCAGTGTCTCGTCTCACTCCAGTGCACATTTCTACTCTCGCCAGCATCTCTGTTCATGCCAACATGTAGTGATACCGACCATTACCTGGAGTCCATGTGGAGTCAGAAGCTCACGCATGCAGTGAAACAAAAATACCTCTAGACACTGTTAAGTCAGTGGACAGGCGTGCACGAATACATACCCATTACTTGATGTCCCTGAAGAACCAGCAGTTAAAGAGTGCAGTACTGCATTAGCATTGGCTGCAGTACTACTGATTTGTTACTAGATGTCCCTGTAGAGTCAGAACACATTCTCCACTGCTGCTGGAAACCGAGAAAAAGAATGCACAATGCGCTCAAAGCAAAACCAGCCTCTGGTGCTTTTCAGTGGGTTGGGGGGGAGGGAGGGGCTAGATGGAGCCCCTGCAGCTGCATAGCTCCAAGCTGATTTTGGAATCTGCTGTGGTTCCGTCCTGGCTAGCCCGGCCTACATGAAGAATTTAGTATATAAAGACATTAAGAGATTTTTGGAAGCACCATTTTTGTAATCGGGGCTACCAGTCATCAATTGCTTAGGTCTGCCTTATTTTATGTACTAAAAGGGGGAGATTAACTGACATGAAGATAATGCCATACTGTGACTGTCCACTAGATGTCACTTTCTCTCTAATATCCATCTAGATACTGTGTCTGACAAGAGGCGTGGCTCAAGGGTTGCTGGGTGTGGCCAAAAGGGCCAACTGCACCCATAGACAATCCTTTTGGGGGAATGGAGGCAGGTAACCCACACATTTGGAAACAATATTTTATTTGCATACTGAATACATTGAAGCAAAAAAAACATATTCAATGTCCACAAGCCATAGCTATTGGTTTTGTTTGTGCTACTCTGTAGTCTAATAAACCGACTGTATCACTTCTAGGGACACCCAAGTTCGGAAGCTGAGCCACAGTTAGAATAAATCATTTGCCAAAGACCACACACACCGGTGAACTGGTGAAATCAGGATTTGAGCCCCTGTCTGCAATTTAGGTTCTTTATCAGATGCACCCCAGATCTGGTTAGATCAACTGTGTGTTTACAGGGCTAATATACTTTTGAACATTATACAGATATCTTGACAAGTGGACAAATTGCATAATAAATTAGCATGAAAATATATAAGTAATTTCTCCTTCTGCCCTTCACCCCATCTGTCTCTCCTTCCATTCTTAAACTGTGTCTGTTTTCACTCCCTCGCTTTCTTTACCTCTCTGTCACACCACAAGCCTCATTCCCTTTACCTGGGACAAATGATATGGTACTGAGGGACACAGAAGGTCAACATTCTCTCCAAAAAGCTCAATCAAGCAGTTTAATATCTCGTTAAAATAATGTAACATTCATCAGGGCACTCAGTCAGTCTTTGTGGCCGTCTTTTTATATGTCTGAGGGACTGCAAGGCCTTCAGTTGGAGAGGAGGGCGCATTTGCCATCATTCCTTTTAAACACACCTCTCCATTTGTTCCTTACTTGCTGCAGCCTGGGCTGGCCCTAGGATTTGCGGGGCCCTGGGCGGCAAAAGATGTGTGAGCCCCCCTAATTTGCAAAAACAGTGACATCAGTGATATCACAGAATGAGTCTTTAGCACGCAAAGGTATCATGGGAAGTTAAATTAGAAACATTTTGTCATGCCAAAGTATTAGACCAAGACATTGTGATATCCGGTATATGAATTGTCAATATTAATATTTACCTATGTGGCAATATCAGGAGTGAAGCCTTTTTTCGAAGTAGGAGACAGCTAAATACCTTGTACAGACTTCCTATTTTGACAGACAAGGCTTAGTGTGATAAAAGGATTTGGCCGGGAGCACACACTTTGGTTAAGTGAAGAAGCCGTGCATTGAGACCCGTCTGCAATTTAGGAACTTGAGCACATCTCTTCCCAGATGTAATTGGTAGAAATACTGTTTGCAAAAATCTTTTTGAAACTTTGGTTTGAAAACACTATCTGTGGAAGGCATTGCAAACATCTGGTGATTGTGTTTTGCTATCTGAATCGTACTGCTGTTTTTGCAGAAGTTTCACAATTGTTTTTATTTTTATTGTGTATGTTTGGGCTATACTAGCGCCTAGACGACTACGGGCTTAGTGCGCTTTACAAATTTAAAAAGAAAGAAAGAAATATTGTACAAATTAGCAATATGCTTTTATTTCTGAAGCTACAGTTAAGGATTATTTTGACTGTCAAAAAATAAATTACAAATAACAACTACGTTTATCAAGGGCTGCACACTAAAAAATGAGAAGGGAGCCTCATTAATGTACACCCTGAGCCTTAATTGGAGGGGGTGAGCAGGCCAAAACTGTTTGCCCGGATAGAATAGCAGGGGATCCTATAGCAGAAAGTTGCAAAGGCAACTGAGAGGGTTAGGCGACTGTTGCTGACATGTTATACGTTTAGACCTCCCTGTAAATCATATGTCTTCTTTCCTATTCCTGCAGCAACATGTGTTATAAAATGTGATGTTTTGACATTCGCTGCAAATCCACAGGTGAGGTGAGTGCAACTTTGCCCCCAGCCAGCCTTCCAAAATTAATTCTAGTGCATGGCGGCAGCGCAGTCTCTCCCCAGCCTTCCCAGTTTCATGGTTCTCTTATCCCCGCCACCCACCGGCCCTGATTGGCCCAGCAATCTCGCCCACAACACATGCCTAGTGACCTGTGAGGAGCGAGGCATCGGCTCCATTGGCTGAAAAATCCCCAGGTGAGGTGAGTGCAACTTTTACCCCATTCCCCCAGCCAGCCGTCCAAAATTAATCCTAGTGCCGTTAAAAGCACGTAGTGCATGGCGGCAGCTCAGTCTCTTCCCGGCCTTCCCAGATTCCTGTTTCTCTTATCCCTGCCTCCCACCGGCCCTGATTGGCCCCGGCAATCTCACCCACAACACAGGCCTAGTGACCTGTGAGCAGCGAGGCATTGGTGCAATTCGCTGCAAATCGCCAGGTGAGGTGATTGCAACTTTACCCCCATGCCCCCATCCAGTCATCCAAAATGTATCCTAATGCCTTAAAAAGCACATAGTACATGGCGGCAGCGCAGTCTCTCCCCGGCCTTCCCAGATTACTGGTTCTCTTGTCCCTGCCTCCCACCGGCCCTGATTGGTCCATTGCACCCTCATCAAGGGCACCCCAGGGCAGCCTTCTGCCCGTGCAGCCCCAAGGCTAAGGGCCCCAAGGCAAAGGGCGGCTCCAACTGAGGTGGCTCCAGAAAGTGTCTGCAGGTGTCAGCAGGGGAAGCCAGTAGCCAGCCGTCAACCAGCATCAACAAAGAAGGTAGTGGTGGCCAGGGTGGGGAGTAGAGCAATCACTCTAATCTGGAAGCCCTGACGCACAACAAACCTACTTAAATTGTGATAGTACTGTGGTTGTTAGCTTGTACCCTCTAGGATAATACTGTGGTTGTTAGCTTTTGCCATCTAGGATAGTACTGTGGTTGTTAGCTTGTGCCCTGTAGGATAGTACTGTGACTGTTGGCTTGCGCCTTCTAGATATAATTATGAACATTGGCCTGCATTGCATCTAAATAGGATTATAAATGTTATCATGTGTCACACTTAGAATCATGAATGTCAGCAAGTGCCAAACTTAGAACTGTGAATATCAGCATGTGCCACATTCAGAAAGCATTTTGAACATTTGCCCGCGCTGGACCCAGACAGAACTGTGAATGTAAGCAAGCACCACACTTAGATATAATTGTGAACATTAGCCTGCATCGCATCTAGATAAAATCGTGAATGTTACCGAATGCCACGCTTAGATATAATTGAACATATGCCTGCGTCGCATCTAGGTAGGATTGTGAAGATTAGCAAGTGCCATGCTTAGATGGAATTGTGAATGTTAGCAAGTGACACACTTAGAACTGTGAATCTTAGCAAATGCCACACTTAGATAGAACTGTGAATATTAGCATGTGCCACATTTAGACTGAATTGCGAACAGTAGCCCACGTCGCATCGAAATAGGATTGTGAAGGTTAGCAAGTACCACATTTAGATTGAATTGTGAACATTAGCCTGTGCCGAATACTGACAGAATTGTGAATGATAACAAGTACTACACTTTGATAGAATTGTGATTGTTAGCAAGTCCCACACTCAGATAGAATTGTTGTGAAAACTAGCCTGCGTCACACCTAGACAGGATTGTGAATGTGGGCCAGTGCCACATCGAGATAAAATTGCGATTACTAGCTATTGCCACATTTAGACTGCATTGGGAATATTACTGAGGCCAGATTTAGATAGCATTATGAATACTAGCTTGCTTTGCATATACACAGGATTTTCAAGATGAGCCAATGCCACATTTGGATATAATTGTGAATATTGACATGCGTCATGTATAGACAGGTTTGTGAATATTAGGCAGTGGCAGATCTAGAAAGAAATGCAGAGATATTCACGCGCCACATTTAGAAAGAACGTGGAAATTTAGCACATCACTTCTAGATAGCAAGGCCAATAACCAACCCACTAACAATTTCACCCCTCTGCATACACCTCTCAAACTCTAACCAAACACAACCACAACCCTAACGCACAACAAAACTGTACAAACTTCACTACACCACAACAACAAAACAAACCACACAGCTTCGCACAACAGCACACGATGGCTATCAACCGGAAAGCACCCCAAGCTCAGCGAACGGTGTTAACCGAACTGAATCTGCAAACAGCACATCACTGCTCTCTTGCACTTATCCCGCTCATTCCCACTAACTCACCTCCACACCCCTTTTCCTTCTCAGATCTGCCAGAGTGCCAGGGGACCACTCCGGTGGTGATAGTGCGCGGTACAAATATCCATTAAGCTTTAACATTTAACATGGGGATGAGTACGGCTCCCTCACTTCACTCAGTGTGGGAACGTTTGCCCTCATAGTAAACCTAGAAAGCTGGCACCTAAGAATATATGCACAGTAAGTAAATACATCTTAAAGTGAAAGAGAAAAATGTAGTTCAATTGACCTTTCCCCTTAGAAGAAAGTGCACTAGAGAAAAGAGAATTGGCCTTTCAAAAGAAGTAATCAACAACAGAAAAAAAACCTGAGAGAGGACATTTTCCAATAAATAAGCTGGCAAAGTATAAAAGGTACTCCCCTTTTAAACCCAGCCATGTGTAGTGAAATATTCCCTTGAAATCAAAATACCAATACGAACATGTGCTTTGATGATAATTGTATGTGTCTGCACTGGAAACATGACAACCTGGTTGAACACCTGGTAGCCAAATGCTTGAGCAAGTTTGCCGACCTCAAAAACACCCAAGGGGGTTGCGTCCTCCCTGTGAAAAAAGTTACACTGTCCATCCTTTACTTGTGCCCTGAATAGCAGCACATGGCCACAATCAGGGAACAATAACTGCACCAGTCTCCAGGATTGCAACCTCTCTTGCCACATCCTGGGCAAATATTTAGGACTCACTTGCCCTCTCATCATTTCCCCTCCTCAACCCCATATCTGGCTTTCAACAATACTCCGCTTTATGAAGATGGCTTGAAAAGTACACATAGCATAGTATGGTACCCACTCAAATATATAAATCCTGACAGAAATATGTTAAGCAAAAAGTGTACAATTGGGTATTGATATGATATGATATTTTATTTGTATCGCGCTCATACACACGTGTTTCAGAGCGCAACGAGTTAGGGGGGAACAAAGGAGGATAAAACAACGATCTTACTAGGCCCAGTGACATTGACAACGCGCAAGTGCAGGGGAGAGGGAAGGGGAAAGTGCAAGGGAGAGGGTAGAGGTGGAAAGTGCTGAGCAAGGGATAAACACAACAACAACTAGTAGTGCAGCCAGCAAGGTGGCAAGTGCAAGGTTTCAATCACAGACTAGAGATGTCTGATAAGTGTAGGTAAGTGCACTGTAGGGTTACAGATACAGACCCAAGTGCAAGGGTTGCCAGGAGGCAGTGCAGGTGTGTGGCTTGGTGGAAAAGGGACCTGGGCCCGAAATCAGAGGGTTGCCAGGTGAACGGAGTGGAAGCAGACAGATTAGCAGGGGAGCGGAAGAGCAAAGGCAGAAGCAAAGAGGAAGGTCTTGAGGTGCTTCCGGAACCGGAGATGGTTCTCCTCAAGTTTGAGAGTAGCAGGGAGGCTGTTCCATATGGAGGCCCCAGCCAAGGAAAGAGAGCTACCCCCAACTCGTTGCTTGGAAAAGCGACTGACCCTGAGGGAGTTGGAGATGGAGGAGCGCAGAGCTCGATTGGGAAGGTATTTACGGAGGGAGAGTTGAAGGTATTTTGGACACAGGCCCCGGAAAGCCTTGTGGACAATGAAGAGTGTCTTGAATTTAACCCTTGCAGCCACTGGGAGCCAATGAAGAGATTTCAGGGCTGGAGAGATACAATCCAAGGGCTTGAGGCCAAGGACATGTCTTGCAGTCCTTTTCTGGATGAGTTGAAGAGGGTGGAGAGTAGAAGCAGGCAGATTTAGAAAGAGGCTGTTTCAGTAGTCAAGCCTAGAGAGAACCAGATCCCTAGACATATTGAGCTTCTGGGGGAAGAAGAGGAAGCAGCTGGTAGTTTGACTACTTAGAGACATCAGAGATGTGCAGAGAAAAAGAAAGTGTGGTGTCGAAGATGACCCCAAGGTTCGTAGCCTCACAGGTGGGAGCAGTAAGAGGGCCAAAGGGAGGCCAGCTAGAGGGTGACAGGAAAGGAGGGTGTAGGTGTGCCAACTACAAAATCTTACTCTTATTGGCATTAGGGCAGAGATCATTGGCGGTACACCAATCCTGGATGGCAGACAGACAGTCAGAGATGAGGGAGGGATAAGAGGTGGCAGAGGGAAGCCTTAAAACGAGCTGAGTGTCATCCGCATAGCACTGAAAGTTGGATCAGATAACAGCAATGCGGTGGGGAAGGGGTGCCAGGTATTGGTTGATAAGCCGATGAGAGAGGTTAGACCCGGGGACACCACAAGTAGAGAGTGAGATGGAGGAAAGGAAGGACCCAAGTTGGACCTGGGAGGGTCGGTCAGAGAGGAAAGAGGTCAGCCAGGCCGGGCCTGATCAGTGATACCCAGGTTATCACGGAGATGGTTGAGCAGGATGGCATGGTTGACCGTGTCAAAGGCAGAAGAGAGATTGAGTAGGATGAGGACAGAGGGGATGTTGGAGTCAAGGTTGGAGAGCAGATCTTCACGGATGTTCAGGAGAGCAGTTTCTGTGCTTCTGGCAGCTCTGAAGCCAGACTGATAGTCATGGAGACAACCAACGGAGTCAGTGTGAAGATTAAGCTGGGAAATGGCCAGCTTTTCAAAGAGTTTGCCCAGGAAAGGCGTGATAGAAACCGGCAATAGTTAGCCAGGCAAGATGGTTCGGCTGTGGGCCTTTTAAGAAGAGGGTGCACAAGAGAGTGCTTCAGAGGGGAGGGGAAGGCTCCGGAGGTGAAGGAATGGTTACAGAAGTCCGCCGGAGCAAGGCTGTCAATATGGTCCTTTATGGTTTTGAACGAACAGGGAAGAAACTGTTTTGACAAGACTTTCATAGATCGAAACGTCTGGAAATCTCATTGGGGGAGAACAGAGAAAAGATGAGAAGGAGGGAGGAGATGCAGCTGAAGGGGGGGCAGAGGTAACAGAGAGAGAAGGGGGGGAGGAGAGGACGAGAGGGTGGACAGGATGTCCTGTTTTTTTTAGACAAAATGAGAAGCCAGGGCCATGCAAAGGGCCTGGGAGGTGACAGGAGAGGTAGAGACTGCAGCAGGGTTGGCCAGCTCCTTGCAGATTTTAAAAAGTTCGGCCGAGTTGTTATATGGCTTAGAGACGCAGGCTTGGATATGGGCTCTCTTCTTAGTGCAGACAAGGAGCCAGTATTGCCTTTGGAACAGGCGGCAGGCCAGTTTGTCAGAGGATGCACAAGAAGCCCACTATTTCCTCTCAGCCATCCTACAATTGCATTTAAGGGTAACTAGGTCAGAGTCATACCAAGAGTTGCACTTGGCTTTGGGCTTCAGGCGGATCCTCATGACAGGGGCAAGAACATCAAGAGTATCAGAGATAGAGGAAAGATAGAGCATGGAAAGGATAGAGCATGGAAAGGGCTGTGTCAGGATGTGAGTCAACCCGAGGCGGAGGAGGAGGAGAGAAGGTGGTAGCGAAAGCCTCAACTGACACACTCTTCATGGGTCGAGTGACAGAGAAGGTAGGTGGTATTATTCCCCCATCTTGACTGGGAGAATACAAATACCAGAATGCAATTCAGCAAAAGCAAAAAAATTGCCTTTTTTATTTTTAAGACGTATAAGAACATGTAATGTGTGAAAAGGTTACCTTTTTGTGTATTTTACAATTGCAGGGTTCACATATGATGTGATGAAACAAATCACATTTTACCCCAAATGAACGCTTTTTGGTGCGTTAAATATGAACATTTGAAAATAATGTAGCTAATTTAAAACTGTTTTGTGTGATATATTGTAATTGACCTGGTGGAGAGTGTAGATTTAGGCAGCTAACTGGTGCTTTGTGTGTGCTTTCAGAATGAAAATGTCTATTTGCATTTCTTAACACAGAAACGTTACAAACATCCCCTCCAAAACAATGGTCTCTTAAATGGGCTATCACTTGTAAATCGCCCCACTTTAAATGCAATCACCCAAAAAGCCAGTAAAAAAAGCCAGAATGGGAGATTTGGCTGAATTTCGGCCGTTCAAAAATTCCAAACGGCCGAAAAGTTCAACCAAATCCCCCATTCGGTGCTAAGGGCTGCGGAGGCAGCAGGGTGTCCCCGGCACCCTTGTTCTCTATATTGTGAGCAGGGTTGTAGGGGTGTCCCCCGCAGCCGATCCCAAAAAGCAAAACAAAAAAGGAAAGGTCCCTTCAAGGCTTTACAGAAGGTTGTGTGTGATTCGATCATCCTGAGTTGGGCAGGGAGGGTGTTCCAGTGAGTTGCAGCCAAGTTAGGGAAACTAGAGCCACCGGCTCTAACTCTTCGTGTATGAGGAACAATGAGGAGATAGGCATACGCATACCTGGACGGTCTGGAGGGTGTTTTTTGGTGATCCTCTGAGCTAAGTAGGTAGGTGCCAATCCATGGATGCATTTGTGTGCAATGGCCAGTGTTTTGAAAAGGATCCTTTCTTTGACGGGCAGCCAATGGACCTGCCTTCTCACCCCAGAGATGTGCTCCATGCGATCTGTACCAGTTGCGGCCCTCAAGGCATTGTTCTGAGCAACTTGAAGTTTTGACAGGTTCTTTTGTGAGGTGCCAGCATAGAGTACGTTACAGTAGGCTAGCCTAGATCCTATAATGGCCCTTGCAATGGTGATGCAGTTGTCTTGTGAAAAGAATGGCATCACTGCATTCATTAGTTTGGAGTGGTAAGCAGCTGAGGAAGCGATGGCATTAACCTGTCCGTCCATGGTCATGCTAGGTTCCAGGTATACGCCTAGAGTCTTGATGGCTTGGGATACGGTAATGGGGATGTTGTCTATTGTAAATGCGCTGTACTGCGCACCGAGTTTCCTGAGTGTGGCTGTGGATCCAATTAGCAAGAGTTCTGTTTTCTCGCTATTTAGGCACAGCCAGTTTTCAGCCATCCAGGACTGGATTGTGGAGTAGATGCGATTGAGAGTATTCGTGCCTGTATGGTAGTCACCAGTCAGAGGGATGAGCACCTGTGTGTCATCAGCATAGTTGGTATATGTGATGCCCATGGCGTCAAGAAGTTGGAACAGTGGCCTAGTGAAGAGGTTGTAGAGAGTTGGTGATATGCAGGACCCTTGAGGGACACCGCATTTGATAGGGCTGGGGGCAGCACTCGAGGAGTCGGAGAACACCTTCATCACTCTCTCTTTGAGGAAGGATGATATCCATTTGCAGGCTTTTGGGGAGAAGTTGGCAGTGGAGGACGGATGATGACATAGGGTCTTGTGATCTACCAAATTTAATGCGGCAGACAGGCCTAGCAAGAGAAGGAGAGCAGGCCTGCCGGCATCTCTTAGGTCATCATTTTGATTTTTGAGATTCAGTAGGGCGGATTCTGTGCCGTGCCGTGGCCTGAAGCCAGATTGGCGCAGCCCTAGGAGTTGGTTTTCTTCCAAGAATTTTTGAACTTGCAGGTAGGCTGCTTTATCAAGAATCTTTAGCAAGAAGGGGACAGTAGTGATCGGTCTGTAGTTCCCTGGAACCATTGGATCAAGGGATGTTTTCTTTAGGAGTGGGCGGACCCAGGCCTCCTTCAGGGAGGTAGGTACCTGAGCAGAGCGGAAGGATGAATTAATGAAGGCAGCAATTAAAGGAGCCAAGAGTGTGCACATTCTTTAATGATGTGTGCCGGGCAAGCATCCCCTTTGCAGTTGGAAGGCTTAATGGAATTGATAAGGTTTATAACTTCTGCTTCAGTCAGGTCAGAGAAATCAAAAGTGGGTAGCTCCTCGGCTGGGGCGGGTGGAGGGGAAGGGGGCTGTGTTTCTAAGATGGATAGTAAAGCTTTTTGGTGCGCTAAACTTTTAGCGTGCAGCGTGTCAAGCTTGTCTAGCATGGAAGTTTGAATAGTGTTGCACCAAGACTCATCCTTGATGATGGTTGAAGGAGGGGTGGTAGGGGTCTCAAGTTCCCTGAAAACTGCAAAGATCTCTTTGGTCCTTTGTCGATCCTAGTGTTGAAGGATGCAGCTTTAGCCTGGGTGATGGCTGTTTTGTACTGTTTAGAACAGTTTTTGAAAGCTATTTTGGTTGTTTCGTTAGGGTTTTTTCTCCAGGTCGCAAGCAGGCGCTTTTTAGAGGACCGTAATTCTATAAGTTCTTGGGTGAACCAGGTGTTGGAGTGCTTTGATTTCTTCGCTTTCTTAAGTGTGAGCGGTGCTATGTTGTCTACAGCGCAAGTGATGACTTGCTTAAAGGTGTTAGCAATGAGGTTTGGATCATTCGGGAAGGGAGGCTGGAGGGCAGGAACTAGGAGAAGAGGAAGGAGGTTTTCAGTAGTGAGTTTGCACAATCTTCTAAAGAGGGCTGCTGGCAATGTTGGGTTGGATCTAGTGGGCCCTGTAGTGGTGGCAATGTTGAGTTTGATGCAGAAATGATCTGACCAGGGGATGGGGGAGATCTCGGGGATAAGGATGGGACAGTTATGAAGCGCTACCCAGTCAAGCGTCCGGCCTTTTGTGTGGGTAGGCTCAGTGATGGACTGGATAAACCCTAAGGTGGACAGGGTTTTTTGATGTTGTTGGACAAAGCATGTACAAGAGCCTCTTGGAACTCAGAATAGGGGTCAGGAGGACGGTACACTAGATGGAAGGCTATGGTGGAGGTGGGCGAGGTTTGGAGTTTGATTAGAAGATATTCAGCGTTGGGTCCTAAGTCACTTTGAATTCTTCTAATGTTAAGAGTGTCTCTGGCAAAAATGGCAACACCTCTCCCTCTTACATGGGAGTGAAAACAAATATAACAATAAAAGATAGAGGCGGACCTAGGTCTTGTGAGCAGTCAGAACGTGCAAGTGCAGAGAGAGCGAGAGCGAGGGAGTAAGTGCTAGGTGTATCAAGAGGGAAGTGCTAGCGAGTGAGCAGCAGTAAGTGCCTGGGTGGAGTGGTCAGCCAACAATAAATAGGTAAGTGTAGTCCTGTGGTGACATAGGCCAGTGGGTGCCAAGGCAAAGTGCCAGGAGGGGTGGAGGCTGTAGGCGATTGGGTGTGGGAGGCCAGGACCCGAGAGGACACATAAGGCCCATGGTCACCAATCTCAGCAACTGTGGGATTTAGCAGAGGAGGGAGGAAGGGAAGGAGGAGGTAAAAAGGAAAGTCTTGAGAAGCTTCCGGAATTTGGGAGATCCAGCTCAAGATGAAGGTGGGGGGCTGTTTCATAGGAGGACGCTTGCTGAGGAAAGAGATTGGCCACCAGCTTGCTGTTAGCGAAGCGCTTAACACACAGAGAGTTGGTGCTGGAGGAATGTAAAGATCTGGAGGGAGTGTATTTAGTGAGAGCAAGTTGTGGATAGCGTGGTCCCCGGCCTCAGACAGCCTTTTGAATGATGCAGAGGGATTTGAATTTGATCCTTGCAGCAACCGGGAGCCAGTGAAGAGTTTTTAGGGCTGGAGAGATGCGGTCCCTGGGCTTGAGGCCAAGGATAAGTCTTGTGGCCATATTCTGGATTAGCTGGAGGGGTTGTAGAGAACAAGAGGGTGTATTATGGAAAAGGCTATTGCAGTAGTCTAGTCTAGAGAGATCCAGAGCTCTATAGACATTATATTGGGCCTCATTACGAGTGTGGTGAGCCGGAAACACTTTTGTCGGTAAGCTTACCGGCACCCATGTTTCCAGACTGCCACAATATGAGATTGCCTTCCGGGTCCGTTGCGCCCGGCAGTTCTGACCTGCTGGGTGCAGCGGCCCTAGAAGGCAGACTTTTCACGGAAGCACTGGCACTGTAAGCAACAGTGCCGGTGCTTCTGTCCCCCCACTCCCATAGAGTCCTGTTGGACTCTATGGGAATAGGGAGTTACACAATCCGGCTCCTGACTTCCCCGCCGCTGGCACTTGTAATGTCCCGGTGGCACCGGGAAGTCAGGCGCCGGATCTGGTGTTACAGGGTTGGCAGAAACCCACCGGTCACACCGGCGTGTTACCGCCAACCTCGTAATGAGGCTCATTGAGCTTCTGGGGGAAAGTGAGGAAAGGAAGAATTCCTTTGGTGGAATTGAAAGTGAGACTTCTTGGCAAGGCCCTGCATGTGAGGCATGAAGGAAAGAGAGGAGTCGAAGATGACTCCTGGGTTTCTTCTCCAAGGACACTGGCCCGATTCATGGAAATGTGCACAGAAATCCTGCAAGGGCGCGTGCTGAGAAGGGCACTGTGCAAGCCTGTGCGAAAAAGTACATCTGCACACTCTGCATATTCATGGTTCCAAACGTGCATTTCTAGCCCACATGCCAAGGGAAAAGAGCTGCGCAAGAAACGCCCACAACACTCCCCCACGAAAACCAAAAACCAAGCCATATCCCAACCTAAGCGCATACCTCCACGTCCACCCCGGAACCACCTTCCTGCACCAATGCGAAAACGTGCGGGCCCCCTCAAAACAGAGGGAGGGTGAGGCGTGCACTCTAGTTCCCAGTGTTCAATACCTGCTGCATTTCAAGTTGCTGTTCTCCTCCAAGCGCTTTCATGTCTCTAACAATCTTCAGGGAGGCTGTCTTTTGGAGGGGAGTTGGTTCCTGGTTACCAAAAACAGACTACAGCTACCAGAAGTCGCTGAGATAAATTGAGACTAATGCATAACATCTGAAAAGACAGCCTCCCTGAAGATTGTTGGAGTCATGAAAGCGCTTGGAGGAGAACAGCAACTTGAAATGCAGCAGGTATTCAACACTGGGAACTAGAGTGCGCGCCTCACCCTCTGTTTGTCTACATATTGGTTCAGAAGTCCCGGGCTTTAGAGGCAGCAGTTTGAGGCAGCGGCACTGGGGTCACCATGCCAGTTCTGCCAGTAGTTTGGATCTTGTCCCGCCCAGTCTGTTGATGTACCTGACCGCCGATACATTGTCCATTTTTAGCAGGACACAACATTGTGCTCTCTCTTGAGTCCAGCACTTCACTGCAAAGGACCCTGCTAGAAACTCCAGGCAGTTGATAGGGAGAGTCGTCTCTCGATCCGACCACCTGCCCCCTGTCAACAGGTTCTCGCATCGGGCTCCCCAGCCCCATCTGCTGGCGTTGGATTCAATGACCAGGTCCGGGGAGGACCCGTTCCATGCAACCATGTAGATTAACCACCATTCCAACTCTTCCCTCACTTCTTGTGAAATGGTCACTTTTGATTTGTAGGAAGCGCCCCTCCTGAGGTGATAGATCTTCAGCCTCTGGAGTGCCCTGTAATGTAGTGGTCCTGGGAATATTGCTTGGATTGATGGCGCTACGCGGCCCACTAATCTTGCAATGTCCCTCAGTGATAGCTCTCCTTTCGCTAGCGTATGTCTTAGCTGTTTTTTGATATCGTTCACTTTGGGAATGGGTAGACTGAGAGTTCCTTGAATAGAGTCCACTATGAACCCCAGGAATTCCATTGACTGTTCCGGAACTATACTGGATTCTTCCCAATGTATTAGAAACCCCAGACTCTATAATAAATCTATAGTTGTCTGTACCTGCTCTAATAGTGTCTCTCTCTCTTGACACATCAGACATAAGTCGTCTAGATAGATGATGAGTCTTATCCCCTGACCTCTGAGGTATGTTACAACCGGTTTCATCATCTTGGTGAAACACCATGGTGCTGATGCTAGGCCGAAGGGCAGGCATCGAAATTCCCATGCTGTTTCCTCCCAGACGAATCTCAGAAATCTGCAGCGTTCCTCTGCTATGGGAATAGTCAGGTATGCATCTTTTAAATCTATCCTGGCTAGCCAGTCTCCCTGAATCAAGGTTTCCCTTAAGAGGTGTATTCCCTCCATCTTGAAGTGTCTGTACACCACATATTTGTTTAGGCCTCTCAGGTTTATAATTGGTCTTGTCTTGTGCTTCCCTTTTACTAGAAACATATTGCTTATGTATCCCTTTGATTGAACTGTTACGGGTCTTATAGCTCTTTTGCTTGCTAGCCCTCGCAATTCTTCTTCTAGTAATAATTTGTCCTCTCTGTTCATTTCTAGACCCCTTGGTGGGTGTCCCTGGTGTGGTTTCTCTAGAAAGTCTATGTAAAACCCCTGTGCGGTTTGTATTACCCAGGAATCTCCCGATATAGCCAACCAATTTTTTAAAAATTGAGCTGTCCTCCCCCCTACTTCTGGGATATTTATTTGTGGGTAGACTGTTCTCACCTGGGTTGTTTTGCTGACATTCCCCTTGTCGCCAGTTTCTGCCTCTTCCTCTACTCCTTGATGGAAAAGCGTTTCTCTCCGATCCTCCTGTTCTCGCCACTGTGCTCTGTCCTGATAGGATCGATTATAATCTGAGCGACCCCTGCCTCTGCTGGCCCGTCCAAAAATTTGCCTCCCGAACACTCTCTTGAGTGAGGCTTGCGCCTTGTCCAAAGCTGCATAGGAATTTGCAAATTTGGTTAGCTCCTTGATAAAGGAGTCCCCAAATAGTTTACCCTTCGCAGTTGATGCTGATTCCGAGGAGGCCAACTCGCTCAGCTTAGGATCAATCTTCACCAGCAAAGACCTCCTCCTTTCAGTGGTGATGGCATGGTTGGCATTTCCCAACATGCATATCGCCCTCTGGGTCCACCCGATTAGAATTGACGGGTCTATCGGCTCTCCTTTGACTTTAGCCTCTTCTCCGATCTGGAGCATTTTTCTGAGGGGTCCTGTCATATCTAGCATCTTGTCTTGGCATGACCGCCAAGATCTATCCAGACCCTTCCTCACATCTTTCGTGTATTTGCTCATGAAAGTAATCATCTTTTTGTCTATTTCGGGTGTGTCCGCTGCACCCTCTGGGAGGTGAGGTCTGGGGCATTCCGCCCTCATCTTACTTCTAGCCTCTTTGGCTAGTGGCGCTCTCATGCGCTTCGTTAAATAGGCCGCTATTCTTTTTGGCGGCTCCCACTCTGAGGATCTAGGGTGAATTAGAGCCTCCGGATCGAAGTCATCATCCCCTGCACCATCCTCCTCTGTCTCCTCTTTTTTCTTTTTCTTAGGTGCTTTGTGGCCTTCCTCCTCAGAAGAGGATATAGAAAGTACTTCTTCCTCTTCTGAGTATTCCTCCTCCCAGTCGTCCTCATCCTCCTCCGAGGTATCTGAGGATCGTTCCTGTCCCCTGATAGGCCTTGCTCTTATCCTTCTCCTTTTACCACTCTTCTATTTTGGTGGTGTGCCCGGGGGGGTGTGGGCTTCCTCTGCCCTGCAGGCTGCTTTTCTGCCCCTTTAGACTTTTCCTTAGCCTTAAGCCCTTTTCCTCCAGACCCTGTGAGAACTTGAGCCAGTCCTCCATCAGAGCTATCTGCTGTGGTCCATGTCCCAGCGAGGCCCCCAGGGCTTTTTGGAGGACCTGAGTCATCTCTGTGTGGCTCCTCTTTTGGCTAACACTAGCCTTCACCGCATCACTGGAGGAGCTCATGTTCACACAGAAAACACTGGGGAAATTCAAAAGTATATAATATATACCAGGGTTTAAGATCTTTCTCGTATTCCCTCTGTAAAGAGAGATAATAAATATATATACATAGGTATATATATATATATATATTTTAAATGATCACCTGGTTTGTTATTATATATATATATATATAAATATATATATATGCCAATTGTCAGGTTTTGCTTGGGACTGTGCCTGTAATATGGTGCGGTACCTTAGAATGGCCTGCAGGGGCGCTGTCGTGTTCCTGACAGAACGCTGCGCTCTGAACGAACGCTGCGTTCTGAAGCGGAACGAAGGATATATATTTATAGATCTTTCCGATCTAAAAACAAAGCTGGTGCTTAAAGATGCGCGTCGCATTCACTCGTAACGTCTCAGCAATGAGGTATAGAGAAAGGAGAGAGAGAGAAAGCGCCGAAACTACACGGTCCCGTCGCGCTCTCTCTTCCGTGCATGCAGTGCCCTCTATGTCGGGTCTATGAAGTTGCGGTCACCGGAGCACCAGCCCCGTCGCGGCCGCAACTTCACAGAAACCGATCAAACTAATGCGGATATGCTCCGCCGCATGTCAGCAGTGCGTGCATGTGTGTGTGCGTAATAGTAAAGTAAACAAACACACTTCACAACTCTGACACAAAGTAAGGAAAATAAAAGGCACTTAACTCGCTGCCGAGCAGCAAAGAAAGAGGAGGAATGGAAAGAGGACAAGAGGTTTTAAGGACTAAGGACTTGTTCATTGGTTTAAAACATCACATGGTCAGTTTGGGGACCAATAAGAAATGAACTACAAAGACTCTAAAAACATGGTTATGGTAGTTTTTAATGAGTTTTGTGTTACATGTTTATTGGTTATTTCTTTGCTACTGAACAGTAAAGTTGAAGAGAAAGCATAATCCAAGCCTCCTGTCTTGACATAGAATTAGAAAAGCCTTGCTCTGTTGGTAGAAAGAAGGGTGGTTGTGTTTCAAGACCAGCTGCTAACAGAGATCTCTGAGTGACTGATAAATAACAGGTTTCAAAGCTTGAATGCATCAAGCAAGGGCTTGTCCATTGCTTGATGCAACGGACAAGTGCGTCACCTGGAGCTTCAAAGTTGCTGAATTTAGTTTTTTATTCAATGTTACAGAGGTCCATCCAGTAGTCGGAAACACACCATGCAAGATAGCGGTATATTTGAGTCCTGTCTCTGTTTCTATTAAACACGACCCAAATGCCAATTCGAACATGTGCCCTTCCCAGAATGCCTTGCTTAATGGCATATTTTTTAGTGGTGTTGTGGTCGTTATTTGACATAAAATGTGATTTTATTTCGACGATTCTTGCATAGCTGCTTGTAATGTTTACCGGAGCCTGTTTTTTTTCACCCATTACTAAGTATTCTTTATAAGCACCCTTTCAGTAATGGGAGAACAAAAACATCGGAACGTCGATTCAGAAATGCCAGGGTAAAAAGGGTTTCTGCCGTGAGTGGTACACGGAGGGATGCTGGGTAACCTGCAGCTCTCCGTGCGGAATCGACATCAAGAGATTTCGGAAACATAATTTTTGTAAATGGGGCAGCTAGTGATCGCTTGTCCGTGCGCCCCGAAATTGCAAGTTAAAAAAAAAAGATTGGCGTGTGTGTTTTGTTAAGTTCTTGGTATACCTTTGTGCATTCGTAAATGTTAATGTGTGTTGCGACAGTTAAGCCAATTATTTATTTTATGGTACTTTTTGCTCAGTATGTTTTTAACAGGTGATTCATTTCTGCACCTTACTCTCAAGCACCCCCCCCTACACGACCCCCTGTGGTGCAGTGAAGAGCACCTCTTTCATCATTTTCAGATCAGTGTCTCGTCTCACTCCAGTGCACATTTCTACTCTCGCCAGCATCTCTGTTCATGCCAACATGTAGTGATACCGACCATTACCTGGAGTCCATGTGGAGTCAGAAGCTCACGCATGCAGTGAAACAAAAATACCTCTAGACACTGTTAAGTCAGTGGACAGGCGTGCACGAATACATACCCATTACTTGATGTCCCTGAAGAACCAGCAGTTAAAGAGTGCAGTACTGCATTAGCATTGGCTGCAGTACTACTGATTTGTTACTAGATGTCCCTGTAGAGTCAGAACACATTCTCCACTGCTGCTGGAAACCGAGAAAAAGAATGCACAATGCGCTCAAAGCAAAACCAGCCTCTGGTGCTTTTCAGTGGGTTGGGGGGGGAGGGAGGGGCTAGATGGAGCCCCTGCAGCTGCATAGCTCCAAGCTGATTTTGGAATCTGCTGTGGTTCCGTCCTGGCTAGCCCGGCCTACATGAAGAATTTAGTATATAAAGACATTAAGAGATTTTTGGAAGCACCATTTTTGTAATAGGGGCTACCAGTCATCAATTGCTTAGGTCTGCCTTATTTTATGTACTAAAAGGGGGAGATTAACTGACATGAAGATAATGCCATACTGTGACTGTCCACTAGATGTCACTTTCTCTCTAATATCCATCTAGATACTGTGTCTGACAAGAGGCGTGGCTCAAGGGTTGCTGGGTGTGGCCAAAAGGGCCAACTGCACCCATAGACAATCCTTTTGGGGGAATGGAGGCAGGTAACCCACACATTTGGAAACAATATTTTATTTGCATACTGAATACATTGAAGCAAAAAAAACATATTCAATGTCCACAAGCCATAGCTATTGGTTTTGTTTGTGCTACTCTGTAGTCTAATAAACCGACTGTATCACTTCTAGGGACACCCAAGTTCGGAAGCTGAGCCACAGTTAGAATAAATCATTTGCCAAAGACCACACACACCGGTGAACTGGTGAAATCAGGATTTGAGCCCCTGTCTGCAATTTAGGTTCTTTATCAGATGCACCCCAGATCTGGTTAGATCAACTGTGTGTTTACAGGGCTAATATACTTTTGAACATTATACAGATATCTTGACAAGTGGACAAATTGCATAATAAATTAGCATGAAAATATATAAGTAATTTCTCCTTCTGCCCTTCACCCCATCTGTCTCTCCTTCCATTCTTAAACTGTGTCTGTTTTCACTCCCTCGCTTTCTTTACCTCTCTGTCACACCACAAGCCTCATTCCCTTTACCTGGGACAAATGATATGGTACTGAGGGACACAGAAGGTCAACATTCTCTCCAAAAAGCTCAATCAAGCAGTTTAATATCTCGTTAAAATAATGTAACATTCATCAGGGCACTCAGTCAGTCTTTGTGGCCGTCTTTTTATATGTCTGAGGGACTGCAAGGCCTTCAGTTGGAGAGGAGGGCGCATTTGCCATCATTCCTTTTAAACACACCTCTCCATTTGTTCCTTACTTGCTGCAGCCTGGGCTGGCCCTAGGATTTGCGGGGCCCTGGGCGGCAAAAGATGTGTGAGCCCCCCTAATTTGCAAAAACAGTGACATCAGTGATATCACAGAATGAGTCTTTAGCACGCAAAGGTATCATGGGAAGTTAAATTAGAAACATTTTGTCATGCCAAAGTATTAGACCAAGACATTGTGATATCCGGTATATGAATTGTCAATATTAATATTTACCTATGTGGCAATATCAGGAGTGAAGCCTTTTTTCGAAGTAGGAGACAGCTAAATACCTTGTACAGACTTCCTATTTTGACAGACAAGGCTTAGTGTGATAAAAGGATTTGGCCGGGAGCACACACTTTGGTTAAGTGAAGAAGCCGTGCATTGAGACCCGTCTGCAATTTAGGAACTTGAGCACATCTCTTCCCAGATGTAATTGGTAGAAATACTGTTTGCAAAAATCTTTTTGAAACTTTGGTTTGAAAACACTATCTGTGGAAGGCATTGCAAACATCTGGTGATTGTGTTTTGCTATCTGAATCGTACTGCTGTTTTTGCAGAAGTTTCACAATTGTTTTTATTTTTATTGTGTATGTTTGGGCTATACTAGCGCCTAGACGACTACGGGCTTAGTGCGCTTTACAAATTTAAAAAGAAAGAAAGAAATATTGTACAAATTAGCAATATGCTTTTATTTCTGAAGCTACAGTTAAGGATTATTTTGACTGTCAAAAAATAAATTACAAATAACAACTACGTTTATCAAGGGCTGCACACTAAAAAATGAGAAGGGAGCCTCATTAATGTACACCCTGAGCCTTAATTGGAGGGGGTGAGCAGGCCAAAACTGTTTGCCCGGATAGAATAGCAGGGGATCCTATAGCAGAAAGTTGCAAAGGCAACTGAGAGGGTTAGGCGACTGTTGCTGACATGTTATACGTTTAGACCTCCCTGTAAATCATATGTCTTCTTTCCTATTCCTGCAGCAACATGTGTTATAAAATGTGATGTTTTGACATTCGCTGCAAATCCACAGGTGAGGTGAGTGCAACTTTGCCCCCAGCCAGCCTTCCAAAATTAATTCTAGTGCATGGCGGCAGCGCAGTCTCTCCCCAGCCTTCCCAGTTTCATGGTTCTCTTATCCCCGCCACCCACCGGCCCTGATTGGCCCAGCAATCTCGCCCACAACACATGCCTAGTGACCTGTGAGGAGCGAGGCATCGGCTCCATTGGCTGAAAAATCCCCAGGTGAGGTGAGTGCAACTTTTACCCCATTCCCCCAGCCAGCCGTCCAAAATTAATCCTAGTGCCGTTAAAAGCACGTAGTGCATGGCGGCAGCTCAGTCTCTTCCCGGCCTTCCCAGATTCCTGTTTCTCTTATCCCTGCCTCCCACCGGCCCTGATTGGCCCCGGCAATCTCACCCACAACACAGGCCTAGTGACCTGTGAGCAGCGAGGCATTGGTGCAATTCGCTGCAAATCGCCAGGTGAGGTGATTGCAACTTTACCCCCATGCCCCCATCCAGTCATCCAAAATGTATCCTAATGCCTTAAAAAGCACATAGTACATGGCGGCAGCGCAGTCTCTCCCCGGCCTTCCCAGATTACTGGTTCTCTTGTCCCTGCCTCCCACCGGCCCTGATTGGTCCATTGCACCCTCATCAAGGGCACCCCAGGGCAGCCTTCTGCCCGTGCAGCCCCAAGGCTAAGGGCCCCAAGGCAAAGGGCGGCTCCAACTGAGGTGGCTCCAGAAAGTGTCTGCAGGTGTCAGCAGGGGAAGCCAGTAGCCAGCCGTCAACCAGCATCAACAAAGAAGGTAGTGGTGGCCAGGGTGGGGAGTAGAGCAATCACTCTAATCTGGAAGCCCTGACGCACAACAAACCTACTTAAATTGTGATAGTACTGTGGTTGTTAGCTTGTACCCTCTAGGATAATACTGTGGTTGTTAGCTTTTGCCATCTAGGATAGTACTG
This sequence comes from Ambystoma mexicanum, assembly GCF_040938575.1. Classification (NCBI taxonomy): domain Eukaryota; kingdom Metazoa; phylum Chordata; class Amphibia; order Caudata; family Ambystomatidae; genus Ambystoma; species Ambystoma mexicanum. Next base: position 255,130,708 of record NC_090934.1, on the reverse strand, counting down.
TGGTTGTTAGCTTGTGCCCTGTAGGATAGTACTGTGACTGTTGGCTTGCGCCTTCTAGATATAATTATGAACATTGGCCTGCATTGCATCTAAATAGGATTATAAATGTTATCATGTGTCACACTTAGAATCATGAATGTCAGCAAGTGCCAAACTTAGAACTGTGAATATCAGCATGTGCCACATTCAGAAAGCATTTTGAACATTTGCCCGCGCTGGACCCAGACAGAACTGTGAATGTAAGCAAGCACCACACTTAGATATAATTGTGAACATTAGCCTGCATCGCATCTAGATAAAATCGTGAATGTTACCGAATGCCACGCTTAGATATAATTGAACATATGCCTGCGTCGCATCTAGGTAGGATTGTGAAGATTAGCAAGTGCCATGCTTAGATGGAATTGTGAATGTTAGCAAGTGACACACTTAGAACTGTGAATCTTAGCAAATGCCACACTTAGATAGAACTGTGAATATTAGCATGTGCCACATTTAGACTGAATTGCGAACAGTAGCCCACGTCGCATCGAAATAGGATTGTGAAGGTTAGCAAGTACCACATTTAGATTGAATTGTGAACATTAGCCTGTGCCGAATACTGACAGAATTGTGAATGATAACAAGTACTACACTTTGATAGAATTGTGATTGTTAGCAAGTCCCACACTCAGATAGAATTGTTGTGAAAACTAGCCTGCGTCACACCTAGACAGGATTGTGAATGTGGGCCAGTGCCACATCGAGATAAAATTGCGATTACTAGCTATTGCCACATTTAGACTGCATTGGGAATATTACTGAGGCCAGATTTAGATAGCATTATGAATACTAGCTTGCTTTGCATATACACAGGATTTTCAAGATGAGCCAATGCCACATTTGGATATAATTGTGAATATTGACATGCGTCATGTATAGACAGGTTTGTGAATATTAGGCAGTGGCAGATCTAGAAAGAAATGCAGAGATATTCACGCGCCACATTTAGAAAGAACGTGGAAATTTAGCACATCACTTCTAGATAGCAAGGCCAATAACCAACCCACTAACAATTTCACCCCTCTGCATACACCTCTCAAACTCTAACCAAACACAACCACAACCCTAACGCACAACAAAACTGTACAAACTTCACTACACCACAACAACAAAACAAACCACACAGCTTCGCACAACAGCACACGATGGCTATCAACCGGAAAGCACCCCAAGCTCAGCGAACGGTGTTAACCGAACTGAATCTGCAAACAGCACATCACTGCTCTCTTGCACTTATCCCGCTCATTCCCACTAACTCACCTCCACACCCCTTTTCCTTCTCAGATCTGCCAGAGTGCCAGGGGACCACTCCGGTGGTGATAGTGCGCGGTACAAATATCCATTAAGCTTTAACATTTAACATGGGGATGAGTACGGCTCCCTCACTTCACTCAGTGTGGGAACGTTTGCCCTCATAGTAAACCTAGAAAGCTGGCACCTAAGAATATATGCACAGTAAGTAAATACATCTTAAAGTGAAAGAGAAAAATGTAGTTCAATTGACCTTTCCCCTTAGAAGAAAGTGCACTAGAGAAAAGAGAATTGGCCTTTCAAAAGAAGTAATCAACAACAGAAAAAAAACCTGAGAGAGGACATTTTCCAATAAATAAGCTGGCAAAGTATAAAAGGTACTCCCCTTTTAAACCCAGCCATGTGTAGTGAAATATTCCCTTGAAATCAAAATACCAATACGAACATGTGCTTTGATGATAATTGTATGTGTCTGCACTGGAAACATGACAACCTGGTTGAACACCTGGTAGCCAAATGCTTGAGCAAGTTTGCCGACCTCAAAAACACCCAAGGGGGTTGCGTCCTCCCTGTGAAAAAAGTTACACTGTCCATCCTTTACTTGTGCCCTGAATAGCAGCACATGGCCACAATCAGGGAACAATAACTGCACCAGTCTCCAGGATTGCAACCTCTCTTGCCACATCCTGGGCAAATATTTAGGACTCACTTGCCCTCTCATCATTTCCCCTCCTCAACCCCATATCTGGCTTTCAACAATACTCCGCTTTATGAAGATGGCTTGAAAAGTACACATAGCATAGTATGGTACCCACTCAAATATATAAATCCTGACAGAAATATGTTAAGCAAAAAGTGTACAATTGGGTATTGATATGATATGATATTTTATTTGTATCGCGCTCATACACACGTGTTTCAGAGCGCAACGAGTTAGGGGGGAACAAAGGAGGATAAAACAACGATCTTACTAGGCCCAGTGACATTGACAACGCGCAAGTGCAGGGGAGAGGGAAGGGGAAAGTGCAAGGGAGAGGGTAGAGGTGGAAAGTGCTGAGCAAGGGATAAACACAACAACAACTAGTAGTGCAGCCAGCAAGGTGGCAAGTGCAAGGTTTCAATCACAGACTAGAGATGTCTGATAAGTGTAGGTAAGTGCACTGTAGGGTTACAGATACAGACCCAAGTGCAAGGGTTGCCAGGAGGCAGTGCAGGTGTGTGGCTTGGTGGAAAAGGGACCTGGGCCCGAAATCAGAGGGTTGCCAGGTGAACGGAGTGGAAGCAGACAGATTAGCAGGGGAGCGGAAGAGCAAAGGCAGAAGCAAAGAGGAAGGTCTTGAGGTGCTTCCGGAACCGGAGATGGTTCTCCTCAAGTTTGAGAGTAGCAGGGAGGCTGTTCCATATGGAGGCCCCAGCCAAGGAAAGAGAGCTACCCCCAACTCGTTGCTTGGAAAAGCGACTGACCCTGAGGGTGTTGGAGATGGAGGAGCGCAGAGCTCGATTGGGAAGGTATTTACGGAGGGAGAGTTGAAGGTATTTTGGACACAGGCCCCAGAAAGCCTTGTGGACAATGAAGAGTGTCTTGAATTTAACCCTTGCAGCCACTGGGAGCCAATGAAGAGATTTCAGGGCTGGAGAGATACAATCCAAGGGCTTGAGGCCAAGGACATGTCTTGCAGTCCTTTTCTGGATGAGTTGAAGAGGGTGGAGAGTAGAAGCAGGCAGATTTAGAAAGAGGCTGTTTCAGTAGTCAAGCCTAGAGAGAACCAGATCCCTAGACATATTGAGCTTCTGGGGGAAGAAGAGGAAGCAGCTGGTAGTTTGACTACTTAGAGACATCAGAGATGTGCAGAGAAAAAGAAAGTGTGGTGTCGAAGATGACCCCAAGGTTCGTAGCCTCACAGGTGGGAGCAGTAAGAGGGCCAAAGGGAGGCCAGCTAGAGGGTGACAGGAAAGGAGGGTGTAGGTGTGCCAACTACAAAATCTTACTCTTATTGGCATTAGGGCAGAGATCATTGGCGGTACACCAATCCTGGATGGCAGACAGACAGTCAGAGATGAGGGAGGGATAAGAGGTGGCAGAGGGAAGCCTTAAAACGAGCTGAGTGTCATCCGCATAGCACTGAAAGTTGGATCAGATAACAGCAATGCGGTGGGGAAGGGGTGCCAGGTATTGGTTGATAAGCCGATGAGAGAGGTTAGACCCGGGGACACCACAAGTAGAGAGTGAGATGGAGGAAAGGAAGGACCCAAGTTGGACCTGGGAGGGTCGGTCAGAGAGGAAAGAGGTCAGCCAGGCCGGGCCTGATCAGTGATACCCAGGTTATCACGGAGATGGTTGAGCAGGATGGCATGGTTGACCGTGTCAAAGGCAGAAGAGAGATTGAGTAGGATGAGGACAGAGGGGATGTTGGAGTCAAGGTTGGAGAGCAGATCTTCACGGATGTTCAGGAGAGCAGTTTCTGTGCTTCTGGCAGCTCTGAAGCCAGACTGATAGTCATGGAGACAACCAACGGAGTCAGTGTGAAGATTAAGCTGGGAAATGGCCAGCTTTTCAAAGAGTTTGCCCAGGAAAGGCGTGATAGAAACCGGCAATAGTTAGCCAGGCAAGATGGTTCGGCTGTGGGCCTTTTAAGAAGAGGGTGCACAAGAGAGTGCTTCAGAGGGGAGGGGAAGGCTCCGGAGGTGAAGGAATGGTTACAGAAGTCCGCCGGAGCAAGGCTGTCAATATGGTCCTTTATGGTTTTGGACGAACAGGGAAGAAACTGTTTTGACAAGACTTTCATAGATCGAAACGTCTGGAAATCTCATTGGGGGAGAACAGAGAAAAGATGAGAAGGAGGGAGGAGATGCAGCTGAAGGGGGGGCAGAGGTAACAGAGAGAGAAGGGGGGGAGGAGAGGACGAGAGGGTGGACAGGATGTCCTGTTTTTTTTAGACAAAATGAGAAGCCAGGGCCATGCAAAGGGCCTGGGAGGTGACAGGAGAGGTAGAGACTGCAGCAGGGTTGGCCAGCTCCTTGCAGATTTTAAAAAGTTCGGCCGAGTTGTTATATGGCTTAGAGACGCAGGCTTGGATATGGGCTCTCTTCTTAGTGCAGACAAGGAGCCAGTATTGCCTTTGGAACAGGCGGCAGGCCAGTTTGTCAGAGGATGCACAAGAAGCCCACTATTTCCTCTCAGCCATCCTACAATTGCATTTAAGGGTAACTAGGTCAGAGTCATACCAAGAGTTGCACTTGGCTTTGGGCTTCAGGCGGATCCTCATGACAGGGGCAAGAACATCAAGAGTATCAGAGATAGAGGAAAGATAGAGCATGGAAAGGATAGAGCATGGAAAGGGCTGTGTCAGGATGTGAGTCAACCCGAGGCGGAGGAGGAGGAGAGAAGGTGGTAGCGAAAGCCTCAACTGACACACTCTTCATGGGTCGAGTGACAGAGAAGGTAGGTGGTATTATTCCCCCATCTTGACTGGGAGAATACAAATACCAGAATGCAATTCAGCAAAAGCAAAAAAATTGCCTTTTTTATTTTTAAGACGTATAAGAACATGTAATGTGTGAAAAGGTTACCTTTTTGTGTATTTTACAATTGCAGGGTTCACATATGATGTGATGAAACAAATCACATTTTACCCCAAATGAACGCTTTTTGGTGCGTTAAATATGAACATTTGAAAATAATGTAGCTAATTTAAAACTGTTTTGTGTGATATATTGTAATTGACCTGGTGGAGAGTGTAGATTTAGGCAGCTAACTGGTGCTTTGTGTGTGCTTTCAGAATGAAAATGTCTATTTGCATTTCTTAACACAGAAACGTTACAAACATCCCCTCCAAAACAATGGTCTCTTAAATGGGCTATCACTTGTAAATCGCCCCACTTTAAATGCAATCACCCAAAAAGCCAGTAAAAAAAGCCAGAATGGGAGATTTGGCTGAATTTCGGCCGTTCAAAAATTCCAAACGGCCGAAAAGTTCAACCAAATCCCCTATTCGGTGCTAAGGGCTGCGGAGGCAGCAGGGTGTCCCCGGCACCCTTGTTCTCTATATTGTGAGCAGGGTTGTAGGGGTGTCCCCCGCAGCCGATCCCAAAAAGCAAAACAAAAAAGGAAAGGTCCCTTCAAGGCTTTACAGAAGGTTGTGTGTGATTCGATCATCCTGAGTTGGGCAGGGAGGGTGTTCCAGTGAGTTGCAGCCAAGTTAGGGAAACTAGAGCCACCGGCTCTAACTCTTCGTGTATGAGGAACAATGAGGAGATAGGCATACGCATACCTGGACGGTCTGGAGGGTGTTTTTTGGTGATCCTCTGAGCTAAGTAGGTAGGTGCCAATCCATGGATGCATTTGTGTGCAATGGCCAGTGTTTTGAAAAGGATCCTTTCTTTGACGGGCAGCCAATGGACCTGCCTTCTCACCCCAGAGATGTGCTCCATGCGATCTGTACCAGTTGCGGCCCTCAAGGCATTGTTCTGAGCAACTTGAAGTTTTGACAGGTTCTTTTGTGAGGTGCCAGCATAGAGTACGTTACAGTAGGCTAGCCTAGATCCTATAATGGCCCTTGCAATGGTGATGCAGTTGTCTTGTGAAAAGAATGGCATCACTGCATTCATTAGTTTGGAGTGGTAAGCAGCTGAGGAAGCGATGGCATTAACCTGTCCGTCCATGGTCATGCTAGGTTCCAGGTATACGCCTAGAGTCTTGATGGCTTGGGATACGGTAATGGGGATGTTGTCTATTGTAAATGCGCTGTACTGCGCACCGAGTTTCCTGAGTGTGGCTGTGGATCCAATTAGCAAGAGTTCTGTTTTATCGCTATTTAGGCACAGCCAGTTTTCAGCCATCCAGGACTGGATTGTGGAGTAGATGCGATTGAGAGTATTCGTGCCTGTATGGTAGTCACCAGTCAGAGGGATGAGCACCTGTGTGTCATCAGCATAGTTGGTATATGTGATGCCCATGGCGTCAAGAAGTTGGAACAGTGGCCTAGTGAAGAGGTTGTAGAGAGTTGGTGATATGCAGGACCCTTGAGGGACACCGCATTTGATAGGGCTGGGGGCAGCACTCGAGGAGTCGGAGAACACCTTCATCACTCTCTCTTTGAGGAAGGATGATATCCATTTGCAGGCTTTTGGGGAGAAGTTGGCAGTGGAGGACGGATGATGACATAGGGTCTTGTGATCTACCAAATTTAATGCGGCAGACAGGCCTAGCAAGAGAAGGAGAGCAGGCCTGCCGGCATCTCTTAGGTCATCATTTTGATTTTTGAGATTCAGTAGGGCGGATTCTGTGCCGTGCCGTGGCCTGAAGCCAGATTGGCGCAGCCCTAGGAGTTGGTTTTCTTCCAAGAATTTTTGAACTTGCAGGTAGGCTGCTTTATCAAGAATCTTTAGCAAGAAGGGGACAGTAGTGATCGGTCTGTAGTTCCCTGGAACCATTGGATCAAGGGATGTTTTCTTTAGGAGTGGGCGGACCCAGGCCTCCTTCAGGGAGGTAGGTACCTGAGCAGAGCGGAAGGATGAATTAATGAAGGCAGCAATTAAAGGAGCCAAGAGTGTGCACATTCTTTAATGATGTGTGCCGGGCAAGCATCCCCTTTGCAGTTGGAAGGCTTAATGGAATTGATAAGGTTTATAACTTCTGCTTCAGTCAGGTCAGAGAAATCAAAAGTGGGTAGCTCCTCGGCTGGGGCGGGTGGAGGGGAAGGGGGCTGTGTTTCTAAGATGGATAGTAAAGCTTTTTGGTGCGCTAAACTTTTAGCGTGCAGCGTGTCAAGCTTGTCTAGCATGGAAGTTTGAATAGTGTTGCACCAAGACTCATCCTTGATGATGGTTGAAGGAGGGGTGGTAGGGGTCTCAAGTTCCCTGAAAACTGCAAAGATCTCTTTGGTCCTTTGTCGATCCTAGTGTTGAAGGATGCAGCTTTAGCCTGGGTGATGGCTGTTTTGTACTGTTTAGAACAGTTTTTGAAAGCTATTTTGGTTGTTTCGTTAGGGTTTTTTCTCCAGGTCGCAAGCAGGCGCTTTTTAGAGGACCGTAATTCTATAAGTTCTTGGGTGAACCAGGTGTTGGAGTGCTTTGATTTCTTCGCTTTCTTAAGTGTGAGCGGTGCTATGTTGTCTACAGCGCAAGTGATGACTTGCTTAAAGGTGTTAGCAATGAGGTTTGGATCATTCGGGAAGGGAGGCTGGAGGGCAGGAACTAGGAGAAGAGGAAGGAGGTTTTCAGTAGTGAGTTTGCACAATCTTCTAAAGAGGGCTGCTGGCAATGTTGGGTTGGATCTAGTGGGCCCTGTAGTGGTGGCAATGTTGAGTTTGATGCAGAAATGATCTGACCAGGGGATGGGGGAGATCTCGGGGATAAGGATGGGACAGTTATGAAGCGCTACCCAGTCAAGCGTCCGGCCTTTTGTGTGGGTAGGCTCAGTGATGGACTGGATAAACCCTAAGGTGGACAGGGTTTTTTGATGTTGTTGGACAAAGCATGTACAAGAGCCTCTTGGAACTCAGAATAGGGGTCAGGAGGATGGTACACTAGATGGAAGGCTATGGTGGAGGTGGGCGAGGTTTGGAGTTTGATTAGAAGATATTCAGCGTTGGGTCCTAAGTCACTTTGAATTCTTCTAATGTTAAGAGTGTCTCTGGCAAAAATGGCAACACCTCTCCCTCTTACATGGGAGTGAAAACAAATATAACAATAAAAGATAGAGGCGGACCTAGGTCTTGTGAGCAGTCAGAACGTGCAAGTGCAGAGAGAGCGAGAGCGAGGGAGTAAGTGCTAGGTGTATCAAGAGGGAAGTGCTAGCGAGTGAGCAGCAGTAAGTGCCTGGGTGGAGTGGTCAGCCAACAATAAATAGGTAAGTGTAGTCCTGTGGTGACATAGGCCAGTGGGTGCCAAGGCAAAGTGCCAGGAGGGGTGGAGGCTGTAGGCGATTGGGTGTGGGAGGCCAGGACCCGAGAGGACACATAAGGCCCATGGTCACCAATCTCAGCAACTGTGGGATTTAGCAGAGGAGGGAGGAAGGGAAGGAGGAGGTAAAAAGGAAAGTCTTGAGAAGCTTCCGGAATTTGGGAGATCCAGCTCAAGATGAAGGTGGGGGGCTGTTTCATAGGAGGACGCTTGCTGAGGAAAGAGATTGGCCACCAGCTTGCTGTTAGCGAAGCGCTTAACACACAGAGAGTTGGTGCTGGAGGAATGTAAAGATCTGGAGGGAGTGTATTTAGTGAGAGCAAGTTGTGGATAGCGTGGTCCCCGGCCTCAGACAGCCTTTTGGATAATGCAGAGGGATTTGAATTTGATCCTTGCAGCAACCGGGAGCCAGTGAAGAGTTTTTAGGGCTGGAGAGATGCGGTCTCTGGGCTTGAGGCCAAGGATAAGTCTTGTGGCCATATTCTGGATTAGCTGGAGGGGTTGTAGAGAACAAGAGGGTGTATTATGGAAAAGGCTATTGCAGTAGTCTAGTCTAGAGAGATCCAGAGCTCTATAGACATTATATTGGGCCTCATTACGAGTGTGGTGAGCCGGAAACACTTTTGTCGGTAAGCTTACCGGCACCCATGTTTCCAGACTGCCACAATATGAGATTGCCTTCCGGGTCCGTTGCGCCCGGCAGTTCTGACCTGCTGGGTGCAGCGGCCCTAGAAGGCAGACTTTTCACGGAAGCACTGGCACTGTAAGCAACAGTGCCGGTGCTTCTGTCCCCCCACTCCCATAGAGTCCTGTTGGACTCTATGGGAATAGGGAGTTACACAATCCGGCTCCTGACTTCCCCGCCGCTGGCACTTGTAATGTCCCGGTGGCACCGGGAAGTCAGGCGCCGGACCTGGTGTTACAGGGTTGGCAGAAACCCACCGGTCACACCGGCGTGTTACCGCCAACCTCGTAATGAGGCTCATTGAGCTTCTGGGGGAAAGTGAGGAAAGGAAGAATTCCTTTGGTGGAATTGAAAGTGAGACTTCTTGGCAAGGCCCTGCATGTGAGGCATGAAGGAAAGAGAGGAGTCGAAGATGACTCCTGGGTTTCTTCTCCAAGGACACTGGCCCGATTCATGGAAATGTGCACAGAAATCCTGCAAGGGCGCGTGCTGAGAAGGACACTGTGCAAGCCTGTGCGAAAAAGTACATCTGCACACTCTGCATATTCATGGTTCCAAACGTGCATTTCTAGCCCACATGCAAAGGGAAAAGAGCTGCGCAAGAAACGCCCACAACACTCCCCCACGAAAACCAAAAACCAAGCCATATCCCAACCTAAGCGCATACCTCCACGTCCACCCCGGAACCACCTTCCTGCACCAATGCGAAAACGTGCGGGCCCCCTCAAAACAGAGGGAGGGTGAGGCGTGCACTCTAGTTCCCAGTGTTCAATACCTGCTGCATTTCAAGTTGCTGTTCTCCTCCAAGCGCTTTCATGTCTCTAACAATCTTCAGGGAGGCTGTCTTTTGGAGGGGAGTTGGTTCCTGGTTACCAAAAACAGACTACAGCTACCAGAAGTCGCTGAGATAAATTGAGACTAATGCATAACATCTGAAAAGACAGCCTCCCTGAAGATTGTTGGAGTCATGAAAGCGCTTGGAGGAGAACAGCAACTTGAAATGCAGCAGGTATTCAACACTGGGAACTAGAGTGCGCGCCTCACCCTCTGTTTGTCTACATATTGGTTCAGAAGTCCCGGGCTTTAGAGGCAGCAGTTTGAGGCAGCGGCACTGGGGTCACCATGCCAGTTCTGCCAGTAGTTTGGATCTTGTCCCGCCCAGTCTGTTGATGTACCTGACCGCCGATACATTGTCCATTTTTAGCAGGACACAACATTGTGCTCTCTCTTGAGTCCAGCACTTCACTGCAAAGGACCCTGCTAGAAACTCCAGGCAGTTGATAGGGAGAGTCGTCTCTCGATCCGACCACCTGCCCCCTGTCAACAGGTTCTCGCATCGGGCTCCCCAGCCCCATCTGCTGGCGTTGGATTCAATGACCAGGTCCGGGGAGGACCCGTTCCATGCAACCATGTAGATTAACCACCATTCCAACTCTTCCCTCACTTCTTGTGAAATGGTCACTTTTGATTTGTAGGAAGCGCCCCTCCTGAGGTGATAGATCTTCAGCCTCTGGAGTGCCCTGTAATGTAGTGGTCCTGGGAATATTGCTTGGATTGATGGCGCTACGCGGCCCACTAATCTTGCAATGTCCCTCAGTGATAGCTCTCCTTTCGCTAGCGTATGTCTTAGCTGTTTTTTGATATCGTTCACTTTGGGAATGGGTAGACTGAGAGTTCCTTGAATAGAGTCCACTATGAACCCCAGGAATTCCATTGACTGTTCCGGAACTATACTGGATTCTTCCCAATGTATTAGAAACCCCAGACTCTATAATAAATCTATAGTTGTCTGTACCTGCTCTAATAGTGTCTCTCTCTCTTGACACATCAGACATAAGTCGTCTAGATAGATGATGAGTCTTATCCCCTGACCTCTGAGGTATGTTACAACCGGTTTCATCATCTTGGTGAAACACCATGGTGCTGATGCTAGGCCGAAGGGCAGGCATCGAAATTCCCATGCTGTTTCCTCCCAGACGAATCTCAGAAATCTGCAGCGTTCCTCTGCTATGGGAATAGTCAGGTATGCATCTTTTAAATCTATCCTGGCTAGCCAGTCTCCCTGAATCAAGGTTTCCCTTAAGAGGTGTATTCCCTCCATCTTGAAGTGTCTGTACACCACATATTTGTTTAGGCCTCTCAGGTTTATAATTGGTCTTGTCTTGTGCTTCCCTTTTACTAGAAACATATTGCTTATGTATCCCTTTGATTGAACTGTTACGGGTCTTATAGCTCTTTTGCTTGCTAGCCCTCGCAATTCTTCTTCTAGTAATAATTTGTCCTCTCTGTTCATTTCTAGACCCCTTGGTGGGTGTCCCTGGTGTGGTTTCTCTAGAAAGTCTATGTAAAACCCCTGTGCGGTTTGTATTACCCAGGAATCTCCCGATATAGCCAACCAATTTTTTAAAAATTGAGCTGTCCTCCTCCCTACTTCTGGGATATTTATTTGTGGGTAGACTGTTCTCACCTGGGTTGTTTTGCTGACATTCCCCTTGTCGCCAGTTTCTGCCTCTTCCTCTACTCCTTGATGGAAAAGCGTTTCTCTCCGATCCTCCTGTTCTCGCCACTGTGCTCTGTCCTGATAGGATCGATTATAATCTGAGCGACCCCTGCCTCTGCTGGCCCGTCCAAAAATTTGCCTCCCGAACACTCTCTTGAGTGAGGCTTGCGCCTTGTCCAAAGCTGCATAGGAATTTGCAAATTTGGTTAGCTCCTTGATAAAGGAGTCCCCAAATAGTTTACCCTTCGCAGTTGATGCTGATTCCGAGGAGGCCAACTCGCTCAGCTTAGGATCAATCTTCACCAGCAAAGACCTCCTCCTTTCAGTGGTGATGGCATGGTTGGCATTTCCCAACATGCATATCGCCCTCTGGGTCCACCCGATTAGAATTGACGGGTCTATCGGCTCTCCTTTGACTTTAGCCTCTTCTCCGATCTGGAGCATTTTTCTGAGGGGTCCTGTCATATCTAGCATCTTGTCTTGGCATGACCGCCAAGATCTATCCAGACCCTTCCTCACATCTTTCGTGTATTTGCTCATGAAAGTAATCATCTTTTTGTCTATTTCGGGTGTGTCCGCTGCACCCTCTGGGAGGTGAGGTCTGGGGCATTCCGCCCTCATCTTACTTCTAGCCTCTTTGGCTAGTGGCGCTCTCATGCGCTTCGTTAAATAGGCCGCTATTCTTTTTGGCGGCTCCCACTCTGAGGATCTAGGGTGAATTAGAGCCTCCGGATCGAAGTCATCATCCCCTGCACCATCCTCCTCTGTCTCCTCTTTTTTCTTTTTCTTAGGTGCTTTGTGGCCTTCCTCCTCAGAAGAGGATATAGAAAGTACTTCTTCCTCTTCTGAGTATTCCTCCTCCCAGTCGTCCTCATCCTCCTCCGAGGTATCTGAGGATCGTTCCTGTCCCCTGATAGGCCTTGCTCTTATCCTTCTCCTTTTACCACTCTTCTATTTTGGTGGTGTGCCCGGGGGGGTGTGGGCTTCCTCTGCCCTGCAGGCTGCTTTTCTGCCCCTTTAGACTTTTCCTTAGCCTTAAGCCCTTTTCCTCCAGACCCTGTGAGAACTTGAGCCAGTCCTCCATCAGAGCTATCTGCTGTGGTCCATGTCCCAGCGAGGCCCCCAGGGCTTTTTGGAGGACCTGAGTCATCTCTGTGTGGCTCCTCTTTTGGCTAACACTAGCCTTCACCGCATCACTGGAGGAGCTCATGTTCACACAGAAAACACTGGGGAAATTCAAAAGTATATAATATATACCAGGGTTTAAGATCTTTCTCGTATTCCCTCTGTAAAGAGAGATAATAAATATATATACATAGGTATATATATATATATATATTTTAAATGATCACCTGGTTTGTTATTATATATATATATATATATAAATATATATATATGCCAATTGTCAGGTTTTGCTTGGGACTGTGCCTGTAATATGGTGCGGTACCTTAGAATGGCCTGCAGGGGCGCTGTCGTGTTCCTGACAGAACGCTGCGCTCTGAACGAACGCTGCGTTCTGAAGCGGAACGAAGGATATATATTTATAGATCTTTCCGATCTAAAAACAAAGCTGGTGCTTAAAGATGCACGTCGCATTCACTCGTAACGTCTCAGCAATGAGGTATAGAGAAAGGAGAGAGAGAGAAAGCGCCGAAACTACACGGTCCCGTCGCGCTCTCTCTTCCGTGCATGCAGTGCCCTCTATGTCGGGTCTATGAAGTTGCGGTCACCGGAGCACCAGCCCCGTCGCGGCCGCAACTTCACAGAAACCGATCAAACTAATGCGGATATGCTCCGCCGCATGTCAGCAGTGCGTGCATGTGTGTGTGCGTAATAGTAAAGTAAACAAACACACTTCACAACTCTGACACAAAGTAAGGAAAATAAAAGGCACTTAACTCGCTGCCGAGCAGCAAAGAAAGAGGAGGAATGGAAAGAGGACAAGAGGTTTTAAGGACTAAGGACTTGTTCATTGGTTTAAAACATCACATGGTCAGTTTGGGGACCAATAAGAAATGAACTACAAAGACTCTAAAAACATGGTTATGGTAGTTTTTAATGAGTTTTGTGTTACATGTTTATTGGTTATTTCTTTGCTACTGAACAGTAAAGTTGAAGAGAAAGCATAATCCAAGCCTCCTGTCTTGACATAGAATTAGAAAAGCCTTGCTCTGTTGGTAGAAAGAAGGGTGGTTGTGTTTCAAGACCAGCTGCTAACAGAGATCTCTGAGTGACTGATAAATAACAGGTTTCAAAGCTTGAATGCATCAAGCAAGGGCTTGTCCGTTGCTTGATGCAACGGACAAGTGCGTCACCTGGAGCTTCAAAGTTGCTGAATTTAGTTTTTTATTCAATGTTACAGAGGTCCATCCAGTAGTCGGAAACACACCATGCAAGATAGCGGTATATTTGAGTCCTGTCTCTGTTTCTATTAAACACGACCCAAATGCCAATTCGAACATGTGCCCTTCCCAGAATGCCTTGCTTAATGGCATATTTTTTAGTGGTGTTGTGGTCGTTATTTGACACAAAATGTGATTTTATTTCCACGATTCTTGCATAGCTGCTTGTAATGTTTACCGGAGCCTGTTTTTTTTCACCCATTACTAAGTATTCTTTATAAGCACCCGTTTAGTAATGGGAGAACAAAAACATCGGAACGTCGATTCAGAAATGCCAGGGTAAAAAGGGTTTCTGCCGTGAGTGGTACACGGAGGGATGCTGGGTAACCTGCAGCTCTCCGTGCGGAATCGACATCAAGAGATTTCGGAAACATATTTTTTGTAAATGGGGCAGCTAGTGATCGCTTGTCCGTGCGCCCCGAAATTGCAAGTTAAAAAAAAAAGATTGGCGTGTGTGTTTTGTTAAGTTCTTGGTATACCTTTGTGCATTCGTAAATGTTAATGTGTGTTGCGACAGTTAAGCCAATTATTTATTTTATGGTACTTTTTGCTCAGTATGTTTTTAACAGGTGATTCATTTCTGCACCTTACTCTCAAGCACCCCCCCCCCCTACACGACCCCCTGTGGTGCAGTGAAGAGCACCTCTTTCATCATTTTCAGATCAGTGTCTCGTCTCACTCCAGTGCACATTTCTACTCTCGCCAGCATCTCTGTTCATGCCAACATGTAGTGATACCGACCATTACCTGGAGTCCATGTGGAGTCAGAAGCTCACGCATGCAGTGAAACAAAAATACCTCTAGACACTGTTAAGTCAGTGGACAGGCGTGCACGAATACATACCCATTACTTGATGTCCCTGAAGAACCAGCAGTTAAAGAGTGCAGTACTGCATTAGCATTGGCTGCAGTACTACTGATTTGCTACTAGATGTCCCTGTAGAGTCAGAACACATTCTCCACTGCTGCTGGAAACCGAGAAAAAGAATGCACAATGCGCTCAAAGCAAAACCAGCCTCTGGTGCTTTTCAGTGGGTTGGGGGGGGAGGGAGGGGCTAGATGGAGCCCCTGCAGCTGCATAGCTCCAAGCTGATTTTGGAATCTGCTGTGGTTCCGTCCTGGCTAGCCCGGCCTACATGAAGAATTTAGTATATAAAGACATTAAGAGATTTTTGGAAGCACCATTTTTGTAATCGGGGCTACCAGTCATCAATTGCTTAGGTCTGCCTTATTTTATGTACTAAAAGGGGGAGATTAACTGACATGAAGATAATGCCATACTGTGACTGTCCACTAGATGTCACTTTCTCTCTAATATCCATCTAGATACTGTGTCTGACAAGAGGCGTGGCTCAAGGGTTGCTGGGTGTGGCCAAAAGGGCCAACTGCACCCATAGACAATCCTTTTGGGGGAATGGAGGCAGGTAACCCACACATTTGGAAACAATATTTTATTTGCATACTGAATACATTGAAGCAAAAAAAACATATTCAATGTCCACAAGCCATAGCTATTGGTTTTGTTTGTGCTACTCTGTAGTCTAATAAACCGACTGTATCACTTCTAGGGACACCCAAGTTCGGAAGCTGAGCCACAGTTAGAATAAATCATTTGCCAAAGACCACACACACCGGTGAACTGGTGAAATCAGGATTTGAGCCCCTGTCTGCAATTTAGGTTCTTTATCAGATGCACCCCAGATCTGGTTAGATCAACTGTGTGTTTACAGGGCTAATATACTTTTGAACATTATACAGATATCTTGACAAGTGGACAAATTGCATAATAAATTAGCATGAAAATATATAAGTAATTTCTCCTTCTGCCCTTCACCCCATCTGTCTCTCCTTCCATTCTTAAACTGTGTCTGTTTTCACTCCCTCGCTTTCTTTACCTCTCTGTCACACCACAAGCCTCATTCCCTTTACCTGGGACAAATGATATGGTACTGAGGGACACAGAAGGTCAACATTCTCTCCAAAAAGCTCAATCAAGCAGTTTAATATCTCGTTAAAATAATGTAACATTCATCAGGGCACTCAGTCAGTCTTTGTGGCCGTCTTTTTATATGTCTGAGGGACTGCAAGGCCTTCAGTTGGAGAGGAGGGCGCATTTGCCATCATTCCTTTTAAACACACCTCTCCATTTGTTCCTTACTTGCTGCAGCCTGGGCTGGCCCTAGGATTTGCGGGGCCCTGGGCGGCAAAAGATGTGTGAGCCCCCCTAATTTGCAAAAACAGTGACATCAGTGATATCACAGAATGAGTCTTTAGCACGCAAAGGTATCATGGGAAGTTAAATTAGAAACATTTTGTCATGCCAAAGTATTAGACCAAGACATTGTGATATCCGGTATATGAATTGTCAATATTAATATTTACCTATGTGGCAATATCAGGAGTGAGGCCTTTTTTCGAAGTAGGAGACAGCTAAATACCTTGTACAGACTTCCTATTTTGACAGACAAGGCTTAGTGTGATAAAAGGATTTGGCCGGGAGCACACACTTTGGTTAAGTGAAGAAGCCGTGCATTGAGACCCGTCTGCAATTTAGGAACTTGAGCACATCTCTTCCCAGATGTAATTGGTAGAAATACTGTTTGCAAAAATCTTTTTGAAACTTTGGTTTGAAAACACTATCTGTGGAAGGCATTGCAAACATCTGGTGATTGTGTTTTGCTATCTGAATCGTACTGCTGTTTTTGCAGAAGTTTCACAATTGTTTTTATTTTTATTGTGTATGTTTGGGCTATACTAGCGCCTAGACGACTACGGGCTTAGTGCGCTTTACAAATTTAAAAAGAAAGAAAGAAATATTGTACAAATTAGCAATATGCTTTTATTTCTGAAGCTACAGTTAAGGATTATTTTGACTGTCAAAAAATAAATTACAAATAACAACTACGTTTATCAAGGGCTGCACACTAAAAAATGAGAAGGGAGCCTCATTAATGTACACCCTGAGCCTTAATTGGAGGGGGTGAGCAGGCCAAAACTGTTTGCCCGGATAGAATAGCAGGGGATCCTATAGCAGAAAGTTGCAAAGGCAACTGAGAGGGTTAGGCGACTGTTGCTGACATGTTATACGTTTAGACCTCCCTGTAAATCATATGTCTTCTTTCCTACTCCTGCAGCAACATGTGTTATAAAATGTGATGTTTTGACATTCGCTGCAAATCCACAGGTGAGGTGAGTGCAACTTTGCCCCCAGCCAGCCTTCCAAAATTAATTCTAGTGCATGGCGGCAGCGCAGTCTCTCCCCAGCCTTCCCAGTTTCATGGTTCTCTTATCCCCGCCACCCACCGGCCCTGAGTGGCCCAGCAATCTCGCCCACAACACATGCCTAGTGACCTGTGAGGAGCGAGGCATCGGCTCCATTGGCTGAAAAATCCCCAGGTGAGGTGAGTGCAACTTTTACCCCATTCCCCCAGCCAGCCGTCCAAAATTAATCCTAGTGCCGTTAAAAGCACGTAGTGCATGGCGGCAGCTCAGTCTCTTCCCGGCCTTCCCAGATTCCTGTTTCTCTTATCCCTGCCTCCCACCGGCCCTGATTGGCCCCGGCAATCTCACCCACAACACAGGCCTAGTGACCTGTGAGCAGCGAGGCATTGGTGCAATTCGCTGCAAATCGCCAGGTGAGGTGATTGCAACTTTACCCCCATGCCCCCATCCAGTCATCCAAAATGTATCCTAATGCCTTAAAAAGCACATAGTACATGGCGGCAGCGCAGTCTCTCCCCGGCCTTCCCAGATTACTGGTTCTCTTGTCCCTGCCTCCCACCGGCCCTGATTGGTCCATTGCACCCTCATCAAGGGCACCCCAGGGCAGCCTTCTGCCCGTGCAGCCCCAAGGCTAAGGGCCCCAAGGCAAAGGGCGGCTCCAACTGAGGTGGCTCCAGAAAGTGTCTGCAGGTGTCAGCAGGGGAAGCCAGTAGCCAGCCGTCAACCAGCATCAACAAAGAAGGTAGTGGTGGCCAGGGTGGGGAGTAGAGCAATCACTCTAATCTGGAAGCCCTGACGCACAACAAACCTACTTAAATTGTGATAGTACTGTGGTTGTTAGCTTGTACCCTCTAGGATAATACTGTGGTTGTTAGCTTTTGCCATCTAGGATAGTACTGTGATTGTTAGCTTGTGCCCTGTAGGATAGTACTGTGACTGTTGGCTTGCGCCTTCTAGATATAATTATGAACATTGGCCTGCATTGCATCTAAATAGGATTATAAATGTTATCATGTGTCACACTTAGAATCATGAATGTCAGCAAGTGCCAAACTTAGAACTGTGAATATCAGCATGTGCCACATTCAGATAGCATTTTGAACATTTGCCCGCGCTGGACCCAGACAGAACTGTGAATGTAAGCAAGCACCACACTTAGATATAATTGTGAACATTAGCCTGCATCGCATCTAGATAAAATCGTGAATGTTACCGAATGCCACGCTTAGATATAATTGAACATATGCCTGCGTCGCATCTAGGTAGGATTGTGAAGATTAGCAAGTGCCATGCTTAGATGGAATTGTGAATGTTAGCAAGTGACACACTTAGAACTGTGAATCTTAGCAAATGCCACACTTAGATAGAACTGTGAATATTAGCATGTGCCACATTTAGACTGAATTGCGAACAGTAGCCCACGTCGCATCGAAATAGGATTGTGAAGGTTAGCAAGTACCACATTTAGATTGAATTGTGAACATTAGCCTGTGCCGAATACTGACAGAATTGTGAATGATAACAAGTACTACACTTTGATAGAATTGTGATTGTTAGCAAGTCCCACACTCAGATAGAATTGTTGTGAAAACTAGCCTGCGTCACACCTAGACAGGATTGTGAATGTGGGCCAGTGCCACATCGAGATAAAATTGCGATTACTAGCTATTGCCACATTTAGACTGCATTGGGAATATTACTGAGGCCAGATTTAGATAGCATTATGAATACTAGCTTGCTTTGCATATACACAGGATTTTCAAGATGAGCCAATGCCACATTTGGATATAATTGTGAATATTGACATGCGTCATGTATAGACAGGTTTGTGAATATTAGGCAGTGGCAGATCTAGAAAGAAATGCAGAGATATTCACGCGCCACATTTAGAAAGAACGTGGAAATTTAGCACATCACTTCTAGATAGCAAGGCCAATAACCAACCCACTAACAATTTCACCCCTCTGCATACACCTCTCAAACTCTAACCAAACACAACCACAACCCTAACGCACAACAAAACTGTACAAACTTCACTACACCACAACAACAAAACAAACCACACAGCTTCGCACAACAGCACACGATGGCTATCAACCGGAAAGCACCCCAAGCTCAGCGAACGGTGTTAACCGAACTGAATCTGCAAACAGCACATCACTGCTCTCTTGCACTTATCCCGCTCATTCCAACTAACTCACCTCCACACCCCTTTTCCTTCTCAGATCTGCCAGAGTGCCAGGGGACCACTCCGGTGGTGATAGTGCGCGGTACAAATATCCATTAAGCTTTAACATTTAACATGGGGATGAGTACGGCTCCCTCACTTCACTCAGTGTGGGAACGTTTGCCCTCATAGTAAACCTAGAAAGCTGGCACCTAAGAATATATGCACAGTAAGTAAATACATCTTAAAGTGAAAGAGAAAAATGTAGTTCAATTGACCTTTCCCCTTAGAAGAAAGTGCACTAGAGAAAAGAGAATTGGCCTTTCAAAAGAAGTAATCAACAACAGAAAAAAAACCTGAGAGAGGACATTTTCCAATAAATAAGCTGGCAAAGTATAAAAGGTACTCCCCTTTTAAACCCAGCCATGTGTAGTGAAATATTCCCTGGAAATCAAAATCCCAATACGAACATGTGCTTTGATGATAATTGCATGTGTCTGCACTGGAAACATGACAACCTGGTTGAACTCCTGGTAGCCAAATGCTTGAGCAAGTTTGCCGACCTCAAAAACACCCAAGGGGGTTGCGTCCTCCCTGTGAAAAAAGTTACACTGTCCATCCTTTACTTGTGCCCTGAATAGCAGCACATGGCCACAATCAGGGAACAATAACTGCACCAGTCTCCAGGATTGCAACCTCTCTTGCCACATCCTGGGCAAATATTTAGGACTCACTTGCCCTCTCATCATTTCCCCTCCTCAAACCCATATCTGGCTTTCAACAATACTCCGCTTTATGAAGATGACTTGAAAAGTACACATAGCATAGTATGGTACCCACTCAAATATATAAATCCTGACAGAAATATGTTAAGCAAAAAGTGTACAATTGGGTATTGATATGATATGATATTTTATTTGTATCGCGCTCATACACACGTGTTTCAGAGCGCAACGAGTTAGGGGGGAACAAAGGAGGATAAAACAACGATCTTACTAGGCCCAGTGACATTGACAACGCGCAAGTGCAGGGGAGAGGGAAGGGGAAAGTGCAAGGGAGAGGGTAGAGGTGGAAAGTGCTGAGCAAGGGATAAACACAACAACAACTAGTAGTGCAGCCAGCAAGGTGGCAAGTGCAAGGTTTCAATCACAGACTAGAGATGTCTGATAAGTGTAGGTAAGTGCACTGTAGGGTTACAGATACAGACCCAAGTGCAAGGGTTGCCAGGAGGCAGTGCAGGTGTGTGGCTTGGTGGACAAGGGACCTGGGCCCGAAATCAGAGGGTTGCCAGGTGAACGGAGTGGAAGCAGACAGATTAGCAGGGGAGCGGAAGAGCAAAGGCAGAAGCAAAGAGGAAGGTCTTGAGGTGCTTCCGGAACCGGAGATGGTTCTCCTCAAGTTTGAGAGTAGCAGGGAGGCTGTTCCATATGGAGGCCCCAGCCAAGGAAAGAGAGCTACCCCCAACTCGTTGCTTGGAAAAGCGACTGACCCTGAGGGAGTTGGAGATGGAGGAGCGCAGAGCTCGATTGGGAAGGTATTTACGGAGGGAGAGTTGAAGGTATTTTGGACACAGGCCCCAGAAAGCCTTGTGGACAATGAAGAGTGTCTTGAATTTAACCCTTGCAGCCACTGGGAGCCAATGAAGAGATTTCAGGGCTGGAGAGATACAATCCAAGGGCTTGAGGCCAAGGACATGTCTTGCAGTCCTTTTCTGGATGAGTTGAAGAGGGTGGAGAGTAGAAGCAGGCAGATTTAGAAAGAGGCTGTTTCAGTAGTCAAGCCTAGAGAGAACCAGATCCCTAGACATATTGAGCTTCTGGGGGAAGAAGAGGAAGCAGCTGGTAGTTTGACTACTTAGAGACATCAGAGATGTGCAGAGAAAAAGAAAGTGTGGTGTCGAAGATGACCCCAAGGTTCGTAGCCTCACAGGTGGGAGCAGTAAGAGGGCCAAAGGGAGGCCAGCTAGAGGGTGACAGGAAAGGAGGGTGTAGGTGTGCCAACTACAAAATCTTACTCTTATTGGCATTAGGGCAGAGATCATTGGCGGTACACCAATCCTGGATGGCAGACAGACAGTCAGAGATGAGGGAGGGATAAGAGGTGGCAGAGGGAAGCCTGAAAACGAGCTGAGTGTCATCCGCATAGCACTGAAAGTTGGATCAGATAACAGCAATGCGGTGGGGAAGGGGTGCCAGGTATTGGTTGATAAGCCGATGAGAGAGGTTAGACCCGGGGACACCACAAGTAGAGAGTGAGATGGAGGAAAGGAAGGACCCAAGTTGGACCTGGGAGGGTCGGTCAGAGAGGAAAGAGGTCAGCCAGGCCGGGCCTGATCAGTGATACCCAGGTTATCACGGAGATGGTTGAGCAGGATGGCATGGTTGACCGTGTCAAAGGCAGAAGAGAGATTGAGTAGGATGAGGACAGAGGGGATGTTGGAGTCAAGGTTGGAGAGCAGATCTTCACGGATGTTCAGGAGAGCAGTTTCTGTGCTTCTGGCAGCTCTGAAGCCAGACTGATAGTCATGGAGACAACCAACGGAGTCAGTGTGAAGATTAAGCTGGGAAATGGCCAGCTTTTCAAAGAGTTTGCCCAGGAAAGGCGTGATAGAAACCGGCAATAGTTAGCCAGGCAAGATGGTTCGGCTGTGGGCCTTTTAAGAAGAGGGTGCACAAGAGAGTGCTTCAGAGGGGAGGGGAAGGCTCCGGAGGTGAAGGAATGGTTACAGAAGTCCGCCGGAGCAAGGCTGTCAATATGGTCCTTTATGGTTTTGGACGAACAGGGAAGAAACTGTTTTGACAAGACTTTCATAGATCGAAACGTCTGGAAATCTCATTGGGGGAGAACAGAGAAAAGATGAGAAGGAGGGAGGAGATGCAGCTGAAGGGGGGGCAGAGGTAACAGAGAGAGAAGGGGGGGAGGAGAGGACGAGAGGGTGGACAGGATGTCCTGTTTTTTTTAGACAAAATGAGAAGCCAGGGCCATGCAAAGGGCCTGGGAGGTGACAGGAGAGGTAGAGACTGCAGCAGGGTTGGCCAGCTCCTTGCAGATTTTAAAAAGTTCGGCCGAGTTGTTATATGGCTTAGAGACGCAGGCTTGGATATGGGCTCTCTTCTTAGTGCAGACAAGGAGCCAGTATTGCCTTTGGAACAGGCGGCAGGCCAGTTTGTCAGAGGATGCACAAGAAGCCCACTATTTCCTCTCAGCCATCCTACAATTGCATTTAAGGGTAACTAGGTCAGAGTCATACCAAGAGTTGCACTTGGCTTTGGGCTTCAGGCGGATCCTCATGACAGGGGCAAGAACATCAAGAGTATCAGAGATAGAGGAAAGATAGAGCATGGAAAGGATAGAGCATGGAAAGGGCTGTGTCAGGATGTGAGTCAACCCGAGGCGGAGGAGGAGGAGAGAAGGTGGTAGCGAAAGCCTCAACTGACACACTCTTCATGGGTCGAGTGACAGAGAAGGTAGGTGGTATTATTCCCCCATCTTGACTGGGAGAATACAAATACCAGAATGCAATTCAGCAAAAGCAAAAAAATTGCCTTTTTTATTTTTAAGACGTATAAGAACATGTAATGTGTGAAAAGGTTACCTTTTTGTGTATTTTACAATTGCAGGGTTCACATATGATGTGATGAAACAAATCACATTTTACCCCAAATGAACGCTTTTTGGTGCGTTAAATATGAACATTTGAAAATAATGTAGCTAATTTAAAACTGTTTTGTGTGATATATTGTAATTGACCTGGTGGAGAGTGTAGATTTAGGCAGCTAACTGGTGCTTTGTGTGTGCTTTCAGAATGAAAATGTCTATTTGCATTTCTTAACACAGAAACGTTACAAACATCCCCTCCAAAACAATGGTCTCTTAAATGGGCTATCACTTGTAAATCGCCCCACTTTAAATGCAATCACCCAAAAAGCCAGTAAAAAAAGCCAGAATGGGAGATTTGGCTGAATTTCGGCCGTTCAAAAATTCCAAACGGCCGAAAAGTTCAACCAAATCCCCCATTCGGTGCTAAGGGCTGCGGAGGCAGCAGGGTGTCCCCCGCACCCTTGTTCTCTATATTGTGAGCAGGGTTGTAGGGGTGTCCCCCGCAGCCGATCCCAAAAAGCAAAACAAAAAAGGAAAGGTCCCTTCAAGGCTTTACAGAAGGTTGTGTGTGATTCGATCATCCTGAGTTGGGCAGGGAGGGTGTTCCAGTGAGTTGCAGCCAAGTTAGGGAAACTAGAGCCACCGGCTCTAACTCTTCGTGTATGAGGAACAATGAGGAGATAGGCATACGCATACCTGGACGGTCTGGAGGGTGTTTTTTGGTGATCCTCTGAGCTAAGTAGGTAGGTGCCAATCCATGGATGCATTTGTGTGCAATGGCCAGTGTTTTGAAAAGGATCCTTTCTTTGACGGGCAGCCAATGGACCTGCCTTCTCACCCCAGAGATGTGCTCCATGCGATCTGTACCAGTTGCGGCCCTCAAGGCATTGTTCTGAGCAACTTGAAGTTTTGACAGGTTCTTTTGTGAGGTGCCAGCATAGAGTACGTTACAGTAGGCTAGCCTAGATCCTATAATGGCCCTTGCAATGGTGATGCAGTTGTCTTGTGAAAAGAATGGCATCACTGCATTCATTAGTTTGGAGTGGTAAGCAGCTGAGGAAGCGATGGCATTAACCTGTCCGTCCATGGTCATGCTAGGTTCCAGGTATACGCCTAGAGTCTTGATGGCTTGGGATACGGTAATGGGGATGTTGTCTATTGTAAATGCGCTGTACTGCGCACCGAGTTTCCTGAGTGTGGCTGTGGATCCAATTAGCAAGAGTTCTGTTTTCTCGCTATTTAGGCACAGCCAGTTTTCAGCCATCCAGGACTGGATTGTGGAGTAGATGCGATTGAGAGTATTCGTGCCTGTATGGTAGTCACCAGTCAGAGGGATGAGCACCTGTGTGTCATCAGCATAGTTGGTATATGTGATGCCCATGGCGTCAAGAAGTTGGAACAGTGGCCTAGTGAAGAGGTTGTAGAGAGTTGGTGATATGCAGGACCCTTGAGGGACACCGCATTTGATAGGGCTGGGGGCAGCACTCGAGGAGTCGGAGAACACCTTCATCACTCTCTCTTTGAGGAAGGATGATATCCATTTGCAGGCTTTTGGGGAGAAGTTGGCAGTGGAGGACGGATGATGACATAGGGTCTTGTGATCTACCAAATTTAATGCGGCAGACAGGCCTAGCAAGAGAAGGAGAGCAGGCCTGCCGGCATCTCTTAGGTCATCATTTTGATTTTTGAGATTCAGTAGGGCGGATTCTGTGCCGTGCCGTGGCCTGAAGCCAGATTGGCGCAGCCCTAGGAGTTGGTTTTCTTCCAAGAATTTTTGAACTTGCAGGTAGGCTGCTTTATCAAGAATCTTTAGCAAGAAGGGGACAGTAGTGATCAGTCTGTAGTTCCCTGGAACCATTGGATCAAGGGATGTTTTCTTTAGGAGTGGGCGGACCCAGGCCTCCTTCAGGGAGGTAGGTACCTGAGCAGAGCGGAAGGATGAATTAATGAAGGCAGCAATTAAAGGAGCCAAGAGTGTGCACATTCTTTAATGATGTGTGCCGGGCAAGCATCCCCTTTGCAGTTGGAAGGCTTAATGGAATTGATAAGGTTTATAACTTCTGCTTCAGTCAGGTCAGAGAAATCAAAAGTGGGTAGCTCCTCGGCTGGGGCGGGTGGAGGGGAAGGGGGCTGTGTTTCTAAGATGGATAGTAAAGCTTTTTGGTGCGCTAAACTTTTAGCGTGCAGCGTGTCAAGCTTGTCTAGCATGGAAGTTTGAATAGTGTTGCACCAAGACTCATCCTTGATGATGGTTGAAGGAGGGGTGGTAGGGGTCTCAAGTTCCCTGAAAACTGCAAAGATCTCTTTGGTCCTTTGTCGATCCTAGTGTTGAAGGATGCAGCTTTAGCCTGGGTGATGGCTGTTTTGTACTGTTTAGAACAGTTTTTGAAAGCTATTTTGGTTGTTTCGTTAGGGTTTTTTCTCCAGGTCGCAAGCAGGCGCTTTTTAGAGGACCGTAATTCTATAAGTTCTTGGGTGAACCAGGTGTTGGAGTGCTTTGATTTCTTCGCTTTCTTAAGTGTGAGCGGTGCTATGTTGTCTACAGCGCAAGTGATGACTTGCTTAAAGGTGTTAGCAATGAGGTTTGGATCATTCGGGAAGGGAGGCTGGAGGGCAGGAACTAGGAGAAGAGGAAGGAGGTTTTCAGTAGTGAGTTTGCACAATCTTCTAAAGAGGGCTGCTGGCAATGTTGGGTTGGATCTAGTGGGCCCTGTAGTGGTGGCAATGTTGAGTTTGATGCAGAAATGATCTGACCAGGGGATGGGGGAGATCTCGGGGATAAGGATGGGACAGTTATGAAGCGCTACCCAGTCAAGCGTCCGGCCTTTTGTGTGGGTAGGCTCAGTGATGGACTGGATAAACCCTAAGGTGGACAGGGTTTTTTGATGTTGTTGGACAAAGCATGTACAAGAGCCTCTTGGAACTCAGAATAGGGGTCAGGAGGACGGTACACTAGATGGAAGGCTATGGTGGAGGTGGGCGAGGTTTGGAGTTTGATTAGAAGATATTCAGCGTTGGGTCCTAAGTCACTTTGAATTCTTCTAATGTTAAGAGTGTCTCTGGCAAAAATGGCAACACCTCTCCCTCTTACATGGGAGTGAAAACAAATATAACAATAAAAGATAGAGGCGGACCTAGGTCTTGTGAGCAGTCAGAACGTGCAAGTGCAGAGAGAGCGAGAGCGAGGGAGTAAGTGCTAGGTGTATCAAGAGGGAAGTGCTAGCGAGTGAGCAGCAGTAAGTGCCTGGGTGGAGTGGTCAGCCAACAATAAATAGGTAAGTGTAGTCCTGTGGTGACATAGGCCAGTGGGTGCCAAGGCAAAGTGCCAGGAGGGGTGGAGGCTGTAGGCGATTGGGTGTGGGAGGCCAGGACCCGAGAGGACACATAAGGCCCATGGTCACCAATCTCAGCAACTGTGGGAATTAGCAGAGGAGGGAGGAAGGGAAGGAGGAGGTAAAAAGGAAAGTCTTGAGAAGCTTCCGGAATTTGGGAGATCCAGCTCAAGATGAAGGTGGGGGGCTGTTTCATAGGAGGACGCTTGCTGAGGAAAGAGATTGGCCACCAGCTTGCTGTTAGCGAAGCGCTTAACACACAGAGAGTTGGTGCTGGAGGAATGTAAAGATCTGGAGGGAGTGTATTTAGTGAGAGCAAGTTGTGGATAGCGTGGTCCCCGGCCTCAGACAGCCTTTTGGATAATGCAGAGGGATTTGAATTTGATCCTTGCAGCAACCGGGAGCCAGTGAAGAGTTTTTAGGGCTGGAGAGATGCGGTCCCTGGGCTTGAGGCCAAGGATAAGTCTTGTGGCCATATTCTGGATTAGCTGGAGGGGTTGTAGAGAACAAGAGGGTGTATTATGGAAAAGGCTATTGCAGTAGTCTAGTCTAGAGAGATCCAGAGCTCTATAGACATTATATTGGGCCTCATTACGAGTGTGGTGAGCCGGAAACACTTTTGTCGGTAAGCTTACCGGCACCCATGTTTCCAGACTGCCACAATATGAGATTGCCTTCCGGGTCCGTTGCGCCCGGCAGTTCTGACCTGCTGGGTGCAGCGGCCCTAGAAGGCAGACTTTTCACGGAAGCACTGGCACTGTAAGCAACAGTGCCGGTGCTTCTGTCCCCCCACTCCCATAGAGTCCTGTTGGACTCTATGGGAATAGGGAGTTACACAATCCGGCTCCTGACTTCCCCGCCGCTGGCACTTGTAATGTCCCGGTGGCACCGGGAAGTCAGGCGCCGGATCTGGTGTTACAGGGTTGGCAGAAACCCACCGGTCACACCGGCGTGTTACCGCCAACCTCGTAATGAGGCTCATTGAGCTTCTGGGGGAAAGTGAGGAAAGGAAGAATTCCTTTGGTGGAATTGAAAGTGAGACTTCTTGGCAAGGCCCTGCATGTGAGGCATGAAGGAAAGAGAGGAGTCGAAGATGACTCCAGGGTTTCTTCTCCAAGGACACTGGCCCGATTCATGGAAATGTGCACAGAAATCCTGCAAAGGCGCGTGCTGAGAAGGACACTGTGCAAGCCTGTGCGAAAAAGTACATCTGCACACTCTGCATATTCATGGTTCCAAACGTGCATTTCTAGCCCACATGCAAAGGGAAAAGAGCTGCGCAAGAAACACCCACAACACTCCCCCACGAAAACCAAAAACCAAGCCATATCCCAACCTAAGCGCATACCTCCACGTCCACCCCGGAACCACCTTCCTGCACCAATGCGAAAACGTGCGGGCCCCCTCAAAACAGAGGGAGGGTGAGGCGTGCACTCTAGTTCCCAGTGTTCAATACCTGCTGCATTTCAAGTTGCTGTTCTCCTCCAAGCGCTTTCATGTCTCCAACAATCTTCAGGGAGGCTGTCTTTTGGAGGGGAGTTGATTCCTGGTTACCAAAAACAGACTACAGCTACCAGAAGTCGCTGAGATAAATTGAGACTAATGCATAACATCTGAAAAGACAGCCGCCCTGAAGATTGTTGGAGTCATGAAAGCGCTTGGAGGAGAACAGCAACTTGAAATGCAGCAGGTATTCAACACTGGGAACTAGAGTGCGCGCCTCACCCTCTGTTTGTCTACATATTGGTTCAGACGTCCCGGGCTTTAGAGGCAGCAGTTTGAGGCAGCGGCACTGGGGTCACCATGCCAGTTCTGCCAGTAGTTTGGATCTTGTCCCGCCCAGTCTGTTGATGTACCTGACCGCCGATACATTGTCCATTTTTAGCAGGACACAACATTGTGCTCTCTCTTGAGTCCAGCACTTCACTGCAAAGGACCCTGCTAGAAACTCCAGGCAGTTTATATGGAGAGTCGTCTCTCGATCCGACCACCTGCCCCCTGTCAACAGGTTCTCGCATCGGGCTCCCCAGCCCCATCTGCTGGCGTTGGATTCAATGACCAGGTCCGGGGAGGACCCGTTCCATGCAACCATGTAGATTAACCACCATTCCAACTCTTCCCTCACTTCTTGTGAAATGGTCACTTTTGATTTGTAGGAAGCGCCCCTCCTGAGGTGATAGATCTTCAGCCTCTGGAGTGCCCTGTAATGTAGTGGTCCTGGGAATATTGCTTGGATTGATGCCGCTACGCGGCCCACTAATCTTGCAATGTCCCTCAGTGATAGCTCTCCTTTCGCTAGCGTATGTCTTAGCTGTTTTTTGATATCGTTCACTTTGGGAATGGGTAGACTGAGAGTTCCTTGAATAGAGTCCCCTATGAACCCCAGGAATTCCATTGACTGTTCCGGAACTATACTGGATTCTTCCCAATGTATTAGAAACCCCAGACTCTATAATAAATCTATAGTTGTCTGTACCTGCTCTAATAGTGTCTCTCTCTCTTGACACATCAGACATAAGTCGTCTAGATAGATGATGAGTCTTATCCCCTGACCTCTGAGGTATGTTACAACCGGTTTCATCATCTTGGTGAAACACCATGGTGCTGATGCTAGGCCGAAGGGCAGGCATCGAAATTCCCATGTTGTTTCCTCCCAGACGAATCTCAGAAATCTGCAGCGTTCCTCTGCTATGGGAATAGTCAGGTATGCATCTTTTAAATCTATCCTGGCTAGCCAGTCTCCCTGAATCAAGGTTTCCCTTAAGAGGTGTATTCCCTCCATCTTGAAGTGTCTGTACACCACGTATTCGTTTAGGCCTCTCAGGTTTATAATTGGTCTTGTCTTGTGCTTCCCTTTTACTAGAAACATATTGCTTATGTATCCCTTTGATTGAACTGTTACGGGTCTTATAGCTCTTTTGCTTGCTAGCCCTCGCAATTCTTCTTCTAGTAATAATTTGTCCTCTCTGTTCATTTCTAGACCCCTTGGTGGGTGTCCCTGGTGTGGTTTCTCTAGAAAGTCTATGTAAAACCCCTGTGCGGTTTGTATTACCCAGGAATCTCCCGATATAGCCAACCAATTTTTTAAAAATTGAGCTGTCCTCCCCCCTACTTCTGGGATATTTATTTGTGGGTAGACTGTTCTCACCTGGGTTGTTTTGCTGACGTTCCCCTTGTCGCCAGTTTCTGCCTCTTCCTCTACTCCTTGATGGAAAAGCGTTTCTCTCCGATCCTCCTGTTCTCGCCACTGTGCTCTGTCCTGATAGGATCGATTATAATCTGAGCGACCCCTGCCTCTGCTGGCCCGTCCAAAAATTTGCCTCCCGAACATTCTCTTGAGTGAGGCTTGCGCCTTGTCCAAAGCTGCATAGGAATTTGCAAATTTGGTTAGCTCCTTGATAAAGGAGTCCCCAAATAGTTTACCCTTCGCAGTTGATGCTGATTCCGAGGAGGCCAACTCGCTCATCTTAGGATCAATCTTCACCAGCAAAGACCTCCTCCTTTCAGTGGTGATGGCATGGTTGGCATTTCCCAACATGCATATCGCCCTCTGGGTCCACCCGATTAGAATTGACGGGTCTATCGGCTCTCCTTTGACTTTAGCCTCTTCTCCGATCTGGAGCATTTTTGTGAGGGGTCCTGTCATATCTAGCATCTTGTCTTGGCATGACCGCCAAGATCTATCCAGACCCTTCCTCACATCTTTTGTGTATTTGCTCATGAAAGTAATCATCTTTTCGTCTATTTCGGGTGTGTCCGCTGCACCCTCTGGGAGGTGAGGTCTGGGGCATTCCGCCCTCATCTTACTTCTACCCTCTTTGGCTAGTGGCGCTCTCAAGCGCTTCTTTAAATAGGCCGCTATTCTTTTTGGCGGCTCCCACTCTGAGGATCTAGGGTGAATTAGAGCCTCCGGATCGAAGTCATCATCCCCTGCACCATCCTCCTCTGTCTCCTCTTTTTTCTTTTTCTTAGGCGCTTAGTGGCCTTCCTCCTCAGAAGAGGATATAGAAAGTACTTCTCCCTCTTCTGAGTATTCCTCCTCCCAGTCGTCCTCATCCTCCTCCGAGGTATCTAAGGATCGTTCCTGTCCCCTGCTAGGCCTTGCTCTTATCCTTCTCCTTTTACCACTCTTCTATTTTGGTGGTGTGCCCGGGGGGGTGTGGGCTTCCTCTGCCCTGCAGGCTGCTTTTCTTCCCTTTAGACTTTTCCTTAGCCTTAAGCCCTTTTCCTCCAGACCCTGTGAGAACTTGAGCCAGTCCTCCATCAGAGCTATCTGCTGTGGTCCATGTCCCAGCGAGGCCCCCAGGGCTTTTTGGAGGACCTGAGTCATCTCTGTGTGGCTCCTCTTTTGGCTAACACTAGCCTTCCCCTCATCACTGGAGGAGCTCATGTTCACACAGAAAACACTGGGGAAATTCAAAAGTATATAATATATACCAGGGTTTAAGATCTTTCTCGTATTCCCTCTGTAAAGAGAGATAATAAATATATATACATAGGTATATATATATATATATATATTTTAAATGATCACCTGGTTTGTTATTATATATATATATATAAATATATATATATGCCAATTGTCAGGTTTTGCTTGGGACTGTGCCTGTAATATGGTGCGGTACCTTAGAATGGCCTGCAGGGGCGCTGTCGTGTTCCTGACAGAACGCTGCGCTCTGACTGAACGCTGCGTTCTGAAGCGGAACGAAGGATATATATTTATAGATCTTTCCGATCTAAAAACAAAGCTGGTGCTTAAAGATGCGCGTCGCATTCACTCGTAACGTCTCAGCAATGAGGTATAGAGAAAGGAGAGAGAGAGAAAGCGCCGAAACTACACGGTCCCGTCGCGCTCTCTCTTCCGTGCATGCAGTGCCCTCTATGTCGGGTCTATGAAGTTGCGGAGCACCAGCCCCGTCGCGGCCGCAACTTCACAGAAACCGATCAAACTAATGCGGATATGCTCCGCCGCATGTCAGCAGTGTGTGCATGTGTGTGCGTAATAGTAAAGTAAACAAACACACTTCACAACTCTCACACAAAGTAAGGAAAATAAAAGGCACTTAACTCGCTGCCGAGCAGTAAAGAAAGAGGAGGAATGGAAAGAGGACAAGAGGTTTTAAGGACTAAGGACTTGTTCATTGGTTTAAAACATCACATGGTCAGTTTGGGGACCGACGGGCTCCCGGGCCCTACGAAGGAGGGCCCCTCGGCGGGGGCCCCCCCTTAGTGCCGACTGCCTCACGCAGCATGGCGGCAAGAGGAGTCTGGAGGGGAAGGGGGGGTGGAGGGGGAGGGTGACATCATCTCCCGCGCGCCCATTGTCGCCATAAATACAATGGACAAGGGTCGCGGGGTCTCTCTTTGCCGGCTCCTCGCCGACGTTGCTCAACTGCTGCTGCTGCTGCTGCTGCTGCTGCGAGGAGAGGAGGTTCCAGTGTTGGTCGAGAGTTCGTGGACAAGGACAGGAATCGCAACGTGGTGTCCGGTGTCGGTGGGGGCAGTTCCAGCGAAGGCGGCCGGGTGCTCGGGAGAAAGTGAAGGTGCGTTGGGGGTGGGGGGGAGGGTACGAGGACAGGAATCGCAACGTGGTGTCCGGTGTCGGTGGGGGCAGTTCCAGCGGAGACGGCCGGGTGCTCGGTAGAAAGTGAAGGTGCGTTGGGGGTGGGGGGAGTACAGTTCAGTAAGGCACATAGGGGGTGGGGAGGGTCAGTACAGGGCGCATGGTCAGGGTTTGGGGAGCTGATTGTTGTCAGGGGAGAATCCAGCCGGGGCTTTTGTTAGAGATTTGGGGGATGGTGAAGTCATCGGCACGTTTAAAATGTAGGGTAGGGTAGGGGAAGGGAGGAGGACGCCGGTTTGCAGTTTGTGGCATCACAGATGTCCCATGGTCCATGAAAGTTTCTCGATCGCCTGTCACGCTCGCCATCATTAGCATAGTAGCTTGTAGCAATCGTAACTGCTATTTTATCCGTGCATAGCTTGGTAGGTTTCATGGCTGCGCTCTACGTGTTAATCTGCGGGGTTTACATAGTTATTTGCATGTCATACTGATCAGGAAGACGGTAGGTGCACAAAGTGGGATGGGGCGAGGGTAGAAGGTAAGGGATGGAGGACTCATGAGGTTGAACGGGTATATGCGGGACACGAGGGCTAGCAAAGGCTCCACATGCCGACCGCACGCGGGAGGGCACAAAGGTTGCAATGCGGCCAGGGCATCTTTTGCGATAGGAGACGGTTCCTGGGTTGTGGCCGTATTTGCATTCCAGTGGCAGGGGACGGGGAGTCGGTATAGTGCTGAAATACCACTTTCGGTTTAAGGTTTAAGGCATGTGCCACTCTCAGGCCCCATTTATTCATTTTGCTTACCCCAGGACAATGTAAGCGCGTGTAATGATTGTGGAGAGCAAGCAGGCTTACCCTTTGCAGCGCGCGCCAGTACTTCACATTCCCCAAAGAAGGCGGGAACCGCCACAGGCGCTCAATGAAAGGAGCCCTTCCAATATATGCAGGCTCTGGGGAGAACAAAGATGGCCATTTTGCACAAGAAAGGCGATTCGGTAACGCGGCACGTTGGCTTGTAATGCAATGGGGGTCATCTGGAACCGTAACATTAAAGTGAATCGTGCAAAGGGTAAACGGCCGCACTGAAAATACGCTTTTATTTTCAAGTAAGGCCGAAGTGTGGGCATCGGGTCTTGCAGTACCATAGCATCGCACATCCACCCAACCCACATCTCTCCTGCTCTGTGTGGCCCCCGTTATGCTAACTGGTGCAGCTGTCCAATGAGTTACGGCTGTAAGAAACTCGCCCAGAAATGTTTCGTTCTCTTTGCATTCTCGTTTAATGCTGTAATGCACTTTCTAGCGGCTGGGTGGGCAGGGCTGTACTTTTGATCTGATTGCCTTTATCGCGTTGCATGCAATATGGAAGGAAGGCAGCACGTGTATAGTCATGGGCGGGAGCGGCTAAGGTTCTGGTGTGCGCAGGGGAGGACTGGCCTATAGGGAACTATGGAGATTTCCCGGTGGGCCTCGGCTCCCTGGGCCTCTTGGGTGTTATTTCGAAATTTTCCCGTAGGAAATGCTCTGGGCTGGCTGAGACGTCATATGTGGGCCCCTTTGACGTGATTTGGGGAGGGGGGGGGGTACGCTGGGGGATCTCCAGAAAAGGGGTTGGTGGGTTAACGTAAGGGATACTAGGTGCGGGCTGGGCAAAAAGCAAGGTTTTCAACACCCATTCAAACGCGACTCGGGGGGTTACGAGGGAAAGGGGGGTTGATAATTTGCATGGCCATTGTTGGAACACAGAGGAAGAGGGGAGTAAGGGTGCGACAAAGCGGTCGCAATGCCTCTTGTAATGGCGGCACGGATGACTGGGAGCTTTTCTTTCCGGGTGGGCGCCATAAAAGGCATTGGTTTTGCTGTCACAGGTGGTAAACAAACATGCAGAGATAATAGGGCAGTTGTTTATGTCCAAATAAGATTGTGCAAGCTTGGCGACGGTTGAAGTGGGGGCACAAGGTAATGCTTGGTTGGGCCGGGTTGGGGAAGTCCGAGGTGGGGTGTGAGAAATCATGGCTATGGGATGGCTGCCTGGGGTCGGTAGAGCCAGAATTAGAAAAGGGGCAACTTACCTCTCACAAGCTATTTAAAGTTTTTCCAGATGGGTCGGCTGGGCACCTATGTTAAGGCAGCCTGCCCCGCAAGGAAGGATTTTGAACCAATACCTCCAGGGGTAGGTGAGAGGTGGCTGACAGCACCAGTGAGGCTACCGGTATGCTTTGCTTTAACCGTTAGAGCAATTTCAGGAATGTTTTCCGATGGGTTAACCTGCGTACCACTGGGACCACATGTCCCAGAATGCAACTGGTTCAATGCTAGGCTGGTAAGGAACGGCCTAAGCGGGCTTAAGTTCGGAGGGTGTCTACCTGCTGCGGCTAGATTGGGGGCAGTCGCTTGATTAGACAATTTTCACGGCAGGCGCGGTAAGACGGGATGGCGGGGGGGCTCGGTTTGCGGTGATGGGGGTGGGTGAGCAAAAAAAAAAAAAATTCCAGGAACTTAACAGGTGCCCAGTCTTAACGCAGCATGACAGTTGCACTTACCATGGAGAGGTGGAGCTGGCAGCCGAAAAATGGTAGCGGCGGTTGGTTTGGGGAACAGGCTTGCGATTAAATACATGTGAGGCGCTATGGGGTTCGCAGGTGCCAGTGGTGGCAGGAGGAAGCAATGGGTGCTAGGAACACCGCACGTTTGGATACGGTGGGGAATTCTAGAACACGCACATACACAAGTGTTTCAAGGCGCAAAAGGGGTCTGGAAGGGTTGGAGTACCACACAGGGGTTTAATCATTCATGCCATCAGGGCATCACAGGAGGAGGTTAGCATTCCGAGCCATAAGGGGTTTAAACCGCGGTGGGTAATAGGGATGGGTTTCATTATAGAATATAACCTAAATGGGGTCGGTAACAAAATATGATGGCTAGGGGTCCCGATTACCGGGTGGTGTGCAGGGCAATAATAGTGATTTAGCCACGTGGCAAGGCAGAGGTTTGGGGGTAGTGCGTCTCGAGTCGATGCATGTTCAATGGGGTCATGCAGGGTGCCACATCAGGCACTGCATGCTGAGTCACGTTTGAAGGCAGGGTCGTGAGGGTGGGGTGCGCGGAAGGCAAAACAGGTAAATCCCAGCAGAGGGGCCAAAGAAGAAAGGGTGTTGGTTGGGTAACATCCAGATGGCAGGCAGATGGTGTTCAGGAGGTTTCTTTGGCCATCAAGCGGATGTACAATTGGCTCTTGCCGGGGTGTACAATGTTATTAGTATAAAACTGGCCAGGTTGGCGGTTACTAGGAGGCAGTGAGGGTAGGGCACGCAAGCCTGATCCCCCTCTCTCTCTGGTAGGAGAGGGGTGCTCGGGCGGGCGAGGGAAGGGGGGCAAAGGGCGGGGGTCGCTAGATGGGGCAGAGTACGCACACATTTACATGGGGTTGCCAGGAAGGGGGAGTGGGCGATGGTAGAGGTTACACGGCGGGGGGATGGAAGAATTGGCAAGTCCTTCAGCACACTGCAAGGACGACACATAGCCCGGGAGCATGGGGTTTTGGAGGGGCGACAGCTGGTCGGCTCGCTCACCGTGTTTCTTTCATCCTTCAGGGTCCACCAGACAGCTCACGTACCACGCAGGGAGAGGAGCCGGCGGCGAGCCCCCTAGTTTGGGTTAGGAAGACAGGGTCGCCACGCTTCATCTTCCAAGGATGGACCGGGAGAAGATGGGAGACGAGCAGTCAGCAGCAGAAGCTAGGGTCGAGATCGGTCGTTTGCCGCATCCGCTTGAGATAATGAACGCAGAGGCCTGGGCAAGATTTGCAGTGTTGGCCAAGACCGAAGGATGGGAAACTGCGGTGGCCAGGATGGGGGGCCCACAGCCAGACGGCGAAGCAATCGGCTCCCGGGCTGCAGCCGCCTCCTCCTACTCAGGCTCGTCATTTCCTACAGGGAGCAGGGTTAACCAGGCGAGTCTTACAGCCAACAAATACGAGGAGCGTGGACACGCAAGGTCGAGCGAACGGTTTGGGGCACCAACGCCAGGGGGCGGCGGCCTACCGGAGGGCATGTTCCGAGAGCAGGACACCCTGCAGTCATGTGGGAGCAGAGGGCAGGCCGGAAAAAGGGTGAGGCCTGACGAAAACCTGCAGAACTGGTTGGCGGCATTCAGAGTCATGGAGCAGACAATAATGGAGAAGGACCACGACCAGGGGCCAGCCCTTCAACACTACAGAGAATGCGTGGTGGAGGAACACAGGAAGTGGGGGGGCATGTTTTGGCTGAGGAACGACCTAAGGTTTAGGAAAAACATGGAGAGCGACCACGGCTTGCGATGGGAGCACAAGCAGGTGGGGGATTAGTGGCTAGGAGAAGGGGGGGTCAACACGGGCCGACAATGGAAGGGGCAGCAGCAAGGGAGGTCAAGGTACGAACAATCGAAAGTATGGGGCCTACTGGACAATTCTCTTTTAAGGAGCACAAGGGCTCAGCCGGAACTCAATTTTATCAGCAATCATTATTAGACGGGAATGTAGACAATAACAATGGTCAAATAATAAAAATAGTTTACAAAAGTGCATTACGGATCGTAGTTGGCATGGCTCGTCAAACTGGGGAAATTCCAAATCAGCAGGGGCCCGGGATTGGTCAAGCATGCCTGATTAGTTCGGAAACTGCGGGTTGCTTCAGGGAGAAAAAAAAAAAAAAAAAAGTTCACTTATCCGAAGAGGGGGTAAGGTGGATCGTGTACAGCCAAAAGGTTGCTTTGCAGGGGATGGGCTGCAATTGAACAGCGGTGGGGGGGCAGGGGTGAGTGTCGATTTGGGCTTTGTAAATGAAGGAAGCCTTTAGGGGCCCGAAACGCTCCCTCCCACCTAAATCTGGGAGGGGGGGGGCTCCAGTTATGATACGGTCAAGGGAAGACCCTTTCGGCACGCCGCTGCCAGGTCAGTTGGCCCTCCTGCAGGGGAGCCCATGTCAGCTGAAAACTGTCAGGAGGAGCTCCAGCGGGGAAGGCTGCAACACAAGTCATCACGCCACTGGTTGTCAGCCGGAGGGCCTGCGTGCCTGTTGCGGACGGAGTGAAAGGGGTGAAAGGGGCATTGATAGTTTAACTGGGGATTCCTGAGCTAAGGCGACCAGGTGCATGAGGGGGAACTCACTACGGCCGGTGGCCCGCTGTGAGTCATGGCGGTGACACCGGTCGCAGCGACTGGTCTTTGGCGGACAAGCCCAGCGGATGTTACCTGGTGTTCCCGTTAGAAAGTACTGGCGGATACCACAAGGGGAACTGCACAGCCATCAGCTTATTAAGAACGGCGCCCAGGAGTATTAGACTCAGGGGAGGCCCACGTTAATGGGGAGGGTTAGGGGGCTTGGAAGACCTTTCCAACTCCAAAATTGGGTGGGGGAAATGGGAAGTGCATCGTTGGAAACTGAAAATTGGAAAGCAACAATGAAGTCAGCAAGGGGGGGTGAATTGAAAGTTTGCACTGTAAACGGGGCTCCGGCAAGTACGTTGGTAACTGAGGGGAAGGGGGGCCCCTGGGAGTTGGAGGATGTTAAGGGGGGGTTCAAGAGAGGGGGGCCCTTCGTGATTGGCAGCTTAAGGAGATCAAAAAGAACTTGGGGGGGGGCTTGGAGTGCGGGGGGTGGGGCCAGGAGGAGCAGGGGGGATAGTTGGGGAGGACCCCCTCTTTAGCGAAAAGCAGGGGAAGAGGATGGGGATAAGAATGATGTTGGGCTCTGGGGGGATAGGTAGCGCTTGTTGGATGGGGCTCTCTAGAACAGGAGGCCGCGATGGGGGCCGGAGGGGATGGGACATCCAAGGCAGCGGGGAGAGCTAGGGCAGATCGGGGTCTTGGCGGAAGGGGGGAGAGGGGCTCCCTGGCAGGATGGGTTGGAGGAAGACCTGTTTGGGGAGAGATAATTTAACAATAATTAATAAGCCAACCCGGGGAAACGGGAAGAGGGAATCCTGGGGTAAGAATAAAGGAGCAAAAAAGGGGAAAGGAGACCGGAACGCATCCTTTAGAAGGAGCCTAAGCGGAGATGGAGAATGGAAAGAAAGTAAAGCACGGAATAAAATTGCACTTAAATAGCGTTGGGGAAAGAAAAATGAAAAGAAAATTGCAAAACAAAGAAATTGCCAAAGGGTAGAGAGGGACTGCTGAGGAAGGGACTGGGCGCCCGCGTCGGGTCCCCCAAGGACCCGAAGGGGCGGGGGGGGGAAAGTTGCTTGCTCTCAGCGCAGAATCCTGAGCGTGAACGGAACACCTGTAAGATAACTCCTGACTTTATGTTTAATAAAGTTTGCTGTGGCAATTTTTTCTCCCACTCATCCTACTGGTCTCTGCCTATCCTTTGGGTGGATGGGGGTTGGGCTAATTTGGGAGGAGGGTAGCTGGGTAGGAGTGAGAGTCGGAATGTGGAATGAGAGCTGGGGGGGGCGTTGGGAGCAACAAGGTCTGCCGCCGTGCCACCCCACTGAGGGTGTCGGCGCTAAGCATAATCCAAGCCTCCTGTCTTGACATAGAATTAGAAAAGCCTTGCTCTGTTGGTAGAAAGAAGGGTGGTTGTGTTTCAAGACCAGCTGCTAACAGAGATCTCTGAGTGACTGATAAATAACAGGTTTCAAAGCTTGAATGCATCAAGCAAGGGCTTGTCCGTTGCTTGATGCAACGGACAAGTGCGTCATCTGGAGCTTCAAAGTTGCTGAAGTTAGTTTTTTATTCAATGTTACAGAGGTCCACCCAGTAGTCGGAAACACACCATGCAAGATAGCGGTATATTTGAGTCATGTCTCTGTTTCTATTAAACACGACCCAAATGCCAATTCGAACATGTGCCTTTCCCAGAATGCCTTTCTTAATGGCATATTTTTTAGTGGTGCTGTGGTCGTTATTTGACACAAAATGTGATTTTATTTCCACGATTCTTGCATAGCTGCTTGTAATGTTTACCGGAGCCTGTTTTTTTCACCCATTACTGAGTATTCTTTTTAAGCACTCTTCTAGTAATGGGAGAACAAAAACATCGGAACGTCGATTCAGAATTGCCATGGTAAAAAGGGTTTCTGCCGTGAGTGGTACACGGAGGGATGCTGGGTAACCTGCAGCTCTCCGTGCGGAATCGACATCAAGAGATTTCGGAAACATATTTTTTGTAAATGGGGCAGCTAGTGATCGCTTGTCCGTGCGCCCCGAAATTGCAAGTTAAAAAAAAAAAGATTGGAGTGTGTGTTTTGTTATGTTCTTGGTATACCTTTGTGCATTCGTAAATGTTAATGTGTGTTGCGACAGTTAAGCCAATTATTTATTTTATGGTACTTTTTGCTCAGTATGTTTTTAACAGGTGATTCATTTCTGCGCCTTACTCTCAACCACCCCCCCCCCCACACGACCCCCTGTGGTGCAGTGAAGAGCACCTCTTTCATCATTTTCAGATCAGTGTCTCGTCTCACTCCAGTGCACATTTCTACTCTCGCCAGCATCTCTGTTCATGCCAACATGTAGTGATACCGACCATTACCTGGAGTCCATGTGGAGTCAGAAGCTCACGCATGCAGTGAAACAAAAATACCTCTAGACACTGTTAAGTCAGTGGACAGGCGTGGACGAATACATACCCATTACTTGATGTCCCTGAAGAACCAGCAGTTAAAGAGTGCAGTACTGCATTAGCATTGGCTGCAGTACTACTGATTTGTTACTAGATGTCCCTGTAGAGTCAGAACACATTCTCCACTGCTGCTGGAAACTGAGAAAAAGAATGCACAATGCGCTCAAAGCAAAACCAGCCTCTGGTGCTTTTCAGTGGGTTGGGGGGGAGGGAGGGGCTAGATGGAGCCCCTGCAGCTGCATAGCTCCAAGCTGATTTTGGAATCTGCTGTGGTTCCGTCCTGGCTAGCCCGGCCTACATGAAGAATTTAGTATATAAAGACATTAAGAGATTTTTGGAAGCACCATTTTTGTAATCGGGGCTACCAGTCATCAATTGCTTAGGTCTGCCTTATTTTATGTACTAAAAGGGGGAGATTAACTGACATGAAGATAATGCCATACTGTGACTGTCCACTGGGTGTCACGTTCTCCCTAATATCCATCTAGATACTGTGTCTGACAAGAGGCGTGGCTCAAGGGTTGCTGGGTGTGGCCAAAAGGGCCAACTGCACCCATAGACAATCCTTTTGGGGGAATGGAGGCAGGTAACCCACACATTTGGAAACAAGATTTTATTTGCTTACTGAATACATTGAAACAAAAAAAAAACATATTCAATGTCCACAAGCCATAGCTATTGGTTTTGTTTGTGCTACTCTGTAGTCTAATAAACCTACTGTATCACTTCTAGGGACACCCAAGTTCGGAAGCTGAGCCACAGTCAGAATAAATCATTTGCCAAAGACCACACACACTGGTGAACTGGTGAAATCAGGATTTGAGCCCCTGTCTGCAATTTAGGTTCTTTATCAGATGCACCCCAGATCTGGTTAGATCAACTGTGTGTTTACAGGGCTAATATACTTTTGAACATTATACAGATATCTTGACAAGTGGACAAATTGCATAATAAATTAGCATGAAAATATATAAGTAATTTCTCCTTCTGCCCTTCACCCCATCTGTCTCTCCTTCCATTCTTAAACTGTGTCTGTTTTCACTCCCTCGCTTTCTTTACCTCTCTGTCACACCACAAGCCTCATTCCCTTTACCTGGGACAAATGATATGGTACTGAGGGACACAGAAGGTCAACATTCTCTCCAAAAAGCTCAATCAAGCAGTTTAATATCTCGTTAAAATAATGTAACATTCATCAGGGCACTCAGTCAGTCTTTGTGGCCGTCTTTTTATATGTCAGAGGGACTGCAAGGCCTTCAGTTGGAGAGGAGGGCGCATTTGCCATCATTCCTTTTAAACACACCTCTCCATTTGTTCCTTACTTGCTGCAGCCTGGGCTGGCCCTAGGATTTGCGGGGCCCTGGGCGGCAAAAGATGTGTGAGCCCCCCTAATTTGCAAAAACAGTGACATCAGTGATATCACAGAATGAGTCTTTAGCACGCAAAGGTATCATGGGAAGTTAAATTAGAAACATTTTGTCATGCCAAAGGTATTAGACCAAGACATTGTGATATCCGGTATATGAATTGTAAATATTAATATTTACCTGTGTGGCAATATCAGGAGTGAGGCCTTTTTTCGAAGTAGCAGACAGCTAAATACCTTGTACAGACTTCCTATTTTGACAGACAAGGCTTAGTGTGATAAAAGGATTTGGCCGGGAGCACACACTTTGGTGAAGTGAAGAAGCCGTGCATTGAGACCCGTCTGCAATTTAGGAACTTGAGCACATCTCTTCCCAGATGTAATTGGTAGAAATACTGTTTGCAAAAATCTTTTTGAAACTTTGGTTTGAAAACACTATCTGTGGAAGGCATTGCAAACATCTGGTGATTGTGTTTTGCTATCTGAATCGTACTGCTGTTTTTGCAGAAGTTTCACAATTGTTTTTATTTTTATTGTGTATGTTTGGGCTATACTAGCGCCTAGACGACTACGGGCTTAGTGCACTTTACAAATGTAAAAAGAAAGAAAGAAATATTGTACAAATTAGCAATATGCTTTTATTTCTGAAGCTACAGTTAAGGATTATTTTGACTGTCAAAAAATAAATTACAAATAACAACTACGTTTATCAAGGGCTGCTCACTAAAAAATGAGAAGGGAGCCTCATTAATGTACACCCTGAGCCTTAATTGGAGGGGGTGAGCAGGCCAAAACTGTTTGCCCGGATAGAATAGCAGGGGATCCTATAGCAGAAAGTTGCAAAGGCAACTGAGAGGGTTAGGCGACTGTTGCTGACATACGTTTAGACCTCCCTGTAAATCATATGTCTTCTTTCCTATTCCTGCAGCAACATGTGTTATAAAATGTGATGTTTTGACATTCGCTGCAAATCCACAGGTGAGGTGAGTGCAACTTTGCCCCCAGCCAGCCTTCCAAAATTAATTCTAGTGCATGGCGGCAGCGCAGTCTCTCCCCAGCCTTCCCAGTTTCCTGGTTCTCTTATCCCCGCCACCCACCGGCCCTGATTGGCCCAGCAATCTCGCCCACAACACATGCCTAGTGACCTGTGAGGAGCGAGGCATCGGCTCCATTGGCTGAAAAATCCCCAGGTGAGGTGAGTGCAAGTTTTACCCCATTCCCCCAGCCAGCCGTCCAAAATTAATCCTAGTGCCGTTAAAAGCACGTAGTGCATGGCGGCAGCTCAGTCTCTTCCCGGCCTTCCCAGATTCCTGTTTCTCTTAACCCTGCCTCCCACCGGCCCTGATTGGCCCGGCAATCTCACCCACAACGCAGGCCTAGTGACCTGTGAGCAGCAAGGCATTGGTGCAATTCGCTGCAAATCGCCAGGTGAGGTGATTGCAACTTTACCCCCATGCCCCCATCCAGCCATCCAAAATGTATCCTAATGCCTTAAAAAGCACATAGTACATGGCGGCAGCGCAGTCTCTCCCCGGCCTTCCCAGATTCCTGGTTCTCTTGTCCCTGCCTCCCACCGGCCCTGATTGGTCCATTGCACCCTCATCAAGGGCACCCCAGGGCAGCCCTCTGCCCGTGCAGCCCCAAGGCTAAGGGCCCCAAGGCAAAGGGCGGCTCCAATTGAGGTGGCTCCAGAAAGTGTGTGCAGGTGTCAGCAGGGGAAGCCAGTAGCCAGCCGTCAACCAGCATCAACAAAGAAGGTAGTGGTGGCCAGGGTGGGGAGTAGAGCAATCACTCTAATCTGGAAGCCCTGACGCACAACAAACCTACTTAAATTGTGATAGTACTGTGGTTGTTAGCTTGTACCCTCTAGGATAATACTGTGGTTGTTAGCTTTTGCCATCTAGGATAGTACTGTGGTTGTTAGCTTGTGCCCTCTAGGATA
The DNA here is from genome assembly GCF_040938575.1 of Ambystoma mexicanum. Lineage (NCBI taxonomy): Eukaryota > Metazoa > Chordata > Amphibia > Caudata > Ambystomatidae > Ambystoma > Ambystoma mexicanum. The sequence continues at coordinate 255,088,127 of NC_090934.1, read as the reverse complement.
GTACTGTGACTGTTGGCTTGCGCCTTCTAGATATAATTATGAACATTGGCCTGCATTGCATCTAAATAGGATTATAAATGTTATCATGTGTCACACTTAGAAATGAATGTCAGCAAGTGCCAAACTTAGAACTGTGAATATCAGCATGTGCCACATTCAGATAGCATTTTGAACATTTGCCCGCGCTGGACCCAGACAGAACTGTGAATGTAAGCAAGCACCACACTTAGATATAATTGTGAACATTAGCCTGCATCGCATCTAGATAAAATCGTGAATGTTACCGAATGCCACGCTTAGATATAATTGTGAACATTTGCCTGCGTCGCATCTAGGTAGGATTGTGAAGATTAGCAAGTGCCATGCTTAGATGGAATTGTGAATGTTAGCAAGTGCCACACTTAGAACTGTGAATCTGAGCAAATGCCACACTTAGATAGAACTGCGAATGTTAGAGTGTGCCACACTTAGATAGAATTGTGAATGTTAGCAAGTGCGACACCTAGAACTGTGAATATTAGCATGTGCCACATTTAGACTGAATTGCGAACAGTAGCCCACGTCGCATCGAAATAGGATTGTGAAGGTTAGCAAGTACCACATTTAGATTGAATTGTGAACATTAGCCTGTGCCGGATACTGACAGAAATGTGAATGATAACAAGTACTACACTTTGATAGAATTGTGATTGTTAGCAAGTCCCACACTCAGATAGAATTGTTGAATGTGGGCCAGTGCCACATAGAGACAAAATTGCGATTACTAGCTATTGCCACATTTAGACTACATTGGGAATATTACTGAGGCCAGATTTAGATAGCATTATGAATACTAGCTTGATTTGCATACACACAGGATTTTCAAGATGAGCCAATGCCACATTTGGATATAATTGTGAATATTGACATGCGTCATGTATAGACAGGTTTGTGAATATTAGGCAGTGGCAGATCTAGAAAGAAATGCAGAGATATTCACGCGCCACATCTAGAAAGAACGTGGAAATTTAGCACATCACTTCTAGATAGCAAGGCCAATAACCAACCCACTAACAATTTCACCCCTCTGCATACACCTCTCAAACTCTAACCAAACACAACCACAACCCTAACGCACAACAAAACTGTACAAACTTCACTACACCACAACAACAAAACAAACCACACAGCTTCGCACAACAGCACACGATGGCTATCAACCGGAAAGCACCCCAAGCTCAGCGAACAGTGTTAACCGAACTGAATCTGCAAATAGCACATCACTGCTCTCTTGCACTTATCCCGCTCATTCCCACTAACTCACCTCCACACCCCTTTTCCTTCTCAGATCTGCCAGAGTGCCAGGGGACCACTCCGGTGGTGATAGTGCGCGGTACAAATATCCATTAAGCTTTAACATTTAACATGGGGATGAGTACGGCTCCCTCACTTCACTCAGTGTGGGAACGTTTGCCCTCATAGTAAACCTAGAAAGCTGGCACCTAAGAATATATGCACAGTAAGTAAATATATCTTAAAGTGAAAGAGAAAAATGTAGTTCAATTGACCTTTCCCCTTAGAAGAAAGTGCACTAGAGAAAAGAGAATTGGCCTTTCAAAAGAAGTAATCAACAACAGAAAAAAAACCTGAGAGAGGACATTTTCCAATAAATAAGCTGGCAAAGTATAAAAGGTACTCCCCTTTTAAACCCAGCCATGTGTAGTGAAATATTCCCTGGAAATCAAAATACCAATACGAACATGTGCTTTGATGATAATTGTATGTGTCTGCACTGGAAACATGACAACCTGGTTGAACACCTGGTAGCCAAATGCTTGAGCAAGTTTGCCGACCTCAAAAACACCCAAGGGGGTTGCGTCCTCCCTGTGAAAAAAGTTACACTGTCCATCCTTTACTTGTGCCCTGAATAGCAGCACATGGCCACAATCAGGGAACAATAACTGCACCAGTCTCCAGGATTGCAACCTCTCTTGCCACATCCTGGGCAAATATTTAGGACTCACTTGCCCTCTCATCATTTCCCCTCCTCAAACCCATATCTGGCTTTCAACAATACTCCGCTTTATGAAGATGACTTGAAAAGTACACATAGCATAGTATGGTACCCACTCAAATATATAAATCCTGACAGAAATATGTTAAGCAAAAAGTGTACAATTGGGTATTGATATGATATGATATTTTATTTGTATCGCGCTCATACACACGTGTTTCAGAGCGCAACGAGTTAGGGGGGAACAAAGGAGGATAAAACAACGATCTTACTAGGCCCAGTGACATTGACAACGCGCAAGTGCAGGGGAGAGGGAAGGGGAAAGTGCAAGGGAGAGGGTAGAGGTGGAAAGTGCTGAGCAAGGGATAAACACAACAACAACTAGTAGTGCAGCCAGCAAGGTGGCAAGTGCATGGTTTCAATCACAAACTAGAGATGTCTGATAAGTGTAGGTAAGTGCACTGTAGGGTTACAGATACAGACCCAAGTGCAAGGGTTGCCAGGAGGCAGTGCAGGTGTGTGGCTTGGTGGACAAGGGACCTGGGCCCGAAATCAGAGGGTTGCCAGGTGAACGGAGTGGAAGCAGACAGATTAGCAGGGGAGAGGAAGAGCAAAGGCAGAAGCAAAGAGGAAGGTCTTGAGGTGCTTCCGGAACCGGAGATGGTTCTCCTCAAGTTTCAGAGTAGCAGGGAGGCTGTTCCATATGGAGGCCCCAGCCAAGGAAAGAGAGCTACCCCCAACTCGTTGCTTGGAAAAGCGACTGACCCTGAGGGAGTTGGAGGTGGAGGAGCGCAGAGCTCGATTGGGAAGGTATTTACGGAGGGAGAGTTGAAGGTATTTTGGACACAGGCCCCAGAAAGCCTTGTGGACAATGAAGAGGGTCTTGAATTTAACCCTTGCAGCCACTGGGAGCCAATGAAGAGATTTCAGGGCTGGAGAGATACAATCCAAGGGCTTGAGGCCAAGGACAAGTCTTGCAGTCCTTTTCTGGATGAGTTGCAGAGGGCGGAGAGTAGAAGCAGGCAGATTTAGAAAGAGGCTGTTTCAGCAGTCAAGCCTAGAGAGAACCAGATCCCTAGACATATTGAGCTTCTGGGGGAAGAAGAGGAAGCAGCTGGTAGTTTGACTACTTAGAGACATCAGCGATGTGCAGAGAAAAGGAAAGTGTGGTGTCGAAGATGACCCCAAGGTTCGTAGCCTCACAGGTGGGAGCAGTAAGAGGGCCAAAGGGAGGCCAGCTAGAGGGTGACAGGAAAGGAGGGTGTAGGTGTGCCAACGACGAAAATCTTACTCTTATTGGCATTAGGGCAGAGATCATTGGCGGTACACCAATCCTGGATGGCAGACAGACAGTCAGAGATGAGAGAGGGATAAGAGGTGGCAGTGGGAAGCCTGAAAATGAGCTGAGTGTCATCCGCATAGCACTGAAAGTTGGATCAGATAACAGCAATGCGGTGGGGAAGGGGTGCCAGGTATTGGTTGAAAAGCCGATGAGAGAGGTTAGACCCGGGGACACCACAAGTAGAGAGTGAGATGGAGGAAAGGAAGGACCCAAGTTGGACCTGGGAGGGTCGGTCAGAGAGGAAAGAGGTCAGCCAGGCCGGGCCTGATCAGTGATACCCAGGTTATCACGGAGATGGTTAAGCAGGATGGCATGGTTGACCGTGTCAAAGGCAGAAGAGAGATTGAGATATGCCTTAGAGACGCAGGCGTGGATATGGGCTCTCTTCTTAGTGCAGACAAGGAGCCAGTATTGCCTTTGGAACAGGCGGCAGGCCAGTTTGTCAGAGGATGCACAAGAAGCCCGCTATTTCCTCTCAGCCATCCTACAATTGCATTTAAGGGTAACTAGGTCAGAGTCATACCAAGAGTTGCACTTGGCTTTGGGCTTCAGGCGGATCCTCATGACAGGGGCAAGAACATCAAGAGTATCAGAGATAGAGGAGTAGAGCATGGAAAGGGCTGTGTCAGGATGTGAGTCACCCGAGGCGGAGGAGGAGGAGAGAAGGTGGTAGCGAAAGCCTCAACTGACACACTCTTCATGGGTCGAGTGACAGAGAAGGTAGGTGGTATTATTCCCCCATCTTGACTGGGAGAATACAAATACCAGAATGCAATTCAGCAAAAGCAAAAAAATTGCCTTTTTTATTTTCAAGACGTATAAGAACATGTAATGTGTGAAAAGGTTACCTTTTTGTGTATTTTACAATTGCAGGGTTCACATATGATGTGATGAAACAAATCACATTTTACCCCAAATGAACGCTTTTTGGTGCGTTAAATATGAACATCTGAAAATAATGTAGCTAATTTAAAACTGTTTTGTGTGATATATTGTAATTTACCTGGTGGAGAGTGTAGATTTAGGCAGCTAACTGGTGCTTTGTGTGTGCTTTCAGAATGAAAATGTCTATTTGCATTTCTTAACACAGAAACGTTACAAACATCCCCTCCAAAACAATGGTCTCTTAAATGGGCTATCACTTGTAAAGCGCCCCACTTTAAATGCAATCACCCAAAAAGCCAGTAAAAAAAGCCAGAATGGGAGATTTGGCTGAATTTCGGCCGTTCAAAAATTCCAAACGGCCGAAAAGTTCAACCAAATCCCCCATTCGGTGCTAAGGGCTGCGGAGGCAGCAGGGTGTCCCCCGCACCCTTGTTCTCTATATTGTGAGCAGGGTTGTAGGGGGTATCCCCCGCAGCTGATCCCAAAAAGCAAAACAAAAAAGGAAAGGTCCCTGCAGCGCCGGTTCCCGATCACGGAAGTGAAAGGGAACAGGCGTCGCAGGGACACAGCAAGTCGGCAGCACACATCGAAGTGTACAGCCGCAGGGTAAGTAGGGGTGTGGGGGTGTGGGTGTGGGGGTAGGCGGGGGCCAAGACGGAAATGTTCAGGGGAGAAAAGACTAGACGTTATTTCGGAAAAATAATCTTTGGTCTTTTCTCCCTTGAACATTTCCGTCACAGGCTTCCAACCCCGATCCCTTTAAACGATCTGCTTCAAGAAAGAAAGTGATAAATAGTCATTAAAGGGCCTGCAGCATCTGATGGGTCACTGGTACTGGGTGTTGGTCTCTAGACCGCCACAGGAGGTTGCAAGGGGACACTGTGGCCTCATGTGAGCTTAGTACATGGAAGCCACACAGCCCCCCTTAAAACAGTATTCTTGGTATAGTTGAGGCAGGCACTCGTGCCTGCGGGGGCCCCCTCTGACAGCAGTGCCATGGGCCACCGCACAGACTGCCCATGCCTCAGGCCGGCTCTCGCTGCAACCCCCCTGCCTTCCCCAGCTAAGCCTTCCTTTAACTAGAGCGAGATGGTGATCATTGCACTCTCGCCCCCTCCCTACTCAACAATTTACTAACAGCAAAGACATTTTTTCTACTGCCTGCAGCTCTCCACATATAGGAGAAATCAGCTTACTGTGCATTATACTGCAGTGTATATAAGGAATGGAAATGGCACATTCCTGAAAAACCTGGAGCGGGAACACCGTTTCCAAACCTTGCTGCTACCTACACTAAGCAAAGAGTTGTACCACATTCCATTTATTCATTTAGTTGATTTATTGTGCATTTGTAAGGCGCTCATACATCAAATAAATTGGCCCTCATTACGACCTTGGCGGAGAACCATGGTGCTATTAGCACCATGGTCCATGGCGCTAAGTTGCCAACTCCGCCATGGTGGTTGGCGGACTTACCGCCCCATTCCGACCTTGGCGGGGCGGTAAGTCCCCAATCCCCATTTACCCTTCCCCATTCCCATTTTTGCCCCATAGAGCATAATGGGAGTGGGGAAGGCGTTAATTACGCCACCGTAAATTACGGTGGCGTAATTAACAACAAGGTCCCTTAGCGCCATGGATTTTAACGCCTGCAAAAAGCAGGCGTAAAAATCACCATGGCGCTACGGGAACTCGTACTCAGGCGGTAAGGGTCGGCGAAGTTTACGCCGGCGTAAACCCCTTACCGCCTGGGTCGTAATGAGGGCCAAAAGCGCCCACAGGGCAACAGGGAGGGAACATTTTTATTTTAGTATTTGTATAGCGCGCAGCAACCCATGGGCATAGAGGCGCTGAGAAGAATATGTATGCAGGCTTGCTTAAGGGTTACAAGATAGCGGCCCAGTACAATGAATAAAACAGTTACATCGATTACAGTAGGTTACAAGTCGGGTGCAGTAAGCAGAGACAGTCATAAACTGAGGCGATGGGGGGAGGCAAGTCAGACAAAAAGCTCAGTCTTCAAGGCTTTACAGAAGGTTGTGTGTGATTCGATCATCCTGAGTTGGGCAGGGAGGGTGTTCCAGTGAGTTGCAGCCAAGTTAGGGAAACTAGAGCCACCGGCTCTAACTCTTCGTGTATGAGGAACAATGAGGAGATTGACATACGCAGACCTGGACGGTCTGGAGGGTGTTTTTTTGGTGATCCTCTGAGCTAAGTAGGTAGGTGCCAATCCATGGATGCATTTGTGTGCAATGGCCAGTGTTTTGAAAAGGATCCTTTCTTTGACGGGCAGCCAATGGACCTGCCTTCTCACCTCAGAGATGTGCTCCATGCGATCTGTACCAGTTGCGGCCCTCAAGGCATTGTTCTGAGCAACTTGAAGTTTTGACAGGTTCTTTTGGGAGGTGCCAGCATAGAGTACGTTACAGTAGGCTAGCCTAGATCCTATAATGGCCCTTGCAATGGTGATGCAGTTGTCTTGTGACAAGAATGGCATCACTGCATTCATTAGTTTGGAGTGGTAAGCAGCTGGGGAAGCGATGGCATTAACCTGTCCGTCCATGGTCATGCTAGGTTCCAGGTATACGCCTAGAGTCTTGATGGCTTGGGATACGGTAATGGGGATGTTGTCTATTGTAAATGCGTTGTACTGCGCACCGAGTTTCCTGAGTGTGGCTGTGGATCCAATTAGCAAGAGTTCTGTTTTCTCGCTATTTAGGCACAGCCAGTTTTCAGCCATCCAGGATTAGATTGTGGAGTAGATGTGATTGAGAGTATTCGTGTCTGTATGGTAGTCACCAGTCAGAGGGATGAGCACCTGTGTGTCATCAGCATAGTTGGTATATGTGATGCCCATGGCGTCAAGAAGTTGGAACAGTGGCCTAGTGAAGAGGTTGTAGAGAGTTGGTGATATGCAGGACCCTTGAGGGACACCGCATTTGATAGGGCTGGGGGCAGCACTCGAGGAGTCGGAGAACACCTTCATCACTCTCTCTTTGAGGAAGGATGATATCCATTTGCATGCTTTTGGGGAGAAGTTGGCAGTGGAGGACGGATGATGACATAGGGTCTTGTGATCTACCAAATTGAATGCGGCAGACAGGCCTAGCAAGAGAAGGAGAGCAGGCCTGCCGGCATCTCTTAGGTCATCGATTTGATTTTTGAGATTCAGTAGGGCGGGCTCTGTGCCGTGCCGTGGCCTGAAGCCAGATTGGCGCAGCCCTAGGAGTTGGTTTTCTTCCAAGAATTTTTGAACTTGCAGGTAGGCTGCTTTATCAAGAATCTTTAGCAAGAAGGGGACAGTAGTGATCGGTCTGTAGTTCCCTGGAACCATTGGATCAAGGGATGTTTTCTTTAGGAGTGGGCGGACCCAGGCCTCCTTCAGGGAGGTAGGTACCTGAGCAGAGCGGAAGGATGAATTAATGAAGGCAGCAATTAAAGGAACCAAGAGTGTGCGCATTCTTTAATGATGTGTGCCGGGCAAGCATCCCCTTTGCAGTTGGAAGGCTTAATGGAATTGATAAGGTTTATAACTTCTGCTTCAGTCAGGTCAGAGAAGTCAAAAGTGGGTAGCTCCTCGGCTGGGGCGGGTGGAGGGGAAGGGGGCTGTGTTTCTAAGATGGATAGTAAAGCTTTTTGGTGCGCTAAACTTTTAGCGTGCAGCGTGTCAAGCTTGTCTAGCATGGAAGTTTGAATAGTGTTGCACCAAGACTCATCCTTGATGATGGTTGAAGGAGGGGTGGTAGGAGTCTCAAGTTCCCTGAAAACTGCAAAGATCTCTTTGGTCCTTTGTCGATCCTAGTGTTGAAGGATGCAGCTTTAGCCTGGCTGATGGCTGTTTTGTACTGTTTAGAACAGTTTTTGAAAGCTATTTTGGTTGTTTCGTTAGGGTTTTTTCTCCAGGTCGCAAGCAGGCGCCTTTTAGAGGACCGTAATTCTATAAGTTCTTGGGTGAACCAGGCGTTGGAGTGCTTTGATTTCTTCGCTTTCTTAAGTGTGAGCGGTGCTATGTTGTCTACAGCGGAAGTGATGACTTGCTTAAAGGTGTTAGCAATGAGGTTTGGATCATTCGGGAAGGGAGGCTGGAGGGCAGGAACTAGGAGATGAGGAAGGAGGTTTTCAGTAGTGAGTTTGCACAATCTTCTAAAGAGGGCTGCAGGTAATGTTGGGTTGGATCTAGTGGGCCCTGTAGTGGTGGCAATGTTGAGTTTGATGCAGAAATGATCTGACCAGGGGATGGGGGAGATCTCGGGGATAAGGATGGGACAGTTATGAAGCGCTACCCAGTCAAGCGTCCGGCCTTTTGTGTGGGTAGGCACAGTGATGGACTGGATAAACCCTAAAGTGGACAGGGTTTTTTTGATGTTGTTGGACAAAGCATGTACAAGAGCCTCTCAGAACTCAAAATAGGGGTCAGGAGGACGGTACACTAGATGGAAGGCTATGGTGGAGGTGGGCGAGGTTTGGAGTTTGATTAGAAGATATTCAGCGTTGGGTCCTAAGTCACTTTGAATTCTTCTAATGTTAAGAGTGTCTCTGGCAAAAATGGCAACACCTCTCCCTCTTACATGGGAGTGAAAACAAATATAACAATAAAAGATAGAGGCGGACCTAGGTCTTGTGAGCAGTCAGAGCGTGCAAGTGCAGAGAGAGCGAGAGCGAGGGAGTAAGTGCTAGGTGTATCAAGAGGGAAGTGCTAGCGAGTGAGCAGCAGTAAGTGCCTGGGTGGAGTGGTCAGCCAACAATACATAGGTAAGTGTAGTCCTGTGGTGACATAGGCCAGTGGGTGCCAAGGCAACGTGCCAGGAGGGTTGGAGGCTGTAGGCGATTGGGTGTGGGAGGCCAGGACCCGAGAGGACACATAAGGCCCATGGTCACCAATCTCAGCAACTGTGGGAATTAGCAGAGGAGGGAGGAAGGGAAGGAGGAGGTAAAAAGGAAAGTCTTGAGAAGCTTCCGGAATTTGGGAGATCCAGCTCAAGATGAAGGTGGGGGGCTGTTTCATAGGAGGACGCTTGCTGAGGAAAGAGATTGGCCACCAGCTTGCTGTTAGCGAAGCGCTTAACACACAGAGAGTTGGTGCTGGAGGAATGTAAAGATCTGGAGGGAGTGTATTTAGTGAGAGCAAGTTGTGGATAGCGTGGTCCCCGGCCTCAGACAGCCTTTTGGATAATGCAGAGGGATTTGAATTTGATCCTTGCAGCAACCGGGAGCCAGTGAAGAGTTTTTAGGGCTGGAGAGATGCGGTCCCTGGGCTTGAGGCCAAGGATAAGTCTTGTGGCCATATTCTGGATTAGCTGGAGGGGTTGTAGAGAACAAGAGGGTGTATTATGGAAAAGGCTATTGCAGTAGTCTAGTCTAGAGAGATCCAGAGCTCTATAGACATTATATTGGGCCTCATTACGAGTGTGGTGAGCCGGAAACACTTTTGTCGGTAAGCTTACAGGCACCCATGTTTCCAGACTGCCACACTACGAGTTTGCCTTCCGGGGCCGTTGCGCCCGGCAGTTCTGACCTGCTGGGTGCAGCGGCCCTAGAAGGCAGACTTTTCACAGAAGCACTGGCACTGTAAGCAACAGTGCCGGTGCTTCTGTCCCCCCACTCCCATAGAGTCCTATTGGACTCTATGGGAATAGGGAGTTACACAATCCAGCGCCTGACTTCCCCGCCGCTGGCACTTGTAATGTCCCGGTGGCACCGGGAAGTCAGGCGCCGGATCTGGCGTTACAGGGTTGGCAGAAAACCACCGGTCACACCGGCGTGTTACCGCCAACCTCGTAATGAGGCTCATTGAGCTTCTGGGGGAAAGTGAGGAAAGGAAGAATTCCTTTGGTGGAATTGAAAGTGAGACTTCTTGGCAAGGCCCTGCATGTGAGGCATGAAGGAAAGAGAGGAGTCGAAGATGACTCCAGGGTTTCTTCTCCAAGGACACTGGCCCGATTCATGGAAATGTGCACAGAAATCCTGCAAAGGCGCGTGCTGAGAAGGACACTGTGCAAGCCTGTGCGAAAAAGTAAATCTGCACACTCTGCATATTCATGGTTCCAAACGTGCATTTCTATCCCACATGCAAAGGGAAAAGAGCTGTGCAAGAAACGCCCACAACACTCCCTCACAAAAACCAAAAACCAAGCCATATCCCAACCTAAGCGCATACCTCCACGTCCACCCCGGAACCACCTTTCTGCACCAATGCGAAAACGTGCGGGCCCCCTCGAAACAGAGGGAGGGTGAGGCGTGCACTCTAGTTCCCAGTGTTGAATACCTGCTGCATTTCAAGTTGCTATTCTCCTCCAAGCGCTTTCATGTCTCTAACAATCTTCAGGGAGGCTGTCTTTTGGAGGGGAGTTGGTTCCTGGTTACCAAAAACAGACTACAGCTACCAGAATTCGTTGAGATAAATTGAGACTAATGCATAACATCTGAAAAGACAGCCTCCCTGAAGATTGTTCGAGTCATGAAAGCGCTTGGAGGAGAACAGCAACTTGAAATGCAGCAGGTATTCAACACTGGGAACTAGAGTGCACGCCTCACCCTCCCTCTGTTTCTCTACATATTGGTTCAGACGTCCCGGGCTTTAGAGGCAGCAGTTTGAGGCAGCGGCACTGGGGTCACCATGCCCTACTCAGGAGAGCCACATCATTGGTTTTCCTCTCTCCCCCCCACCAGGAAAAAATTGTGGACATGTGCAGGGTGGGGATAGAGAGTTAGAGCATCATATATTGTGTGCCGCCCTCCAACTTTGATATGTGTTGGATAAGATATCTGAGGACATGGATAAGATGGCCAAATCCATGACCCCGCCAGCAGCCCGGGTAGAGCAACAGCTGCAGATCATGCGGTCCTCATGCCATTCCCACAAACTGCGCATGGAGGCCAACATCAATGGGAGACGGGCTGATCTGGGGTGTCGGCAAGCTTCCCTGCATGCAGACGCTCAGCACACAGAGAGGTCTTGAGGCTTGAGATGGAGGCCCAGAGGACAGCACTCTGTGCAGAACAAACAGCCACAAGGAGACTGATCCACGATGAGGTGGTTGCCTTCAGGCAGTCACTTTCGGAGGTACTCTGTTCATCACGGACGGGTGCACATACAGACTCTGTTGCCTTCCGTGATGCAATGCATACAGACATCACCAACCTAACTGTGCTAGTGCATTCATCAGTGTCACACATGGCCAACGCCTCTGAAGACTAGGTCTTGGCATTGTGTGGTCTGCCACCAGCACCACCCCCACCTGCAGATCAACCAAAGGATGGGGGTCCCAGAACAGACATGCCTCCTGGTCCACCGTTGCCTTAAGGTCCATGAGCCCATGGAGGGTTTTTTTCCCATAGTCGATTTTTTTCCATAGTCAATTTTTTTGTCCACTCATTGCACTCTACCCCTCTCCCATCCAGGGTGGACTCCCCCCCTGTCGATGATGGAAAACCTTTCTTATATTTTTATTTTCTATGGCCATGGCATACTTTTGTTTATTTTTTGTCACCTGCTTTGCCATGAACACTTTTTTCATTGTTTTCAAGACCCCTGGCCCAGATGCTGGCATGTCGTTTTGTTCATCGCTTTCCAAGGTGGAATCTTTTTCTATTTTCCCTTTGAATTTTACCATTTCCCTTGAGTTGTGCAGTTGCTCTCTCAAGGACATGACATATGCAGTGGTGGACATGCAGCCATGCACAGTGACATCAACTGCCATGGTTGCATTATAGTGGGTGGGATGGCATGTACAGGTAACATTGGGTAGAGTGAATATTGACACATGTGTGCTGCATGTATGGTACAATACTATGGCTCTTTTAATGCCTTGTCCCATGTTGTTGCAGTGCTCTGGAATGAGGCAGCGACTGCACACCCGCACACTTTGATGTCCCAACTCCCATGCCCTCTGCCAGGCACTGGACCTCCTGTCACGCATTTGGAGGCACATCTCCCAGTGGAGGTGATGCGGGAATCACATCATGCTGGCTCAGTCAGCAGGTAAGCACGTGCACTGTCTTGCATGTTCTGTCTGTGTACTTGTTCCCCATGGTTTCTGCATGCAGCACACATCTTAAGCAGCTGGTGGTAGTCACCTTGAGTCAAAGTGAATGTCTGTGCTGATGTGTGTCTGTGCAAATACATGTGTGTGTATGTGCATTTGCATTGGTGTTGACAGCATGTTTGGACGTGATTGAGCAGCACTATTGTCACATTCCTAATTGTCAGTGTTTCGTTCAGTGTGGATGCACTTACTGCTTGGCCACATGCATTATTGGTGCTTCTGCGCTCTGGGGTTTTCTGTTCTCCAACACTTGGCAAAGTGACTGGGGTTATGTCTCCTTACTGCCACCCTTCTATCCTCCAGTCCCTGTGTTGCATAACATGCTCTGCAGGTGTTATTTCTCTGTGCACCACTCTTGGACCGTTGTCAATTCAAAATGCACTTCCTTCGCTTCCATGTCCTGCCCAGCCAGGCCACTGGTTAACATGTCCCATTCACATTGATAGGCATCTATGCACAACCTACGCTGCAGTGCTTCATGACATGGGCTCTGGTGACTTTGTTCTGGGCATTTGTGTGCATTGACTCCACAGGACATGTTTGTCACACTTGATGCATGTAGGGTTTGACAGATATGCACATGTGTACCCCTGACTGACTGCTTCTGTGTTACCCAGTATGGTGACTTTTTATACATGTGTTTGTACTGTTGGTTAACATCACTGGTGTGTATTACATATTTTCTGGTTTACATGTTTACTTCTTTTTTACTGCCACCTTCTGTGGGTGCACATTGCATTGACACAATGTAGTTGCATGCATGTCTGACATCCTCCTCTTCCCACCGCTTGGCTTTATCTGGTGTCCCTGTGCCAGGATCAAGTGAACCCCAGAATCCATGCACACATACTGGGGCAGTCTCACTCAGGGGGTGTGGCATGTTGGTGGGGGAATGCACAGCTGCATGTCCAGTTGCTGTGTTGTCCAACAGCAGTAAATATTGGTTGATGTAGGGTAGGGGAATATGCTTTCAGTGGCTTAGTTGCGTGGAAGTGGGATATATGTGTCTTGTTGTTTAATGCATGCCATGGTGGGTATTTGCCTTGGTTTGCGTGAGATTGGGCGACTGACCCTACACATGTGCCTATTATTTGCCAGTCTGCTCTTCACCGCCCACCACTTTTGTCCTTTATGGCCTCTACATGTGGATATTTTCCTTCAATGTGACTTTGTGATCTCATGCCATGATGGTACTTCCGGAGGTATTCATATCACTATCAGCATTCCTAGGTCGACTTCTATGTGCCCTCATTCACAGTGAGGTTGGGCATGCCCATCCCCTTCTCCACTGCAGACAGTGTACTCCTTGCTATGGTTTTCACTTGTCCCTCGCTCCCTCTCCCTCTCTCTCTCTATTGTGCTACTCTCCACTCCTAGGCAATTCTCAATCTGTATCCTGTCCCCCTCTTGCACCCTGTGGTACTTCGGCACTGGGTGGTCTATGCCTGTCCTCGGATTCCCTAAATGGTTGTCATGGATGTCCACTGTCTTTAAATTCTTGCAATGTATGTCTTTACAATTTGAGGAGGCATTTCATGGCGGGATGCAGTGTATGCAGGCCAGGTGGGTACCCTGTGCAGGTAGGTGAAGAGCACTCAGGGTGTAACTTGTGGTGTGGTGTTTAGCAGGGAGCCAAGCACTGTGTGCATTCACTTTAGTTTAACTTGTTTTGTGGGGCACGGGTCCAAGTTTGTGGGTGCCTGTGTCACACAGTGTTCTTATGCTCATGTATCTGTGCATGCTGTTTTCGGACTCATATCATAGGGACACAGGTTGCGGGATCATAGTTGTGGGTGGGCCGATCTCTGTAGGGTGTTTCTTGTTGAGTTTTCAGGAGGGGGCCAGGGCCAGCTGTTTGTGGGCTGTGACACGTTTTGATTGTTGTGGTGGTGTGTGGTTCCTTGCACTTTTCACATTTGTATTGCCTGACACATGGCATCCCATACAATGATTCACAAATATTAATTCATGTACACGGAAGACACCATTTAGCCTTTCTCGGTCAGCGTTCACCATTCTTGTTATGAGTCCCACAAAATAATCCACACACATGACACCACTGACCCACATGTTTAGGATGATATGTTGTCAAAATACACCAGGCACACTACACTGAGCAGGGTTTGTTGTTTTCCATGCATGGTGCACCACGAGGATTACAGCGGCATGTTGACAGCTGCTGGGTGCATGTCAATGCTACATTTGCTTCAATGCACATTTGACCCAATGCAATCGAGTCGCAGTGAGGTCTGCATTACCTTGCACTTTCCAGTTGCCTGCTTCATTTTGTGTGCATTTGTCTTTTGTCTCTGTTTCTCATTGCTTTGTTATGTCTGCTTGTGTGTTTCATGACACTTACCTCGATGCCCAGCCTTCCAGTCTGACATCTGCCTCTGTGAAGTGCTGCCATCTGCAAGATCCTGTCTACAGTGGAATTGTTGAGTATTTGGGTTCAGACCTTCTTGAGCTTCGTATCATCAGCTCCCCTGCCAGTGTTCACTGCAATGTGCCAGTGCTACGCTGATGATGGCACGCCATGTCATGACATAGGAAATACTGCCAGGTTGACCCAGCCTTTTATTCGTCTCAGTGATGTACTTTTAGTGGGTTTGATAATTTTCATGCTGACTGTTGTCAGATGCGTGTATTGAGTATGTGCCATCAGCTTGATAATGAGGTAGGTGTGACATGGTCATTCGCTGCATGACACTCTGGTGTTGAGGCAGTGTGTGGATTGTGGGTGGGTGTTTGTCAATGTGTGCGTTTTGTGTGTGGATTTGCATGCAGTGTGCAGATCTGGCTGCATGTGTGCCAGGACACATGCTGATGGTTGGCATGTGTGTTGTTGCTTGCATTTTTTGCATGTCACTCGGGGGGGGGCACATCTTGCTGTATGTTTGGGTGCATGGATGTGTTCGCTGCGCTTGCATTCATTTGTCTTTCTCTGCAGATCCTTTCGTCATGATGTGATGGGATTGCGGAGATACTTGCAGTCGTATGCATGCACAGGAAACAGGCAAGATGTGCATTTCTCTTACAGTGCACTTTTGTTGCTCTTTTGTTGTTCATATTCAACATGACTACTTTGATGTCACTGAGTATTGTGTGCATTGTTGCGGTCAGGGAATGGGTTGGCTAGTACGTTTTTTTCTGTAACACACATTGTTGGTTGAGGGCTTTACTTGCATGGGTTAATTGGCTTCATACTATGCCTTACTAATTGTAGCTTCATGTGTGTGTTTGGTGTCTGCATGCAGTACAGTTGTCGATGTGACAGTTGTTCCAGAGTTTGTTTATTGTGATGTGTTGTTTTTGGTGAACTACATGTACACTGTTCTTTGCAGTTGCTATGGCTGTGTTGGTAAATGGTGCAGTGCCATGCTGCTTTGTCTCACTTATCAATTGTGCCCTGTTCAGTATGTTTTTTGATATGGGGTGCATTGTCTCCATATTGGCTGTATGTATGTCACATGTGGATCCTGACACCACAGCTTTATCGCTCACAGCAGTGAGCTACATCAAACTCCACGCAAGTCTTGGAAAAGTAGAGCGCATTCGATTCCATGAATCGATGAAGGCGGATTTGCACGCAGTTGGCGCGCAAATACCCTTCTTTCCGTGCAAATAATTCTGGGAATTTGGGCCCTGTTAAGTAGCGCAAAAGTGTGCACAAACATATACCATTACTAGATTTCCCTGATGAGCCAGTTGTAAAAAGGTGCATTGCCTCAGTCAACTAATGTCCTTGTGGAGCCATTAGCATTGGCTGCAGTACTAACTATTAGGGGCACTATTCACAGAGGCGTTTTATAATGGCACAATCCCATTGGAAAAAGCTCTGTGAATCAGGCCCTATGAGCGAGTAGTGAAATGGTGTAGTACCTTGGTCCACTAATAGATGCCCTTGTGGAGTCATTACCATTGGATGCAGTACTAATAATTTGTCACTAGATGTCCATCACGAGCCAGTAGTAAAAGGGTGCAGTACCACAGTTCACTAATAGATGTCCATGCAGAGTCATTAGCATTGCATGCAGTACTAAGGACTTGCTACTAGATGTCCCTATAGAGTCCGAACAAATTCTCCACTGCTGCTGGAAACCGAGAAACATAATGCACAATGCGCTCATAGCAAAAACATCCTTTTATGCTCTTCAGTGCTGGCAGAGAGAGCCCCTGCAGCTGCCTAGCTCCAAGCTGATTTTGCAATCTGCTGGGGTTCCATCCTGGTTAGCCCGGGCTACATAAAAACATTCAGGGATTTTTGGAAGCGCAGTTTTTGTAATTGAGGCCACCAGATCAATCGATTGTCCTGAAAGTGCCTGTTTTGAAAAAGGGTGCAAGGTGTGGTGTCGCCACCATAGAGTTGAAGAGAGGAATAGTCCTCTCTCTTTGTTGTTAGTTCTTTGAGTGGGCTGCGCCCCACGTCACGAAAAAGGGAGGGGTTACCGCCAACGCGGGCAGTTCAGTTTGGAGAAAATAAAAGTAAGACGTGTTGCACCCCAGCTCCTGTGTCCGCATATTCCTTGGGGGTAGATGGACGCATGAGAGCGTGAGGAGGTCCACGCAAGGACATTACATCTGGCGACGAGGCGGACATGCGCCCTGCTGTGCCCGCCGCCTCAGGTCACGGCAACTGACGCCCATGGCTCTCCCGCCCTTCGAGACCCGAGGATTGCGAGAGGCCCCAAAGCGCTCATTCCACGGGTGGAGCAGGTGTTTGCAGCTTCCCGTGTACCGGCGCTCCAGACGAAGGAAGGAGAAGGTTTTCTCCCACCAACGGCACCATCGCCGGCAGGCGCGCATCCAACGCCGCGGGTGGAGCAGCGACTCCCCGCATCACACCCCGGGCGGTTGAGGAGCTCTGACCTCCCGCCGACGGCAGCGGACCACCAAGTCATATCGTGCCCACCCTGCACTGCGGAAAAAGGGTAAGCAAAACCCCGGCACAAGCAGCGAATCCGGAGGCACATCTACAAGGCCTCATAGAGTCCCACGCGCCCATCCGCACCCGATGTTGGCACTAGGAGAGTGAATTCCCTCTAACACAGCGCCCCATAGTGGCGGCCAGACGCCACCGCACTCGCAAACAATAGACAACCCAGGTCAAGCTCATGAGTGGCTCAGGAGAGGAGTCACCTACCGCCACAGCGACCCCAGCCCGCAGGGCATCACTCACAGTCCCAGTGACACCAGCACATGAGGAGGGATCCTCCGCCCCAGCGTCCCCGCACAGAAAAATGACGGACAGCCTTCTGGCCCAATTACCAGCGAATTTTGACCTCACTGAGACAAGCACCTTGGGGTCAAGGTGGAGAAGATGGTTGAGAGATTTTGAAGTATGCCTGAAGGCAGCTGGTTCACTGGAGGAGGAACAAAAACTAAACCTTCTAAATCATGCGGTTGGTTCCAATGTACGAGATATCCTTGAGGAAATGCCGGAAGACACCATAGATACATACATCAAGCTAAAGACATCGCTCACAGAGTATTTCACACCCCACACAAACGTAGACTACGAACGGCACATATTCCACACTACCAAGCAAAACAAAGGAGAGTCCATAGACGCATTTGTAATGAGGCTGCGAGCAAAAATGAAGCACTGTGACTTCAACAACTACTCGAACGAGGAGGCCCTCAGGTCGCAAATTATAGTGGGGTGCGAAAGTGCGGACTTCCGGAGGAGACTACTACAGCAGCCGAGAAGTCTAGAAGAAATCCTGCGCCTAGCGAGATCCGACGCTGCCCTTGCAGCGCAAGTAGAGGGCCTGGACGACATAAAGATCACGCACGGAAAACAAGAAAGCATCAACAAGCTGGAGGGTATGACAAGAACCAACCAAGACCCTTTCTGCTACAGGTGTGGCCACGAATACCCACACGAAGGAACGTGTCCGGCCATGGGACAGACGTGCTCCGCATGTGGTGGCGACGACCACTACAAGTCTGTATGCCTGATTTTTCGCAGCAGAATGAGAGGAGCCAACAGAAATGGGAAGCCCTTGATGGAACCAGAACAGCACCAACCCTCCCGCTACAACAGGACAGCGCACCATGTCCAGGAACAAGGGCGACGCCGTCCTCACGACGACCAACCGGAAAGAAGACAGGAGAGGAGATAATGGAGGGAGAGCAAAAACACCCAGCCAAAAGCGAGAAGACGACCCAGGAGATATGTGAGATGCCTCATAGAACAATCACAGTCAGAAAGTGTGTCAAGTGCATCCTCAGAAGAGAGATCCCGCAGGCCGGAAATGCAACAAGAAGCACCGCGGAAGAAGGGATATCTATATGCCCTTGGAAACGACATGGCTAAAGAACACAGCCCGATGCTAAGAATGCGAGTAAACCAAACAACTGCAGAATTCCTGATAGATACGGGAGCAACTGTGAACGTGATAAGCGAAGAAGTATACCAAAGCATACCGAACGCTCCTCGCCTACAGCCAGCACGAGCCCTCATCTATCCCTATGGCTCAAAGACACCCCTAGCCTGCAAAGGTTTTTTCATGGCATCATGCCAGTACAAAGAGCATAAGAAAAGCATCCCCATGCACGTGCTAGAAGCCGCCACCGAGAGTGGATGCATTTTGAGCTATCGGTCAGCCATAGAGATGGGACTCATTCACATACTATACCGCATCATGGTGCACAAGTATCTGGATCCAACGGCAAGCATCGATCAAATATTCCCAGCACTATTCAAAGACTTAGGAAAACTAAAAGGAAAACAAATTGAACTTCACATCGACCCCCACATCACTCCAGTAGCCCAGCATTACAGGGGCATCCCCATCAATATTCAACAGCAAGTTGAAAACGAACTAACTAAGTTACTAGAAGCCGACATCATTGAGCCCGCGGAAGGCCCCACACCATGGGTCTCTCCCATAGTACCAGTACCCAAAAGGGACTCTCCAGACATTAGGATATGCGTAGACATGAGGAGACCGAATGAAGCCATCCTAAGAGAGCGACATCAAGCCCCCCGGATAACGGACATGGTACATCTTCTAAATGGGGCAGCAACGTTCTCGAAGTTAGACCTAAACAAAGGCTACCACCAGCTGGAGCTCAGCAAGAACTCGCGATACATAACTACATTTGCCACCCATCTAGGCTTATTCCGCTACAAGCGACTCAGTTTCGGAGTATCCTCAGCGGCCGAAATTTTCCAAGCGGAGATCCACAATGTCATCAAGCATGTGCCCAACTGCTTAAACTACAGCGATGACATTCTGGTGTTTGGCCAAACTCAAGAACAACATGACGACACACTGATGAGAGCCTGCATGGCCTTAGAGGAAGCCCAACTAACACTCAACAAAGAAAAGTGTGAATTCCGCAAGAAGACACTCAGATTCTTCGGACACATATTTTCAGAGAAGGGCATGACACCAGACCCCGAGAAAGTCAGTGCGCTCCGAGAAGCTGAACCACCCACGACAACATCAGACCTCAGATCATTCCTGGGGCTCGCAAGCTACTGCACAAGATACATATGTGACTTTGCGTCCATCAGTGAACCCCTGAGAGCTCTAACCAAGCTAAACACTGAGTTTGCGTGGTCAACCAAATGCCAAGAAGCATTCCAGACCATTAAGGACCGTATCTCAGATGCCCGTTACCTGGCGTACTTTGACCCCAAGAAGACAACAGAACTCGTTGCAGACGCCAGTCCCGTGGGGCTGGGCGCCATTCTCACGCAACTGGATGACAAAGACGGAGGCGGGAAACACATAGTATCATACGCCAGTCGAAGCCTATCAAAAACCGAACAAGCCTATTCTCAGGCAGAAAAGGAAGGACTGGCGGTTGTCTGGGCCTGCGAGCATTTTCACCTGTTTCTATATGGGAAACCTTTCACAGTTGTGACGGATCACCAGGCACTCACTTTCATATACGGCAACCCACAAGCCAAAATGCCACCAAGGATAGCCCGATGGGCACTCAGGCTGCAGGACTATCGGTTCACCATCATACACCGACCAGGGAAAGAACAAAATCCCGCAGACTTTCTCTCCCGGCACCCCAAGGTAAGAAGCGAACCCGAACAATCCATTGCTGATCAATACATCAGATATGTCATCCACAGCAGCACCCCACAAGGACTCGACACAGAACAACTAACGAGAGATTCCAACACAGATCAAGGAATACAAACCATCTTAAAATGCCTAGAAACTGGACGGTGGAAACACGCAAAACAGATCCGAGAAACAATGAGTGAGGAAATCAAACAAGATATTACGTGCTTTTTGGCCGTAAAAGAAGAACTTGCGAAATCAGAGGAAGGATTATTACTAAAAGGGACCAAGTTGGTAATACCACGAAGCTTACGCCAGAAGGTGCTAGAGCTAGCTCATGAAGGACACCGGGGAATTGTATCCACAAAAAGGATGCTGAGGCAAAAGCTATGGTTTCCCCAACTAGACACCTCTGTGGAAGAACTGTTGCTTAACTGTCCCACCTGCGCCATCGTAAAGCCACACACAGTCCCGGAACCACTAAGAATGACCACACTACCAGAAGGAGCTTGGGAAGAGATCGCCATCGACCACTTTGGGCCCATGGAAGGGGGTGAATACATCCTGGTAGCCATAGACGAATATTCTAGATATCCAGACCTATAGATCATCCCATCCACCGCCGCACATCACACCATCCCGGCACTTCGCAAGGTAACACCTTTATGGCCTCAAGCGAATGGCACGGTGGAAAGATTCATGAGCAACATCAAGCGCACAACCCAGATCGCATGCCTCACAGGTGAACCTATTGAAAAAATGTTGTATCAACTGATGCGTGATTATAGGAACACCCCACACAGCACCACGGGGAAGTCACCATCAGAGGTAATGTTTGGACGAATGATTAGGACGCGACTACCGCAGGCACCCGACCATGGAGGACAGTACGAGGAAGACGCGGAAATGAGAACAAGAGACTCCCTCATGAAGGAGCACATGAAGGAAGCGGCCGACCACAAGCGCAGAGCCAGAGAGAGCGACCTGGCACCAGGAGACATGGTCGTGGTCCGACAGCCGCAACAACGCAAGAACGTAACTCCGTTCAATGAGGAGCCACTCATCATCACTAAAAAAAAAGGATCGCTCATCACGGCCGAAGGAGACCAACGGTCCGTAACGCGAAACTCTTCGCACTTTAGAAGGATGCCTGGTTTTCATCATGCAAAGGGGCCAAGTACGTGTGACTCGTTCTCTCACTGGGACGCCCCCTATGAGGGAGACAGGGAAGATTCCGGAGATGACGTGACGCCAGAAGAATGGGTGGCACCCTCCACAAGCGGGACCGCCGTCCACCGAGAACCAAGAAAAAACCTACTCGTCTCATTAAAGAAATGGGCTGAGAACGTAACTGACTGTTTAGTGATGGGAGGGTGTGGTGTCGCCACCATAGAGTTGAAGAGAGGAATAGTCCTCTCTCTTTGTTGTTAGTTCTTTGAGTGGGCTGCGCCCCACGTCAAGGGAAAGGGAGGGGTTACCGCCAACGCGGGCAGTTCAGTTTGGAGAAAATAAAAGTAAGACGTTTTGCACCCCAGCTCCTGTGTCCGCATATTCCTTGGGGGTAGATGGACGCATGAGAGCGTGAGGAGGTCCACGCAAGGACATTACACAAGTGTGCCGCCTTAATTTCTGCACTGAAGAGCTGTGTGAGATGTCTTTTTGGAAAATAATATATATTTTCTAGATGACGTTTCAGGTAGTTGTTTCACAGGAAATCCTTTTTTCTGGGAGATCATTATCATCTTCAATGTATTCCATTTAAACACACCTGCCTGTTACTGTTGCGTCCCATGGGCCTAGCACCACTGGAGCCAAAGAAGGGCACATCACGCAGTGTCTGGGTGTCGACGAATTCCTGCGCTGCTGGGGCGGGGCCTCCCATTTATTACATGCACACATGGGCCGTCACATGGCACTGTGGCGTCCACGCCATAACATCCCATCAACCCTCTCCCAAACAAACGCAGGCAACAAACATAAGTGCAGGGCACCGCACATCAGCTAACCCTCATGTGGACCTTTACTCAAGTTCATCATCTCTGAACTTTTCCGGGGGCTTCTGATCTACCTGCAGGGGACACCTCGGTCAGGGACTTCAGGACAGTCTTCACTCCAGCCTGGATCGGGCAGTTCTCCTTCCGGGGTGTCCGACCTGGTGGGTGTCTCACCAGCATCCTCACTTAGGGTCTCCTCGTCCTCAGAACCAGCTCAAGTTTCTCGCTATCTCCTCTCGTCCTGGTAGGGCCGTGACAATTGTTCCTTTGCTAAAAGCTATCATCCATGGTGCTACGGAGAACCGGGGTCCCCTGTCCCGTCGTGATGGTTGTGTCCGTGGGCCCATGGCGCGTGAGCACACAGTGCCGGAATGAAGACACAGCCACGTCTTCAGTGTCTTACGGTTACTGCCAAGCGGGAGACCGCTCTGTACCTTTACTGGTGCGGGCCAGATGTGAGGACACGTCTTCTTCTTCTTCTTAATTATCGGATGCGTGGGCGGACCCACGCAGGCGCTTCCCCATCCTAAAGGATGATGTGCACCAGACCCAACAATCAATACTTAACTCTTACAACTCCTCCCACCCCCCGCCTCACAAAATCCAACATCACACTGTTCCTCCTCCTACCCCTCACCCTGTCACCTCCCAGCAAAGCCTTCCCACTCAGCTCAGCCACACCCAGTGCAGACAACCGAACCCTCATCAATTCTCTCTCCTCTACATGTCTCTCACACCTAAGCAGAAAATGTCCCACAGTCTCAGGCACCCCACACATCGCACAATCCCTCGACTCACGCTTCCCCACTCGAAACAGACAGTCATTCAGTCCCACATGTCCTATCCTCAACCGATTCAGCATCACCTCCCCCCTCCTCCATTCCAGATTCCCCGTATCCACCTTCACCGAAACTTTCCCACGAATACCAAACATCCATCTGCCCTTCACCCCACTCGCCCACCTCTCCTGCCACTCATCCATGACCCGTCTCACCACCACGTGATCCCAAACATGTGACCTGGCACGAGCCAGTGCTGACGTCACAACATCTCATGCCACGGGTAAAGACAAATAAATGATTAACATTTAAGATAGCATGTGTTACAACAACTGCTAACGCTCACACTGACCTCTGGTGTCATATTGAAACACAGATATATACATTCTTAGTTAGCTATACTACTGTACACAATACCTACAAGGGAGCATTACCAGGGGTTGGGTGGTTACATTCTTTGTCTCCTGAGGAGTGGTGCTAACTCCCTTTACGGCTTACAGCTCTGGCCAACATTGATGTCAAGCTGTTGTACAGGGCGTACTTTATGCGCAACTCGCTTTGGCGGTGTCACTGCATTACCAACATACCTCTTTGGTCTTGTATACACTCGGAAACATATATACATTAGGGTGTAACACACCTATGGGGCTTTGTTGCTACAGCCTTTATTAGTCCAATATGGCCCCACTGGCTGGAAAAGCTGCACCGGGGATACTGGGACCACATCAGCAGGTCTTCTGTGTCAGCTCGCCCATGATGGAAAGCGCTCCACTAGCCGTCAAAGCCAGCAGGTCTGTGGCCTGTCTGCTGTAGGGTGGACCTCCAGCGGGCCTGGGTGGTCTTTGTCCCTTGTGGCAGACCGTAGTATGGAGTCTCTCGGTCCTCTCTCTCACCATGCGGATAAGGGTAAGGGGAGGACACCTTCCTGGCATCGCTCACCAGGTTAGGAGCCGTTGAGTGGCAGCGGGCAGAGCCATGCCCAGGTTCCCACTTCAGGCGGGAGTTATTACTTGGTACGACCATGGCGACAGGCCCTTCCTGTTGAGGCTCCCTCTGCTTGAGTTGGCGCGTACAGTAACCGAGGCTGCGCACTGCTCAGCTTTTCCCTCTGCTTGTAACCTTGAACTTCTGTTGGTATGGCGGCGGCAAGGCTCCCCCGGTCAGGAGTTCTTCCTGGCTTGCCTTGCCTTGCTGCACGAGCTCTCTCTTTGGGGAGAGCAGCAGCTTGACTGAGGCTGTTGTCCACTTGTGGCCTCCCGCCCCAGGTGGGAGTTCTTTCTGGTTTGCCTTAGGTGTACTGCCACTGCAGTGGTGGAGCTTGCTGCACCGATCTCTGGTGTTGGTGGTGGCGGGGACGTTCCCCAATGCATGACCAACTCCTGACCCGTCGACCGCAAGGATTTGCAGAGTCACTGTGGTGGCTTACGGGAAGCCGTGGTGGCGCCAGTTGTTGCAGCGCTATTCATCTCTCCCAGGCAGGTGCTGACGGCAGCCTGTTTGGTCCAGGATCACCTTTGTGCTCACCTTCTGCCTGACCGCATGAGCACTCTACTCGGTGAGAGCCGTGGTCATGCCAGCGTCGTGGCAGGGTCTTGTGGTGCTTGGGTGCAGGATGGACAGAGATCCATGTAGTGCCACCTGTGGGCTCCTTTCCAGGCGGGGGAGTTCCCTTGTTGTTTTGATGATGAGGTGCAGGATGGGCAGCGGTCCAGGTCGTTCCATCTGCTGACTCCCTTCCAGGCGGGAGTGTTCCCTGACTGTCATGGGCTCTGGGGTACAGCCTCTGCGGCAACAGTTCTTGCCATGTTGCTTTTCGCCCATTGTCTGTTGGGGACGTTTCCCAATGTACAATCTGCTCCTGGCCCGTTGCTCGCAAGGATAGGCAGGTTCACAGTGGTGGCTTCCTGCAAAAGCCAATGCCCCGTCGGGTCTTGCCAAGACCCCCTTCTCCTCCCAGGCCTCTCCCCCAGTCAGGAGTTGCTTTAGGCAGCACACCTCTCTCCTCCCCCCCATGCCCCCAGGCGGGAGTGCCTTTTTTGAGGCAGTGCACCTCTCCCCCTGACGGGACTGCTTGTTTCCAGTGTCCAGTGGGCCAGGGTGTTCCTCTGGCTGTTGCCTCAGACAGGGGCCTGTAGCGCTGTCGCGGCGAGGGCCGCTTATTCTCCCCCAGGCAGGACTACTAACAGTTATTGTAGCGGCATGGGCCTCTTGCTCTCCCCCAGGCAGGAGTACCTGATGTCCATGTGGCGGCATAGGCCACCTGCACTCCCCCAGGCATGGGTACATGTTGTTCATGTGGTGGCATGAGCCACTTGTTCTCCCATATGTGAAAGATTGTCGTATTACTGGAGCAGCATTGGCTGCTCTTCTCCCCCAGGCAGGAGTTTGCAGATAAACTGTTGGGGCACGAGCCGCTGTCCTCCACCAGGCAGGAGTGTGTCCTTTTGGAGGAGCAGTGCTGGCTGCTCCTCCCTCAGGCAGGAGTATTCAGAGTCCATGCGGCAGCATGTGCTGCCTGCTCTCCCCCAGGCAGGAGTATTACAGCCAATGTATCCGGACCATATGCAATGGGGATGCTGCTCCTTCCTATGTCGTGTCCCCTCCCATGCGGGAGACTTACTTGCCACTGTTTTTTCGTAGCGGCATGGCCGCTTCTTGTTCCCCCCCCCATGCAGGAGACTTATAGGCTTTTCCATGTTGGCGGAGAGAGCATGCCACATTCACTCTCCTCCAGATGGGGGAGAGTCATTTTTCCTCTCAGCGGCACCAACAGGGGCTGCACCACGTGCGCTTCCTCCCCGGACAGGAGACTTGCCTGATCATTTTTATTTCTCATTGGCAGCGTGCGCGCTGCACCCTTCTTGAGGCGGGAAGTCTCCACTGCAGGCCGCAGTGTCGGCGGGAGATTCAAAGTTTTGTTGCGACGGCTTGCCGCTGGTGCCACTCCCGCACCTCGTTTCCCCCTACATGAGGGGTTATTGCCTTTACTGCGGTTCCGGGCCGCTCAGTCCCCCTAGTGGCAGCTTACCACTTGCCGGTGACGGTGGGGCGGGGCCTGCACCGTGCTCCATCCCTCCAGGAGCAGCGACGCGCAGCAGTTCCTCCCACGCCATGTTGGGCTCCACTGGTCAGGAGCCTTGGGGGCAGCAGATCTCCCCTATCTCTGCTGGCGGCTCCCCCGGCCACGCCAACAGGGCTCGCCGGCCCTACATGTCCTATTGGGCTCCCTGTGTGGGAGCGCACTGCTCCACAGCGGTGTGGGAGCAGGCTGGGTCCTTATTGGGATCAGCACAAAGCCGATCGCTTCCTCATCACCAGTTGTTACGGGGAGCCGGGGTCTCCGGCCCCCATCATGATGGTTGTGCCCCTCAAACATGTGACCTGGCACGAGTCAGTGCTGATGTCACCATACATGGCTTTGTCTCATGGGGAAGACACAACTTGTGAGCTAGGTTCCTCGTCCACACCAGCATGGTGTTGCCGACCCTCACCGGGCCATCTCCGAGCCATCGCCGGGCAGTTTTGTGCTCGTTGACCCACTCATGATGCTCTCTCCACCTTCCTGTATTGGGTTTCTCCAGACATCTTGAGTGATGCTCCGGGATGAGCGAGGAGACCTTGCACCCAAAGAAGGCCTCAGCAAGTGGCATCCCAGTGGAAGAATGGAGGGCCGGCCTGTATGCCATGAGGAATGAAGTGAGCGTGAGGTCGAGGAGGTGGGGAGGGGTGCGGTGGTCTTGCTGCTTGCGGGCCAGGCCAGGGTGCTCGGCACATCCTGGCAAAGTGGTTGGGCCTCCCGCACAGTATGTCCATTTTGGCTTACTGCACAAAAACCCAGACTCATTTAAAAGTGGAAAAGGTTGCTTTAATGTGACAGGCCAAAGCTTACAATTAAACACTTACCTGGCTCCATGGCCTTACAACTAAAGAACTATTTTAAACAATCAACTAACTAATTGAACATTTTCATTTTCCCCCAACAATGAAATAATTAAATAACCATGTCCTCCTTAAGTATCCCTTGGACCCTACCGTCTCCTTACCCCTTTTCCAGGCGTCCCGCTTTCTCCCCGGGGCCATGCCCCTCCAGGCTCAATACCTGTTCCCCCGGGGTGGCCCGCTTGTGCAAACAGCACCACCCCATCCTTTCCCGTGCCATTCCTCCATTGTGCTTCCGTCCCCCCCCATCTAAAGGGACCATGCCCCCGGCAAAATAGAACCACTTCAGACCCATCAGACTCCCCTCAACACCAATCTCCCCCTTTCTATGACCTGCAGCCAGTCTAGCCTGCCACATCAGCAACAGCAATTTTACAATAAAACTTCACTAGTGCCCCAGACCTGTCACACAAAACTACCAAACAATGGCTCCTTTACTGACACCAAAACAGCCCGTAAAATTTGTTCTGCCATGAACAGAAAAAACCCTGAAAAAACACAAGTGCAATGGTCCCCCCCTTACTGAAACCCGTTGACAAACTTAACAAAAAAAAGGTGTGGGAGGGCGGGACAATCTCAAAGTCCAACCGTCACCTGACTCCCGAACCTTCCATCGCCCCTTAAATACCCCATGACGCTCTCTCCCACCATGGCCACTCGCTGGCCGTGTGCAGCACCAAAATAATCCCCAGGGGGAAACGCTTCGAGTTCCTCCCGGGGCCCCCCTTTTGGCTTACTGCACAAAAACCCAGACTCATTTAAAAGTGGAAAAGGTCGCTTTAATGTGACAGGCCAAGGCTTACAATTAAACGTTTACCTGTCTCCATGGCCTTACAACTAAAGAACTATTTTAAATAATCAACTAACTAATTAAACATTTTCATTTTCCCCCAACAATTAAATAATTAAATAACCATTTCCTCCTTAAGTATCCCTTGGGCCTTACTGTCTCCTTACCCCTTTTCCAGGCATCCCGCTTTCTCCCCGGGGCCATGCCCCTCCAGGCTCAATACCTGTTCCCCAGGGGTGGCCCGCTTGTGCAAACAGCACCACCCCATCCTTTCCCGTGCCATTCCCCCATTGTGCTTCCCTCCCCCCCATCTAAAGGGTCCATGCCCCCAGCACCAGAAAAACCCTCCCCCGAGGTGTTCTTTCTGCCCCACCCCCCACACCAGTTCTCTTTATCTCCTACTCCTTAACCAATCCCCCAGCTAAGAACCCAAATCCGCCAGATAATGATTATTCCCAAACATTGACAAGTGTACAGCATCCTCTCTAAAGATCATGAATCCCTCATAGACAATTTCCTTATGGTCCATAACCTGTACCGCCACCGAGGCGCAAAACTTTACCATCTCTCTGTTTATACCTTTCCTAGCCCGCTCAATCGCTCCCTCACTTCTCGCTCCCCTCCAAACTCTCCGAGGCAACAATTTAGTCCACACTACAGCTGCGTTAGGCCACATTTCACGAACCCATATTAAGTCCCTTTTCATTTTCCTGAGAAGAGCCACCCCCCGTATCCCTTACCAGGTCATTTTCCCCAGCATGAATAATGACTGCCTCTGGAGCCCCATAACGTTCCCTCAAACCAGCCAACATAGGTAGCAACTGATCCCACCGCAGAGCCCCTAACCCATACCATCTCACCACCACATCCTTATAGCTGCAACCCAATTGCCTGCCAAGAGCCCTTTTCTCTGCTTCTTTCCTGGCCCACTTAACAATAGAGTGGCTGACAATCCATAACTGCGACAAATCCCCCTCCTTTTGCACAGCATCTGAAAAAGAAATTACAAAATCACTTATAAATTAAAACATCCTGACAAAAACATTCTCCAAAAGGACCTCTGACACCTTCCTTCACAATTGTCCTTTACCAAAATCCCTGATGTACCCCTTATATCTCCCAGACCTCCAACGCCCCAAACTTTTCACCTTATCCTCTGAAAAACCCACCCTACTACCTTCAGATGCTGCACCCATCCTGTAAGAATGTGTCCCAAAATCCTCTGCCTTCTCCCCTACCGCCACCATAGCCGTTCGCAACACCCCCAGAACTTGGGCCGCTGAAACCGGCGCCCCATCCACATGCTGGAAAACGAAACCTGTCCTGTCCCCACAACACTCTTTCCACAATCTGCCCGCTTGAACCGGGCATAAAATATTGCTCCCTTTACCCAGCAAAACCCAAGAGCCCTTCCCTTTTTGATCCGTCTTTGACCATCTTATCTTGATGTCCAAACCTGAATCTGTAATCTGAACATCTTCCCATTGCAATCCTCCCAACCCGTCTTTTCCCCCCACCAACTCAGAAACCCGAAAAGCTCCAAAGAATAACCAAGTAAAACAAGTCACAAACAGCTCACTTTCCCATACCGACCAGCAAACCCCCCCCCCCAAATCCTTATTCAACCTCTTTAACAATTCTGCCGATATCGGTCTTCTCTTATCCTTCTCCCTCTTACTCTCTCTTGCCCATCCTTCTAACATCCTGCTCACCATTTCCCCACCGCTCGGCTGAAAACCCCAAAACCATTTCCCATAGAAAGCAATCCCAGCCAGCTTCCCCGCAATAGTTGCCCTAGACAAGGCCCTGTCCATGCACCTCAAGAGAAAGTTCATGACATCATCCCTCCTTCGCTCCTCTGCATCCCAACTACCCTTCCAGCTACAGACTCCCCTCCCTAGAAAATGCTCCCAAGCCCTCCTGTATGACTCCTTAGATGCCGAGGCCAGTGACCCCTCCACCAAAGCAAGCGCTCTCAGCTTCCTATCTTCCACAGCTCCTCCGGAATCTGCTGTCCTTCCTGATCCGCATCTGGAGCCAATCCACAGAATCTCTGCCATTGAAAACGCGATAATGCATCAGCGATGCCATTATCCTTCCCTGGCACGTGAGTTGCCTTGAACATCACTTTCAATTCCATTGAACGCAGAACAAATTCTCTCATCAGCCTTGCCACCCTCAGATCCCTTGCTGACTGCCTGTTCACTACATGAACCACGCATTTGTTGTCAATGTTGAAATTCACTTTCTTATTCTGCAAATCCTTCCCCCACAATTCCAATGCCACCAGCAAAGGGAAAAATTCAAGAAATGCTATACTCCTTCCTTCCTTCAACCACTGCGATGGCCACTTCTCCGCACACCACTTTCCTTCCCAGAAAACACCAAAACCTCCAGCCCCCGCTGCATCAGAAAATATGTGCACCTCCCATGTCATCGGGTCTCCCTGCAACCACATTGACACTCTGTTGAAGCTTTTCAAAAAACGCAGCCAAATTCTGCAATCCTCCCGCACTGCACCCGATATTCTTATTCGATGCTGTGGGCACTTCGCTCCTGCCATAGACCTCAACATGTTCCTACAAAAAGTCCGCCCAGGGGCCACAACTTTGCATGCAAAATTCAAATGCCCCACCAATCTCTGCATTTCAACCAGCATAATTTTCTTGGCCCGTACAGCTATCTCCAGCAGTTCTACCAATTTGCTCACCTTGTCGTGTGGCAAGCGTGAGGTCATGGCCACTGAATGTCAACACCACTGCTGGACCTTCTGTTTTGTCCTCCGCTAGAGGCACCCCCAACTCACCCATCAACTCCTGAAACAACTTTAGCATTTCTTTGCACTCACTCTCTCTTTCTGCCCCGCTAATGAACAGAAAATCATCCAGGTAATGCAAAACACTCTCCCATCCCGAGCTAAATGAGAAAGCCCACTGTAAAAAGGAACTGAACCGTTCAAACAAAGCACAGGAAATTGGGCATCCCATTGGCAAGGCTTTGTCTATGTATATGCGGTCCTCAAATTGCAGACCTAACAGCCAAAAATCCTCCGGGTTCACCGGCAACAACCTGAAAGCCGCCTTAATGTCACATTTTGCCATGAAGGCACCTCGCCCTTCTTTCCTCACCAACTCCACCGCCTGGTCCACACTTGCATATACAAGCCCACATTCTTCCGCTGCAATAAAATCATTGACCGACATGCCCTCGGGCCATGACAAATGGTGTATCAATCTGAACTCTCCTGGGGCTTTCTTGGGCACCACCCCCAGTGGGGATATAACTAAGTCACCCGACAGGTACTCAAATGGACCTACCATCCTACCTGCCGCAATTTCCTTACCCAATTTCCGTCTTACCACCTCAAAATTTTCTTTGGCTGACTTCAAATTTTCCGCCCACCGGCGAACTCTTGGGCCCTGGTACCCTAGTTTGAAACCTTGGCAAAACCCCTCACTCAAAATCTTAGCCCCTTCCCTGTCCGGATAAAATTGCAACAATTTCTGCAGCACCTCCACTTTAATTGGAGTAAAAGCTTTTTCCCACAGCCCCTCTACCGGATCCTCTCCCCCTCCCCCTGTCTCCTTGCTGGAAACACTGCATGATAGGGTGTTTTCCTCCACATTTGCTACACTTATGCCTGACCCTACATAAGTTCCTTGCGCAGCCGTCTTTATTAAATGCCCAACACGCTGCTATGGACTGTCCCCTGCCTCCTCCTCCCGCCCCCTCATGGGCGGGGCGACCAAGAAAGGGCCTGTAAGGCACAGGCAGCCCACTTGCTGTGTGCAATGTCGGGGCAGGCCTCGTTGGAGCCATCCATTGCAGCCAAAGATCCATGTCTATCTCCCCCAAACAGCCTGACTGTCCTCTGCCAATCTTGCTCTGAATTCTTCATCTCAGCGAACCCAGGCAAAACCTTCAAAACCCGTGAAAGCCTTCCTAATCACGTCCATATATTTAAGGAGAGGCACGCAACGCTCTGGAAATTTCTCACAATATACACTGCATAAATGATAAATGCTGACGTCCAATTCTCAATCGTCACTGGGACCCTTGGGCGCAAAGCCAATTCCCTCTCCTCTTCCTTAGACCCTTCCTTGGCTCTTACTTCCCTATGCAGTAGCTTAAAAATATCTACAAATTCCCCCGCCTGAATCTTTTCTTTGGTCGCTGCCATCAAGTGCGCCCCAAAAGGTTTTGTGATACCCATATACGGCAATTTTTTCTCTTTACCTTTCCCTTCCACATCTTTTTCTTTTGCAACTTGCACCTCGGGCACCAATGGCTCTGATGCCTTATCCGTCTGAACCTCCACTGAGCAAATGCCCTTATCATCCCCCAAGGCTCCAATGGCCTGTATTCCAACTTCTTTCCTTACCCTTTGCAGTCCAGACCCTTCATTTCTCATCCCCTTTCTCGTGTCCCCCCTCTGCCATGCAGGTGACCATTCCCTTTCACGCTCACCTCTTTCCACACATCCCGTCTGCGGTCTGACGTCCACACCAATGCTCCTCATCTCTTTCCTGAGTGGGCTCCTACTGCGGGGAGAAAAATTGTCAGCAGGCTCCCCCAGCCAATTGCTCCCCCGACCTCTTTCCCTCTGACCACCCTAAACCCGTCTGCCCCAATCATCTCTCAAACTTCTTCTCTCAATCCCCCTTTCCCTTCCCGCCCTATGACCTTCTTCCTCCCACTGCCCCAAATAATCCTCCAATCCAGCTTCATCACCCCTTAAATACCATTGTGGATGCAAGCTCATGCCCGAGTTGAGTCGATCTTCTTCCTGCAAGCCCGGGGCGTCTGCCCCGCCACTCCTTTGACGTCTTCTCGGCGGGGCCGCGGTAACCCCTATCTGGTCCTCTTCTCTCGGTCGAGGCGTGGAGTCCTCCACCCTGTAAACCTCATCGCTAGGGGCCGTGCTCACCCTCTAGGCCAGTGGTATTCAAACTGTGGGTCGCGACCCCCTAGGGGTCCGCGGGTGCATCCCAGGGGGGCCCTGAGAGCTCAGCATGAAAAAAGATTTTTATTTATTTATTTATTTATTTTTTTTAGATTGGAAGAAATGGGCAGGGGTGGCCCACATGGGCGGGCTGAAGCATGAAACTGTCTCGGGCAACAATGAAAAAGTGGCCCACAGTTGTAAATGGATATTCATTCCTTTAGTCACAGACTGGGCCTCATTACTACTATGGCGGACCAGTAACAACGGTGCTGGTAAGCTACCGGCACCGTTGCTACCGTTCCGCCATAGTAAGAGTTGTGCTCGTGGGTGCTTGACAGCCCCCGCCAGGTCTGACCTCAGCTCGTCGGATGCACCAGCACCGTTATTAACGGTGCCGGTGCATCCGAGCTCCCCATTCCCATTTGAGCGATATGGGGCTCAAATGGGAATGGGGATCTACCGGCACTTTCGAAAGGGCAATTATCATGTCCGCCTAACTCGACATGACCTAGTAATTGCCCATTCGCGGGTGCCAGACCCGGATGCAACTCCAGTGGCAGCCGTGCCGGTTTTACCGGCACAGCTACCGCCAGAGTAGTTATGAAGCCCACTGTTTCAATAGTACCCAAAGGGGTGCTTTGTGTTAAAATGTAAGTAAATTGTGATATATTCAGCAACAATGGTCAACATTACTAACTGCATAGTTAAGTAACTCATCAAAATTGTCCACATTGGCCAAAATGGTGGCCCATTTTGATTGGCCCAAACTAGCATTTTACATTTTTGGTACAGGCATTGCCCTATAGGCCTGTCCGAGCCTGGCGGCTCATCCATAATGGCAAGAGGCGCCCACCCAGTGGCCCCTCACCCATTATGGAGGAGCTAAGGAGCCAGCCCAGTGAAACAGTGAGCACTCCCTCAGCTGCTTTATCCAGCTAATGGAGTGCTCCTGGGCTGGCTGAACTGTCAAAGGGAAACACTGTTTCCCTTTGACAGTTCAGTTAAGTTCCCCAGCCGCACATGCTCACTGAGCCATGCAAGTGCTGGGGCGTTTTTGCTTCGCCAGCATTGCATAGCTCATTGGAAATGCTGGCTGGGGCACTGCATGTCTGTATGTCCGAGGGGGAGCTCCTGCGCCTCCTCGCACATACGGACAGAGCAGCTGGAGCAGGCCGTTTCAGCACCCACACACAGGCCAATGCAGAAGGTACGTTTATGTTCATTGTTTTTATTTAAACATGTGTATGGATGCGTTATGAGTGAGTGTATGGTGATGGATGCTCATGTGAATGATAGAGTGATTGCTGTATGAATGTGCAGCGCCTTGCATATACACATAATCATGTTCATTGTGTTAGGACCAGTGGGGCCCAGGGGACAGGGATGGTATCTTTTTACCGGACATCTATCATTCAAAACCCTCTGCCTTGTCCACAAGGCTTTCTGGGGCCTGGGTCGAAAATACCTTCAGCTATTCCTCCGCAAATACCTCCCCTTTCGAGCTCTTCACTCCTCTACCTCCAACTCCCTCAGGGTCAGTCGTTTATCAAAGAAACGAGCTGGGGGTAGATCTGCGTCTTCGGCTGGGGCCTCCCTCTGGAACAGCGCCCTGCCACTCTAAAACTTGAGGAGAACCATCTTTCTTCCTGCACTTATCAGACCTACCCTGTCTGCTGCCTTAAACGTAGCACTTGCAAATTGCTGGCTGCACTACCACTGTTTGTTGCCTTTATTATTTATTTATTGTTATTTATCTGTTTCTCCTCTGCTTCGCACTTTCCACTTCTCCCCCCTTCCATGCACTTTTCCCCTCACACTTGCGCGTTCTCAATGTCACTGGGCCTAGTAAGATCGCTGTTTTATTCTCCTCTGTTCCCCTCCCTTGCCTTGTCACGCTCTGAAACACTTGTGTACGAGCGCGATAGAAATAAAATATCAATGCCTGCCCCCTGGACTCCCAGCAACAATTGCAAACTGTTTGGCTATTTACCCATTTTTTGTTAAAAGTATGCTCTACAATGCAACATTTTAACCTATTATTTAAAAAAGAATTCACAGGGGGAAACCCCCCCGAACCTCCCCTTAATGCCCCTCCACTTAAAAAAGATTCACCAGCCGCCACTGGCCCTCAGACTGTGTTGGGAACGGGATGGGGGAACCGAGGGACTATGGTGGGAGCACAATGGGCGGGAACCATGGGATAGTGATGGGAGCAGAGTGGGGAGAGCCCTGGGTGTGTGATGGGGTGGGGAGAGACCAGCGACTGGGTAGGAGTGGGATGAGGGAGCCCAGCGACTTTGATGGGAGCAGGTGACGGCGCGCAATATATACTGTCCATTTGGCATTTCTGGGGGGTCCCGACCTGCCCAAATTTTGCTCAGGGGGGCCCTGGCCAAAAAAGATTGAAGACCACTGCTCTAGGCTCTCCATGTGCTGACCGAGGAGGGGCCGTACTAAAACCCTCTACCTCCACCTGAACGGCAGAGGCTGCGCAGCACCCTCCGCCCTCCCTCCTCCTAAGCGAGGGGGTCGTTCCGCGCCCCACTCTAACCTCCTCAATTGAAGGGGACCTCTCTCTCCTTCTCCCACCTGCACTCTTACGCAGGCATTTCCCTCCTTCTCCCCTCTGTCCCGCTACCCCTTTTTGTGCCCCAACACTGTCCCCACCGCTATTCCCTTGATCCACCTCTTTTTGAGCACTCACAACCTCTCCTCTTCTATCATTGACTTCCTCCCTCTCTGGCTCCCCACCCGAAATCATTTCCCACGCAGACGCCCTCCTATCTATCTCCCTCCTCAACTTCCTGCCCCTAGATTCCCAAACCTTCCCTCTCCCCGCCGCGGGGGTGCACGCCACCACTGCCGCGAGAGCCTCATCTGCCGCATCTCTACGTTGCGGCCTGCCATCTTCTAGCACCACCTCACCCATGACCTCCATCACCGCCCCTTCCAGCTGGGCCTTAGATGCCCTGCTAATAATTTCCAAAGCTTCCCTCAAAGCTCTAGCATCCACCAAACCCGGCTTACTAGCACCCTGTCCTGCCATTGTGCACTAATATTCTTAATGTGCACTAATTATTATGCCCCTTCAGCTAACTAGCTAAGGCCCCGAGCCAGCACCTACCCGTGGACCTAATAATAGGAAAAATGGAAACAAAAAGAAAAATTAGCACTACAACGATAAAATTACTGGCGAGGAAAAAATACTGAAATTAAGAGATATAATATATAAATAATTATTAACCTAAAACTATTTTTTTTTTTGAAAAACCACTCTTAATAATCTCCAATTTCCCTAAAAAAAACCACAATTATCAAATTGATAATGCAGGAAAAATACACCCCAAAAACCAGAAAAAACCCACCTAAAAATAGGACCAAAGAACTTGTCAAACTGTCTCCTATAGAATTGAAAGCTTAACCGAAAAACACAAAATATATATATATTTTTTTATATATTACCCCCAAAATTACCCAAACAGATAAGACCCTATTCTAAACCCACAATCACCCAAATCAAGCCAAAGAAAACCCAAAAAACTGGGCTCACAGGCTAGAATTGTTCACCCAAAACGAACGTATACATAGCGTCGTGCTGGGAAAACAGAATTAAACTAAACAAAACGGGCCCTTTAAGAAAAACCGCC
Source organism: Ambystoma mexicanum (assembly GCF_040938575.1). Taxonomy (NCBI): domain Eukaryota; kingdom Metazoa; phylum Chordata; class Amphibia; order Caudata; family Ambystomatidae; genus Ambystoma; species Ambystoma mexicanum. Next base: position 255,051,738 of record NC_090934.1, on the reverse strand, counting down.
CTGCCCCCTAAGTTAGAGGACAGAACCGAGCTGCCGTAAAAGTAAAAGAGGAGCGGGACCTCGATGTAGGAAAATAAATACTACCCTTCCCCAGTGCCAATCGAAACCTTGTAGAAGTCCCTAAATTAACCCAGTTCCCTCTTCAAACTAATAAAAGAAGGCATCAGCGAGCCGCCCGCCAGAAAAAGCAATGCTCGTAGAACGGCGTCACTCCCTCCCCCCAACGCGCACAGAGAAACCCACGACCGATAGGGGCGGACGCGGCCGACTAACGTGCTCTGCCCGTAAACAAAAGACCCGCTACCCAAAAACTAGGGAAAAACGAAAGGAAGAAAAAACCCCTACACCCTCTGAACGAACGGGGCCACCGACAGAGAAAATACCGGTAAGTGGGGGTACCTTATGTACGGTACCCCCGGCTAAGAAAACACTTGTAATGTAAAATAATATATACATAAATACAAAATGATAAAGCAAACTAAACCTAACCTCCCCCACTACCACGCTCTAAATCCCCTCACCTAAACTACCTCACTGCACCAATCAAAAACACAGCTATCAATGGAAGCCTTGGAAGCAGGCAACAGGGCAATCTCAAAGACCAACCGTCGCCTGACTCCGAACATTCCATCACCCCTTAAGTACCCCATGACGCTCTCTCCCACCACGGCCACTCGCTGGCCGTGTGCAGCACCAAAATAATCCCCTGGGGGAAATGCTTTGCGTTCCCCCCCCCCCGGGGCACCCCTTCCCTGGGCATTCCCGTTCATGCAGGGTCGGCATCCCGCAGTTGTCACATGGCTTTTTCTCCACTGCTTCAGTGGGTGCTGCAGACCTCCTCGACCCTCGAGGGTCGACCCCCAGCCCTTGGCACACCACCGGCCATCATGGTGCGTTCCGTCTCGACCCACCCAACCTTTGAGGCCTCTTCCATCTGTGCCGCACGGGACGACGTTAGCTCCCGTGCTCTGCCCAGCTCCAAGTTCTGCTGCAGAGGGATGTCGGGTTCTTTAAGATGTTGTCACTGAAGGGCATTTGGTGCACAGTGTTGGATTATCTGGGTGCGGATTTCATCCGTTTCGTCAGCGAGATGGTAGGGCATTGCCAGGCGCCGCAGCCACACAGTGTCCGGGTGGCGGAGCATCCCTGCCCTGCTCGTGGAGGGACCTCCCATTTATTACATGCAACACGTGGGTCATCACATGACACTGTGATGGCCCACATCATAACAGTTACGTTTCTAGTTCAATATCTTCTAAAATAAGATACAGAGCGAGTTAACTGCTTCATTTCTAATCTCTTCCCTTTCTCTAATAGTCGACTCTTCCTGATTTCTCATTCCTCCCCTTGTCGTCATTTTTCCACCCGCCCTCTATGTGCAAAATAGGAAGAGGACATAACATCCCTCCTTACATAAATGAAAAGTTATTATCCATGACGATGGATGCATTCTTGAACATGGGAGTCTGAACCAAACAATGTGGTTCAGGGTTTTTCCATCCCTGAGCAATTTTTTGTACAACGGGTTCAAATGGTGCACTTCACAGTTTTTTCTGTGAAAAAGTGGGTAAGCCGCATGGTTTACAATTGGTTTTGCATGGTAGCACATGAAAAAACCCAATAGATGCAAGTCACCATCAGTGCACAGGACTATTTTCCAAACACATTTTCATGATGCCTTTGCCCACAACATATGCCAGTATATACAACATTTTCGTGCTGGCTATGCCCATGCAGGCTGCACCAACATATACCAGTCTTACAATATAAGTACCCACAGACAGTAAAAAATGTCTTGGCACAGAAAGAAAATAAATCCAGACTAGCTATACCAAGATAGGTCTGTGTACCACATAATCACACTCATGGTTGTTTTTACCCTTGATGCAAAGTAGAAAAGTGGCTTGACACAAAAAGTATATCTGGCCGGACTGGAGGCACCAATTCTAGCCAGATAATAACACTCATTATGCTTGCTTTACCCTAGACGCCAAGTATAAAGTAACTAATGCCATGCCACAGTAAGAAAGTAAAATGCACACTGACACCATAGTAATTGTGCATCAAGGGTAAAGCAAACATGAGTGTTATTTACACTGTTCTACATTCACTGTATGTTATGTTATCGATTGTGTACAAAAAGTACAGCGCAACATACGCCCAGGGACATCTTGGTGCTAAAAAGACAGGACAGCAAACAAGAACAACCAAGAGCACCTTTTAAATAAAAGCAGGGTCTTCAAAGAGCGGCGAAATGACAAATGGCCTAAAGCAGACTGCAGCACCAACGGAAGGGCGTTCCAAAGCTTTACAGCAGCAACTGAAAAAGCTTGCTCACCGATCCGGGAGACAGAGCATTGGTATCCACCGACCTAGTTCTTGTAATGGTAATGGCAATGTTTATTTGTAAAGTGCCTACACACTAGGCAAGTGTTTCAAAGCGCTCAAGGAGGTTGGGAACATGGGGAAAAAACAACAGTCGTTCAGAGCCCTTGAAATTCTGAAATGATAATAGTCGGCACAGGCAGAGTAATTGCATATAATACAATTAACAGTTGAGACAACAGCAATAGGTTGACAACGATTCTGCAGTTTTTCCAAGTGCAATTAAGCAGTGAAGACAGGGGGGAACAGACAGACAATCTTGAGACAAGGTGCATTTGGATTGTGCAAGTGCACAGATGGTTACAGGGGAGTGGAGACACGTCCTAGGAGTGGGGGGGTCCAAGTGCACCCAGTCGGGGAAGACTGGGTAAGTGCAGAGAGAGCCACTCTCTTCGGTTATTTCTCAAGTGCGGTGATGGTGAGGTGAGTGCAGGGCCCGGAGACCAGTGCGAGAGAACTGGCAGGGGTGCCAGGGACCTGTGAGACCCTGAGGTGCACCAGGTGGCCAGTCAGAAAGCTGTATGAAAAAGGAGGGAGAGAGGGAAAGAGTAGAGCGATAGGTTAGCAAGGTAGAGGGAGAGAGAAGGAAGAGAAGAGGAAAGTCTTGAGGAGTTTCCCGAACTAAAGGAGATCAGGCTCAAGACAGAGGGCGGCAGGGAGGCTATTCCAGAGGGAGACCCCTACTGAGGATAAAGATCTCCCTCCAAATCTCTGCTTGGAGAACCAGCTCACTCGCAGAAGGTTGGAGGTAGATGAGCGGACGGCTCGGGAGGGACCGTATTTAGTTTACTTTACTTTAATTGACTTATAACGCGCAACGAAGGGCCCGTAGGCTTAAGTGCGCACGTGACTCAAACATGGACTAACAAACAGAAATATCATTGTGCATACAAGACACCTAATGAAAACAGACCAGCTAAAAAGATATTTAAGAGAATAACAGTGTTTATTTTTTTTCTAAAAACCTCAGTATACTTTATTTCTCGGAGGTCAGGCGGAAGGGCATTCCAAGCCCTTGGTGCCGCATTCACAAAAACTCCTTTCATAGCTTTATTACTGTTACATCTAGGAGACAACAGCTGATCGGAATTATTCGATCTGAGGTTGTCTTGTGTTAGCTTTCTCAATTAGCAGATCCTGTGGGTAAGACATCATCCTTGCCCTACAACATTTGTGTGTGATCAGCAAAAAGCGAAACACTAGTCAAGCTTCCACTGGGAGCCAACACAGACTCCATCTGGCCTCAGAGACATGGTCTCTCCAGGCAAAGCCAGTGACTAACCACACTGTTTTGGATCACCTGTAGGTGGTTACAATCCGACTTTGTGATGCCATACAAAAGACTACAACAGTAATCAATTTTAGATCCTACTATGGTCCTGGCAATAGTTTCTGCATTAGTTTGGGAGATAAATGTGTGGGATGGACTAACAGTTTTATTATAATAAGCAGAGGACGAAACCAAACTGCTAACATGCACCTTCATATTCACGTGCTGGTCAAGGATAGTACCTAGCGTCTTAACTTTCTTTTTTGTAGGAATTATAGTATCCGCAAAAAATAATCATAGGCAGATCCTAGTTATCTTTACCATATTTGGAGTGCAAACCACCATTAGTTCAGTCTGATCTTTTTTAATAGCAAGACCGTTCTGCAACATCCAGTTTTGGATAAGATTGAACACTCTATTAAGAAGAATGTCACCATCTTCATGTGAACCAGTCAGAGGGATGGCACATTGTGTGTCATCAGCATAGTTTGTAAAGGCCACACCATTCTGTTCCAGAAGAGCAAAGAAGGGGACCGTAAAACTATTGTAAAGGGCGGGAGAGATACAAGCACCCTAGGGGATGCCATATTCATGAATCACAGGTAGTGCTTCTGCCTCTCCACAATATACTCGACATTCTCTATTGCTTAGAAATGACGATATCCATAATGCCGCTTCAACCCAAAAAGTGCCACCTCCCTCAACCTGGTAACCAAGATGGAATGATCCACCAGGTCGAAGGCCACAGAAGGATCCAGCAACATGAGAAGAGAGGCTTTCCATTATCATGTCATCAATAAGCCTGGACGTCAGCTCCAATAGTGCTGTCCCGGTTCTGTAACCATGTCTGTAGCCGGACGGATGTTTATTGAGAATTGGGTATTTGTTTAAATGCACATAGATTTCAGTATAGGCCACACGGTGCAGAATCTTTAACAGAAAAGACACAATGGTGATGGATCGATAATTTAAAGGCATTTTAGGACATAGAGCCTCATTACACGGTAGGCGGTAAGGGTTAACGGTCACCGGTAATGGTACCAGTGACCGTTAACCCTTACCGCCTTACTACGAGGTCCCTTTGCGGGTTGGTACTTTAACGCCTGCTCTTTAGCAGGTGTTAAAACCCAACCCGCAAAGGGACCAGGGTGCTAATTACGGTTCCGCAATTTGCAGTACCGTAATTAGCACCTTCCCCATTCCCATTATGCCCTATGGGGCAAAAATGGGAATGGGGAAGGGCAATGGTGGAAGGGGGAATTACCGCCCCGCCAACCTTGGAATAGGGCGGTAATTCCCCTTTCCACCAAGGCGGTGCCGGTATTTTACCGGCATGGACCAAGGTGCTAAAAGCAACCTGGTCCACCGCCTACCGTGTAATGAGGCCCATAAACCCATTTTTTAAGATAGGGGTTATCCAAGCCTTTTTTATCCCCAAAGGCACTGAATTTTCTGAGAAAGAGGCATTCACGAATTTGCAAAGAGAATCAATCAAAATAGGTGAGCAGGATTTAATGATCATGGCTGAGAATGGCCCGCCCTTACATTTTGTTGATTTAAGATGATCAATAATGCTAGCTAATTCTGATACTGATATTGGCGAGAACCTAAATTGCTGTATTACAAAGTAATCAGCAGATGCCGCTAAATCACGATCTTCAGAGTGCTTAGCTTGTTCTGAGTTCTTTTTAGGAGTATCAACCTTGATTTCATAAAATTTACCTAGCATAGCTTCTTGAATAGATGCGCACCATGCATCATCCTTCTTCACGAGGCCAATATCCTGAATATGAGGAGGTTCCTGCTCTCTTAATATCTTAAAACGTTCCTTGACTTACGACTGGGAGTTCTGAATTCTGCTATTAAGTGTATTTTTCTTAGCGTCAATGACTGCAAATGTACGCTCTTTCACAGCCACTTTGGATGCTTCTAGATTCTGACTAGACTTCCATGCATAAAAGTGATTAGTTTGGGAGCTTGAAGTTTTTTTTAGATCAGAAGAGAGTCACAAATCATTATTTTGTGTCTCTTTAAAATGTTTCTTTTTGAATGGTGGAAGTCTCTTAGTAATGTCCCCAAATGAATGTGTAAGAAGGTTGGACATTTCCTCAACTGAATCCAGTTTTGAGAGATCTACAATGACTGAAGTGAGCAGAGGTTCAATCAATTCTCATATTTTATTTTTTTTATTTTTATTTTTTATTTTTTTTAATAGAGCATCTGATTGTATTTTATTAATTTCATCATTTTGACTTAATACGCAATGAGACTCTGTCGGAACAAATATTATTGGGATATTTGCATCCCGGTGAATCACAAACAAAAGGACACGTGAGAGAAAAAACAATTATTCAAATAAGCACGCAACTTTTTCCATATTATGAATCTCACAGTTAAAGAATGATAATAATGTAAAACATGTCTTTTAAATGACGTACAAAGCATGGAATAACCAGTACGTTAGCCCTAAGCATGGTGGCATGTAAGATTCCTGAGATTTCTTATCATTACCTCTTGATTTCGCAATCCTTTGAATTTTAAGGGGAGTTGACTAGTAATCGTGAAGTGAACCAAGAAATGGTCAGACCAAGGACAAGCAAGGAATTGATAATCCTTAGTATACATATTATGTGTAACTACCCAGTCAAGAGTATGCCCCTTACAATGAGTGGGATCTCTAACCTTATGCTCAAAACCAAGATTATTCAATGAATCTTCCAAACCATTAGCCATTACATCCGACTCATGTCCCAACCAGAGATTAAAATCCCTAAGAACCTAGAACCCGGTCTTGGGTTTGAGAAGGGGTAATAAAGAATTTGTGAAGAGTGTCGGAAAATCAGCTCCAGCAGTCGGGGGCCTATATAGCAACAAAAGGTTAATGGTGGTTTCTGCATTGACCCCTATTTTGTTTTTAAAAAATGTGTATTTTTTATTTATTGTATTTAGCCAATTTATCAGCTTTTTACAAAGGTTAGAAATATACAATTTAAAACAAATGTATCATAACTATAAACCTTTGCTTTACACAAATTCAAAGAAAAAGGAATTAAAAGTTTCAACTCAATCCCAGCAATAATTTCACAGTTAACCTCCCATATGTCTGGATGGGATTTAAAAAATAAGGGCAACTCCCCCACCTCTTCCCCCTGTCCTATCCTGACGAAACATGCTGTATCCGTCTGTAATGACCAGGCCCATAGAAGGACCCACTACATCATATCCCAGGTCTCAGTGATGGCACAGATATCAACCTCCACCTCTATAATATATGTAGCCACTTCAAGGGGGTGCTTTATTAGAGACCTAGTGTTCAACAATGCTAGCCTTAAGGCGGTATCCCTACATATTATCCCTACCAAAAATATCGGCGTACATATGGTCGTCTGTCTCGCCATAGGCGATATTTTTGGAGAGGGATAATTTGTGGGAGCAGGGGTTGCGGGGGTGTCCCCCGCAGGGTCCATGGCTCAATATCGCTGCAAGAATATGGCGATATTTTTGTATTGTGATATTTTTTCGGGGATATTAACACATGGAACCCTTAAGGCTGAAACTGTTTTATTTTTGGAGCTAGTGGAATGGCTCCTGGAGGCGGCCAGATCGGACTCCCGTGAGATAAACCACCAGTCCCCAGGTTACCACTCATTTCCCCTAATTCGGGATGTTCCACCAAACAGGTAGAGAGTGGTCCCTGTTTAACCTCTGTGCTGGTGTCGATCCCCATAGTATATATGCTTTCAATAGTAACCACTCTAAGAGGCCCATCTCATACCTCTGTAACACAAGCAGGAGTTTCCGTTAATTGGAGATCTCTCCCAGTTGATAAACAAACAGAGGGAGCTTCCTGAGTAGAGCCACAAAAGAAGCTAGGGTTGTTAACCTCCATTAGCCTGCTGCAATCACAGGAAGAATGGGGGCTGACCTTACTAGGAGGACTCAACTTGGGCTTTCTGTTATCAAAAATAGCTCTAGCCGCTGTGATTGCTGCCACATAGGCATCGTTGCAGATAGGTAGGTCCCAGGCCCCAGAAAGCCTTGTGGACAATGCATAGGGTCTTGAACTTGATCCTTGCAGCCACGGGGAGATAGTGGAGGGATGTCAGCGCCAGAGAGATGTGGTCCCTGGGCTTGAGACCAAGGATAAATCTTGCGGTTCTGTTCTGGATGACTTGCAAAGGGCGCAGAGCAGAAACAGGGAGGTTGAGGAAGAGGCTGTTGCAATAATCCAGCCTAGAGAGAAACAGGGCTCTGGAGACAGTGAGCCACTGGGGGAAAGTGAGAAAAGGTAGAGTGCCTCTGAGGATGTGTAGCTGATAGTTAGACTTTTTAGAGATGTCCGAAATGTTAGAGGAGAAGGAGAGAGTGTAGTCGAATATGACCCCAAAGTTTTTAGCCCCGCAGATGGGTGCAGGTGCAGGGTCAAGGGAGGTCGGCCAGACTAAAAGTGGGAAAGCGGGAGCAGGGGTCCCAATGAAAATGATCTCCGTCTTACTGGCGTTGAGGCAGAGGTTGTTTGCAGCACACCATGACTGAATAGCGGACAGACAGTCAGATATGAGCGAGGAGGCGGCTGAGGGTAGCCTGAAAGATAGTTGTGTGTCATCCGCGTAACACTGGAAGTTAGAGGTGAAAGTGGCAATCACATGTGCCAAGGCAGCCATATAGACGTTGAAGAACCAGGGGGATAGGTTAGATCCCTGGGAATGCCACAGGTAGAGAGAATGATAGTGGAGAGAAAGGCTCTGAGTTCCACCTGACATGGGCGGTCAGAGAGAAAGTGTCATGATGCCCGCTCCCGGGGAGCCGGTTCAAGCCCGGCGTCCCCGAAAGCGGACATCCAGTCCCCAAGGAAGGACCCAGCAACCCCATATAGGGGCCCTTTGGACAGTGTCCTGGCGGCTATGGCGCCAGGCTCATAAAAAACATCAGTCCTGGCGCCATAGGCGCCAGGCTCATTATGGGAATGCTTGGGTGCACTTACCTGATGCAGACCATGCTGCAGGATCCCGGCCTCCTTGAGGCCTGAAAGGAACTACTTTACCTGTGGGACTAATTTACCATCTGGGCGTGGTCGGGGAAGGATACATACCTGATTGGAGGAAGGATACATACCTGGAACTTCTTCCAAGGCTATTTAAACCCCACCCGAACAGCCACACGTGCTTCGCGTTGTTCTGCATCTAGCAGCTGGACGCTCACCATGTCTGCTCCTGCATCCTGACTTCTGCCACGCCTACCAGCATCCTGGATCACCTGCAAAGGAAGAGAAGAAGAGAACAGAAGAAGGAAAAGTCCTTACCTGCTAAATCCGCATCCCGGAGACATCTCGCCGACAATCCTGAAAAGGAAGACTTTAATTTAAAAGCTCATCGCGTTGATCGCTGCAGCGCCGCATTCCACTCACCTTTACAGGGCGCCTCCATGTTCAGCAGCGATCATCCGGATTCGCAGTCACGCCCCAGCGCATAGGGAGAAAAAGGCCAGAACAAAAGGTGAGAGAGAGAAGGGAATAAGGAAAGCTAAATCTCCATGTTAAGACTTACCTGTTGATTCATTCCCTCTTCATTTCGGGTCCGCGCCGCATCCTGGCATTTCCGGACCCCGGCCCCTATGGGGAAAAAGAGACATCAGCATTAATGAGCGAATGAAAAGACATTACCAAAAAACGCTCATTAAAGACTTACCTGATTTCTACAAGGATTTCACCTCTCATCTCGGGTCGGTGCCTGTTCCCCAGCATTCCGTACCCCGGCCCCTATGGGGAAAAAGACACTAGCATTAGTACATTAATGCATGGACACAAGGGTAACCATGGAAGCCAAGCAAGTTTGGTTCTCACCAATCCGAAAATCCAGTGAAGTAACTGGATACCAACGCACCCCTGCATCAGAAGCAGGATGGAGAGCTCGTCCTTCCAGACCCTAAGGTGAGACGCTACGAGAAATCACAGAAGGGTTTCAAGGAGGGTGAGAGGGGAAAGTGGGAGGCCGATTGCATTACCCCGCAGACAGTTAATCCCCTATTTTCGCCTACAGAAGGATACTTCTGCGAGCCAGACAAGCCAGATTTGGGGGCCCGGTCCAGTCCGTCTTCCGAACCCTGCGCATCACCTTAGAAGAGGTCACAGCAGCGCGAACCAGGCCAGCGCCTCCGTGGGAGTCAGGTGAGCGTAACAGAAAGGAGGTTAAACATGCCAGAGCCTGATCAGTGATTCCCAGGGTGTCACAGAGACGTGCAATCAGGATGTTATGGTTAACCGTGTCAAAGGTGGGGCGTGGCTAAAGAGCCATGCAGTTGGACGTGTCTCTGGAAGGCTGCTGCGGATCCGGCTTGATCCTGAGTGAAAATCATAGCTGTAACGTGCATTTGTGCACATAATCTGAAGCCTGTGCAAGTGAATGGGCCGTGCAGTCAGTCGTCCAAGCAGCGTGTGAAAAGATAGAAGATTGGTGGACTTTGAGCTTCAGAAAGCCGGTGGCCCGGTGAAGAAAGAGATAATCAAAATGGCGGATGCGGTTTAACAAAGGACAAGGCTGACGATACGGATGCAGCAGAGCGACATGGCAGCGAGTCACGAAGGTCGCAGTATCCCGTGCTGGGTGCTGCGGGCAAGTTGGAAGCCTCAGTGAATTTGACGTGGCAGGGGCCGCAGCCGGATGAAAGCCCCAAGGCTAGCGGCCTGCTCAGTGGTGGATGAACCATAATTGAATCTGTGAGGGAGAGAGCCGCGCCGGTGCCCACCCTGGCGGGACGCACCGGTGTAACTACAGTGTGCTATAACAACAAGGGGCCAAGCATTACAGGCCGTCCGGGAACGGAGTGGGATTGATGCGGTCGCGATGGAAAGTTAGAAGGAACATGTGGACGCAAAAAAATTACACTGGCGAACGCACAATGTTAACAGTATTGCAGTTTTGCAGAGCTCTGGCCCATAGTAACGAGCACGGCCCAAGAATGTGAGAAGCATAGCATGAACGATGCTCATTGTGGTGCGCCCGGGCAGTCTACAGAACGATTGAACGCAGTAGCACGTGAGGGATAGCGCACAACAAAGACTGCAGAACGTTTCCACCATGGTCCGCCACACGATCGCGAGCACAGCCCAGGCTGGGTGCGAGTCTTGTGTGAACGGTGCTCACCGTGGTTCGCCCTGTGCAACCTATGGTGCAATTGGAAGTGGTAACGTGTGAGGGATAGCGCACAATGGACACGGCTCAACGGGCTCCACTGTGGTCTGCCCCAAGACATCGTGTGCGGGCCATGGAGCGAGTGTGACATTTTAGTGACGTGTCCACGGTGGCCTACCTAGTGTGGTCCGCTGGAAAAAGGAACAAAGGGGTGCTTGTGCCATAGCGCACAATACTAACTGGGTGCAGTCGCAGAACATAAGCACCGCAGCGAGTCTGCGACCACTAACTTTGCCACAAGAGTAATACACGCCACCTGGATTGAGTGAGCATTGAGAAGTGTGCAGTTTTCATTGCGGTCCGCCTGTGGCAAAACGCATGCTGTTGAGCGCAAGACCAGAACTGTGCATGGTTCCCACTGCGGCCCGGCCCAAGTGGATAAGCGCTGCCGACAGTGGAAGGGAAACGACACTACACGCCGGATTGCTCTAACGTGGTCTGGCCCAGGGGGAGGAGCAGGACCGGACTGGTGCAGCACGGAGATTGATACTCCCACTGTGGTCCGGCCCACGCTGGGAGGCGCTCATTGCAGCTTGGCAAGGCCTAATAAAGTGAACGAAACTGAGGTGTGTGGTTTCCACTGTGGTGTGTCTGAGCACTGCCGGTGAAACTAAAGGCTGTTGCAGATGCGTTCGCCAAGGTCCACCCCGCGAGCCGCCTATGGTGAAAACAGCCACAGAGGGGACAATTCCTAGGAATCCATCTTGGCCAGGCTCATGAGAGAGTGAGGCCTAGTCATAAAACAGTGCAGCTAACAGTGGTTTCCCCTGAGGTCCAGCCGAATTACGGGTTTTGCAGCGGTGCCGACACACAGTGTACGCGGAGATCTCCATCGTGGAACAGCAGAGGTGCACAGAAGGTGACAAGCATTAAGAGTTGAATATACAGAGGCCGCAAGCGAGGACAGCTGGGGCAGTGAACCACAGGACAGTGCAAAGTGAACAAGGGGAAGCAAACATCAAGGCTAGACCATACAAAATGGTTGCATGAGAGGGGCCAGAGTGAACGCTTAGAACTGACAAGACTAAGCCGCCAGAGGTTACAATGGCAGCAGCTAGATAGGTGCATTATACCCTGGAACACCATCTATATTGTGCAACAAGACACGGACGTACCCTGAAGCGCTAGGGCGGTTGGTCTGGCCCCGGGCAGTGTTCGATGGGCTGGAGTAAATAGAACACAGATCCAAATAGCGCCATTATAGAGCAAGAATTTTCCTTCACAGCCATATGTAGCTGGTCGATGGCAAGTATAGGCGGCATAACTGCAAGTATTGCCCAAGGACTAAGGGCGCATCGACCGACACGCAGTGACAGAGTGGCAAGTGGCTACTTTGGCACAAATATAGCATACCAACCAGCAGTGTGATCTCAATAGCAAGGGAAATAAAGGCCCGGCTGCGGTGAAGCGATTTAGGCATAGAGAAAGACTAAGTTAACAAAGGGACATTGTAGAGTACAGATCCTCATTGCAGAAGAGCAATCATGGCATTCAAGCCCCAGAAGAGTAAGGCTAAGCAACCCACGTTGAATACCTTCGCTAAGCCCACGACTGCGGCAGAAAATGCTGGTACAAGGATGCCTCAAGAGGAGCTGTTGCTTGAGAAGGGAGATCAACAAATCCTTGCAGCCATAGCATCTTTGAAGGAATCTCTCGAGGCTAAAATCGATGCCATCAGTATAGATGTAAACTTGCTGAGACAAGATGTCTGAGCACTGGCCGAATGCACAGGAAAGCTTGAAAAGGCAGTTACGGAAAATTCAAGCAGTCCTAAGGACACCTCAGAAGCAGTCAGGATTTTGCATCAACAAGTGCATAATCTGGAGGACAGAGCTGAGGACACGGAAGGCAGAGCAAGGCGCAATAAGGTACAAATGATTGGGCTCCTGGAAGGCGAGGAAGGGGCGAACCCACAAATTACATTGAGTCCCTATTACAGCAAGAAATTGGCCCTGGCACCCTCATCCAAGGCTTCACAGTCGAAAGAGTGCAGAGATCACTGGCAAAGAAACTACCTCCTGGGGCCCCACCGAGGCCAGTAATAGCCCAGATACTAAACTACCGAGATAGAGAAAAGATCCTTGAATTCTTCTGCAAAGGAGGGACGATCCAACGAGCATCTGCCACGATCACTGCTTACCCAGATTACACTCTACAGGTGCAGAAATAACCTATGAACTACATAGCAGTTAAGAGGCGATTGCAAGCTTCTAAATTGAAGTACATGCTGCTGTATCCAGCCAGGCTGAAGGTGATCCACAAAGGTTGTGACTTTTTTTTGAGAGCCCGGACAATGCAGACAGATGAATGGACATACAGAATTTACCAACCGGTACAGAAGCAGGCCCACGCAGAGGCAAGTCGATATAATCAGCAGACAATGACAGCTACGAGTAGTAGGTGTAAAAAGAAAGTAAATCGATAAGAAGACTCCCATGCGGGGAGCTGCACGAAGACAGGATTGTAAATGCAGGAGTCCAGGATGTGGTGCTTGTTTAAAAATGCACCGTACAGGAGCATCCTACCCCAACGATTGGATTTGTTTGTTCAGATACTAGCAGTTATGTATCCGCCCACTGCGCCCAAACAACAGGACAATACCCGGGTACGAGGGTGAGAAGTGGGGATGCCTGAGCACAAGGTATTGAGCTGGGCAATGGTTGGGAAGGGGAAGGGTAAAGGAGTTGGGGTAGATAGTTGGGAGTTAGCCTGTGAGCCCACACTGTATATACTGTACTTGAACTTGAATACTGGTCTGTTGATATGCATCAGAAGCTTTAAATGCGATAGAGGAACTTAGAATAGTATCCTGGAACGTCAAGGGCCTTAATAGCTACATAAAACTTAACAGAATTATGACCTATCTAAAGCGGCAGAAAGTTGATATAGCACTCATGCAGGAGACTCACCTCACAAAAGAAAGGCAGACTGCACTAGCCAAGGAATGGAGATGTACGACACTGGGTTCATCATATTCTGCTTACGCTCGGGGTGTACTAATATGGGTGGCACTGTCGATACGTTTAAAGATACTGGAGACTTTTCAAGATAAAGAGGGCAGAATGTTTGTGCTGCGGGGGCGGGTAGAGCAAAGGGAATTTTGTATGATCAACACATAAGCACCAAACCAAGAGACTGCGGCTTACTTTTGCACATTATATCCATTAATTAGTCCACACAGGGATTGTACATTGATATGGGGGGGTGACTTTATTGTACGCTTAACCCTATTGTCGGGGGGAGAATTCTGCCGGGGTCGGCCGGGCCGTCCGCAGACCTCCGGGCAGGGAGGCCCCAACTCCTCCCGTGTATCCCAAAAAAGATAGAGTATGAGACACACGCAAGAAGCAAGTTGACTCTGCTGTTTATTAGACAAAACGGCAGGGATGGGTCAAGGAGCGTACGCGTCCGTCCTGACACACACACAATCGTGGGGCTCGCAGGCCCTTTTTACCTTAAGTTTAGTAAAAAACCTATTTCCACTCTGGATTGGTTATTCGAGTGGTGGGGTTAGTATAGCGCACATATAGAGAACGGTGTTAGTGGCTGAGGGTTAGTCAGGTGGTATACCTGGGCTGTCCCTTCAATTTGATACATGAAAATTGTTACATGAAGACCTCTGAGGATTGGTCAATGTTAATGGCATCAGTGATAAGAGCCCCATGTTCTGATTGGTCTGCTCGCGAGCCTCCCAGTCTGGGACTATCGCTGTTCCCAGCTCGCGGTGCACCTGTAATTTGCAACAATGTTTTAATATGGGTAGGTGTAAACAATCTGAGGATTTATTCATATGTTGGGAGGTCGACTACTCCCACTGCTGCAGATGTCCAATGAGTCTTTTAATTGTATCTGCCTGTGTCTTCAAACGTGGGATTCAGGCATCTTCTTCCTCCTTGGCTTGGCATCTTGTCAGATTTGGCTTTGTCACGTGAGGTGGGACCGTGTTTGAGGCAAAATTCAACATAATTAATATTGTTTTTCCTACTGTGTGCCTGGTTTATCTTGCAGGTGTGACCTTGGCGTTGGCTTGCAGCGTGCGAGATTGCAACATCGTGCCCTTGGCAGTGTGCTTTCGCCGGGCTCATTTTGCAGGGTCAGCAACCCAGTTCTTGCTCATTCAATGTTCATGGAAGCTTTTGTTTGCGGCCTACTTGGGCCTGGTGCATAGGTGGAACCGTTTGATGCAGAGCGCTTTAGGTTACGGTATCATATTGCTTTATCCTCAGTATCGTGTCCGTTATATTCTTCATTATGGTACATGGCTCTTAGAAGAAGCGTGAGCAAGCCTTTTTAGATAAGTTCATGATGCGTCTTGCGTTTCTGCATTTTGAGAGCCTATGTGGAAAATAATAAAGATGCACGTCCGTGAGTATGTCTGTCGCCTACGTCATAGCACTGAGTATATTCTTCGTGTGGATTGGTGTGGGAGTGTCCGGTGTGTATATTTGCACAGGTGTGCTGACCGTGGCTAGGTCGTCCTGGCATCTCTAACGACATGTAGGTTTAGTCGAGTTGATCCCTGCCGCAGGTGTCGGCATGGACGGGGCGGGCTGCTGGGCAGGTAGATGGGCACATCCGTATGTTCCTGTACCAGGGTATTTGGTCGTCTGGTAGACAGGCAAACTCCTCTCGTGGCGGGTGTCTAGGCCGTGATCCTCTAGGCCAAGCGCGAGTGGGGAAGGGCGGGAGCCTGGTCTTCTATTCTCCCACTTCACTATATTGGACAGGTCAGATCACAAATTCATGCAACCGGCCCCTTCGGCCAAAGCCCTATGCAGACTATTGAAAACATTCAATCTCTCAGCCATATGGCGGACTCTGCACCAGCAGGCCCGGGGATACTCACATTATTCAGCTCCCCAGGACCTGCACACCACGTTAGACTATATTTCTACAGGAGAGGACACCCTGGGGAAATTTTGGGAGGCGGAATATAAAGCATGAGTGTTATCAGATCATACCCCGCTGGCGGTTACATGGCGAGTGACCCCCCCCAAGAGCACGTATCCAGATGTGGAGATTGAGGATTGAGTCCTTGTGAGACAAATCATTCTGGGAACAGTTAAAGGAAGGGGTGCAAGAGTATTTTACTTACAATACAGGAAGTGTAGAGTCAGCAGGCACCTTGTGGGAAGCCTTCAAGGTAGTGATCAGAGGGACTGCAATTGCCAAGGCGAACAGGGTCCAGTGCGCAACAGAAAATGATTTACGGAAGGCCTAAACCAAGCTAGAAGCCATAAGTGGTCATAGTGCTCTCATGGGCGAGAATGCTTGTGAGGTTGTTGCCCTGCAGCAGGAGTGTTTAGGACATTGGGATAGACTAGGCAAACTGAGCTACAGGAAATATTTAGAACAGCAACATGCAGAAGGAGATAAACCAGGGCACCTGCTAGCTTGGCTGTACAAAAGCGAGCAAAGTATGATTTGAGCAATAAAGGCAAGGGATGGAGTGATTTCTGAGATGCAAAAAGACAAACAAATGTTTCAGTGAGTTTTATAAACTGTTATATGAGGAAGCATCAGGCACTCAGGAATCAGAGATAGAGGCTTTAGAGCTGATAGATCTCCCTAAGCTAGGCACAGAGGAGGCAGACAGGCTCGAGGCCCCCATAACTAACGAAGAGTTGAAACAAACCATCAGAAGGCTGCCATCAGGGAAAGCTCCAGGAGCTGACGGACTACCTAGCGAGTTTTATAAAGAATTCATGGCGGAAGTTACGCCCCATTATTAGCAACGCTGAATGAAACCCTAGATAAAGACATTTTGCCGCTGTCATTAAGAGAGTCGATCACAGTCCCATTACTGAAAACTAACAAACCTGATACCAAATATGGCACCGATAGACCCCTCTCACTGCTTAACCAAGACGGGAAGATACTGACGGCCCTGATGGCTAATAGGTTGAAACCAGTAATCCGTAAACTCATACTCTCAGACCAGTCAGGTTATGTCCTGGGGACTGCAATATTGTATGTAATCTGAGAAGGTTGCACCACGTCATTCATCATACTCAAGACAGTGCCCAGCCCCTGGTAGTAACCTCGGTAGACGCCGTTAAAGGTTTCGATTTGGCCAGGTGGCCATGGCTACTAGCAGTGCTGAAAAGTTTCGGTATGAGCCTGACATTTATCAAATCTGTGAAGCTACTGTACAGTAACCCAGTGGCTAGAGTTAAGACAGGCAACACAATATCTGAACAATGGGAGTTGGGCAAAGGCACCAGACAGGGTTGCCCCTGGTCTCCTATGCTATTTATATTGGCCTTAGAACCACTAGCAGTATATCTACAGAAAGAATTCCGAAAGGCTGGCATCACAATACACATCTGATCTCCATATATGCTGATGATATGCTACTTTATCTACAACAACCGGAGATTAATCTGCTAGACCCATTGGATGTGTTTGAACGCTATGCAGACCTTTCTGGGATTATCGATCAACACACAGAAGTCAAGCATATTCCCTCTAGCTGGGCATAAGGGAAGGCCCTGTGGGACGTTACCAGTGCTACCGATTAAATGGGAGGAAAACACATTTAGATACCTAGGAGTTGACATCTTTCACAACCCTGCAGTAGAACATAAGCAGCACACGGTGAAAGCGGTGGCTAAAATAGAGAATTCTATGGAATTTTGGGCTAAGCTACCTCTATCGTTGATGGGGAGGGCGGCGCTGTTGAAGATGGTGGTGCTACCTAGGTTGCTTCATTATTTCACCAACATCCCCTATAATATACCCAGAGCTTTTTTTAAGATGCTGAACACCACCTGTGGTTGCTTTCTTATGGCATAATTCAAGGTGTAGATTATCACTGGAGAAATTGCAGAGAGCATATGACCACGGTGGGAATAAAGTGCTGGATTTTGAGGGGTATTTTGTGGTGTGCCAGCTGCCGTTTGTCACGCATTGGCTATCGTATGAACATATTTTCCTTATACACTTTGATTGTGTGTATAAGTGTGAGGGTCAGATACATTTGGACACAAGGTCCCCTTTCTTTAGCTTTTAGCTTGCTAGGTAGGAACCTTCTGGTTAGGATAGGGATAGATAGGCGTTTATCCCATCCCCTGTAAATTTTAATCAACATGTCAAAAGTTGAGAAAACTACAACTTTGTGCCAGTCTCTCATTTCTGAACCCCCACAGCTGTCAGGACTATGCTGCACTGATGATCCCTAATAACGGTGAAACCAGGTATGTAGTTGTCTTGACAGCCTTGCAAAATGTTTGTCCTAAGTTGATCAAGCTATGTATAAAGTAGCACTGGCCCCTAAAACAGAGACAAT
Organism: Ambystoma mexicanum; assembly: GCF_040938575.1. Taxonomy (NCBI): domain Eukaryota; kingdom Metazoa; phylum Chordata; class Amphibia; order Caudata; family Ambystomatidae; genus Ambystoma; species Ambystoma mexicanum. The sequence continues at coordinate 255,033,605 of NC_090934.1, read as the reverse complement.
TTCCTGGAGAAAAGGGTTTGCATGTGTGCTAATTGGCATACCCACAATGCCTTGCTGATGTGGCTTACAACTGGTAGTGAACTTCCAGCAATGGGTGGAATGTGTGACTTGGCTAAAATGGACTATACTACTTATATTTATATAATATATACAAAGAGAGAGAGCGCAGACCAACATACAAAGGTGCTGATGGAAAGGTAGATATGTTGAAGAAATCACTGTAGGACTGCCACTGGTGGTGGGAGTGTAGAACCACTCCAACTCACCGCCTGCTAGGACATGGTCAGTTGAATCCTGCACATGGTCGGCATCAAGGGCATGTGCATTGCAGAGATCGGAGCCAGCAGCCAGGGTGAATCCGGCGAGTACCAGAGTGAATGATGGTCCTATAGATGAACAACCATGTAGGCAAATAGAAATACACAGACTTCCATGCATGCAAGCAACATCAATTGCAACAATGCACAGACCATCTACGTGAGTCAGCAGGCCACAACGACATGAGTCAGTGAAGCCATGACACCCCTTACATGACAACCAGGCAGGATGGGCAAGGGGTGATGTAGGCAAGTATCACCATTGCACTGCAAGGTAGAAGATACAATGCACATCCACAGCACACATCACAACCACCCCTTGCCCCCACACTGGTCACCCATGCACAGTCAACACAGCAATCACTGAATCAATCCCTGAGCCCATATCCATCAATGAACACCAGTCGACGTGTGTGTCAGACGTACAAGCCCAGCAACTGCTACGCACCACAAAGGCACACATTGAAATAATTATGCCAAACATCATGTCAAAATGACTCTCACATAACTTAATGCACACCAATCAGCTGACTGCACTACATGCAAACCAAGCATCAACGGTCTCCGATGTTCATGTTAACAGGTGACCCTGTAGGTCAATCAGGCCCAGGGCTGGACATCCAAAGCAAGCAAGGCACCCCACACCTACCACATGGTCACCCTGAATCAATGCATGCTACTTCCACACTACCAGTCACATGAGGCATGCATGACCCCCCTGGAGGACCAACAGACTGCGATGCCATAGTATAAGTGACATTGAATATTGACTCGGCATGCACCTCCTCAACACAAATGTACTAAGGCACTTTTCAGTGTCTCCCAACAGGTACTCAAGACACCCAGGAAACATACAAGGTGGCTGGACCCAGCACGACACTAGCACCAATGGGTGGCACAAAGCCAACAGGCTAAGACAGGGAATAGAGCGGGAGCAGGCCACCAAAAAAAAACATGGAAGTGAGCTGGCTACTGCCACACCCACTGGTGCAAAGGATACGCCCGCAAGACTTCCACAGGACACAATTCTGGAAGCAGCTCCGCCAGCAACAGAGGCAACCACCACCACAGCTTGGGCTACTGTGGACACACACATGAGCCAGAGTGGAGACGACAGCCTGCAATGTCAGCAGCCCACAGCAGCCACAGCAGACATGCTGTCCAAATTCTATCCTTAATATTTTTGGCATAAATTCCACCAGCGGAAATCTTCTGAAGTCAGAATTTGGCATAGTGGTAAAGTTGACGGTAACGGATGTACTGCCAATTTTACCACTTACTGCCATACTTGTAATAAGGCACCATATTTGTTTCACGCTGTAACAATGAACTGGCATGGGGGTGGGGACTTGTTTACTAACACTTTGAAGAATAGTGTAACCGTAGGTTGAAAAATAGAAACCTTGTTCTGGGATTCTTTGAAAGACTGAAATGGCAGCCAAATACCCCTTGACTTGACCAATTTGTAAAGCATGCTGTAAAGGAAAGGTGAACAGCCTACACTGAAACTGTTGAACAAGACAAAGAGCCACATTACGAGTGTGGTTGTAATTCAACAATATATCTGAAGAATTACCACCAATCACATTTACTGTTACTGCCACTTGGTACATTGGCATGCCCATGGGATTACAAGTGGTGGTGTGGTGGTGCAAAAACCCTTTTTGGAGTCCATAGGTCTCCATAGGAATTGTCAATGGATTTACCATGAGTGGTAAATCTGCCAAGCTTTTCAGGGTAAAGTGGAGGATTTACCTTAAGCAAAATGATGGTGGTGCATCCTGCAATATGCCTCTAAACCAATAGTATGTTGGTGCCATAATATGGTGATAAAGTGAAGGTAAAACAACTGCTGCCACTTTACCGTCAATGTTATCGCACTACAATACTCTAATAAGGCCCAAAGTGTCCAGGTCCTTCTCTCTACACCAAGATATAAATCTCTTCCACCCGCATTCTTGATTGGCCTTGATAGCAGGCCAGCTGGCTGAAGAGAATGTCCAAAATGTCATCCCTGTACCTTAGCCTCTCGGTAACCACACATGAAGGTTAAGCAGTCTGAGCTTTAGGGTGAGGATCCTATCTCCCCAACTCCCTGTACTCAACTGAAAGAGTAAATTCATCATCAAGGGAAGAAGCCAAGGAAGACAGAAGGCCATATCAAGAGGGAATACATTATTTACCTGCAACCTCCAGCACTGGTATCTTTCATAGATTTGTATGCTGTTTTAATCTTCCCCGTCGTCAGGCTGGGAATCCTCAGTAATATTAAAGCCGTTTCATTTAGAAACTGAAGAAAACGACTGTCACTTTAGTGTTCTTTCGGTGTTGTTTTGGGTGATTTACCTCTAGCCAATAGGCAGTGACTCCCCTTGCTGCAGCTATGGTAGCCATCTTCAGATACGGATAACACACATAAAGGTGCTAAGATGTGCTAAGATGAGCTATAGGCGGGGTAGGTCTGAGGGGCCGCATGTGAAAATAGCAATGCTGGAGAACAGGAGTTACATGTAAGTACCTTATTCCTTCCTGGATTTTTAATAGAATCACATGCTGTTTAAATAGAATACATAGCAGCATATAGAGATACATACCTGCATATGATGCAAAACAGGAGGATGATAAAGCTCACCTTCAGATGAACCGATATTGAAGGACCAGTGATCTAACTCTGGACTCCTCTGTCGAGTCTCTGTCGATGCAGTAAAATCTGGTGAAGGAATTAACATATGTCTTTGTTGCTGCGCTGTTGATGTCTGCCAGATGAACACCGGATAGGAAGGCAGCAGTAAAAGAGACCGCCCACATGGAATGAACCTGTGGGCGCCTCTAAGTGGCCTGTTAGCAACACTGCTGTTGTCATGACCAAATGCTGGAGACTTTGGAGACGCTGGCAGCAAAGCTAATGTTCAGTCACCCTTTCCACGAACCGACATCAGTGGTCTAGTATTTTCCCGAAATGGTCTGCCAGTCCTCTGCTCGGCACGTTGCAACCCTCGCTCTTCCGTGTAAGATGCTGCTGAGTTTTACTCTTGTTCTGCTTTCCCTACTCCGGCTACTTGGTTACCTTTTATCCTTCTCCGTCTGGCGTTTCTGCGGATTGCTATTCCACCCTCCTGCTTTCCGCCTTCTCCTTACCCGGCTTGCTCGCTTGTTCCTCCTCCCAGCTTTCCTCCCTCCTGGTCTTCATTTACATCCTGCCCTCTTGCCGTGGCTAAGTTCTACCTAAATAATCAGTCGGACCAATGTTCCGTGGATCTGGGCATTTTCTACATCCTTCAGGCCAGCAACATTGGAAATACATTCAGGGTTTTTTAGGCAATACGGCTTTTTCCCTGTTGGGGTTGGCTCCACAGAGCCCCTTCTGCCTCGCTTGTTCTCCAACTAGGCAAGGGGGCCTACAGAAGAGCTCCCCATTATCTCTTCACTAAGAAAGAGAAGAAACGCTGCCCTACAAGAAGAAATAAGAAGGGTGAGCATCAAGAAGAATCACCTGAAGATACAACTGAGGAGTTTGAAGAGGATCTGTCACCTGATTCTGAGAGCGGCAAAAGGAAATGCAAGCAGAGAGCCACTTGGAGATGCAAGGGTTAGACAGCAATTTGCTCATAGCAGTGGGACCTAACGCAACATAAAGTTGTGAGGGCTTCCGGAATGGCTTGGTATGGGCAACAAAGTACTTGAGAGCTCTCATAACAGCAAGAGAGTGCAGGGGGCACTCAGCAGGTGTTGAAGAGCCGAAGAACACCACCAAAACAAAGGTTCATTGAGGTGGAATGATGAGGGCATCTTCGGCATAAACGTAGAGTTGGTCCTTTAAAAGGACTTTGGACTTGTGGAAAACAAAAAAAGGTGGCTTAGAAGAACGAGCCAGGATTTCTCCAACCCTCCTGACCAAAGTGATGGTGAAAAAGCTGTTTTCCATTAAAAGGAACTTAATGTCAGCTTTATGTAAGGGCTCAAAGGGATGACCCACTAGTTTGGAGAGCACAACATTCAGTTCCCAAGCAGGAGCTGGAAGAGACCCTTGAGAAATTCTTTGATGAGTCCACAATGAAGGTGTACTTGGAGTGAGTGTTGTGAGAAACCTGAAGGTGTCTCCCTAGCTAGTCCACAGGGATCTGTCATCCAGGTGGCCAGGACACTGCCATTGCTATTGTATCGAGTTCCTGTGGAGTAGACCAGTGAGGTAGGATCACCTGGATGCAGAGTCCTTGGGGAGTGGGAGTGGGACACTAATGGGTGAGACGTGGTATCACCCTTCTTTCAACACCTTTTCCCCATCCTACCACTTAGGATATTCCAAAACACTGCCCAAACACTTGCGCAAAACACAAAAGACAACAGACTAACACCAGAGCCATTTACCTGACATGTCCAATACAAGGGTCAGGCAAAGTCAGGCAATTGACCAGAATCACACACACACACCTAACGGCCCTTTCCCTTACCCTTTCCCTTACCCACAGGGATAAAAGGTGGAGCACAAGACGAGCAACGCAAAGCGCACAACGTGAGAGCTAACTCAGCATGGCAGTTCAAGAGGAGGAGAAAGATGGCGCATACTGAGAAGGTGACCAGCAGAGAAATGACCTTGCCCTTTCCGATCAAGACCCTGAAACATCTGCAAAAGGAATTGAAAGACAGTGAACAATAGCCGGCGTGTGTTGCTGCAGATGCCAACAGTACATGAGACCCTCCTCTGCTGATAACCATGCTGGGGAGAGATGCTGTTCACCGTGGTAAAAACCTTGACTCAAAGGAGAAGAAAGCCAAGTGGTTCATCACAGCCGGTGAGTCGAGATGGGGAGTCGATAAAAAACCGAACTGTGTTGAACGAAAAGTAGCAAGCGGCTAATTGAACTGTGAAAACATAAAGAGCTATTGAAGCTAGAAGGGGATAACCATCAACAGAGAAGTCCGGCACCACGTGGCTGCTCACATAGGAAACTCTGGCGATTACCCAATTGTTGAAACTACTATACACATAAGGCCTTGGAATAAAAGGGGGCCACAGTGGTCCTACAGGGTTCTTGCAAAATCCTCTTTACAGTTGAAAGTCTTTGACCGACAGATGATTGTGAAGTGAAAGAAAATGAACTCCGCTTGGTGAAATTAGCAAATGAACAGTGCGTTACAAAAGTTGGCAAGAGTGAACCCGGCAGAGAGAAGCCGACAAAAGGGGCAAAGCCTGCAGAGCTGTTTAAAAATACATTAAGATTTGTGAATAAAAGAAGCATTGGAACACCAGGGGAAGTGAATTGTCCCCCTTGTCATTTGGGGTCCAAGTCCAGCCAATGGAGATCCAGGGGTGCAAAGGCAACCCCCAAAGTCCATTTGAAAGGGAACTCTTTGTTTGTTTGTTTGTTTGTTTGTTTGTTTGTTTGTTGTTGAATACATCAGGCCCTTGGAAGGCAAGAGAGTTTTTTTTTTATAGAAAAGAGACTTAACTATCAATGATCCTGATAGCTGGTACGGAACTGTTGGCTCGTGCTGGAAAAGCTCGAGTGTGTGCTCTGCTCCAAAGTCCCACCTTGTCCCGTGCTGAAAACGCGGGGAAGGGCAACTTCAAGTACCACTTCCTGACTTATTTGTGAACACTACTTTCTTTCTTGAGAACATTATCCCACACTTCCTTTTGTATTTAGAGTAAGGATTGGCAGTAGTTTTGTTTAGTATAGGCCTTTTATTTTGAAACAACGCCACTAGGACTGCTTTAATTTTCAATTGATGGTCGAAGCTTGCTCCCATCTTAGATTTAGGTTTAGATTAGGTGTTTTCCACCTTGCATTTCCAGCTTAATAAACACCCTTGAACTGTGATCACTTGTGTCAGCCTTTACTGTTGCCACCATGAGTTCCTTACAGTGTGAAGTGAGATATTGCAGTTGAGTGAACCTTCATTGAGGTGTGTGCCTGACCGGGATGTACCAGGGAGAGTAAGTAGCACATAATTTGATAAGAATGGAAGTGGAGAGCATCCACATCCTGAGCAGCGCACCACACAGTGAAGTGTTTCCATTTCCTGTTCTAGCAGGAGACCGAAGCAGGTGCACAATCCTTCACCAAGATGTCTCTGCAGTCTTGAGACATGTCAATATGGCTAAATTCCAGGGATGCAGGGGCCAGGCCATCAGGTTGAGTGAGGCTGGGTCATGATGAAGGACTTCCCCCTTGTCCCTGGACAGCAGGTTGAATACTGGAGGAAGCGTGTTGGAAAACTGTGGAAAGACCCAGAATTTCTGATAACCAAACTTGTCTCGGCCAAGCTTGGTCCTAAAGGATCAGTTTGCAGCACTGTTTGATGTAGTGTAGAACTTTTGGAATCAGGGGTAATGGGGCAAAGGCATACAGGAACTTGTCTATCCATGGAAACATGAAAGCATCCCCCATGCTGGATGGCTGCAGGAACCTGCTTGCTTGCAAAACGAAAGGCCTTTGAGTTGTCCATTATGACAAAGAGGTCTTTTTCCGGCGTCCCCCATGTTTGGAGCAGGATTAGGAGCTGGCTGTGGAGGAGTTGTCACTCATGGCAGGAGCAGAGTCCCCTGCTGAGGGAATCAACCACAGGGGTGTGTATATCTGGCAGGTGGAATGAGGACAGGAATATCCATGTGCAATGGCCCACTTCCAGAAGGATTGGGCTTCGGCGGACATGATAGGAGTTCTGGTACTGCTTTGTTTTCAAATATAGAACATTGTAGTCATGTTATCTGTGAACACATGAACCACTTACCTTTGTAGGTGAGGCAGGGTGGGCTTCCCAGAATACAGCCCTTAGCTCTGGGACATTGATGTGTAGGGGCTTTCTCTCGAACGACCTAAGGCCTCTGGCATGAGAATTTGCAGTGTAGGCTCTCCAAATCTCTCTGAATGCGTCTTTCATTACCATCATTTGGTGAGCGGAGATGACGAAAGGTGCTCCTTTTGTAAGATGGGGGATGTCCGACCACCAACGTAGGACGTCATAGAATGGATGCATAAGGAATATTTTGTCATCCAAACACCTGGAGCTTTGTTGCCAGTTGGCATTCAAAAATTGCTCAATAGGTTGCATTGAAAGCTGACAGTGCTATATGAGTGGAATACAAAAAGACAACATTTCCAGGAAAGACAATTTAGTGCTGTGACAGAGCGTGGACTTTACCCTGTTGGTTGACAGGGGAGCATGGGAGGATGCAGTGTCTAGATGTGCTCCCAGAAACCGCATCAACTAGGAGGGAGCAATGCAAGATTTGTTGCACTTGATTGAGAGGCCCAATGAGGACAGACAGGATATTGTCCTCCCTATGACTCCTTAGGACTCCTCCCTAATACCCAGGTCCATACACTGTCCACTCCCCACCTTACCCGAGCCTGGGTGATCTGATCCCCTCTGTTTCCTCCCCTGGGTGCTTGTAGATCCATTAACAACTATTTCCCTCCCTCCCCTGTTAGATCCCTAGTCCCTTGTTTATATGCTCCCTAACCTTATTCTTCCCCCTATGATTGTAAAGCGCTCCATTGCTTCCTGAAGCTATGTCCGAGTTCAAGTAATATCCTAATAATAATAATTGTTGCCTCTGTGTGCTCATGGGCAAGGTGCAGGAATGGGGCCCTGACCAACCAGTCTAAATACAGGTAAACACGGATGCCCAACTTCCAGAGGGGTGCCGATGCCGGGGCTACATATTTTATGAACACCCTTAAGGCAGACGTGAGGCCAAGGGAAGGACCTTGAACTGGTAATAAAGGCCTGCCACTGTGATGGCAGTTGTGGATGGTGTAAAAAACTTGTCTTCCAAGGATGGGGATGACTTGAAGCCTCCTTCGGACAGTTGAGTGAGGATGTGTTGCAACTTAACCATCTGAAAGGACTGGGAGCAAAGACATTTTTAAGGTAGCAGAGGTCTAGTGTGGGTCTCCAACCACTCATTTCCTCTTGACAAGATAGTAGAGTGAGTAACCTCCCTGGTTCCATTGTGAGCAGGAGGCCTGCTCTACTTCTAACTGTGGAAGAAGTGTGACAAACTCCTGCTTGAGCGTGTATAGCTGTTTTTCTGCCTTGCTGGATGGTGGAGTTGTGGGAGTACGGTGGATGAATTTGAGAGTATGGGCGTGGGTCAGCAATGAAAGCACCCAATTGTCCATGGCAATCCGAGACCATTGATGGTGGAACAAGAAATGTCGTCCTCTCACTGGGGTGTAGAAGTGGAGGGGCGGTACCACACCGGAGTCAGGTTTGCTTGGTGGGTTGGCCCTTGGTCTGGGAGAACTCGCAGGGTTGTTGGCTGCCACTGTAACACTTTAACATGTATTTGGTATGGTTACCTGATGCATAAGCAGCACCTTTGAAATATTGCGAGCAATGGGCAGGTTGACAATCCCTGCAAGATTGTGAGAATTACCTCTGCTTGGGCCGAAAGGACTAGTATGGTTGACATTGTTGCAAGGCACCTAGGGAAGGGGCCGTATCAGTGTCTGTTTTAATTCCCTAAAGGGCATCATCCACCTTTTTTCCAAAGTGGTCTTACCCATCGAAAGGCATATCTACCATGCTGGTCTGGAAATCAGGGTGGAAATTCATGGCATTCAGCCACCTTTGATGATGCAGCACCACCCTATCACCCATTTGGCAGAAACCAGAATCGGCGATGTCAACAGTCACCAAGACGGTGTGATCCGATGAAGATTTGTCTTCAAGAAGTAGCACAAAGGCCTTTTCCTTTTTATTGTCTGGCAGGAAATCGATTAGGGGGCCCAGTATTTACCATTTATTTTTTTATTTGTTTATTGGCATTTATAAGCAAGCAATGCTTCAATAATCACATTACAATAGGTGTCAGTATGCATTTCGCCTACCAGGCATATCCTGCCACAATAAACTAATAACCAAACAAACATATTAAACAACAAAACAACATGTCCAGGCAAGACAACTAGGTTTTATCGTCATCGCCATCTTGATCAGGTTACATACGCAAATCAGTAATACTCATCTTTTATGGTGGGCCCCAAAAACAAAGTTGCACCTTGTCTGACAACGGGGCCGGTGGCGTGGCAAAGTTCATATCGCAGATTGCTAGTCTTATGATACCTTGGATTGTAACGGGGTGTGGCCTATCGTCTGAGGGGTCAAACATATCGCAGACCAGCTGCTTCCATGAGTCGTAGGTACTCCCTGCAATCGCATCCAGGCACTGTGTCGACCTAGCCCACACTCTTGTCTCTATCGCAGCCCAGGTTTCAAAATCCCTTAGCCAGCGTGCATATTGTGCCCCCCCCAGTCAACTTCCATGCCATGGCAATGCATCGTTTAACCAGGACACACACCAGGTCCATAAACTTAATGATGTGTTTATGTTTACTATTCCTCGGGTATGTGCCCAGCAGACACGCCACTGGATTCCAGGAGTACTTTGTGACGCCAGCCCTCCTACATGCTTGTTCCACCCAGGACCAGAGCTCACGCATCTTAACACAATACCAAAACAGGTGCACCAGGTAAACCCCATCACCCTGACATCAGGGGCATATCGGCTGTTTACCCTAATCGAATTTGGCCACTTTACTAGGAGTCATATAGGTGCGGTACAGCACATGTAACTGTACGAATCCAGTTTTTACCATAATTCCTGATAACATCTGGATAAAATTGCAAGATAATTAACACTTGTGGTGTTAGTGGTGGCAGTCGAGATTATACATTTGCCAAATGCATCCAGTTGTCTCCCTACCTTATCCAAAGTCACACAGCATGGAGTGAAGGGGTTAGCAGATCTCTTCTGAGCAGAGACAACTGAATCAGGTCTGCGTTGGGCACAGAGACACTTGGGAGCAGTGTCCGGTGGCCTATACCTTTTGTCAAAACTGTCTTTTTTCAAAGGTGCTGTGAACAAATTATTCATGGTAAGCAAGTTTTTTTTCCATTTGTCGTCTAGAATCCGATTAGACATGACTCTTAACGGCCTGTTCCCGTCGATGATAGAGGAAACTTGCATTCCTCTGTTCTGTGTGGAGGAGATCAAAAAGGTCTGCAGCCTTGGACATGACTGTATGAAAAGCTCTAATTTCATCCGGAGGAAAGTCTCTGATTCGTAGCTTCTCCAGTTTGCAATCTGCGAGCACCAATTCATCAAATTCCACCAAGAACAAAAAATGGATGAAGGCAGTGTCCAGAGGCATACGCTACGTTGGACTGACAGGACGAAAGGCAAAACAAGATGGTGTGAACATAAATCAAACATAAGACAACAATCAGTAAAATCACCCGTTGCCCAACACTTTAAAGAACAAAACCACACGATTGCACAAATTCAGTTTGTGATTCTGGAACATGTGACTCTACCAAGAAGAGGAGGAAACTTGGTAAAAAAAACTTAAACAGAGGGAAATCCATTGGATTGAGAAATTTTACATTATGTATCCCCGAGGGATGAATATGGAATGGGATTTGTGCTGCTTTCTTTGAAAGAAGTAACTAGATTTGTGTTCAACATGATATTCTAATAACTAGATGCATTGAAACAACAGGACTAGATAGGGGTTGACTATACAAGCCAGATAAAATTAATACCCAACATAACTTTTAGTAATTGGGGGAGATGACTAGTCTGATAAAGATATTAAGCTGTGAGGAAGGGGTTCTATCAAAAAAGTATATTGTAAGTCTGCAGGATGTACCTATTGAATTAATGGTAAGAGCTTGTAGTTCATGTGTCCTAGGTCGATTATGACATGCATACCTAATGGAGAGACTCCAACTAGAAGTATAATCAGATATTCTAATGATGGCCTGACGGTTGCATATTTGGCAGCACGATTTTGAATGGAATGTAAGGTTTTGTCCGAAAACACACTAATGAGGGACTGAAATTGTAAGTTCATTTATGTTAATTCATTAAGCATTTCCTTGTATATAACTCATATTACCCAAATGCAGCATTCGTGAAATGTATTATGCATGACATTATGCATTAGATATACGGAAAAGCATATACACAAGCTAGTAGATACACATCCAAGATGGTGGGCGGAATAGGAAAACAACGCGCACGAGGGCTGGAGGAGTTAGGCAAGGCCGCACGGCCTGTGGCGCAGCGCCAGCGGGAGCTCCAATAACTCGCACGCACACGGGTGGATGGTCTGCCCCGGAACTGCCTCCCGAGCGCGGGGGCGGGGCTTTTATTTAGCACGCCCTGCATCACCGCGTAGCGGGACGCAGGGCGGAACATAACATTCCTCCTTTATTATAAAACAAACAAACATAACACTAACTTGTATCAACTTGAGTACAAACATCTGCTCACGCTCTTAACCAATAAGTGCTCGGCCATAGTGTCCGTGGTCCCGGTACCTCACACTACCACACATAGGCCCTCATTACGACCCTGGCGGAAAGTGACTGACCTGACCGCCATAGCGTAAATTGCGTTTCCGCCATTGCACGACGGAGCAAAGTGCGGCTAATTCCGACCCATCGGGCACGAGCACTACGCCATGGCGGAAGTGCAAAGTCCGCGATGGCGGAAATGTCCCCAAAACGGCCCTCACCGCCGCCGTACGGCGCCCTAGGTGCAATTCCGCCACCCATCTTAGCGGTCACCGCAATGAGCGGCAATCGGAAAGTACGGTGACCGGAAATATACGGAAACGGAAGTAAAAACATGGTCCCGGAACGGGAAACAGCACGCCGTACACCTATAAAAACACAATTTCCACACAACCATTAAAAATACTACCCTGAGACTCATCCCAACCCGTCATCCACCCTAGTGAAACCAATAAAAATGGGAAAAGTAGCGAAAAAAGCGTGCGACCGCAAGCGGCAGGTCCACTTCTCCCGTGAGGAACTCACCGTGCTCACAGAGACCCTCCAGGAGAATGCTGCCGTCGTCTTCTCGACGCAAATGACCAGGACGGCACTTGCGAACAAGAAGGCCATATGGGCCCTGGTGGCACAGCGGGTAAGTGTGGTGGGGACCGCACCCCGCAACCCACAGCAATGCAGAAAGCGATGGGACGACTTGCGGATACGCGTACGGAGCATACTATCCGCCAACCGTAACATTGCCACAGCTACCGGGGGAGGATCGGAATCACCCATCAAGTTGACCCCCTGGGAAGAAATCTGTGCCTCCACCATTGGAATGGAGAGTATAGAGGGAGTCGGAGGGATGGAGAAAGGAGTGCAGACATCCGAAGAATCAGGTAGGTGTCCCAAATAAAACAATGCTAAATCCACAATGTCCAATCATGTGAAGTACCATGTGTCCACATAGTGCAACAGTAACACATGTCCAGGAGAACGTCCACATACATAGGCCTGATAGCACACTTTAAAAGTCACATTAAATACATAAATAATTAAAAATCCTAAAAACACCCTCTACATGTGCAGCAGGCACACCCTAACTGCAGGCTGCAAAACAACTGCATCCTCAATCCACACAAAAATGAAACCACCTCCAAGGCCCCGACCCAAATCACCCTCAGGTACCACCCCAATGCATGTGATACATTGCCATTCCAATTTCCACAGACCCATTAATAACGCTCGCCCTCCTTTACTCCACCACAGGGTCCGATTCAAACGACGAGCTCCAGGACACCCCTACCAGCACACCTGCAAAGAGGGCCAAGACCAACGGCCAAAGACCCTCCACCTCAGCTGCACGCATCAAGACACGGCAGCAGCACAAATCAAGTGGCAGCACACATGAGGGAACTTCAACAGGCACCCCAGCAGCCAGCATGCCCACAACAGCACCACCACAGGTCCCCCCAATGGATGCCACAGAAGGCACTGCTTCTGGTGGCAGCAGCACCATAGGTGACACTGCATTAATGGCAGCATGCTCCGACACAGAAAACGGGGATGTCGAAGTAAGATCCATCCATGACCTGTCTCAATCCCCCTGTTTGTTCCATCCCGTACACCATGAGGATACCACGCAGGGGCACCCACAAGACGACGACTGGCCATCCCCCACAAGCCCTGTGGCAAGGCAACATGAGGTGACCAGCCCCTCTGTGACACCACCGCAAATGGCCATGGCACAGCAGAGGCAACAGTCCCTCGACCAGGTGATCGTGCAACAGCAGCAACTGGCCACGCTCCTCAAGGACCATGCTGATGAATGTGGGGGTACTAAGGCAGCCATAGAAACATCAACTGAGACACTTAGGGCAGAAATGGAGAGAAGTACAGAGACACTAAGGGCACAAATGGAGAGAAGCACCGAGAGCCTGAGAGTACAAATGGAGAGAAGCACCGAGAGCCTGAGAGTACAAATGGAGAGAAGCACCGAGAGCCTGAGGGGGGAACTGCATGCGACGTCCAAAGACGTATGTGCTGAACTTGCCGCTGTGCGCCGTGTGCTCACTGAGCTCTCACAAACCCTTAGGGACATGCATGGACGTGAGCAGGCAGAGACATCATCCGTTGCAAGTTCCGTCCAGGGCAGCCCCCAACGTAGATCTGGGAGGAACCTGCGCTCCACAGGCAGGGGTGCCCCTGATACCCGGAGAGGGGGCTTGCAATAGCGACTGCCCACTGACAATGAGCATCTTTGGACACTGGTGTTCGGGGGGGAGGTAGGAGGGTGGAGGGAGTGTGTTGGGCTCACTTGGGTGGCGGGTCGATGGGGTGTGTAACATAATTTCACATATGCCATAAACAATGCACGATCATCCAATGAGATGTGTGGACATTGATCTTTGTGTACGAGGCCATTATAGGCGTACAGTCCATATTGTGCATGTTCCAGACACACACAGTGCCACAAGTCCCGTGTCCATGTATCAGCCACCAGGCGTGAGTGCTAGAAGCATGCATCTATGATATGCTGACGAATGTCACGGCCCTCCTGTGCCTCGCAGACTCCTTGAGGTGCTGCCACATCCCCACCCTCATCATGACCATCTTCAGGTGCTTGCAGTTCTGCGTCAGGGGGCATGGGCACATTTCTACGTACGCACATGTTGTGTAGCATGACACATGCCATGACCATCTTTGCAACCTTCTCATGGCGGTACAGGAGTGCCCCGCCAGACCTGCTGAGGCAGCGGAAACGAGTCTTCAGTAGGCTGAATGCCTGTTCTATGACTACACGGGTACGTGAGTGGGCATGGTTGTAGTCCTCCTCATGCTGGTCCTGTGGTTTCCGGAGTGGTGTAAGGAGCCATCTCTTCAGTGGATACCCGGCATCACCTGTATGTGGACAATAAAGGATGTTTGTGGAATGACATTGCTACGTACGCACCCCCCCCCCCTTCCTGCCAGGTCATTGCCGCATCACATACCCCACATTATCATGCTTGAAATGAGACTCACCGAGTAGCCAGGATCTGTTCCCTGCGTGTCGCTCCATGTAGCGTGGTATTGTAGAGTTCCTCAAGACCATAGAATCATGGGTTGATCCAGGAAATCGGGCACAACAATGTGTAATGATCCTGTTGGAGTCACACACCATTTGTACATTCAGAGAATGAAATGAGAATGAAATTGTTTTCGGTTGCGGTACTGGGCCTCCATGGCATGTGGGATGACCAATTCCACATGGGTGCAGTCGATGGCACCAATGCAACCCGGTATGCCGCCAAGTGCATGGAATCCCACTTTTGTGTTCGTAATTTCCTGCTCCGAGCGTGGTAGAGAGATGTAGTCGTCTGCGTGCCTCAGGAGGGCATCGAGCACTTGCAATAGTGTCCGTGAGAACACTGGCTGTGAAATGCCATGCAACTGTCCGACTGTGTGCTGGTAGGTGCCTGTGGCCAGGAAGTGGAGTACAGACACCACCTTCAGTAGGGGTGGGATGGCGGTTGGGCTATCTATCATGCTGACAAGGTCAGCCTGTGTCATGTCCACAATGGCGGTTATGGTGTCCCGGTCCAAACGGTAGAGGGTGTGGATCTGCTCATCAGTGAGGTTGAACGGATGTGCTCGGAGGCGTGGGATTGCGGGCTGCCTGCGTGGTGGTAGTGGCTGTGCTGGCGGCCCTTGCTGGCCCTGCCTTGCCCTCCTCCTCCTCCTGCGTCTCCTCTGTGCGGCCGGTTGTTGTAGTAGTTGGTGTTCGTCTTCTTCTTGAAGTTGGAGTACTTGCAGTGCTATCAGGTCCCCCAGGGCCAACATCGCTAGTCCTGCCGGTAGCATTTCGGAGTGGGTGTGGTTGTGGGAGGGGGTTGGGTGTGCAATTTATGTGTTTTCAGGCTGTATAGCCTCCACCTGTGGTGATTCATTCCACCTGTGCAAGCTGCTATCCCCTTTGGGCGAGCACGTCCCGCACACAACGCTGCAATTCGACGAATGGCATCTTGCTATTACAATCATGTATTTGTTCCCGATGGCAGTGAAATATTGGTTCATATGTTCATTCTGCTATGGTCCCATTGTTTCACATACTATCTTTGCAGTCGCGAACAGACTTGTGAAGGGTCAGTGGAATGTAGTACTCGATTAACGGTGGACCCTCATGCAACACTGTACCGAGGTTCACCGACGGGCGGGGCGTCCCATTTGTGAGTGAAGCCAGTTGCCATTTTCACACACTGCCGCACTAGATGGATGAATTTGTGATTTCAAGCGGTCACAGATGCCTTTTCGACGTGATGTTGCAAATGAGGAATTCGAAGGACAGCGCTTTCGGTTTTCAGCTATCGGCGAGGAGATGCCCACTGTCTGACTGCAAATATAATGTTCTATTGTTCAATGTCCTTGGGACAGGGGCCATGGCGAGAATGCAATGATTGATATGGATAGTATGGGATGCGCAATAGCGTAGTGGACGATGAGGCCGGACGTTCCCAAATACATGTTACTTCACAACACTGGAATTACGGGCTGGAGCACAGTGGATTTTGCAGACTGCATAACGCACAGACTCAATGGAAATTTCACATGTTATGTGAGTATGAAATCAGGCGTTTTCATTACGGGATGAGGAAATGATGTATGGATGCATGGACAGATGATTTTATACAGAGTTTGCCATGTACAGGGCTTTTTGGAATCTATCCACCTCCCCTGCGCTATGTGATGCAGAGCTGCCATAGTGGGACCATCGTCTATCTGCCCTTCTTGAACCCTCCCTGTCTGGACGCGCCTTCAAACACTTGTGTCTATGCACGTTACTAATCCCATCTAATGGATTCTGTTTTAACAGACGCATGCACAAAAACACTCGTTTGTAATAGTGTTTTCACCTCGATATATATAGTTATGATTCGCAAGTGGTTTTTGGGTGGAAATAATCCTTTGGAGTGGGCTAGCATGCATATGGCTGTGGATTTAGTGTGATCATTGAAGTGAGTAATTCAAATGAAGTTTGGATGCCCATACTATTCTTTTTCATTTCATTTGGGTGACAGGTATCTCCTCCCCTTTTGCCACTGCCATCTGTATACCACTCCTGCAGATGGATTTTACTCCCGACACCTGCTGCTTCGTGTTAATCAGTGGAGCACCATTACGATCTTATGGGACGATCGCCAATGGGCCACATGCCCTTATGCAGTACTAGTGGCTAGGAGCAACATTTCGGCCTTTCAGCTGGACTAGTGCCTACCTAATGGGACGGCCCTGCGGTTCTAGGCGCTTCCATGTTGCCTTTTTGAACGTGAATGTAGCCCCTGTGTAACATGAAGGAACAGGGCGTCACACAAGAAGAAGCTGGTCATTTATTGCGGATGCAGCCCACAATGATGAAATATATTTTGGAGTTCATGACCTAATGGCTGTATGGGATTGGTGATTTTGTTGTGCATTAAATTTCTATTCTGATATGAACCGTGTAGCGTTCTTCTTTGCAAGTGATGTGGCATATTCCTATTTGTGGAGCGATGTATTGTGAGGAGATCTGCATTGGGTTCCAGCTTCTGAGTATAGTTGCGTGGTACTGTGCTGGGCGCGTTTGCCTACGAAGCCCAGTGAGGTCAGGGATAGGGGCTGCCATTATGACTGTTTTAATGATGTCATGCTCAGGGGCGGGGGATTAGCTTTTGTGTGACAGATGCCGGTCAGCCAGGTGGATTGGTGGAATGATGTGATTATCAGAATATGGCTGGTCACAGGTGCCTGTGTTTGCGTGCGTTTCTTGGAGGGAGACTGAGGTCATGTCCATTTGAATGGCTTCTGTATTCGTGCCATCTGTGCCCTGCAGCTCCCATTGGCCCCTCTTGAGATGAGCCTGGCTGCTCAGTCACTCTGCCAACTTGTGTGGTACATGCTTATGCTGATGGTTGGTTTGTTTACTGGCAGGAGTACAGGGCTGGTGCAGTCTCACTCAGGATACTGCTTTGAATGTTGCCTTACACTGGTGTCAGTCGATGGGGGGGCCTGTTTTTGTTTGTCTCATTTTTCTGTTCATGTTGCTGGACTTGACCCTTCACATGCCTGTGCTGCATCAGTGCGGCAATGGTGCCATGGCAAATATGGATGGCCACTCACAAGGCACTTGGAGCCCCTAGATTCATTTGTTCGTTGGCAGGCATGGATGACTTGTACATTTCACTGGTTGCATTGTGTGACTTCATTGCACCTACGAGGAGTTGTGCAATGTGGCCAGGGAGTGGTGTACAGGCACTCAGTAGGGCCGTTTACGGTTGGTTCGCGATGCCGTACTTCTCACCATGGCGGAATGGTACTTTCCGCCATGCTTGATGGCGTTAGGTGCATGTCCGCTATGGTCAGAATTCGCGTACTGTTGCGCCATGGTGGTGATTACAGTTTGGCATGGCGCGCGTGCGCGTACTTGGTGCAGTTAGCATTGGCGTTCACTACGGTGTCGCTAATGGCATCGTACTTTACGGTGACGGGTCATGATCGCACCGAGCGCTATTCGATGGCGGTATTGCATTTCCGCCATCGTTTTTCGATTTCCGCCAGGATCGTCATTTAGCTTGGCCGGCGGTCTCATGGCCGCTCTCAGACCGTACCGCCCTTCTCGGGGCCTGCACCCCCCCGGCTCCTGATCTGGCTCACCTTCACTGGGCAGGTCCTCGAGGCCGGGGGCCTCCAGCGGTTCCCAGGTTCCATCCGCCGCTCCTGTTTCATCCGGGATGGACCTAGGCTCGTCTTCGCGGGGCTGAGCGTCCTCCTCTTCCAGATGACACTCACTGTCAGTCCACAGGTTGCGAGGCACCGCCTTGAACCACGACGAGTTCCTCGTCACTTGACGGTGTCCTCGGGTCACAGTCACCATGGTTCTGTGTCGATCGCTGACGGTCCATGGCAGTTCCTCGTATCTGGTGTCGAGTTTTGATTTGGTGGGGTTTCGTAGCATGACGACCTGGTCCCCCACCTGGTGATCGGACTGCCTCACTCTCCTCTTGCCACTCATGTGGGCATTGGCACTCCTTCTCCTCATTTCCGTGCGTCCTTCATTGACCTCGTCCGGGGTCCTGCTTGGATGATGCGGAATCGAGGATCGGATGACGGTGCCGAACATGAGATCTGCCGGCGGTATGCCGGTTGTGCTGTAGGGGGTAACCCAATAGTTCCTGAGGAATCGGTAGAGGTCGACCTTCCCTGGGCTGGCGTTCGCCTTGGATACCCTTAGCACCTTGTTAATGGTTCTCATGAAGCGTTCGGCGTCCCCGTTGGCCTGGGGCCACCTCAGCATGATGTGGTGATACTTTATATTAAGGTCCTGCAGATAGTTTTTGAATTCCTCCCCGGTGAACGGTGGCCCATTGTCACTTTTGATGGAGGTTGGTGGTCCGTGAGTTGCGAACATTTTTTCTATGGCTGGAATGACCACTTCCGCTGCTGTGGATTCGACTATTTCAACTTCCGGATATCGGGAGTGGTCATCAACGGCTACCAAGAGGTGGAGGCCTTCCCGTAGCTTGTAGAAGTCAATACTGATGGCCTCCCACCGAGAGCGACCGCATGCCGCCGATAGAATTGGTTCTGGTTCAGGCGGGGCTCCTGTTATCTGACAGGCTAGGCACGTACTGATGAGTGTCTCGACCCGTTCCTCGATCTGGGGAAACCATACCCTGTGCCGTATGCAGGCTTTTGTCCTTGCCAGCCGTTGGTGTCCTTCATGCGCTAGGGCCACTATCCTGTCTTGTATTCTGAGAGGGATTACGATGCGGTTACCCCTTAGTATCACTCCGCCTTCTGTGATTGACAAATCTTGCCGGACGGTGAACATGCCGGACAGAAATCCTTTTGCCTCCGCTGTTCTGCTGTGTGTGTGTATCATGAAGGTTTTCCAGTCCCATGAGATTATGGCATCTTTCACTAGATTGCAGCAGGGATCCTTGTTGGTTTCTGCCTCGATGTCTTCGATGCTCACCGCCTTTGGTCTCATTGCACGAACCACTTGGCATATGTGTTCTTTTGTCTCCTCGGCCACTTGGATCTCTTGTTGGGTTGCCGCTCGCGGGTGCCTCGAGAGGAAGTCCGCGGGGTTTCCACTGCCTGGTTGGTAGATGAGATCAAAGTCGTATTGCTGGAGATGTAGTAGCCATTTGGTGATCCGTGCCGGAGGGTGTGATGACGTTCCCATGAAGATGGGTAGTAGGGGTTTGTGGTCGGTGACTGCCGTGAATCGCCGCCCATATAGGTACAGGTGAAAGTGCCTGCACCCCCACAGCACTGCGATGGCCTCTTTCTCAATGTGGGAGTACATCTGTTCGGTTTCAGTGAGGGCTCTCGAGGCATATGCTATCGGTCTTTTCTCCCCTTCTCTCGTTACCTGCATTAGGATGGCACCGAGCCCAACGGGGCTTGCATCCACGAACAGTTCTGTGGGCATTTCGGTGTTATAATACGCCATCTTGGTGTCGACGGACAAGGATTCTTTAATACTTTCAAACGAGTCTTGGCACTTCTGCCCCCAGTCCCACTTGACGTTTGCTTTCGTCAGTTCCCGTAGTGGCTCAGATAGGGTGGCCAGGTTTCGAATGAACCTCCCGCAGTAGGTTGCCATCCCTAAGAAACTGCGTACTTCTGTGGGGGTCATCGGTGGGCTTGCCGCCTGGATGTCTGCGACCTTCTGGGGATCAGGGGAGATGCCCGTGCTGCCAAACTTGTAGCCAAAAAAAGTGATTTCCGATCTGAGGAACTCGCCCTTCTCCCTGTATATGGTCAGTCCAGCCTCTTGCAGTCTGCCCATTAGGGTCTGAAGCCTCTTGAGGTGCTCCTTCTTGTCGGGGGCGTGAATCAGAATGTCGTCGCTCACGTTGAGGACCCCAGGGATGCCCCTGACGACCTCCTGGATAGCTTGCTGGAACACTTCAGCAGCAGACGAGATCCCGAAACTCAGGCGTTTGTATCTCCTTAACCCCAAATGCGTTGAGAATGTTGTGATGTAACGCGAATCTCTGTGGAGTTTGAGTTGATGATGCCCCGCTTTCAAGTCAACTTTCAAGAAAACACAAGACCCTGTGAGGTCCGCCACGATTTCGTCGATCGTTGGGGTGATGTGGCGTTCTCGTTTGATGGCAGTGTTAAGTAGACGCATATCGATGCAAATCCGGACCTTCCCGGGCTGTTTAGGCTTTCGCGTGATGACCATCGGGGAGACCCATGGTGTGGGCCCCGTCACCGCCTCTATGATGCCAGCTTCCTCCAGAGCCTTGAGTTCCTGCTCCATTTGTTCTCTCATGTGGAAAGGTGTCCTCCGATGCCGTACGGCCTTAGGCTGTACTGTTTCATCAATGTGCAGCCGGATGGTTTTGCCCTTCAAGCAGCCTATTCCATCTTGCAGCTTAGGGTATTGACTTAGCATTTTCGCCACCTCTTCGGCCTCATCAATGTGGCAGATGAATTTGACCACTCCCAGATCTTCTGCGGCGTCCCCACTCATGAGGCTCTCGATTCCTGCCGTCACGTCATAGACTTTCGACCACAGTCTGTTATCGCCGTGCTCCAGCGTGGTGCGGAACCTGCCCATGACTGGTAGGGGCTTCCGGCTGCCGTAGGCATACAACAGCGTGTCTGTGCTTTTCAGGACTGGTTGAGGCTTTAGAGTCTGGAATATGCTTGTGGGCATCACGTTCACCGAAGCGCCAGTGTCAATGGTCATGAGAATGCGCTGGTCTTGGACAGTGACCATGCACTTGCGCCTTCGGACAGATTTTCTTTGTGTTTCTTGACCTTGCCTTAATGCGGACACCAGGTATATCTTTCTTCCTTTCCTCTCGTTGTCCTTGCCGGGATCTTGCTGCCCTGTCGAGATATCATCCCCTTCTTCCTCCGTGGAAGAGTTGGCCACTGCGACCCTCCTTGCACTGGCTTGCTTCTTTTTCTTGGTTGCGTTTTTGTCTTAAATGTTCTGTGGGGGCTGCTTGGAGGCGCCCGATGATCTGCACACCTTTGCATAATGATCCTTCCTGCCACAGGCGCCGCACGTGGTGCCTTGTGCAGGGCAGTTGCGACGGCCATGTCGTGGGCCACCACACCAGCCACACTCTGTGGGCCCAGGAATGCACGGTTGCCACCTGTTCTGGCCATAGCCCCCACTGTATTAATCCCTCGAGGATTGTTTGTTGGTGATCTGGGCCACCATGGCTGTGTTGAGGACAGGTTGCAGTCTGTGCAGAGTGGCCTCCATGTTGGCCGCTCTGGTGTGGGCTAGTTCCCTTTGTCGTCCTAATTCAAGGATTCGTTGCAGGGGGATGCCTCTCTCGCTGAGTATTAGGCGCCTTAGTTTTTCCGAGTGTACGCCGTTAATGATCTGCCTCCTGATCTCCCTCTCAACATTATTGACATTATTGAACTCGCAGGACATGGCCAATTTTCTTAACCGAGTGTGGTAGGCATCCAGGGTCTCATCTGCTGCCTGTATGGTGGTGCAGAAGATGAAAGTCTCATAGTCTGGGTTCAGTTGGGGGAGAAAATGAGCTGTGAGGACATCTTTTGCGCTTTGGTATGCATCCTGGCCATCGGCCACATCCAAGGAGTTGAAAATGCGCAGTACCTCGTCACCCACATTGAGTAGTAGGTGCGCCTTCATCTTCCTGGCCGACGTCACATCTTTGCACTCCATCGCCATCTCGAACTTCTGGATCCACAGCTGCCATCTGGGTCCACTCGAAGATGGGTCGGTAAAGGGGTCAAAAGGCTGGACCAGTGTCAATGAGCCTCCTTGTGTGCGAGGCTGTGGGGACGTCAGCGATAGGTTTGCCGCAATTCTGGACGGCGTGGTGGGCCCAGGGGTGGACGTGCCGGCCGCCATGTCGACGTGTACCTGTTCAGTGCTGTCGTGATCTCTTCAGGCAACCACTAGCGCGGTGAAGTTGGGCCTTCCCTGGAGTTGCCGTGGTGTCCAAACCGCTGTAGCAGAGAGTTCAGGTGCTGGTTTTCCCATATGGTTCCAATGCCCCGTCGTGATGGGGACCCTGGTGTATGAGGCCAGATGTCAGAAGGCTCCACACTGCCCAGCCATCACTTGTAGGGCAAGTGATTATGAGAAGATTGACGGAGAAAGAGAAAATAAAAATTGTTTTTTTTTTGGGGTGGGTCCCCCCCCCCCCACCGGGTGTCCAAAAATTTGGCCGCGATGGCTGCGGGCCATCAGGCGCCATGAACGCCCAGCGCGTGTTTGTCTTCGTTACACCTCATCGCCATTGTTATGTTCCAGCCCTTGGTGTGCGCGCACGAGGGCTGGAGGAGTTAGGCAAGGCCGCATGGCCTGTGGCGCAGCGCCAGCAGGAGCTCCAATAACTTGCACGCACACGGGTGGATGGTCTGCCCCGGAACTGCCTCCCGAGCGCGGGGGTGGGGCTTTTATTTAGCACGCCCTGCGTCACCGCGTAGCGGGACGCAGGGCGGAACATAACACCCGGAATAGGGGAACTTAACGAGCTAATGAGATAACATTTCCCTGTGATGCTTTTACAGAATCAAAGCCCTACACAGCAGCTGTGTAACACCTGCAGATTAGATAAGGCAATTGGAGACTGTCTGGTAAGATTTTGTAAATCATAACTAAAGTACCCCTGAACCATGTGATCGCAGAGTGGGACCTAGTGCTTTTTTAGCAACGGGTCCCGCTCGCGATCATGAAACTGTGTCACCCTGTAGTATCTGGAAGAGATCTCTTAAAATAGTATCTTATCTTTGCAGACAGGACTATTGAGAAGAGAGAAAGTATAATCACGCCGAGGGGTGAATATTTTCATGAAGTCTCAACACAATTGAGCATCTTTTTCGCGTCTCACCAATTCTGGAAAGGTTAGTATAGCACTAGTGCTATGGATACAATAGAAGTAATTGCTAATGAAATAGTAAAAATGAGTCTAATAGCAGTTTAATTTTACCCTTTTAGAAATAATCAAGAAAAGTATTGATATCTCCACCTGATATGCACCCAAGTGGATGCCAAGTTGGGCTATTTGGATGTCCTCTCTGCTTCTCTGGGCTTTCTTCGGTTGTGACTCTCCCGGACTTTGCTGAGAGCCCGCAGTCGGCGAGAGAAAGCTCCCATGTGTTTCATGAGGCGAAACTTTGAAGTGGAATTATCAACGCTTCTTCTGCCTATTTGGCTCCTCCCTCTTCTTGTGACGCTCTACAATTGCAGCAGGCTCGCGCACCCACACGTGCGTACCCAAGTGGATGCCAAGCGGAGCTGTTTGGCTGTCCTCTCTGCTTCTCTGGACTTTCTTCGGTTGTGACTCTCCCGGACTTTGCTGACAGCCTGCAGTCGGCGAGAGGAAGCTCCTGTGTGTTTCACGAGGCTAAACTTTGAAGTGGAATTATCAAGTAATAATTAACTTCTTATTACATTTTCAATCGGACTTTGTTGGACTTTGATCTTTTTAAGAGTCTCTAAGGGGTCCCATTTGGGCGTTACAAGCTAACTTAAGAACGCTCAACCTGTTCTTTCTTTTTCTGTTGTAGCACCTCTTCTGCCTATCTGTCTCCTCCCTCTTCTTGTGACGCTCTACAATTGCAGCGGGCTCGCGCACCCGTACGCACTCAAGTGGACGCCAAGTGGATCTGTTTGGCTGTTCGGGTGTGCGGCGGCCGCGCAGAGCCCCACTTCTTGGTGCTTGAGGGACTGGATACTGTGCTTTACGTTTGCTGTCCCGCTCTAGTTTCAGTGGAGGCTTGCGACGAGCAGCTTTAGGTAGGAATGGCACAGGCATATAACTATCGCGGCTTGATTTAACATACACCCAACGGGGCACAAAAGATTGCATCTTGGATGTGAATGCATTTGGAGATAACAAAATCCTTGATTGTTTGTGTTTAAATCCTTGTCCACTACAAAGTGCTCACATGAAGTTTTACTAGCTACGACAACTTTATTGGGGGGCCGGAGGTTGGGCGCACAGTTGGTGGTCATCGCCCTAGCTCTTTACTTTGGGTATAGAAGATAAAGATATCTGTCCTGACTTGACGTGAATATTCTGAAACATGCATTTTTGCTCATGGTATCAGCAAGTACGGGTTTTTGGTGTCAGGTTATAATACTTTCCACACATATCTTTGGTACCATTTAGTACAGGAATTGGTTGTCAGGCTGCTGCATATTACAGTCACACTGGAGGGCAGGCTGTGCATATCTGATTTATGCCAATCTTCCCGTTAGTGCGATTCGCATCCGACCTCCCCATAGTGGAGTAGTTCCTTAAACATCAGAGGTCGTTACAGTAGTTGTCAATATTGTAATCAATTCAGTTGCTGTTATGTCAAGACACTGCAACAGCATTGAATATGTATACACTCGGGCTATTTCTACAGGCCCAGCCACAAGGAGTTCAATAATACAGGGGCCGAGGCTGTATGATGATATACAGTCCGCCCCCTTGATTTTCACTCCGGTAAAAAACATGTTGCGGATGGCAATGAATATGCCTTTGTCTCCCTCTCTGCCAGAACCTAGTGATTCTCTTTTACTAGATGCTGAGGCAATGGCGCACTCCTCGATGTTATCACTGGGAGGCAACGTGCAAGCTCAGCAGGAGGAAACCTCCAGCTCCTGCATGTTTGGATCTTTACCCAAAAAGGACATATCCGTTTTGCCGGAGATGTCCTTTTTGGACACCCCACCTGATTTCTTTTCAGCAGATGCTGATTTGCAGGATCTACCTCAACATCTACACGAAACATCCAACCTCCCGCAACCTCAGCAGCTGGGCAACACATCAGATATTAGGAGGATTCTTTCTTTAATTTTACAAGAATTGAAGGTCCATTCTACTGGCTTTATACTTATGAAGAGACAAAATTCTCAATCTAAAATTGGCTTAGAAGCACTGGATCTCCTGCCCACAAAAATTGTTACTAGGATGTTGGCCTTGGGAATGCTCATAGCCAAGAACACGGATGAAAAATTTGATCCTAAAGTAATCCTCCATCACTGAACTTAGTAGTTCTGGAGCCACTTGCTCCGAAAAAAACCTTGGCTGAGAAAAAGGTGGTTACTGCTAAAAAAAATAAAAATACCCCAAAAAATAAGAAAAATAGGAAAACTGGGAATTCCTCCCTTTTCAATCAAAGGAACACATTTCCCAAACATACTTGGAGAAATTTTATTAGAGAGGAAAAGGAGCAACTATCTCCTGCTGATGCAGAAGTATTGGAGTGTTCCGCCGAGAATATCAACTCCAATGGGGGGTCATATCGTCTCCCGACCAACTCGCTATCAGAAGAAATTACTAATAAAATGTCTTCTACTAAAACGAATATTGGCCAAAAAGGTAAACAACCGGAAAGGGGTAAACCCGTACCGATTGTGGGTCAGCGAGAAAGTTATGGTCTTTTCTCGAAGCCAAATATATATAATCAAGAAAAACTGCCCGCTACACCTAGCATTCAAGTAAGTGATCCGCAAGCAGATGCGAACTCACTGGGGGTCGTGAAATCGAATCAGATTCAGCAGCCCGCCAGCGGCCCCCTAAAGAGTGCTGACTCCCTAGTGGAAAAAGCAACCGTGGATGATTTAGTGATAGGGCTCTTTTGTTAGGGTAAACCCGTACCGATTGTGGGTCAGCGAGAAAGTTATGGTCTTTTCTCGAAGCCAAATATATATAATCAAGAAAAACTGCCCGCTACATCTAGCATTCAAGTAAGTGATCCCCAAGCAGATGCGAACTCACTGGGGGTCGCAAAATCGAATCAGATTCAGCAGCCCGCCAGCGGCCCCCTAAAGAGCGCTGACTCCCTAGTGGAAAAAGCAACTGCGGGTGATTTAGTGATAGGGCTGCGTGATAAAACTGAAATGAGTAATATTGACGTGGCTTTGCTGATTCGCACAGCAGTTGAAGAGGCATTGAAGGACAGGTCCTCCCCGGATGATAAAATTCCAAGCCTTTCTATTAATGACACGAATCTTGTAGATCCTAAAGAACAGAAGGTGATGGTGGGAGCAGTAGTAGATCTTTGCACTCCCACCCTTACTCCTCCACCTCTTCAAAAAGCATTGGACATAGTCCATCCAGTAGATATGCCGCCGCTTTCTAATCCTGCATTGCCACCCCCAAGAGTATCTTTGGGGGAGGCAGTTTTAAGGTTCCCTAAAATATATCTTGATACGGAACTGAAACATATTCCATGGAGGAAACCAGGCTTTTTGAATTCTCCAAGTATTGTACTTTATCCTCTATTTGATTGCGGCATGCAACCAGCGATGAATAGGGAAAGGTCTCTCACTTTTTAATGATATTCCCTCTCTGGCAAATTTGAGCTCGGCTGACATTAAAAGGGTGGATTTTATTCATCCTCAGTGTTTTGACCATGTGAGAATAGTTTTTCACTCTAAGCTGGTATTTCAAAATGTGTTATTGGAATTGGATCCGTTTAACAAGAGGGGATTTGACATACGGATTTTTGGTGATGGCTTGCAAAAGCAAGAACGTTTTGGCCAAAATGATTTCTCCCGATTGGCATATTCGGGGGGTGGGCAGAACCAAAAAAAAGAGCTAGAGAGTCTCCCAGAACAGGAAACAAGCTGGAGATGGCTAGCTTTGAGCCTTCGAGACTCGATCTCCCAGCTCCATTCATTAAAACAACAAATGTAGATCCGGGTAATACACTATCGATACTCTCTTGGAACTCACGTGGGAACTCGCAAATTTTTTTCTTCTTCTGAATTATGCTCTAAATTAAGAACCAAAAGCATACTGTGCATACCGGAAACATGGATGACGACCCCTGCACAGCTGGACGGCTTTGAGTGTCATCACCTTTTTGCCTCCAAGGGCCGGATAGACAGGCCCAAGGGTGGCCTCCTCTTAGCTGTGAAGCTGGGCTCAGGGCTTCATTTGATCGAAATCTTTGCAATTCCTCCTCATATTTTGGGGGCGCTGGTGAAGGTGGATAGTAATACTCAATTGTCTTGTCTAATGATCTGGAATGTAAATTGGTCACCAGGCTCTAATCTTTGTGAGTTGATTACAAAAATGGAAGAAATCATGGAGAATTGTCTATACAAATACCCATGGCTTCAAATTCTAGTGATGGGAGATCTGAACACTAATATGAAGCTCTTGATGGAGGGCGAAGTGGGACCATCTGCAGCTCCGATGAATGTGATGGGAGAGTATCTTGGGAATACAAAATTTCACTCCTTGAGTCTGTTATATAAAAAGTGTGATGCAATGTGCTGGAATATGTTGTGCAAAATCTGGGGCCTAAAATCAGTTCATCATATTTTTAGGCAGGATGAACCTTATATAACCTGGTCACTGGGACAAAGGTCTTCCACAATTGTTATATCTTTGTTTCTGAGTATATTTTCAATCTAGTAGAACATTTTGTAGTGCGACCTACGCTGTTGAGTGATCATAGGAAGCTTGAGCTGAACTTGATCATCCCTAGAGAGCAGGTTGTGACAGATGTCTAATGTGCTTGTCATGAATCCTGGTAACAACAGGATTATTTGGCACCCGGTTAATGTACAATCTTGCAATGTTCTATTCTGTAAAAATCATGCTGAATCAACTTATGAAGAAAAGAAAGTAAGGTTTACTCATGATAATTTTGGTCCATATGTAAAAACCCTCATAGAAAGCTCTGTAAAGTGAATAGATAAAAAACAGATAAAGAAAAGGCATATTCACAAATATGACTTTATTGTGCAGGCTGGCAAAACCTTTCCACGTAGTTTGCTAAGGAAACTTAGATTATTAAAAATTTCAGAAATGTCTAGGAGAGAGGGGGCCAAATATCTGAAACAAACTTATAAAAACTGGTTAAGAAACTATAAATGCATGATGCTTCAAGCCGATAATGAGGAAATGTTGTGCTCACTGATACAAGTCAGTGAGACAATTTTGGCGCCTCATAAACAGGACTTCTAAATCTGATGTAGAACGCAACCTTAATCCTATTGACAAACAGGTATGGATGGGCCATTTTAAGAACCTTTATGCAAGCAGAGAGCCGCTATTTTGACCATCTTATCCTCTGGCAGTAGCCCAGTGGAAATTTAACTTTTCTATTGATAGAGCAGCTGGGCCTAATGACTTATCGAATGCTGTTTTGAAGGGCAATCCGGACACCTGGTCAAAAGCTCTATTCCTTCTTTTTCAAGACATAAATCAAACATGATGTATTACATCATCCCAATTTATAAGAAGGGGGATAGATCCTCACCGCTAAATTACTGTCCAATCGCTCTTATAGATTCGGACTCCAAAATGTTTGCAAGTCTTCTTCTCCAACAAATTGAAAAGTGGTCATCTGAAAATAAGATTCTTTCGCCATTTCAATTTGGGGCAAAAATGGGAATGGGGAAGGGCCAATGTTCAATGGGGAATTACTGCCCCGCCAACCTTGGAATGGGGTGGTAATTCCCCATTGATCATTGGCGGACTTGTTACAACACCGGCACCAACCATGGTGCTAATAGCGACATGGTTTAGCGCCGGTGTTGTAATGAGGGCCAAGGTTGCATTTTTGCCCCGACACTGTATAATCTGTACACATCTGACATAGGTGTCATGATGCCAACCCCCGGGCATCCGGACCAAGCCATCAGTCCCGGGAGCAGCCATCCAGGTACTTAGTAAAAAGTAAAAGCCCAGCAGCCCCAGCTAGGGGCTATCTGGGTACAGTCCTGGCACCGTAGGCACCAGGCTCATAGAAGGGATCAGTCCTGGCGCCATAGGCGCCAGGCTCATATGTTTAAACTTACCTCATGCAGACCATGCTGCAATGAATCCAAGCCAACGTGAGTCCTGAATGGTACTACTTTACTTCAGGAACTATTTTTTTACTCCGGTGTGGTTTTGGGGGAACTTCCTACCTGGGACTACTTTGAAGGCTATTTAAACCACGCCCGAAGAGCAACAGACGCTTCGCGTTATCCTGCATCTGCAGCTTAACGTTCACCGTGCCTGCAAGTCAGCATCCAGCCTTCTGCCACGCCCGCCTCGAATCCGGAGCTCCTAGAAAAAGAGGAAAGAAGAAGGAAAGGTTAGAATACGAACATTACTTTAATTCCTCACCTGATTCCGGATCCATCACGTCTTCGAACTTGGAAAGGACATTATTTCTATACGCATCACATCGCCAGCTGCAGCGCCGCGCTATACTTACCAGTCTTCACAGCAACTTTCGATCCGGCGCTGCCTCAATCTTTTCTTCGCCGGACTCCGGCACCTAGGGGACAAAAGAAATAACAAGGTGAGCCGAGAGAGCCAAACAAAGACAATCTCTTTTACCACCATAGGCTTACCTGATTTTACCACCGGAGGAATTATTCTTTAACAAGCCACATCTTCTTACGTCTCACCTGTAAGGAGAGAGAAAGCAACAAGTTAAATGCATGCATCTTTTTACCGGACAGTGTTGGGTAATACAGACTCTTACCTGAACGCCATCAGCTGCCACAAGACAATCTTCTCTTGGATCCAGCTGCAATACAAGAAGGGAAGGGGACAAGAGTGAATATCGGACATATTGAACTCTTTGAACTTTATACTTACGGGTCCTCGCCAGGAACCTCGGAGTCAATATTCATCCGGAACTCTCCCAACACCTTCGAACCAGTGAAGTAACTGGTATCTACGCGCCCCTGCATTCCACGCAGAATGGAGAGCTCATCATTTAAAAACATAAGTTGAGACTACTGAAAGGGAATATCTGCCATGATGCCCGCTCCCGGGGAGCCGGTTCAAGCCCTGCGTCGCCGAAAGCGAACAGCCAGTCCCCAAGGAAGGACCCAGCAAACCCATATAGGGGCCCTTTGGACAGTGTCCTGGCGCCAGGCTCATAAAAGACATCAGTCCTGGCGCCATAGGCGCCAGGCTCATTATGGGAGTGCTTGGGTGCACTTACCTGATGCAGACCATGCTGCAGGATCCCGGCATCCTTGAGGCCTGAAAGGAACTACTTTACCTGTGGGACTAATTTACCATCCGGGCGTGGTCGGGGAAGGATACATACCTGATTGGAGGAAGGATACATACCTGGAACTTCTTCCAAGGCTATTTAAACCTCACCGTGTCTGCTCCTGCATCCTGACTTCTGCCACGCCTGCCAGCATCCTGGATCACCTGCAAAGGAAGAGAAGAAGAGAACAGAAGAAGGAAAAGTCCTTACCTGCTAAATCCGCATCCCAGAGACATCTCGCCGACAATCCTGAAAAGGAAGACTTTTATTTAAAAGCTCATCGCGTCGATCGCTGCAGCGCCGCATTCCACTCACCTTTACAGGGCGCCTCCATGTTCAGCAGCGATCATCCGGATTCGCAGTCACGCCCCAGCGCCTAGGGAGAAAAAGACAAGAACAAAAGGTGAGAGGGAGAAGGGAATAAGGAAAGCTAAATCTCCATGTTAAGACTTACCTGTTGATTCATTCCCTCTTCATTTCGGGTCCGCGCCGCATCCTGGCATTTCCGGACCCCGGCCCCTAAGGGGAAAAAGAGACATCAGCGTTAATGAGTGAATGAAAAGACATTACCAAAAAAACGCTCATTAAAGACTTACCTGATTTCTACAAGGATTTCACCTCTCATCTCGGGTTGGTGCCTGTTGCCCCGCATTCCGTACCCCGGCCCCTATGGGGAAACAGACACTAGCATTAGTACATTAATGCATGGACACAAGGGGAACCTCTTATCAAAAAACTTACTTGGAAGCCAAGCAAGTCTGGTTCTCACCAATCCGAAAATCCAGTGAAGTAACTGGATACCAACACGCCCCTGCATCAGAACCAGGATGGAGAGCTTGTCCTTCCAGATCCTAAGGTGAGACGCTACGGGGAATCACAGAAGGGTTTCAAGGAGGGTGAGAGGGGAAAGTGGGAGGCCGATTGCATTACCCCGCAGACAGTTAATCCCCTATTTTCGCCTACAGAAGGAAACTTCTGCGAGCCAGACAAGCCAGATTTGGGGGCCCGGTCCAGTCCGTCTTCCGAACCCTGCGCATCACCTTAGAAGAGGTCACAGCAGTGCGAACCAGGCCAGCGCCTCCGTGGGAGTCAGGTGAGCGTTACAATATCGGAGGTGATTAGCGGGGAGAACAGTGAGGTGTTATCATTGGAATCCACGGGTGGCTAAATCCCTTTCTCCATTTGCAGTAGAATACTTCTACGGGTCAAGCAGATGAAATTAGGTGGGCCAGTCCAGTCTGTCATCTCTGCACTACGCGTCACTTTGGTGGAGACCGCAGCTGTCCGGGTCTGATCGACGCCCCTGTGGGAGCCAGGTGAGCATAACAACAGGTCCATCTTTATTGAATGCTTCCTTCATTCAACCTAAGCTAGAAGGTAAAAATTGTTTGATAGGACTCCAGTGGGGCTTCAGCATTTGTTAACAGCCTTTGCAATCTATATGACGTGTAACGGTCTAGCTGTAAATGCAAAAAAATCTCATATTTTGTGCTTTAGCGGAAAGAGAAAGCATCCACAAAAAATCTGGTTTTTGAACAAGAATAAATTGGGAATCATAAATTCGAAGATATATCTAGGTTTTTTGCGAGCGCTAATTCAAATGCCGTTCAAGTACTAAACCATTACTTGACGAAAGTCAAAGTATGCACCACCCAAATGTGTATAGTGGACCGCAAATTCGGTAGATTCTCTTATCTACCATACTTAAGATTTTACAAACAAAAAACTATTCCCAAAATTTTATACGGTAGCGAAATGCCGTTCATAAGTGGCAAGTTGGATGTGAACAAATAGGAGGTGAGTCTTCTTAGAGATACGATCCTCTGTCTCCCAAAATGTGTTCCACTAGTAGCTATACAATATGAATTTGGTTTACAATCACTCAAGAGTATTGTAGAGTGGAAATGCTTAAATCTTATAAACTAAACTGAAAATAACCTGTACAATGATTTGTCTGATATGCTTAACCAAGGCACATCTGTTATCTTTCTAGCTCCAAACAAACGATCAAAGAAGTTGGTTTTCTAACTTTAAGGCAAAGGTAATCTCGGTAAAGGTAGACAATCAGAATAACAGCAAACTCTCTTACCTTGTCTTCAAACTCAAAGTGGATATTAGGGAAATACCTGAGTCCCCCTCTCCCAGCCTAAGGAAACAGGCGTGGAGTGGAGGCGTCAGGGAAACCCTTGGTCGGGAAAAAACCCTTGTTGCTGGGGATCGTTGAGAGTTCCCGACGAGGACTGTCGCGGCTCGTGAGCGTCGGGAGACAATCCCCGGAGGTACAAAGGAGTCGAGGATGTCGGTGTCCGTGTTTTTTGCCTCTGACTTGGGAGGAATTCTAAAAGGTTTCAGGTGTTGGTAACAAGGTGGCTGGTGTTCGGCAGTCTGAGAAGGGATTACTGGAATTCGTTCTGAAGATATACAAGGTAAAGATAAGTAACGAGTACTATTTGACTGATCTAAGAGAGTGGGAGATAAGTAGCGTACCTACCCTAGCATATAATTCCTTCTGTGAGAAGTCGTGACTTCCATGGAAGAGGAGGAGTCTGGGTACTGTAGTTCAAGAGGTGGAATGGGTCTGCCTTTGCTAATACCGAGTGGGAGAGAAAAAAGGTTAACTGCGGGTTCAACTGAGAAGGGGAGAGTTGTGAGAATCGATGAGCTTACTTACTGGGAGGCAAGTGCCGAAATGACTAAGTAAGAGTTGGGTGTCGGGAATGGCTGGCCTGTGAATTGGTCCGCGAGGAGGCAACTAGCGGAACAAGAAAAAAAAGGATTAAGCAAGCAAAGTAGGAAAAGAAGAGGTTACGTAGAGCGGTCTGGGATATCCAAATGAATCCTAAATTACTCACGGAGCGTGGCTCACGATAGTCGTAGCAACGCGCTGGTCCATCGGTGTTGATGTGAGAAATACTCTTCCGTGCTGACGGGGAGGAGTCACACCCTCCTGATCTGATCGAAAGACTGGACCAGCGCACGAAGGACTGGGCGCCATTTTGGAAGGATAAATTCGCACCCCTTGTACATACCGCCAACGGCGCCACACAGACCAATTCCGCGTCGCACTCGTGACAGTATGCCCCCTCCTAAGGGAGGCAAACCCCGGCTTCCCCGGATGGCACCTATAGAAACGATGGACCAAACGCGGGGCATGAACAGCCGAAGCAGGTTCCCAAGTTTTGTCCGCTGAGGAATACCCCTTCCAATCCACCAGAAATTGGAGGATTCCTCTTCTGTATCTCGAATCACAAATACCTGACACCTCATATTCGGGCCCAGTACTGGTCAAGATCGGAGGGGGTGACCCCGAAGGGGTTTTATGGAAACGACTGCGAACATCTGGTTTGAGTTGAGAAACATGAAATGTAGGATGGATACGATTCCAAGAGACAGGAAGTTGTAACCTGTAGGCTGCGGATCCCCTTTTTTCGATCACAGAGAATGGTCCGAAATACCTAGGGGATAGTTTGGAAGGAATCAATCTCCTAGGGAGGAATTTACTTGATAACCAGACTAGATCCCCTTTCCGTATGTCTGGCGAAGGGGTACAGTGTTTGTCTGCCTGTATCTTGTTTCTGTTCTGAGCTTCTACCAGTGCGGCCTGAGCGTCAACGTGGCCTTGTCGTATGGTTTCTACCAATCCATTGATGTTAGGACAAGGGGAAGACTGTGGCGTTTGATAGGGAAAAACAGAGGGATGAAACCCATAAGTGCAAAAAAAAGGGCTGGTATGAAGAACAGAATGAGCGGAGTTGTTATATGTAAATTCAGCAAGAGGAAGTAGGTCCTTCCAGTTGTCTTGGGCGGAAGAGATATAACATCTTAGATATCCTTCGAGGGTTTGGTTCAAACGTTCCGTTTGCCCGTTGGTTTGTGGGTGATACCCAGAGCTCAGGGCTCTGGAAATACCTAAGGTGTCACACAGGATTTTCCAATATTTAGAAGTGTATTGAGGTCCTCGATCAGATAGAATGGTATCCGGCAGCCCGCGTAAAGAAAAGATGTGCTCTAGGAATATTTTAGCCATTACTGCAGCCGAGGGAACTGAAGGGAGAGGAACAAAGTGTGCTAATTTCGTTAAGGTGTCTATTGTAACCATGATGGCTGTACAACCTTCGGATTCTGGAAGGTCAACCACGAAGTCAGTGGTGATAATTTGCCAGGGTCTTGTAGGGAGAGGCATCCTTACCAATTCTCCGAAGGGAGCTTTTCTGGTGGTTTTAGATTGTAGGCAGACAGGGCAGGAGGCGATATATTCCGTGATATCCTGTTTTAGATTAGGCCACCAAAAATACCTCTGTATTACTTCTAATGTGTTATAGATCCCTCTGTGACCAGCTGCTTGCGAATCATGACACATCCGTAATACCTCTGTTTGTAATCCTACATTGGGAATAAACATTCGCTCCTCCTTAAATAGAAGTTTTTTGTGTTCTGTTAGCTTTAAGCGCGGTGCGAGATCAGGTTGTGAGGTTATCATTTTCTTTGTTTCTCTCTGGACTTGGGTAAGAAAGTTTCGTATGACTGACACAATGAGTGCTGTTGGAAATAATTGTTCCTTTTGAAATAGAGATTTCTGTAACGGGTCCCTTCTGGATAGGGCATCCGCCTTTAGATTCGATTTCCCTGGAATAAAAGAAAATTCGATTCTGAAAGGAGAAAAGAAATGTGCCCATCGCGCTTGTCGACTATTACATGTCTGCGCATATTGAAGAGACCGGAGGTTGTGGTGGTCCGTTCTGACTTCAATAGGTTGCGATGAGCCCAGTAGAAGATGTCGCCATTCCTCGAATGCTCTTTTTATTGCCAGCAGTTCCTTCTCCAAGACTGTATAATTGAGTTCTGCTGGGGACAAAGTTTTGGACAGATAGGCAATAGGTCTTTCAATGTTCCGATCGTCGGGTTGCAGAAGTACCGCCCCTAATGCATGTTGTGAGGCGTCTGATTCCACGATAAATCGCAGTTGTTGATTAGGCATGGCTAGAATGGGCGCCTGGGAAAATAGAGTCTTCATTTCCTCAAAGGATTCTTGTGTCTTTGAGGACCATTGAAAAGGAATACCCTTCTTGAGCAAGTGAGTCAAAGGTAGAGTTAACGAAGAAAAATGAGGAATGAATCTCCTATAAAAATTTGCGAATCCCAAGAATCTCTGGATTTCCTTAACCGAACTGGGGATTGGCCATTCCTTTATTGCTATCACCTTTGTTGGGTCCATGGAGATGCCCTCACCGGAGAGTATGTAGCCCAGATAGGCCACTGAAGTCTTGTGGAATTCACATTTTTCCATCTTGCAGAATAAATGGTTCTGTTGTAAACGGCGCAATACTTCGCCTACGTGTAGGTTGTGTTCGGTTGTAGTAGAAGAGAAGACTAGTATATCATCTAAATAGACAATTACATAGTGTAAAAGTATGTCGGCGAAGATGTGATCCATGAATCGCTGAAAAACAGCTGGCGCATTTGATAGCCCAAAGGGCATTACCCGGTACTGATAATGTCCGAAGGGTGTCCTAAACGCCGTTTTCCACTCATCGCCGGCCTTGATGCGTATGAGATGATACGTGCCTCTTAAATCTAGTTTAGTGTAAATGTGAGCTCCCCGGACTGCCTCTAGAATATCCGGAATGAGGGGCATTGGGTATTTGTCAGGTATAGTGATCTTGTTCAATCCCCTAAAATCAATACAGGGACGAAGTTCCGTAGTGTTCTTTTTTGGGATAAAGAAAAGAGAGGCAGCTGCAGGGGAATGGGACTCTGTAATAAGACCGTTCTGTAAATTGGTATGAAGGTAGTCTCTTTAACCAAGGAAGGCCCAAAATGACAGGATAGTGAGCCGTTCTTATGATGTCCAATTCTATGGTTTGATAAGGACATGGAGAGAGGAGAGGTGTGATTGGTGATCGGACCCGAAGTAAGGGGACTGCCATCCACACTCTCGACTGGAATAGAAAGGGTTTTCCCTATTCTGGGAATACTATGGTTCTTAGCCCATATGTCATCTACAAAATTTCCTGCGGCTCCGCTGTCTATTAGAGCCGGGACATTTTCAAGACGAATGTTCTTCCAGGATAAAGATACTCCCACTACAACCATGGAACGGTCTGTGGAGGAAGTTTGCGAGGAGGAGAATGCTCCAATGGGGGAACAAAATTTATGGAACGAACCCGGCCCTGTAGTTCCCTTCACGACCGGGCACTGGCGTTTCCCGTCTTCCTGAGTGGAGCTATAGGGCATTCCTTGACCGTGTGGTTGTTGGCCCCGCAATACATGCAAAGTCCTAGGGACTTTCTCCTAGTCCGCTCTTCCACCGAAAGAGGGCCACGAGTAGTCCCAAGCTGCATAGGTTCTTCGTGAGATGCGGTTTTAGATACGATATGGTGGTTGTCTGCTAATGGTCTAGGATTCTTGCCCTTTCTTCTTTCTCGATTTCTCTCTTGCGAGCGATAGTCCAGTTGCATGACTAATGCAATGAACTCCGCCATGTTCTGGGGGCGCGGGACTCGGGACACTTCGTCTTTTAATTCCTCGGACAGACCACGCCGAAAGACCTTGACTAAGATATCATCCGCCCAGGATGTGTCTGAAGCATACTGTTTGAATTTAGTAACGTAATCCAGGATATCGAGATTTCCCTGCTTTAGGTCCATAAGACGTTCTTGAGAGGCTATCACTATTTCTTGCCTACCAAACATGCTTTTGACACTGTTACAGAAGGCCGGATATGAATCTAGAATTGGGTTGTTATTAACCACTAAAGGGGTTGCCCAAGCTAGAGCTGCGCCCGTCATTTGGGCTATCATGTGTCCCACTTTATCCCTATCTGTTGGGAAGAAGGCTGTCTTGAAAGTGAATTGAATGGTACAGGATTCCAAAAATTCCTTTACCATATGCGGGTTACCATCAAAACGGCCCGAAGGGAGTGGACCTGGCGGGACCTCTGCACTATGGGCGGCTCGGTGATCCTTTTGTCTTAATGTGAGGTTTTCTTGTTTTAATTGCTGTAACTCTGTGGAGAGCGCTTGGACAGCGTTAACTAATTGCTGTATCTGCTGTTCCATGGCGTCTGGATTCAGATTGTCTTCGATATCTAGATCAACAAAGTCTTTTCTTTTGTAAAGGCGATGCTACTGTTATCTTTCCAGCTCCAAACAAACGATCAAAGAAGTTGGTTTTCTAACTTTAAGGCAAAGGTAATCTCGGTAAAGGTAGACAATCAGAATAACAGCAAACTCTCTTACCTTGTCTTCAAACTCAAAGTGGATATTAGGGAAATACCTGAGTCCCCCTCTCCCAGCCTAAGGAAACAGGCGTGGAGTGGAGGCGTCAGGGAAACCCTTGGTCGGGAAAAAACCCTTGTTGCTGGGGATCGTTGAGAGTTCCCGACGAGGACTGTCGCGGCTCGTGAGCGTCGAAAGACAATCCCCGGAGGTACGAAGGAGTCGAGGATGTCGGTGTCCGTGTTTTTTGCCTCTGACTTGGGAGGAATTCTAAAAGGTTTCAGGTGTTGGTAACAAGGTGGCTGGCGTTCGGCAGTCTGAGAAGGGATTACTGGAATTCGTTCTGAAGATATACAAGGTAAAGATAAGTAACGAGTACTATTTGACTGATCTAAGAGAGTGGGAGATAAGTAGCGTATCTACCCTAGCATATAATTCCTTCTGTGAGAAGTCGTGACTTCCATGGAAGAGGAGGAGTCTGGGTACTGTAGTTCAAGAGGTGGAATGGGTCTGCCTTTGCTAATACCGAGTGGGAGAGAAAAAAGGTTAACTGCGGGTTCAACTGAGAAGG
This sequence comes from Ambystoma mexicanum, assembly GCF_040938575.1. Classification (NCBI taxonomy): domain Eukaryota; kingdom Metazoa; phylum Chordata; class Amphibia; order Caudata; family Ambystomatidae; genus Ambystoma; species Ambystoma mexicanum. The sequence continues at coordinate 254,995,230 of NC_090934.1, read as the reverse complement.
GGAGAGTTGTGAGAATCGATGAGCTTACCTACTGGGAGGCAAGTGCCGAAATGACTAAGTAAGAGTTGGGTGTCGGGAATGGCTGGCCTGTGAATTGGTCCGCGAGGAGGCAACTAGCGGAACAAGAAAAAAAAGGATTAAGCAAGCAAAGTAGGAAAAGAAGAGGTTACGTAGAGCGGTCTGGGATATCCAAATGAATCCTAAATTACTCACGGAGCGTGGCTCACGATAGTCGTAGCAACGCGCTGGTCCATCGGTGTTGATGTGGGAAATACTCTTCCGTGCTGACGGGGAGGAGTCACACCCTCCTGATCTGATCGAAAGACTGGACCAGCGCACGAAGGACTGGGCGCCATTTTGGAAGGATAACTTCGCACCCCTTGTACATACCGCCAACGGCGCCACACAGACCAATTCCGCGTCGCACTCGTGACAACATCTAAATCGGTATCTCTCATTAAATGAACAGAAATTTGTTAGAACATATTGAGTTGTGTTGGAGCATCTGAGTACCCTCCTATTTAATCCTAAAAAGTGAAACAACTGCTTCAAAATAATGATTGGGCAAATACAACTTATAAACTTATGGTGTCTTACTATAAATATATGGGCACTCTGGGACCTTATCTAACCTCCTTTCCAAATAGAGGGTGGAGAAATCTGTATATGAGATTCCGATTTAAGGTGCTGCTCACCGGAGAAATCATTTCAGTAAGAGCGAAATCTTTGGCAGCCCCAATTTTGTGTAGACATTGTAAGGATCCAGAAGTAAAAGAGACACTGAGACACTTGATGATTGAGTGTCCGGCTTTGAGCATGAATAGACTGCACTATTTTGCTCCCTTTGTCCCTGATGTATCAAATGTGGACTTGGACCTCTTGTGGAAATGTATGTTATTTGATAAAAAAATTCCTTTGCTATTGGCGGTTGTAAGATTTTTAAAGACAGAGTGTCGTCTTGTTTAGTCCTCACTATATGCTATTGGGCTAGAGAAAAGTTAATATACCATTGTTTTTATGAATTTGCTGTAAACAGGCTGACTTATCCTATTATGAATTTTAGTATTTGTACGTTAATTATTGTTTGTTGTAGATTTGGTAATTGTTTTGCTTGTCTTTTAGATAAAAGGTCACAGTTTAATGATGTTTAATTTTACATGTGAAATTGATTATTATTTTATCTCTCTTGTAAAGTTTTTTTTAAACCATATACAAATAAATTAAATTAAATAAAAATATCTCCACTTGAAGAAGGGCCGGCACTGGCCCGAAACACATATTGGAAAATCTAGGCACTCATAACTCGAGTATCAAGTGTTAAATAAGATATCAGCACCCACTAGGATTTTTGAATATTTAAAAGAATGGTGTCAAACATGATCTCTTTACATGAACTTTTGAAACCAACAATGGTGTAATTCATTTGTTTTGTATATGATGTGTGACTAATAATGTGAATCTATGTAACATGGATCTGTGAGATTACTGAAAATCAAATGACAAATGTTAATATACTTTGATTGTTTCCCTTTTGTGATGAGAAGAATCATAGAAAATATAATTTGTAATCATAGAAAATATCATTTGTATTCCTAAATGCATAATTTTTACTTAAACCAATTATTGGTCAATTGATATTTTTGACTGATGTTATATCAGTGGTAAGTGTGCCTTTACCATGTCTTCCGATTGACACAGAAGACCTCTTTTCCTCCTCTACATTAACGGTCTGGTAGCACAGGCTTGGTTAAGAGCACCTAAGTGTGTTTGAAAATCTACTAATAATATTCTCTGAGTTATAAGCATTAAATCACACGTGAGTGCACCTCCCCACCCAATCTTCCCGTGCATAGAAGAGTTAGCCAGTTGAAGTGAGGACCAGTCATGCAGTAGTCGTGTAAAGCAGACCAGCCACGCGGGACACTGGAGGAAGGCCAACAGGGCCGCTCCTGCAGAGCAGCACAGCCCAGGGGTGTGTGCATGAACTGTGGCAGACCTGCCACATGTTGAAGAACTCTTGTGGGAGAAAATGGTGGACTGCAAAGGGAGCAGGTGGCACCCAGAGGTAGGTAGGAGCAAGCTCCTGGAGTGTTGCTTACAGTGGCGGCATAGCCACAACCCGGCACGTCAAACCAAATGTACCTGGACCCCTTGGCATAACAATGTGCATGTCAGAGAGAGGAGAGAGAAAGGGCAATATTGTGAGAGTAGACAGAGTGTGGCAGTAAGTGAGATACTGAAAAGGACGACAAAGAGATAGTGAGAGTTAAGGAGAAGCGAGTGAGAGAGGGAGCATAGAAATGAAGAAAGACAAAGATATATAAGAGTGTGAGTGGATTGTAAAAAGAAGAGAAGGGAGAGATAGAAAGAGACAGACTCAGTGACATAGCGAGAGAGTGAAAGTGAGGAAGAGGGGAGAGAAAGAAAGACAAAGACAGTAATAGTAATATGGGGAGAGAAATAAAGAGGTGGAGGGGAGAGAAAGACTGAAAGAGAGAGGGCCAGAAATAGTAGCATAGGGAGAGAGAGAGAGGAATAAGAGAGAGAAAGAAAGACAGAAAGAGCAACAGAAATATTAACATGGAGGGAGAGAGAGAGAGAGAGACAAAGAGAAAGAAGTGAAGAGATAGAAAGACATAAAAAGAGACAAATAGCAACATAGGGAGGGAGAAAGACGAGGGGAAAGAAAGGAAGAGAATGAGCGAGAGACAGAAATAGTAACAAGGAAGAGAGAGGAAAAAGGGAAAGAAAGCAAGAGCGACAGAAATAGCAACATTCGGAGAGAGGAAGAGGAGAGAGAATGAAAGCCAGAAAGAGAAAGAGTGACAGAAAAAGTAACAGAGAGGGAGAGACATAGAGGAAGAAGGGAAGAGATAGAAAGACAGAAAAAGAGAGAAATAGTAACAGGGAGAGAGAGTTAGAGGGGAGACAAATAAAGACAGAAAGAGACAGAAACAGTAACAGAGCGAAAGAGAGGAAGAGTGGCGAGAAAGAAATTCAGAATGAGAGAGAGAGACACAGAGAGACTGGGAGTTCTGTTCTTCCTCATCACAGTGCTTACTCTCTGAGGACCCGTCTTTATGGCCAGGAGTCTTTTTCTATTTCTTTTTCATTTTCCTTGCTTTACCTTCTTGCTCATGTGGTGTGATCACCGCTCCACACCACACATTAGAAGTCCAGCCTGTCGCGTCTGGAGAAGACACAGTTAACTGTTCGCAGCGAAGCCTCGTCATGAAGGCAGATTCCAATGAGAGCGGGGAGAGCGTGCATGCGCAGCAGGGGGTTTGCCGCATCACAGCAGATGTGTTCCCTCAGCCAGTGATCATGTATTATTTACTGTGCATTTCATGCACTGTATGCACACAAGAAAGGCTTGGCCCTTGTGAGTCAGGGAGGACAGAAAAACTGGCGACAAAGGTGGGATTCATGGCCTGTTCCTCCCAAAAAGTATCTCCAGTGACCCCTTTTGTTTGGGGAGCTGCTGAACCATTAACTGAGTTATTTGACAAGATGAACCAGGAGGTAGCCCGTGAACATGATGCTCCTAGAGATGAGACATCAGGTGGCGAAGGGCACAGCGCAGCTGCATTTCACCGCCCAGGCCCATTTAATATGGGAGACCAGGAGGCTCTGGGCCAAAGATGGTAACGATGGCTCAAGAGGTTCGAAAACCACTTTTCTGCAAATGATGAGAGTGCTCCAGACAAGTTTGCTAGGAGGTTGCTCTTTAATCTGGTAGGAGACGAAGTGGAGGACCTCATTCCCACTTTCCCAACTGAGGCGGGTAAAAACATAAGAGTCTTAAAGATGCATTAAGCAAATTTGTTGACCCACATAGAAAAATCGACCATGAGAGGCACACGTTTAATACAGCAAGCCAAATGAATGGGGAGTCGATGGACGCCTTCGCAACCCAGCTACGCAAACTAGTAGCCCATTGCGAGATTCACAAATTTACAAATGAGAAGGCCATCATATTACGAATCAAAGAAGGATGCCTCTCATTCACCTTCAGAAGGACATTTCCCCTAAACCTCTTCCCTTTGCCACCATTATACAAATGGCACAAACAGATGTGAGAGCAGACACCAAAGCAGCTTGAATAGAAACTGGAAAGGGGTTGGTGCGAGAACAAGCGTACCATGTCAGAAAAGGCGGAAGAAGCATGCCATGCGTAAATCCACCTGCACGAAGGTACCAGACAATGGAAAGATGTTGCACAAGTTGTGGAAGAGAAAATCACATGGCAAGGGTGTGCAAAGCGCTGACAAATCGCATGCAAGAACGTAACAGCCCAGGCAGGAAACCCGAATCGAACATGCGCACGGCAGAAGAGATGCGGATGTGAGAAGAAATTTGTCAGTCATGTTTAACAAGTCACGGGCCGATCTCCGTCGCCCATACCTTCGCAAGAAAGAAGCTAACGAGACTAAGCATACATGATGACTGACGTGGTGACTGCTCCAGATGGAGACATCAACATTAATGTGAGGCAACATCCGGTCAAGTTTGTCATTGACACTGGAGCCACTTTAAATATCATGTGCATATCTGAATTCGGTAAAATGGAGCATCTGCCCACGTTGACGCCGTCGATGCTCAAGGGATTTCAGTGGGCTGCAAAAGGACCCATCAGAAATCATAGAAAGTTCACTATGGAACTAAGCTTCAAAGGGCAGCTCGCCATGGCAGAACTTCACGTCTTTGAAGGGGAAGTACTGGGAAGCAATCTCCTGGGGAGACCGACGGCTGTATAAATGGGAGTTGCTGCTGTAACGTATGCCATGAGACATGAGGTGTCGATCAAAGAGCAATTTCCAGAATTATTCAGAGGAATTGGATGTTTGAGAGGGAAACCAGTAACTCTTCAAATTGACGGGTCAGTTGTCCCAGTTGCCAAGCATCCCTGAAGGATAACGATCCATTTGCAGCAACAAGTGGAGGAAGAAATCCAGTGTCTGCTAAAGGGAGACATAATAGAAGCAGCCTGTGCTCCCACTCCTTGGATTTCACATGTGGTGCCTGTGCCCAAACAAAGTTAATTTGACAAAATTCATCTATGCGTAGACATGAGGCAAGCAAACAAAGCCATTGAACGTGAGAGGCATCCAGGCATGCATGGATGACATGATCCATTTGATGAACGGGGTCACAATATTCACCAAATTGTACCTGTACAAAGGATATCACCAGATCAAACTCAATGAACAATCACGATACATAATGACTTTTGCAACTCATGAAGGATTATTTCACTACAAAAGACTGTTGTTGTGGCGACATCTTGATTTTTGGAAAGGACTGGGAGCAACATGACCAAGCTCTACATGACGTGTGCATGGCGTTATCCCAAGCAGAGTTAACATTAAATCCAGAGAAGTGTGTATTTTTTGGGCATGTGTTCTCGCCAGGAGTAATGAGCCCCAACCCAGGAAAGGTGGAGGCCATCACTGATATCTTGCCACCACAGGACGTAAGTGAGGTGCGTTCATTCTTGGGCATGGCCAGTTATTGCAGCCGGTACCTGAAGGATTTTGCCACGATCAGTGCCCCCTGAGGGAACTCACCAAACAGCGCAAGGAGTTTCAATGGGATCAACACTGTGAAGAAGCGTTCATACACATCAAAGAGGGAATTGGATCGGCGGAATGCATGGCCTATTTCAACCCAACTAAATGTAACGATTGATGCCATCCCAGTGGAGCTGGGCGCTATTCTGGGCCATCACAGTCCAAGGAGAGCCAGTCTGTGGGCAATTGTTGCATATGCCTCCAAGAGCCTCTCAGAAGTAGAACAGAGATACTCACAGCCAGAAAAGGAAGGACTCGCAGTAGGCTGGGCATGTGAACACTTTCAGATGTTCCTTCTGGGAAAGTCATTTACAATTGTCACGGATCATTGGGCACTGACCACCATATATGGGAATCCAAAATGCAAGATGCCTCCCAGAATTATGCGGTGAGGACTACGACTACAGGACTTCAACTTTTCGATCATCCACAAGCCCGGGAGGGAATACAAGCCAATGGATTTCATGTCAAGTCACCCCCTTCCGAAGCAGAGGAGTGTGACATCGATAGCTGAAAAGTACTTTCTCCCTTAGCAAGGACCGCCAAAAGCACTCACTGTGAGCATGGTATGGGAGCACACCCTCACAGATAGAACACTACAGAGAGTGAGAGATCTCATCATGTCTCAGAGGTGGTGAGAGTCGGACGTGGAGAGTAGAGGAGTGAGCAAGCAAGGCATGCAAGCCTTCAAAAATGTGAAGGAGGAGCTGGCATTGACTGCTGAGAACATCATAATGCGAGGGAGTCACATGATCACATGGTCATGGTCATGCCGGCGGATCTATGGCAGCAAGTGGTGGACCTAGCACACGAGGGCCATCAATGCATGGTTGCTACAAAGATACAGATAAGGGACACCATGTGGCTTACAGGGATTGATTAAACAAAACAAAAGGACTGTTTGTCGGATTTCCAACTGTGTGTTGCCCAAAATCGTAGTCACACTAGAAAAACACAGTTCTATCGAATGTGAATAGGTTTCAAAGGGCCAGTTTCTCTGACTGGGCTTTCTAATTCGTCTCTGGTGCACTGTGCTGTGCTAAAAAAAAACACATGCTAGACCACTTCAGTCTTTGCATGCGTCTGTTGCCTTACAGATGAAAGGTATTGTTTACTTCAATGGGTTTTCTCTGTGTTGGCAGGTGCAGGCTTTTCTAAAAACAAGGAAGAAAAATTGTTCGGTAGGTTCCTCTCTTGAGGTTTTTCTCCTGGAAACTGGACCCCTAAGTACTTGGTGTGGGGGTCCTTTTTCGGAACGAGATGGACCTGTGCGGATAGAGATTTGCACTAGGGCTGGTCGTTCCACAGCCGAACGGTTTCTGTGGAACAAGGTGGGTGAGCCACATTTATCAGGGCTAGACGAGGGGCATCAAAGTGTGTGCCCACTGCTATTCACATGAAGCGTTGTCTGCAATACTTCAGTACCTCTCCCTGTAGGGATGACAGGAGGGAGGGGTGAGAGATGGAGCAGGGATAGATATACACTTTTTAACCTTAAATATAGGTATGTTATAAAACACTGCATTCTATAATTAGTATAACAATCAGAGGGGGAAATGGCTTACCCTCTCTGTGTGGTAGGAATGCTCTCCACGGGGGGTGAGACGGCCTGGGACCTGGGGGCCAAATAACAGTCATTACTGTCAAGTTTGATGCACTCGTGCATCGGGTCAGGAAAGCTACAATAATACTATTGCAATACTATCCATTTAAACCAAATTGAGTAAATCACACTGTGAAGCTGCACGCTCAACGCGTTGCAGCTTAAATTTCAGCAAGTACACTACACACAAAATAACCCTTCGTTCACTCGAGGGTCCATGTGCCTGTCTCTCGACCCCACGTGTGGGGGAGTGACTAGCCGCGGATCGCGTCTGCTCAGGGCGCTTACCTTGAGTGAACGTCTCTGGTGGTCCTGCGAGCCGTGCGCAAGAGGTTTCTTCGCCGTGGCCCGCGCCACCACTCTGTTTTTGTTGTCATGGCGCTCCGGGTCGCGTGGTCACGTGGACCTGACTCCAAAATGGTCGCCCCGCATGGGGAAGGTGGCGGCCATCACGGAGTCAGGCACCAGGAAGAGTGAATTAGAGGCTCTTGTTAGTGAATTGTGTGTGCACAGGGGACCTCCCATGCACGTGTAAGAAAAAAGCCCTAGGTCTTTAGGTAGGGCTGCGGGCTGCATGTCAGCCACATACGACAAAATGGCCGAAGCAAGATGCCTGGCCTTTGCAGAGGATTTGGTAGATACCATCCTATCAAGTCCATCAATCCTAGGAGACGAGATAACCATACCCATGGCAGGGACGATGAACAATGAATGGAATGAGTTGGAGGTCCTTAAGAAGCAACTGAAACTGCATGGAGCCATCATGACAGAGTACCTGCGAGCCCATGCAGCCCCCCTGGGTCTCATTATACGGATAGAACCCAGAATATTCCTGGAACACATAGAGCTCAGAAAAGACTGGAGTTATATATCCAATAAATGCACCAGGGATTGGCTCATACTAATCATCAACACAGCCAAATCTGTATCAGAGAAATTAATGAAAGACATAGAAGAAAAACAAGAGCGCATGAAATCCTCCAATGTACTTGCCCAATACAAAAAGAGTCTGGAAGACCTGGAGGCCGCGATGAAAGAATTTAGAGACTTCAATCTCAACAAGAAAGTCACTAAACTGAAGAAAGACCTGGCGGCCTACACACAAGAAAGAATCTATCCCTATATCACAGACGCATATTATGAAGACCTAAGTGCGAATAACACATCTACGCAGGGCCAACAGGTAAACCAGCACAATAGAAAGAGGATTCAAAATAACCGAGCAAGACCGAATAATTGGACCTTCTCAAGGGGCAGCTCTGGCAGCGGATCAAACACATCAGGATCTAGTAATTCCATGAACAATGTGGCTTCAATCAACACCAACGGTCCACCACAACCTTTTTTCCAAGAGGTCAAGGAAAAGCAAAGAACAAAGGCAAAGGCAACTGGCAACCACAAGTGCACTGGCAGAACCAGTCAACTCGTGTCACCCGCAGCAAAGGCCGCGGCCAAGGCCAGGCAGCACCACTGATCGAATGAACCCTCACAACTCAGGACAACTTGAGGGGATAAGACCCCGGATAGAGAGCCTAGTGATGAACCTCTCCCAACACATTCTATCCCCAGAAGAAGGGGACCTACTTGAAAAGGGACTCTCATTTGTACCTTCGGCAGAGCATGATCCTTTCCAAACCCGATAGAAATAGCCCAGATAATCAGAAAAATCAGATTAAAACAATATTTTGGGCAGACCACATGTACAGGAGCAAAGAGTGCCACTAATCTCAGAGGTAAATCTACGTTCTACCCTCCACCCAATGCCATCTCACCTGAGTCCATCACGTTCGAGAAAGCACTTCTGAAGAAACTCGAGGAACTAGAATCTGAGATAACTCCGGGATACAAGAACTTTTCCAAGAAAACAGACAGGCACTTCAATCCTTAGCCAACAATGAAGCAATCACCATCAAGCCCGCAGACAAAGGGGGAGCAACCATGATAATGGATACCTCGGCATACCACCAGATGGTCATGGAACTCCTGCGAGACCATTCCAGCTACAGACAACTTGGCACAGACCCCACTGAATCCATCAGACAGTTGATAGTACCGATTCTAGAAGAAGCCAGTGCCGATGAACTAATCAGTAACAAAGAATATGAGTTCCTCAACCCTAAAACCCAGAGGAAGCCGGCTTTCTATGCACTCCCCAAAGTTCACAAAGGGAGAAACCCCCCTCCTGGCAGACCTATAGTGTTGGGAATAGGCTCAATCCTGGAACCATTGTCACAGTTCGTAGATTTCTTCCCGAAACCAGAAGTCGTCAAGATGCGATCTTATCTTAAAGACACAACAGCAGTCCTAGAACTCATCAAAGACCGCCCTTTTAATCCCTCCCAGAACCTTCTGGTGACATTAGACATCGAATCATTGTATACTAAGATCCCTCAAATGGCCACACTTAGAGTCATTGAGAAGATACTACGAGAAAGAGATCCACCTATGCAAACCCCAGTCACACTGGTAATACAACTGGCTGAAATTACTTTGACCAAGAACTTTTTTCTCTATGACAATACCTTCTACGAGCAAGTGTCCGGGACGGCAATGGGAGCTACATTTGCCCCGAGTCTCACCAATCTGTACGTCGCCAACTTCGAAGAAGAAAAGATCTACAGCTCAGAAAACCCATGGCTACCCAAAATGGAACTGTGGTCAAGATACATTGACGACGTGCTACTGATTTTTAGAGGCGATGAATCAGACCTCGTACTGTTTATGGAGTGGCTCAACCGTCAGAATCCTTTCTTGAATTTCTCAGAAACCCACAGTACAAACTCCGTTCATTTTTTAGATCTCACACTCGAGATAAGAAATGAAACAATTGTCAGCACAGTTTTCAACAAACCTACAGACAGAAATTCATTACTCACATATGAGTGTTTCCACCCCACAAGCCTGAGAAGAAACCTACCTTTCGGACAATTCCTCAGATATCGGAGAAACTGTACCACACTGCCTGACTACAACCTGCAGTCAACATGTCTTGCCACAAAACTTACAAACAGGGGTTACCACAAACGCATGATTAAACAGGCACGAAAGCGAGCCATGAATATCCCGCGAGAAGTCACCCTGGAACATCATGTCAAACATAATGAATCTCATGACACCATCACAGCAGTTCTGAGTTTCTTGCCACTGACTAACAAGATTAAGAAAGAGGTTCTGAAGTTATGGCCCCTCCTCAATGTCGGCACTCATAACTTAGACACCCCGAGGTATGCTTTGAAAAGAAGGAAGAACCTACGAGATTCACTTGTGCACTCTTACAAAGAGAAAGAGCCTAAACTCAACACACTTTGGGGACACAATCAAGCAACTGGCCTCACTCCATGTGGCACCTGCAGTGCGTGCTCCAGCACCAAGAGATCCACTTCCATCGACATAGGGTGGCACTTCCCGTGGACCCAAAAAACTCTAACGAACTGCAACAGTTGTAACGTGATTTACATCATCAAATGCCCATGCAACAAACGCTATGTAGGCATGACAACACGCCTGATCAAAACACGCCTTGCGGAGCACAGATCCTGCATACGCACTAAGAAGATCACAGCACCCATGGTGGAATATTTTCTGGCACAGAAACACACCCTGACAGACTTTACGTGGACAATAATTTAGAAGATGGCCACTCCCACAAGGGGAGGGAATATAGACAATTTGCTCTTCAGACGCGAACAACTTTGGATTTTCCGTCAACAGACAGATAAGTCTGGGCTCAATGAAGCCACCAGTTGGCAAACTTTGGCCACCTTGTGACAACACTCACCCTGGGCTCCTGGGCAGCCTTTGTAGCGAGATGAACTGTGCTTTTGCATTATCGGTTGCATGTGGGTCATCTTTGCAATTATGTATTCTCTATAACTGTAACACCTACATCTCCAACAACCGTTTGGAGCGACGCAACCCAGCACCTCCAGCACCTTTATTCGATTGGAGATGCATGGGTCCTTGACACTAGAGTCCACCATTGTGTGGTTAGTATGCAACTATGTGTTTCCTGCTCTCTACGTGATTTTTTGCACTTGTTACAACCATCTGCACTTTCGCAATGCCAACCCTTTTGTTCGACTCGATATGCATGGGACCCCAACATGTGGCCCATAAGTATGTGGCTGACATGCAGCCCGCAGACCTACCTGAAGACGTAGGGCTTTTTTCTTACACGTGCACGGTGGGCCCCCCGTGCACTCACAATTCACTAACAAGAGCCTCTAATTCACTTTTCCTGGTGCCTGACTCCGTGACGGCCGCTGCCTTCCCCATGCGGGGTGGCCATTTTGGTGTCAGGACCACGTGACCACGCGACCCCGAGCGCCATGGCAACAAAAACAGAGTGGTGGCGCGGGCCGCGGTGAAGAAACCTCTCGCGCGCGGCTCGCAGGACCACCAGAGATGTTCGCTCAAGGTAAGCGCCCTGAGCAGACACGTTCCGCGGCTAGTCACTCCCCCACACGTGGGGTCGAGAGACAGGCACGCGGACCCTCGAGTGAACGAAGGGTTATTTTGTGTGTAGTGTACTTGCTGAAATTTAAGCTGCAACGCGTTGAGCGTGCAGCTTCACAGTGTGATTTACTCAATTTGGTTTAAATGGATAGTATTGCAATAGTATTATTGTCGCTTTCCTGACCCGATGCACGAGTGCATCAAACTTGACAATAATGACTGTTATTTGGCCCCCAGGTCCCAGGCCGTCTCACCCCCCGTGGAGAACATTCCTACCACACGGAGAGGGTAAGCCATTTCCCCCTCTGATTGTTATACTAATAATACAATGCAGTGTTTTATAACATACCTATATTTAAGGTTAAAAAGTGGATATTTATCCCTGCTCCATCTCTCACCCCTCCCACCTGTCAATCCCTACAGGGAGAGGTACTGAAGTATTGCAGACAACGCTGCTTCATGTGAATAGCAGTGGGCACACACTTTGATGCCCCTCGTCTAGCCCTGATGAATGTGGCTCACCCACCTTGTTCCACAGAAACCGGTCGGCTGTAGAACGACCAGACCTAGTGCAAATCTCTATCCGCACAGGTCCATCTCGTTCCGAAAAAGGACCCCCACACCAAGTACCTAGGGGTCCAGTTTCCAGGAGAAAAACCTCAAGAGAGGAACCTACCGAAGAATTTTTCTTCCTTGTTTTTAGAAAAACCTGCACCTGCCAACACAGAGAAAACCCATTAAAGTAAACAATACCTTTCATCTGTAAGGCAACAGATGCATGCAAAGACCGAAGTGATCTAGCATGTGTTTTTTTAGCACAGCACAGTGCACCAGAGACGAATTGGAAAGCCCAGTCAGAGAAACTGGCCCTTTGAAACCTATTCACATTTGATAGAACTGTGTTTTTCTAGTGTGACTACGATTTTGGGCAACACACAGTTGGAAATCCCACAAACAGTCCTTTTGTTTTGTTTAGTCCTTCTTACAGCCACGGGCTGTGGACTATAGCTTGAATCCGTCAAGCACCCCTACACCATTTTGCCTGTTTTTTCCTTGCAAGTGCACGCATACTGTAATACCCCACTAATCCCCAGCTGTATGACAAAAATGGCAGAAGCAAGATGTGTGTCCTTTGCAGAGGATTTGGCAGATACCATCCTATCAAGTCCTTCAATCCTAGGAGACGAGATAACCATACCCACGGCAGGGACGATGAACAATGAATGAAATGAGTTGGAGGTCCTTAAGAAGCAACTGATAAGGACAGAACTGCATGGCGCCATCATGACAGAGTACCTGCGAGCCCATGCAGCCCCCCCCTGGGTCTCATTATACAGATAGAACCCTGTTACGCTCACCTGGCTCCCACAGAGGCGTCGATCAGAACTGGACAGCTGCGGTCTCCACCAAGGTGATGCGTAGGGCCCAGATGACGGACTGGACTGGCCCCCGAACTTTGTTAGCTTGGCCTGTCGGAATATTCTTCTGCAAATGGAGAAAGGGAATTAACCACCCGTGGAGTTGAGTGTAATCCCTCACCTCCGCTGTTCTCCCCACAGAGCACCTTTAACGTCCCTTCTTATAGCCTCACCTGATGGTTTGAAAAGATGAGCTCTCCATCCTGCATCGAGCGCAGGGGCGCGTTGATAACCAGTTGCTTCACTGGCTTGAAGGAATTGGTGAGTTCCAGAACAGTGTTGACTCCGACAGCCTGTAGTTCGTAAGAGTTCACATGTCTGACTTCCACTCTTGTCTGATTCCTTGCAGTTTGCAGCTTGACCCTAGCGAAGAGTTCCTCGTGGTAGGTGACAAAGTTCAGGTAAGGATTTAGCTTATACAGCTCAACAAAAATATTGCCGGAATGTAACCTGTTGCTTGCTCCTTTATTCAGGTATGGAGAGAAAATATGAAGTTCGGGGAATAATACCTCCGGCGGTAAAATTAGGTAAGTCTATTGCGGTGAGAAGAGTTCCCCCTTGTTTGTCCCTTTGTCTCATCTTGTTGTCCTTTTGTTTCCCCTTAGGGGCCGGGGTACGGCGAGGATGCAATGGAGACTGCGCCGACCCGTGAAGAGGAATAGTACCCCCCGGCGGTAATCAGGTAAGTCTATGGGGGTAGTTACTATTGCCTCTGTTTATTCCCTTGGCTCACCTTTGCTGTTCTTGTGTTCCCCTTAGGTGCCAGAGTGCGGCGGGAACGTGCAGAAGGATGCGGTGGATCGTGAGAATGCTGTGAAGGCCGGTGAGTTCAGCGCGGCGCTGCAGAAGGCGAGGCGGCGCGTGTAAAATGCTTCTTTCTTCAGCTCGAAGGCGCGGTGAATCCGGAATTCCGGTAAGGATCGAAGGTTTGCTCTTATTCTAACCTTTCTCCTTCTGTTCTTCCCTTTTTTCTAGGAGCTGCAGACTCGAGGCGGGCGTGGCAGAAGACTGGATGCAGGCTTGCAGACATGGTGAGCTTTACGCTGCAGGATGCAGAATAACGCGAAGCGTGTGCTGCTCTTCGGGCGTGGTTTAAATAGCCTCCAAAGTAGTCCCAGGTAAGTATTCCTCCCCAGCCCCACCCGAGTAAAAAAATAGTCACTAGGTAAAATAGTCCCTTCCAAGCCTCATTTGGCTTGGAGCTCTGCAGCATGGTCTGCATCAGGTAAGCTTGCAGCATGGTCTGCATCAGGTAAGTTCCTTTCTATGAGCCTGGCGCCTATGGCGCCAGGACTGATTCTCCATATGAGCCTGGCGCCATAGGCGCCAGGACCGCACCCAAACAGCCCCTAGCAAGGGCTTTTGGGCTTGCTCAGAATGACTTGATGCCTGCTTCCCGGGTTGCTGGACCTGGTCTGGTTCCCCGGGGGTAGGCATCATGACAGCACTCCCCCCCCAAGGCCCTTCCTAAAGTCGTTCTTCCCCGTGGTTTTGGTTTGTCTGGGAAATTTCGGTGGAATCTTTTCACCAACCGAGGTGCATGTACGTGGTTACTAGGTTCCCAAGACCTTTCCTGTGGTCCGTAACCTTTCCAGTCAACCAAATAAAAAAGTTTTGACTTCACTATCTTGGAGTCCAGGATGTTCTTAACTTCAAATTCGGGTTCTCCGTCTATAAGGAGGGGATCTGGTGGCTTGGTTAGTCTTGTCCCTGGTTGCACTGGCGTCAAAAGTGACACATGAAAGATGGGATGAATTCGCATATTAGCAGGTAAGTCCAACTTAACGGCCACCCGGTTGATAATGGCCTTAATAGAGTAAGGCCCCAAATATCTAGGATTAAAGGTCCGCGTTCCCTTGAGCGGTATGTGTTTTGTTGCCAACCATACTTGGTCCCCTATCTGGTACTGTGGAGTATCACTTCTATGCGGATCAGAATCTTTCTTATAGTTCTCCTTCGCCTGTTTTAAATGTGCAGTTGCTTCTTTAAAGGCTTGTGTAATCGTAGAGTGTAGATGGTCCACCGCGGGCATTTCTAGGTGTTGAGGTGAGTCAAGGTCTGAGGTTCGAGGGTGGTGCCCATAAAGGGTATAAAAGGGACTTTGTCCAGTTCCAGAATGTACTGAATTATTGTATGCATATTCGGCGATCCAAAGAATGTCCTTCCAATTACTCTCAGTCTGATGTAACATGCAACGCAAGTATTGTTCAAGAGCCTGGTTGGTCCTCTCCGTTTGACCATCGGTCTGGGGGTGGTGACTGGTTGATAACCTCACGTCGATTTGCGCCAGTTGACAACATTTTTTCCAAAAATGTGAAATGAATTGACTGCCCCGGTCAGAGACCAATACGGATGGAAATCCATGTATGCGAACAATGTTTTCGAGAAATTCTTTGGCCAGGATTGAGGCTGAAGGTAGTCCCTTTAAAGGAATAAAGTGGGCCATTTTGGAAAAAAGATCCACAATAACAAGAATGGTGTTAAACCCATTACAAGGAGGTAGGTCAGTAATAAAGTCTAACGATAAGGTGTGCCATGGTGCAGGCGGAATGTCTAATGGTTGTAATAGTCCAGCTGTTTTTTTCTTTTGACTTTTGTTTTGGGCGCAAATGCCACAAGACATCACAAATGATTTAATATCTTTTCGCCAGGTGGGCCACCAGAATTGTCTTTTAATTTTTGCTTCAGTTTTTGCAATACCTGGGTGTCCCTCCATTAGGGTATCATGATAACGGGAAATGATTAGCTCTTGTAGTTCCTTGTGTGGCAGAAATAGGCACCCTTGGTAATAAGGCAGATCATTGGTGACCGAGTAGTCCGGGTCTTTCTTTACTCAGTCCTGCAGGGCTGTAGGATCAAAGAGTTGCTGGATCTTAACCTGAATGTCCTCTAGTGTCTGTAGAGTGGTCAGGCCAAGAATCCTTTGTTCGGAAATTATAGGTACTGGTTCTGAGTTCACTTCTGCCTCACCCATCCCTATTCGGGATAGGGCGTCAGCTTTACCATTCTTACAACCTGGTCGGTAGGTTATTACGAAATCAAACTCAGCAAAGAACAATGCCCATCAGAATTGACGTGACGATTGGGCCTTGGCGGTTTTTAAATACTATAAGTTCCGGTCATCACAGTAATGGTATGCCTGGCACCGAGAAGATAGTGCCGCCAAGCCTTGAAGGCGGATTTAATGGCTAATAACTCCTTGTCGGTAAGCGCATAATTTAACTCAGGTGCTGAGAACTTTCTGGACCAAAAAGCTACTGGGTGAAGCTGGCCAGTTTCAGGGTCCCTTTGAGACAGGACAGCTCCCAAGGCTAGACTAGATGCATCAGTTTCCACTATGTATGGAAGTTCAGGGCGCGGGTGCTTTAACACAGGTGCAGACGTGAATTTCGCTTTCAGTTCTTGGAAGGCATTTTCAGCTTCTTCAGTCCATATAAAGCGTTTATTTTTTCGCAGGAGTGCTGTGATGGGATGTACGACATGTGAAAAATCTGGGATGAATCTGCGGTAGAAATTGGCAAAGCCGAGCATGCTTTGTACTCCCTTGACTGAGCTTGGTGATGGCCACTTAAGGATTACGTCCACCTTTCGTGAGTCCATTCAGACTCCCTTTGGGGTCAGGATAAACCCAAGGAATTCAACTTCTGTGGCATGAAAAACGCATTTTTCTAGTTTTGCATATAGTTTGTGCTGGCGCAATTTTTCAAGGACCGCTCGGACGTGCTTCACATGGTCAGATTCTGAAGAGGAGTATACTAGAATATCATCGATATACACGACAACACAAACGTCAATGAGTTCACGAAGGACATCGTTCATGAAGTATTGGAAGGCTGCCGGTGCATTGCACAACCCGAAAGGCATCACCTGGTATTCGAATAACCCATACTTAGTGCAGAAAGCAGTCTTCCATTCGTCACCCTCTTTTACTCATACCAGATGGTATGCCCCCCAGAGATCTAATTTAGTGTATATACAAGCGTCCTTCACTTGGTCTAGTAGTTCAGGGATCAGAGGCAATGGGTATTGGTTCTTACAAGTTATCTGGTTCAATGCGCGGTTGTCATGATGCCTGCCCCCGGGCATCCAGAACAAGTCCATCAACCCAGGAAGCAGGCATCATGTCATCTGGAGCAAGCCCAGCAACCCCTGTTAGGGGCCATCTGGGTACAGTCCTGGCGCCTGTGGCGCCAGGCTCATATGGGACATCAGTCCTGGCGCCATAGGCGCCAGGCTCATATGTTTAAACTTACCTGATGCAGTCCATAGTGCAAGGAATCCAAGCCCTTGTGAGGCTTGGAAGGGACTACTTTTCCTAGGGAACTATTTTGTTACTTGGGCGTGGTTGTGGAGGAATATGTGGTTGTGGAGGAATACTTACCTGGAACTACTTTGGAAGTTATTTAAACCACACCCGAAGAGCAGCACATGCTTCGCATTATTCTGCATCCTGCAGCGTGACGCTCACCGTGCCTGCAGTCAGCATCCAGCATCCTGCCACGCCTGCTTCGAATCCAGGGCACCTAGAAAGGAGGAGAAAGAAGAAGAAGGGTAAGAACAAGAACATTACTGGATTTCTTACCTGATTTTGGATTCAACTCATCTTTGAACCAGAAAAAGACTTCATTTTAAATGCGTTGCTTCGCCAGCAGCAGCAGCGCCGCTCCATTCTTACCGTTCCTCGCAGCACCACCACGGTCCAGCGCTGTCTCCATCACTTGGTTACCGCATTCCAGCACCTAAGGGGGAACAAGGAAAAAACGACAAGGTGAGCCAAGGGAACAAACAAGGACAATCTCTTTCCATCATATATTTACCTGATTTTACCGCCGGAGGTATTAATCACCAGCACGCCAAATCCTCTTTCGCCGCACCTGCATGAAAAGAGAAAGCAGCAAGTTTAACCTTGGCAACCTTTACCGGACAGTGTTGGATAACACAGAATCATACCTGACCACTTTCAGCTGCCACAAGACGACCTTCTTTTGGATCTAAGCTGCAACAGAAAACAAAGGAATTGGACAGAGTGATTACTTCAAGCCAGTGAAGCAACTGGCCATCAACGCGCCCCTGCATTCCTCGCAGGATGGAGAGCTCATCATTCAAAACTATAAGGTGAGCTTTGTGAAATGGAATATCGGAGGTGATAAGTGGGAACGCAGTGAGGTGCTAATACTCGAATCCACGGGTGGCTAATTCCCTTTCTACGTCTTTAGGAGACTAATTCCACGGGTCAAGCAGGTGAAGCTAGGTGGGCCAGTCCAGTCAGTCATCTCTGCACTACGCATCACACTGGTGGAGACCGCGGGAGTCCAGTTCCGTCCGACACCCCTGTGGGAGCCAGGTGAGCGAAACAGAACGCGAATGTCATGATCTCTGCTTCCAAAAGATCAGGACTTGCCCGACTCCCTTGGAAGCAGACCCATAACCCCGGTTCCGAGTGCCAGCCAGTCCCAATTGGGACCTTTTGGACCCTGTCCTGGTGCCAGTGGCACCAGGCTCATAATGATGCCCAGTCCCAGCGCTGGAAGCGCCGGGCCCATAATGCTTGGGTGGACTTACCTGCAGCAGACCATGCTGCTTACTTACCTGCCAGTTGAACCCCTGATCCTCTTCTGTTTGGGACTACTTTTCCTGTTGGGTGGGGCAGGAGCCACTCCCTAGGTTCAGAACACTGGAACTCTTCTGGAAAGCAGGAACTCTTTTCTTACCTAGGCGTGGCTGTGGAAGGAGACACCTAAGCACTACAGGAGGCTATTTAAACCACACCCGATGGATGAATCTTGCTTTGCGTTATTCTGCATTCTCTGCAGCAGAACGCTCATCGTGTCTTCTGCTTCTGATCCTGGGCCTAAGGGAACAAAGGCTTACCATCCTCGAATCCAGTCTTCAGCAGCACCTGTAAAGACAAAGAAAGAACAGGTTAGCACTACGGTCTTCAGTGGCAGCGCATCTCTTACCTGGTCCATCGGCTGTCACCAACGCCTCGCGCTGCATTCCGGCTTCTGAAAGACAAAGGCTTACCTACTCTCCGCATGCTCCGGAGGTCTTCGCACTGCATTCCGGCATCTGAAAGACAAAAGCTTACCAGCTCTTTGCAGGCTCCGGGGGCCTTCGGCGCTGATTCCCGCATCTGAAAGACAAAAGAAGGTGCGTTTAAAGACATTGGGTAACTTTATTACTCACGTGCCATTACTCCTTCCCACGCCGAATCCAGTGGGTATTCCAGCACCCTTCAGCTTCTCTAAAGCTCCGAACTTGTACCTGCAAGATAAAAGGGACAGTTAGTGCGCATCGTGAAGCAGGCTACAAGCGCTTACTTACGTGCTTCCAGGCGCTTCTATTCCTCACGCGGGTTCGATCCTCAATTCTCTTCAGCCCGCCATCCGCCATCGCCGGAACCCTGCAAAACAAGAGATATCATTACAAAAGACTTTTAAGACATTTGAAGTGCCCAGAACTTACCGTTCGTGCAGTTAACGACGGACAGCAGTCCTCTGAGGTCAAGAGGCCTGCACCCTTATCCAGTGAAGAAACTGGTTACGGCACCCTGCCCCGAGGCAGATGGAGAGCTCGGCGTTCACTTACCTAAGGTGAGGGCGTTAACCTTTGGGGTTCTACAGGAGAAGAGAAAGGGAAGAGGAGAGAGGCACCCAATAACCCCAGTTCATTAATCCCATATTTTCTATCTGCAGACATCTTACTCTTCGAGTCAGACATACAGTGCACAGAGGTCCAGCCCAAAGAGCCAACCGTGTGTTACACATCACCTTTGAAGATACGGCATTCACCCAGTCAAGACCGGCGCCTCTGCGGGAATCAGGTGAGCGTTACAGCAAAGCCTTCCTACAAATCCTCACCCGGGTGTCATGGAGACCTCAGAGACTGACCAATTGGCCCAATTATTAGGAAAACTTAGGGTGGAAGTACATGCTGCTCGCCAAGAAACTAATACCCTCAGGAGAGAGCTGATTGTTTCTAAGGAACGCACTGATGACCTTGCTAGACAATTATTGCAAAACCAAGTGGGGCAAACCCCTCTACCGGGACTCGGGGGGGATGCCAACCCCTGTTACATCAAGCAACCCTGTGCAAGTGATTCTACCAGGAAATATCCCTTTAGCCCCACCAGAACATTTTGCGGGGGATCCGAAAAGATTTGCTGTGTTTATGATACAATGCCGTTTGCATTTTTTATGCAGACCCGGAGCCTTTCCAAATACGATCAAGCTAAAGTAGCCTTCGTATTATCCTATCTCAGCGGTAGTGCAACGGATTGGTCAATCCCATTAGTCAATCAGGATGACCCTATTCTTCGGGATTTTCAGGGTTTTCAAATGAGCATGGAAAGACTATTTGCCCGACACTACCAAGGACAGGCCCTGGATAACAAACTTTTGTCCCTACGACAGGGTAACCAGGATCTGCTAACCTACATCGCAACCTTTAATAGGCTGGCGGTGGAAACTGGATGGCCCGAGGAAAAAAGGGTTACATTATTTCATCGTGGCCTTCGAGGAGAACTTAAAGATGTTTTGGCTCAAGTCGTGAACCCACCGCAAGACTGTGCTGAATACATAGGGCCTCATTCCGAGTACGGCGCTAACCAATGGCGCTATTAACGCCTTGGTTGACGCCGTACCCGGACCGGCAGCGCCTTGGTGGTTGGCGGAATTACCGCCCCATTCCAAGGTTGGCGGGGCGGTAATTCCCCAATCCCCATTTACCCTTCCCCATTCCCATTCTTGCCCCATAGGGCATAATGGGAGTGGGGAAGGCGTCAATTACGCCACCGTAAATTACGGTGGCGTAATTAACATCAAGGTCCCTTAGCGCCATGGTATTTAACGCCTGCTAAAAGCAGGTGTTAAAAGCACCATGGCGCTAAGGGAACTCGGAGTATGGCGGTAAGGGATTACCGCCACCGCTCTCGTTAGCGGTGGCCGCTATCCCTTACCGCCATACTCGGAATGAGGCCCATAGACTTAGTGGTCCAGTTAGATCACAGACTTCAAAATCAAAAGGCTGATCGAGCCAAGTTCGAGAACCGGGTGTTGGTTAAACCCAATGCTAACCCCAAATGAACAGAGGCCTCTGAACCCATGCAAATTGAAGGAGTTAAAGGACCCTTGACGCAAAAGGAAAGGGAAAAGAGGCGGCAAATGCAATTATGTCTATACTGTGGAACTTCGGGACATTTTCTACGGGATTGCCCTGTAAAACCACCTAAGAAAATGGTAGGAGCGGCTGATAAAAGCCACAAGGAGCCTGACTCGGGAAACGACCACGCCCGACAAGCCAGAGAGGTCCGCTTGCCGAGCTTGAAGAAGGATACTCAGACCTCGCATTTCATCATACCAATGGTCATTATGGATCCAAGGCAGCCATCACGTATGCACGCAGTAAGGGCATACAATGATAGCGGGGCCATAGGAAACTATTTGGACCACGAATTGGCTTCTAGGATGAATCTACCTCTCTGCAAAAATATCACTTCAGATGTCATCACCTGTCATGACCACTGCTTCCAAGAAGTCAGGAGAAGCCCAACGCCCTTGGAAGCAGGCTCATAACATTCATTGCAGACGCCAGCAAGTCCCTTTAGGGACCTTTTGGGCCTTGTCCTGGCACCGGTGGTGCCAGGCTCATTGTGGAGACTGGTCCCGGCACAAGAAGCGCCGGGCTCATAGCAAATTCAGAAGTGCTTGGGTGGACCTACCTGCAGCAGACCATGCTGCTTCCTTACCAACAGGATGAAGTCTTCATCCTCCTCTGACAGGAACTACTTTTCTTCTGGGTGGGGCTGGAACGACTCCCTAGGACTGGAACTCTTCTGGAAACTGGAACTCCTTTTCTTACCTGGGCGAGGCTGTGGAAGAAGACGCCGAAGCACTCCTGTGCACTATTTAAACCACACCCGATTCGTGCCACATGCTTCGCGTTATTCTGCATCAGCAGCAGGACGCTCACCATGTCAGCTCCAGGGAATCTTCCATTCCAGCTCCTGTGAACGCGAAATCTCCGGATTTACCTGTTGAGGATCCAATCTTCAGTCTTCAGCAGCATCTGCCCAACAACAAAAACACAGATTAGAAGAGTCAAGGTCAGCGCTTCAACTTACCCGATCCACCGGAGCGTTTAAGGTATTCGCCGCACCTTTTCTCCGCCATCGAGCCCTGCAAAGACAAAAGAACATTGGTTAGTAACGTTTTGTTTCTGAACGGCTTACCTTTGCGACGTACGCTCCAAAGTCAGCTCGCACCGCACTCCGCTACCTGCAAGGCAAAGAGAGACATTAAGGTGCGTTTAAAGGCCTGGAACAGACTTTCTACTTACGTGCCTTCATATTCTCCATCATCTTGTTCGCACCTCGGTACGAACCTGGGCATCATCACCGGCGCCTTCATCATTCTCCATCTGAAAGCAAGAGAGAGACATTAAGGTGCGTTGAAGGGCCCTGCACAGACTTTCTACTTACGTGCCTCCACGAACTTTGGCATTCTTTCGCCATCATTTCTTCTCAGCCAACCCTGCAAGAAAGGACGTTAAAAGAGGACATTAAGGACTTGATATATGCAAAATCCGCTCGTGCAATTAACGGCGGCATCGCTCTCTACTTACCCTCTGCAATCAAGAGGCTGATCCCAAAACCAGTGAAGCAACTGGACCCAGAGCCCCTGCAAAAGACGCAGGATGGAGAGCCCGGCATTCACCTATTTAAGGTGAGCACAGTTAGGAACCGAGTACCACGGGAGGAGAGAGTGTGGGGGTAGAGACTTCATCTAACCTTCCAGCTACTAATACCCTGATCTTTTCCACTTGTAGACATCTCACCCTCCAAGTCAAGCTTTCGGTGAGAAGGGAACCAAACCAGGGAGCCAAACGGACCCTACGCCTAACTTTGAAGACGGTTTTACCGCCCAGCCAAGACCCGCGCCTCCGAGGGAACCAGGTGAGCGTTACATCACCACAGTCGATGAAACTGAAATTGCTTCTGGGCCGGTAACCCATTCCACCGCTGAGATGACACTATTGGGTCAGGATGGGCATCGAGAGATGATTGTGTTTGATTTAATCAAAGCCCCGCAGTTTCAAATAATACTGGGGATACCTTGGTTGGAAACACATAATCCTTGAATTGATTGGCGAGAAAATAGAATAACCTTCCCGGATTGTGCACATACCTGTTATCTAAAACAAACTTTGAACAAGGACCTGGCCACCGTCGCTACTCCAGCCTTGCAGTTACCTCAAGAATATAAGGAATTCCAGGATATTTTCCAAAAGGAGCAGGCAAACACCTTACCACCTCACCGGTCATACGACTGTCAAATTGATCTCATCCCTGGTGCACAACCTCCATGCAGTAGGATCTACGCCCTTACGGAACCAGAGAACCTTCACCTACGACAATACTTGGACCAATACCTTGCCAATTGCTTCATTCGTCCATCCAAGTCCCCTTTATCTTCAGCTTTGTTCTTCGTGCCAAAAAAGGAAGGTAACCTTAGAGCGTGCTTAGACTACCACGCATTGAATCAGATCACGGTTAAAAACCGATACCCATTGCCTCTGATCCCCGAGTTACAGGACCAAGTAAAGGACGCTTGCATCTATACAAAATTAGATCTTCGAGGGGCATATCATCTGGTACGTGTAAAGAAAGACGACGAATGGAAGACTGCTTTTCGCACGAAGTACGGATTATTCGAAAACCAGGTGATGCCCTTCGGGTTGTGCAATGCACCAGCAGCCTTCCAGTACTTTATGAACGATGTCCTTCGTGAACTCATTGACGTCTGTGTTGTTGTATACATAGACGATATCCTAGTGTACTCCTCTTCAGAATCAGACCATGTGAAGCACGCTCGTGCAGTCCTCGAGAAACTACGCCAGCACAAGTTATATGCAAAATTGGAAAAATGCGTTTTTCATACTACAGAAGTTGAATTTCTTGGATTTATCTTGACTCCAAAAGGAGTTTGAATGGACTCTCGAAAGGTGGACGCCATTCTCAAGTGGCCATCACCCAGTTCAGTTAAAGGAGTACAAAGCATGCTCGGGTTTGCTAATTTCTACCGCAGATTCATTCCAGATTTCTCGCACGTTGTACATCCTATCACAGCACTTTTGCAAAAAAACAAACGCTTCTTGTGGACTGAAGAAGCTGAGAATGCCTTCCAAGAACTGAAAACTAAATTCACGTCTGCACCGGTATTAAAGCATCCTCGCCCTGACCTTCCATATATAGTTGAAACCGACGCATTCAGTCTAGCCATGGGAGCAGTTCTGTCCCAGAAGGATCCTGAAACCGGTCAAATTCACCCAGTAGCATTTTGGTCCAGAAAGTTCTTGGCACCCGAGTTAAACTATGCGGTTACTAGCCATCAAATCTGCCTTCAAGGCTTGGCGGCACTATCCTCTCGGTGCCAGGCATACCATTACTGTAATCACTGATCACCGAAACCTGCAGTATTTAAAGACAGCCAAGGCCCAATCGTCTCGCCAACTTCGATGGGCATTGTTCTTTGCCGAGTTCGATTTTGTGATCACTTATCGACCAAACTGTAGATATGGCAAGGCAGATGCCTTATCCCGAATAGGTTATGGGAGAAGCATATTCGAACCCGGAACCGGTACCTATAATTTCAGAACAAAGAATTCTTGGCATAACTACTTCACAAACACTAGAGGATATTCAGGTAAAGATCCAACAACTCTTCGATCCAACAGCCCTGCAGGACTGGGTAAAGAAAGGCTCAGACTACTCAGTCATCAATGACCTACCTTATTATCAAGGACGCCTATTTCTACCACTCCAGGAAGTACAAGAACTAGTCATCTCCAATTATCATGACACCCTGATGGAAGGGCACCCAGGTATCGCGAAAACTGAAGCTCAAATTAAGAGACAATTCTGGTGGCCTACCTGGCGAAAAGACGTAAAGTCATTTGTAATGTTGTGTGGCATTTGCGCTCAAAACAAAAGTCAGAAGAAAAAGCCAGCTGGCCTTTTACAACCTTTTGGATATTCCAGCTACATCATGGCACACCTTATCGTTAGACTTTATTACAGACCTACCTCCATGTAATGGATTTAACACCAGTCTGGTTATTGTGGATCTTTTTTCCAAGATGGCCCACTTTATTCCTTTAAAAGGATTACCTTCTGCTTCAATTCTGGCCAAGGAATTTCTCGAAAACATAGTTCGAATACATGGATTTCCCTCCGTATTGGTCTCTGACCGAGGTAGTCAATTCATTTCACATTTTTGGAAGAAATGTTGTCAATTAGCGCAAATCGACTTGAGGTTGTCAACCAGTCACCACCCCCAGACCGATGGTCAAACAGAGAGGACCAACCAGACTCTTGAACAGTATCTGCGTTGTATGTTACACTAGACTGAAAGTAATTGGAAGGACATTCTATGGATTGCCGAATATGCATACAATAACTCTGTACATTCTGGAACTGGACAAAGCCCCTTTTATACCATATACGGGCAACATCCTCGAACCTCAGAACTTGACTCGCCTCAACACTTAGAAATGCCCGCAGTGAACCATCTCCACGCTACTATTACACAAGCCTTCATGGAAGCAATTGAACATTTGAAACAGGCAAAAGAAAAGTACAAGAAAAATGCTGATCAGCATCGAAGTGATGCTCCACAATACCAAATTGGGGATCAAGTTTAGTTGGCCACAAGACACATACCTCTAAAGGGAAAGCGGACCTTTAACCCTAGATATTTGGGACCTTACCCTGCTAAGGCCATTATCAACCCGGTGGCCGTCAAATTGGAATTACCTGCTAGTATGCGAATTCACCCTGTCTTCCATGTGTCACTTCTGAAGCCAGTACAACCTGGGACAAGACTAACCAAGCCACCTGAGCCCGTCCTGATAGACGGGGAACCCGAATTCGAAGTAAAAAGTATCCTGGACTCCAAAATGGTTAAGTCAAGACTTTTTTATTTAATCTACTGGAAAGGTTACGGACCACACGAAAGGTCATGGGAACCTAGTGACCACGTTCATGCACCTAGGTTGGTGAGAAGATTCCACCGGAATTTCCCAGACAAACCAAGGCCAAGGGGAGGAACGACTCTAGAAGGGGCCTTGGGGGGAGTGCTGTCATGATGCCTGCCCCCGGGCATCCAGACCAAGTCCATCAACCCAGGAAGCAGGCATCATGTCATCTGGAGCAAGCCCAGCAACCCCTGTTAGGGGCCATCTGGGTACAGTCCTGGCGCCTGTGGCGCCAGGCTCATATGGGACATCAGTCCTGGCGCCATAGGCGCCAGGTTCATATGTTTAAACTTACCTGATGCAGACCATGCTGCAAGGAATCCAAGCCCTTGTGAGGCTTGGAAGGGACTACTTTTCCTAGGGAACTATTTTGTTACTTGTGAGTGGTCGTGGAGGAATACGTGGTTGTGAAGGAATACTTACCTGGAACTACTTTGGAGGCTATTTAAACCACACCCGAAGGGTTAGGGTTAGCGTGACGCTCACTGTGCCTGCAGTCAGCATCCAGCATCCTGCCACGCCCGCTTCGAGTCCAGAGCACCTAGAAAGGAGGAGAAAGAAGAAGAAAGGTTAGAACAAGAACATTACTGGATTTCTTACCTGATTTCGGATTCAACTCATCTTTGAACCAGAAAAAGACTTCATTTTAAACGTGTCACTTTGCCAGCAGCAGCGCCGCTCCATTCTTACCGTTCCTCGCAGCACCACCACGGTCTGGCACTGTCTCCATCACTTGGTTACCACATTCCAGCACCTAAGGGGGAACAAGGAAAACACGACAAGGTGAGCCAAGGGAACAAACAAGGACAATCTCTTTCCATCATATATTTACCTGATTTTACCGCCAGAGGTATTAATCACCAGCACGCCAAATCCTCTTTCGCCGCACCTGCATGAAAAGAGAAAGCAGCAGGTTTAACCTTGGCAACTTTTACCGGACTGTGTTGGATAACACAGACTCTTACCTGACCGCTTTCAGCTGCCACAAGACGACCTTCTTTTGGATCTAAGGTGCAACAGAAAACAAAGGAATTGGACAGAGTGATTACTCAGACATTGTGAACTCTTTAGAACTCTTCCAATATCTTCAAGCCAGTGAAGTAACTGGCCATCAACGCGCCCCTGCATTCCTCGCAGGATGGAGAGCTCATCATTCAAAACTATAAGGTGAGCTTTGTGAAAGGGAATATCGGAGGTGATAAGTGGGAACGCAGTGAGGTGCTAATACTCGAATCCACGGGTGGCTAATTCCCTTTCTACGTCTTTAGGAGACTAATTCCACGGGTCAAGCAGACAAAGCTAGGTGGGCCAGTCCAGTCAGTCATCTCTGCACTACGCATCACACTGGTGGAGACCGCGGGAGTCCAGTTCCGTCCGACACCCCTGTGGGAGCCAGGTGAGCGTAACAGTGGTAGTCTATGCACGTTCTGAGGTCACCTTCCTTTTTTGGCACGAAGAACAAAGCTGAAGATGCAGGGGACTTGGATGGGAGAATAAAGCCATTGGCAAGGTACTGGTCTAAGTATTGTCGTAGGTGAAGGTTTTCTGGTTCCGTAAGGGCATAGATCCTGCTACAAGGGGGTTGTGCACCGGGTATGAGTTCGATTTGACAATCGTACGATCTGTGAGGAGGTAAGGTGTTGGCCTGTTCCTTTTGGAAGACATCCTGGAATTCTTGGTATTCTGGGGGTAGTTGCATGACTGCTGTGGTTACTGTGGCCAGGCCTGCGTTCTGATTTTTCTTTGGGTAACAGGTTTGTGCACAATCCGGGAAGGTTATTCTATTCTCTCGCCAACGAATACAAAGATTATGTGTTTCCAACCAAGGCATCCCCAGTATTATTTGGAACTGTGGGGCTTTGATTAGATTGAACACAATAGTCTCTCGGTGCCCATCCTGACCCAATAGTGTCATCTCTGCGGTGGAGTGAGTTACAGGCGCAGAGGCAATTTCAGTTCCATCGACTGTGGTGATGACGTCTGAGGTGGTTTTTCGGCAGAGCGGTAGATTCATCCTGGAAGCCAATTCATAGTCCACATAGTTTCCTATGGCCCCGCTATCAATGTATGCCCTTACTGCGTGCATAGGTGATGGCTGCCCTGGATCTATGAGGACCATTGGTATGATGAAATGCGAGGTCTGAGTATCCTTCTTCAAGCTCGGCAAGCGGACCTCTACGCTTGTCGGGTGTGGTCGTTTCCAGAGTCTGACTCCATATGGCTTTTATCAGCAGCTCCTACCACCTTCTTAGGTGGTTTTACAGGGCAATCCCGTAGGAAATGCCCAGAGGTTCCACAATATAGACACAATTGCATTTGGCGTCTCCTTTCTCTTTCCTTCTGGGTTAAGGGTCCTTTAAATTCTCCGATTTGCATGGGTTCTGAAGCATCTGCTCCTTTGGGGTTAGCGTGGGTTTTTACCAACACCCGATCCTCAAACTTGGCTCGATCGGCCTTTCTGTTCTGAAGTCTGTGATCTAACTGGACCACTAAGTCTGTATATTCAGCAAAGTCTTGAGGTGGGTTCACGACTTGAGCCAAGACATCCTAGAGTTCACCTCGAAGCCCTCAATGAAATAATGTGATTTGTTTTACCTCAGGCCATTCAGTTTCCACTATCAACCTATTAAAGGTTGCGATGTATGATAGAAGGTCCTAGTTACCCTGTCATAGGGACAAAAGTTCGTTATCCAAGGCCTGTCCTTGGGAGTGCCGGGCAAATAGTCTTTCCATGCTAGTTTGAAAGCCCTGAAAATCCTGAAGAATTGGGTCATCCCGAGTGACTAGTGGAATTGACCAATCAGCTGCACTGCCGCTGAGATATGACAATACAAAGGCTACCTTGACTTGATCGTTTGGGAAGGCTCCAGGTCTTCATAAAAAGTGCAAGCGGCATTGGTTCATAAACACGAGAACATTTTGGGGTCTCCGGCAAACCGTTCTGGTGGAGCTAATGGAATATTTCCTGGTAGGTTTATTTGCACAGGGTTACTTGATACCACAGGAGCTGGATTTCCCCCCGAAACAGGTAGGGGCGCTTGTCCAGCCTGGTTTTGCAACAGTTGCCTAGCAAGGTCATCAGTTTGCTCCTTCGACAAAATCAGTTCTCTCCTAAGAGCATTGGTTTCTTGACGGGCGGAATGCACTTCAGCCCTCAATTCCCCTAGTAATTGGGCGTATTGGTCAGTCTCTGAGGTATCCATAACGCCCAGTGGGAATTTGTGGGTGGTCTTTGCGTTCTGTTACGGTCACCTGGCTCCCACAGAGGCGTCGATCGGAACTGGACAGCTGCGGTCTCCACCAAGGTGATGCGAAGGGCCGAGATGACGGACTGGACTGGCCCACCGAGCTTTGTTTGCTTGGCCCATAGGAATATTCTTCTGCAAATGGAGAAAGGGAATTAACCACCCGTGGAGTTGAGTGTAATCCCCCCACCTCCGCTGTTCTCCCCACAGAGCACCTTTAGCGTCCCTTCTTATAGCCTCACCTGATGGTTTGAAAAGATGAGCTCTCCATCCTGCATCGAGCGCAGGGGCGCGTTGATAACCAGTTGCTTCACTGGCTCGAAGGAATTGGTGAGTTCCAGAACAATGTTGACTCCGACAGCCTGTAGTTCGTAAGAGTTCACATGTCTGACTTCCACTCTTGTCCGATTCCTTGCAGTTTGCAGCTTGACCCTAGCTAAGAGTTCCTAGTGGTAGCTGACAAAGTTCAGGTAAGGATTTAGTTTATCCTATACAGCTCTACAAAATATGGCCGGAATGTAACCTGTTGCTTGCTCCTTTATTCAGGTATGGAGAGAAAATATGAAGTTCGTGGAATAATACCTCCGGCGGTAAAATTAGGTAAGTCTATTGTGGTGAGAAGAGTTCCCCTTGTTTGTCCCTTTGTCTCACCTTGTTGTCCTTTTTTTTTCCCCTTAGGGGCCGGGGTACGGCGAGGATGCAATGGAGACTGCGCCGACCCGTGAAGAGGAATAGTACCCCCTGGCGGTAATCAGGTACGTCTATGGGGTAGCTACTATTGCCTCTGTTTATTCCCTTGGTTCACCTTTGCTGTTCTTGTGTTCCCCTTAGGTGCCAGAGTGCGGCGGGAATGTGCAGAAGGATGCAGTGGATCGTGAGGATGCTGTGAAGGCCGGTGAGTTCAGCGCGGCGCTGCAGAAGGCGAGGCGGCGCGTGTAAAATGCTTCTTTCTTCAGCTCGAAGGCGCAGTGAATCCGGAATTCAGGTAAGGATCAAAGGCTTGCTCTTATTCTAACCTTTCTCCTTCTGTTCTTCCCTTTTTTCTAGGAGCTGCAGACTCGAGGCGGGCGTTACACTGCAGGATGCAGAATAACGCGAAGCGTGTGCTGCTCTTCGGGCGCTGCTCTTCGGGCATGGTTTAAATAACCTCCAAAGTAGTCCCAGGTAAGTATTCCTCCCCAGCCCCACCCGAGTACAAAAATAGTCCCTAGGTAAAATAGTCCCTTCCAAGCCTCATTTGGCTTGGAGCTCTGCAGCATGGTCTGCATCAGGTAAGCTTGCAGCATGGTCTGCATCAGGTAAGTAGGCACCAGGACCGCACCCAAACAGCCCCTAGCAGGGGCTTTTGGGCTTGCTCAGAATGACTTGATGCCTGCTTCCAGGGTTGCTGGACCTGGTCTGGTTCCCCGGGGGTAGGCATCATGACAAACCCAGAATATTCCTGGAACACATAGTTCAGAAAAGACTGGAGTTATATATCCAATAAATGCACCAGGGATTGGCTCATACTAATCATCAACACAGCCAAATCTGCATCATAGAAATTAATGAAAGAGATAGAAGAAAAACAAGAGAGCATGAAATCCTCCAATGTACTTGCCCAATACAAAAAGAGTCTGGAAGACCTGGAGGCCGCGATGAAAGAATTTAGAGACTTCAATCTCAACAAGAAAGTCACTAAACTGAAGAAAGACCTGGCAGACTACACACAAGAAAGAATCTATCCCTATATCACAGACGCATATTATGAAGACCTAAGTGTGAATAACACATCTACGCCGGGCCAATAGGTAAACCAGCACAATAGAAAGAGGATTCAAAATAACCGAGCAAGACCGAATAATTGGACCTTCTCGAGTGGCAGCTCTGGCAGCGGATCAAACACATCAGGATCTAGTAATTCCATGAACAATGTGGCTTCAATCAACACCAATGATCCACCACAACCTTTTTTTCCAAGAAGTCAAGGAAAAGCAAAGAACAAAGGCAAAGGCAACTGGCAAACGCAAGTGCACTGGCAGAACCAGTCAACTCATGTCACCCGCAGCAAAGGCCGCGGCCAAGGCCAGGCAGCACCACTGATCGAATGAACCCTCACAACTCAGGACAACTTGAGGGGATAAGACCCCGGACAGAGAGCCTAGTGATGAACCTCTCCCAACACATTCTATCCCCAGAAGAAGGGGGCCTACTTGAAAAGGGACTCTCATTTGTACCTTCGGCAGAGCACGATCCTTTCCAAACCCGGATAGAAATAGCCCAGCTAATCAGAAAAATCAGATTAAAACAATATTTTGGGCAGACCACATTTACAGGAGAAGAGTGCCACTAATCTCAGAGGTAAATCTACGTTCTACCCTCTACCCAATGCCATCTCACCTGAGTCCATCACGTTCGAGAAAGCACTTCTGAAGAAACTCGA
This sequence comes from Ambystoma mexicanum, assembly GCF_040938575.1. NCBI lineage: Eukaryota > Metazoa > Chordata > Amphibia > Caudata > Ambystomatidae > Ambystoma > Ambystoma mexicanum. The sequence goes on along the minus strand of NC_090934.1, from coordinate 254,963,485 downwards.
GGAACTAAAATCTGAGATAATTCCGGGATACAAGAACTTTTCCAAGAAAAACAGAAAGGCACTTCAATCCTTATCCAACAATGAAGCAATCACCATCAAGCCCGCCGGCAAAGGGGGAGCAACCGTGATAATGGATACCTCGGCATACCACCAGATGGTCATGGAACTCCTGCGAGACCATTCCAGCTACAGACAACTTGGCACGGACCCCACTGAATCCATCAGACAGTTGATAGTACCGATTCTAGAAGAAGCCAGTGCCGATGAACTAATCTGTAACAAAGAATATGAGTTCCTTAACCCTAAAACCCAGAGGAAGCCGGCTTTCTACGCACTCCACAAAGTTCACAAAGGGAGAAACCCCCCTCCTGGCAGACCTATAGTGTCGGGAATAGGCTCAATCCTGGAACCATTGTCACAGTTCGTAGATTTCTTCCTGAAACCAGAAGTCATCAAGATGCGATCTTATCTTAAAGACATAACGGCAGTCCTAGAACTCATCAAAGACCGCCCTTTTAATCCCTCCCAGAACCTTCTGGTGACATTAGACATCGAATCATTGTATACCAAGATCCCTCAAATGGCCACACTTGGAGTCATTGAGAAGATACTACGAGAAAGAGATCCACCTATGCAAACCGCAGTCACACTGGTAATGCAACTGGCTGAAATTGCTCTGACCAAGAACTTTTTTCTCTATGACAATACCTTCTACGAGCAAGTGTCCTGGGATCTATGGAGCTACATTTGCCCTGAGTCTCGCCAATCTGTACGTCACCAACTTCGAAGAAGAAAAGATCTACAGCTCAGACAACCCATGGCTACCCAAAATGGAACTGTGGTCAAGATACATTGACGACGTGCTACTGATTTTTAGAGGCGATGAATCAGACCACGTACTGTTTATGGAGTGGCTCAACCGTCAGAATCCTTTCTTGAAGTTCTCAGAAACCCACAGTACAAACTCTGTTCATATTTTAGATCTCACACTCGAGATAAGAAATGAAACAATTGTCAGTACAGTTTTCAACAAACCGACAGACAGAAATTCATTACTCACCTATGAGAGCTTCCACCCCACAAGCCTGAGAAGAAACCTACCTTTCGGACAATTCCTCAGATATCGGAGAAACTGTACCACATTGCCTGACTACAACCTGCAGTCAACATGTCTTGCCACGAAACCTACAAACAGGGGTTACCACAAATGCATAGTTAAACAGGCACGAAAGCGAGCCATGAATATCCCGCGAGAAGTCACTCTGGAACATCATGTCAAACAGAATGAATCTCATGACACGATCACAGCAGTTCTGAGTTTCTCGCCACTGACTAACAAGATTAAGAAAGAGGTTCTGAAGCTATGGCCCATCCTCAATGTCGGCACTCAAAACTCAAGACACCCCGAGGTTTGCTTTGAAAAGAAGGAAGAACCTACGAGATTCACTTGTGCACTCTTACAAAGAGAAAGAGCCTAAACTCAACACACTTTGGGGACACAATCAAGCAACTGGCCACACTCCATGTGGCACATGCAGTGCGTGCTCCAGCACCAAGAGATCCACTTCCATCGACTTTGGGTGGCACTTCCCGTGGACCCAAAAAACTCTAACGAACTGCAACAGTTGTAACATGATTTACATCATCACATGCCCATGCAACAAGCGCTAAGTATGCATCACAGCACGCCCGATCAAAACACGCCTTGGGGAGCACAGATCCTGCAAACGCACTAAGAAGAACAAATAAGTCTGGGCTCAATGAAGCCACCAGTTGGCAAACTTTGGCCACCTTGTGACAACACTCACCCTTGGCTCCTGGGCAGCCTTTGTAGTGAGATGAACTGTGCTTTTGCATCATCTGTTGCATGTGGGTCATCTTTGCAATTATGTATTCTCTATAACTGTAACACCTACACCTACACCTCCAAAAACCGTTTGGAGCGATGCAACCCAGCACCTCCAGCACCTTTGTTCGATCGGAGATGCATGGGAGCTTGACACTAGAGTCCACCATTGTGTGGCTAGTATGCAACTATGTGTTTCCTGCTCTCTACGTGATTTTTTGCACTTGTTACAACCATCTGCACTTTCGCAGTGCCAACCCTTTTGTTCGACTCGATATGCATGGGACCCCGACATGTGGCCCATAAGTATGTGGCTGACATGCAGCCCGCAGCCCTACATGAAGACATAGGGCTTTTTTCTTACATGTGCACAGGGGGCCCCCCGTGCACACACAATTCACTACAATTCACTAACAAGAGCCTCTAATTTACTCTTCCTGGTGCCCGACTCCGTGATGGCCGCCACCTTCCCCATGCGGGGCGGCCATTTCGGAGTCAGGACCACGTGACCACGTGACCCGGAGCGCCATGGCAACAAAAACAGAGTGGTGGCGCGGGCCGAAGCGAAGAAACAGCTCGCAGGTCCACCAGTGACGTTCGCTCAAGGTAAGCGCCCTGAGCAGACATGTTCCGCGGCTAGTCACTCCCCCACACGTGGGGTCGAGAGACAGGCATGCGGACCCTCGAGTGAACGAAGGGTTATTTTGTGTGTAGTGTACTTGCTGAAATTTAAGCTGCAACGCGTTGAGCGTGCAGCTTCACAGTGTGATTTACTCAATTTGGTTTAAATGGATAGTATTGCAATAGCATTATTGTCGCTTTCCTGACCCGATGCACGAGTGCATCAAACTTGACAGTAATGACTGTTATTTGGCCCCCAGGTCCTAGGCCGTCTCACCCCCCGTGGAAAGCATTCCTACCACACGGAGAGGGTAAGCCATTTTCCCCTCTGATTGTTATACTAATAATACAATGCAGTGTTTTATAACATACCTATATTTAAGGTTAAAAAGTGAATATTTATCCTTGCTCCATCTCTCACCCCTCCCACCTGTCAATCCCTACAGGGAGAGGTACTGCAGTATTGCAGACAACGCTGCTTCATGTGAATAGCAGTGGGCACACACTTTGATGCCCCTCGTCTAGCCCTGATGAATGTGGCTCACCCACCTTGTTCCACAGAAACCGGTCGGCTGTAGAACGACCAGACCTAGTGCAAATCTCTATCCGCACAGGTCCATCTCGTTCCGAAAAAGGACCCCCACACCAAGTACCTAGGGGTCCACTTTCCAGGAGAAAAACCTCAAGAGAGGAACCTACCAAAGAATTTTTCTTCCTTGCTTTTAGAAAAACCTGCACCTGCCAACACAGAGAAAACCCATTAAAGTAAACAATACCTTTCATTTGTAAAGCAACAGATTCATGCAAAGACCAAAGTGGTCTAGCATGTGTTTTTGTAGCACAGCACAGTGCACCAGAGATGAATTGAAAATCCCAGTCAGAGAAACTGGCCCTTTACAGGGATTGATGCCATTGTAGAAGACGCAGTAAGAAGGTGCCACCTGTGTCAGTGCACAGACAGAACAAAGCCCACAGAGCCGTTGAGGATATCTGAAATGCCGGGTGCCCCATGGACGCACATGGCCGTTGACTTCTTCTGACCATTTGGATGCGGAAAGTATTGGATAGTGATGATGGACGAATTCTCTCTGTTTCCTCTCGTACAAATGATAATTTCCATTGCAGCTAGTACTGTCATCCCTGAGCTGGACAACATGTTCTCTGCGTGGGGTGTTCCAGAAGTTCTCAAGTCAGATAACGCTGCTTTGGTCTCAGGCTAATGGAATGGTGGAGAAGTTTATGGGGAGTCTCAAGAAGGTACTACAGCAGAACTGTACTGAGCACAGTATTGCTGAACCACAGTATGCAGCATGCTCAGATATTACAGGAACTTGCTGCACAGGACGACAGGAAAATGTCCCTCTGAGCTTGTGTTCCAGAGAAAAGTGAGAACCAGACTTCCTCATCGAAAGGAGCCCCAGAAAGGGGCCTCATGGCACTGCAGAAAGAAGATGCTGCCAAGAAGCAAGAAATGAAGACGTATGCAGATGAGAAGAGAAGGGCCCGAGCGTCCACGCTACAGGCAGGAGACAAGGTGCTTGTGCAACATAGGCAAGAGAGAAAGTGTGAATCAAAGTTTGATCTAGCCCACCTGTAGATCTCTCAGATAAAAGGGTCAATGGTCACTGCCCGATCTCAAGGACATGTGATTACACGAAACATATCGCAGTTCAAGCTATATATCTTGAAGGAGAAGAGGAAAAGACTGGACAGGAGAACAAGTTCGAAGAGGAACAGGACAAGTCAAGAGGAGAAGACTCAAAGGGCATAGGGGCAGATCCAGAACCGGAGACGCATGTAAGACCCCAGCCATAGCTCTCAACCATTTGTGATGCAAAGGCGGGTGAAATCACCCAATTTTGTTTTTGGCGGGTGAGACGCCCATTGGAATGAATGGGCGTGCAAGAGGCTTGGCGGGTGATTCAGCCTTTTACAAGGTGGGTGACACCCGCCAAAAGCATGTGAGTTGAGAGCTATGCCCCAGCAGTGCATCAAGAGGCCAGTACGATTGATTGAAGAAATCTAAGATAAACTCTGACTAGAGTGTATTTGTTTACCCACGTGGGGAAGATGTTGTATCCGGCAAGGACACAGTTAACAGTTTGTGGCAAAGCCTGATCATGAAGGCAGAACCCAATGAGAGTGGGGAGAGATTGCCTGCGCAGCAGGGGTTTTGTGGCGTATCTCGTCAGTGTGTAGGCGAAAAGGAAATAAAGAAGACATGTTCCCTCAGCAGGTGCCCGTGTATTATTTACCTCACATTTCATGCACTGCACGCACACAAGGGCCTGGCCCTTGTGAGTCAGGGAGGACAGGAAACAGCCCACTGTACGCAGCTTCAGAGGTACATTTGACCCTCTGTGAAAACCAGGTGTGCACCCTGCTCTAGGGCGTGAAGGATCAGAGCAAGAAGGACCATCTTGATTTTGTCTTTACTGAAGCACTTGCTGAAGAGCCTCAAGTTCAAGATGGGGTGCAGACACCCATCCTTTTTTGGAACCAGAATGTAATGAGAGTACCACCTTTTTCACTTCTTTTTAGCCAGCCCTGGCTCTATGGCTGTTTTTGCCAAGTGGCTCTTAGCCTCCGCCAAAAGTGGGGGAATCCTGTGGCAGCAACAGGTGGGAAGGTGAATCATTTGGGTGTCGTCCCATGAAAGAAAGGCACTAACCCTGGGACACCCATGCATCCTAAGTCTTAAGAAGTCACTCCCTGGAGTGCAAGTTTACTCTTCTTCCCACTGGAGTTGCTTGTGAAAAGTTTGCAATAAAGTGGTTTTGCGCCTGGACTGGAAAAGGGAATAGTTACTGAAGCTGGTTGGTATCCCTTGCTGCTACTGCCCAGATGGGAATATTGCCTCTAAACCTATTTCATCATGCAAGTCGGATTTGGGCTGCCATAGGCACAGGAAGCATATTAAGATGTTTGGCGATGCTTGTGGTCTTGTGCAGATGACCTAGCAGTTCGGGCTGGCATGCCACTTTTGGGGTGGTATTATGAGGGAGGATCCCATGGGAATAGATGGCTGTCGGGGGGAGGTGGTGTCCCCATCAGGAGAGACGCAGTATTCTTCCCTTCCAAAGGAAGAAGACCTTATCATGCCTAATTTCCTGATCACTTGCTGTCACTTTAAAAATCCCTCTCATTGTAAGACCCAATAACCCCTTCTTGCAAAACAATCCAAGCAGAATACTATTTGTACTTCATGTACACATAATACTCACTTAACATCTCCTGTCTATGATGTTTTTGATTTAAACAAAGAACCAAAACAATACCACTTTAAAAGATCTAAAATTCATATGGACTCCAACTCCCATTAAGCCCAGTACTGAGACGAAGAAAAGACAGAAGGGATTAATGTGGATTGAAACAAATCCCAAATCAAATGTGCAGATTAATTGTCATAATGGAAATCAGCTGCGTGGGACATTTAAACCTAGTGAACACCTTCCATTAACAGGTGGAGGCAAGAGATACAGAGAGGGCGAAGCAGGGAGCAGAACTGAAGGCATAAGCAGACACAAGCTAACGGACCATGCTGAGAGATGCAGGCTCTATCAAGCAACCGTTTGCGAGCCTGACTTACCGGAGAGGCGGGTGATGGGAGAAGCACAGCATGGGCTGCGAGAGGACCGCTGAAGGACCAGCAACAGCAGCAGGGCTATTGGGAACGCAGTCTGGTCTGCAGAGCAGGGGAAGCCTTCCTGAAGTGAAAACTTTGCTGCATCAGTGTGCCACAATTCGGAAACACCAGCAAACACGGGTGAGTCTGCCCAGGGAATGTTGACAGGCATATGGACAATTAAATACTGACCAAAAAAATTGGAAAAACAGAATGTACATGTCCTCATATAAGAGAAGTCAATATGGGGAAAATTGGAGTAAATATTATCACCAGCAGATGAACATTAATGAAGAATTTGAAAGGCAATATATGTACAAGTCTCCATATATGAGATGTCAATTTGGGGAACATTGGAACTAGCATTGCCATAAGCAAATGAATATAAGTAATGAAGTTGACAGAGAGAACTTGAACAAGCCTCCAAATACGAGATGTCGATATAGAGGAAGTTGGAACAAGTAGCACCTAAGTCAATGAAGTGTAAATAGTGAATTAGTACAACTGTGTTATACTGAAAGAGAACATTGTAGGCATCTCCTGGTGAAAGAAGCATGTCAGGCAGTGAGCCTTTGGGAGAAAGATATCTGGCAGGGGAGTTGTAAGGAAGGCATGGCATCAATAGTAAGACAGACACAAGTGACCACAGTTCAAGGGTGTTTATTGAACTTTAACAAGGGTGTGATAAACGCCTATCTAACCCTAAATCTACAGATCGGAGCAAGCTACGACCATCAAATAATAATAATTCAGTCCTAGTGGAGTCTTGTCAAAATAAAATAGCCTATACTAAAAAAAACCTATTGCCAATACTTACCGCTAAATACAAATAGTGTAGGGTAGTGTTCATGAAAAAGAAAGAAGTGTTCTCAAAATGATATGTCAGGATGTTCAGGCCGTTGGCCTCCCTTCCCCACGTTTTCAGCACGGGACAAGGCGGCTCACTCGAACATAGCACGCTTTCTGGCTTCTTTGGCACAAGGACAGAGTTCCATTCCCAGCATCAGGGCCTTCTGTGCACAAGTCTCTTAAGTTATCAAAGTCTCTTGATGCAGAGGGCCTGATTTACCAAAACAAATGAAAAGTTCCTTTCCTCTTGCAATCACTCAAGTTAGGTGATTCACTCTTCACCCTGAATCCCCCTCAGCTGAGCTCAGATCCCCTTCTCCAATGTTCAAAGAATATCCTTTCTCGAGTGGCTCACAGTTCACCCCGGATCCCACTCAGCCGGGCTCAGATCCTTCCTCTTGCACAACCAGTCTCCCTCAGCCAGGCTCGGCCCAATTGCAGTTCATATTAGCGATCGAAGACTTCTGAATGTGCACAGAATTTAGCTCGACCCGTTGCAGGACCACTTCAATTTCCCAATTCACATTTGCCACCTCTCAGTTGGCTACCTAACACAGACCTTCGAATGAGCACCCACGTGGTGCCAGACCACTCTGTATATGGTATCTATCTTGGCTTGAAAAGTTCAGTCATTCCTTGGATGTTCAATTATATTTGCGTCGCTCATCACATACGCTTCACACACTGTTTCTTCCAATTGCTTCTTACAAAGTTGCCGCTTGCAACGTTGGTTGTAACACAGACCGGTCTGCTATCAGTCTCCCCGACTCACCGGCTATGTTGACTTTACTGGCACTGCTTTGTTGTAGGAGCCAAGGACAGTACAATGGGGGAAATCGATCCTCCCCGCCTTGGCACACAATGCACCTCTCTTCAGCTTTAATTCCAGGTCTTATGTTTCTTATTCTCGAGGGCTCATGAAAGTAGCGGTTCTCCTCCGAAAACGTCCAGGGCACTTCCCTCCTTGCAACCCTCTCTGGTCTTGCCGTCTTTCTCCTCGTATTAAACTGCCATGTCGAAACAGCTGCTTCCTCGTGTCTTTTGCCTTGCTCAGAGTGTACTTTCCTGCTCTGCCTTTTAGCCGTGTGGGGAAGTGTGATGGAAGTCAGGTGTGTGTAATTATCAGTAATTGCTTGATTCTGCCTGTCCCTTGTGTTGGGACATGTGAGGTATACGGCTCGGGTGTTAGTCCGTTTTCTCTCACAGTGAGCTGTCCATGAGAAAGTGTTTGTGTGGGAAAGGGGTGGAGGGTTGAGTTCTTAAGTATCCTACCTGGTACGATGGAGAAAATGTGTTACAGGGCCTACCGCATCTCACCATCCGGTGACCCACTCCCACTCCCTGAAGACCCCCATTCAGGTGATCCTCCCACACTGGCCCACCCCCAGGAATTGGATCCAGAAACGATGGCCTTGTCCTGGCCACCTGGATAACAGATCCCCGGGCACTAGCGGGTGACACACCTTCTGCTTTCTCACAGAGTATACCAGGGGTTCTGCATAACCCAGAAGGGGTTTCCTGGCAAGGGAGTATACCTGGGGATCCATATAAAAATGTGAGAAACCGAAAATTGTAAGAAGTCCTGGTGGAAGAAGCCCAACAGGCAGTGAACCTTTGGGAGAAGAGACACCTGGAAAGAGAGTATACCAGGAGATCTAAAAACGTAGAAGGATTCCTGGCAGGGGACTATACCAGATCATCCGCAAGAAGGTCTTATGTGAAAAAAAACATTTCTACTACTATTAAGGAACTATTGTTTGAAAAGACATTTATGCCATCCTGAAGAAAGTGTTGTGTGAAAGAGACATTTATGCTACGCTTAGGAATCATTGTTTGAAAAGACACTTTCTCTATTCTACCTGAAATAGTCCAGCAGAAGGGAACCACCTCCTGGATTTAAGGATTGTTTATTGAATTTACATATTTGGTTTTTACCACACTTTTCCCTGAATCAAAATCAGAGCCATTTACCTTACGCCTGTAAATTGTTCATTTATAGTGTGAGGGCCAGATACGTTTTGGACACTAGGGGCCTCATTACGACCCAGGCGGTAAGTTACCGCCTGGGCCGTGACTTTACCACCATGGCGTAAACTACGTTTACGCCATGGTGGTAGGCGGACTTACCGCCCCATTCCGAGGTCGGCGGGGCGGTAAGTCCCCAATCCCCATTTACCCTTCCCCATTCCTATTTTTGCCCCATAGGGCATAATGGGAGTGGGGAAGGCGTTAATTACGCCACTGTAAATTACGGTGGCGTAATTAACAACATTGTCCCTTAGCGCCATGGATTTTAACACCTGCTAAAAGCAGGTGTTAAATCCGCCCTGGCGCTAAGGGACCTCGTACTCAGGCGGTAAGGGTCGGCGCTGTTTACGGCGCCGTAAACCCCTTACCGCCTGAATTGTAATGAGGGCCTAGGACAGTTTACATAATTTTGATGACAAGACACAGATTGATCTTTGGTTTAGTTTCCTAGGCTGGGAAACTCTCTTTAGGATAGGGACTGGAAGGCATTTTTCCAATCCCTTTAAGTTAATAAAGATGTTGAAGTTGAAAACGTAACAACTTTGTGTCCGCCTCTCATTTCTGACCCCTCAAAGTCTGTGACTGACATCTTAGTGATGCAGTCCCTAGAGCATTTGAAACTCAAGGATCTGCAGTTTCTGGGCATGGCACAGTAGTTATTCTCTCTCTCTGACAAGAAACGATTCTGTGACAGTATGCTGAACATGCAGAAAATGGGAACTGAGGTCACAGGGTACTGTCAAAGCCATTTCAATGGCCTTAAAACATTTCGTCCCCTAGGAATTGTCTCTCTATCATGCACAGCATTAGACCAGGCACTTATGCTAACTCAGAAACTGTTTTGGATACACTACTCTCCAGAGCTCCACCTCAACTGGGAGCGGTGTGGAGTAGTGTTCAAGCTAGCACATTATGGCAAACAAAAGAATTGCCCTTACCAGCAGAACTCTGCCTCAAGTGAGAAGTAAAATAAGAAAACTATCAATTAAAAATTACAAGGAAAAGAACATGAAGACAACTAGAATTCTTCTCCAATCCCTTATCATTATCTATGTGTCTCCTCTTCAGGGCTCAGAACACGGGCAGAAGCCCACTGCAGTGTTTGCTATTTTATCAACTCCCCTTTTCCCTTAGGACAAAATGATCTACTGTCATGCATCATAACGGAGAGCATAGAGTTCAGGGGGACCTCTGGGGCTAGCAACTCCTGTGGAAATTCACACCGAAAGTACCTGACAGATTGAAATGCTCAGAAACCTTTTATCCCTGAACTGTTATGGAGGCAAAGGTTTTATTTCATAGCTTCCTTCGGGAGGATGCGTCAAGATTTGCAGAAGGAGATAGCACACGCAAGCCAGGAAAACAAGGAATTAAGTCTCAAAATAGATGGTTTGGACGCTAGGGTAAACAATGTTCAGGCCAGGCAAAGTCCTATGCCTTTCAACATAGAGGCTACTTCGCAGACTTCAAATGTCGACTGGGTAATTTCAACCAAGGAACCAGAGAAGGAGCTAGCTCTATGATAGGTCCCAGCATAGGGTGTAGACTTATTTCACACTTGTTGATATCTTTAGCGCCTCCAGAAACCTTTAGCCGGAATGCCCAAAAGTTGGCACATTACAGAAAGCCGTCCTGGGGCTTTTCCCACACCAGAAACTAAGACGGCATTGTTTTTTTCTTAATTGTCAGGGTACACAGCCACTTGGACTATTCTGCTTGTAGCTCAGGATAGTCCCATTCTGTACAATTTTATTTTGAATAGTTTAAAAATTAGTTGCAACGAGTTGAGGAAAATGTTTGACCAGAGGGGGGCTGCCCAACCAGCACACCGTGAGTTTTTGGATCCCAAACAGGGAGGTGGAGACGTGGCGGCTTACATTACCCAATGTAGATCCCAGGCAGTAGAAATTAACTGGCCTGGGGAAGAAAGGGGATCACTCTTCGACCGTTGGCTTAGGGAGGAATTGAATGGTGGACTTTTATGGGAGGGGTGTGTGAAGCGGCCTGCATTGATTGATTTGGAAATGTAGCTGGATCAATGCTTAAATGAGCAGAAATAACAAAAGGAAGAAGATTTTAGGGAAATTCCAGGCATCCTCGCCAAGTCCATATTGCTAGGTAGAAGTGAAGGATGACACAGAACTCACGAAATTTAAAAGGACTGAGATCCCAGTTAAATCCATTGTAAAACCACCTCTCACAAGTGAAAAAAAGGGAAAAAAAATAACTTGTGTTTATACCGTGGAATGGAGTGATACTTGTTCAGGGACTGTCTGTGTCAGCCCAGGAAATTTGTTAGCAAGGACCGACAAGGGGCAGCAAGTGACCAATACCTTCCAAACCACAGTGCACATGTTTCTCTGTTTGTAGTCTTAAGTTAAAGTGGTGAAATGCATGATAATGTGACAGTAGTCACTGATTCAGGGGTCACAGGTAATTTCTATGACTTGGGGTTTGCGGGGGTGATGGGGTTTCCAAAAGAACTAAAGGAAGTAGTAGAACAGGTAAGGACAGTGGATTGAAGCAAGTTGACCTCAGGCCCATTACACATAGGACTGCATAATTCAGTTTGACTCATTTAAGTATGCATCAGGAACTAGTCAGTTTCAAGCTTAATGATGCACCACAACTGAAGATGGTTATGGGCATGTCTTGGCTTACTCTTTACAACCCTAGTATAAAATTTGGGATACTATATCAGTCTGATATGAACCCCCCTTTTTTTTCTCCAAAGTTTGTTTGAAGGAAGCTGAACCGGGTCAAGTGAGGAATCAGACTTCTTTGAGAACATGCTTATCGGACAAAAGGCATTTCATAGGAGTTGTTCTTTGCAAACTTCCCTTGTACTATCTAGACTTCAGCGATGTTTTTGACAAGAAAGAAACCAGTTAATTATCTCCATGTGGGGAGCATAATTGTAAAATAGACTTGGAGGTGGGGGGCAATCCTTTGTAGTAAGATATACACCCTGTCACAGAAAAACTACAAAAGTAGTTTGACAAAAATGTAGCAAATGGTCTCATCAGCCAACCAGTCTCTTGTAGAGTCTACTGTCTTCTTTGTGTTAAAAAAAACCTGGTAGTTGAGGACTTGCAGTGTGTCGGTGGGGAGGACAACAGTGTGTTGAGCAAAGTTACAGTCATAGAATTGGTTCTCCTTAACCTTGAATTCAGTCATGATAGATCGCATACAGGGGGGGGACATATAATTTGGTCTGAGTAAGAAAGGGAGACAAATAGTAGAGAGCTCTTCATACCAAATTTGCATAGTTTGAGCATTATGTCATGCTCTTTTTTGAACCTTTTTTGTTGTGGTATACATTGATGAAATCCTTATTTTATTCCAGGATTTGACAACTCTTCAGGAACATGTGAAGGCAGTGCTTCTAATGTTAAGGGAACATCAACTGTGCGCGAATTAGAAAAAGCCAGTTTCACAGACAGAGAGAGTAGAATTTTTGAATTTTTTTAATAACACATTTTATTGTTTTTTCATTGAAAACCAATCGTTAAAACCAACAACATACAATACAGTGATTCTACTTTTATCCAGTCTTACATACTATACATTTTGGGGTTCAGCTACTCAACAGATCAGGCCTCATTATGACCCAGGCGCTAAGTGGTTAACAGCGCCGTAAAAGGTTGCGGCGCCGTTAACCACTTAGCGCCTAATTACGAGGTCCCTTTGCGGGACCCGACCTTAACGGCTGGTCTAGCACCATGGTTTATCGCCGGAGTCCTAATGAGGGCCATTGTATCTTTTTTATGTGGCAACGTATTACACGGCATACAAACACGCACTAACATTTCCCAAGGCGTAGCTCATTTATCAGGAGGACAGTTCCCTTTCTGCCAGATTTTGTGGCCTTTCCCGGGGGAGCCCCTGGCCGCATATACTCTATGTTCCATTGCAATGCATGCGTCCACATCCGCCACCCATTGATCAAAGTTCGGGACGACATCTGACCCCCATAGCTGTGCCACATTTCTTTTTGCTAGGCCAATGGTCGTTGACAACAAGAGTCTTTCAAAACGGGTCATCTCTCCTTCCTCCTCTATTCCCAATATGATCAGCTTAGGGTCCCTGAGGATAGCACGGCAGATCGCTGCTGATAGTCTATCACAGCATTTCTGCCAGAATGATTGAATCCGTGGGCATTCCCACAGAATGTGAAAAAAGGTGCCTTCCTCACGTTGACAGCATAGGCAATTGGCATCCGTGGTCTTGCCCCAGCGATATAACATTGTTCTTGGGTAGTATATCCTGTGCAGAATTTTAAGCTGTATAAGTCTAATTCTAGCTGATATTGCAATTTCTCTGGGATACATCATAGCTGCGACCCAGTCTTCAGGTAGCAGTGGTCCTACATCTTTTTTCCATTTGGATTTTAGGCTTTGGAGTTCCAGCGTGGCAAAGGAGGAGATTGAGCTGTACATTATTGACGTGGTCTTAATGTCTACCCTGTCCAAGACAATGTTTCTCTCGATTGGGGTGCAATGGGGTAGGTTTGCAAGGTCTGGCATGTGAGTACGCAACGCATGGGACAATTGGGTGTAATGATATTGTTCGGCTACTGGGAGATTAAAGCGGGTTTACAGTTCATCAAAGGGCACTAGCTTGTCATTTTGCATTATATCCTTGATTTTGGATGTACCTGCACTTTCCCAGTTCGGCCATCTCGGGAGTTTATGGAGCTCAGGGAGAAATGCGTTTCTCCATATTGGTTGTATTAGGGTGGTTTTCTTGTCCCATCCTATGTGCTTGTGTGCTTCTACTCATATCTGTGTGATGTGTGTTGTCATGGTGGGTGGGGATGGATGACATATCATTTGATATAGGCTTTCAAGTGGGGACGTGCCTTGTCGGGCAGCTATTTCTGCTTGGATGTGTGGCAGTTCTGCGTTTCCGTGTAGCATATAGTTTATAACCGCCATCTGACTTGCCCAATAGTATATTTGTAAGTGTGGGAGTCCTATTCCTCCCTCCCAGACTGAATGTTGAAGGGTGCGCAAGGCTATTCGCGGATGTCCATTTTTCCATAGTAGCTTACGTATAGTTCTGTCAATTTTACAGAATTTGGTTATGGGGATGTGCAGTGGTGCATTTTGTAAAACATACAAAAAACGGGGGAGAGCCAACATCTTAAATAGTGCCGCTCTCCCTAGTAGAGTCAGTGGCAGTGCAGCCCAGTGGTTCGCGTCTTCTGCGAATCTTTTCATGACCGGATGTAGATTTGCAATTACGGAGTCTTCAGGTTTGCCTGTGACCTGAATACCGAGATATCGAAACTGTTCTGTTATAACCCGATATGGGGAGCCTTCAGGAGGTATACAGTCTATGCCTTTGATTGGGAATAGTATTGATTTCTCCCAGTTTACTCTCAGCCCACTGAATGTTTTATATTTCACTAGTATCTGTGTGACTATAGCGCAGGGGACTGCTGGGTTGCTCAGTTAAATGAGCAGGTCATCAGCGTATAGTGAGACCTTGTCCTCCCAATCGTGTGCCCAACGGAAACCCGTCCATGTCTGCGTGTCTGCGTGTTTCTCAATAGTATGGCGATTATTAGTGCAAACAACGTAGCTGATAGGGGACATCCCTGTCATGTGCCCTTTCCTAGTTTGAAACTCAGTGAGTGCCATCCGCTCACCTTAACCTACGCTTCAGGGGAGTTGTATAGGAGTTGGACCCAGCCTATGAATTGTTTCCCAAATCCCATTTTTCGCATTATAACTCATAGTGCCCCCCAATAAACAGAGTCAAACGCTTTTTTGAAGTCAATTGTCAGCAGTGCTAGGGATTCCTGTAGAGCTGGTGCTTTTTCTATTGCCAAGTGGAGTCTGTGGATGGTTATCCGCGTGGACCACTGCGGCATAAATCCACACTGATCCGGGTGGATCAGGGATGTAATCACACCCTGTAGTCTATTAGCAAGTGTTTTGGCTAGGATTTTCGCTTCGCTATTTATCAGAGATATTGGTTGGTATGAGCTGCATTCATCTGCCAGGTTGCCCTCCTTTGGTATAACAATTATGCTAGCTTTCTGCAGATCTGGTGGAAGTATCCCTTGATCTTTTGCATGCTTAAACATAGCAAGCAGGTGGGGGACTGTATTATTTTTTTAAATTTTTTTCCTTACTTCCATCGGGAGTCCATTTGGTCCCGGTGTTTTCCCTGACTGAAGTTGTGAGTTAGCCATGGTTAATTCATCCTCTGTGATGTCACCTTCTAGCAGTGATGTCTGGTTAGCATTTAAAGAGGGGAGAGTGATCCCATCTAGTATTGTGGTGTCTGTGGAGGCAGTGGGGGTACTATATAGCTTTTTGTAATAGGTCGCGAAGCACTATACAATCCCTTGGCCAGTGGACACCAGGTCTCCCTGGACGGTTTTAATGTGTCTAACATGTTGCCGACCCTCATCTCTCTTCTCCAGCCATGCTAACATTTTCCCTGCCTTATCACCTGTTTCATATAGTCTCGCTCTCATGGTCCATTGTGCCTGTTTTGCGCAGTCTAGTGCTTTGTTGTTTAACTTTTCTTTTGTGCAAGGATAAGGGCCCTATTTGTCTCAGGCGAGTTGTTGATCACATATTGTGCTTCAGTGCTTTTTACTTCCTGTTCAACCGCTTCTATATCTTGGCGGTGTGTCTTTTTGCGTGCGTACGTCCATGCCCAAATCTCCCCACGAAGGACTGGTTTATATGCCTCCCAGAGCATTCCGGGATTATCTGCAGATCCCGTATTTAGCTCAAAGTATGTGGAGGTGATGTCGTTCATCTTTTCTATTAAATCAGGGAAACCCAGGTAACAGCTGTTGAGGCACCAGGCCGGTGGGGATCGGGGTCTCTCTGTCTCTCTGTCTAGCAAGAGCGAGGAGTGGTCTGAGATGCCTTGAGGGAGTAATGTTGCCTTAGTCGCCTTGTGAATATCTAGAATGAGGAGAAAGAAGTAGTCTAATCTTGAGAGCGCGCCCGAGTGGTACAAGTATTCGCGTGTGTCAGGGTATAGGTCTCGCCACACATCTCTCAGACCCAGTGCGGAGGTAAAAGTGGGCAGTTTGGTGTGAGTGGCAGGGTTCCTTCCTCGTATGTGCGTGCGATCTAATTCAACATTCATCAACTCGTTAAGGTCTCCCCCTACTAGCCAGGTGTCTGCTATTGTGTTGGTCAGGATAGGGTTGATTTCCTCTATTAGGGGTGACATAAGGGTTGGTGGGGAGGACACAGCCAGTATCACAAGGGTTTGGATCCACAGGTTGCCAGTTATGTGTACATATCTTCCCCCTGTGTCCTGGATTACTTTGGAAATTGTGAATGGAAGGTTTTTATGTAGTAGGAGTAGCACCCCTCTAGCTCCCATGGAAAAACCCGCGTGTATCCCAGTTAGGTAGTTAGATCTTTTAAAGAGGTTGCATATCTCGCCCGCAAGATGGGTTTCAGTGAGAAGTACAATATCAGGTTTTTGCCTATTTATGAATTTTATACCAACCTCCTTTTTTAATGCTAGACCCCAGACCATTGACGTTCCATGTCAGGAGTCTGTCGTCATGTTTTATCTCTTCCTGTGGGTGTCATTGCTCAAGTGTGTGTGTTCGTCGTTAGATGTGTTATGCGAGGTGCGTGCTGCCATTTTGCATCACGAGTTAATATCGTTATGTGTCTGTGTCTCGGAGCCTGGGAACCCTTATTTTGAATCACAAACAGAATTTGCCCCCTTTCCCCCTCCCCATACTCCATCCCCAACTGAAGCATCTGTCGCCCTATAAAGGTTTTAACTATGAACTCAATATTAACCTATTGTTGACGCTAGTCAACACTACATAAAGACACTGCACAAGAACAGATGCGCAGCGAGCACCCAATTATCTTTCAAGTAGGCACCAGGGGGTGGCTCCTTGTGGGCCGCCAGCTTTCGTGTATACAGGACACCTCAGCGTTCCAGTGTGGAGGTAGCGGCAGTGTCTCATCTCTAGTGCCGGAGGACATGTTTCTTAGCGTTGTGGTCAGTGACCTCCTCTATTCATCATCATTCTGAGGCAGTTCGTCTTGTTGTTGTTGCGGTTGTGCACGTGTGTGATCTATCCGGCGTGGTCTGTTTTGTCTGTTTTCTTGCCTCCTTTGTGGTCTCCAGTCCCCCTCAAAGTGGCGTTCTGCCCAGTTCCAAGCCTCCCTGGGGTCAGTGAAGTGCACTGTCGTGCCATTGTGGTCAATTTTAAGTTGCGCGGGGAATAGTAATCCATATTTAACATTGAGTGTTTGCAGACATCTCTTGAGCGGGTCAAATGATTGTCCTGCCTTTTGTACTTCTCGGGTGAAGTCTGGAAAGAATGCGATTTTGCACCTGTTGTACGTTATGGAGCCTTTTGTCCTGGCCATCTGGAGTATGGTGGCCCGATCACGATAGTTCAGGATTCTTGCAATAACTGTGCGCGGTGGTGCTCCAGGTATCGGTCTGCCAGTCGGCACCCGGTGTGCTCGCTCGATGGAAAAGAATTCCGAGAAGGTCTTTGGAGCAAACAGATTGGCAAGCCATTGTTCCAGGAATATTTCTATGCTTGGTTCTTCCGTTTTCTCAGGCAGGCCTAGAATGCGGATCACTTTCTTCCAGTATTTTAATGTGCTCCATTACACCCGTCATCTGTTGAGCTACGTTACGTAGACCATCTTCTGTTTCGGATGTACGGGTTTCTGCTTCCCCTGTGCGGGAGGTAAGTTTGTGTAGATTGTGCCGCAGTAGTGATACTTCTGTGCTGATAGTATCCATTTTCCTTTCCATAGACGTCCGTGAGTTAGCAATAGCGCTCATCATGTCCTTAAGAGAGATATTGGGGGTCATTACGACCCAGGTGATAACCATGGCGCTAGTTGTGCCATGGTTGCCGCCGGTATTTTACCGATTCCGCCATGGTGAATGGCGGAATTACCGCCCCATTCCAAGGTTGGCGGGGCGGTAATTCCCCATTCACCATTGGCCCTTCCCCATTCCCATTTTTGCCCCCATAGGGCTCAATGGAAATGAGGAAGGCGGTAATTACGGTACCGCAAATTGCAGTACCGTAATTACCTCCAAGGTCCCTTTGCGGGTCCTGTCCTTAACGGCTGGTAAAACAGCCGTTAAGGTAGGGACCCGCAAAGGGACCTCGTAATTAGGCGGTAAGGGGATAACAAAGCCGCTTCCTTTTACGGCACCGTTAGCCCCTTACCGCCTGGGTGGTAATGAGGCCCATTGTCTTCATTTTGTTCTATTGCATCAGTTTTTGGTTGTTCCGGGTGCAGGGTTGGAACTGTCGTTGTATATTGTTCCACTCTGCTCTGCATAGTGCATTTCTAGCATTTATCTTTGCCCATGCTCAGATTGCGGTGGTTGTAACGTGGGTGATTTCCTTTGCTTCCGTCGTCTGCCTTGTGGTGTACAGCACTGGGTCTGGTGGGATGGCCTTGTGTTTATATATGTAACAGTGCCGCCCGTTCTGTTTATTTGCGCGGGGAGTGGAGGTCACAGGTGACACAGCATGCAAGCCTTCTCTTTTTCAGGGGTCCAATTGTGACCTAGGTGCCGGGTGGTGGCCTTTCGCAGACACCTCTATTTGCAGTAGTCATATACTTGTACCGATGCGTTTATGGGTATGGCTTTGGTCCCTGCAGTTCAGTAGTAGCACTTTCCCTCTCCAGAAGGGAATTTGCTATGTTTTTTAGTTTCTTCAGTTGCCCAGCCCCGTATTTCTCGTGTGTGCCTGTGTTCTAGATTGCAGGAGGGGGCTCCCGGGAGTTTCTTATGTTTTGGTATATCTAGGCACAACACTTGTTGATATGCGAGGGGTTGTGGGTATTTCTTCTCTGGCAGTGGGTTCATATATTTACTATGCAGCTTTGTTTGGATGCACTGCATATCACTAACTGGCCTTGCTGTTGTGGTGTGGCCCGCAGGCCAGAGCGCCCGCTTTGCCGACGGAAGTTTGCCACTGGCACTACAATTTTGCTGTGTGTAGCTTTCTCTCATCGACCGCTGCAGACCTTTAGGCCCGCAGGGGGTCGGGGGGCCGTCTACTAGCATCCTGTCTGTGTTGGGGGCCTCCTCGCGGTCTCTGTGGGGGAGTTTAAGCGCTCACCAGCGTGTCGTCCTGGTGCCTTCCCCCCGTTGCCGGAGATCTGTTGTAATGATTCCGGGGGGCGGGCGTGCTGTAATTCTTGGGAGCTTGGGGGAGGGGGAATTATCCACAGCTACGGTCTAGCGTAGCGCTTTGGTGCCGTTTCAAGCGGGCGGTTCCTCACCTTGATCGAGGGTCTGGTGTGACTCGGCTGCAGGTCCAGCACAATGCTGCATCAGTGCTCCTCGCGGCGGGGTGGAGTTTTTCGGATTGTGCTTCCACTCGCTCCAATCAGGCAATCGCTCGGCTCCTGTTCTCCGGTGCACCTCTTATCGCAATCTGTGGTGACCGGGTGCCGTAGTCCAGGATCAGGTTATTCATGCCACGTACCGTTGGTAGATGTCTGCGGTGGCCATTTTGAGCACGGCTTGGTGACGGTCGGGTCCGCTTTCCTCATTCAGTTTCTCGGCACCTGCACATCGTTCCGGGCTCAATTTGCTGTTGATTGTTACTGCAGAACTCCGCTATCTGGAGGTATCTTCTTTTCTAAAAATGAGGCTAGTTTACACAGGATTTCTTCAGGATTCAGCTGACGGCCGCAGGAGCACTGAGGAATCATGTCCTCATCGTGTGCTTGCTGGCCACGCCCCTCGAATTTGTGAATTCTTGATCTCCAGCAAGTTTACAAATGGATTCTCAGAGGTGAAGGCAGTAGCAGAATGGCCCACACCTCGATCTCTGAAGCATGTACAGTTTCTTGGACAGATCATGTCTCAGACGTATATATATGAGTTTCTTGGACATTGTGCACATTTATACCAAAGCTTTATCCAGGGCTTTTGCAAAGTGGCCCCTCCAATTACAAAAGGTTTTAAGCAGGGGGTAACCTTGGTGTGGACCTCAGAAGCTGAGAGGTGCCTTTACAATGGTACCAGTGTTATTGCATCCTTCAGCAACCATATTTTAGTGGAAGAATGTGCCTCCAATGTGCATATTGTGCTTTATTGTTGCAATATCATCCAGAAAGGGGGCAGTTTCATCCAATCATCTTTTTCTCTAGGGCTCCCATTTTTCTGTTTTAACTGATTTTTACACATAAATACAGTGGAAAGTACTCAGATTCCTTTAATTATTTATTTGGAAAAAAGGGGAAATTCATGTGTCTTGATTAGCTTTTCATTTTGTTAGCTATGCCTTACAAGGAAATGGCTGTGCAAAGTATCACAAGAGGCTAGAGAAGGGACATATTTCCCTTTGAGATTGTTTAAATGACTACAGTAATGTTTATCATGTCAGCAAAAGGAGCAGCTGTTTGTCTTTGGATCTTGGCTTGACGTGCAAGGACCAACCTCTATGAGCTTCCCATTGCAAACATCCAAGCACTACATATTTACTTTGTAAAAAAGCATATTATTTATGGTGAAAATGCAACTGTGGATAAATGCAGATAAATTTACTATAAAATAAATCTGGATAAATACAGACGGAGATGTTGAAAAAAAGAAATACCATAAAACCGGGATCCTTAATTATAACATCTTGGTTAACGAATTGTTGGCTATTTGAGATGACTTTTTTTTAATGTAAAACGTGTATTGATTTTTTTCCAGATAATACATTTAAACATACACAAAGCAGCACCAATATGTCATAATGAAATATCCCCCCACTCCTTTTCTCGATCACTACTGCCATCCCAGCACAAATCTTCTGTTACCTTGTCTTCTGTTACCTGCTCATCAGTTCTTTTCCCAACTCTTGGAGTTGGGCTTGCCTTCCCCATCTGAGTCGTCCAATGGCTTTTATCTTTTGGCGCCTTATTACTGTCTTATATGCCTCCGATATTGTTTTGTGACTAACTGTCCCTTCGTTTATGTGAAAGTACTCCTCTGTCCCTACTTGTAAAGCTTCTGCAATTTGGGGATTGCTGAGATAGTAGGTGTTTTGCCACTAAACTATCCCCCTCGACTCCTTCCTACTGATTCTAATGTATAGCTGACCGTGATCTAAGATGCCTCTTGCTAGGTATTCTGCTTCTGCAGCTCTATAGGTCATAATACTAGGAAGAAAGCGACCCATGGGCATTAGAATAAAAGGAGGAACCTGCCTCACTGGGATGTAACTCACTCCATGTGTATTTCAGCCCGTTGGCCTCTATGAAGGCTTAAAGCTTTGTACGAGATAGCTCGGGCCTCCCTCTTTGCATGGACCTATCTTTCCCTGGTTGCACTGTGTCATTGAAATCTCCTGCCACTACTGTTACCTCCGCCCTGTGTTTTATCAATAAAGTTTGTATTACTAATAGTGTATTGTTCTGCAGGGATGGATGTGCGTATATGTTAAGGATAGTAATAGAGTCCCCCCACAACTTTCCCATGACCAGAACATATCTCCTCTCTTTGTCCCTTTCCATCATGCTTAGTAGTAGGGGGGAAGGATTTCTTAATCATGGTAACAACTCCTCTCGATCCTCTATAGTACTGCTGCGTGTTCCACCACATTGTACTGTGTTCTCCCCAGAAAGGTGCATGCCGAGCCCACCATATGTGTCTCCCGTGGCATAATTATATCCGCCTTCTGCTTATTTACGAATTTTGAGACCGGCCCCTTTTAATTTTGTTGTCAAGACCATTCATGTTCCACGTTAGGCACTTCAGGGAGGTCTTTTGCCTTTCATCCGTTCCCATTTCTAATTTTGGTCTGCTTGCTGTCTGGATTCTATTGCAAGACTGGAGGTGAGCAGTATGCTTCAACTTCATTTATTACTACTCTTCAGCAGTTTCAACAACTATAACCAAAACAACAACATTGAAATGTCCCAAGTGACTTTCCCACTTTTGAACTACATATCCCATAGTCTCTGTAGTCCTTCATACTCCAGCTCAGCTATGACCACTTCCTGTCCCTCAGCTCCTCCTCTTCTTTTACTGCTCTTCAAGCAGATAAGTAACGTTTTCTTACTCTCCATGATTATAGCAGAATTGGTATATCATTAATGGGATAAGTAATTAGAAAGCTTAGAGCATGCACGCGTAGTTTTTACAGCGCATTAGCCTAGGCTACACAATAATAATAGATCGTAACGTTAGCCAGACTATGCGTGTACATTGAACACACCTTTGCATCGTACTTGTATTTAGCCGTGCCGCGTAGCACGTTTATTGTATTTGGTGTGGACTGAGGAGATTCCTATGCGGCTGTTTCCGATTTGCTGCCGTGTCGCGTATGGAATTCTGTCTGTACTAGCAGACAGAAGAGTCCCGTCGACGCGCTGTCCCCGTGCCGCATATCCGGCAGCTTTGGGGGTCGCCAGCGCCGTGGGGCTCTCACCGAGGACGCAGTGAGATCACTCACAGGCCCCCACCATTGAGGGGGTGGAGCAGGCGCGTGCGAGCGCCGACCCCTGACCCCCTCCTTTGCAGAGGAAGAGACAGCGCCAGAGAGCGTAGCATTACGCTCGTACTCGGAACACTGTAGAAGGCTCCGGCCCCCACCCTCGCGGGGCAGAGCCGGCCACACTCACTGCGTTCGAGCCGCGTCGCATTTCTTCTGTGATGCGGCTTGGAACACAGGAGTTGTTCGAGGCAGCGCCTTAACATTGGATAGTTACAGTGCGAGCGGAGCAACACAGAGACATTAAAGATCTCCACGAACTCATAAAGCATAAGCAGCCTCACGAAGAGGATAAAAAGGGCACTGCTAAAGCAGAGAGCCATACCCTTCCAACTGGCAGACTGCTACAGAGCAGCAGAAGGAAAGGGATGATCATAAGCCACTAGAGCCAGAAGAAACTATATTAAAGTCTGGTGCAGCCACAAAAAATAAAAAATAAAAAAAAGGTATAAGACTATATCAGACATCTACTAGGAAGTGGGCAGCAAAGAAACCTGGCTGCAGGTATGAAGGCACACAGCACACCCTGATCATGTCGGAATTCGAATGGAGCGAGGAGGAGCAGTCGCTTGACTTGGCCGCTAGCTTCAAGGAAGTGCTGGGGAATTTCCTAGTAGATGCAGTGGCATTAGGGGTCAAACCCATTCAAGAAAGGCTTGAGACTTTAGAAGCAATGCCCCACCAGCCTAAAGAGAGCACCTCGAGGACAAACACCTTGCCCATCAAACCCTCTGGAACAGGATCTAAGGGGAGTATTCAGGCCCGTAAGAGGAAAGCCGCTGCAGACCCCCAGGGCCCTATGGAAGGGGTGAAAGACAAGGCCCCGGAGGTCGCCGACGCCTTCGCAAAGCTGAAAGAGGCCTATTTGCAGCGTCTGGCAGTGCCGGACCTCATGACCCCCACTCCTGGGGAAGACAACGAAGGAGGAGCAGACCTAGGCTCGGAAGAGGAGCCACCAGAAGGGGATACCTCCCCAAGGGAGTCGGAAGAGCCAGGGGAAGAGGATTGGGCGAAACCCAGCGGGGGAAAGAGAACCCGTAAGGAAAAGCACCTTGAGGAGGAGCAAGATGACATGTTTGATCCAGAAAGCATTCGCAACCCGAGATCTTCCGACTGGCAGCCGTCCCCAAGAGTACCACAATATATGACAGCCAGGCTGAGAAAAGCGCTAGACAAGGAGGTTAGGCAACGCCTCCGGGCAGAATGCCCTCGCCCAGACCTACCAGGAAAGGTGGCGGAAGCCAAAGAACTTGACCCCAAGATGCTAACTTATCTCCAAAACAAGCAAGGACCCCCGGAAGGGCATAGACAGGTCATGGAAGAGCTGCCAGGAGAAGGTCCTGGATCTAGCTGGCCCTCTCGCCAACATCATGGACTTGGCAGAAACAGTGAGAGACACGGGGGAAGAAGTGGACCCGGATGCCGTAGCAGGTTGGGCCCAAAGAGCCGTTTGCCTTTTGGGAAACGCTAATTGCGTGATTGCATCGGAGAGAAGGCGAGGGCTACTACTGAAAATAGACGCTAAACTGAGCGACCTAGCATTTTACGAAGCGGGAGAAGCAGCTCAGGGTCTCCTGTTTGGAGAGACCTTCGGCAAGGAGATGGACCGCTTTGTGGGCACATACACTTGAAAGCCCAGGCATCTATTCGAAAGATCTTCCCGCACAGAGTTTTTGCCGGGACCGGTCGTTACAAGGGTCGCTCGACCGGTTGTCAGCAAGGAGGAAGGAGACCCCCTAATCAGAGAGCCCAATACTGGGAGAACAGGCAGCAGGATACGTTGTTCCCAGCCAGAGGTCGTAACACCAGGGGGCGCAGAGGTAGAGGTTTCAGACGTGGACAAGGATTTACACCAAGTAAGGACGATAATTTACCCTCCAGTAGGAGGAAGAACAAGTATGTTCTGGCAAAACTGGCACGCGCTTTCCAGCGATGCCTGGATTTTGCAAACCGTCAGAGGTCTGCAGATAGAATTTGTGCAAACGCCAGTGCAGATGAGAATGCCTCAGTGCCCGCGCCTAGCGATAGCAGAGCAACAATCCCTGAATACTGAGTTAGCGCTGCTAGCGAAGAAAGGGGCCATAGAAAGGTGTCCTGTTGCACCGAGTTTTATAAGCAACATGTTTCTCATGCACAGGAAGGAGAAAGTACACCCAGTTATAAACTTAAAAGAGTTGAACGGATGGATAGTCATTATAGTCATCATTTCAAGATGGAAGGGATCCATCAACTCAGAGACTCCCTGAGAGAGGGAGACTGGGTGACCAGGTTAGACTTGAAGGATGCCTACCTGACAATCCCTGTACAGAGGTAGTTCAGGACTTTCTTATCTTTTCACTGGAAGAAACAGCTCTGGCAATTCAAGACGATGCCCTTCGGGCTTGTGTCAGCTCCTTGGGCTTTCACCAAATTGATGAAACCCGTAGCAGCATCCATTCGAGAGAAAGGCATTAGATTGATAATATAGCTAGACGACCTCCTGCTTCTAGCAGAGGATCCAGAAACTCTGAAATACCAGAGGAAGTGGGTCCTAGGTCTGTTGCAGTCCCTAGGCTTCTTAGTGAACATAGAAAAGTCGGATACCAAGCCGGCTCAAAGTCTAGATTTCCTCGGCTTCGTGTTGGACACAAGGGAAGCCACACCGAGGCATCAAAAGGGAGATCAGGATGTGTCTGAGGAAGAGAGTGATCTCTCTGAGAGTCCTAGCGAGGATAGTGGGCCTTCTAGCAGCATCCATACAGGCCATCTTTCCTGGTCCTTTGCACTATCGAGCATTACAAAGGTTGAAGATAAAACACCTCCAGCAAGGGCTAAAATATCATCAGGCAGTACCATTAGATCAGGAATCAGTGGTGGAACTGGAATGGTGGTTGCAGAATATGTACGCCTGGAATGGGCGTGACATATTCGGGGATCGCCAGACCTGATCATAGAGTCAGACGCCAGTCGTTTAGGCTGGGGAGCACGATGCAGAGAGTTACAAACAGGTGGAAAATGGAGCGAAGAGGAGCAAAATTTACACATAAACTGCCTGGAACTTCTGGCAGGCTCCTTAGCAATAAAGAGTTTCACGAGAGACAAGGTGAAGTTGTGCGTTCTGCTGAAGATGGACAACATCTAGGCAGTTTGTTACATAAACCACCTAGGCGGGACAAGATCCAGAATGCTAGTGGAGCAAGCGAAGGATTTTTGGCATTATTGCCTGCAGACAGGGACATCAGTAACGGCAGAATACCTGCCCGGAGAACAGAACGTAGTGGCAGATTGGAATTCCCGATACCTCACAGACTCCAGCGACTGGAGGTTGGATCCTGCAGTGTTCCAGATGCTGGAGCGGAGGTGGGGCCCGATCCATGCAGACCTTTTTGCGTCACGCCTCAACGCGCAGACACCCAGCTACTTCAGCTGGAGGCTAGACCCAGACGCCAGCGGTACAGACGCATTCCTACAAGACTGGTCAAAAGGGATTGATTACGCATTCCCCCCGTTCATGATGCTGAGCAGAGTGCTAGTGAAATGTTGGAGGGAGAGAGCAGATCTAGTGCTAGAGGCACCCTTGTGGAAATCGCAAGTATGGTTCCCGACGCTGATGGAACTTTTGATGGATCTGCCGAGAGTCCTCCCCGAAGGAGAGCGACTGCTCACGGACCCAGCTGGGCAGTGTCATCCTCTGAGAGTGAAGGGGACACTCCCGCTCGTTGCGTGCAGGATATCAGGAAGCGATGGGAACTGCCAGGCATTTCGATGCAAGCTGCAAACCTCATTGCAGAATCCTGGGCTCCATCAACTAGGAGGAGCTACGACACGGCTTGGGCCAAGTGGACTAGTAGGTGCCGAAGACGAGATATTCTTCCCATTTCAGCACCTGTAGTAGTGATACTGAATTTCCTAGCGCAGCTCTTGCATGATGGGAAAGCGTTCTGTACCATAGGAGTGTACAGATCAGCAATCTCAGCGGGGCACTTACCAACAGAAGGAGTCCCGGCAGGTGAACACCCGGCAGTTTGCAGGCTCATCAGAGGAGCTAGATTCAAAGCGCCGCCAGAGACTAAATACAAGGTTCTATGGGACATGACAATAGTGCTACGACTATTAGAGAGTGGGCCAGCAAACAGATATCTATCTCTCAAGCAGCTGTCAGGCAAACTAGCGATGCTGCTATATCTCATATCTTGTAAAAGAGTATCGGATATCAAAGCGCTAGAGATTGATAGGAGGACATTCGGGCCGGAAGGAGTGACCTTTGTAGTAGTACAAAGGACCAAGACGGGCACTTCTACAGTGCACTACCCATATTTTCCGAATAACACTAAATGGTGTGTAGCTAGCTGTATTAAGGAGTACGAGGCTAGAACAGCAGAGAACAGAGCAACGACTACAAAGCAATTGCTAATCACGCGCAGGAAGCCTTTTCCTGCTATAAAGACAGCTACCATCGCAAGATGGGTCAGGGAGATAATGCAAGCAGCGGGGATTGATTTGCAGCAGTATGGGGCACGCTCCATGAGAGGTGCAATGGCGTACAAAGCATATACTACTGGGGTACACTAACAAGACATTATGGCAGCAGCAGATTGGGCGAATGACCGTACCTTTCGGGAATTCTACTTTAAGCCTGCTGAGAGTATAGCAGCAACTGTGTTGGGATAGCTTTATATAAGCATAATGCTCGCCTCCAGTCTCGCAATATAATAAAAATGACCCCTGCTAACTGCGCAGGGAGTATTAATTCTATTAAAGACTAGGAGGTGAGCATTAGATCCGACCAAATGTTTGTTAATCATATATGCTGTATGTATATATTGTCGTGATAACATGATAACAAACTTAGACACCACTCTAATATTTCTGTGTATTTCTCTTAGGGGAAGAGCAGAAGAATAATTGCAAGGTGTCTGCTAAGGAAATGGCGAGAGCGCAGTGGAAGAGTTAGCATCCAGTTGGTGCAGAAGAAGTCTTCGCTCGGTTGGCAGGACGAAAAGTTAATGGTAAAAGTACATTGAGAACGTAAAAGAGAGGAGAAGCTCAGGGACAGGAAGTGGTCATAGCTGAGCTGGAGTATGAAGGACTACAGAAACTATGGGATATGTAGTTCAAAAGTGGGAAAGTCACTTGGGTCATTTCAATGTTGTTGTTTTGGTTGTAGTTGTTGAAACTGCTGAAGAGTAGTAATAAATGAAGTTGAAGCATAATGCTCGCCTCCTAGTCTTTAATAGAATTATACTCCCTGCGCAGTTAGCAGGGGTAATTTGTATTGTCTCCCACATGGATTCTACTAATGTCCTCTGTGGGTATCGTCGACCAGTGTTGCGCCAGTTCTGTGTAGTCGCGACTTGTAACTTTCCCATCTGAACACCACCCTCTCCATACTTCTCCCCCAACTTGAAGCAAAGCATCTGAAGTTCCTGAACCTTGAAAACTTTCAGTGTCACCAGTAAGAGAGTCTTGGGGGTGCAACTGCATTTAGCAGCCTGCCCTGCTCCGACCTCCACGTGTTCTTCTTGTAGTCTTCAGCCTGTTTCATGTCAGCTTGACTAAATCCCTGGCTCCACTCGTCTTCTCGTCTCTTCACAGTTTAAGGATGTTTCCCCCTTTACCCTTTGGGTCAGTGGTGGTCTCCTGCTCCCTGCCCCCCTTTCTTATAGCCAAGAGAGTCAGCCCAGTCCAAAGCTTCATCCATGATGGTAAATAAATCTGGTCCCCTGTTGGCCTATTACTATCAATGTGGCTGGGTATAGTATTGTCTATTTTATGTCGTATCCCTGCAACCTTCTCTTAACTGCCTCAAACGTATTGCAGACCTTCTGGACAGCTTTAGTGAAGTCCGGCTAGACTGCCATTCTCGCTCTGTTTACTGTTACAGTCCCCTTCTTCCTTGCCGCCTGCAGGATCACATCCCTATCTCTAAAGTTTAAAAGCTTGGCTATGATTGGTCTTGGTGCACTCCCCGGCGGGGGTAGTCTGCTTGGAAATCTATGGGCTCTTTGCACTGACAAAAAGTTGGACAGTCCATTCACTCTTTTATCCAGTCCTCCAAGTATAGTTCCATCGATGGTCCTTCCACTTTTTCAGGCAGTCCTGTTATTCTTATGTTACTGAGTCTCAACTGCATATTCCACTTTTTCCTCTAGGGTTCCTGTTTTAGAGAATAACATCTGTAGATCTTTCCCAATGTGTTTTCCATGTCTGATATTCTGATTTCTGCTTCTTTCCCCACTCTCGCTGATACCTTTTGGAAATCTTGCCTCAGAAGCCATGTTGCCTATTGCATCTATTTTCTGTTCCAGAGTTGATTTGGCCTTCTGGATCACCATTAGGAACTTAAGGGTTGAATGGTTAGGTGTCATATCTTCCTGTTGAGATGACTCCATTTTCTCTCTCTCTCTCGGGTCCTGGGTGTTGTTGGCATAATATATGACTCCATTTTCGCATGGAGGCTTGCTCTCCCTCCCCCTTTTCATTCGCCATTTAGGTATGTGTCTTCACTGTGTGGGGCCTCTCCTCCTACCTGTCTGCTTGCTCCTGTCAGAGCCTTAGGGCAATATTATGATTCGTCTTCTTCTACTCTCTTTGTGTTTCTTCGATTGGATTCTTGCTTGTGCCCCCATGTGGGGGTTCAGCCAGGTGTCCTACACTATCCCCTCACTGGGCTGAGTCGTTTGCCCTTTGCCTTGGATGGCGCTTGTACGTCATCGTGACTTTGGATGTCCCTCCTCATCTGAGCCATGACTGACTGCCCCAATATTATTCCCTTCACTTGTAACGGTTTTATAACATGGCACACTCCAGCCAGGAACTCCTTCCACTGACAATGAATGTGGCGCACAATAAAAACACGTTTTATCTTTAATCAACCACAGGTTCTTTATTTGAGTAGGCCCCTAAACCCGTCTCGCACCCACCTTAAAAAAGACCCTGGGTCGCAATGGGCCAGGAACCAGGCCGGTGTGTAACAATATGATATTTATACATTTTATGGTTCAATGAAAAATAAAGCAAAATCAAACAGTTGGGCAGCAGCCACCAATGTTGTGGCAATACAAATGCAAAAATCCTCACAACACAGTTAATTCAAACTCCTAACACAATATACAGAAACCTTTATTAGCAAGCAAAAGAGAAATCATTTTTAAAAGCAACAGATGGCAGTCAGGTTATGCACTCCCTCTGTAACCCTCACCCCTAAACGTCTGCTAACTAAATTCTTTGTGGATGGAAGGCAGTGGAAAGGAGTCAGAATGAAGAGGGAAAAATCAGATTTAGAATTCAGCCCACTACCCCAAGATGGGAAGCCAGAAACGAAAATGAAAACCTTATTTATGAGAAAAACAGCATAATTAGATTTCACTTGTTATTCACACTGCAGTTTACAACCGCAGTAAAATAGCTAGGACTGAAATTCTTGTTGCTACGCTTGAGAGATAAGGAATCTTACAGACTACTAGCAGGGCACTAAGGCAACGTGAACACAGGTAAGAAAATTGATTTGGGAATGGAAACAAATGCAAAAGAAAACACACACGGCAGAATGGCAATTCTTTTCTACACAGGACTTGGGGTGACAGGCAGCCACAGGAAGGGCTGAACTGTCAAAAACCGGAACTCGGTTTTCAGGACAAGGAACAGAGGCACATAGCAGATAGGATTCTGATAGAAAGGGGTTACTCTCAATGGGACTGCAGTTTGGGTTTTCCTATGGGACAAAGGCAAAGTAGAAATTCGTAGAAAGGCACAATAGACAGGCAAATTTGTTTTTTGTTAGACAAAGACTAATTCTGTTGAGGCTAGGGGGTTCATTTCAAATTTTTTATACCAGCTCGCACCGTGAAATGGTACTAAGACCTCCACAGATAACGGAGAGAACTATAAAAGAAATATGCTACAGACACAAGCTTATACAGATGGAAAGGTGAACAGATTTATATTGGCAATTTGGGATTTGAATGGGATTTCAATGGGATGCAAGAGTAAAAAAAGGGATATGCAGTTTGGGGAAATGGGGTTAGGTGCTACTTACAGCGTAAGCATGAGTTCGGGATTCTGTAAAGCCAGCAAGGTCTCTGGACAGCTAGGCCAAGGGATCTGGTCACTCTGGATGGCTGGGCCAAGGGATCTGGTCACTGGGACAGCTGGACCAAGGGATCTGGTCACTGGGCTCTCCTGGATGGGATCAGCTGCCTCCCCTCCTTTCTCTCTGGATTCTTGGGTGTGCCTGGATCTGGATGAATGGATCTGCCTGGATGGAGGTATCTGGTTTCCTGGATCTTTAATGGATTTTTATTCTTGAGTGAGTGAGTAAGTGAGTAGATCCCTTGTGTTTCTCTGTCTCCCCCTTATATAGCCAACATGACATCATCGAATTGACAACCTGGGAGGAGGTACTCTGGAATTATTCCTCTCCAGGGATAGGACAGCCTACCGGTCCCCCTCCTCCCCCAGGGCTGATTGGGTCAAGGGGAAATGACATAATTTATGTGTTTGCATTTATGACTTTTCTTTGGGCCTTATCACGAGTTTGGTGTAACCCATAAATGCGGCGGTAATGCTATTACTGCCGTATTTAAGGCTCTGCCAAATCACAAGCTTGGCGGGTTTACCCCCAGCTCTGAGCTGGCGGCAAATGCGCTGCGATTTTGCCAATTTTTCGGCGCTATTACCGCCTTCAGTAATAGTGCCGAACATTCCCCACTGGGGATCTGATCGCCGACTCTGTGCAAGGTCGCATCGCCCTTTGGCACATTTTTGCCATTTTTATCGCAATTTTTATGGAATGCATAATATTTAAAATTCTGCCAATAACTACACATATTCCCAATAACATTTAGCATCTTTCCACCGAGTTTCATATTGGTCCCAGTTATAATTCATCCCAAAATGCGTCTTTCATGGCCATTTCAATTCACCAAGTGCTAGAAACATGTATTTGGTCTCATTACCTTTGTCCAAAAATCCCATGGAAAACTGGCATAATACATAATTATTACTTATTTGTGGTGCTGGGAGCAATGTCTTAAAATACTGCAGTCTTTTAATGTCAATGGGATGGATTTTTCACATGTGTGGGTGGTGCTGCAGACCCCCACAGCAAACTGTCTCTGCCAGGCTTGGCTTACAACAAAGGACTTTTATGATGCCCTTTGAAGTTTGACAGTTCCTCCTTCCAGGATGGGTGGTGGAGGAAATCGCACCTCTCGGTTAAAACACTTCCCACACTTGCATTCTTTGTCCTTTCTGCCAGTGCTGCCTGCTAGTCTGTTAGAACTGGAAATTATCACACCCTCAGCCCCTCATATGTCCTTGTGGAAGAGCTCACTTCTAGGTGCGATTTCCCATGAAATGCCATGCCTCCAATTGAGCCCAACAACTAGTTTTGCTAGTATTCTGAGTCTCAAGGTGCTTGAAGTCTTGCGGGGGAAGGAACATAATATACATGGCTTTGTCAGCCCCCCCACACACACTGACATTTCTGTGCAAGCAAAAGTTACAATTTTACATTGGCTTTTAAACGTCATGTTTTCTTTATATTCTTTCACAGGTGTGCAGCCGCATTTGTCATTTCCTGTTTGAAATGTGGTTTTGTAAGTCAGGGCTTCTTTTAATTTAGTCTTTTTGAGGGGGTTTACATGTAGTGTTTGTTCATGAACATAAAGGGATACTGCAAAGGATTTCTTTGATATTGACACGAAAGAAAAAGCCAAGCCATTTTTCATTCATTTTCTGTGTTTTGAGCGCGGTGGTTCACAGCAAAGAAAAACAAAGCCGTGTCAGTTGCAATGTGAAATCATTGCCCTCATGTGAATGAACAGTCAGACAGGGATGTTTTTGTTTTAGGATGTATTGCCTCACTTTTTGGCATTTCAGATGGAATAAAGCACGCAGGGCTGTGTTTCAATGGATCACATAACTTCATGGTGTTTTAGATGAAAGAAAGAACAAATGCAGGGCCGTCTTGAATGCTGTGCGCCACTTTAGTATTCTGATGACAGAACAGCAAATGAAGTTCCATTCTGAAGCAGGTCATTTTCTTATGCTTCACTGAAAGTAAAGCAAATGCAGAGCCATTCTTTGGGGAGCAGTGTTCAATGCTTGCCACCCATGTGCCAAGAAGACAAAAGCACAGCCGTTTGTGGCACTGTTTAAATACAGGTTTAGGTGAAGGGGATTTCTACTATTTATTTTTATTTATTTTATTTATTTGCCTTTTTAAAGCGCACAGCTGCCCTCGCGCATCGTGGCGCTGTTACAAGAAAGTTTACTTGGCATGGATGAGTATCACAAGAACAAAAGGAGGCATTGTTACAAACATAGCTAAAGTTCCGAGGTTACATGGGAACAGTGAGCGTGGGTACAGTTGTAAATTAAAGACATTATTTTTTATTTTTTTTATTTATTGAAAAACTACAGTTTTAACAAAAAGAAAAAACTTTTGTTTCAAAGCGTTAAGCATCATCTCTTTACATCAGACACAGTAGTTTGCCTACTTCACTATAAACTATAAACTACCCAACTGACCGATTTAACTCTCCTTATATTCAAGAGGAAATTTCATCAATACAGTTAAATAATTTACAATCGCACAGACATGTTTGTTGTTCTGCCCAGAGGATATCAAATTCCACCACTCCTCCATGCCCCCATCCAAAGGGGCAAATTCGCCTAAATAAATGGAGCGAAGACCACATAACCCAGAACAATTTAAAATTAAGTGCTTTAGTGTTTCAACTGAAGCGGCACAGAAGCGACACTGGTTATTAATTACAGTTGGGTGTTTCCTCTGAAATAAAATTTCCTTCGAGGCCATGGTATTCAGACGAAAACAAAGGAATTGATCTTGGTAGTGTCGTGAGTAGCATTGAGACAAATAATGGGAATGACAGTTTAGTTTCTTTTGTACGTTTCCTAGCCAATGAGAGGATATCATTTTTGTCAGTTTTTCAACATTATTGAAGATCCAGTCCTGAACCTTTTTATGTCATTGGTCTAGTAGGCAACAGCTCAGTGATTCTCCTACGCGAGTAAAATTTTTATAGGCTAGCGCCCCCCTCTCCTCATTCATCTTCCGCCACACAGAATGGATTTCCATATCACATGAGTGAAGAGGGAATTTAATGAAAGTTTGTATCGTATCTGAATAATTGATACACAGGCCGGAAGGTTCAAAACGCGTTGCCAGAAAAGCCCCTCTAGTTGGTTCCATTTTTGCTCGCTGATATTCCATCCTGCTTCAGCGCCAAATGTTAAAATCGGAACCACTTTTTGCAGGTAGAACGTGAGAACAGGCGTTAGGGAGAATTTTCCAAAGCTTATATTAAGCTTAGATGCTTGAATCGCCAATTTTACAGTTTTCAATTTTAAGTCATGAATCCACTGATCCTCACAAAGTGAGTTGTTAAACTGTAAACCCAGGTAACGGATTGAATTGACTGATGTTAGACGCTGACCGCCAACGGCCCAGGTGAAAGCATGATCTTTTCTGCTGGTGTTGTAACCGATTGACAGAATTTTTGTTTTGTCTGAATTGATTACAAGTTCATTGATAGTTAAGTAATCAAAGAGACAGTTTAGAAGTTGTTTTAGTCCAATCTATGTTTTGTCAATCAAAACCAGGTCGTTGGCATATGCAATATGATGGATAGAGGACAGGTTTAAACGGGGTGGAAAGCAATGAGCCTGGGCGAGATAAATTGGAAAGTCTGCCAGGAATAATTTTAAAAGGTCGGCAGCAAGCGGACAGCCTTGCTTGACTCCCCTTGTAGTAACAATGCTGTCAGATAAGGCCCCATACTTGTCAAGGTGTACTCGAAAGGAAGTGTTTTTGTGGAGCGCCATTATTGGGTTAAGAATGTCTGCCGGACAGTTCTATTTACTTAATTTTTCCCACAGCAAGTCACGATTGATGCCGTCAAACACTTGCTTCATATCAATGAAGGCTAGATGAAGTTTAGTTTTATGTTTTAGGGCATCAAGTTTTAAAGCTGTTAAAATGGAGAGATTTACATCCACTCCTGTTCCCTTAGAAAACCCAGTTTGGCGAACATCAAGGATTCCTGCTTTTTTAGCCCAATTGACCAGTTTCATTCTTAGATTGGAGCCAAAAAGTTTACCAATACAATCAAGCAGGGCAATTGGCCTGTAGTTTTCAGGTGTATCCCAACTACCCTTCTTGTGAATCGGAATTACAATTGCAGTGAGCCACGACTCAGGCAGTCTTTTTAAACTAGCAATTTTTTGAAAGAGAAGCTCAATAAAAGAGGCCTAGATGTGTGGATTTTTCTTTAGCATCACATTGCTAATCATATCCGGACCCACAGCGGGCGAGTTTTTGAGCACCTTAATCGCATCCACAATTTCAGTGTGCTACATTTGTACATCCCACCACACTCGCTTAGTTTCAGGGACTAGCCTCTGATCCTTAGAATGACTATTTAAGACTGCTGTGAAGTGTTTACACCAAATGTCGCCAGGGATCGTGTTCTGCAGTAAAGTTGAGCATCTTGATGACCCCATATTCAGGATTTTCCAGGTGTCACGCGTGTTCTTAGTGATCAGCAGCTTCATCATAAATTCAGCACGATCTTGAGCAACGCTGAATCTGTGTGATCTAATCCAGTTTCTATAGATCGCTCTTCTTGATTTAACTTCATCACGCACCTGTATATCAGGAATATTTTTTTGTTTTTTTAGTCTGCGTATATCGCTCTTTAGCTCTTTCTTTTTGTCGTCAATCAGTTTGCTGAACCAATTGGTATTACATTTTTGTTGATTAAATGCCCCATTAATTGCTGTGTTATTTTTTGATAGGAGCGGAGTATAGTTCACGTCATTTGGCAAGTTAAACAAATTTTCTGTTAGAGAGCATATCTTTTTGATGCTTAATCTTAATCGATTGCCACCTGGATGTACCTCTACCGGCACTGGAAAACGGAACTCATCAAGCGGCGCCGGCAGTAGGTAATCAAGTTTTAGTATTCTATGGTCGCTCTTCAACGAAATTATAGCATGTAAGGAGTTAATCTGCTCCTCAAAGTTGCTGGACACCCAGATATAATCGATAATACTATGTGTTGTTATACAGTGCCAAGTGGGTTGGGCCGGTATATCTCCCCGCACCCTACCATTCACCATCACGCAATTGTACATCCCCATTAGATCTGACCAGCCTTGCTCCTTTGTACCCAGATCTTCATAAGCAAGTAGGCAATAACAGTTTGATTGTGGATCGAACTTGAACCAAGATCCGTTTAAGTCGCCACAACAGATGATTGTCAAATTGTTATATT
The DNA here is from genome assembly GCF_040938575.1 of Ambystoma mexicanum. Lineage (NCBI taxonomy): Eukaryota > Metazoa > Chordata > Amphibia > Caudata > Ambystomatidae > Ambystoma > Ambystoma mexicanum. The sequence continues at coordinate 254,927,753 of NC_090934.1, read as the reverse complement.
TTAAGATTGCATCTTCCATTAGGGAACGTATTGCAGTGAGAAAATGTGCTTCCTGTATTTTTGCTGGGTTCCAATAGCAATTTATTAGGAGCATGGTAGAAGGACCATTTAAGTATCCGTTCCGAGAGTGCATAATTAATCCTTGTACATATGGATTTGGGTTGACACAGCTTGGAATGGACCAGTTTTGAGACAGCCTTACCATAGTCAAAAGCCCTGCGCTCGGGCGCCCTTGATTATTTTTGATGGCGGGGTTGATCAATGTAATAAAGCCATCTCTCATTGGTGCATCAATCAACCAAGTCTCTTGCAAACAAATGGCAAACACATCGTCTAAGGGAACGTCAAACTCCTGAAACAAATGATGAAATCCTCGAGTATTCCACAATAAGATTGAGAAGAGAGCATCCTGCTGGCCTATTCATTGCTAATCCTTCTTCGGTCTTCTCTGTTGAGTAGCTTTAAACTCCTTCCGGTCCCTTGAGTGTCCTGGTCTCCCTTCATAGATCATACTGTAGCGCAAGGAATTCACCTCTGCTGGATTAATGCTGGCTGAGCTGTGATCCGGTTGAGTAGAATTTATGTTCCGTACTTGCTTTTCAGGTTCTACCGAAATATCGAACCCAAACAACAGTAGATCTTCAGCTGCTTTAAGTAGAGTGTTGCGTACTCCTGCTGCGTTTATATGTAGCAGCACCGCATCAGAGGAGCATTCATTCACGTATTCAACAATTTTAATGTCCTCCGAGTTAATCAACCGTAGGGGTGGAATATGTTTGAATAGACGTAAAACATTAGCTCGATTCAGGTTCAGCTCATTGTCCTCTTGATGAATGTTTTGTAATCTCAATTTACAATCCTGATAATTTGATCGATGTGAGGACATGGCATGAGACCTTACTTGAGAACGAGCTTGCTGTTGACGCTGATTGGTAGTAAATTTTGGATTTAGGCTAGATTCGGCAGCCATAGAATATGAGTCAACTTTATGTGAAGTGGCTGGATGTCTACGTTGCACTACTTGCCACTTCAATGAGGAGCGACTTTGCTTTGGGTGTACAGCTTTCGGTGACATCTGCGACTCCGGTAGAATCTCATTATCAGCTTGATACGAAGTAGCATCATCACTTGAGTTTGAATAAGTGGAGAGATTGCATAGGTCTGGGGCATCCAAATTCACCGAGATGACAGGGGTACTAGCATCAGACGCTTGGCACCTTGTTTTAGTGACGGCATCTGGGCACTGGTACGCAATGCTACAGAACCAATTTCATCCTCACTGTGACGCTTGAAAAGCCCCAACCACGGGGGGTAGTTAGATTTCTGATTAAACATTTGGTAGAAGTGTGTAATGCCGGTTTTGCTTTTTTAGTCAGGGTAGTTTGCTTTACAGTTTTAGCCTGCGCCGTAGGCTTAGTTTTTATGCAAGCTACAGGTGTTTGTATAGAGAAACTAGCCGTCACCGATTTTACTGAACCCGTAAAGATGTCAGCTATGGGTGGTACACTTTCCTGCGTTGGAACTTGAGTTTCCACAGTTTTTGATCGCATTTGACCTTGCAAAGGTACATCCACCACCGCTGCTACCAGCTTAGCTTCCATCAAGGCATGCTGGGCGGCACCATCCAAATGGACTGGGGCACTCGCCACAGCTGCTTTAGAGGCATTTTGACACCCCAGCGTCGGCACCATCATGCGATTGATTTGGTGCACCGCAGGAGCTGCTGCAACTCCAATTTGCTTCAACTCCTGCAGATTAGAAAAAGCAGATGTCGATGGCACAGGACTATGCGTGTCAATTTGAGACAGAATTAAACTATGAACTGACTTTAATAAAGGCACAATCTCAGTCAAGACCTCCAGAAGACATTTTAACTGCAAGTCATGTCTCTCCTGTTGTAAGGTGACAAGATCGTTGAGACGGGAATGCCAGTGTGTACTTGCGGCTTTTCCTTCATGCACATCTTGTTGGATAAACTTTGTGAAAGCCTCAATTTGATCCAATTTAGATGATAAATTCATTAGCAAGACTCCTTGATCTCGAATTGTGTCATTCAGGGCCTCATACAACTTAACAAACGGAATCATGGCTTGCGATGAAGCCGCCAGCATGTTGTTATGCAGCTGTATTGCAGCACCTACAGAGAGATTAATTTTTGAGTTTGGTGTTTTCATTCCATCTCTAACAGGCGTTGGAACAGACGTAGACTCATGACATGAGATGGGCACCTTTAAAGGGGTGACTGGCAAGGATGAAATATTTTGACCTTTTATACAACAGCTACCTTCTCGCTGTTTCGCTGTACATTACGGGAGCACTGCTTTTCCTTTGTCTTTTTCTTGAAAACCAAGACACATAATTGGTTGAGTTGATGCTATCAGATTTTTAGATGAGTGCTCCAAATGTTTCTGACTCGTGTTCAGCGACCCAGACTTAGCACTCAGACGCTCTTTGATTATGCGCTGCTGGGCTGCTGTATCGTCAAATGACCCAGGTTGTAAACGTGAATGAATCGGCCTGTCCGCAGTAACTACAGGAGAGTCAGAAACAGCCTTATCCGTCATTCCACCAGAATTCTGAGAGGGTGAAACTGAAACTTCAGTAAGTTGATCCTGAATGGTCTTATTTAGTGTATTTAAGTCACATGGCTTCGCTACTAATGTTTTCTGCATTTTTGACGCCGCATGCAGGACGTTGTTTCTCATATGCCCCGACGTCTTCTGCGGAGTCTCTGGAGCGGCAAGCATTTTGTGACCTGACGCACAGATCAACTGGTCTGCCGCACTGGTACAAGGGCCGAGCGGCGCGGCCAGCTCAATACTTTCGGCCGCACTGCGTGCCATCTCAGTACTTGAATGAGTCAATAGACTCGCATCCCCCTGAACAATTGAAGAGCTTGAAAGTGCTGCCGATGGTCCTTCATCCCTAGCTTTGTCTTGGGTAACCGTGGTGGCGCTGATGATTTCAGCATCCGTTAGATCAAACGGAGAAAAATAAAAATCAGGGCGTGCAAGGCTCTTCACAGGAGGAGCGTCGACCACCACACACTCTATAGCTGGCGTTGAAATTGGTGCCAGATCAGTGAGTGAAAGCAAAACCAACGGTCTCAGTGCAGTTTGTGAAAGTACTGTGCCTGCTGAATGAACACTCACAGTAGGTTCAGGAGAAACAACTTGGCCAGGTAACACCAGGGGCTCAGATAAAGCAGCGGAGTCAACATGATGCACTTGGACAATAGTCTGGGTAGACCTGGGCGGCGTTGCCGCTAACTGAGAGCAAACAGCTGGCCTACCTTGTGATGTTTGGCAATCAGCTGCCGCAGGAGTTACCGTCAGTGCAGTCCACGGATTTAACATTCGACGTTGTTGTAGCGTCTTCCGGCGCGTCTGCGGCCCGCTTGGAGGAGGGACCTTCGGAGTGGCCACCATCTCGAGCCCCAGGCCCCAGTCGCACCCGGGTGAACTGGGCAAACTGGGACTCTGCCGGACTCCGCGCTACGCTCCGCGCGGCAAAGGATGTTATAAACAGGAAACACTGGAAGTAGAAAGCGGACTCCACGTAGGTCGCTGCAGCTCCTCTCAATAGCACACACACAAAGAGTCTCTGGGCAAACTGGGACTCTGCCGGACTCCGCTCCGCGCGGCAAAGGATGTTATAAACAGGAAACACTGGAAGTAGAAAGCGGACTCCACGTAGGTCGCTGCAGCTCCTCTCAATAGCAAACACACAAAGAGTCTCTGGGCAAACTGGGACTCTGCCGATCTCCGCTCCGCGCGGCAAAGGATGTTATAAACAGGAAACACTGGAAGTAGAAAGCGGACTCCACGTAGGTCGCTGCAGCTCCTCTCAATAGCACACACACAAAGAGTCTCTGGGCAAACTGGGACTCTGCCGGACTCTTACAGACATTATTACATTGCAGTAGTATTTTAAGGGGGATTCACTTAAATAGGGTGGTTTTCAGTGCTTTTCTGAAAGCTATGAGGGATGGTTCCGCTCTCAGTTTAGGCGATAAGGCGTTCCAAGCTTTTGGCGCTAGGACTTCGAAACTCGAGCCGCCAGCTTTAGCTCTAGTGAAGTTGGGGACTGAGAGTTGGTTAGCATACAGGTCCCTTTTGGGTCTGAGTGTCTGGAGTGGTTGTATCCGTTCAGTAAGGTAGCTAGGGGCAGATTGGGATATGCATCTGTGGGTAATGGTGAGAGTCTTGAACTGGATGCGCTCTTTGACTGGGAGCCAGTGGGCATTTTGTCTTGCTAGGGAGATGTGTTCCCTCCTAGGAATATTGAGGGCTGCTACAAGGCGTTGTTCTGTGTGATTTGAAGTCTATCAATGTTTTTGGCAGAAGTGCCTAGTAGGAGGACGTTGCAGTAATCCAATTTGGCACCTATGGTGGCCCTGGCAATGTTGAGGCAGTTTATAGTGGACAGGTGAGGCTTTACTGCATTGATTATTTTGGTTGTTAGGGCTGCTGAGGAGGAGATGTAACTGACATGTCTGTCCATGGACAAGGTAGAATCTAGGTATAGTCCCAGAGTTTTTACAGCAGAGGAGACAGAAATTACTGAGTTCTCAATTAAGAAGGTGCTGTATTTGCTGTCTAATTTGCTGAGGGATTCTTTAGGGCCCACCAGTAAGATCTCTGTCTTGTCTCCATTGAGACAGAGGCCATTGGCTGCCATCCAGGCCAGGATGATGGCATATGTGTTTTGTAGGATTTTTAGGTCTTGCTCGTAATCACCAGTTAACGGGAGAAGAATTTGTGTATCGTCGGCATAATTGGTGAATGTTATGCCAAATTCTTCTAGGTCGTTGAATAGCGGGAGTGTGAATAAGTTGTATAGTGTGGGGGAGGTGCAGGAACCTTGTGTTACTCCGCAGTTGATGGGGGAGGGAGTGGCTGACGCTTGGTCGTAGTAGACCCTCATAGCTCTGCCCTCCAAGAAGGATGAGATCCATGTTGTGGCTTCAGCAGAGAAGTGAGCTGTATTGGTGAGGTGTGTCTTTAGGGTTTTATGGTCGACTAGGTCGAACACAGCTGACAGGTCAAGGAGTAGGAGGATGGCACATTTGCCTTTATCCATATTTTTAGGAGTTGGTTCTTTAGGTCAAGTAGCGCTGACTCTGTGCCATGGCGTGGGCAAAAACCGGACTGACTCTTGCCTAGGATATTGTGAGATTCAAGGTAGGCTTGTATCTGTAGATAAGCAGCCTTATCCAGGATTTTCAGCAAAAATGGCACTGTTGTAATGGGCCTGTAGTTGTTGAGCAAATCTGGGTCTAGAGTGGGCTTTTTTAGTAGTGGGTGAACCCAGGCTTCCTTGAGGGAGGAGGGTACTGAGCCGGTGGCAAATGAAGCGTTGATAAAGGTTGCAATGAACTGTGCTAGGGACTCAGCACAGTCTTTGATTGTGTTTGTTGGACAGATGTCCCGTTTGCAAAGTGAGGGTTTTATTTGTTTCATAATGAGAAGGACCTCAGGAGCGGTTACCTTTCTAAAGGTATATGGCAGTGGAGGATTGCTATTATGTTGTGGGGGGTGCTTAGGGTTGGGGGCGGTCCGCGTTTTGTGAGGAGACTTCGATAGACTGTCAAGGTTGGCTTTGATTTTCTTTTGGAGTAGGCCTATTTTGTCAAGCATAGCCTTCTGGATGTCATTACACCATTTCTCGTCTTTGGCTGTTTGATGTTTGGATGTGGGAGGTATGACTAGCTCATTGAAGATAGCGAATAGTTCTTTTGAGTGTGATTGGGCATTGTCGATTCTAGTATTATATGTGTCGGCTTTAGCTTTGGCTATGGCGTTTTTGTATTGTTTAACAATAGTTAGGTATGAGTCACGTAGAGGGGCAGAGGGGCAGGATTGCCATTTTTTAAGCGCTTGTTTTTTGAGTGTTTTTAGGTCACGTTGGTCTTGGTTGAACCATGAGTTGGCGTGGAAGAGTTTTTTCCCTTTTTTAGTCTCTAATGGGGCAATTATGTCAATGACCTCTTTAATAGTGGTGTTGTAAAGTTCGACTAGTTCTTATGGGTTATTAGAGATGGGTGATGCTAATGCTGAGACTTCTAGGAGTGGCCAAATTCTCTCATTAGTGAGTAGTCTTTTTGATCTGGCTAGGGCAGCTGGCATGGGAAGGTTTTGCGTAATGGCTGCGTTCGTTGGGATGTAGAAGTGGATGAGGTGGTGATCGGTCCATGGTTGTGGCGTGATTGAGGTGATATCTACCCTACAGTTGTGGTCGACTAGCCAATCTAGTATGCGGCCTTTAGTATGAGTGGCAGAGTCAACTCTCTGGATGAATTGTAGGTCCAGAAGGGCTTTAGCAAAGGTTTTGCTGTGTTTGTCTTTTGTGTCTTTGAATCCGAGATTCATGTCTCCCAGGAGTATGCTTGTATTGGTTTGTATGTTGTGTATGTTGTATGTATTTGGTTTGAGGTTGTTACCTAATAGGTGTAGGATGTCGGCTTGGAAGTTGAAGAGTGGGCCTGGAGGCCGGTAGATAAGGTGCATTGTCATGGTGTCGTTGGGTGAGAAGGAGATTTTTTCTGATAGGGCATCAAAGTTCTCGGATGTGATGGGTTTAATTTGTCTAGCCTTCAGTGTTTCTTTGACTATTAGAGCCGCATCTCCACCTTTGTGTGTTGGTCTATCTTGACGGGGGATGATGTATATGGCTGGTCCAGAGAGGTCAGAGATTAAGTCATATATTTCTGTGGCATGGGCTTGTAGAGATCTAGCATTAATGAAAGCAAGTTGGATTTGGGAGGGTTCATGTGTGCTCGGTTTGGCAGAGTTGGTGTGGTGTTTGGTGGCGTTCGTATGGTGTTTGGTGGTGGGATGCTGGGGTTTAGGAGTAGGAGTGATTGTAGAGGGTGGGGGGAGCGACTGCAGTGTGAGTTTGTGAGTATTGATGTGTGCTGTGAATGTGCGAGCTCCTATTCTAGTGTTTCTTATGTGCACTGGTAGTGTGTGGGATGTGATTCTGGCAGAGGATTTGGGCTTGGGGACAGCGTTAATGGGTGGGGTACCTGTGGAATGGTGGTTATGGCACTTGTGTGTGAATAAGACTGGTAGGAATGGAGTAGGAGGAATGGAGTCAGAACATGGAAGCCTGTTGGAGTGGTTGGAGGCCATGTTAAGTATAGTGGATGTGGCCTGGAGTAGGGGTGAGGGGTGTAGGTGATTATAAAATAGGCAAATTCGACTTGGGCTAGGTGCATACAAAGTAGGCAGATTCGACTTAGGCTAGGTGCATACAAAATAGGCAATTCGACTTGGGCTAGGTGCATACAAGATAGGCAGATTCGACTTAGGCTAGGTGCATACAAAATAGGCAGATTCGACTTGGGCTAGGTGCATACAAAATAGGCAGATTTGACTTGGGCTAGGTGCATACAAAATAGGCAGATTCGACTTGGGCTAGGTGCATACAAAAATAGGCAGATTCGACTTACGCTAGGTGAGGGCAGGTCATGCTTTGGTTAGGTAGAGGTGGCAGAGGTGGCTCATATCACTTACAGGTGATAAGTAGTTCTAATATCAAGTGCACTGAGATAGGCTAACAACAGATCTGTAGCTCGAGATTGAAAACCTTTGGCAGGAGTGGGCTGAGATCAGTTTCAAGAGTGGTCTAGGAACACTATTAGGTAATGGCAGTTATAGGACTGAGGCCAGGCTACAGGCTAGTATTTGCACATTGAAGCGGAACTGGGCGGCTGAACACAGTCATATGGCAGATGTGAGCAGTACGCATAGTCGGTGAGGAGTGTGCATAGAAGTATATAGACTGGCTAGCGTGCGGTAGCTTACAATTAGATAATCAGGTATGGCTACAAAAATGAAGACACAATACAAGTATGTAAGGTGCATTAGGGTGTAGCAGAGTGGCTTATATCAATGTTCAGTTAACAGCTTAGCAGTTGGTGGAAATGGGCGGTTATCCGTAGGGCTAGCAATCTTAGTATGGCATGCGATTGATGCAATAGTATGCTTACGAGTGGCTGTGGGCACGGGCAGGTCCAGGCATGGCGTGTATTCCACTGGATAGTAGGGCGCCGGCGCGTGTGAGGCAGATGGTCTTGTGGACACACGGTGATGAGTACAAGGTAGGTGCTAGTCCGCATATAATGTGTAGTTGGGTTTTTTCATAGATGCAGGTTGTGGCGGGCATGGGTTTGCGCCTCGCGGCTTGTGCGGCGAGACAGGCTCCAGCCTTATCGTGTCGGGCCTTGTAGTAGGCGGGCCGGCTCTCGCCTTACTAGGGCTTGTAAATGTACCCCACACACTAGACACCTCCCAGCACTACATGCAAGTCCATGATTACAGTACTTGTCACACAGGCCCCAGCTGCCATGCAGTGCCTATGTGCCTGCCCTTTCTCTCACCTTCATCTGCAATTTCGCTCCCCAGCAGGCTTTGATGGGGGCACTGCATGATTCGTCCTTGGACTCTTTCCCTCGCTCTTCATTAGGCAGGGCTTGCCGAATTATGGCTCATCTCCTTACCCACCTTCGGCACTGTTGCCATTTTGATTCTGAAGCAACACAGACCTCAGTTGCCGGGGTTCTCAGAATTTCCACGCTAGACCACTGCTCGATCTCGTCGGTATCTCTACTTCTCAGTGCTCGTTTGCAGTACTGGCACGGTTTTCTCGCGCTAGAAGCCTGGGTATTTGCCATTATCTCTGCTGTTTGAGCAGAGTGGACTGTAGATGTGACTAGTTCATATCGCCGTGCAACTGCGCCCCCCATGAGATAAGTTTGTTGAATGAAGGCAAAATTTACTGGAGGCTAAGCACATGGTGACAGTGTATAATGATTCAACTATGTGTGGGTGTTCCCCTATATCTTAGACACCTGGGGACTAGTCATGAAGAAAACTACAAGCACAGTGTCTCATAGAAAAAACACTTTAAAAGTTATTTCTTTTACTCAAAAGGGCCTTGGATAGAGGTAGAAAGATCAGGACAGGGGGTTCTGCAAAAATAACATTTTATTCTTATATGAACATCATAGTTTATCAAAATTGAAAAAAGACTGACAATCAAGAAAAACCTTTGTTCACACTTGATTAGACATAAAGAACAAGTAAGGATATAGTGGAAGGGATTCACTACCAGATACAAAGTGCAAAATGCAATTGTCCACTGTCAAGTTGGTAATGGAGTTAATATCCGTTAATACTGCATATATCCCTATCCAGAACATTTAAACCTTAAAGTGCTGGTAAGTGTTTTTAGGTTCATACGATACTTTACCATATAGATAAAAAAAGGAATTCATCACTTTGTATACAATAATTTGACACAAAAGACATACACACAGTCATCTGTCAACTGGAGGTAGTTCTGAGATATATTTGTCTTCTATAATTTTTACATAGAACTTCCCTTCTCTAAGTTTCAACCGGGCAGCATCCACGGCTATAGTAGCGCTGATGCCCGTCTTCCTCCGGACTGGACTGTCATTGACCAAAACTGGATAAAATCTTCAAAGACCACTGACAAATGAGGTCTTTACCATAATCTAAAAAAGACATACAGAAAACCAGTTAAAATATTCTGCAAAGCCACCTGTCCATAAACTATCCAGATCTGTCAATAGCTCCTATGTATAATTGAAGCGCAAACAACATACCGTTCACTCATCTAGGGGGAGTCCAATCGGTTAATGTTCCGCCCTTATTTAGGGTTAAGGCAACTCATTAATTCTGCAAACAAAACCAATCAACAAAAAGAGTAAGTCAAAATCAACCTCCTTGCCTGGTACTCGTGGTGACATCCACTACTATCAAGTATAAGTGATACAATAACATACCTCTCATATCTATCCAATGAGCAACTTCAAAATGTACCCCACATATGTCCAGGGACCAAAAACTTAATTGGTACAACGCATCATTCAGTAACCGTCATCTATAATGGAGAACATCTGTATTCAATATCTTATCAGGTATACTGTGAAATGTCCCTCACTACCCTATCTTGTAAGATCGAGTAGGAATCCACTTCGATTGTAACACTAAACATGCATCCAAGCAGTTACCCGGTATATCTATGTTTATTCACACAGCATGAGGGAAATTACTGATTAGAGTCTGCGTCTATAGACCGAATACCGTCTGTTTTAAGGCAGACGCAAGACATCATATCGATCTATAAATGCCATGTCTCGCCGCTGCTTGTCATACGGCCGGAGCGTCCATTTCTGATTTAAAAACATCATTATAGTGACCAAGCCTTGTGGCACTTAACAATGTTTTCATTTGAAGAAACCCAAGTAAAAATGCTTTTCTATGCCCAAATACTGCGCATGTGATAGGATCGATTGAAGGATAACATGCCCACGCCCGGAAAAACGTGAATGCTATCATGTGCCACACCTAGAATTGTGAACACCGGCCTGCGTGGCGCCCAGATGGAGTTGTGAATGTAAGCACGCCCACACCTGGGCGGTCTCTAGACAGTAGCCTGCGCCGCATCTGGACGAGGGTGTGAGGGTGGGCAAGACCACACCTGGATGGAGTCCCAAACATTGACCTGCGCAGCGTCTAAATGGGAATGTGAGGGCCAACAGGTGTCACACTCAGACAGAACTACGAATGTTAGCATGGCAAAGGTCAGGTAACCCACTAACCAATATAAGCTCTAACTCTGCATACCCATCCCACTCAAAAACTCACACAACCATCTCTCACACAACAAGCCGCACGCACTTCACAACACTGCAACAACACATAAGCCGGAACAACAGCACACGCGGACTGACCCCGATCCGATACCCGCACCAAAGCTCAGCACCCGGTGTATACTGAGTTGAAGCTGCCAACAGAACACCACTCCTCTCACTATCCTACTCCCTTCTTCCCCTTACTAACCCACCCCACATTTATCGTTTACAGATCTGCCTGAGCGCCTGGGGACCAATTCCGTTGGTGACGGTGCGCGGTACAAATACCTTTAACATTTAACATATGTAACCCATTTCAAAAAGCGAAACTCTAAAACCTCTGCCGTGCACCATGAATAGCCGTACCGTTTCTGTGTCCATTCGGGGTACGCTTCCCTGCATCGCGTTTGTTGTGTAAAAGCCCAATCAGTCGTCCTACCTCTATCTTTATGTACATCCAGCAAAGAAACTCAGTGCTACAAATGGTACTACCAAGTTTAGATGGGGCTCAAATTGAACCTGCATTATTTTCAGCTTTTCGAAACACCGTAAGCACTACTTAGAAATCAAACAGCAAATATAAAGATGAGTGTTCATCTGGATTGCCATGCGCATTCACCCGTAAATATATATTGGATCTACTAGTTTGATCATTACATATATTCAGCCCTTAATGCATAATAACACAAGGCTAGACAGTAAAAACTGGTCCTGCAAAGGTGTTTTAAAAAAAATATTATTTATTTCCAAAGGATGTGCTTAGAACAATTCATATTACTGTGTCTCCCAGTGTGTTCTGGGTGACCAGTGTGATATTGGAGAAATGCAACTTGGCAAACATGAGAGGCAAATTTCTAGCATCTCAATATTAGCTTAACTGATGCACTTAGTACATCAATAGTAATAGCTAACCCATAATCAGTAATAGAGGGGAGAAACCACTATATCAGCCGGCTCCATTCTTCCTGATTATTCAATCCATGGACATGACTCTGTGTTTGGTACATCACCATTGTTTTCTTTGCGATAATTTAATGGCTGTATTACGACCATCGGCCCCACAGACTTTCTCTAATGCCCACGATTTAAGGTCCTCTGGACCATGTTTTTCTGCCAAATAAAGTGCCAGTAAAGGTGAAGAAACGCAATATGTCCGAATCCTGGATTTATGTGCAGTGATTCTTACTTTCACTGGTCTAGAAGGTTTGCCTATATATGTCCTATTGCAAAGGCACATTCTAGCATATATGACATTAAAACTATTGCATGTTGTTGGCTTCTCAATGTTAAAATTCTTCCATTTCTTTTTTTTTTTACAAACTTTATTTCTCAAGAGCACAAGTTACAGACATGCATATGGGAAACATTATACCACATTCTTGTCCCTGTTCATCTTGTCAGTTCCCAGCTCTGTTATATGAGGACTCACGAATTTAACAGCTATAACACCCCTCCCCCCTCCTTCAACCCCCCTTTCACCATTGTAATTTCCAGCATTTGGTTAAAGCGATGCAACATTGTTCAATACAATTAAGTGCGCTGCGGACCAGTTCATCCTCATGAGGCATACATTTCACAGGATAGAATCCTTGCGGAGGGGCCAGGGTTTAAAGTACATTTGTTCCCTGTCCTCCATAAACTCGTGGAAAGGTAACCATGTGTTCAGGTATTTAGGGAGCGAGCCATAAGCCAACGCCATCACCTTTTCCATGGCCATCACTCCCCAAAGTCTCACCCACCACGTGGCCATCACCGGTCCCTGTTTATTTTTCCACGCCTGTGCTAGGTTGATTCTGGCTGAACTCAGCATGTGGGTGATGAGAACAGCCTTATTCCCTGTATTTGCATAACTTCCCTCTACTGCCTCCCCCAGCAGGACTACCATTGGGTCAAGAGGCAGCTATACCCCACCACTTCCTTGATATGGCTCAGGATTGCCTTCCAATATGTCTCTGCCACTGGACAAGCCCACTACATGTGGATTAAGTCTCCGGGTTGCCTGCAGCCCCTCTAACATGTTGGGGGGTAGTTTGGGTTGATGGAGCGCATTCTCTGTGGCGTCATATATCACCTCAGGTGAATTTTAATATGCCGCCTCTTTGAGCTTTTCGTGACACAGCACCATATTTTACTCCGTTTCCCCAGGTATTGGTTTCCCTACATCTAGCACCCATTTCTGCATATGTGGTAGGTTCTCTTCCGGATCTGCTCCACATATCAGCCTATAGAGTCTTGGCACCTCTTTCTCCGGTGTCCCCTCCTTTACGGTGAGTTCTAGGCCTACTGGGTCCTGGGTTGCTCCCTCCCGTGTTATTGTGTTCGTAATCCAATGTTTGACTTGGGTATAGCAGAAGCGTTCTCTTTCTGGGATTTGGAATTTATCCTTGCATCCTTCGAATGTTAAGGGTGTTCCTTTTGTGTAAAAATCCCCCACTGTCATGGGTTGCCCCCCTCCCCAATGTGTCCAGAAGCTGGGCTGCAGTCCCGGCATGAAGTCAGGGTTGTGGCCACTGGTGAGGGGGCCTCCCTCTATTTTTATGCCTTTTCCCCGCAGCGCCTTATCCTAGTACCATAGTGTGGCTCTAGTTTTTTCCAAAAGTGCACCTCCTTTACCCCTGTGCCTTGCTGTTAGGAATCCCAGACTTTCAAAGGGGGTCTTAGTTGCCTCCCTTTCTAGGGTTGCTCACCGGTTTTGGTGTTCTCTGGGCGCCCATTGCAACATCGGTGCCACCTGTGCTGCTCATAAATACCTACAGAATTCTGGTACCCCCAGCCCACCAAGTGCCTGTGGCCGGACAGGACCTTCCTGGGAACCCAGGGCTTTTTCCAGATAAAGGACATAACTTCCTTTTGTAGGTTTTTGATCGCTGGGCCTGGGATACGTATTGGGAGCGCCCCCATTACATATAGAAACTGGGGGAGAAGGGACATCTTGACTGCTGTTATATGTGCAAGCCAGGATAACTCCTGCATGTCCCATCGTTTAAAGTCCTCTATCAACATCTTCAGCAGGTTTGGAACGTTTGCCCCATAGAGCCTCCCATACTCGGATGCTAAGTGTATTCCAAAGTATTTTATGGACCTTCGTTCCCATTTCAGTGAGTAGCGGCCTTCCCATTCTCACACTTGTTCTGGCTCCTCACTGATGTTGAGTGCCTTAGATTTGGGGTAGTTAATATGGAACCCAGAGACTTTAGCAAATCTGTCAAGCAGTTTTATGGCTTCAGGGAGTGAGTGTGTTGTGTCTTTCAGCAACATAAGGATGTCATCCGCATAGAGTGCTATTTTCTGGGGCCCACTGGCTTCCACCTCAACCCTCGGATACCCTGTTTGTCGCAAGCTTTCTGCGCTAGGGGTTCCATGGCCATGGCGAAGATCAATGGTGACAGTGGGCATCCCGGCTAAGATCATACGGGTAAAGATTGGTCCGCAACCAAATTTCTTGAGGGTCAGTCGTAGGAAATCCCAGTTTAGGCTGTCAAAGGCTCTAGAAGTGTCTAGAGCCAGCACAGAGAACCGCTGCCCTGTCCTCCGTCCCCATTCGATGGTGTTTATGGCCCTACAGATATTGTCGTATGTGTGGCGCCCTCTCACAAAGCCTGCCTGATCTGGGTGAATTATTTTTGGGAGAATGTTTGTAACCTCTGGGCAAAAATTGTAGAGTATATTTTAGCGTCCCCATTCAGTAAAGAAATAGGGTGGTAGCTCACGCATTCTGATGGATCCCTATCTGCTTTTAGTAGGAGAACCGTGGTGGCTGGGCCCATGTCCCCAGATGCTCGCCCTGTATCTCTTATGTGATTGAACAGTTTCGTTAAGGGGCCTACAAGGATGGTCTTAAACGTTTTATAATATCCGTTACATAGCCCACCTGTGCCAGGAGATTTGTGTCCTTTAAGGGCGCTTATAACCTCCCCTACCTCTTCCTCCGATATAGGCGCTTCTAGCGTTTGTCTGTCTGATTCTGTGATTAGTGGTAGTCCAAGAACGCTACCTGTGCCTCCCTTTCTAGGTCCTTCCCCGCTCAGGTTTCTTGTGTAGTATGAGTGCATGGTTTCAACTATCTCTTTTTCCCCCCTCATTGGGTCGCCTCCCTGGTGCCCAAGTTGGGTGATGCGGTTCCGGGTTTTCTGCTTTCATAATTTGGCTGCAAGGAATCGATTAGCTTTGTCCCCATTTATGTAGTAGGATTGTTTAATTTGTAGCAGGAGCTGTGCGGATTCATCTGCCAGGTGTGTCTCTAGTGCCGCCCTGGCTTTTTTCAAGTTCCTGCCAAGCCTTCTGTGACCCTTTGTCCTTATAGTGTGCCTCTGCAGTCCCTATTTCAGCTTCCAGTTCCCGCCTCACTTTCTCATTTCTTTTAACGAAATTTGATGTGTGTGCTATGAACTCGCCCCGCACCACCGCTTTGCTGGCATCCCAGATGGTTCCCCAGTCGACCCCCTGTCTGGTGTTTTCTTGAAAGTAATTTCTCGGGGTCGATTCTATGTCTGCCCTCAGAGACAGATCTTTTAAGATTATTTCGTTTAGGCGCCACGGCTTCCGGGTCTGCGGGAGCAGGGTCATCGGCTCCACCTTCAGGGAGACCGGTGCATGGTCAGACAAGCATCGTACCCCAATATCTATCCCCGTGATTTGCAGGACCATGGTTTCTGAGATTAGCACTATGTCGATCTGCAAGAAGCCCCTATGTGCAGCTGAATAATGGGTATAAGCTCTCTCTTGTGGGTGGAAAAACCGCCAGCTTTCAATTAGGTGTAGTTTTCTGAGGAATCAGGCCAGGGCTTGTCTGTATGTGTTGTCATTAGGAGTGGCTGGGAGGGTTTTGTCCATTGGGGCATCTATTACGCCTTTGAAATCTCCCCCTATCAGAATCTGCCCAACCCCCATTCTGCGATTTTGGGCAGTAGCCCTTGCACAAACTGGTCCTGTTTTTCATTGGGGGCGTAAATTGCCACCAGTGTGACCTGCTGGCCCATCAATATCCCTCCCAACACCAGATATCGGCCCTCTGGGTCCCTTTTTATGAATTGTTTCTCGAAGTTAATTCCTTTAGCTAACAATATGCCCACTCCCCTATTTTTGGTCCCGCTTGATGCTAGGTATTGTGTGGGGAAAGCTCTATGCTTCAATCTGTACTCGTCCTTGGGGAGCAAGTGTGTTACCTGTATCCACACCACTGACGCCTGAAGGTCTGAGAGCCTTCTCATAATTGATTTCCTTTTAATTGGGGAATTAAGTCCCTGGACATTTAGCGTCACAAGTGTTAAGTCAGCCATAGTTAGGATGTTGTTGTATGCCCTCCATCCCACAATAGAGCTCGTCCGCCCCCCTGTATGTTTCACCAGTGTTATGCATAACCTCAACCAGAATCCCATATTCCTTTGTCCCACCCCCAAGTCCCCAACTTACAACAATTTATAACAACCCCCTGGACTTCAACAATGTGTCACCTGGTTTGTATACCCCCGGGAATTTTGAACCCATTCCCTCCCCCTTGTGCCACCCCCCCCGCTTGTCTTCTTCAAAGCTATTACATTCCCTCCTTCTGCCGTAGCAGCTTTCACTGTGAGGATGCGTAGACCACATGTTTTTTATCCCTCCAGATTCCATATCACCCCCATCTTACTTTCAAGCCTGGCCTTCTTTGCCATTGGGGTGTAGCCCCCGATTTGCTTTGTCTGCGACTACCTCTCATGTGGGATCAATAGACTTGGGTTCTTTTTTGCGGCCTCTCGGGTGGGACCGTGCTGGTCTCCATTGCTTCCTCTCAGGTCTGACCTCTCCGTCCCTGCTTCCAGATGGGATACTGCCTTTGTCGTTGCCTTTGGTCCCGTCGTCCTCCCTCATGAGGTCATCCATGTCCTCCTCCTTTGTGATTGTATATCGCTGCCCCTTCCACTTGAAGCGGAGCCCGGTCGGGAATGCCCAACGGTAGCGCACTTTCCTGGCCCTAAACCAGTCCGTGACGACCCTTAAACGCTTTCACTTTGCAAGGGTGGCTTGGGCTAAGTCCTGGTGAAGCTGAATAGGTGTAGATCGGAATGTTATTGGTTCTCTTTCCCGAGCAGCCCGCATAATGTCCTCCTTCAGTTGGAATAGGTGTATCCGAGTCAGCACATCCGGGGTCAGATTTTTGTTTAGTTGAAATGTGGAGTAGACCCTGTGTGTTTGGTACAGTACAATGTCTCTTTCGTCCACCGTACCCACGATCTGCCGGAACAGGTCCACTACATATTGTTGCAGGTCAGTGTCCGCCACTGACTTCGGTATCCCTCAGATCCGTATATTGTTGCGCTGGTTCTGTTTTCGGTATCTTCCTGTTTGTTCTGGACCCGGTCCATCTGTTCTTCTAGTTCTAGCACTCTTCTTGCTAATTCATCGTGATCTTGCCCTTGTTCCGCTACCGTAGTCTCCATCTCATCGACCCTTTTCTCCACAGCCCGACACCTCTATTGAGATCCGCAATGGATTTGTCTAGTTCAGAGGCGCTATCTTTGATGTCTTTTTTCAGCTCCTGCAGCATTGCCAGCAGGTCCCCTTCCGTATCGGTGGATCTTCAGATTCAAGGGAGCCCTCTGGTAGAGGGGAGTGCATCTGCACAGTTGTCTGTTGCGTTTCTGAATCTCTGCGGATTGCATTAGGGCTTTAATGTCTCCAGACGCTGAACCCTTTCGGTTTCTTTGTTTGTTTGGCCATGGTTATCTATGCAGTGGATGGCAGTGCCTTCGCTGTCGCTCCTATTATTGCCTACCTTTTTCAGCTCCACCCTTAGTTTTGGGTCTGTTGCTGCTTCCAGTGGTTGGGGGTGCCCCCTCCTTCGGCCCCAAGTGCAAACACCCCTCTGCTTTATGGATGCGACTGGAATAGCTGAATCTGAGTTCTTCTACTGTGCTTGTTATTTAGCCCTAGTCCTCTATCGGCGCTTTCCCACCGGTCAGCCAGGTGTTTAACAAGGCCCCCCATCCATCTAGCCTTTGTCCTGCCGATTCTCTTCAGACTCCGGAAATGTTCCCTCTTATATTGGCCCCCTGGGGGTTCCTTGATGTCTCAGGAGTATGCCTCCATGTTTCCTGCTTGCATTAGGCGTTTGTAATCATGTGGTATTGCGCGAGCCATCCATTCTGTTATCTTTGCCTCGTGCCTTCACTCTGGGAATCAGTGCACCCAGCTTACTGCGGGCACACTCCTCTCTTTGCTTGCTGTCGGGTGAGGCGGGTATCCACCCTCCAGGCTGATGTTTTAGATGCCGGCAGTGGTTTTGCTGACCTCAGTTTGTGGGGGCGCTCTTACCTGATTATACTTGCTGCTTAGTCCGGCCCTGCCTTCCCCCCACTTGCATTCGCAAAAGCTCCTGTCAGTCTTGTTGTGGTAGGGGGAGCTGTAAAGATGCCCAAGTGCCTGATGCATGCCCCAGTGTTTCTTCTCATTGGACTCCTCGAGCACTACCGCACTGTGTGGGCCTTGGCTAGCGTTGTTGCTCCAGATTGCATGCATGCGCTATTTGCTGCCTTCTTTATTTTCTATGTGGTTTGTTTTGTTTTCATGTCCTTGTTGTGCCCGGGGCTGGATATCCGTGGGGCCGTGCTTACTTTTTCCCCATCCAGGGCGGCCAATGCAGTGCTATGACTATAGGCACTGTTGTCTTCCAGGGACGGCCCCTCCTTTCGAAATGCGCCTACCGCGCAACTGGTTTTCTTTTCTCACTTCCCCCTGCGGCTGACCCCAGCGCACCCGGCACCTCCTTACTTATGTAGGTGTACCGCTGCCCGTGTCGGCTCTCACCGTTCCGGTTTCCTCTTCCCTGCAGTCAGTCCTCCCGCCTGTGGTGCGAAGAGGGGAGGGGCACCGGAGCCCGAAGCACGGCGGATTCTTCCAGCCCGTGGGCCTCTTAGTTCTGCTTGTCATGATCTCTGCTTCCAAAAGGTCAGGGTTTTCCCAACTCCCTTGGAAGCAGATCCATAACCCAGGTTCCGAGTGCCAACCAGTCCCAATTGGGACCTTTTGGACCCAGTCCTGGCGCCAGTGGCACCAGGCTCATAAATATGCCCAGTCCCAGCGCTGGAAGCACCGGGCTCATAATGCTTGGGTGGACTTACCTGCAGCAGACCATGCTGCTTACTTGCCTGCCAGTTGAGCCTCTGATCCTCTTCTGTTTGGAACTACTTTTCCTGTTGGGTGGGGCAGGAGCCACTCCCTAGATTCAGAACACTGGAACTCTTCTGGAAAGCAGGAACTCTTTTCTTACCTAGGCGTGGCTGTGGAAGGAGACACCTAAGCACTACAGGAGGCTATTTAAACCACACCCGATGGATGAATCTTGCTTTGCGTTATTCTGCATCCTCTGCAGCAGAACGCTCATCGTGTCTTCTGTATCTGATCCTGGGCCTAAGGAAAAAGGCTTACCATCCTGAATCCAGTCTTCAGCAAGACCTATAAAGACAAGAAAGAACAGGTTAGCATTACGGGCTTCAGTGACAGCTCTTCACTTACCTGGTCCATCGGCTGTCACCAACGCCTCGCGCTGCATTCCGGCATCTGAAAGACAAAGGCTTACCTACTCTTTGTGCGCTCCGGAGGTCTTCACACTGCATTCCGGCATCTGAAAGACAAAAGCTTACCAACTCTTCGCACGCTCCGGAGGCCTTCGGTGCTGCATCCCGCATCTGAAAGACAAAACAAGGTGCGTTTAAAGACATTGGGGAACTTTAATACTCACGTGCCATTACTCCTTTCCACATCTAACCCAGTGGGTATTCCGGCACCCTGCAGCCGCTCCGAACTTGTACCTGCAAAATAAAAAGACAGAGCGCATCGTGAAGCAGGCAACAAGCGCTTACTTACGTGCTTCCAGGCGCTTCTATTCATCACACGGGCTCCATCTTCAACTCACTTCAGCCCGTCATCCGCCATCGCCGGAACCCTGCAAAACAAGAAACATCATTACTAAAGACTTTAAAGACATTAGAATTACTCGAAACTTACCGTTCGTGCAGTAAACGACGGACAGCAGTCCTCTGAAGTCAAGAGGCCTGCTCCCCTTATCCAGTGAAGAAACTGGTTACAGCACCCTGCCCCGAGGCAGATGGAGAGCACGGCGTTCACTTACCTAAGGTGAGAGCGTTAACCTTTGGGGTTCTACAGGAGAAGAGAAAGGGAAGAAGAGAGAGACATTCAATAACCCAGTTCCTTAATCCCATATTTTCTATCTGCAGACATCTTACCCTTCAAGTCAGACATACAGTGCACAGAGGTCCAGCCCAAAGAGCCAGCCGTGTGTTACACATCACCTTTGAAGATACGGTATACGCCCAGTCAAGACCGGCGCCTCTACGGGAATCAGGTGAGCGTTACACTGCTCCTTCCAGTCGGTTCACCCTGCAGTCTATGCCAGGCCAAAGCAGGGGTTCTCCACTGCCTACGGGCGAGCTCAGTACCCCAGACATTCAGCTCCGGAGCTCCTCCGACTGAGGCCTTCAATCCCGCATAAAGTCCCAGCCGCCATCTTGGCAGGGGGGACCGCTCCGCAACACCGCGTTGTTCGTAGCTCCGTCGGATGGGCTCCTTATCGCTGCAAACTCGTCCAGCTATTGCTCTGGGCGTTCATGTACCATAGGGCTTGTCCTTCGGGCCACCAGTCTCTTTTGGAGGGGGATTCGGATCCCGGAGTAAGAAAAGAGCCTGGAGCTCACAGAGGAGGTATCCGTCGGCATCCTCGGCTGACCACGCCCCCCAATTCTTCCATTTATTTCAATAGAGCTATATGCAGAAATTAATCCATAGTTATTACATCTGCTACATGACAAGTGACCTGCAACAGGAGGATAGCTCAGGGCAATGTGAGGTTCGATCCCCGGGTACGCGCTTAGAAACCTCTGGGTATTAAGCGCGTTCTAAATAACCAATCATATCATAACAGGTGCCATACCCCACATTGAAGTGAGTGTGCATGGTTTAGATTTACTTGCCCTGTCTGCTTTAGATAACCAGTCTTTAAGGTTCCTACCCTTTTTGAATGCAAATGTAGGGCGCAATAGGTTAGGGTTGTTGAGTTACCAGATGGGCAATGTTTAACAATTGACTTCCTAATTTCATTATGACATTTATTGTATGTCATTGCACATACAAGCCGATCAGTCTTTCTCTTTTCTCTATAGTCCTTATTCAAAAGATTAGATATAAATTGGTTTTTAGCTCTTTTTTTCGATTGTCTCAACAATCTACAAGGGTAAACCTTTTTCGAAAGGAATGTTGATATCAAATCAGATTGAATTTCAAATTCTTGTAATCTCTTACAGTTTCTCCTTGCTCTCAAAAATTGACTGTATGGGATATTATCTCCGAGTGCCTGTGCATGGAAGCTATCGTACCTCAGTATGGTGTTTCTATCCGTCTCTTTTTGGACTAGATCTACTATAAGCATGCCATTCTCTTCCTTGGTGGATAAATCCAAGAACACTATTTAGTTGGTGCTGTGGTGCATTGTAGATTTCAAATTGGCATTCTGTTTGTTAATCCAATTGAGGAAAAGCTTATAATCTCCCTCTTTTTTATCCCAGATTGTATTGTATCTTGTTATTTATATAGCACTCTTTCCCCATTTGTATGGCCTAAATGCGCTTTGTGTTTGGAACGCCCCTGGGTACCATAGTCAATGTGCTGGAAATTCTAAAAAGTTTAGATTAGGAGATGCTTGCGTGCATTTCTGCCGGTCTACGGCTTGGGTGGCTGGCTAGGCTTGTCTAAGCAGCCCAAAAGAGGTAATGCACGTGGATGGGCGCTGTTGGTGGTTTGCGATAGGGTGCTATTGTTGGCAGAGTCGATGTATGGCCAGCTATACCAAATTTATTTTGTTGGCAGTCGCTGTATGCTAGTGGCAGATGTGTTGAGGTACGTCAGGTGTTTCAGTGCAGGCGGCTATATGTGCTGCTAGACTGGAAAGCATAGCCAGAGCTGCATTCTATGGTACATTGTTGGTTGGCCGTGCCTCCGGCCTTTGTCCACAAGTGTGGTGTAAGGTATATGTACCGTAGTCTTCAGAGTCGTTCGGCTAGAGCGATCTTTGTCCAGTGTGGACAGTGTGGTCTCATTGTTCATGGTCTCTCTAGTGTGAGGGTCTGAGCAGGCGGTGACTGTAGGTTATTTTGTTGCGGTGTGCCTCAGCAAGTGCTGCTGGCTTTCTCTGGTCTGTTTGTCTCATTGTTCATGGTCTCTCTAGTGTGAGGGTCTGAGCAGGCGTGGCAAGCGCAGATGAGTTTATTGACGTGTGCCACAGCGAAGGCTGCTGGCTTCACTGGTGTATTTGTCAGGTAGGAATGTTGTTGGGCCTGGGATGATAGTGTGTTAGGTGGACTGCTGCGAAAGCTGCCGGCCACTTGTGTTGCACTTGGTGTAAGGGGATGTTGGGTTTGGCAGTGTAGTTACGATGAACAATGGTTCAAGGGGATATGGGGAAGGGCCAGGATTTTTAGGGCCTTTCTGATTTTCAGATGGTTTTCAGTGTTGCGAATGTGTAGGGTTATGGTTGATAATAACATCATCTATGTTGGATTTATATACTTTTAATGATTTTATAAAAGGGTTGGTATCAGTTAGAATGCAGAGTTGCTCGAATTGCCACATGAACAGCGTGGCAAAATATGGTGCAAAACCTGCACCCACACCCGTCACCTTGATCTGCACATAGTACAAGGTTTTGAAACGAAAATAGTTCTTAGAGCCACCTCTGAAAGTTTGTAAAGACTGGAGGGAGGTGTCTGTCCTCCTGCTCTCTATATGGCAGAGGAGCGGCACAGAGGACCCCTGCCAAGATCCTCTATCAGGTAGCAATGGACGAGCAATCAAGGCCTAGCTTCTCAGGAGGAGATACAGGCTGGTTCTTAAGTACAGTGTAGTCCCCAAGCACCCACAAAGGAATGTCCACACACTGTATTAGGTACAACACAGTCTTTATATAATTAATGTTCACGGTTATGTACAATATCACGATAACTCACTTTGTGCTCGGTTATCTACAATGGGAAATATACAGTTCTACGTGGTACCACTATTACTATTAGATCTCATTAAAGTGCATAAACTGTACGATTAAATGTCACACAAATCAGTTCGTAAAGGAAACCAACAATAGATATAGGAGGAAAGCAAGATGATGAGACCAATAGGCAGAATACTGGCCTCTACCGTTAGATAAAGTTCCGTGTGGAGATTCCCCCCACCTGGGCAACCTGCAGAATAAAGATATATCACAAGCCCAGTCCATATATTGTTCACAAGAATCTCTCCAATAGTTCAGCAACCCCAAAGTACCTGGTGTTGTAGAGTTCCTCGTCGGGAAATCGACTGCCCTTCTTGAGTGCACTCCCTTTAAGAAAGGAGCCACGGGTCCTCAAACGTCCGCCGATGAACAGGGTGAACTACGGTGGTGAAGTGGCAGCTTCATTCCTAGCGGTGCTCGTCGACGGGGAAGCGTAAACGTTCTGCAAGGAAGAGGCATGCGGGGCATCTCGATGTCGATAGTTCTGGACCGCAAAGAGTTTGAAGAACTGTGGCCCAGCAAGGGCGTCGAGTCGTCGGCATCTCTGTGGTGTTTGGGTGGCAGGAAACCCACTGGCGGATGCTTCTTGGTGCGTCGACGGCCGGGCCTTCTCCGGCGGGATAAGGCGGGCCGCGGTGCGGGCGAGTGCATCCATGAATCGAAAGTTCTTAGGCAATGTGAGCACAGCGGCTCCAGTCGGCAACGGCGGTCGTCGAAGGTGGCGGACACAGTCCGGGCGCTTCTCTTTGGGATTCCGTGGCAGTCCCCGTCTCCGGTCGGCAGCCTGTCGTAGGTCTATCTACCAGGGAGCTTTGGAAAAGATCAGCTGGTGCACGATGGTCCCTCGTAGCTCAGAAAGAGGGCGCCTTACCAGGTCCTTTCTGGGTCAGTCCTTGGAGACACGGCAGCTTTCAGATTGATGAAGTAGAGCAACAGCAAACATTCTCTTCCAGCAGGGCTTCAAGGTTAAGCTTCATTTTCAACTCCAGTTTCTCTTCAGTTTCTGAACACGAATTCTAGCAGTGAGAGGCCCCCAGATATACTAGTTGATCTCCCAGTCAATCTGCTGGGTCACACTCAGGCAACCAATCGGGTGCATAGTGCATTCAGACCATTCACTTCTCTCCCGACCCTCACAACAATGTATGTGTATTGGGACAAGTACTGAGCCATTCAACACTCCACACTGCATTCATACCAGTTTCAGGCAGGGCTGTCTCAGTCATTGTGTCAAACACCAGATACTAGACGTCCACAACACAGAATGCGTATTCGTCACACATTCCATTCACCCAGGTCCCACCCACAGGGTGTACCCACAACATACAGTCACTGGGAAGGCTCCAGCCAGTCTGGCCTGGACTTCACAACAACACCATATATGGAACTTCCACCCAACAGCCAGTCAGGGGGAAAGGACAGAGTCAGGGCTTCCCAGGACTTTGGGAAAACAAGGTAACAGGCAATAGAAAGCAAGAGGCCACAGGGGCCATCTTGTTTCCTATCAGGTATCAACTGATTCCAATGGCAGGGCCTGGGTATCCCAAAATGAAGGATACTCAGAGCACCTGTCAAATTCAGCATGGAGCTGCCACAAGCCCATACCCTGCTCCACACACAGGTGCCCAAAAACATACACTAGGGACACAGGGTTGTACCTCCACCCATGGGTGCCATAAGGGTATCCCATGGGTCTGCACACCAAACCAAAAGAGAGAGCTGCACATCCAGGAGTCCCACATGAACTCCTGTGCGGAAAACATGACAGAACACACGATAAAAAGTAGTAAAGGACAAGGATACTGCGGCAACAGACCCTCCAATGCATTTCCAGCATCACGAAGTTCAACCAGGAATTCACTCGGGACTGTTTGTAAACTTTCCCTTCTATAAAGGAAATCTTTCATGATACTCAATGATTTCCTCAGAGTATTAGAATACAAAGATTAGACATCTAAAGTAATAAGTACGTCTGTACTCTGATCAAACATAATCCCCTCTATCTGGTTGATAACATCAGTAGTGTCTGCCAAATAGGTGTCAGATTCTGCTGCTAACAGATTCAGGAAAAGGGCCACAAACTGACCAATGGGTTCCACGGAATGGAGCCACGGGGGAAACTATAGGTCTTCCCGGTGGTTTCTGTGAATTTTAATGAATTTTAGGGAGGATATAAAATAACGGGTCCTTACACCAACAGGGTACAAAAAATCAAATTATTTTTTATTGCGGTAGCCAACATCCAGTCTTCTTTTGGAGATAAGGCCAATTTCTTTTTGTATCATTTCAGTAGGGTCACCTCTTAATTTAGAATAGAATTCACTGTTGTTCAATTGTCTTACCACCTCCATATCATATTTTATCGTGTCCCATACTACAATTGCTCCACCTTTGTCTGCTTTTTTGATTTGAATAGATTCATCACTGCGTAATGTGAGCAAATTATCCCGTTCAGCCTTACTAAAATCAAAGCTGGGATTCTGTCTTCCATCCATTTTGTCATAGATCATGTTACATTCTTTAAGAACTGCTCTCTCAAATGTGGCAGTTTCTCTAGAAACCATAGAGAGAGAAAGGGCATGAATGTGGAAGGGTACTACCCGTTTCTGGTATCTCATCATTTTCTTCCATACCGAAGAAATCCTTCAGTTGTATTTTTCTGAAGAATTGTTGAAGTTCAATTTTGGCATCATTTTTCTGGGGTTTCTCATAGGGATAAAAGAAAAACCTTTTTCTAAGACATTGAGATCTTTTTCAGACACTTTCAGAAATATTTAACACTTCTCTGGGTGTTTCTAATGTCTGTAAGCCTTCTTCTGAGTTTCAAAGAAGCTTGGTATCGGTGGAGCCCCTTGGTCTGGAGGGGTGGGGAGGAGGTCCTGAGGTTGATAAGCCTGCGGCGGATACACTGGAAGATAACTTTGATGTTGATAGTTTTGTTGAAAATGGTCGCCTCTTTTTCTACCTCGACCATTGTTCCTACCCCATGGTCTTCTGTTCTGGCAATAATTTCTTGCTCCTCTAAAGTTACGGCTATCACCCTCTTCTGAGGAGGCATCTGAAAAGGTCACTCTTTCTTTGGAAATGTTGTCCTGATTGTATTCTCTGATTATTCAGATCATTCCAATATAATGGTCCTGTATAATCTGCACTAAGATATGGATGTATCACATCGCAAGAAAAATTCAGAATGTCCTTCCTTAATTTGTCAATTTTTTAGTTATTAGTGTTTTTAATAAACTCTTGAACCTGTTTTTCTATCAGTTCCAATTTGTCTTTAGCATTTTGTATAGTGGAATCTGTAGAAAAGGCCAATTCCGCCTTTTCCAGTTCCTCACTTACCTTCTTACTCATATGTGCAGTGTTAATTGTCAGTAGCATCCAATCTCTACTGCATTTTGTAGCATCCCCTGCAAAGCCTATGTTGTACTCTTTGTCATCTACAAAGAGACACGTTTCATTGTGGACCTGTAAACCCACCAGTATATATTCTTTTTCTATATTCCGTTAACAAATGACCATGCATTTGGGTTCTGAATTTCTTTTCGCCTAATTTAAGGATGGAGTAGCTGGTGGTGTTAGCTAATCCTCCAGGTTCTAAACCATTTGGAAGATTATCAAAAAATGATGGCATCTTGATTGCTTACGCTAGTACTTCGTTACTAAAAGATGCAATATCCAATCCTGCCATTTTCAAGATACTCCACAACAAAGTGGCAGGTGGCAAAATTAGACTCACTTCTACTTGACAGCAGATGTAGACTGACACCACTGTAGATTTGTTAATTACCCACTCAGCAACGTGCTGCCCGTGAAGTCTCAACTATGTGTGGGTATCGCAGACACCTGGGCACTAGCCATGAAGAAAACTACAAGCTCAGTGTCTCACGGCAAAAACACTTAAAAAGTTATTTCTTTTAATCAAAAGGGCTTTAGACAGAGGTAGAAAGATCAGGACAGGGGGTTCTGCAAGAATAACATTTTATTCTTAGAAAAAATTGAAAAAAGACTGACAGCCAAGAAAAACCTTTGCTCACACTTGATTTGAATATAGAACAAAACAAATAAGGATATAGTGGAAGGGATTCACTACCAGATATAAAGTACAAAATGCAATTAATTGTCCACTCTTAAGTCGGTAATGGAGTTAATATCCGTTAGTACTGCATAGCTCCTTATCCACAACATTTAAACCTTAAAGTGTCAGTAAGTGTTTCTAGGTTCATACAATACTTTACCATATAGATATAAAAAAGGAATTCATCGTTTTGTATAAAATCATATAACACAAAAGACATACAACACAGTCATCTGTCAAATGGAGGTACTTCCGAGATCTATTTGGCTTCTCTAATTTTTACATAGAACTTCCCTTCTCTAAGTTTCGACCAGGCAGCATCTAGGGCTATAGTAGCGCTGATGCCCATCTTCCTCAGGACTGGACTGTCATTGACCATGGATAAAATCTTCAAAGACCACTGACAAATGAGGTCTTTAGCATAATCTAAAAAAAGACATACATAAAACCAGTAAAAATATTGTGCAAAAACACCTGTCCATAAACTATCCAGGTCTGTCAATAGCTCCTATGTATAAGTGAAGAGCAAACAACATACCATTCACTCATCTGTGGGGAGCCCAATCAGGTCATTCTACGCCCTTTTTTGGGGTTAAGGCAGCTCATTAATTCTGCAAACGAAAGTCAATCAACAAAAAGAGGAAGTCAAAATCAACCTCCTTGCATGGTACTCGTGGTGACATCCACTACTATCAAGTATAAGAGAGACAATAACATACCTCTCATATCTATCCAATGAGCAACTTTGAAATGTACCCAGATAGTGTATAATGATCATTGAAATTTGCAGTTTTACATTTGGAGAGAGACCCAACTCCTCTGCAACTTAGATGGTCCCTGTTTTGTGCTGACTATGATTCTGTCATTACGTATAAGCCGGATGCCTCAGAAAACGGAAAAATAGGAAGCATGTAGATCTAAACATGAGCTGGAAATTGCTCTGGGGAATTTCATTGACCAGGTACTTACCTTTGGTGCAGAGAGCTAGTGAGTTGCTGTTGCGAGAACTGTAAGACAAGTCATGGTGGTTGTTCCAATATATGACAGTATTGACCGTTTAAGAACACACTCATGTTGGGTGTGCCAGGTAAATTTAGTATTGCCATTATTAGAAGACATTTTAATACTTGTGGAAAATTATGCCAGTATTTATTTATTTTTACATTTGTAAAGCGCGCTAAACCCTTAGGCATCCAGGTGCTGGTTGCAGTACATGTTACACAGTGGGCAGTCATACAGTCATATATGCAGTACTTTTGCATAGATTGCCAGGGAGAAGAGCCAAGTTATCAAAGGTCTGTGAAAAGACCAGAATGATTGCTTGGATCTCAAGGCCGGAGGTAATGTGTTCGAGAGTTTCGCTGCAATGACCAGTGTGAGAGGCCGGAGTAAGGAGTGGGACACAGTATAGGCTAATTCAAAATGGCTTTATTTAAATAAGAGGGTTGGGAAAAAGGCCTCGCTCTCCCTAACTCTATGAGGGGTTTCCCTGCCTCACCAAAACTAACTAGTGGAACGATTGTCAGGATGTCAAAACCAAAATGTCCACTGCCCTGTGTCCTATTCTGCCCCTCACACTCAAGTATTCAAAACTACTACAAGGGAAAATGATATATGGTATGCTGCTTTCCTGCAGCTATTCTTCGCCGTACAGGCACCAATGTGTAGGTGGTGTGTGGTGTGCTAGGGGGACAATCCCCTTCCCTGGTCTTTCCTGTCTTGAGTGCCAGTGGGGATAATCCACTTCCCTGGTCTTCTCTGCAAGGGCCTATGGTGATGTTGCCTCCCTGTTGCGCCCTATTTATCACCTACTATAAATGTTTGCTGGCTTTGGTATTTCTTGTGGTATACTTGGGTCTTCACTCCTGTTAAGGGTACCGGGTTTACCACTATTGACTAACACGATGAGGATTGGGACTCTTCTGGTGTATCTTTTCACCTGAGGGGTCCAACTGGGCTCTCCCTTCTGCTCAGTGCTTATGTGAATCTGTTAGTAACACAGGCTCCTCTGTTAGTACAATCTCTTTTGCTTCCAAGCTAATAGTCCACAGCCTTGGTGTAATATTTTACCAAGGACTGTTTCCTTCCCAAATGCTAATTATGCTGGGGCTTCTGGCCCGTCAAGTGCTCCTTTAATTATGCTGGTTTCTTTTCTCCACCAGCAGTTTGTGCTTTCTGATGTCCGGTTTAGGTTGGTTTGCTATTTGAGAGGGAGGAGGGGATTTCGGGTGATCCAGCAATTTATACAAACTCTTTTTTAAGTGTCTAGGGACCAACACTATTCGTTTTAGTAAACCATACTGCCGGTTAACATTGAAAGTTACCTCCTCTTAATATTCTGTTCCCCTCTCCCCAAGTGTTCTCTTGGTGTCAAATGTCTTTGCAGTGGGGCTTACCTTGCACCTGCCTGTGGAGGTCCTCGCAGTCCCTCAGGGACGTCGTTGCACTCCGCATGATCTGTGCTCTTTTTCCAGCTGTTGAATGTCTTGCTTAGCGGGCTCCTTTCCTGCTGATGCGCCCGGCGCCTCCACTCGCCAGAATGGAGAATGGCGGAAGAGATCGCTCTACTTCCCATTCATAGTTCTCCCTCGCCACCTACCGTCACGTCGCAGTCCCGGGCCTTGCTAACTGCTTCAGGTGTAGCGCTTTACCAGCGTGGGACTTGTGAGGATGGTCTCACCTCGCAGCACGGATTTGTTGCCTGTGGCAGGTTGCCGCCATCGCCACTCCAGAGAACTCCCTTGGGGAAGTCCTTCTGTGTGCCCCCCCCCCCTTGATTCTATGCTTCACTGTGTCAGCAGGTTGGTTGTATCACTTTGCTTCTTCCATTTTTCCTTTGTCAGCCTGCTTTCACGATTCCTCCAGTCTCTACGACTCTTCTGCTCCACACTACTTTTGCCACTGCACCCGCTGCTGCAACTACAACCACTGCTCCTTTCTTGCCTCCAACTCCTACTCCCATGTCCACTCCAACTACTAACTCTCGTACTCCACCCTTCTCTTTTGTTGCCGGACTTGCTCACAAAAACAAAAAGGGGACTATAGCTCTGTGCTTTAGAGTCCACCCTTCTTCCCTCTGGATGTAGTCTCCTCGTCTCAGGAGCCTGAAAGGGTGGTTCCATCTCACAATACTACATATACCCATATGCTATATTAGGATTTAAAGTGTAAGGTGTGGTGGTATTTATTTTCTGGGTTTTGGTGTGGGAATTGTGTTTCTTCTCTTTAATTCCGGGATGAGATCATCTGATTTGTCACACCGGGAAACTCGATCCGCCAGCTTTAGGGCATCTAAACCTAGGTATGGTGAGGCGGTGAGCATATGCGGATCTGGTCAGTCTCGTTGACTGGGCTTTAGTGAATTTCTGCGAGAGGTGGGGGCAGAGTTAGCAAGGCACCTGTGGATGATCAACGGTTTTAAAAGTAATGCATTTTCATGTTAGGAGCCAAAGAACTTCTCTTCTGACGGCTGCAATGTGTTCTCGTCTGGGAATGATGAGGGCAGCATGCAGTGCGTTGTTCTGTATGACTTGCAGTTTGTGGATATTGCGCGTGGAGGTGCCTGCATATAGGGCATTGCAATAGTCTAGTCTGGAGCCTATGATGGCTTGGGCAATGGTGAGGCAGCTGTCGACGGATGAGAAAGGTCTGAAGGCATTAATATTTTTGGCACTGTGGGTTGCAGAGGATGTAATGGCATTGACTTGGCGAGATAGGGAGAGAGAGGCATCTAGATAAACTCCCAGTGTCTTCACTGTCGGGTAGACAGGGATCGAGATGCCGTTAATGGTGAAAGAGCTGGTCATGGTTTTTTGTAGCACTGCTGGAGTCCCCACAATGAACATTTTTAGTTTTTTCATCATTAAGGCACAGTAGATGAGAGGCCATCCAAGCCAGCCTGGATGGTCTGGTAAACAATGTGTAATGTGAAGTAGTCGCTTGCGTTGTCACCTCTGAGTGGGAGGAGGATTTGGGTGTCATCCACGTAGTTATTATAAGAGACACAGAGTGAGTCTAGGAGGACGAATAATGGTTGTGTGAAAATGTTCTAGAATGTTGGGCAGAAGCAGGAGCCGTGAGGAACGCTGCATTAGATAGATGAAGGAAGGGGCGCTTGCATTTTCCGAGAATACTCAAATAGATATGTCAGCCAGAAAGGAAGTAACCCAGCTCGTTACTTCTGCAGAGAAGTTTGCTGCGGAGGTGAGGTGCTGGCAAAGAATCTTATGGTCTACCAGCCAGAACTCTGCCGAGAGGTCATGGAGTAATAGGAGTGCAGGCAATCCTGCATCTTGGAGCACATCAAGCTGGTTCTTAAGGTCAAGCAGAGTTGATTCCGTGCCATGTCCCGGGCGGACGCCTGATTGAAGGGTTCCTAGGATGCGATTTATATTCCAAGTATTGCTGGATGTGGAGGTAGGCTGTTCGATCCAAGATCTTTAAGAGGAAGGGGACAGTGGTGATAGGGTGTTAGTTGGTAGGTATAGAAGCGTCCAGGGAGGGATTTTTGAGCAATAGAATAATCCATCCTTCATTAAGGCTGGTGGAGACCAGGCATGTGGCAAAGGAGGAGTTTATGAATGTGGTGATAGAGTTAGGGCGTCAGAGCAGTCCTTGATGACTGTGGTTGGGCAGGCATCTCCTTTGCATCTAGATGCTTAAGGGCTTTCAGAATAGAGGTGACGTTGGCTTCAGAGACTGGGTTAAAGCGAAATGGCAGACGCTCTCGCAGTGCGGTCGTAGGCCGGTTGTTAAGGGGAAGTAGTACATTGGTGGCTTGCTTAGATTGTTTATTTTGTGAAGAGAGTAGTGTTTGTCTAGGAGGGCATTTTGAATATTGGTGCACCAGGTCTCCCCTTAAGTGAGGTTGAGTGGGGGTGATGAGGTGGATGCCAGCTCTCTGAGGATGGTAAAGAGCTTGCGAGTGTTAGATTTGGTGCTAGCAATTCTGGTGTTTTCAGTCACAGTCTTTGCCTGTAGAATAGCCTGTTTGTACTCTTTGGCAGTGGTGGAAAAGTGAGCTTTGAGGGTGACAGATGGTGTCCTTCTCCTTTTGACCTTGGCCTTACGTTTTTTGGATCGGAGAGCTTGGATGTCTGTGGAGAACCACAAGTTCATGTGGATTGTGGGTTTGGTTTTGCATGGATCGGGGGGGAGGGGGTGACGGTGTCCACTGCGTTAGTGATCATTGTAAAGTATAGATCGACTAACGTGACTGAGTTGGTGTGAGGGGGTTTGCTACTAAGTAAATCCTGCAGGGACAGAATCTAGGCTTCGGTTATGTTGCGCGAGCTACAGGCAACAGTAGGTGGCAAAGGTGGGGCAAAGCACGTGGGCATGCTGCTGAGGGGTAAAGGGGGAGATATGACATGGTGTCAGTCCAAGGGCAGGGCCGGTTGGCGATAACGGAGGCCATACAGTTAGGTCTTCTAGCCAGTCTAGGATGCGACCTTTAGAGTGAGTAGGCGTCAGTATCCATTGTGTGAACCCTAAGGTATCAAGGGAGTTGGCTACAGAGCTAGCAATGGTGCCTCCCTAGGTTAAGGTCACCAAGGAGGATTATTTTCGACGAGGGGGTGATGTTGGTGTCTAGTAAGTGCTGGAGGTCCTCTTCGAAGGATAGAAGTGGACCAGGAGGGCGATACATGATATGCATGGTGAAGGTTTGTGAGAGGGATAGTTTAAGGAATAAGTTCCTTACCTGTAACTGTTGTTCTCCAGCATGGGTCTGGCATGGATTCACATGCTCATGAATATTCCCCGTCGTCAGGCTGGGAATCCTCAGTAAATAAAAAATCAGTATGAGTTTCATTTCTGATCTGTCTTTCTTAGTAGTAACCAATCACTGGTCTCTGGGTCATACTGCCCCAGCCAATGGCTGCTCTCTCCCTAAGCCCCTCCCCTGGCAGCCATCCTCAGATTTGGTAGCACGTAAAGTGGCAGTATGACCAAGTGAAGAGCCGCAGAGGGGTAGGAGGGAGGGTTTGCATGTGAATCCATGCCAGACCCATGCTGGAGAACAACAGTTACAGGTAAGTAACTTGTTCCTTCTCCAGCATGGGGTCTGGCATGGTCTCACATGCTCATGAATATAAGAATACATAGCAGTACACACATGCACAACCATGGGAGGTGGCAAGGCTCAACATTAAGTATTACATAAACTCAACATTAAGCAACTCTTACCTCCTCATCCGGCCCACCTTCAGACGAACAGGTTGAGCAGCACTGCTTGGCCGACCCTGGACGCCTCCCTGGAATCCATGTCGATGCAGTAGAATCTCGTGAAGGTGTGCGTCGACCTCCACGTAGCAGCCCTGCGGATGCAGGGGTACACCAGAGAAGAATGCCGTGGTAGCAGCGATCGCTCTGTTCAAATGGGCTCTCGGTCGGCCGGGCAACAGTCGGTTTGCCAACCGGTGACAGTGCATGATGCAGCCAGAGAGCCATCTGGAAATGGAAGTCTTCGAGAGGGCCTTCCTTTGGTTGACAGGTCCAAAGTTCACAAACAGTTGTGATGTCTTCCGAAAACTCTTTGTGCGGTCCACGTAGAACTTCAGCGCTCTAGCTACAACCAGCGAGTGCAATATCCTCTCGGCCGGCGACGAAGGCGACGGGAAGAAAACTGGTAACACCAAGGGCTCATTGAGATGGAAGTCCGACGGCACCTTGGGCATGAAGGAGGGGTGCATCCTCAGCACCACCCTCGTCTGTCTCGTAATCTTCTGTGCACGGCAACAGACAGAGAACCTTTTCCATTTGTGTCCATAGCACTTGAGAGTTGAGGATGTCCTGGCCTTTGCAAGCACCTCCTTGCAGTCTGCCGGGATATCATACCCTCCAAACTCTAGTGCCGCAGGAGCCAGGCCTGCAAGTTCAGCGACCCCGGGTCGTGATAGAGGATGGCGCCCCCTTCTCTGGAGAGAAGATCTGTGTCCGTCGATAGTTTGACTGGGGGGGACGCTGACAAGTCCAGAAGGTCCGGGAACCAGATCTGTCTCGGCTACGCTGGTGCGACGAGGATCATCCTGCACTGGGACCTCTTGAGTTAGTTGACGAGTCGCAGAAGCAACGGCAACGGGGGAGCGCATACAGGAACAGGCCATCCCAGGGAAACGAGAAAGCATCGCCCATGCTCCTCCGCTGGGGAAACCTGCTGGCGAACCTCTGCCACTTGGAGTTTGCCGCCGTTGCGAACAGGTCGATCTGGGGTTTGCCCCATCGTCGAAAAAGCCGATCCACTTGGTCCTGACGCAGTTCCCACTCGTGGCATGAGCGCAGCTCCCTACTCAGCGAGTCAGCGATGGTGTTCTTTATCCCTGCTAGGTGGAAGGGCACCAGAAACATCCCCTGGGCAATGGCCCAATGCCACAGATCCTGGGCCTCCTTGGATAGGGCCGGGGACCTGGTTCCTCCTTGTTTCCGGATGTAGAACATCGTGGTGGTGGTGTTGGTGAAGATCCTTACCACCTTGCCCTTGAGGGACGGGAGAAACGACCTGAGAGCCCAGAACACTGCTCGGAGCTCCAGGATGTTGATGTGGAGTGACCTCTTCTCCGGGAGGCAAAGGCCTCCCGCATGAAGATCTTCAGTGTGTGCTCCCCAACCCTCCAGGGAGGCATCCGTCGTCACCGTCTCCTGGTGTGCTGGGGTCTGCAAGTCTGTGCCCGCAGCGAGATGCGCGCGGGTGCCCCACCACCGAATAGCTTGGCAGAAGACCTCGTTGAGTGGGATCTTGTCTTCGAAGCTGCCAGCCGCTTGCATCCAACGGGCGTCGAGGAACTCCTGTAGAGGACGCATCTGCAGCCTGCATAGGCGCACCAGGTAGATGCAAGAGAACATCATGCCGAGAAGTGACTTGATGGACCTCACCCTGGCCACGTCCGTGGCCAGCAGGCGCTGCACCTTGCCCAGGATGGCCTTCGTCCTTTCCTCCAACAGGGAAGCCAATCGTGCCACTGTATTGAGCTTGGCTCCCAGAAACAGTGCGACCTGTGATGGAACCAGGTAGGATTTTGGGAAGTTGATGGAGAATCCCAGGTCCGTGAGCAGTTGGACGGTCTTCGCTGTGTGCTCGACGGCGAGCTCCCTTGTACTTGCTCGGATGAGCCAATCGTCCAGGTAGGGGTAAACGAGGATCCCTTGCAGGCGCAGCCGCGCCGCCACTGGCGCTAGGCACTTGGTAAATAACCTGGGTGCCGACTTCAATCCGAAAGCCAGGGTCTTGAATTGGTAGTGCAGTCCTTGAACAACAAATCTGAGAAACTTTTTGTGTCCTTTTAGAATGGGGATGTGGAAGTAAGCATCCTCCAAGTCCAGCGACGATAGAAGTCGCTGCCTCCAGCTGTCCCAGCACATGCTGGAGGGTGACCGTCCGGAACTTCTGGGCTTTGATGTATTTGTTTAACAGACGCAGGTCCAGGATGGGGCGCCAACCGCCTGTGTTCTTTCTGATGAGTAAGTATCTTGAGTATACTCCGGATCCCCGGAGCCTCTTCGGGATGAGCTTGATGGCCCCTTTCTTGAGTATCGCCCTTACCTCTAACAGCAGTTGTGGGATGTGATTTTCCTTCCTGGCCACGGGGAGGAATTCGGGGGCACTTCTTTAGAAATTCGAGCATGCCCGTGGGCCAGGGCATCCAGCACCCAACGGTCGGTGGAGATGGACTCCCACACGCTGACAAACTTCGCCAGCCGGCCTCCCACCGGGGTGCTCAGGTGGGGGCCCGATGCTACGGCCGGTTCAGTCCTGCTTGGAGGCGGCCTCGCCGCCCTGGCCTCCTTGGCGACGGGGTCCTCCTGACTTGCCGCACCCTCTGTAGGCCTCTTGTGAGGAGGAGCGGGTAGCCTGGCGGTATGTCAAGGAGCCATCGCCGAATCCTTTGGAGGCACCTTGCTTGCCTCCGGAGTTCCGAAAGGGCGGTCGTCGTTGCTGCAAAACTCCCAAGGCCCGAGCCGTCTCTGTGTCAGTCTTGATGGCCTGAAGTGACTCATCTACTGTCTTTCCAAACAGGTTGTTCCCGTCGAAGGGCATGTCCAGAACTCTGGTTTGCACATCTTGGCGGAAATCTGTTGCCTTGAGCCATCCCCGTCGTCGAAGGCAAACACCGTTGCCCAACTGGCGGAACCCGGTGTCCGCGATGTCCGTGGCCACTGTAATGGCGTGGTCCGACGCCACTTCACCTTCCTGTAGGATCCCCAGGGCCTCCGCCCTCTTGTCGTGCAGTAGGAAGTCCAGCAGGGGGGTGATCTTGTACCACAACTCCATGTCGTAGCGAGCCACAATCGCTAGGGCGTTGGTCACCTTAATTGTCGTCGCCGCGGACAAGATGACTCGTCGTCCCATGGCGTCCAGTCTCTTTCCTTCGTCGTCAGGTGGGGAGGTTGAAGTTGAAGCCGTCGCCCCTGCCGCTTTCTTCTTGGCCGCCGCCGAGACGACCGAATCCGGGGTCGGCTGCGCCCTAAGGCACAAAGGGGCGGAATCGGGGACCTGGTACTTCTTCTCGTACTGATCCGTCTTGGCAGGCGTTGTGGACGGGTTCTTCAGGAGAGCAAGTCCCTCGTCCCAGATGTTGTCAAGCAACGGCACCGCGAGGACAGTCTTCCTCTTGACCTTGCGCTGTTGATGGAGAAAGCCTTCCTTCTTCTGTTCTTCGGGGCAGAGCTGGAGGAGCTCGGATGCCCTGGAAATCATGGCGTAGAAGGAGCCAATTTTCGTCGGGCGGGCAGGCCTGAGGGGGTGGTGATGGAAGGCCCAACCCCTCGTCACCACCGTCGTCATCCGTCCCTGTCGTGGCCTTATCTGTTCCCGTGTCATCCCTAGGATCAGGGGAAGGAGATGAAGGCTGAGCGGGCCGTGAGGGCTGGAAAGGCGGGGGGATGAATTCTCCTCCGCTTGTTTGGAGGGCTTCGCGACGGGCCAGGCTCTGCTGGGTCGTCCGTTGGGGGTAGAGGCAATCTCGTCCTTATCCCCATACATAAGGTTTGGATTGCCATCAAAATGGCCGCTGAGTTGTCCGGCAATGGCTGCGACGGGCCCGATGGTTGCTCCTCCTCCTTGGGAACCTTGTCAGCGCCACTGTCGCTTTCTTCGTCCGCCTCCCCGTGGTTCCTACCGTGGGACCGGACCGCCTCAAACCTCTTGTTGAGGCCTTGCATGACTTCAACCAGCTCCTCCTCAGAGGCTGTATCCGTGTCCATGATGGCCACTGCCCCCCCTCTTTTTCCACCGGGGTTTTCACGGGGGTATTATCGATGGGCTGAAAAGAGGATTCCCTCTGCGGTGGCAGGGAAACTCTGGGCCCCGAGGTCGTCTCCACTGGGGTAGCCTCCACAGGCTTCGCCAGGGCCATCACGACTCCCTCGATAGAGGCCATAGCCGGGTGAATCAGGGCCTTCACGACTTTTGGCGTGCTTGAGGCGTTCACCTTGGAGGGAGGGACACCACCTCGCTCCCCCTCGGCTGCCTCCGTCGGGATCGTCTGGCGCTTCTCCAGAAGCTTACCCAGGATCTCCGACTTTCTTTTCCCCGAGCCAGAGCGTTGGCTCATGGTTGATGGCGTCGGTGAAAGTGCGCCCTGCCTGGCAGCCGAGGAGCCCGACAGTTGCTTAGCCTTCTGTTGGGCCCCGGTCGCCGGAGCGCCCTCAAAGGACTTAGAAGACTGCTCGGACCTTGTCTTCTTCTCACCTACCGCTGGGGTCTTTCCTTCCAGCCAGTTGGTGAGGCGGATCCGTCAATCCCTCATGGTCCGCTCCGACATGTTCTTGCAAAATGCACATTCCTCCTCCACGTGCGTTTTGTCTTCGTGAAGGCAGTAAAGGCATCTAGAATGCTCGTCCTCCTTGAACACATTCTGTAATCCGCATCCAGGGCAGTTCCTGAACAGCTTGGATCCGGGAGTCGGGCTTCCCTTGTCCTGGGCCATGTCCACGTGGTAGGGCTCCTCAAGGATTTCTACAATCCTCCATAAGCATACGCGACGAAAACTTCACCCTTGAGGGGCGTGGAAAATTCTGAAACGGGTCCCCGTTGATCGGAAGTAGAAACGGTGGAGCTTGTGGCTCGATTGACCGAAAAATTAGATTAAACTCTTTGAAAATCGCAAAAAGCAGTAAAAGCTCGAGAGCTATAGCACGAGGACTTCCAACACTTGAATGTGTGGTAAAAATCTGAGGATGGCTGCCAGGGGAGGGGCTTAGGGAGAGGGCAGTCATTGGCTGGGGGCAGTATGACCCAGAGACCAGTGGTTGATTACTACTAAGAAAGACAGATCAGAAACAAAACTGATACTGATTTTTTTCTTTACCGAGGATTCCCAGCCTGACGATGGGGAATATTCATGAGCATGTGAATCCATGCCAGACCCCATGCTGGAGAATAGAGAGTATGTCACAGTTTGGTATCTGGGTGGTTTTAAATTGTCTAACGGGGAGGGTGTATCCCTCAGAATTAGGGCAACTCCTCCAGCTCAGGAGTTGAGCCTATCAGCATGGAGGATTGTACATCCCAGTGGGATGGCAACGGACAGGGAGGGACTCGATGTGTCATGAAGCCAAGTTTCTGATATGGCTAGGGGGTCCATATTGTTCATGGTGATAAGGTCTTGAATGACCAGGGGGTGGGCTTGGATAGAGCAGGCATTGACATGGGCGCAATTTAGACAAGGGGCATGTTGGTTGGGTGATGTGGCGTTAATTATGCTAGTGGCAGGAGGCAGAAGGCTGGCAGAGTTTTTTGGTGTGCTGCACAATGTTCTAGTCGGATGAGAGGACAGGCTCAAGTGGCTGGTGTCATTGGTGGGTAGTGCAGTAGGAAGATGCGGCAGGCTGCTGGTGGGCAAGTTGCTGTTCATGTGGTAGGGTGCGCCCTCTGTGGGGCATTGCTGAGAGGAGGAAGAGCTGGTGGGCTGGGAACTAGTGGCTGATCTGATGGGCCTGTGGTAAACAGTGCCCTCCAGGGCACAGTGCAGCATAGATGCAGGGCTGAAAGGCCAGCATATTGAGGGGGCATGTGACGTTGATCAAGGCGCTGTGCGGTGGTGAGGTAGGGGGATGAGGATGCACCTCAAGGCTGTGCTCTTAGGAGTGTGATGGAAGGCCTGATTCTTGGTGCTAAGTAAGCATAGCGTATCAGGTAGCTTATGCATAGGGCTCAAATATGTGGCTAGCAGCACAGTTCGAGGCGTTAAGCAGGGGACAGTCCTGGTGGCTGGTCTTGCTAGTTTTGTGTGCGCTGGATGGTCTGTTGCTGAGTGCGCTGATCTCTGGTTTCTTAGGGGGTCGGACCTGACGGTTAAGCTGGTAATGCGGCTTTCGCTAGGTCATGCTTGCCATGCGGGAAGGCAGCTGGCTGGTACTGATTTTCAGAAGTGCGGCAGGAGCAGCTATCTGGAGCTGAGACTGATTGCAATCCTTACCCTAGGGGGCTAGGGTCATTGCTTAGGCAATTCGCTGCAACGCTGAGGAGGCAGGTAGGTGGTGTTGTTAGGGTGCGCCCGCGAAATCGGGTGTTTCTGAGTGGTACAGAAGCTGGTTGGGTGGTGAGTGGGGCCGCGTGCCCTGTAACACGCGGTCTTGGAGCTTATGCTCAAAGTATGGCAATATTACCAATTAAAACCACATTGTTGGCACCACCATTGACCACTGCTGATATGTGCACACTGTATCCCCATGCACTGCATCCACACATACACAAACGTTGCATACATGTCAACACACACACATTAAAACAGGCATACAATACCCATGCACATAAAACACTAAAAACGGCAGGAGGGGCCAGATTCCCAGTCCAAGCTGCCAAACGATGGCACTCTATCCCCGTCCCCCTCAGACAGGAACCCTCCTTCCTTACTTTTAAAGCTGGGATAAAAAACTGGCTGAGTAACAAACCACCCCACTAAGAAGTGCTCACTAGGCCTGCCATACACTGTTCTTACTCTGGTCAATCGTCTGTTAGCCTATCACTCTATCTCGTTTCCTGCATCCCTGATTTCGACCCATATGTAACCAGGGTCCTTTCTGGTCTATGTATTTATTCTTGTTGTTTCTAAACTGTATGCCCATCCATGTCTGTAACCTTAAGTTTTTCAAGCGCCCAGTTACCTCAGGGTTAGGTGCGGGATACAAATATTAAACAAATACAAAATACAAATACAAAAAATACATATACAAACAGCTATTTGTCAAGACATTTGTTACACTTAAAACTTCTGTTATGTTCACTCATGGTACTCGCCGAGTACCTGTGCAGCAGGAGAAAGCAGGGTTAGTGACACTTCCTTACCTGTACTGCCTCAGCATGGCCCGTGCAGGTCCTCACCTGGAGCAGCATCCTAGATGAGGGCCTCTGTCCCTTCAGGCAGTAGGGGATTATTCTGCAATGCACAGAACCCCTGTAATAGAGCCCTGTGCATGATAGAATAAGTGACAGACTTTCCATAACGTGAGGGGCTGGGTCCCAGCGCCCATCATGCACTGCCTCCCATTCCTCCCAAGTAGGTCTGATCCTGCCACAACCTTAGCCAATGCCACACAGATTGGCCCACAGGTGCCACCGGTCTATCAGTGTTTCTCGTCTTCATTTAGGAATACAAACTATGCCATAGTTCAATAGTCAGTGCTGCACCGCTGTCTTACCAATCCCCCCTGGACGGATACCTGTGCCATCATCTCACTGGCCAATGCATATCACTGCTACATCACCCTCTGCTCCCCTACACAGTTCTTCCACTTTAACCAAATGCATGCACCATGAAATCCAATGCTGCTGTGAATGGCGCTTCCGGGCGAGTCCTAGGAACAGCTAATGCTGTATATAATCCTGTAGCCCACTCATGCAAGGCATATATGCATTGTTATCTGAGTGAATGAATTGTGGAATCTCTTGGTACTGTGTTTTCACCGTTTTTATTTTACATGGCCCATAGTGATTCAACATAGTCATTCAGAGTGCAGAACTGCGGAGCACCCCTTCCAAACAACACTGCTGACATACATTACAGTACATATATAAGGAAGCAGGAGGACCCCTGCTTCCCTCCTTCAATGACACTAAAACAAAAAGCTGCATCATTTAAAAATAACACCTGTTCCTTATGTCACACCCCTGACGCATTGGTCTTATTCTTGTAACCTATACAGAACAACCCCTAAAAAGGATTTTACACAAAACGGTCACTACACATGGCAAGACCATTAAAATACCGGTACGGTGTGATCTGTTAAGTGATAAGGGATAGCGTAGTGCTTCTTTATATAAAAATAACAATACATTATAAAATATATAACATTTCCTTTAACAAAATAGTCTATGTATATTAGTATTTGTCTGAACAAAGTTTCAAAATGGCACAATGTGCAGGGATTGGCTCGAGGGCAAGGGTGGGAGTGTGCATTGAAGGGACTGCTGAATAGAAATAAACACAGCCTACGGGGAACCACGGCAGTCACAGCCCATGCAAACACAATCAAGTAATGTAGTGTATGGTGGTCTTATATAGTGCCCTTCTGATATTATTATGGCCTCGCTGCGTGTGCTGCGAAGAGGGGATTAGTGGAAGAGCGTGAGAGGGAGGTGCGAAACCTGTTAAGTACTGGAATCTTAAATGCAGCTCTGGTTCTATGGCTTCATCCATAAGGGAGAGCCCAAGATCTGGTTAAACTTGCAGAGCTCTGGGTTTTGGCTAGCCACAGAGATTAGGTGTAATGGGATTTACTGGGCGTGGTTAACTAAAACATCCCTCGTTGCAGCACTGATTGCCCATTTGATCAAACCAGAGGCAAGTTGGCTAATTGTAAGTTCTCCTATAAAACTGAAAGGTCAGTAAGACCGAGGTTTAGGAGGGTTGCCATGGTGGACTTCTTAAAGTGCTCAGGAAGGAGGCAGGGTCAGAACAGAGGCATAGGGCTGCATGAATAGCATGCACTTCAATATGGGCCTGCTCTCCAGATCCTATATAGATCTCCGGGATCTGTCAATGTGTGCTGAACGTAGACCTGGGATCTGTATCTAGATCTGTATATATATTATATTTGTTTCTTTACTACTCATGCAACATTGGCTTTTGCGTACTCTGCTACTTTTAGTTAGACAGAGTCAGCAGTATAGGATTTAGTTCCTCTACCTGCGTCAACCAGATTGACTCACAATTATAGCTATAGCTTTGATGCGATATTATGTCTCTGACCTGTGACTTATCAAATTTGGTTTTGTTACGAAGAAATGTTCCTAAATTGTATACAAATGTTCTAGCCTATATAATAGGCCCTTTTCATATATATTTTTTGCTTTGATTCACGGGTCTGAAATGTGGTTTTATTATTTTGCTCTTTATTCATTGTATCTGTGTAATTTCATGCAGCCTCTAATTCAATGTATTGTTGTAGGACTTATTGCCTATTGAATAAATAATTCATTTTATATTCATTTGTGTGCCACATTATAGATGTATTCAAATACAATTGACGACAGCCACATGCTCTAGCAGGGGTGTGGCTCCATAGAATTAAATTTTGAATTTGTCCATTGAGTAGGACCCCCCTTTTTGTGAGAAAGTTCTACTACTCATTTGTTCCCTCTGTGCTTTTGAGTTTTCCCCTTTTGTTTAGCTCCAGATTCTATATGCCTGGTGGACCCAACATCACTTCTGGGCCAAAGAATGGAACTTCATGCTGTGAATGCTAAAAGTGGGGACTTTGCTGGTTCACCCTCTTCCTAGTGGGATAAGAAGCAAAGGCATTGGAACATAATCACAGTGCACTTGCAATGGGAATTGCTGCCTATGAAGTTAATCCCATCTATGGCCTACATCCTCCTGGACTTCTATACGGACATGAACCCAAAAGTGGAATCTGTGCTTGGAGTCCTGTGGACATCCACTGAATGGAAAGTCCTGCCACGGAGGAATGTTCTGTGCACGCCATCATACTTGAGCAATGAAATTGGTTAACCATCACATTTCTTTAACAGAGACATCTGCTACAAGTACACAGTAGCAGCGATTGGTTTTGATATGGAATTGGACTAAGCTACCAAATATGCTACCAACACATCAAATGTCACTCACTGGGTTCAAGCCTTGCCCCACACACCTTGAGGGAAGGCTTTAATTGTAGCACCTTGTAACACTCGTCCCATTTTGGCTCCAGAATGACAGGCTAACTGACTTTAATGGAGGCGGACACTAGAGCAGCAACAATTATAAAACATCAGTATTTGGTCCAAAACGGTTTTATGTGAAAGTGTCTTCCTGAAAAACATCTTTGGTAA
Source organism: Ambystoma mexicanum (assembly GCF_040938575.1). Taxonomy (NCBI): domain Eukaryota; kingdom Metazoa; phylum Chordata; class Amphibia; order Caudata; family Ambystomatidae; genus Ambystoma; species Ambystoma mexicanum. The sequence goes on along the minus strand of NC_090934.1, from coordinate 254,884,702 downwards.
AAGGGTAAATCCTTAAGCAGTAATACCCTCTGAAGCGGACTTCAGCGCTGATAACGGACCAGGACCATGTGATGTAACTGGCCGGTGAAGCCCTTGTGAAAGGGTATTAAGTATATTAGTCCTAGTCAGCCCATCCCTGCCATGCTAATAGCCTTTCCTTTAAAGTTGTGAAACTGTGCAGTAGCCATTTCATGAGTTTTAAAAATAGGAATAGAAAAGAAAATGGCCACTGTGAAGAACTGCTCCAAGGAGGGAATGGCCAGGTGGTAGCGTGTGGGGCACTGAGCTCGCTCCAAACACGGGCTGCGATTATTCGTTTCAGCCCATGCTCGAAGAAAGAGGATTGGTCCATGCAGCCTCCCCGGAAGCCAACATAAATTAGCTTTTTTGGAAACACGCTTTTTTCTTTTTCCAACTCACCCAGCATTCCACCACCTACCAACCACCCTTTTTCTTCAACACTTTCTGCTTTACTCTTCTTTTTAAGTCAAACTTTAGTGGAGTCGATTCTATTGGGAAAGACATTGTTCAGTAGATGTTTTCACGTGTTACCACCCAAAATAACTTAAGTGACATTCCTGCAGATCCTGGCACCTTGAGATTACTGGGGCGGGCCCCTGGCACTCATTTCAGAGGGCACCTCTTCCTTAGGTTGGGAATTATAAGGTGCTGGAGTACATACTGCAACCCAAGCTGCCAGCTTCTTGTGGGGTAACTACAATAACCAGGATAAAAGTCTGGGAATAGGTTCTGGCCACAACTAATGAGTTAATTAAACTGGGGAAGGGACCTAAAACATGCATTTTTCCTTGTAGGAGACAGATTAAAAGTGTAGCCTTGTGTCTCTGGGCCAGGCAGAGCAGCAGCAAGACTGCATGATTCTCTACACATCCTAACCATAGCAGCCCCCTAACCCAATGCCACTCTAGTCTAAAGGACTCCATACACATGTAATTGCTGACAGCTGCGGCAAGACCAAAGCCAGGAAGGTGAGTTTTGCGCTTTGAGACAATTTCCTTCTTGGCCTCTCTTTGATGCACATCACAATGAAGAGGAGGCCGTAGGTTCATCTGTTGTCCTTGGCTTCTTTGGAAGGGGGAGCATACCAGAGTCAGCAGCAAATAGTATTCAGTGACACAGATCAAAGTGCAATTGGAATAGAAAACTGAAAAATGAAAAACCTTCTGATACTGCCGGCCAGTCCATCCCCAATGAACCCAAGTGCAATGGAAGGCCTCGCTTTACCAACAACAGCCCACCAACTCTCAAGTGCAAGGAAAGAACCAGCTTTGGCACTGAAAAAAAGACCATGCACTAACAGAAGCATTCTCTTTAAAGTTATGGAGGGTCCCGAGTAATTCATATTTCAGTGCACGCCGACAAATGCACAGAAACATTCTGCTACCACCCCTACCCCAAGACAATGGCCCTCATTACGGGTCCGGCGGTAGCCGTACCGGTAGAACTGGCAGGCTGCCGCTAGACCCGTGGGGATTAACAGGCTTCGGACTTGCCGGAATTACCGGGGCATTACAGCCCCAGTGATCTGGTAATTCCGGAGCCGGCATTCTGTAAATCCCCATTCCCGTGCAGGACTCCACGGGAATGGGGAAGTGGAAACACCGGCACCATGTGGTAATGATGCTGGTGTTTCCGCGTCCGTCTGCGTCCGGTGGCGTTATGCCCGCCAGGTCAGAGTTGGCGGTTGTAACACCACACGGCCACAGAACTCTTAGTTAGCTGGTATGGAAAACAGTGCCAGTAGTTGTACCGACACCATTAAGTCCGGACCGGCTAACTTGTAATGAGGGCCAATGTGTCTGAATTGTACAATAAACCATGCATTCAGGTTGGATGCTAATGCAATGGATCGAAAATTAAATACCAACTTTTGCACTGCAAGCCCATTCACTCTCATTGCATCTGGTGCACGGAAATACAAGAATGATCGACATTAACATGAATGGTCCATTCACTGCCAATGAAAATAAGTGCAATATAAACAAAAAAGGCTAAGCTTTAACACTGACTGCTGATCCACAACCGATGGGCCAAGGGCAGGGGACACAAAGGAAGGAGCCGATTTGGCACAGACAGCCAGCCCACTCTAATGGACCCAAAAGCAAGGGAAACAAATACAGGACCAGATACAGAGAGCACACACTCCCCATGGACCCAAGTGCAACGGAAAAACCCAGGAAGGCTCAGTGCAATGGAAATAAGTGAAGGCCATACCTTTGCAAATATCCTACCCACTCTTCATGGACCCAAATCCAATGAAAATGAAGACAGACCCATTTTTGCACCCAGCTCTCACTTACTCGCCCACTTCGAAGTGATTATTGCTTGGCCACTAAGGCAGGACACGAAACAGTCATTTCGAATTACAAAGCGCTGCCACCCGTGGAATGGAAAGGGGTCCTCCCCTGCAGAGAGAATTGCCCCCATCCTATTCTATAGATGCCAGGGAGGGCTCGTTGTTGGCCAGGGCAACATAGCCGGGCACAGCTCCAATAGAGCCTTGAGCTTCACAGAGGCTCCTGATAGACGTGTGGAAGGGAATCTCTTGTCGGAGAATGGCTCCAGGGAACTGGTGGAAGCTCCCGACAGGCACCACTTCTGTGAGTCTTATCAGGCAACACTTGGCCACAAGTTGTCACCAATTTAAATTGTCCTGGCAACCCTCTCACCAGACTAACAGACTGTTCTTCCTCCTCCATAGTTCCACGTGAGGCAGGAGAATCATACTGGCTAGGTGGGCCCGAGGTGGGCAGCAACGCCCTCTTCCCTTGTGCAGGCGGGATCACTTTCACAATACAGATGTTCCTCCTGGCAGCTGAGGCCAGAGCTTTATCCGTAAAGGGGGTTGCATACTCCGGCTCTGGGGGCAAGGGTTCAGTGTATTCATGGAAGCGCCCTGGTACATCATAGTGGTTCAGTACCAAAGGGAGTGTGTAGCCCTCAACCACAGCTGGCTTGAAGGTTGACGGTATTTTCTGACCATTAGCGCCAACCTGAACAACATCGGGTTCTGCATACTCTGCAGGGAGAAGACAGAAAACAGTAGATTAGAAAGTGCTGTAAAACATATTAATTTATTTCTAATGGTCCTGTAATGTTTCTGTACAATACTAGATGGTAAGGTGGATTTTCAGAACCAGCTCTGGGGGAAGGTTTCTTAGAGGCCACCCTATATAGTGAATAGGGTTAAAGACACTTAGGTCTAGCCAATCGCAATCAAGTTAGTGTAGCTGAACAGTAAAGCCTAGACTTCAGGAGATATGGGGTGGTGCAATGGTACACTGAGACATGCACACAGGCGACTCAAATATATAAAATTATACAGCAAGTATAAAAATACACTATTTGTTAGGCCTTAACACACTGTAAGCAATTAGTACTACAGGCAAGTAGTATTACAAAATCCAAATTATAAACATGTATAAACCCACAGTTGATGATCTCACTAGAGATCACCCACACATTACAAACAGTGAAACATAGTTCTGCAATGAGACACGAAACTGTAGGCAGCAAAGTGAATGAGAAACAATTGAAGAACAATGAAAAGTAATAGTAATGCAATGTAGCACAATCTAAAAGCAATGCCAACAGGCCACCCAGCCTTTTTAAATAAGGCCTCTATCATGTGGGAAGTCCTTTCCTGCTAAGGTAAGTAGGTCTAGTTACACTAAGAGTCACACGTCCCAGGTAAGTATCTGTTGCAGGGAAATAGAAGTATGAACACTTTCCAGTAGTGAAGGAAAAAGGTAAGTTCAAAAGATTAGGGGTCCTCTCCCAATGCCATCACCCTAGAGGAAGCCCAGTGGGAGATCCTTGGCCAGAACTTCACATATCATGACCAGGCAAGGGATAGATAGGACAGGTTTGCAAGCTCCCTCCCCCTACTCTCTTTTAACTAGAAACCATCCCTAGAGTTCCTAGTTTCGCTGGGCACAGTTACTTTGGTCATTGGTTCTGAAGCATGGGTACGGGGGCAGAAATGCAGCGGCCGTAGTCAGGGTCCAGATATGCCCCGGTTCCAGGCACCTTGAGACTAAGACCATGCAGATCAATGAAAGGAGACCCTCTAGGATTTTATGGAAGCGGACAGTAGCTAAGAACATCCCGATTACAGGGCAGCAGGCAATGCTTGAGGCAAAAAGGAAGAATCTGCTCCAGAAAGGCCCCTCCTTGTGTTGAAGAGCAGCAACTGCAAGAGGACGGGTCTTGGGCCACAAGCTGGCGACCTGCAAAGTTCCAAGCCGAATCTGAGAACGGGGACCAATGCACCGAAAATGCACTGGATGAAGCTGGACAGCCACAGGATGGTTCCGGGATGCTTCTGATGGCACAGGTTTTCAGAACATCAATCCAGCGGGATTGGACTTCACCAGGTCTTGGCTGGAGGCAATGCTTGCTGTCTGTAACAGTTGTCCTTCAGTCTGCAATGGGCTGCAAATCTTTGTAAGGGTCTTGGATCCAAATGGCAATCTGCAGAATGGCTGCAGAACTCCCCTTTTATCACAAATTCAACCAAGGGTCACCCCCATCCCACCAATGGTAAGTATGTGCACCATTCAAACTGGCTAGTGCTGTCCAGTCATGGACACCTACCTCACCCACATCTGGCCAGCAACGGACATGCCCCTGGCTAAAGTGTGCATTTCTGAGTAGACAGACCCAGACCCCAAATCAGAGTAGATGCTCACACCACCACTTTACCCAGGAAACTCAAACGCTTTGTCAAAATTGGGCTCACCATATATGGCATGTCCTGACCTGAGAGGACAGGAAGAAGGCCAAAGGACAAGATGGTCAAAGAACATGGCAAAAAAAGCTTCTGCACTACCAATTTGGGCATATGGTATATAAAATGGCATTATGGGGTAAAATGCAAATTTGCACGCCAGAAAAACAAAAAACAAGTTAGAAAAATATGCGCTGTCACCAGCCAGTCTTGGGCAGATCATACAAGTAACAGAGGTGCCACCAAAAGAAAAAGGAAAGGTGATAAAAAGTACCACGGCAGCACTTCACTGAAAGGTTGGGTGTGCTGCATAAAACAGCAAGGCATCTAGCATAGGCGGAAAGAATCGCCCTCTACAGGCAGCCTTTGGAACTGACCAGTGCCCCCAAAACAGGAAGCTGAGCAAGGGAAATAAAGCAAGACGGCTTTACTGGCATCCAAAGGTCAGAACATGAAGCAAATCACAGCAAAAAGGTTGGGGAGGTGAGTTTCCATTGATGACAATGGAGGTAAAGCTGCAAAAAGAAAAACTTCCTAAACACTGGATGAAATCATTTCACTCACCCAAAATCTCTCAGGGGGTTAAACAGACACCATAGCAATAAATGCAACACACATCTCAACAGTTCAAATCAGGGCCGGTCTGACACAGCCCTTTATCCTTCCATGGTCGACAAAAGAAGTACCAGTGAATTGGGTAAAGATGCACTGCTTAACTGGCGAAGTTGGGAATGTCTGCTCCATATCCAGCCCACAAAAGTAAAACGTGGGTGCCTCATCTGTGTGCGTGATCACAGGGCCATGTTCTACTTTGAAGTAAAAATGACGCATTTTCAATTTTAAAAAAGCTTGAAACAAACATATTGCAATTACCCGGGGAAAGAGCGCCACCGATGCCACCGTGGGAGCTTTCGTCCGAGTAGGAAATCAGCTCCGAGTCCGAGGGATGGAGGTCGGGCCTGCAGCACACCTGGCTGCTCTGTGGCTTTTGATAACCTGAAACGAGGTAATGGGTAAAATATGGGAAGAACAACTTGGAAAGAGACAAGCCAGAGGTCTAGAGGAAGAGTTTGGTATACCCAATACGAGACCAGCCCATAGTGAAAGGGGGGAATTCCGAACAGGGTGGCAGGCACAGCATCCAGGCCTTTCAAGCCTTTCAATTGAAATGGGCCCCACACACCTTTGGGCCCCGGCGATCCTGACAAAGAAAGCTTGGTCGTTTTTCTCAAGTGGTCATTTAGGACTTAAGCTCCCCCACTGGCTGCCTTTGTTCTGCTGCGCAGCAAACACTAAACCTGTACCTTAACATTTGCAGCCATCAACCCCTTCCCCTCCAGTGCTTTAGTTTGGATGTTCCCACATAATTAAGCCGTAAGGTTGGGCTGATGGCCTGTGCCTATTCTCTAAGGAAGCATCCATCTTCACAAACTAAAGGCTGTGCCACTTTCAATGTGCGTTGCTGGCCAATGGCTGATCTAGTCACAGAGGTTTCACCCACCTTTAGCTCAGTGCAATCAACCCTTGGAATTTGTATTCAGAGACGTTTTCTATTGTAATCTATGCACCAGACAGCTGCCTCGCCCGGGGTTTCCCAGCAATAGGAAAAAAAGCCACAAAAACATCATTTTCAAATTGGTCCCCAAGCATCATCAGCCGGCCATGCAGGGTGTGCCTTTGAAAGGACGGTCTGGCAGTGACAGTCACAGTCAGTGACAAGCTACAAAAATCGGGTATTTCCAGCAGAGCTCTCACGCCAGTGCAGGTCCTTGTTTTTTTTTTTTTATTAAACCCAAACGTCTTGAAAGTCTTACCTGTTAAACATCCGCAGTTTCCTTCTGCTGCAGACTTCCTGCGGGGGGAGAAAAAAAAGAAACATTTGACCTTCACCATACACCAAGTCTCTCGACGCTCTGCTGACTACGCGGATTAGCCACTAGAAACAAGTTCATCCCTGCAGGAGATACACAAACACCACCAGTGACATACAGAGTGCAGCGCCACGCTGACCTTTACATCAGGGCCACAAAATGAATATGTCCCATGCATGGTTCTAGACACCCTTCAATTTTTATGACTTATTGTCATCCCCACCCACAACACACCCACCTGGGGTCCCTTTGAGCCCTTTATCATTCAGTAACATCACGCTGTGTGCTGTATAAGGCTTGTCTGTCTTATTTATAAGCAATCTAAAGGCTTAGTTGGCATTGAAAATAAGCATCCTTGCGTAATAAAGTCTTAACAAGTGTGCTTTCAACCATTTGATTAATAGGCAATATGAGTGTCCTCACATCTGTTCCTTGCACTGAAGTCCTGCTAAAAACAAACACTGGCAAAGCTTACAGTTTTTACTTGTGTATAGATATTATATAGCTATTTACCCACCTCATATGTCCAGGTACACACATTATATTCCAACTGTTGCCAGCTTATGCCAAGGAAGTTAAATTATGGCAGTGCCTGGAAAATACCTGCCCCATGCCTACACAAAATACAAAATAGTTGGCTTTGCCAATGTTTGCTTCTTGTATTTTCCCAAGGAGATTTAATACAAGCGACTCGACATGAAGGCGTCACTCCTACGCCATCAAGCACCCAAGCAATCCCTTGATTTGTGGAATGTCAATGTTCCCTGGTGGAAGGGAGCAGATGCACCTGCCGCAGCAGTATCAACCTCCATAAAGCACTATCCGTAGCCCTCCACCCTCTTCTCGCTAGGTACTGCCCACTTACGTACTCCTCAGCACCCGTCATCGGTTTATTTTCTTTACATCTAAATTGATACAAGTTTGAATAGAGAAAATATAGTATTGCTGGAGGACTGCTTACAGGACAATTGAGCTAACGAACAAGTAGCACAAACGTCACTATTGAGAGTAATGTGTACTGCACACATCATCATTCCCATTGCCTTTTTAAAAATCGGAACGCTTGAAAGCACAATAAAAAATTGTGGGTGCCAGCAGTCACAATCCACCAGGGGGTCGGCGAAATAAGTTGTTTAAGATGGTTTAGCCAGGGAGTTCTAGAACAAGCATCCAACTAGGACACGAAGAGTAGCCCACATAGCTGGCTGGCTGGCAGACTGCATCTATCGAAAATACATTTGAAAAGCCACTAATGCTACCTTTGCCCGAACCACACGATCATGCCACTGACATAGAGGAAGGGAACTCATTCAAAGAGTAATATTCACCAATGCAGGAGACATCAAATAATTCAATTCTAAAGGAAATAGGGGTTCTACATATATATGCCCCCCATAATGCCATGTCCCCGATAATGCCATTTTGTATGTCATTGTGAATCCCTTATCTTATAATATTTATGTGCTCATGGGCTTTGCAACGGGAACGCAACGAGTTAAGCTCGTCATGACCGAGGTTATATCAGCAATGAACTACAAATTATATTTCGAAAATATTCACGGTTATAAGTGTGACGCAATTTCAAAAATAACCATGAATATGAAAACATAACCCTGTATATGATAAAAAGAACCTTGAATATGAAAATATGCAAAACCATTTGAGCTCTGAACTTGGTTGCAACTCCCCAATTTCGCATGGTGTCCTTTTTCCCCCTTCCCCACCTCTACCCTGATGCCATTTCATCCTTTTCCCTCCCCCAAATGGCAATCTTTCAACTTTTCGTTTTTGGATAACCTTGAATATTACCCCAAATATTTGTGAATATTTCTCGCATTGGACAAAAAAAGGCAGAATTTAATTCCTGAAAAGTCTCTCTGCTGCAATGCGCCATGGGAGATACAGCTAGAATTTTGGTAGATGGGGGCACCCCCTTCTCCACCAAATATATTTAAAAAATACTGGACGCAATAACCCAGACCGCCCCGCAAATCGAGTCAATGATTCGTGCCCAAGTTGTTTCGTACCTGGTCCAATTCTGTCTAGTGGTTTGCGTTGTGCGATCGAACAAAAATCAGACTTTTTCCTCTATGGGAAAATGAATGGGGACTAGGCCAAAACTGTATTTCTTTGTTTTCTGAATAATAGTTTTATTCTTAAACGCATCTTTCACCAAAATTCCCAGTCTGGGGGAAGGGTGGGCGGATACAATTTAGTCTGCAAAATATCAGCCAAATCCATCATGTGAGTCAAAAGTTATAAGCAATACATTTTTGTGGTTTCCTATGCATCTTGACACTCAACTATAGTGTGGCGACTGCTGCATTATAATATATATATTTTAAGGGTGTAGAAGCATGAGACCGAGACGTAGGTGGTATGGTGGTTGTTACAAACCTTTATTATACCATAAATGAAAAAGAAAACCCTATCTTGTCCTATCTCCAAGAAGGGGTTCCCTACCTCGAATAATAAACTAAGGAGTGTGTCAGAATGTCCCAAATAATAAATATCCACCTTTGTGTCAAATACGACTCCTTTACCTAACACTCCTAGAAAACTAAAGATAAAGTCTTAAGGAAATTTGAAGGCTTATTAATGATGATGCAAAGCCCAAAAACAAAGCACAAGTAAATCCGATACCTGAGAAAAGGTGTATTGGGCACTTTGGAAAGGTACAGGACTAGGAGTGTGGGGACAAATCTCAGCCTTTCGTGTTGCTGGAGCAGCCATGGACCTATGAAACTATGCACACATTAATGGTTCATAGCAACATTTCCAGGGCCCCTGGGACAGATGGCTTGTCTAATATGGTCCTAAAAGGCAATGCAGACCTTTGGGCCCACATCCTACTGGTGATATTCAAGGGTGTTTTTGTAACTAAGAAGTTACCTGGGCCAACTGAATAATTGTCCCCATCCATAAAAAGGGTGCACGGATTACCCTGTCCAACTAAAGGCCCATAGCCCTCCTGGATACGCCGTCAAATGTTTTTGCATCCTTGGTGTTCCGGGGACTGTTTGAATGGGCAAAGGGAGCGAACAGACTTGGCCTATACCAAACACAGTTTTTGAAGGGGACGGGAACCCACACCAATGGTTTTATCTTGGGGTTACTTAAAAAGGAAGCTATGGAGAAGTCTAAACCAGCTTACAGCATTTCTATTGACTTCTCTATGGTTTTTGATAGTATTGATAGGCATCGCATCTGGAAGAAACTCCATGCATGGGGGTGCCCTGGTGTGCTGCTGCACATTATTATAGCCCTTCACTCTTGCACCTTTGTAAGGGTAAGATTGAATAGGCAAGGCTCTGTGAGGGGTCAGAAATGAGAGGCAGACACAAAGTGGTAACATGTTCAATATCAGACACCTTTTTAAAATAAAAGGGTTGTATAAAGTCCTTTCTGTCCCTATCCTAAATAGTGTGTCGCTACCTAGGAAACTAAAACTAAAGCTCAGTCTGTGTCTAGTTGTCAGAATTATACTAATCGTCCTTGTTTCCAAAAGGTATCTGACCCTCACCATTTAAATAAACAATTAAAGGTGTGTGGTGTTTCTGTTTTGATTGAGTAAAAATGTATAAAAATCAAGTGTGAAAATCCAACAAATAGTCTCTAAATCCAGCTTCTGGTTTGCCTTCCGCAGGATTATTTCAGCTAGGGTAGCAAGAGTATTTGTCTCAAACAATGAGTCTTTAAGAGTAGATGAAAAGTCTCTTTCTCAATGAGTCTTTCCGAGTAGATAAAATGTCTCTTTCTTCCAATACTCTGTTCAGGATGGCAAATAGTGTATTTTCTTTTACAATAAAGTTTTAGATCTTCTGGTGTACTCTCCTGCAAGGTATCTTTTTCCATAAAGTCTTTTTCATAGTGTCTTTAGGGCTTACCTGGTATATTCGCCTGCCAGGAATCCCCCTTCTGGGTCTTGCAGATTCCCTGGGGTACTCTCCGGCCAGGGATCTTTCCCAAAAATACCAACTGCCTGATGGTTTCCCAAAAGGACTTCTTACAATGTTCTCTTCCCCTTCTGCATCTTGCAGATCCATTGGTACACTCTCCTGCCAGGTATCTTTTTCCCAAAAAGGACTAAATGCCTGATGGCTTCTTTTACCAGGACTTCTCACAATGTTCACAATGTTCGCTTCCCCTACTGGGTCTTGCAGATCCACTGGTAGACTCTCCTGCCAGGTCTCTTTCTCCCAAAAAAAGATGAACTGCCTGATGGTTTCTTTCAGCAGGACTTCCCACAACGTTCTCTTTCCGTCTTACTATAACACAGTTGTACCTCTTCACTGTTTATACTCCCATAGCTTCAGCTACTACTTCTTCCATCTTTCCCCATATTGACATCTCATATATGCAGACTGGCTTCCTTCATTAGTACTCTTTTGCTTTGGCCATGCGTGTTCCAATTTTCCCCAAATTGACTTCTCATATAAGGAGACGTGTACACATTTTGACTTTCAACTTCTTTCTTAATGTTTATATGATAACAGTTACTCCAGCTTTCCCCATATTGTTCTCTCTCACATGAGGACTTGTATAGGTTCTGTCTTTTCAATGTACTCGGTTGGTATTAAACAGATGTATTTATTTGTCTAAATGCCTGTCCGCATGCCTCAGGGTCGCCAATACTCAATGGCAGACTCACCAGTGTTTGCTGGCATCTCTGGATTGTGGCACGCTGCTGCAGCAAAGCTGCAGCTCCTGCAAGGCTTCCCCGGCTTCACTGACTCTCACTTGGTTCTAGCGACGGCTCTGCGTTCATGTGTCGGTGAAATTGAAGGGTATTCGTTGGGCCGTGTTCCCAAAAGCCTCGTCGTTGCTGCTAACCCTCGAGTGGCCCCTCTGAAGCAGCAGAAGCACCTTTCCTGGTCTCCCATCTCTCTGGGTAGGTGTGCTTCCAAGTAGGTGCTTTTAAGCATCTGCTTCGCCCAGCAAGGTTCACTTCCTCACATCAGCTTCTGCCTTCTGTGAGACTTCCCGCTGCGCTTGCTCTGCAGCTTCCTTTTCCTCTCCTGAAAGGACGCGTTCCATCAGATTTAAATGTTCTGCGCAGCGGATTGCTATTATGGTAACTAGGCCACACATTCAGCTTGATGTTTCCTTCATTCCTCATTAACTCTGTCTTCATCTTCCTCGTCTCAGTACTTGAGGACATGAAGTGCATAGGAGTTTTTGACTTTTCAAGGCTGTTTGCTTTGAATCGTTATAAGAATAAAAACCGTCAGAAACAGGAGATGTTGAGTGCAATATATATATATATATATATATATATATATATATATATATATATATATATATATTTTGTGAATGGTATCCTTCCTAGGGTGATTGACAAGAAGGGTTTCAAGGTTTTACAACTGGAGGGATCTGTATGATGACAACATGCCATTAGGAACTCAGGAAATATAGGGTCTTGCTCACCTGAGAGGGAGGAATACTGCATCCCTCCTGATGGAGTCACCCCATCTCCCCGACAGCCATCTCCTCTGATGTGATCCTTCCTCTGAATACCACCCCTAGGGCCAGGATTAGGTAGCGGCTGCCTACCCCTGGCCACATGGGAGGAGACTTTAGGCTGGGGATCAGTGATGACTCCACAGGATTGATCACAGCTCTCATCACCGATTGAGACAAGGTGTGGCATTAAACAGGGCTGCGTTTTAGCACCACTACTCTTTAGTTTATTCATCTCAGATATATTTGGGTGTGTTCGATGGAGACCGCTGTTTCGCACCGGGTCTTGTCGACAGACGTATGAACTACCTTTTATACGCGGAGGACATCATCTTATTAGATTATACACCCATCGCCTTGCAGCGCCAACTTGGTGCTTTGGATACATAAACCAAGGAAAATAAACTACTCATCAACATATGTAAGACAAAGGTCTTCCAATTTAGACCTGGTATGAAGTCATGCTATAATAGCATTAAGTGGTCCCTGTGCAATGTTGAACTCGAGCAGGTTTTCAAATTTTATATATTTGGGGTTTTACCTATTTGAGTACTTTAATAAAAGTGAACTCCTTTCTTATTAGAGGCCAAAAATGACAGTTTGGGCCGCTGAAGCTGCACAGTTAAATAAGAGATATGGTCACTTCTCAATACCAGTAATGGAGTTTTACAACATGGAAGACCTATCTGTGATTACTTATGGCGTGGAAACCCTGCTTCTGTCTTGCACTAACTGGTCCAGCCTTGAGGGCTACTTCTGTCGAAGAGTTCCGAAACATCCAAGGGGGGTTCCAGCAGCAATCCTCAGGTATGAGCTGGGTCAGCTTTCTATTAAAGTATGTGTATTTAACATTTTTTTTAAAACCGTCTATGCTCTCCAAAATAACACTTGCAGTGGAGAATACAATCTGGTGGGAACTAAAACTACTAATGACGATGAAAATCTGCCCTTAACTTAATGAGTGGTTGACAGATTGCAACGAAATCATATAATGTAACCATTGAGTCGATTGGTCTATTTTGTAGTAAATCAAAAAAGAAACTCTGTGAAATAGACTGGAACCACACCATTGATCCTGCTCTTGACTGGTATCTACTCACTTGGCCCCACACAACAATTTCTAAGTCAATGTTGTATTACTTTAAGAATGTTTGCTGTTGCCCGTTATTTACATTGAGCATGGCAGCAGAGGAGGAAGATACTGACAATGTGATGATACCCTATGCCACCTCTGTACTAGTATTGCGAAACCAATAAGTGTTATAGGCTGCAAGCATAGCTCTCCTAGTATTTGTTTGTATATGATTTTTAAGCTTTATCACTGCTTTTGATGTACTAATGTGAGATATGGGAGGACTCATTATTTAATGCTTTCATCTTTTAATGCAGATGTCTGAACCTGATGACTCTTTGTCGAATAAAGGTTTTTCAACGTATCAACGAAGAAGTTAGGAAATACCAACGTATGTGGGAGTTCTCCTTGATGTAAGAACAGTGGGGGTAATTCAAGCCTACTTGATTACATTTCCAAGCGCATTTTAGCTCACCCAACTACTGAGGTTAATGTTAAATCTCCTTCCGACTAGGGACATTTTGGGGGCTAGAGAAAAGATGCAGAGGGAACCGAGGATTTGTAGATTTTGTAATATCCAGGGGAAAATTGAAACCTTGGGACATATAATACTGGATTGTCATTTTTTTTTTAAACTTTATTTAATTTGCTTGACAATACAACAGAGAACAACGAGCAGCACATGAACAATCAGCATTTTTGCAAGAAAGTATATAGTCTGGTACTGTGGCCTCACAGGACCATGCAAACGAAACTCATGAGCTTTACAACGGGTGAGGTAGGCATCTAAAAAGCAGACAAACAATTTAAGTGAGATTATGAGCAGAGGACAAGGGGTCATCAATATGGTCTGGATTGTCATGTTTTAAATGATCGGCAGGCCACTTATTATGTAGCTACTGAATGAACATCCAGGCTCATGGTGGCCTTGACTTCTTGGTGCTGGGCCAGCCAAGCCTTTTCTGGATTCTCCCTCCATCGTTAGCTGTTTTCCAACTGCGCCATACTGAAAAAGTCTTTCTGTTCACGGGGTCCAAGCTCTGCTAAAGTTTGTTGTGGAACATCCATATTCCATACATTCCTAGGAGTATACATTGGCGCATCACGGCAATCTATTCACTACGTAGCCAGCCTTAAGAATACTTTGTCTGCTTGCGTTACTGCGTCTGTACAATTGTACAATAATTTGGCATTTTCTTCATTGTTTCTCTAGCATGAGCATCTTCATCTCGAGCCCAAAATGTTGCTCATCTTTAACACCTCCTCCTTGATTCTATAGAATATCTATGTTCTTCAGCCTCTTGCCTCATTTCTGGGTGCGTCAGCTCTGCTTTTCATGACGTCACCAGTCTCCTTTCCTGCTCATTTTCACACTTTCTCCGGGATTTCATTCAAATGGCCATCATATTTTCGTGAGTGCATATATGGTTTCCTTAATGGGTAACTTACTTCCATGATTCTTTGAGGTACAGGCATTCTCAATGGTACTGCATGTGTCTCCCAGCAAATAAGCAGCATGGGGGCAGAGCTTTGGGTGGCGGTACTTGGCTCCTTCTCTACATCCCTTTGGCTCGGCTGCGCCGACTTGAAGAGGGGACTCCCCCTGATCTGGGCTTGCCATGGGAACGGCATTCTTTTCGATACTTAGGTATTCACATCACACATACGCCCATGGAGACGCATGCACTCAACATGCTCAGAGCAGTAGATGGTGTTGAGAACTCTATGACTTTTTGGTCTAAATTGCTGCTCACCCTTATGGGCAGGGTTGCTATTGTTAAAATGATCACTCTCCCCAGGCTGCTGTATCGCTTCACCATGTCCACTATTACATTGAGGCGGCTTTCTTTAGCTCCCTAGATACCTTGCTGAGAGATTTTCTGTGGGGTGGGAGGTGACATAAATTGGCGCTGAAGGTGTTGTGTTTGACCTACAGAGATGGTGGGGTGCAGTTGTCGAAACTTGAGCTGTATTGTGGGATGTATTGACCCACTCTACTATACTATGCGGCATCACTCTACTATCTATGGTGCAAGAAACAGTAAAATGGCAGCAAAACCCTTAGCCGCGCCAAAACCTCCGAAACCGCGTTTTCAACACACAAAAAGATGGCTGCACAACCTGCCACCCATGGTGCATGTGTGGTGGAACAGAGCACACGCTGCAGAAACAGTGCCATTGGGCTCCATGACAAGTAAACATGGAGTACAGAGGGAGAAGCAGCGCTTTGCAAGTGAAACGCCAGAATTCGGCTGTAAATGACATTTACTTTGCTGCTGAAACTTCAAAATGTCTGTACGAAACACTGTCCAACACTCAAAATCTTGCTTGGCGCTAAATTTCATTTAACCTAAGGAAGCACTGTAAATGTACAAAGTCCTGAAATGTTAAGAGCAATACACCTTCTCAGCAAAACTGGATTGCCTGTGACTGACAGTTCTTGTCAAAAATCTGTGTGCAGCCACACTGGTCTAAAACTAAAAGTCTGCCGGATTAGCAAATATAAAAGGACTGTTGGTGAAAGGAACACAGATTTCAGTTGTTTTTGATGCCACAGGTTAAATCTAAGAATGTAATTTACCTATGTCAGCTGATGCAACAAGTTTGTTTTCTGCTGGATTTCAAGTTTAAAAAATTAAGAATAAACTAGCCTGGCTGGGCCTACCAGAAGTTGAAAAACAGGTTTTCACCCAAGGGGAGGGCATTCCTCTCAGCAGATACTCACTGATATATGATAATTGTGGGGTAGGACAGACTTTTGTCTGCAGCCAGGGACTGAGCAATGCAGATTCTCCAGGCCAGGAAATGGACATGTGAAGAGGTTGTAAACTTGGCTTGTTGAAGGAGATCCCAAAGGAGGGGGCTACTCCTTGAGCTCCTGAGAGAGACAAAAGGCAGACCATTTGCTGCTAAGAATATGTAATGAACAATTTTTAGAGACTTATAAATCGCTATCAGAAATGGTGAAAAATATAAAAAGGGCAAAGTTGTCACTCTAATTTTTGGCCCTACATTACAAAACGCGGGGGAACTATGTAGCATATTCTGAACAGGAATGGCAATATATGTGGTTTTATGGGAACTGTATTTATGCTCGAATTGTTAAACGTTGCACACACATTCCTATGGTCAACATGCATATTTGTGTAAATTTGGAGAAAGTTTGGAAATGTTTTCAGGGAGAAATGGACAAAATGCTGCAGAGAGGCAAAACAGGGTCTCACAGCTGTGGGATTTTGAGTAACAGATACTCCATATTAAATGTAATCCTTGTATGTGATTTTCATAGATGTTACAAATGTGTAAATATGTATTTAGGACTAAATTCGATTTTGATACTAGTGGCTGGGGGAGGTTTCTAAGGATTGTAAAAACCAAACCATAAACGTGACATCATCTGTCCTTGATCCAATCATTCGTGTGCAAGGTGGAGATGAGACTCTGATCCAATCCCAGTTCACAGGGGCAAGCTTAGTTACGCCGGCCCATACACCCATTTCTGTGATGTCATTGGAAAGGATAAATAGAGACAGCTATAGGGGCTCTCTTCTGATTCCAGCGAAGCACTCTGATCCAGCATTTAACATCCAGCTCTTAACATCCTTCCCGATCCAGATGGCAAGGACCAGGCCAAGCAATAGCTGAAACATTTTCAGCACAGCCTTAATCATCAACTTATCCTCCCAACCCAGTGTAGCGCTGTGGTGTGGGAAAGCATCCTGAAATTAGCATCCTGAAACTGTTTGGCTTGCTACCATAATGCTTGCCTGTTGCACTCGCCATCCCGCTGATCTGAAATATCCAGAAACAAGAAGGGCAGAGCCTATGCAGTTCCCGTGACCGGCCTAGCTGATCCAGTCCCGCGCCTGATGTGCTGTCTTTCCTTGATAGACTCGATCCATTGACCAGAATCTTGACAAACCTAAAATCTTAAATCCCAGTGGATTGTGAGTATTAACAGGATGCTAGAGAACTATTGTATACCTTGCATTATCTTGTTCCGTTCTAATATCTGAACTATCCTTACTTCCATAACCAGTAACAGTGTCAGAATCTTTAGTGCTATTCTATCTTGTCTATTTGCTAAGTATAATTTTCATAGTCATTTTTATTTGTGTAACTCTGATCCAAAAATCCCACTTCGAGTGTTTGGACTGGTTCCGCCGGGGAAGGTGATGGCGATCTGTTACTGAAGTCATGAATCAGTCTCAGAGCTTACTTTGTCCCAACTTGGTGCTCTAGTCTGAACGCTCTAGTCTTGAGTAAAAGCATAAGCCATATTTTCTGATTTTAAACTGAAGTTCTTGTCCAAATTCGTGTCTTTTTTTCCGAAAAAAAACACCTTACTAAAACCTCCATAACTCCCTCAGTTTTTAACATAGAAATTAAATTTCAACTCCCACTTATACCTAACATCCTTAGCTACATCCACAAATCGCATTGCGAAACAGTGCGGTTGACCCGTTACATAAACAAAATCGCATAGTAAAGGTTTGCTGCAAATTTACAGTTTGGAAAGTTTTACACGTGTGAATTGCCTTTAAATTATTTCCTACTTGGCCTTTGAGATTCCAAATGTTTTTCATTGCTTTTGGTTGCTTGCATCTGTGTTACGCTCACCTGGTATCCACGGGGACGCCCGCATGCCCTGGTTTCCGGATTCCCCCCGGATGTGCCATATTCGGGATGATGTCTTCTATGGCAGGTGGGCCTGAAAACACAGGAGGACTGGACTTAGGCACAGATTTCGTTTCCTCCCACCAGCCCCTTGGACTCGACCTGATGGCCCCCTCCTCACCTTGTTATGATGTCTGGCCTGCTCTCCGTCCTGCTTTCTGCGGAGGGGCGTGTAGTTTTCTGCGGGTTGAAGCGACCGAGTTAACTTCACTGGTGCCAACCCATTCAAGTGTCTTTAAGGAGGTAAGTCCGATTATAGCAGTCTCTGAAGGCCTTTGCTTTTCTTTCGTGCTATTAATGTCTTTCCCTGATTGCTTCCCCCTTAGGTGTGCGCAGGTTCGCTGGGTGCGCTGCTTGGATCAGGCTCCTGCCGGGATTATGGACGTGGAGCGTATGAAGAATGGTAGGTTCAGCGCGAAGTGTGGCACGCTAATGTCTTTTTGGGCTAACCTGTATTCTTTATTCCTTGTCAGGTCGCAACAGTCTTTCTGGGCTTGCAGAGATTTCCGGAGCGGAACCGCCAAGATAGGCCCAGCCAGGTGAGGAGGTTATGGTTACTGCTGTGATTGCCGTGAGTAACCTGTTTAACCTTGTCCTTTTTTCTCTCTCTCTCCAGGTGCTTCATTCTGGTGCGTGCGTGATGTTCTGAAGATGCTGCCAACGGGATGGAAGACCGCGAGCAGCTGGGATCGAAGGATGGAAAGCTGCAGGTAAGCAGGGACTGCTAATGATGTTCTTTTGTCTCCTCTGCAGGTCCGCTATTCTGGGAACGGCGGGTGCTGGTCTCTGAACACGATGAGCGTCACGCTGCTGGCTGCAGAATAACGCGAAGCACGTTCTGTAGCTTGGGTGTGGTTTATATAGCCTACCCTGTAAAGTAGTCCAGGTAAAGTAGTCCGGGCTACCACACCCTAAAACACTGCACCGCACAGTCTGGTTCTTAGGGACTAGACTGTGTGGGTGCCTCCGTGTTGGCTGCAGGCTTACACACAAGAAGTAGTCCCCTCAAGTTCCATTCCAAATATGAGCCTGGCGCCAAAGGCGTCAGGACTGACTCCAGGAGGGTCCCTGGTGATAATGTAAGGCCCTTGGGGCCACAAATGAACCCAGAGTCCTAACCCTACCTGGCATGTGACCATGCCAGTGGGGTTCTGGGTCACGGGTCGTGACGGCACTCCCCCCCCAAGGCCCCTCCTAAGGTGATTCTTCTGCCTGGTCCAGGCTTGTCTGGAAAGTTTCGATGAAATGTTCTAATTAAACGTGGTGCATGAATATTCTGACTAGGTTCCCAAGATCTGTCTTGAGGGCCATAGCCCTTCCAATCGACTAGATAGTATAGTTTGGATCTGGTATATTTGGAATCCAGGATTTCTTTCACTTCGTACTCGGGTTCTCCATCGATCATGATGGGTTCAGGTGGTGGTTTAACTCGTGTATTGGGTTGTACTGGTTTTAGCAGTGAGACATGGCACACTGGATGAATTTGCATGTTAGCTGGCAATGTTAGTTTTACTGCTGCCGGGTTGATGATGGCTTGAACAGGATAAGGTCCCAAATAGCGAGGGCGAAAAGTCTGGGTTCCCTTTAGTGATATGTATTTTGTTGCTAGCCAAACTCTGTCTCCTATCTGATAGTCCGGAGCCTTTTTCCGATGTTGGTCTGCAAATCTTTTTTGCTTACTTTTGGCTTGGATTAACTGCTCTGTTGCCTTTTTAAAGGCTTGAGTGATGTTTGCATGAAGCGTGTTTACAGCCGGCATTTCGAGGCTGGGAGGGCTATCTAGTTCGGAAGTATGTGGCTGTCTGCCGTAGAGGGTGTAAAAAGGTGTTTGCCCAGTACTGGAATGTACTGAATTGTTGTCGGCATATTTGGCTATCCATAATAGATCTCTCCAGGTTCCCTCGACTTGGTGCAGCATGCATCGTAGGTATTGTTCGAGAGTCTGGTTGGTCCTCTCCGTTTGACCATCCGTTTGGGGGTGATGGCTGGTGGATAGCCGTATGTCGATGTGAGCCAGAGCGCAGCACTTTTTCCAGAAGTTCGATACGAATTGGCTCCCTCGATCAGAGACCAGGACTGAAGGGAATCCATGTAGCTTGATAATGTTTTCCAAAAACACCTTTGCTAGCTGGGATGCATCTGGAAGGCCTTTGAAAGGGATAAAGTGTGCCATTTTAGACAATAGGTCCACTACAACTAAAATGGTATTTAACCCTTGGCTGGGAGGTAAATCAGTGAGAGTGTGTGCCATGGTGTCGAAGGTATTTCTAATGGTTGCAGAAGGCCAGCTGGTCTTTGCTTCAAAGACTTGTTTTGTGCACACACTCCACATGACTGAACATATTGGATGACGTCTCGACTCCAAGTGGGCCACCAATAATTGCATTTTGCTTTGGCTAGAGTTTTGGTAATTCCGGGATGACCCTTCATCAAAGAGTCGTGATAGTCTGAAATGATTTGTTGTTGTAGCTCGGTTTTAGGCACGTGTAGGCGTTCATCAAAATATGGCAGTTGATTTTTGACAGTGTATTGTTTTCCTTTGGTATGCCATTCCAGTAACTCGCTTGGGGTTATTTTCTGTTGGATCGCATTTCTAAGCTCAGTTTGTGTTAAAGCTGTGGTGAGGCCTAAAAGCTTGTCCTCAGGTATAATGGCCACTGGATCTGGAGTTCCATATTCTCTTTCATCGATGCCCATGCGAGATAGTGCGTCAGCTTTCCCATTTCTTACGCCTGGTCGATAAGTGATTACGTAGTCATACTCAGCGAAGAAAAGGGCCAATCGTAATTGGCGCAAGGATTGCGCCTTTGCTGTTTTTAAATATTGTAAGTTCCGATGGTCTGTAATTACAGTGACTGTATGCCTGGCACCTAAGAGATAATGCCGCCATACCTTGAAGGCGGATTTTATAGCAAGCAGTTCCTTATCGGTGATGGCATAATTGAGTTCAGGAGATGTGAATTTGCGCGAGCAGGAGGCCACGGGTGCAATTGGCCAGTTTCAGGGTCTTTTTGAGAAAGAACCGCCCCCATAGCCATACTGAAAGCATCTGTTTCCACGATGTAAGGAAGGTTTGGACGAGGGTGTTGTAAAATCAGGGCTGAGGTAAACCTCTCCTTTAGTTGTTGGAAGGCCTTTTCGGCATCTTCTGACCACATACATTTTTTATTGTTTTTTCGTAGAAGTAACGTGATCGGATGCACAATCTGAGAAAAGTCTGGGATGAATCCATGGTAGAAATTTGCAAAACCCAGCATGCTCTGGACCCCTTTTACTGAAGTCGGGGAGGGCCATTTAAGAATGGCGTCCACCTTGTGTGCATCCATACGAATGCCTTTCGGAGTAAGAATGAAACCAAGAAATTCAACTTCGGTTACGTGGAAAAAACATTTCTCAAGTTTTGCGTATAGTCGATGTTGGCGCAGTTTGGTAAGGACAGTGCGGACATGCTTGACATGGTCTTGTTCTGAGGTTGAATACACTAGGATGTCATCTATGTAGACTAGGGCGCAAACATCGATCAGTTCCCTTAGGACGTTGTTCATAAAATATTGGAACGCCGCCGGGGCATTGCAAAGCCCGAAAGGCATTACCTGGTACTCAAACAGCCCATACTTAGTACGAAAGGCCGTTTTCCATTCATCTCCTTTTTTGACTCGGACCAGGTGGTACGCTCCTCTGAGGTCTAACTTAGTATACATCTGGGCATCTTTGACTTGATCTAGCATCTCAGGAATAAGGGGCAGTGGGTAACGGTTTTTCACAGTGATCTGGTTCAGGGCGCCATAGTCAATACAGGTTCTCAAGTCCCCTTCCTTTTTTGGTACGCAGAATAGGGGACTGGCTGCTGGTGATTTGGATGGGCGAATGAACCCATTTGCCAAGTACTGGTCCAGATAGGACTTTAGATGCTGGTTTTCTGCTTCGGTGAGCGCATAGATTCTGCCGCAAGGGATCTGAGCACCAGGTATGAGGTCAATCTAACAGTCATAGGACCTGTGCGGTGGTAGTGTATTAGCTTGTTCCTTCTGGAACACATCCTGGAAATCTCGATATTCTTCAGGGAGAGTACTGGTTGCACCAAGCGTAGATATGCCGATCCTAGGACTCATAGAAACCTTGAAACTAAACTTGTTTTCTTGGAGATAACAGGTGGAGGCGCAATCATGAGGAAAAGTCAGTTTTCTTGCACGCCAATCTATCCGAGGGTTATGCGCAACTAACCATGGCATCCCTAATATTAGCTGAAACTGAGGCGCCTTGATGAGATCGAAGGAAATCGATTCCCGGTGTCCATCCTGGCACAACAGGGTTATTCCTGCTGTACATTGGGTTACTGGTCCGGAAGCAATTTCAGTCCCATTTACTGTGGTCACCTTTTCTGTGTTCAGCTTAAAACTTATGGGAAGCCCCATCCGTGTGGCCAGATCTTGATCAATATAATTCCCAAATGCTCCGCTGTCTATGTAAGCTTCAACGGAATACATCCTTGAAGGTTGTTGGTGATTGATTAGGATCACTGGTATTGCAAAATGTGAGGTCGGTGGCTCATTCTTCTCACTCGACAAACTGACCTCTACTTTTGTCAAGCTAGGCAGTTTTCCGACTCCTTACTCTCATCCTTTTCTGTAGCTCCCACAATTCGCTTGGGGGTTTTTATTGGACAGTCTTTTAACAAGTGCCCCGATTGTCCGCAGTACAAACATAACTGCTGTTGCCTTCTCTTATCTCTTTCAGCTTTTTTTAACGATGGCCGTATGCCTCCAATTTGCATTGGCTCTGTGGTATTCTCTAGTGTGCGCGGGGTAGCATCCTTGGTTCGTAGATACACGGCCCGTGTGTCGGATCTGGACCGATCCGCTTTCCGATCTTGTAGTCGATGACCTAATTGCACCACCAGATTGATAAATTCACTACAGTCTCTAGGTGGGTCAACTACCTGAGCCAAGACGTCCTTTAATTCCCCTCGAAGGCCTCGTTGAAACAATGTGGTTCTCAGGCCACCTGGTTTCGGCCACTAACCTATTGAAGGTTGCTGCGTATGTTAGTAAGTCCTGATTCCCCTGCCGGAGTGATAAGAGTTCATTGTCTACAGCTTGTTCATGGGTGTGTCAGGCAAAGAGCTTTTCCATTTCCCTTTTGAAGCCCCCAAAGTCACATAGTAATGGATCATCATAGCTCACAAGCGGCACTGACCAATCTGCTGCACTACCGCTTAGATACGACAAAATAAATGCTACTCGTGCCTGGTCGTTGGGGAAAGCACCAGGTCTGCAGAGGAAATGAAGGCAACATTGATTCATAAATGCTGCATACTTTCTTGGATCTCCTGAAAACCTTTCTGGCGGTGCTAACAGTATTGTTCTGGGTAGATTGATTTGCACTGGAGCGGTAGACGACGTGGTTGCCTGTGCCGGTGAAGTTGTCCCAGGTAACGGAGCTTGCCAGGCCTGTGATTGCAATAGTTGCCTGCTGAGTTCTTCAGTGCGATCCTTTATTTTTTATTTTTTTATTTTATTTATTTGAATTTGTAAAGCGCCCACTGCCCTCTGGCATCGTGGCGCTGTTAAGAATGCTTGCTTAGTTACACAAGTTCAGTTAGAAGGCATACATACATAGATGATAGCTTCAGACAGTTACAGTAAGAGCATAACAGTGATTACATAGATTGGTGGGCAAGTATATGGTGCCAGCCACATCTTACACGGCGGCAGCTACATAAAGTTGCAAGGTCAGCTTCGTTGGGCAAGAGCATGGTGCCAGCCACATGTTGCATGCCGGCAGCTACAAACAGTTGCGGGGTCAAGAATAGTATGCATACATTAGTGCTACCGAAGGGTGGAATGGCGGCAGCATCTCATGAATGTGTGGTCATGTTCAATGGGCAAGAGCGTGGTGACCGGCACAGATACATAGGAGAGAAGCTAAAGATAGTTGGAGTGGATCCTTGGTGGATCCTTGGTGATGACAAGATCCCTTTGCAGGGTATTAGTCTCTTGCCTAGCCGAATGCACTTCGGCACTTAATTGTCCTAATAACTGGGTCAGTTGGTCCATTTCTGAAGTCTCCATGGCGCCCAGGTGGATTTTGTTATGTCGGCTTTGCGCTCTGTTACGCTCACCTGGTATCCACGGGGACACCCGTATGCCCTGGTTGCCGGATTCCCCCCGGATGTGCCCGATTCGGGATGATGTTTTCTATGGCAGGTGGGCCTGAAAACACAGGAGGACTGGACTTGGCACAGATTTCGTTTCCTCCCACCAGCCCCTTGGACTCGACCTGATGGCCCCCTCCTCACCTTTTTATGATGTCTGGCGTGCTCTCCGTCCTGCTTTCTGCGCAGGGGCGCATAGTTTTCTGCAGGTTGAAGCGACCGAGTTAACTTCACTGGTGCCAACCCATTCAAGTGTCTTTAAGGAGGTAAGTCCGATTATAGCAGTCTCTGAAGGCCTTTGCTTTTCTTTCGTGCTATTAATGTCTTTCCCTGATTGCTTCCCCCTTAGGTGTGCGGAAGTTCGCTGGGTGCGCTGCTTGGATCAGGCTCCTGCCGGGATTATGGACGCGGAACCTATGAAGAATGGTAGATTCAGCGCGAAGTGCGGCGCGCTAATGTCTTTTTGGGCTGACCTGTATTCTTTATTCCTTTTCAGGTTGCGATGGTCTTTCTGGGCGTGCAGAGATTTCCAGAGTTGAACCGGCCAAGATACGCCCAGCCAGGTGAGGAGGTTATGGTTACTGCTGTGATTGCCATGAGTAACCTGTTTAACCTTGGCCTTTTTTCTCTCTCCCTCCAGGTGCTTCGTTCCGGTGCGTGCGTGATGTTCTGAAGATCCTGCCAACGGGATGGAAGACCGCGAGCAGCCGGGATCGAAGGATGGAAAGCTGCAGGTAAGCAGGAACTGCTAATGATGTTCTTTTGTCTCCTCTGCAGGTCCGCTATTCCGGGAACGCTGGGTGCTGGTCTCTGAACACGATGAGCGTCACGCTGCTGGCTGCAGAATAACGCGAAGCACGTTCTGTAGCTTGGGTGTGGTTTATATAGCCTACCCTGTAAAGTAGTCCAGGTAAAGTAGTCCGGACTACCACACCCTAAAACACTGCACCGCACAGTCTGGTTCTTAGGGACTAGACTGTGTGGGTGCCTCCATGTTGGCTGCAGGCTTACACACAAAAAGTAGTCCCCTCAAGTTCCATTCCAAATATGAGCCCTAGTGATAATGTAAGGCCCTTGGGGCCCCAAATGAACTCCAAGTCCTAACCCTACCTGGCATGTGACCATGCCAGTGGGGTTCTGGGTCACGGGTCGTGACAATGTGTTCAAAGCGGCTCCCGTATCAATTTATGAGAATTTAAGCATTTGTGACCAGATTTAGTGTTTTTGCTGAGCCAATTTCAAAGCCATTCTGACAGTTGAAAAGTAAAATCCATTTTTCTCTTGTGTGTAAGGCTGGAAGGTGGGAGTGATATTCTGTTCGTTTTGTATTATTCCTGAGTACCTGCTCTCTCCTCACATCTAATTAAATTGCCTATTGGTGGGTTGAGGGGTGCTAAAGGGGGAACATCTAACCATAGTGCTATCTGTTCAAAACCAACCCAAAAGTATTCTTTTCTTTGCTCCACTCTTTTCTGTTCATTACTTGATCCCCCGTGCATTAAAGAGATTATTCATTGTTCTGCCACCCCATTGGTGATTGTTGTTACCTATTAAAAATATATTGTGATTTTAAATCCTAAATACATAAATAAATATTTACCGTTACAAATTGGCCTGATTGCTGGTTCAGTGTGACTGGGGGGTACTTTGAGAAGGGTGTGGTATGAGTGGTATATCATTCAGAATATTGAACTTATAGATACAAATAAATAAGGGTTTCATTTGCGCAATACATGCTGGGCTAGACTTGGGAGTGTGCCTGATTGAAATCCTTTACAGTATTACTTGTCAGCTCACCTGAGCTTTGTTGTAAAATGGCACGCTGATGACTCTACGACGGAATCTAAGCTCATGCTGTCACTGGCGAGACCTATCTGGCTCAAGGAGGTCCTTTGGATCCCGGAGAGCCGCTCTACTTCCTACTCCATGCTCGTGAATCTGGGCAAATGGGTTTGTGCGGGGGCGCTGAAGCTACTAGGGGTGCGCCACCCCTATTCACCTAATGCCCCGATCATTGTGGGTGAATGCCTGGATGTGTGAGAGATAGGGGTTGTACGGTCCTGGGAAGCCCTGGGTCTAACTACTTGGGGAGAAATACATGATGAGGGGACATTCAGAGACCTGGATAGCCTGCTCCGACTAGAAGGTCTCCCGTAAGGGTCCGTTTTTGAGGCAGCTGCAGGTGGCAAGGATTGCCAGATGCAGATGGGAGTCATGGCCTGCAGAGCCACCAGAATTAAACCACTCTTGGCCCTCTTGTACAGCCTAGAAAACAGCTGGAAACCAGTTGCTAGACTTTATGACTGCCTGCTACAGGGAACTAGTACCAGAAACGCTGCATTGAAGTTGCGCTGGGAGGCGGACGTTGAGTCTGACATATCTGATACACAGTGGGATGGGGACCTTATTTTTACCAAACATGTTTACCAGAATGCCAGATTCTGCCTGCTCCAGTTGAATGTGTTACGCCGTACCTATATGACCCCTAAGAGGGTGGCTAAATTTAACCTAAGTACTATATGGGCTTGCCCCTGGTGCAAACAGGAAGGCGCTGACTCAATACATATGCTCTGGAAATGTGCTACAGTGCAAGGGTTCTGGGCTCAGATTAAGTGGGCTTGAACCGCAGCTGGAGTCACCCACTTGAATGCTTGTTGGGTGTGTATTCACAGCCTAGTAAATGTAAACATGTAGTAAAATGTATGGACCTGGAGTGCGTTCTGGCCAAAAGGCGCATCGCCATGGTGTGGAAACTTAAAAGGAGGCCGCAATATGCACTGTGGCAGCGAGGCTTTGAGCATTGCGCATCCATGACAACTCCACAGGTGCCTTTGAAGCCTGGAGACAACTCACCATGACAATGTTCCACCCCTCGGAAAATAAGCCACCCTGAATGCGTCAATTGTTTGAAATGCTGCGCTTGATATATATGTAACCACACACTTGAGCTCTTCTTCCCAACATGATAGGAGGATCGGTTCCCCTGTGCTCTTGCCGACCCTGAGGTCTCCCCACACCACAGAGACTGTCTGTTACGGCACTGTGCGTTCAAGTCTTAGTTCTACGTTTAATTCTGTTAATGTTTGTATACATTTTGTTTATGTGTCACATTTGAATCCTGATGTAAAGTCCATTTTGAAATGCCAATAAACAGATTATAAACTAAAAACGGGTGTTCGCAGGGCACAGGTCCAGGACTGGGCGCATTGTTAGGTCTTTTTTGGCACAAGGAAGCACAATGAATAAATGCCCTTGTTTACCTGGTTTGCCGGGATGAGTTCTATAGCGTCCTTTCCTTTAGTAGCCCTGCTTTTACTTCTAACAGGATCTGTTGTTCTTCCTATGTAATTTGACTTTGTCTTGGCGGGTGGTTGGCTGGTGTTTGTATTAGCTCCATGCAATAGCCTCCCATCACGGTGGAAAGTACCCACTTGTCCGATGTGATCCCCTCCCATGCGTGGATAAAGTGAGAAATACCACCTCCTACTAGAGAGGCATGGGAGGGAACCTGTAGTGGTTGGTCATTGCTTAGGAGGGGTGGAGTCCCCTCTTGAGGAGGATCTGCCTCTATTTCTGGACCTTCTTTGGCCTCTTTGAAAATTCTGTTGGGAGGAATGCCCCTGTGAAGAACTCGATGACGAACTCTGTCCACCCTGGTTGTAATTGGAGGACCGCTGGGAGTTCTGTCCTCTAAACCGACTTGTATTTGAACCTTCTCTCTGCACGAAGGGTGTGTTGGTGTCCCAGGGATTTTAGGATGTCGTATTTATCCTTTGCACTTTTTAGTGCATCCTCGACGCCTTGGCAGAATAATGCATTTGGCTCAATGGGCATGTTTAAAAGGGTAGCCTGGGTCTCCAATTTGAAACCTTATTGACGAAGCCATGCATGGCGTTTGATGAGGGTATCTTCTGCCATAATTCGCCCCGCATTGTCTGCTGCGTCTAATTTATTTTTAAGAATGCAGCTTGCTACTTGTCTCCCTTCAGCAATAGTTTGTAAGAGCTTTGTCTTTAGGGGCTCTGGAACCAAGTCTATTTGTTGTGCGACCTTGTCCCACTTGTGGCAATTATAGTTGGATAATAGCATAGCGTTAGCTATTCTCACTTGATAGGCAGCCGAGGAAGCTATTTTCCTGCACAGCGTGTAGATTTTCTTACTCTCCTTTTCAAACGGGGCTTCGGCAGAGGCTAAGGGTGTTCTTGCTCTCTTTCTTGTGGTGGTGACTACTAGAGAGTAGGGCTTTAGAAGCCCCCTAATGTACAATGGACACTATGGGGCTGGTCTGAACATTTTTTTCAATGCGTGGGTTGACTGCCCTTGTCAGATTGGGGGTAAGAAGAGAGGGCTGAATACGCCTGTAGACAGATTGAAGCAGTGGGATGAACTGTGCTGCAGATCTCTTATCTCCAAGGATGACCTCTACAAAGTCCTTATAGACTTGAGCTTCCTGGGTATTTATCTTTAAGAGCAGGTCATTGTACTGCAGCTGGTTGTCCATCAGGGAATCAGCCACTAGTTGGTCGGTATGGTCTTGGGATTGGATGATGTATACCTCACCATCGTCATAGTATTGGTCTAAAGTCCCCTGTGTCCCCTTGGTCTTCTGGGTTTGTAAATGAGCCAGGGTCTTGTAAGCCTCGAGTGTCATAATATGTGTCCTGAGCCACGTCTTGATATGACGAGGTATTAGTTTGTGTAGCGTCCAGGCGGGCTCTTTTAGCGTTGGGCTGTTTGCTAGCTGCTTCGCCTTCAGGTGAGCCCTGAAGTTTGGGGAGTTGATCAAAGGAATTTACAAAACTAGAAACTGTTCTGGGGTCCATTGGGAGGAGCTTGGCAACACTGGGTGAGCAGGTGTAGGCAGAGGCTCTGGAGCAGGGGGCTGTTTGTGATGCATTGCCCCTGAAAGGGTGTCCTCAGGGGTAGAATACTGCCTACTCTTTGAACCTTGAGATTTTGAGGCTTGGGGCGTCGAGGATTTTGAGTTTTTCAACGTTCTGGCCGTCAGTAGGATGTCAGGGATACGTTTTTTAATTAAGTCGCTCATCTGTTAGCTTTTTGTAAGGGCAGTCTTTTGACGCACGGTGGCCGGAATCCAAGGAATTTCCAGATTTGGACACAGTGTCAGAAACGGACTTTTGCGTTTATTTTGGGGGCCTGTCATGTGGTGATCACGACCACGATGGCCCAGAGGACAGGGAATGTTCGGACCTCCCCTTCGACACCGCGTGTGGCTTACTGGTCGACGACGTGGTCAGCTGTCGACCATTGGGGGTGTGCTTGGTGTGGCGTGTAATGGAGGTGCTTGAGCCACCGGGTGTCATCTCCATAGCAGAACCGTCGGCCTGCCTGTTAAGGTTTTTGGCCTAAACAGTTTGCAAGACTTGCACTATTTTTCAGCCTGGTCCCTAGGGAGGCAAAGGTTACACATTCAGTGTGAATCCTTTCACAGAAACTTCCTGTTACAGGAAGGACAGAATTTAAAAGGAGTATTTTCCATAGTGTATAAAGATGGCAGCCTGGCAGAATACAAACTAGTATAGGGGAATATGCATTCTCTAAGTGAGATGGAATATGAACCTCCCCCCACTTTCTCTACTGTACAGGGCTGAGGCACGTTGGGGCCTAGGTAGGCCGCAGACAAAGTTTGTCGAGACAGGAGTCGTTGTCGTGGACGGATGGTCTTGTCCCAGAAAGCCGTTGCCAGAGATCTTGTGGTGTATGGTTGTCAAAAGGACAGAAAGAAAGTCTAACTTTAAACTTTTTATAAGTATTGGCGTCAGCCTAGAAGGAACTCCATGATATGCGTCTGACTACAATGGCGGAAAAAAACAATTTGAGGGACCTCGACGCGTGAAGGACCATTGGTAGAGTGGACATCACACTAAGGCATGTATTACTGGCATGCCTTGTCGGCGTCCCTTTTTTAGTTTTGAAAACAAAATATGTAATACTCCGCGGCTACCACTAAATGTCGGCCTATGCATAGCATGTGATCTAAGCAGATCCACAAGACTCAGAAATATATATATATATCTATATATTTACTGAAAAAACCTTGTCAAAAGGTACATTATGGTTAAATTGCAAGAATAAAAACGTATGAAATTCACTGGAAAAACATTAAAAGGACGTTATGGTTGCACGGTAAAAAAGAAAAATCAAAGAAATTCGCCTGTTATGGTAAGCTATGCAACCATAACTCACACCACCACCATGCACTGCTAAGACTAACACCCAGGACATCAAAGATGAAATCACAAATGGCATCATCGATGGTATCACTGATGACATCACATATCTGGGGTGCTTGTTTATGTACAGAGACCGCAAGCATTTTAAACAGAGGACCTGATCTGGTCAGACTGTATTGAAAGCATGATACACATACTCCAAAGGTGCTGCATATGTATATCTTGACTGTGTGCTATGTACGTAAGGTACTTTCCTTAGCATTAGGCCTGAGCTCATGGTGCATACACATGGAACATTAAGCAGGCCCCAGACAGACAATCGAATTGTTGTACAAGATGATGAACTCTAATAATCATGTAATTTTCTGGCCATGGTATATGTTACCTCCTTACTAGTGTTTCCATGTATGTGCCTCAGATTTCTATGCATTGATGCTTTCCATGTATATTTTTGTAATAAGACATACCTTAACTAATTCTTGTATTATTAGCTGCTAATTCCAAGTTTCACATTAGTCAAGATTCTGATAGGTTTGGACTTATGATTCTATCTATAGGGACTTTCCATCAGGATTGATGTCATATGTGATGTCATCGATGATGCCATTTGTGATGCCATCTTTGATGTCAAGGGTGTTAGTTTTAGCAGTGCGTGGTGGTGGTGCGTAACTGCTTAACGTAACTGACAAATTTCTTTGGTTTTTCGATTTTAACGTGCAACAAGAACGTTACTGTAACAAAGTACTTTTAAATTAATTTCATACATTATTGTTAGTGCAACTGAACCATAACGTCCCTTTAACAACGTATTTTCACTGAATTTCAAGGGTTTTTATAACTGAAAATGTTTCATCACGTTACATTGTACATAAGTTATTAATAATTCCTCTTTTAACATACATGAAAGGACTATAAACCTCCTTTACAAATTTATTTTTTGCAGCGACGACTGATGCCTGTCATTTTCAGCAGCGCATGCTGGGGATGCAAGTCATGCTTGAACTGCCTAGGACATGAGGCTTGACCATGGCCCGGCACAGTAAACAACCACCATTATCTGCTGCACCTAGGCTGCATCCTGGTCTAGTGTCCACTATACCCCCATAATGTGACCAATTGCCAGTGTTCATGGCTTGCAGCCATGGCCAGTGCCCACAATCCATGGGGTACAGGCTTTTGGCCATGCTGCAGGCCCCAATAAGCAAATCAGAGTAGACATTTGTCCTTGACAGGGCAGGCCCACTGGTCAGGCACCAGAGTTATAGCACTGTTTCTTGTACATAAAGTCTGACACTTTAAAAAAATAAAACACCAGACATATTTGCAAAAGCATGCCTTCAGCTCCTTGCTGATGCTTCTCGTGCATGTTTGCTGCAAACTCGTCCAGCACTTCAGGCTGTAGCCGCAAGCACATTTATTTTTCCATTCAAGCCTATCCCAATTTCAAAACTTTTACGCTGGTGGCCAAGCCCACTTTAACTCCATTGCCCATCCCTGGTGGCCATGCCCACTGCCCATGGCCACAGGCTCCAAAGTTATATCACTATTTTTTGCACCTGTTTTTGCCGGCAGCCAGACCCTCTGTCCAGTTTAACCACATAGCTGGTTCCTTGTGGCCATGCCCACTTTAACCACATAGTCCCTGGTGGCCATGGGTAGTGGCCAGATTGTCCGGGCAGCTATATCAATATTTTGTTGTACCTACATTTTGATACTTTAAAAAAAATACAACACAGGACAGATTTGCAAAAGCATTCTTTCCAGTCCTATCCAATGCTTCTCACGCAAGTTTGCTGTAAATCCGTCCAGTACTTCGGGCTGTAGCCGCAAGCAGAATTTATTTTTCCATTCAAGCCTATCCTGATTTCATCATCATAAACTTTATTTCGTTTAATTAACCATAAAAGTACATGTAATAAAAACCAATAAACTCATGATTAAAAACAGCCAGTTAAAAAACACATATACAATCAGATACGAATATTTGCTTTGAAGTGCAAGTGCTTTACAAGGATAAAACAAAGTTTGGACTTGCTTTGGTCTAGATCAGGGCCGGTCTTACAACAGATTGCACCCCAGGCGGGAAGCATCGTTGGTGCCCCCCCGTCCCCCGGCATGTGATCTCATGCATGTGTCATGGGCTGAGCAGCGGGAGTGAGGACTATGAGTTAACAAAATTGTCAATGCTGGCATCTGCTGAATTTCATGAACCTCAGAAAACAGCAATAAGAGGGTCAAACCCGAACAGGCCTGGTTATGTTAGTCTGCTTTTGCTCTTCATTTTTAGTAACAATGACCAGTTTGCTGCTGTGACTCAGGTCAGAGAATCAACAATTTCAGATCTACACTAATGTCATTCGTATGACCTCAAACATTTAGCCACTCTTAAAAGGTGATGAACTGGTCTTGAACAGTGTTACTCAAACTTCCAAGAACAAGCACCAGCAACATACCCACCGATAGCTGTACAAGCCCGTCTATCTCAGCATTAAAATACATGCATTTATGCAATATGTATTGCATCAAATATTTCACAGGAAGTTAAATATATTTAGGAGGGACACACGTAAACAATATCACTACTCCATGTGAGTGGTAAAGTCTATACATATGCAGAGAGTTAACATGCATGTACAATTCAACATAGCTCCCAATGTTAATGTTGGAGAGGTGGCGTTCTAAAATGATGACATTACAATGTGGACTTTATATTGAAACACACTGCAGTGCGTTACCGCGGCAGAGAAATGGCAGTTCGAGAATTGGGGTTTGTTTCGCTCATGCTTGTGAACTCTTCTTAAATGTTTCCTTCGTGATCACTCATTTTAGCTCCTGACAGCACCATGAAAATGTAAGATCGCAAAGAAAAACGATGTCTACCACCCCAACATAAAAACAAAAACAATAAAATTCTTAAAGGGTGGAACATGACCTTTTCTTGGGACTTGTTAAGTTTACTTTTTGCAAATTACTAGTCGCGTGCTGCTTGAATAACAGCGGCCCTTGCACATTGTGCAGTGTATAGACGAACTTCATTTCAAGGGACTTGGAGTACTGCGGATATCAGGGGAAGCATCTCCAGTATACCCCAAGCGTAGTGCGCTTTGCCCTCCACCCTCCACCCTCACCCCCCAGCCTTGCAGCCCTGCGCTTTTTCACATTCTCCATTATGGTAAAGAACATTGTCTGCGAACAGTGAAATGTATGAAACTCTTGCACTAAAATAAAGTCAGCAGTGCATGCCCAGGAAAGAGGGAACAACGAACAATATGCTCGGGAGCGGGAACTAGGGGGGGGCGTAGTAACCCCCAAACCGGCCAAAGCG
This sequence comes from Ambystoma mexicanum, assembly GCF_040938575.1. Taxonomy (NCBI): domain Eukaryota; kingdom Metazoa; phylum Chordata; class Amphibia; order Caudata; family Ambystomatidae; genus Ambystoma; species Ambystoma mexicanum. The sequence continues at coordinate 254,851,199 of NC_090934.1, read as the reverse complement.
TGGTACCGGCCCCCAGGGCCTCGCCCTCGAAGTGATTTTGGCCCGGCCAACGGACCGACCAATCCAACCACGCTGGAACGTGCAACTGTCTAAGATCTGCTGACGGTGACACTCTGCCCAGGTCTTCCGAGAACCGGCCTTTTGATCTCCTGAGGAGAGTCCACCACCAGTGCTCGCTTCCTTTTTCATGACTACTTGAGCCTTGACAAAAGTGTCTAGCTTTGTGGCCTCCAGAGTCTGTTCTTGGATGGCCCAGTCATCTCCGCAATACCATTCTAAAATAAATAAAATACCTATGCAGCAATAGGCCTCACCTGCGAGGACGGGAGCAGGAGGAAAGAAGTGTGCTTGCCTCGGCAGGCTGTAGTTACTGCCGGGTTTCCTGAAACAAGGCCAATCAGTGAGGGCAGGATGCAGAAACTATTTGCTGATTCTGCTGCTGCTTGGCAGTGTGTGCTTGTGATGGGAACAACATCAGGATTTAGTGACCCACTCGCTCCTCTTTTCTGTAATGGCCGGGGCCGACAACACCAGCCAGCCGCAATCGATCCACACTTCAGTGTCAGTGCGCGCCCATAGCCTCGAGGAGGGCACACCGCACGAGCGCCCATGGGCCTGGCTGGCGCCAGCAGTGCCGGCGCCACCCGGGGCCGGGGGAAGGTAATAAAGCAACAAATGTTGCAAATTTATTTTTCAATTGCCCTGCCCTGCCTGAGGGCCGAGTCCAGGCCCGTTTCTTGGCCTGGACAAGGCGGGCAACTGCCCGGGGCGCAATAGCCCCGGGGGACGCAATTGCCCCGGCCCCTGGAGCCGCTGGAGGGGATGGATTTCCCCAGTTTGTGGGGCGGCGCATTGATGTGGGGAATGTTCCGCAGGTCAGGTGCTGGCGCTGCCCCTTCCGACTATAATATCACGTAGTACAAAAGTACTACATGACATTACAGAAGTCAGAGGCTCCCTCTGACCACTTTTGCGCCACTTGGGGTGGTGGCATAAGCACACCAATAAAAACACTTTAGGTCCCCCTGCAGCTAAAACCAGCCCCTTCCATGACATTGCCGGCAGGAAACTGCTAATGGTGGCCCATTAGTCACTAAATGGTTTTGTGCCGGCATTGAGATGGGAGGGGAGGTGCAGTGGGCTGTGGGGAGTGTGCGTGCCTTGCAGGGACGCACCATGGGCCCGACCCGTTTGGGCCCATGGTGCGTCTGCAAGCCCAGAAAATGGCCAAAATAATAGTTTAAAGCAGCGCTATTTCTTTCATGTCACTTCTTTTCCAAACTATATATCAATTACACTTTAAACCACTTCCATGGCACTGGTGATGAGTTACTTCACTATGCGGATAATAGTTTTGACCAGTGTTGCTGAGTAAATATTCTTTAAGCTACGAACTGGTTTATTTATTTATTTATGCAATGCTTGTCGGGTACATGGAGATGGATAATTTATTTATTTATAATTGCATAAATAAATAAATATGCAGGTACCTGACAAACATTGCATGAATAAACAAATAATCCTGGTCCATGTATCCTTACAACAGTCAAGACTTTACTGTATCAAAGCATAACCCTTGATTCCCATTCAAAGAATGTTAAAGTGATTGTTTATTGGGTTCAGGTGTCTCCTTGTCATTGCCTTTTTGGCGTAGGTTGCTTCCAAACCCCCTTCAGCATCTTGTGTTCTTTGTTGGTTGTATATACTGCATCCTGTGCCATATTCATGGTCTCTTGGTTGGTGTGCCCAGTCCTCATTATCTGCAGCCTAAGTGGGACTGGGGCATAAAATTGTCTTGGGCACCAGTGAAAAGGTGGCCCACCGTTGCAAATGGCAATTAATTCCTTGTGTGACGGACTGTTTGACTTGGGAATGGCACGCAGGGTGCAGTGGGAGTGGTGCGCGGGGTGCGGTGGGAGTGGAGCCTGGGGTGCAGCGGGAGTGGAGCGCGGGGTACGGTGCGAGTGGCGCATGAGATGGGGTGCGGGGGGGGGCATTCCTAGTGTTTCGCCTTGGGCACCAAATGGACTAGAAACTGCCCTGGCCGAGGCCACAGCCTGCAGCAGTTCCAGTGGTAGAATACACACGTTCGTTTCCTAACATTATAAAAATGAACAGGCACATTCCCTTTTATAATGTTAGGAAATGAATGTGTTACACGTGTATTCTAGCACTGCCCTGCCTGAGGGCCGAGGCCACAGCCTGCAGCAGTGCCAGTGGTAGAATACACGTTTGTTTCCTAACATTATAAAAATGAACAGGCACATTCATTTTTATAATGTAAGGAAACTAACGTGTTACACGTGTATTCTAGCACTGTGGACTGCTGGTGCAGCGCCCCCTAGAGGCTGACTGACGTCAGGCAGCCGCCTGGGCTGCCTGATGCAAAGACCGGCCCTGGTCTAGATAGCAAATCAAGTTAAATGCTAACCCACAATTGCTGAGCATACGTCAAAGAACAGACTGTGGGCCTCATTACACGTTAGGCGGTGAACCATGGCGCTATTAGCGCCATGGTTCATGCCAGTAAAATACCGGCACCGCCTTGGTGGAAAGGGGAATTACCGCCCTATTCCAAGGTTGGCGGGGCATTAATTCCCCCTTCCACCATTGCCCTTCCCCATTCCCATTTTTGCCCCATAGGGCTCTATGGGAATGGGGAAGGCGCTAATTACGGCACGGTAAATTACGGTGCCGTAATTAGCTCCAAGGTCCCTTTGCGGGTTGGATTTTAACGCCTGCAAAAAGCAGGCGTTAAAGCCTCCAACCCGCAAAGGGACCTCGTAGTACGGCGGTAAGGGTTAACGGTCACCGGTACCATTAACGGTGACCGTTAACCCTTACCGGTGTCCGTGTAATGAGGCTCTGTATGTTGAAAGATTGACTAAATCCATTTCGAAAATTTTGGGACCCCTCTATAATGTTGTCCCCTCTAGACGAAATCTCTTCATACTTTGCACAAACATTCAAAGTCAGGTCTATATTGTTATTGCACAATTTCATGCAGTTTCGTTGAACGGAGTCAAAGTTATACGGCATCAATGAACTGCTCTTCACTGACCTTGTAATGCACACATATGCATGGATGTCCTCCAACATTTGTCAAGTTCAAACATCACAGCAATATCCCTGAACATCTGAAATGTTCGCAGACATCGGAGAAGAAGAAACACCTGGTTTTTGGCTTTTTTGGCCACATCCCATCCTCATCACCCCTCAGCTCCCAAGAGATTGTTTCATTTGGTTGACATGTGTCATGCTCTGTTTCTGAATATGTTTTTACTGCAATGTGTGCGGACTACGGGCGCATGTTCGGGAATCCAACATGGCGGACAGTTTAAAAGTTTGGCGCACCTCTTGTTTCTCGATGTCCACGAGCGTTACACGACTCGCTGATTTGCTCAGGGGCTTTCGCGGACACTGAATCAGGAAGTACGTCCGTGGACTTGATGGAGATATCACTAATTTATTTTCACTTACCTGGGCATTTTACAAAAATCTACTGAACGGATTAACACCAAAAGCTTTCGGGATGAGGCCGTCGCTCCTCACGCAGGTTTGGCGCAAATCCGTCAAGCGGTTTGGGCTGTAGCCACGAGCAATAGGCTGACATCTAGTGGTAGCCACGGAGTATTACATGATTTGTTTTCAAAACTTGAAACGGGACATTGACTGAGCGTGTTACTAATACTATCCCTAGTGTGATTTCTACTGTACCCATGGCCCTTCCTTCACGGATTGAGGTCCCTCAGATTGTTTTGTTTCTGACATGAGGTTGCATGACGGGTAGTGCTAGTACAAATGGAACAAAGCAGAAAATAGAGATAGAGAAAGAAACATCTATGCACCTTCGACTCCAGGAGGGGAGGAAGGGTGGACACATGTGAATCTAAGCAGATACAAGCATTAGAAATACTATTACGGTGAGTAATGTATGCCTTCTGAGGCTTTACGATCTGCTTAGAACACATGCTATGCATAGATTAGCGAGCAGTACCTGAAGACGGATGTGGGCTGTGAGAAGGTACAGCGGCAAATAGATGTTTTAGCACCACTTGTCTGCTTTAGAATGTGTGTCAACGCAGTAATGCTGAGTAAAGGTATGAATGGAACTCCAAGTAGCTGCTTTGCAAATAGCATCTAGGGAGACATTTGTAATAAATGGTAAAGTAGCTCCTGTACCTCTGGTAGAGTGAGCTCTCAGTGTGAAAGGTACGGTCTTTTTTGATAGTGAATAGCACAGCTGTATGCATTTGACTATTCATCTGGAGATGGCGTTTTTTGAAATCTGATCACCCTCCCTACCAGGTGCTATGGAAACAAAGAGCTGGTCTGTTTTCCTTAGAGGTTTTGTTTATGTAGTACAAGACCACCCTCCTTACCTCTAAGGTATGGAGGATTCTCACAGTTTGGAAAAAAGTAGGTAGTTTGATGGACTGTGTGAGAAACCAGAAGGTATTTCACCCACTAGTCCCCGGGGATCTGTCATCCAAGTGGCCAGGAAACGGTCATCGCTTTTGGATCCAGTTCCTGGGGCTGGACCAGTACAGGAGGATCATCTGGGTGTGAGGGGTCTTTGGGGAGTGGGACACCAGATGGTGGGACACAGGATCCACTTCTCTGTCACATCTTTACCCCAACCTACCAGGTAGGATATTTAGGAACTCTACCCCCTGACCCTTTTACAACACTTTCACACAGACAGCCCGCTATGAGAAAACAGACCAACACCCAAGCAGTATACATGACGTATCCCAATACAATGGTCAGGCGAGGTCAGGCAATTACTGACAATCACGCAAACCTAACTTCCATTAAGCTACCCCACAAAGATAAAAGGCGGAGCAGGAGAGCCCACTCAGAGCGAGGCGAAGCACACAAGGAAACAGCAGTTTCAAGACGGCAGCTGAACAAGATAAGAAACATGACGGCAGCTGAACAAGATAAGAAACATGGCAAAACAGAAGGGGATCGCAAGGAGGGAAGTTCCCTTAACCTTTTCATCAAGGAACCGTTACTTTTAAAAAATCTTGAGAATAGAACGCGTAAGACCAGGAAACCAGGCTGAAGAATCCTGCATTGTGTGTCGGAGATACCCGGGGCCCTCCCGCGTCAATAACCAAGGTGGGAAGAAGCAGCAGCCTCTGTGGTACCGACCTTGGCTCCAAGAACAAAGCAGTGTCAGTAAAATCAACACAGCCGGTGAGTGGGGGAGATCGATACGAGACCTGTGTGTTTAAGGCAACGTTGCAAGCAGCAACATTGTATGGCGAGCGCTGAAACAAGCATTGTTAAAATGCGTGTGATAATGTCAAACTCAGCAGCTTTAGAAGGAGTGTCAGCAAAGTCTGCATCCTCCTCCCCTTCCTCCTTACCTGAATCCTCAGGAGAAGTTAAATGGCGGATAGACTTCTTCCTGGTCTTCTTCTTTTTTGAGAAGAGATAGGGCCTTCCGCGGTGGGAAGCCACTCTGGTTCCCTGCCAAACAGGGAAGCAGAAGGCTTCCTTCCCGCAGGGACCGGATGGACGAGGGAAAAAAGCAGACGCTCAAAAAAACCCTCTGAGTGTAGGAAGGCTGTTCAACAGGTCCGGAAGGTGAAACGATGAAATCTTGCAGAGCCAGAGATAGATGGAAGATGCCTGACGGAGATCTGCTGGACTGAAGACCGGAGGTGCAGCGAGTCCTTCATCCAGTTCCGGGAGAGGCGGATGATCGAAATTGACGAAAACAATCCAAACGTTGGTACAGGTGAGTCCACAGGTACAAGCAGGAAGGAGAATACGGGAGCCAGCGGGAAGACAGGAGAACCAGGACGGCGAAGGGACGTGCGGGGAAAAAGCAAGGGAGACAGAACGGCGAAGGGATGCCGCGGGGGATACACAGGAGAGACAGGACGGTGAAGAAACGCCGTAAGAGAGCCAAGGAACAGAGCGAGGAGCAGGGAGGAAAACACACGGGAGCAAGCAACAAAGTAAACAGACAAAGTTGCAACGCGCCGAACCCGGAAGTGGGTGGAGCTTACATAGGGAAAGCCAGGAAGACAGAACGAAAGACTAGAGCTGAAAACCTGGAAGTGGGACAGAGAACCCGGCACATTCTAATGGCGCCGCCAGCGCCAAGCGTTCCATAGCCCCCACCGGCGACTAGAAACCGGCGGCATGACAGATAAGAGACGCAAGTAAAGTTGTACTGCTGATGAGTGATGAACTTTAAAATCAAGATACAACACCTATGAGAGTGGTCCGGCACCGCGTAGGTGCTCAATCGAAGGTATCCTTGGGCAGTCACTCACCATTACATTGGTTTTGTTCAGGGACCAGGGCCCACAAGAGGCTGATTTATTTGTGAACACAGCTTCACTTACCTTCCGGGCTTCAAAACCCTCCAGCAATATAAGGTACCTCCCTTCCTTCCTATGAGATTCTGCAACCCCCAATGAGCAATAATATGCAATTTAGGCTTTTTTCCTTGTTGAATGCCTACATCTCTCCCTCTCCTTTTCCATAGGCTACTGCCATGTTTGCACAAATGCTGATCAACACAGTCCCTGTTCCTATGTCCACCAAGTAGCACACCACAGTGACAGCGCAACCCATGACATATATCTTTACCTAGTTTAGCAATATATATGCCTACGGGCTACATACTTTTCAGAGGCGTTTGACCTCTACCCGTTTGTTTGTTTTTCGCCTCATCCACAGCACCTCAGGACAGGAACACCTGCCTGGTGCACCGTAGTAAACAAGACTCAAGACCCTCTGCTTCCCTTTTCCAGGAAGACATGTTTAACAGTGAATTAGATCAGGTCAGTTCATGGCTGGGCATCCTCTGGTTAATAGGAACCTCCTACTTTCCAGATTATGTTTTTTTTTATACTTGTACATATTCACGTGTTTTTATGTAGAATTAGCAGCATTTTAGAAGAGCCACACACTAATTGAGTCCAATTTGTATGTTCCCCCTCTAGGGAGACCCAGTCTTGGCCCAAGATGAAGGCTTACAGACCAACTTGCCGAAACATCACGGGACGGAACACCTTGGGTGTTTGAGCAGTCCCCAGTTAGAACAAACTCTAGTTGATTTATATCGAGACGTTGACCGGTGACTAGGTCACCCCTCAGCCTGCCTGGCTTTCCTGACCATTTAACGGCATAAAGAGAAAAAGACATATCAACATAAGCTCTCAAAATATTTGCTTGCCATTGTAATGATTCTTGTCACATTGAATGTAAGAATGTATATGCGACTTTGGGCACAAGCATATAATGTGTATTGAAATTGGTTACACTTCTCTATATGTGTTTTTGTATGTTTGTGTTTTTTCACTAGTTTTACATACTGTGTTATGCACTGAAGATGTTTTGTACATAAAAAAGAGTATAAGAAAAATACAGTATAATTTAAGAAAAAAAGCCAAAAAAAATATATATGCTTTGACTGAATACTGCATCATTTCACAAGCTAAATAATTAAAAGCTACGTGAGATTAGTTTTGTTGCTCCTCTATCTTTCAATTTATGAACCGTTGGTACAGTGTAGGGCCTGTAAAACCAAAAAACGTGACAAAGTATTATTTACAGTAAATGTTTGTAAATATTCAATTGTATGTGGTAGGACGCCACCTCCTGTTTCAATCGAAGGTCTTCAGCTGAAAAGTGGAAAAAGGTTATATCAAGAACAGAACGAGTAATTGTGAATCAAAGTGGTCCTGTGATGGGTCAAGCAAAATCCTGCGCACAGTTGAAAGTTTGGAAAAGTAGATAAATTTGGTCCGAGCCCGGCGGAGGGAGACCAATTGAAGATATTGTGTTAAAGTGGATCTGAGCCCGGCAGAGGGAGAACATTCCAATTTTCCAATCAGGCTTCAATGCTGAAGAATTCCATTAGCTGACTGCCAGATATTTGAATTCCTATTCCTATAATAGGGCTTTGACTGAATTTGAGATTGATGAATAAATGTCTCCCATGGCTGTTTGGAGGGTAGCCTCTGGTCTCGATCTTCCTAGATCCAGTCATGGATGTAACTACTGTGATATCATTAACCTGGAGAGTCTGGATATCATTTCTCTGGTTGTGGAGGTCTAGGGCTGTCTGGAGGACCCTTTCCACCACCACTAGGGAGACAAAGGATACAATGGAGCTATAATACATTGGCAATTCCACGGATTCAACGTCTGATAAAGACAAAATCTGTAGGCCCCAGATTCTGCTAAAAATGGACATTAAAGTCTTTCGGTTGAGAAAAGGGCTGCCATTGGTTGGAGCCATCTCCTCAAATCATAGTAACCGATGCTTTAAATTGACAGGACTAATAATATCCCCATTTCTCCACAGGGAAATACATTGTTGCTTGTTACTAAAATTACCAGCTCCAGGGAGCCAAGATAAATTTCCATAGGCTAATTGGGATAATTTAGGACCTTGTATCAAATGGGTTCTGTCATGCTGCTCCAGGGTGACCCACATGTGCTGATTTGGTAAAGATGACCACAAGTTAGCCTCGACTGGAGTTTGAGAAAACTGCACTTGCGGGAAAGCCATAGACATAAGAGGGACCTGGAACATTGGTGCCATACTGCTAGCCGATGTTGAACACTCAGAGGCCGAGGGTGGGTAAAGGAAGTGGTTTGCACATTCCATCCCCACCTGTGGGGTTTGAGAGTGTAACCTGTGGCATCAAATAGTGTTGGCCATTCCAAGCGGAAACCAGGAGGAGGCTTCATGAGTCCTGAGCCTCCTGTGAGGGCAATATTGGATCAAAAGTTACATGGTAAGCAGATGATATTCCATTATTCATAGAGTTTGCCGCCAGTCGCGACGGTGCATCATTAATTAATGGTGGTAGGGCAACTATGACTTGTTTTCGGGAAATTGTAGCCATTTATCCAGTGTGCCAGATGACTTTTACCTGTGATTTTCCGCCAGGGCGGGAACCAATTTAGGCTGCTTTTTGCCTAAAGTTGGTTGGGCTTCCTGGGCACTGCAGGCAGCTCAAGCCGCCAGGTTCGATGTCGTCAGTTGCGAGGGAGTAGGCATGTCAGAAGTAGATGGTGTGGATTTCTTTACACGTTTCCGTTGGCCTCTAGACCGTGTGTTTATAGATCCCTCTTTTCTTAATGTCTACAGTTGAACTTTAGGAGGAGAAGTATTGTTATTTCACTGAGGCATTTCCAGAGGCACTGGCTGTGGAGTTGAGGCCGGCTTCGTGAGGGGTGAATCAAGCATGCTGGCATCATCAAATAAGGTTGATCTTACACCCTCATTTCCAGCCTCGTTTTCTTCAGCATTGATCAGAGGGCATTTTACCCGTGAAGTAACACTATTGGCCAGGATAATATCCACAACCCTGGGCAAAATTTGTTTTATGTCATTTTGCTCAGCTTTCATAGCAAAGCAAGGACCAAACATTGCATCCAGGGTAACTGCAATGGAACTAGTAGTAGGTAAGAAAGATAAATCATGTGGTTTCAGGTATCGGGAACTCGAAAGGTCAATGTTGAAGTAGTCGAGCTGTCCAAATTACTATCAGCACCCGCCGCAATCCCAGTCAGGTTAGAGCTAGCTGATAGATTTGTTGCTCTTACCCCTGACTTAGGAATATTATGACCTGAGATTTCATCAATCGATTTCCTGGATAAATCAAGACACATATTAAGCAATTAATTGTTATTATCAATACCATTACATGACAACGGCGAGTCCTGTATTAGCAGTGCACTTGTTGATATGGGGGTAGTTCTTAGGGTTAGGAGGAGAAAATAATTTTGTGATTTTCTACTCCTCAAACTGTCAGTTTTTTATTAGATACTTGCTCTGTAAATGATGGGGAATGCAGTCCTTTCCCCTTCCCCACTTGCGCATCCAGATCTGTATGAAACGCTTTAAGAATTTCAGTTCCTGGCTTAGCTGCCCATTGCCTACGTGTCGGCAAATGTTGCTGCTTCGCTCCGTGAAGCGCGTAGGTCCGGGGAAGGGGAGGATTCATGCCCCATTTCTTTAGGGTGTTACTTTCAAGAAGGGTCATGGACTAGCAATGTTCATGAAGAAATAAATCAATCAATTCCCTCCTCAATGGGCAATAATTAGTGCCCTTTAAGCCCAAAATGCAGACTTTAACCAGGAGTGGTCACAGTAATTCAACAATGCAAATAAAACAATTAAACAGCAGACCCCTGCATGGAATACCTATGATTGATGAAGTCCTGTGAGGCGGGGTGTGATGTCTGAAGCCCCTCTGCTCGACAGAGCCACCGGAACATCAGAACACTTGCTGCACTCCCGCTATGCTTCTGCTATACTGTGAGAGGTCTTGAGTGAAAGTGCCCTCCTTCCAATAGAGGCAGTAGAACGACTGTTGCCAACGCAACTCCGTTTGGGCTCTGCACACCGAAACACTTGCCGCACTCCCGCTATGCTTCTGCTATGCTGGGAGAGGTTTTGAGTGAAAGTGCCCTCCTTCCAATAGAGGTAGCAGAAACACTGTTGCCAACCCAACTCTGTTTGGACTCTGTACACCGAAACACTTGCTGCCCTCCCGCTATGCTGGGAGAGGTTTTGAGTGAAAGTGCCCTCCTTCCAATAGAGGCAGTAGAAAGATTGTTGCCAACACAACTTTGTTTGCGCTCTGCACACCGAAACACTCGCTGCACTCCTGCTACGCTTCCGGTATGCTGGGAGAGGTTTTGAGTGAAAGTGCCCTCCTTCCAATAGAGGCAGTCAAAAGATCAGTGCTTTAAGTAGGATTAGAACGGCTGCACCCCCTAAGGAGAGGCCCCTCCTGCCTAAGGTTGGGGGGTGCTGGTAATAGAAGTAGAGCTGGCACACACTGGTATTATTACCTTTGGTATGCCCATCCCCTCAATTTAAACAAAAGAAGGGGCTGGGCGCAACAAAGGTGTGACACCAGTGTGTGCCCTAGCTCACACACAGCAGGCTGTCCTTTCATCCAAGGAGCCAGTGGGAGGCAACGATTTAACCAACGGCTCGTTGAAGGAAATGTCTGCCGGCTGCTGATGTCTCTGCAATCAAAAACAGGAGGAGGGTCGGACAGCCCAGCTCTCCTTTAGCTTTCGAGTTAAGTCATCAAGCAGCATGAAGCCCATTGACTGCATGCTGCGTGATTACTATTTACTCTGAAACAAAAGGAGAGCTGGCCAGTCCAGCCCTCCTCCTGTTTCTGAGTACAGAGATGTAGAGGAGGTCCCAGATATGACCTGCACCTCTGCCCCCCATTGTGAGTTACCAGTAAAGTACTTGCCGAGGTACGTGACCTATGAGGAGCAAATAAACCATCAGAGAGCTGCACTGGGATTCTCCCCCGTATACATAAGGAGATCCGTACCAGTTGAAGCAGTCATAACACGACAACCCTGGGCAGCACGGTACCCCATCAGACAGCCATACCCGCCACTGGCACGAAATGAAGAGTACCTACAGACGGTCCATGAAGAGCCCCAAAAAGCCCTAATGGAAGGCCAGTGGAAATGACAAGGGCCTAAAGAGACTCGTGAACGAACAAAAGCGGCTATCGAAGACAAGTACGCCAGAGCAAGTAACTACGAAAATAAATGTAATGGACACAGAGAAGAGAGAATGTTAAAACGTGAGGAAACGGTGCCATGAGACAAGATGGAAGCAACCGCCCTGTTGAATGTGTGTAAATAGGCTTGAAACGCAAGAGGCTAAAGAAACAATACTGCTTGCAATGCTTAGTAGAAGAATAGAGCAGCAAGCGCCAACCATATAACTACCTCAATACAGCACACTGTACACGTGTGACTCCATTTTGTGAAAGCAGATTTGTACCCAGGCAGCCAGAGGCCTAACGTGCTGAGTTTCTAAACCTAGCAGAGACCAGAGAAGGAGCAGAATCAAAACTTAGCAAAGAGAGTCTCATGCCGGGGAAATCGAGGTCAACCAGAGAAGGGGAGGTGAGCATGAGCTCACTGGACTCCAACTTCGGAGCGTATCAGCCCGCCCGTGAAGGTCAAGATAAGAGAGGCCCATGCAGGTGGCCAAGCAAATACAGAATTAAATACACAAAAAGATGGAAAACTAAAACAGATTCACGGTGAACCAACACGTAACCAGCCAGGCGCGAAGATGTACCACCGCCTGATGTCATCCAGAACTCGAGGATGCCATAACTTTTCCTGATAAGAGACTACAGATCCGAGGCCATATCCAGCCAACTAAATGACACATAGCCCTAAAACACTGATTGATGGAAAGGAGGAAGGGTGAATCTTGGGGCACTGGGCACCTGGGTGTGTATTCTGCTTGCTGCTAATTAAAGTGGAGATTTATATTTAGGGGTGTAACTTGCCCAATCATGATGGACCATGTAATCTAGGGTCCTATAGATACTGTAACCAATGAGACGTTGTACTTGTAGTGACGTCAATCACGTGTGTTGTAGAGGGATGGGCATAGACGCCCACTCGATAAGAGTTATCCAATCCACTTGCTTTATTTCCATATACAGATATAACACCTATGCTTAAGTTACCTTTCCAAACCAATTATATTGTATGATGGTTTTTCGTAAAATGAGACGTCAGTGATGAAGAATTTTACCCATAAAAGAGGCTGTTGTACTGAAGTTCAGGGAAGTCGGGGTGAGGCAGGTGCTCGGGATGCTGCTGATTTTCATAAGCTGATGTATGTATCATTAAACGGACTTCCGTTTGCCAATTTACTGAGTCCTGATTATTGAACCTTGCTGGAGTATGTGAATCCTGCACTCTGTCCTCGCATGGTGCAGCTATCTTGTATTACTAGTTTTCGAGGGTGAGTACTGACCAATGGGCCCGTCAGTAATTTCCTCTCCTCGTCAACACTTCGTAGCGTGAGGATGGTTCCAGCCATCGATTATTGATAATCGATTAATATAGTTATAAAACACCTTTAAACCGACGGCACGAAGTAACTCTGGGCCTTCGGTTACATCACAAGTCCTTTCGCCATTAGTTCTCAGTAGGCTGAGAAGCTCCCCATGGACAATGATAGTGTAATCATTCCCAAAAAATCTGCAGTGGGTCTGAAGGAACCCGCCTTTCCAAGCATAACCCTTCTCATTCCCACGGGCAGCGGATCGGACGAAAACCTTAAAAGCAGGAAGAGGAAGGGGCAGTGATCCTGAAGTTCCAGAGACGAAAAGAGGCGATCGGTGAGTGAAACAACGAAACTCGTTATCTTGGCAAAGGTCTTATAGGCCTTAGAGTAAGAAGGGGAAAGATAATGGAGGGTGACGGAGAAAAAATAAAGCAGCTAGAAGCAGAGAAAAACTGTAAATCAGGGGGGCACCTGAAAGTAAAACGTAAAGGATACCGGGGGGGGCACCCGAGAGAAAAACTGTAAATCAGGGGGGCACCTGAGATTAAAACTGTAAGGAATATCAGGGGGCACCCGAGAGAAAACTGTAAAATTCGCCTTGTTTGTGCGCTTTAAAGAGTGGTCAGAAGGAACTTGAACCCAGAGCCCACAGAGGGGGGACTTTAGGCTACGATGATGTTTAAAGACGTCATAAAGGGGTTAGTTCAAATCCCATGACGGGGTAACAATTAGAAGGCAGGTATACGTATGACCAGCTGGTGTCTGTCTAGTCTGTCAAGCGTCTGTCCAATATGTCTTTTTATGTCCTTTATATGTCAAATGTGAAATTGTTGTACTGTTGATTAATTGCAATGCATTTTGGTTTTATGCGATTCCGTAATTAAGAGGGAATCGCCATTGCATTGAGAAGTGTTGAGCAAAACTGTTGGTGTAGAGCTTGGCGGAAAAGTTGGATTGGAGCTTGAGTATGTGGTGCTCGCTCATAGTAGTAAAAAGTTAAAAACTGTGTGAATATTGTTGGAGACGAAACTAAGAATGGAGGAAGTTACCCCGCTTGCACACTTATGGAAGCAGTTGCCAAAGCATGCAACAAAACTGAAGAAATATAGCCAGGAGTGGGTTAAGGGCACCCCAAATAAGATGTTTATGCCGTGGCCCCAAAATGGGTCATTGTCTAAAGCTGTTTTGCAGCACATGACCACCTTCCTACATGCCACATATAGTGGTAAAAAGCTCGAGAAACACCTTGCTGTCCTCGAGCTTTGGAAAATGTTTGAGCAAGTGAAAGAAGAAGAGCCCCCCACAGACTGGATATTAAATGTATGTACGGAGGGGGGTGAGACGCCTACCGCGCCACCTGCCCCGCAGGAACCAGTTGCTGAAGTGATTAAGTCGGAGGGACTTTACCCACTAAGAGAACTTAAGGCAGCCACAGGGTATAGCAACCCTGCGTATGAGTCACCTGCATGTAGCAGTGACGAGACGAAAGAGAAGGAACAGGGAATTGACTCAGCCTCCACGATCCCATGGGACAAAGAGAGGCGAGGTGAGGAAAGGAAGGACCAGAACAAACGAGTGCACCTCTCGATAGAGAGAGAGAGGGAAAGAAGCAGAAAGGAACCAATGAGTTAACATTTGCAAAGGACGAATGGATGGGAGGGCAGATATTATTGAAATTAGATGGAAAAGGAAGTGATGATGCAAGGCCGAGTGAACAGTCTGATGAGGCGCAAAGAAAGGAAAGGGAGAAAGAAGTGGATATGAGAGACGAGAAGGTACGAAAGAAGGATAGGTTGAGGCGAGAACAGCTATATCGCGAAGAGCAAGCTATACCGCTCAGTCGCATGCAATATGCTGCATATGAAAAGTACAGGCAGAACATGCTAAGATTGGAGGAAGAGAAGAGAGTGTATGAAAGAAAAGTGAAGAAGCGAGAAGACGAGGAAAATAGAAGGGCAAAGGAACGTTGAAAAGAACGGATGGGGCAAGTAGATAAGGCTAGAGAGGAAGCGAAAAAGCGAAGAGAAATGGATGAGGAAGCAGAGCGTAAACGCAGGCAAAGGGCGCGAAATTTAGAATTTTTGCAACGGGAAGTGAAAAAACCCAATCCTATTGTAGACTGAGAAGACATAGAAGAGTTCTTTCCTGCAAGCGGTGCAGTACCAGGTACAAGCAGGACAGTTATTGATGATGACTTCGACACCAGAAGCATTGGGGAAGTGATTGATAAAATATATGATGAGATGGGCCTGGAACGAATCTCCCAAGAGGGAAGGGAAGATGAGCGCTTGGCGAGCTCTCAGCTATATGACACTGAGGATGTCACCCGAAGTAGTGGGAGTATGGGACTGTCCCTAGATAGACTAGAAGTTGGGCAGAATGAAGATGATGCAAGAAGTTGTGTAAAGTGGGAGTATTCAGAGCCTGACTCCGATGGGGAAGCGGAGGAAGCCGTGTATGATGAAGGGAGACGGTGCAAAAAGCGGCACCTAGGGAACCGAGAGGTACGATGGTCAGATGCTAACGGGTCCTTAAATAGGACACCGGAGTCCACTGGACAGTCCAGCCGATATGAAGAAACACCCCACGGTCATAGGGGGGCGTCAGCACCTGCCTATACAGATAGGTTAAGGGCATTGCCAGGCAGACGGCAAGGCGGGAACGCCACCCCGGCAAGAGACCGAGGAGGGATAGAGAAGGAAAAGGAGGATTGCGCATTCCAATTCCCACTGCTAGAGAAGGGGGGAGTAAGGCCACAATATATTCCACGGCCACACATGGACCGAGATAACCTTAAAAATAAACTCCCCATGCTGACGTCGGGAGCCGGAAAGTGGATACATGAGTTAGAAAAAATGACGGGGGGCGTCACTCTAGCCATAGGGGACATTAAGGGTCTTCTAATTGCTATACTTGGTGAAAGAGCAGACCACGTGTGGAAAAGGGCAGGCTACCCTAGGGTAACCATAACTAACACCTCTCATGACGGAGCGCCATTTAACAACTGTAGAGCAGCAGTGTGGAAAGCGCTGCGTACGCTATATCCGGACACATCGGATATGGGAGCTATAATGATTCAAAAAATGAAAGAGTCAGAGGATCCGTTGCTTTATATCCAGAATTTTCAAGACGCGTGGGTGCTCAAAACGCATGAGTCTTGGACAAAATCTATCCCTGTATTCTACCACATATTGTGCCAAGGGTTACCAGAACCGGTGCAAAAACAGCTCAAGAAATTGGTAGGAATAGAAGCTAAACCATGGGCCGAAATCCAGTTGACAATTGCACATTATTGTAGATTGTTGCAAGAAAAGAATCGGAAGAAAGAGGCAACACGTAAGGGAGAGGAGGCAAAGCTAGTGGAAGCTCTCAAAGTATGCTCTCGAGGGAGCCATGCCGACAAGCCCAGCCGAATCGAGTGAACAACGTGCAACTAACCCGCCGCAGACCAATCAGGGTAACGCAGGATTTTACCCAAGAGGAAGGGGTTATGGAGGAAGAGGATGGCAGAGTAATCAGGGAGGGTTTCGAGGTAACCAAGGAGGTTTTCAAAATGGTCAAGGTGGTATCCAGAGCGCACCAATGGGCAGTCCAACTATGCCAGATGGACAGATGGCCCGACCACCGCCAGTGTGTTGGCTGTGTGGAGTGACAGGACATATGGCACGCATGTGCAGGAGCCAAAGCATGTGGCAGAACAACCAAGGGATGTGGGCAGGCATGGTGAATCAACCTGCTACCCCACAACAGGTCGGTGCACACAATTATGCCGTGCAGCAGCAGGCGGATGGCTTGCAGCAAGGTGCACAGCAAGTGGTCCAGCCACTGAACATGGGGAATATACCACAAGGGCAACCCCAGCAGACACCGCCGCAAGTGGCTCAGGGCACTAATTCCGGTGGGGGAAACCCACAGGTATACAGTGTACCGGACCTATATATGAAATAGGACGGCTCACAGGGACTCTGATGTGTTTTATCCTATCAGTGACACCAGACCCTAACAAGGAAGCTAGGGTAAATGTCACCATAGGGGGGAAAGAATATTCCTTCTTAGTTGACATGGGTGTAACGCGCTCGTGCATACGAGAAGGCAAGTTCTCCTTGTCCGGCAAGGCAATAGATACCCAGAGTTTTACTGGAGCTCATAGCAGAGTTCCCTTTACTGATGCACTCATAGTTTCCGTGGGAGAGTGCGACATGAATGTACCTTTATTGTATTCTCGTCAGTCCCCTGTAAATATCATGGGCCGGGACTTAATGACAAAGCTAAATATGACCATCTCATTTACAGAAGATGGCATAGTATGCTCCACCCCAGGAATGCATTATTCAAATGTGTGCGAAATGATTAGAGCATACTCCGGACGTGCAGCCATGAGAGCCATACCACTGGAACCAGAAGTGTTCTCATATGGCATACGAGTGCTTATGGCGGGATTGCCAGGCCTCGCAGACAAAACTATGAGAACTCCTGATGAGTTTCTATTCAGGCCCAGAATACCCATGCACGAGGAGGAGGGACAAGTATTTCCCTTAATGATACACTCTGCCGCAGTGCGAGGAAAAGTGGTATTGGTTGAGGGATGTGACGACGAGGGCAGACCTTGGTGTGCGATTGTCGCCATCGAAGAAGGGTATCGGGTGACTGACGTCACCGATGACGATCTGTTCGAAGAACACCATGACCTAGAAGAGACGCGGGTGGAAGTGAGTCTAATATTTTGGGTCAAAATGATCAGGCGGGAGGTACCGCAGAGGATGATGTTAGCGTTAGTATGTCCAGAATACTTTGATAACGACATGGCCCTGGTACCGGCCAAAGTATGGACTTCAGGGCCCTATGACGTATGTCTCCTGAAAGGGGCCGGCGAAGTAAAAATTAAACTGAAACCAGGAGCAATTCTGCCGCAGGCACGGCAATACCCCATGTCCAGAGAAACGGAGGAAGGGATCGCAAAGACAATCTCTGCAATGATGGAGCAGGGCATCTTAGTGACGTCAGAATCACCTTGCAACACAGTGATTTATCCTGTCAAGAAATCAAAGGGAGGGTCCTGGCGTTTAATCCAGGATTTACGAGCCCTAAACGACATAGTCGAAGCAGAGTTCCCTCTAGTCCCGAATCCATCCACAATTTTGTGCAACATACCCACTGAGGCAAAATACTTCACAGTGATCAATTTGAAAAATGCATTTTTCTCGATCCCACAACACTGTGACTCAAAAGACCTGACGTCATTTACTTTCAGACAAATGTGCCTGAAAAGTACGAGGTTGCCACAGGGGTATTGCGAGTCTCCATCTATGTTCAACAGAGTCCTGCAAATGGACCTAAGCAATATTGTGGTGGACAGTGTTGTTTTGCAGTATGTAGATGATATTCTAATCTGCAGCATCACTGAAGAGCAATGCCGACACAACTCTGTCCAGCTATTGACTATATTGGCTGAGAAGGGATACAAAGTGGACAAGGACAAGTTGCAGTACTGCCAACAGGAGGTGTTGTACATAGGGCAACTAATTTCACACGAAGAGAAAAAGGTAACCCCAGAAAGGGCCGAGGCTATCATGAACACAGCCAAGCTGCACACAATAAAGCAAATGCAAAGCTTCTTAGGCTTGTGCAATTATGTCAGAGCATGGGTCTCTGACTACAGCTCATATACCAAGTCCATGTTACAGGCCCTTAAAAAGGCCCAGGCAACGAGAGAAGAAATTGAATGGAACAAGGAAATGGAGAGAGGGTTTACAGAACTCAAGGGGGCAATTTGTAAGGCCCCAGTCTTTGGGATTCCTAATTATGCTGAGGAATTCTGTTTTCTCATACTGATGGCAATTTTATGACGGCAGTGCTGGCGCAGCGAACCTCACTGGGGTATAAACCCCTAGCATATTACAGCGGGAGTCTGGACCCGGTTATGAAGGGCCACTTCCCATGCGAACAAAATCTAGCTGCCGCCGCATTCGCCATTGAGAATGCATCATCCATTGTGATGGGGTGTCCCATGACATTTTATGTTGAACACTCGCTATTCGCCGTACTAGAGAAGCCAAAGGGCACACTGACTTCTCAGAGAGCATCTACCTATGAGGTGATTATCTCTAACCCATCGATCAAAATAGTGCGATGCAAAACTGTGAACCCTGCTATGTTTTTTGCTGAGCCAGTCACAGAGGGAGAACCTGTGCATGACTGTGCAAACTATGAGGAATTCTATGACGAGATCCCCAGGGTAAAGGAAAAAGCCATGGCAGGTAGAGAGATCGTCTTTATTGACGGGTCTTCTAGAATCGACCAAGAAGACGGGCAAAGGTATATAGGCGTGGCCGTGATCAAACACATGGCGAATGGAGAGTTCCAAGTACTTGTCAGTGCACGAATACCATCTCATTATTCGGCGCAGGCTGCAAAGCTACTGGCACTGATACTCGCCATTGAGAATCACGCAGACCAGGAAGTAACTGTGTACAGTGACTCCGCCTATGTGACGTCTACAGTGCATGCTGGCCTAGCACGCTGGAAAAGGAGGGCTACCTCCGAGCAGACGGCACGCCGGTGCAGCACGCAGCCTTACTGGACAGGCTGATGAAAGCACTACAGCTCCCAGTGGGCATAGCAGTCGTGAAATGTGCCGCTCATACCAAAGGGACAGATTTTGTGTCACTTGGAAATCATGAAGCGGACACGGAAGCCAAACGTATGGCATCCAAAACTGAAACAATCATGGACGTGGAGGTGGCACGTACCCATGAACGAATGATGGTAGCACGAGCCACACCAGAATCCTATAGCAATATGGGGCAGTCTCAATTAATGGAGCTCCTGTGGTAGGCACCCCAGGAGGAGAAATATTTATGGAAGCGTCGAGGGTGTTCTTTAAACCCCTCTGACGGATTGTGGAGGCAAGACAGCACTGGTAAACCAGTAATGCCTGTCGCCCTTCTAAAAGTAGCGCTAGAACAGCTTCACTACCCCATTCATATGTCAAAAGAAAATCTTGCTGCAACGCTCGCGGAAGACTGGTTTATGCCGAATTTAGCCGGACATGTTGCATTCTTTGTGGTAAACTGCATTGTCTGCCAGCAATTCACTTCTGGGCACACATTAAAAGTAGTGAGAGGAGTCATCCCCAGACCAAATGGACCTTTCCAGCACCTACATATTGATTATGTCGATATGATTCAGGTGTGTAATGGGTACAGGTATTTACTTGTGGTGGTGTGTCCCTTTTCCAGATGGGTAGAAGCATGCCCCAGCACACACCCTGACGCTGCCTGTGCTGCTAAATTCCTGGTGAGGGAGGTTTTCCCTAGAGGGGGGGTGTGCGAAGTAATAAGATCAGATAATGGGGCACATTTTGTAAATGCAGTATTTGAGCAGATTAGCTTGTTGCTTGGTATAAAGCACAAATTCTCGTCAGCGTATCACCCAGAGGGAAACAGGATATGTGAACGGAACAACGGCTTGCTTAAGGAAAGGATAGCCAAGTTGAAGCTCACATTAAGAAAGGGATGGATGCACTGCCTACCACTGGCATTGTATGCGCTTCGGAACCAACCAGGCTCCGACCATCATCTTACGCCACACAAAATAGTTACTGGGAGAAGAATGAGAACTCCCCTTACGCCCCGAGACAGAGCTAGATGTGATGCCCAGTCAACTAGGGAGGTTCTAGGAGAGGAGATGAAAGCCTACCTGGATTGTCTCACAACAAGTGCCACTGTCATTTCATGCCAGCTGCAGCGACGGCGGAAAGGGGACAGCACGGCTCAAAACACAACAGATAGTGCTGATGCAGGCGCAGCTCACAGCCTATGCGCGCCTCTTGTCTTCCCTGGAGGTCGCGTCCTTGTGAAGAATTTCACAAGAAAAAGATGGGACGAGCCGAGGTTTAATGGCCCGTTCATCGTAGAGGACTGCACCCCGTCAGCTGTCAAGCTCAAAGGCAGAAGAGCCTGTATCTTCCTGAACGATATAAAACCCTTTATAGGAGAGAGCACTCCTACTACATCTACTGCCGAGGAATCCACAGACAACGAGGAAGGACCGCAGCACATGCAGACAAGGTCTATGGCGAGGAAGAAGGACGCACAAGCAGAAAATACAAACTAAAGAACTCAGTATGAATCTGTGGCTATGCACTGAACTTTTCCTCTAAACACTGAAAGAGACACAAGACTTGCAACGAACGCACTGTGCAGCCAAAATCGCAGGTGAAAAGAAGAAAACCGCATGCTCTGAAACCACAGTGACACGAGTAGTTCGACCACGTTGAGCCACAAGGCATTAAACACAAACTCTCAGACTCTGATAAGCAGTGAACTAGGACACTCCTGTAAACTAAAAACTGTTATCCTGAAGCACCCAGTATAAAGTCTTTGTTCACGGACACATGGTTCACCCCAGTAGAAGCCTCAAGTGGGATGTGCACACCTATTTTCAGCTGGTTGTACTGTCCTATCCGACACTCATAGGGAGAGAAACAAGTGTCACAGAATACATTAAAGATCCAGAAAATAAAAAGGTAATCAGGCAACTACTGACTGTCATTGCAGAGGTCTTCACCGAGTTGCCCGAGCACAGTGAACGGAAGACTAATACTCCAACCTCAAGCAGTCGTAGATGAACTCACCTACACGTTATTTTTTTGAATCATAGAGGAGTGCCCAGAACTTGTCGGGAGGACCACGGACACACTGACCTTCATCAGAGATCCCCGAAATAACCACTTCCTAAATCAAATATGGAGTAAATGGAACCATGTGCAAGACCTGTTCACGGCAACAAAAAGACAGATTAGGACCCAGCAAACAAGGCAAATGTCCCTATCACCTGAGGAGGCACGGTTGGCACACAACCTCTTATTTCGATTAGTCACAGACTATCCGGAAATGGTGGGGAGACCTGCAGATGTTGACGTCATCACCTTTCTTAGAAATCCGGCCAACACCCCACACATGGGCGCACTCCTCCAAGGCATCATGCTCCAAGTGGAGCTGTCCAATTTCCATCGAGAATTTCCAGCGAGAATTCCTGAGGAGATTTCAGTGAGACCTGTCGCCGAGGGACAGATCGAGGAGACAAAGACTATTCACACTGTAAGGAGGGCCTGCAACCTAAGAACCGAAAGGATTAGAGCAAATGTCATTAACACCCGCAGACAGTCGATATGCGTTTTGTGTTTTCTTTCACCTCATTGAAAACTTCCCAGAACTAGTGGGCAGATCTAGCAATGTTGACATACCCACTTTTCTCAACGATCCAGCAAAGAATGCCCAATTGAACAGGCTCCTAAGAGCTATTGCATCACCACTAAGAAGCAACTATGGACATCCACTGCTAAGAAAAGCCTTAGAAGGGGGCGTTCCAAAATAAAACTTTTTCATCAACCCCAGCCGGGGACAAAGCAAGAAAACAAAGACACAGTTCTTCAT
This sequence comes from Ambystoma mexicanum, assembly GCF_040938575.1. Lineage (NCBI taxonomy): Eukaryota > Metazoa > Chordata > Amphibia > Caudata > Ambystomatidae > Ambystoma > Ambystoma mexicanum. The sequence goes on along the minus strand of NC_090934.1, from coordinate 254,828,927 downwards.
GCTTCCAACATAGGATAGATCAAGAAGAGCAGAAACAAGCATAACAACATCTGGTTCATATTTTCTTATTTTTGTTTGTTCTATTTTTTCATTATCATCGCGCAGAAGAACACATGGGTGAGATAGAGACTGTTCATCAACTCGACCTCGAAGCACCAAGTGAAAGGAACAGAGACAACTTCACTGCCGTGTTTACCTTTTTCCAACCTTTTTCTTATTTTTTCCTACCTTCTCATATGTTCACTTTTATTTTTATTTTTGTTTTTATATTTTCAATATTTTATTTTGCGTGATTTGTAACAAAACCATCCTTTCATGGTGTCACTGTGAGCAAATTCCTGCATGTCCTCAGGGCCAAGGTGAGTTGGAAGAGTGCCCTGGGAATGCAGTTCCTACAACAATGCAGAATAAATATGATGTGCTGAAATCGGTAGTCTAACCTTTTTCCATAGTCTAGCAAAGGACATGTACTCTGTGCCTAAGAGAGTACTGTCATCACTCGCAAGAGGGGGGACATTGAACTGCACTTGTCACTTAAGTGTTTGCTGTACTTCTGAGCGACGCGATTAGAATAAGGAGAAAAATAAACTATTGACTATGGACTATGGACTTGCTTGAAATGGGGGCTCAAAACAGTAACTTAGTCGTGCCACCAGTGGAAGGGCGCCCACGGTTTCCTGGAAGGAGATGCTGTAAGCTGTCTTTCAAGGCCATCATATGTATATGCATTGTGGTTATTGTAGTATTTTTGTCTTTATCTATTAGGACTGCATTTTTTATCGGTGCACGAAGCGTCCCAATGTATGTGCATCCACCAGGTAATGTACGTCTGGGCCCAACAAAGGCACCCAGACTTTATATTGTTATCCCTGTCCCAAGAAAAATTGATGAAAAAGCAAATGATTTACAGTTGAATGTAATTAGCAGTAATATGTATACACCTGAAGTAGTGAATGGTGAGAAAAGCTGGAGACAGGGTCAGCACGGAATGAATGGTAATATAGCACTGTCCACGGCACGCACCCATACATTGAATGCACATGAACGAGGGCAGGTGTCAATGGCTGCGCAACCACAGGCCAAAGCAGCTGAAAGAGAACAGTCACCCTTGGAACAAACAGCCCCAGAAAGCAGCAGGAAGCCAAGTGAGAAACCGAACCGAAGTGAGATAGCAAAATCCCTCAATAGAACGGAGGAAGCCACGAAAGAACTCACTGAGAAAACACATGCGGTAGTTGAGTATGTGTTCCCACTCATACTTGGAGCAAAGAAGCTACACGAGGAGCTGAGCAAGAGAACCACCACGACTGTGATAACGAGCACGCCAGCTCCAATGCCAGAAGTAACTACCGAGCCTATGACACTGCCGCGTGTCGGAAGGATGGTAAGCCAAATGTGGGAGGAGGTCTACAAAAGAATGCACGAGGGAAGGAAAAGAAACGCAAAACCTCCCCCTTTTACTGCAGGACAGGAAATGAAACCTGCCCCTCCAATGATAATACCCAAGAACCTGCCTGAACGGAAGAGCAGTACAGATGCATTCAGAGACATAGTGATAGCTAACTACAGAAAAACACCAAGGATCAAGAGAAGTCCATATGAAACCGATAATGTACTAAACGATTACTTGGACAGCACAGCCCATCTTGGAAACAACATATGGTACCAGCACATGAAGGAAGTAGGTCAAAGGCAATCAGAAGGAGAATGTTTCGTCTGTGCACTCCTGCCATATAGCATGGGCAAGTCCAAAATCTTCGTGGCTGTAGAAATCGATGTCCCCACAGCACACTGTATGTCACACATAGCGATGTGCAACACCAGAGGACAATTTATGGGGAGAGATGCCTCATTGATATGGGCCAACGAAAAGGACTACCCTGATGAAGACGGGTTTGTCCAGGATATCAAAACAAGAAACAGGGCGCACACCAAGAATCATGTGATTAGATATGAAAACCCTGACGTCAAAGGATCAGGAAAAAGATGGGAAATAAACTCAAGACTGAACGTCCAAGGGAAAACGGCAGAAGAAGCTCAAATATGGAAGAACCAAGGCCAAATGGAGATCTGGGGATCAGTAGTTTCCCTTGACAGTTGGGAAGAAGGAGTCATAATCTGCCGAGCTTGGATGTTTCTTGGAGCTTGCCAAGAAGCAATAGAACATTCACAAAGTCTATGTAAACCACTATGGCCAAAATTGGTAAAGCTGTTAACGTGGGTTGAAGACAGAGGAGGCCCCCTACAAATAATACCTCTGGAAAACCCGAAACTGTGCTTTAGAAGTAATGGCACGAGGAAAATGGGTGAAAATCAGAACTGCGGACGAATATATGAGGCCCCAGGGATGTCGCAAGGAACTGCAGTCTTGATGGACCGGAGCCATGGTACTGCTAGGATTCTGTGTTATCAAGGTAATCATCACTCAATGCCAGAGAACTGCAAAGAAAGCCATTGTGATGAAAATGATGGTCGATGTCGAACCAGGCTGGAAGCCCAGAGACCTGACAGATGAGGAGATAAAGGACTTTGTGAAGGCCAGTGAATTTGCACCAGATGGAACAAAATTCACTTATCCAAAGAAACGAAGAAGGTATGAAGGCAAATGGATTTACTGCAGTCCAAACGGACAATGTCAGCTGATGACCTGGAACAAAGATGAGCATGTGCAAACAGTAGGAAGCTTGGGCATGTGGTTCCAGGCATATGCACACTGGTGAACGTTCACGTTCCTGCACTAGTGATTCCAAAAAATGAACTGGATTTGGACAGTTTTCCGAAAGCAGATGCTCACCTGAGGAAAAGGAGGTCTGTGGAACTAATGTCAAGAATTAAGAGAGAGAATTACTTCTCCGCCAAATCAGAGGACTCATTTTATGCCATTCCCTACGAACACAGGCTGTTTAGCCTAACTTCATCAGTATTTACAACAATACTCTTGCCGCATATCCAAGTTGGTGCAAACACCAAATGGTTGCAGATAACGAGATGGGAATTACTGCAGACTATCAACACTACCATAAAAGGATTCAACGCGATCAAAGAGGAACTAAGAGCAGTCCGGCTGATGACTCAGCAGAACAGATATGCGCTTGACATGATTACAGCAATGGATGGAGGTGTTTGCGCAAAAATTGGAGAGTCATGCTGCACTTTCATACCATCACACAATGAAGAAAACGGAACCCTCACAGAGGCCATAAGCATGTTGACAACTCTAAAAAACCAGATGACCGATGAAACGAACGAAGTGGATGATGACAGGTGGTTTGGGAACCTTTTCTCGTGGGTCCCACAATGGATGGCTGATATATTCAAGTTCCTGGGAGCCTTGCTAGCCATGGTACTGCTAGGATTCTGTGTTATCAAGGTAATCATCACTCAATGCCAGAGAACTGCAAAGAAAGCCATTGTGATGAAAATTATGGTCGATGTCGAACCAGGCTGGAAGCCCAGAGACCTGACAGATGAGGAGATAAAGGACTTTGTGAAGGCCAGTGAATTTGCACCAGATGGAACAAAATTCACTTATCCAAAGAAACGAAGAAGGTATGAAGGCAAATGGATTTACTGCAGTCCAAACGGACAATGTCAGCTGATGACCTGGAACAAAGATGAGCATGTGAAAACAGTAGGAAGCTTGAAAGGGGTGATAAAGATATGGACACCAAAATTGCATACTTTCACGCCATCTTGTGTAAACCTAGAAGACGATGAACAAGAATCTGAAGAATCAAAGAAACTGAATATAAAGGAGGAAGCAGAAGTGGTCGATGAACCGACCAGAGGGGGGGAGTGTAGAGGAGGTCCCAGATATGACCTGCACCCGACTCTGCCCCGTATACATAAGGAGATCCGTACCAGTTGAAGCAGTCATAACACCACAACCCTGGGCAGCACGGTACCCCATCAGACAGCCATACCAGCCACTGGCACTAAATGAAGAGTACCTACAGACGGTCCATGAAGAGACCCAAAAAGCCCAAATGGAAGGCCAGTCAAAATGACAAGGGCCTAAACAGATTTGTGAACGAACAAAAGCGGCTATCGAAGACAAGCACGCCAGAGCAAGTAACTACGAAAATAAAAGTAATGGACACAGAGAAGAGACAATGTTAAAACGTAAGGAAGCGGTGCCATGAGACAAGATGGAAGCAACCGCCCTGTTGAATGTGTGTAAATAGGTTTGGAACGCAAGAGGCTAAAGAAATGATACTGCTTGTAATGCTTAGTAGAAGAATAGAGCGGCAAGTGCCAACCATATAACTACCTCAATACAGCACACTGTACACTTGTGACTCCATTTTGTGAAAGCAGATTTGTACCCAGGCAGCCAGAGGCCTAACGTGCTGAGTTTCTAAACCTAGCAGAGACCAGAGAAGGAGCAGAATCAAAACTTAGCAAAGAGAGTCTCATGCCGGGGAAATCGAGGTCAACCAGAAAAGGGGAGGTGAGCATGAGCTCACTGGACTCCAACTTCGGAGCGTATCAGCCCGCCCGTGAAGGTCAAGATAAGAGAGGCCCATGCAGGTGGCCAAGCGAATACAGAATTAAATACACATAAAGCTGGAAAACTAAAACAGATTCACGGTGAACCAAGACGTGACCAGCCAGGCGCGAAGATGTACCACCGCCTGATGTCATCCAGAACTGGAGGATGCCATAACTTTTCCTGATAAGAGACTACAGATCCGAGGCCATATCCAGCCAACTAATTGACACATAGCCCTAAAACACTGATTGATGGAAAGGAGGAAGGGTGAATCTTGGGGCACTGGGCACCTGGGTGTCTATGCTGCATGCTGCTAATTAAAGTGGATATTTATGTTTAGGGGTGTAACTTGCCCAATGATGATGGACCATGTAATCTAGTGTCCTATAGATACGGTAACCAATGAGACGTCATACTTGTAGTGACGTCAATCACGTGTGTTGTAGAGGGATGGGCATAGACGCCCACTCGATAAGAGTTATCCAATCCACTTGCTTTATTTCCATATACAGATATAACACCTATACTTAAGTTACCTTTCCAAACCAATTATATTGTATGATGGTTTTTCGTAAAATGAGACGTCAGTGATGACAAATTTTACCCATAAAAGAGGCTGTTGTACTGAAGTTCGGGGAAGTCGGGGTGAGGCAGGTGTTCGGGATGCTGCTGATTTCCATAAGCTGATGTATGTATCATTAAACGGACTTCCCTTTGCCAATTTACTGAGTGCCGATTATTGAACCTTGCTAGAGCATGTAAATCCTGCACTCTGTCCTCGCATGGTGCAGCTATCTTGTATTACTAGTTTTCGAGAGTGAGTACTGACCAATGGGCCCGTCAGTAATTTCCTCTCCTCGTCAAGAGAGGCATCAAGCAACCTGTGTAGCCGAAGCGCTGCACGGTTACACAGGCTGCTTGCAGGTGTCAGTACTTCCGAAGTGCTGACACCTGCAGGCAGCCTGTGTAACTGCAGCGCTTAAAGCCCTGAGAAAGACTGTTGCCAACACAACTCCGTTTGGGCTCTGCACACTGAAACACTCACCACACTCCTGCTTGTTCTTTTTTCACTTGCCCTGCCTCCTTGTTTACCTCACGAATATTATTGTGATCCCCACGGCCCCATCCAGTTCTTCATTTCTGGTAGATTTCATGACCGAGCGTGGTCATACGTGACATCCCACTTAGGCAGAGCCAAATGGTCACGATGCAGGCTGTGCTGCTCGCAGGGGGTGGCAGAGCCATGCTCCTGGCCTGCAGGCACAAAGCTCCCGTATTCCCTCTGCACAGCACGGAGGTCTGGTTGGGAGGCGAAGCAGCAGCACAGTGATCGACTGAAACAGACCGACATGCGGGCCAGGCTAGGGGTAGGAGACCCAGGCCGCTGCAGCTAAGAGGAGCAGCATAGTGAAGGTGTGTATGAAACACATGGCATTCATTGAGGGTGCACCTGCTACACATTGTAAACCTGCTGCAGGAGGGACTTGAGGTCCGACAGAGCTGTAGTGATCAGTGTTGTGGTTGACCGCCCCACCCAGGGCTTGTGCAATGTCATGTGTTTGGTGAAACGTGGTGCACCATGTCATTGTTCTAATAAAAAGGGTGCCCGAAGACCCTGTGACAAGTCCACACAGACCAAGAAGAATATTCACCCACGACTACGCACTCAAACCGAGAAAATGGAGTAATGAGGCTCAAGCCTCTGTATCCAAAAATCACAGCTGATGGATACAATCTATCAGCAAGAAGAAGGCAGACAGCCGTGTGCCAGTTACCCACTGAAATTACTGACTGACTCCCTCTATATCCAGCAAGCATGCAGGAGGGGGTCTGGCCCTACCAGAGCACACAACAATGGCAACGAAGTCTGAGGAAGCTTGCGTTCACCCCAGTCATACCAGAGTGCGCTGGTCAGAAGCGCCCGCAATGCTGAGCTCTCATTTCCCATGTCGGATCTGGCCTGATGACCGTCAGCACCGCTGACGAGGTCCTGTGGTGCATGGGCGCCTGCCACTGTAGTCCCTATTACGTGCCCCCCTACGGAAATGGACTTGGGCGGCTGATTTTCATCTTCCCCACAAGTGGTCCCACCTTCCCAGCAAGTCTCCCACTGAAGGAGAGAGAGCGGTGTGGCGAAGACAGCAGCTACTGTTACTGTAGCTATGCTCCCACCTGGGGGTGGGGGGAGATTGGAGCGGTTTCCACCGCTGTTATGGAAGGGGGGAAGGTGTGGCTCACACTGCTGCCGTTGCGCGGCTTATGTCGCAGCAGAAAGTGAAGAAGTCCTGCCTATGGGACAAGTTTTGTTGATGCTACCGTTGCCGTCTATGTTTCTGGCAGCTGCCCCCCCCTATCAGCAAGTACTTACGCCTGAGGGAGAGAGGGACAAATGCAACTCCTCCCTAATGGGAGCAAGCGTCACAGCCGTACTGGGGCAGAGTGTGGCTTCTGCCGCACTGACGTAACAAGAACTCCCTCCTGGAGGAGCAAGGGCAATCACAGCCCTCGAACTACTGCAAAGACCGAAAGAGAGTCCTGCCTCAAGGAATGAGGACAATGAAGACCCTGAAATGTTGCCGGCCGGACCACCAATAATCAATCCCTGCTGTTATATGCTGCTATAGAGCATCACCAGGACCCTGCGTCCCCCCGCGAACCTCCCTGGTCCACAGAGCTCACACGGGACATTGTTACACGTCCGGGCTCCACGGGCGCTCTGGCGTGCATGTGACGTGCACCTTTTATTAAGCACACGCAGCGGTTTATTAAACACTACACCTGCAGCAAATGTGGCCCTCGGTACACCCGGGTGCGGCTTTGCCTACCATTGACAATGGATGCATCAAATATGCAGGTGGTTGCACAGACAGTTCATTACTATCGATCCCCGGTTTGAACTAATAAAGTGCTATCGCCCAAGTGTGTTGGGTCCAGTGAACTACGATGTGTTTCTCGAAGCTGGGATCCCCCATGTTCTAGATGATTAAAATGGGTGCAGTAAAAAGATGGAATCCCGCATGTTCAACATGTTTAATGTGGACATAGCAAATGCTGTGTTACGTCATGTACAAAATGCTTAAAATGGATCCAGTAAAGGTGCAGGTCATTGGTACTCCACCTCTGCTGGACTAATAAAGTGGTTTTGTGCATGTGCAATGCCCAGTGCCTCACTGGCTTAGTTTAAATGTATGTGACTATTGTTTGGCTTCCCTATGAAGAACTGCCTGATTGTAAGATGTTTATAATTGGTTACCAGACATTTGGTCGAAAAAAATTGGTCGACCAGACAAATTGTCGAACCAATTTGGTCGAAAACCAAATGTTCGAATTTTTTTTATTTTTTTATTTTCACCTTTTTTTTTGGGGTCCACCCCAAACCCCTTTTTTTTTCTAAAAACCCATTTTTGTAAAAAACGAAAACCCGAAAAATAAATATAGAATTTAAAAAAAAAATTCGACCATTTGGTTTTTGACCAAATTGCGTCGACCAAATGTCATTCGACCAGTTTTAGGTCGACCAAATGTCTGGACACCGTTTATAATTGTATGTGATCTAAAATAAACTATTTGTAATATAAGTATTTGGTGCTATATTCAATGTTGCATCATGTCATTTGTTTTTAACATTATACCCCTGGGATGGGATGTTGTGGTTGACCGCCCCACACAGTTCTCGTGTAGTGTTACGTGTTTGGTGACACATGGTGCACCACGCCATCGTTATAATCAAAGGGGCGCACGGCTTCCCGTGCGCCTGTTACCCACTGAAATCAATGACTCCTGTGCCTATGTCCAGCAAGCATGCAGAGGGGGTCCGGCCCTATCAGAGCCCATAACAATGGGGTGTGGAAGACAACCGGAGGTAGGTGGTGCAGGCTCCTGGAGGATGTTCACGAGGGATAACTGCGATGCGGGACCCAATTGCTTTGAGCAAAACAAAGAAGCTATCAATTCTTTTTCAACAAGGGGATGATGTAGGCTGGAAGCCTTGGGGGTGGATGTCTTTGCAGCTGCATGAGATTGGCACCCACTCGGGCTGGGCTTTTGGAAGTTATTTACCTCATCCTAACTGCCTACCTTCCAATCAAGCTGCAGTTGCACCTTCCGCAGAAACGGGTCAGCCGAGTGATCTTCAGAAACAGATGGGAGACTAGCAAAGCAAACATGCTATGTGCTTTTGATTGTTTTTAAGTATACCCCAAGGGAAAAGATGGCCTGAAGGGCCTCTTGTAGCGCACATTTAAAGCTCGGAGTGAAATGAATATATTGTTGTGTCATACATGTTCTTGTCATATGTCTATCAACAAATCCCAGAACAAACCTGAAATTCATACTTTTGTACAGACCACCAACGTATGATGTGGCCTTCGTAGACAACTTCATAGAAGCAATCACCAACCTAGCTATCGACCATAACCACCGGATTATCCTCGGAGATTTCAACATCTGGTTTGATGAAGAAACCACAACTTCACAATAATCTCTTACCAGCCAACTAACAACAACGAAACTACATCAGCTGGTCAAAGGAGCAACCTACACGGCAGGACATACACTAGATGCAATCTTTGCCAACAGAAAACTAATTACCATGGCGTCACCGATTCAGATCCTCTGGAGCGACCACCTCATCATCCCCTTCGTAATCACACTGCCCTCCCAAATAACTAAGAAACAAGAAAAGCTACCGATCATCATGAAATGAAACTGGAGAACCATAAAAAACTCCAACTTAACGTAACTGCTGGAGATCACCAGACCACAAACAACAACCATCGGCGAAGCTGACCTAGACACTAAAATAGATATACTTCACAACTGGATCACCACCACAATTGACGAGATCGCCAAAGAAAAACCTTTCAATCCATCCCGCAAAAGAGCAACCGCAAAATGGTTCACTCCACTACTTGGCGCAATGAAACGGAAAAAAATAAAAACTAGAACTAGAATGGAGGATCAATAAAGACTGCAGAAAGAAATTAAAACTTTAACATACCCGTTCATACAAAAAAGAAATACAAAAAGCAAAAATGAAATACTACGACAACAGAATCCTCAAAGCACCAAACACCCAATAACAACTATTTAAAATCATAAACGAAATAAAAAATCCACCCGGCTGCAAAAACGCTCCAATACCATCGAAGAAATTATGCAGTGACCTCGCAGACCATTTCAAAAATTAAATCATGACCATCTAACAGACCATTCAAAACAGACGATGCAACCACAACACTGAAGACACCCACCGATGCAAGGAACACCAGAACAAACTCTGAAACTTCCCTCACATATCAGTGGAGACTTTCATCAAACTTGTAAAATCAAAGCAACAAATCAGGCTTCCCCGCGGATCTGTGCCCCCCTGAAATCTACAAATCAATCCTCTCACAAGGAACACCAATGGAATATTACAGGAACATCCTCAACCAATCAATCTCAACAGAGAGTGCCACAAGCCTTCAAATCAGCATACATCAAACCACTTGTCAAGGATACAGCAGGAAACGTAGAGGACCTCTTCAGTTACAGACCCAACATCCCCTACCTAGTTAAACTCCTGGAAACACACATATTTAGAACAACCCAAGAATTCATAGAAGGACACCGCCTATAAAACCAGGCACAAGTAGGCTTCAGACCGATGAGAGGAACAGAAACAGCACTTATTTCAATCTGGGATGATCTAAAGGCAAATGCAGACTCAACAACAGCACAGCTCTGATACTTTTAGACCTCTCCATGTCATTCGATACAGTTAACCACGACATCCTCATCACGAGACTGGAAGAATTAGGAATCACTGACAACGCCTTACTATGAATCAGATCCTTCCTAACAAACAGAACAGAAACAATATGGATGAAACCTTACAAATGAAGCCCACGAGAATCGTCAAGCGGATTCCCACAAGGATCATCCTTCTCGCAACTACTATTCAACATCTACCTATCACAGCTAATTACTAATTAAAATCATCGAAAGACATGGTCTCACCTGTTACAACTACACTAATGACACACAAATAGTCTATAAAATACAAGACTCACAAGAAGACAACAACACTAGAGAACTGCCTTTGTGAAATCTACAACTGGATGGACTTAAACTACCTCAAACTCAACCCAGGCAAAACATAAATAATGATCATCATAAAAAACGGAGAAGACAACCTCTACATCCCATGGCCAGCAGAACTTGGTGAAACCCCAGACCCATCATCAATTGTAAAAAACCTGGGAGTCCTGATGGATAACGAATTCACTCTAGAGCCACAAGTAAACGCCCTAATCAAGAAATGCTTCTTTCTCCTGCGAGCAGCTAAAAGGATCCTACCATTCCTTTCATTCACCAACAAAACAACTACAGTTCTTGGTCTCATCATGTCCAGATTAGACTATGCGAACAGCTTATATCTAGGCATGCCTGAATGACTCCTAAATAAACTCCAATGCATACAAAATGCAGCGGCCAGACTGCTCCTTAAACTACCTCGAAGAGAACACATCACACCAGGGCTGAAAACACTACACTGGCTACCCATCAAACAGCGATCAAGTTCAAATCAATGTGCATAACGCACAGAGCAATCCACGACAAAGGTGCAGAGTTCCTTAGAAGAAAACTAAACATACATCACACTACAAGGCCACTCAGATCCAGCAGCGACATCCATTTGGAATCTAAATCATACAACAAGAGAAAACTCGGGAGGATCCTCTTTTTCTCACCTCGCCCCAAAAACCTGGAACGAACTAACAAAGAACATACGGAACACAAGAGATCACCTAAAATTCAGGAAACTCCTCAAATCATGGCTCTTCACCCCATAACTAGAAATAATGCACATAAGGACATACACAGCGGAACTAGGCTGAGAGAGGAACCTATCCCGATTCCCTAAGCCATCGACCCTTAAAAGAAGTAAGGATATACAGATCTACAACATATCCACTTATCAATTAAAAGATAAACCACATTGAATCATAACAAAGAACATACAAAGATCAATCAGGAAGGAAGGCAAGGTATGACCTAGCAATATCACCTGGCTCACCTTGTCAACACAGGCAGCAACGGACCACCAACAGTAAATAGATAGGTAGGAGCGGGGTATTATAATATAACACCACTACCTAAGCAGGGATAATGCTTGCCCTCCTGGGTGTACTAAGCTCAATAACTTAGCTGGGGGCAAGCCTCACCACTGCCCTAGAAAATAAACAGTCAGGAAAGGGAAGAGAAAGAATATACCTACCCAATGGACTACTGACAGTAAATAGATAGAAAGGAGCACGTGAATGATAATATAACACCACTATCGAACTAGAGGATAATGCTCGCCCAACCGGGTATACTAAGCTCAAATAACTTTGCTAGGAACCAGCCACGCCATTGCCCTAGAAACTAGACAGTCAGTAAAGAAAGAGTAAGAATATACCTACCCAGTATGACAATCTGATACATAAAACAAAACTACACAGATGATGAGACATATAACCCACTAACCAAAACCTCACATTTCTGCATACTTAATTCACACAAAAACCAACACAACCACTTCTCTCACAGAAAACCGCACAGACTTCACCACACCACAACAACAAACAATGAACACATAGATCACAACAACAGCACACGATGACTCGCTTTGATCATATATTCACACCCAAGCTCAGTGCACTGTGAAAACCGAACTGAAGCTTCCAACAGGACACCACCTTCTCACTTTCCTATGCCCTCTTCACCCACTAACCCACCCGCATCTCTGTTTACTGATCCGCCTGAGCACCTGGAGACCAACTCTGTTGGTGATGGTGCGCTATATAAATACCTTTAATATTAACATTCTGATTGATAATATGGGGGCAGTTGCTGCTGGCCCCTTGAGGCTCAGGCCCCCGTGCAAATGAAAAGGTTGAAATGGCCTGGATGCGTCGCAGTTGCTCCCGCTCCTCAGCTCCCATCCCATGGTGTTAACTGGGGATTTCTTTTTGTAGCACATAGCAACTTATTGTAACGTTCTGATAAAGCTGGGTGTGGCTTGGGGAAAGCCATGCAGCTTACAAGGCATTTGGACTAAAACTCATCCAGTATGTCTTCCTGATAAAAGAGGAATGGGAAAGAAGACACAGAGGGAGTCCCAGGTTCCTGTCGAAAATATTTCTCAATGGATTGGGCAAGATCCCCCCTAAGGAGTTCAGACTGATGACGATTTCCCTGCCAGAGGGAGCGGTCAGCCAGGGCAACCCGAAGAGACTATTAAGGAAAATTCCTCTAGGGAGAGCGCAATTACCAGGGCACATCTTATGATGCGATCATGCGTCTAGACGTCTTATACAGAGGAAAAAAGCACTGAGCTGTTTTTCACAGCAGAGATGGAGAGGATTGGACTGCACTACTGTGCACAGGATGAGCACACGCAGTTTTCTTTCTTGTCGGCCTTGGATGATGCAATGCCATTAGGCATGGTAAGGGGGGCAGTGGCTGCAGGCAGGAGGCGAATTCCTCTACGGGAATGGTGCACAAATACACTTCTCAAGGCAATAGACATCAGAATTCCAAACATATCAAGCTGTGGGGAAAAACAGACCAGACAGGTGGACAGCATACATCGATGCCAGGCCATTGGGGTCGTACAGGCTGTGCGACAGGGTTTTCCCAAAGAATGGCTGAAAAACGTGTGAGATTGATGTATCTAGGTTTTCAGAGGCCGAGGAAGACGCATGTTGAACAGGATGAGAGCAGAAGAGAAGACCCGATGGAAGGTATTTGAGAGTTGCGTGCGAAGCTGGCCATATCCTGTTTTCCTGCTTGCAGAAAACAGAAGCAGCTTTAAACTGGTCTCCAAGCCAAAGGGAACACTTCTATTGGTTTTTGATCTAACACATCTGAACTGTTTTTGGTCATACAAAATGTTCAGAAAGGAAACCCTACTATGGACACAGTGTTGGCTGCTCTAGACCAAATTACTACAATATTCCTTCTTCGGGATCCTGATTCAAGACAGGCATCAGATGCTCCTGAGATTTTTAGGGTGGTGTAATGTTCTGTGTCAAATCCAGACACTGGAGCTGAAAACAGAGCCATTGGTGTTCACTGAGGTCATGCGTCTGGTGGTGACATATCTGCACAGTAGTGGTAAGGAGTTATTCCCCAACCTGGGGGACTGGCTAATGAACACATGTGGAGGAATTGCAGGCAGTACAGATAAAGTACATGTGCAAAGGTCTACAAAGGCAGATACTGATGGTCAACTGGAGGTCATCATAACTAGTTCTGTAACAGGATCACAAGATTATTGGGGAAAGGTTCTGGACAGCAAAGAAACCATGGGCTCCTTCCAGAAGACAATGCTGCCCATTTGCAAGGGTTTTTGGCCTCCTTATTAGCAAACAATATCGGTACAAAGGCATGCGTCTTTGGAATTTAGTGGGAGAGACTCCACCTACGACTCTCAATTTCTTGTCTGTTGCATCATTGAGATCCTGCAGCAGACAGCTTCGAAAAGGACAGCAGAACGATGGAGCAGAGTCTTCCGGCCCTCCTTGTGGGTGATCAATCCGATTGCGGTCAACAGGAGGTTCGGGGATGAATAGATTGCCTCCCGGACAATGTACGAGTCCCAGAATCTTCTCTGGATTTCAGGTAGAAAGTGCTGTTGGGACATTTGCCATGGCAGCTCAATGGCCGGAGGGATTGGTGTATACATTTTCCCTATTGGTTCTGTTACCCAAAGTCTTGCAGAGGATCAGGGCCTCAGAATTGTGCAGCATCTGCTGTATGGCCAAGAAGGTGTTGGTTCCCCTCAATTAGTGCTGGCCAGGGAATCGATGTTGGTTTTGGGGGCATATCTGTGTCCAGTAATACCGTGAATTAACCATGATTCAAGCAGAATGGCAGATAGCTGGTTTATTACTTTTTAACAAAGAGCTTCAGCAGGAAGGCATCTGTGGGTGTGCTTGATCTATGGATTAAGTGTGCCATCATTGAATCGCATAACGTATCTGCGTCCTGTTACCTGGAGGAATTCAAGGGTGATCTGCAAGAGGAATGATTGCTTCCTGGGCTGAAGCCAGGGGTGTCTACATCAGTCATTCCACATGCGCTGTCCCTACCTCATGTGATTAACGCGATTGCCTGAAAATTCATGAACATGTATTTATGGCATTTGAGGCATAAGTGTGGGAGTCTGCAGTGAAGTTATTGTGTGGCTATTGCCACAGCCATCAGTATGCTTGGGTATGATATGATATGGCATTTATAACGTGCCTATACACAAGTGTTTCAAGGCGCGACGAGGCAAGGGAAGGGAACAGAGGGAAGACAGAGACAACGATCTTACTAGGCCAGGTGACATTGAGATCGTGCAAGTGCAGGGGGGTGGGGGTGGGGAAAAGTTCAGTACATAGGACAACAGTAAATACATAGAAACAATAAATAGAACAATAAATAAGAAGTGCAGCCAGCTGGTGGCAGGTGCAAGGGTAAGTGCAGACATCAGGTGTCAAGTGCTGGTAGGGGGCTGTAGGAATACAGAAACAGCCCCAGAGTGCAAGGGTTGCCATGGGGGGTGTGCAGCTGGCGGGGAGGGGACCTGGGCCCGAGAACAGAGGGTAGCCAGGTGACCAGTGCAGTTTCAGTTTCAGCCAGGAGTTCAGCAGGGAACAGAAGGAGAGAAAACAGAGGCAAAGAGGAAGGCCTTGAAGTGCTTCCAGAACCGGAGATGGTTCTCCTCAATTTTCAGAGAGGCAGGGAGGCCCCAGTCGAAGAAAGAGATCTACCACCAACTGGTTGCTTGGAGAAGCGATTGACCCTAAGGGAGTTGGAGGCGTATGAGTTCGAGAGGGAATGCCTCAAAGAGCAAGTACTGTGATAAGGAAGAAGGAAGTGGGTAATGTGAGGATTACTTACCGCTAATCATAATTACTCCAAGTCCTGTTCTTCCTCGCCACAGTTCTTACGACCCACCACACCCACCCTAATGGCGATATCTGGGTCCCTAACGATATTGGGTATGTGTATGGAAAAATATTGGGTATCGAAAAATAGATGGGGCCATGGGTATGCTTGGGTATATCTCAAAGAGCAAAGAAGGGTGGAAATGTGGGGACTTCTTACCGGGTGCCATGGGGATCCCAATGATATATGCAAGGTAAACAAGGAGGCGGGGCAAGTGAAAAAAGAACAGGGTTCTGGTTATAGAGGTAGGAATCTCAAAGAGTAAGTACTGTGACAAGGAAGAACAGGAATATGGGTAATGAAGATTACATGTAATCCCCATGGTAGGTGAAAAAATAAAATAGAAAAAGGGTTATAATCATGGAGGAATGAGCCTCAAAGAGTAAGTACTGTGACGAGGAAGAACAGAACTAGGAGTAATGAAGAATACCAGTAGCCCCCCACCCCCTTCATTACTGCAGATCCCTACAGGCTGTCTGATCTTTTAACATGAAATGTGTAGGTATAGAAAGCAAGGCTCTTTGCAGGGCTCAATTCGAGGGACCACGTGGGTGGACTGCATCCACACACTTTTTTGAAAGGGCAGACACTGTCCCTCCTATATGTGTAAGGAATTGTAAACAAAACATTTTTTTCAGCATTTCGTGTGTGCCGCGTGTGAGAAACCTGAAGGTGTCTCACCCGCTAGTCCCCGGGGATCCGTCATCCAGGTGGCCAGGACACGGTCATCGCTATTGGATCCAGTTCCTGGGGGTGGACCAGTGGGGGAGGATCACCTGGATCGGGGGTCTTCTGGAAGTGGGACACTGACAGGTGAGACGCGGTACCCTCTTCGTTATGATAACATTTTTACCCCATGCTAGCCCGTAGGATACTTAGAAGCTCTACCCCCCTTTTCTGACACAAACACTTTCTTACACTGTGAAAAACAACAGACTTATACCAGAGCCGTTTGCCTGACCATGGTGTTGGGACACGTCAGGTAGAGTCAGGCAATTGACAATAACTACACACACCTGACAGCACTTTCCCTTCCCCAAAGGGATAAAAGGCGGAGCACAAGAGCACACTTTGAGCAAGGACAAACGCACAAGGAGGCAGCTATTCCACAACGGCGGTTCAAACAGAGAAGGAAGGCAGCAAGATCGGAAAGGACAACAAGGAGGGACATGCCCTTGCCCTTTTCGACACAATCACGCAAAGCCTCCCTGAAAGAAATCTTAAGACTGGGAACTACAGCAGACGTGTGGTGTAACAGATGCCAACTGTGCACAGGACCCTCCAGCACTCATAACCGAGGCATGGAGGCACGCTTCCATCCATGGTACCGTCCTTGACTCCAGAGACAAGAAACAACGAGGTCAGTACAGCCGGTGAGTCGGAGGGAGAACCGATAGTAAAACCAGACGGTGTTAAGCAAAGGTTGCAAATGGCAACTTATTATGAACAAAGAACTTGTGTGCTAATGAACTTTTAAAAACCAATGAAAGACCATCTGTGGAGTGGTCCCGTGCCACCTGGGCGTCCCTTCGAAAGACTCTGGCTAGCCGCCTTTTCTTGTGAATAATATAGTAACCAGAGGCCATAGAAAAGGCCGGCATACAGAGCCAAGGTGGTCATACAAGGGTCCAGCCAAAATCCCTTGTACAATCGAAAGTCCTTAACCCATTACCAAAGTTGTGACATTGTGAAACAGGCATGTGTGCGCAGATGAGTGATAAATGTGGAAAGCCTGACTGGGGGCTTGAGAGAAAGACTGACTGGGGGCTAGAAAAAGCTAAGGGAAGTGAATCCCGCAAGGTGTTGCAACTGAGTGAACTGTATTAAACTGGCAAATGTGAACTCGCAAATGTGAGGGATGCTCGCGAATGAGAGCAAAACGTAACACCCCGTAAATATTGTGTCGACAAGCGTGAACCCGGCTGAGGGATGTCCACAATGAACAGTTGTTTATGAAGACCTTGAGACTCTTGAATGTTACAAGTTGCTGAGATCTTGAACGAAAGGCTGTAGTGAACCCGACTGAGGGTGACCAACGTTGCAAAAGGATCGGAGCCCGGTTGAGGGAGTTCCATGAGTGAAGGGAAATCACCCGACAGGAAGATTACTGAAAGGAACTTTTTGTTTGTTGATTATAGTACATCAGGCCCTCTGAGGCAGGAGACTTGGTGCAAAAGAGACTTGGCCACAGAAGGCCCACATAATTTGGAAACAAACTGTATTTATTTATTCACATTTTTAAAGTGCACAGCAGCCCAAGGGCATCGTGGCGCTGATACAGAGAAGACAAGCTTGCTGGTTACAGTGGAGGGCAAAGTGGTTACATCGGTATTAGCATTACAGGACAATTTTGCATGACGAAGTATAGATACAGACATGAAATGATACAGTCAATCTTAGGTGTGAGTTGAGGTGGAAGAGGTGAAGAGAGTTAGCTGAATAGTTTGGTTTTGAGTGATTTGCGAAAGGAAAACAGGGAGGGTTCTGCTCTGAGTGAATTGGGAAGGGAGTTCAACAGTTTAGGTGCAATGTAGATGAAGCCAATGCCGCCGGCTTTGGCTCTTCTGATGGTGGGTATGCAGAGTTGGTTAGCATAATGGCTTCTTTTAGGACGGTCGGAGGAGTTCTTGAGTATGGTTTCGGATAGGTAAGAAGGTGCGTCTGAGTTGATGCATTTATGAGTAATGGTTAGGATTTTGAAGTTGATTCTTTAAGTGTGAGCTAGTGTGCATTTTGTCTTGCTTGGGATAAGTGGTCAAATTTAGGTAGGTGCAGAGCTGCACGGAGTGAGTTATTTTGCACTATTTGGAGTTTGTTGAGGTTTTTTGTTGAAGTGCCTGCTAGGAGGGCGTTGCAGTAGTCTAGTCTCGCTCCTATGGTGGCCCTGGCGATGGATAGGCTGTTTTGGGAGGTTAGGAAAGGTTTATGGCGTAGATGAGTTTGGTGGTGAGCGCGGATGCAGAAGAGATGGCGCTGACCTGTTTCGTCATAGAAAGTGTAGCGTCTAAGTAGACTCCTAAAGTCTTCACAGATGCAGAGACTGGAATGTTGGTGTTGTCAATGGTGAAGTGGGAGTATTCAGGGCCAAGTTTGGCTAATGTTTCCTTAGGTGCTAGGATGATGACCTCAGTTTTATCCCTGTTTAAACAGAGGCCATTGGTGGCCATTCATGTTTGTATGGTGACGTAAATCTGAAGGAGTGCTTCAGTATCTTGGATGTAGTCTCCAGTGAGGGGGAGGAGGACTTGGGTGTCGTCGGCCTAGTTGATGTAAGCTATGCCGAGCGTGTCCAGCAAGTCAAAGAGAGGTTTGGTAAACAGGTTATAGAGGGTGGGTGCAGTGCAAAATCTTGAACGACTCCATAGTCGATGGTTTCAGGGGATGCATTGGCCAGGTCAGAGTATACTTTCATGGCTCTTCCTTTTAGGAAGGAAGTAATCCAGGAGCTGGCTTTGTCTGAAAAGTGTGCAGCGTTGGAAAGGTGGGAGGTGAGGATGTTGTGGTCCACGAGATCAAACGCAGTGGAAAGATCGAGGGGAAGTAGGAGGGCAGTGTTACCAGTGCCCATTATTTCGGTGATTTGATTCTTCAAGTCTAGGAGGGCAGTTTCTGCGCCATGACCCTTGCGGAAGCCTGATTGTCTCCTGCCCAGGATGGCATGCGTTTCCAGATATTGCTGGATTTGGTTATGGGCGGCCTTGTCTAGGATTTTGAGGAGGAAGGGGACAGTGGTGAAAGGGCGGTAGTTATTTGGCGAGGTAGGGTCCAGGAAGGGCTTTTTTAATAGCGGGCGAACCCATGCTTCTTTTAGGCATTGAGGCACGATTCCTGATGAAAATGAGGTGTTGATGAAAGCAGTTATGATAGGCACTAGAGAGTCTGCACATTCTTTGATAATGGTAGGAGGGCAGATGTCCCCTTTGCATGTGGAGGGTTTGATTTTTTTTTAGAAGGTCAGTGACTTCTAGTTCTGTGACGTCTCTAAAGACGAATAGGGGTGTTTGAGAGGGCGGTATGTGGGAGGAGGGTGTTAGGGGGAAGTGTTTTTTCGGGAGAGCCTTACGCTGAGATACTATTTTGTTTTGCAGTGTTTTAACTTTGTTGAGGAGAGCGGTTTGGATGCTGGAGCACCAAGCTTCCTTCTTAACGATTTCATCTGGGCTAGAGATGGGAGTGGTGAGCGCTTTGAGCTCTTTGAAGATAGACAACATTTCTCTATCTGTAAGCTCATGCTGGAGAAGGCCAGGAGTGTGCTGTGCTTGAGTGTCCCGCCTTGTCACGTTCTAAAAACATGGGGAAGGGAGACCCAAGCTATACCATCCTGACTTATCATTTTGTGAACACTTCTTTCTTTTCTGGTGACATTATCCCACACTATTTTGTAACTTAGCGGTAAGAATTGGCAATAGTTTTTTTTTAGTATAGGCCCTTTTTATTTGACAAGATGCCACTAGGACTGCCTTATTAATATTTGATGGTCATAGCTTGCTCCCATCTTAGATTTAGGTTTAGATTAGGAGTTTTTCTCACCCATGTATACAGTTTAATAAACACCTTTGAACTGTGATCACTTGTGTCTGTCTTTACTGTGGCCACCATGAGTTTCTTACAAGTGCCACGGCCTGGACCCAAGCCCGGGTCACGCGACTGGGGAATGAGGCACTTAGCCAAAAGACTACACAAATAGCACAACACTGACTGGTCAAATGTGTATTGACATCTACCTAATAAAGGACATCTTTTGTTAAAGATTTTTAGCTCTAAAAGGTGCGCACCTTTTATAATTATCCGGCAACGTAATAATACAATCGGTTGTCTTGGCAAATGCTTATTTGGTCGGTGCACTTTCTCAGTTATGAATGACCATTTTATTGGAATTAGCATATTTCGTTTTGAGATCGGGTCAGTTACTGTGGCGTCACTTCCCTAATCATTCGTAAGAGTCCCCCAACCTTTTTTTTTCAGGACTAGAGCCCTGGATCTTTGACTCTGTGGTTGCATTAGAATAGCGATGCAGGCAGATCCCATGAATAGAGTCTGAATTCGCACGTGTGGATTTCCTGCCCTGCGTCCAGTTCCTTTCTGCAAAACTCATCTTGTTTTCCAGCATTCATGCCATTTTCCTACTGCTGTAAAATAGGGCCTCATTATGAGTTTGGCAGTCCGGAAACAAGGGTGCCAGTAAGCTCAGAGCACCCTTGTCTCCGGACTGCCACACTATGGGTTTGCCTGCCAGGGCCCCTGCGCCCGTCAGGTCAGACCCTGTCGGGCACAGCGGCCCTGATAAGCAGTCGTCTCATCATGGAAGCATCGGCACCGTTAGTAACAGTGCTGATGCTTCCATGAACCCATTCCAATGGAGTACTGTGGGACGCCATGTGAATGGGGACTAACATTTTCCGGCACCCAGCTTTCCGGTCTGCCGGGACTTGTAATTTCCCGGTGGCACCGGGAAGCTAGGTGCTGGTAAAATGTTACGAGTCTGGCGGCAAAACGCCAGTAGCACCGGCCAGGGTTACTGCCGGACTCGTAATAAGGCCCATAGTCAGCTCCACAGGTAAGGGGTGCGTCAGACACTTACTCCCTAAAAATAGGCAAATACTGCCATAAAATAAAAACGGGGATCAAAAATAGCCACAGGAAAAAATAGGAAATGCACACATAGGCGCTTGACCACTTGCCTTTATATGTGTGGACCAGTAGTATGCATAGCACCTTAAGAAAAAACTATTATTACTGCCTGACCGGAAGAGGTAAAAAATACATCTTTTAATGCGCATGAATAACTGTGCAAAGATATATTTTTATTACACAAATATTGTTTTACAGTTAAAACATTTTTTCACTCGATTAACAAATATTGTTTTACAGTTAAAACATTTTTTCACTCGATTATAAAATGCTCGGGACTTCCTTTTTCACTCCCTAAAAAATCATTGTTTTCCCAACTTTAAAAAAATAAGGAGTAAAATACTTCCACTTCAAAATCTTATCTGGAGCACTGGACATAGTGGGACTCTGCAGTATGGGAACTGTTGGACTGCGTTGATAGCTAATCTGAGGCACTGGACTGTCAGCAGGGAGCTGGATTCCTTGTACCTCTGTAGTGATTCAGAAGAGAATTAGGCAGGTCCCTCTGTGCTCCGTGAGCTTGCAGACAACTCTGCTGAATTTCACTGCTGTTCGTAACCCTTCAGCCGCTCATCACCTTGGAGCTTCTTGTCAAGCTTCAACCACTCATCAACATTCCACTGCACATCACTGCTCTGAGGGCCCGACTCCTGACCCTCCTGCTATTTTTGCAAAACTCGCACACTGCTCTGGCTGTACAGAAAAGGTGGCACACAGACAAAAAGGGTGACGACCAAGAAAACGCCAACGGCCCTGGTAGTAGGCAGTTCTTGCTCTGGGGTGCTGGCAAAAGGAAGGAAAAAAGCTGCACTTAAATAAACAACACTCTCTCCAAAGCGTCTAGAAGCTTTACAGAGTTTGTAACAGAACTACCGTTAACCAACAGATTAGGCACTCATTTTATCAAGGGATGAACTGTTGCGTTGACACTACCTTGTTTGAGAATTTTACCTCATAAGGTTCCACCAAGAGTCCTGTGGTAGGTGGGTTAAACCAATGAGCGTTCACACTGGCTCTTCAACACGCACTTTTGGCACCACACCACTCTGCCACTGTGTAGTCACTTGCATCAGGCTGCGTAATAAGATGAATGGGCCATGGCACTCAGGCAGTAAATCTAAATGAGTGAAATAAAGAGAGGTACCGAGAAACCAGGAAGGAGCGATCCTTATCCCCATCACCTTATTGTACCGTAGTTGTGCTATTTGGAGTTGATACTGCACCAGTGTTTACATTGTTTTTTTTTTAAATGACGTAATCTTCAGTGGCACCTTGCCCATAGCAAGACTACATGTATTGTATTTGTATTTATTTATTTATAAAGCGAAACCAGGCCCGGAGGCATAAGGGCGCGTAAGTTTGTTAAAGAGTTGCGTTACAGTTACAGGAAGGCACAAGCAATGCAGTCAGCAAAAAGTTCCAATGCAGTTACAGTTAGGAACAAACATAATATAGAAGGTGCATACAAAGATACAATGAATTACAAAGTGAGCTGGCAGCAGTCCGTCATGCTGGGGTCAAGAGGTTAGTCTGACATGTAGTCCAAGTTATGGAGCCAACACTTCGTGTTATGTTTGAACCGGTTAAATGAGGGTTCTGCTCGTAAAGGCGCAGGGATGGTGTTCCATAGTTTGGAAGCTTGTACAGGGAAGCTAGCTCCACCCGAATTGTGAAGTTTGAATCTCGGAATGGTCATGGTGTTAGTTTGTGCTACTCTGAGTGGTCTAGAGGAGGTGTGAGGTGTGAGTTGGTTGGTAAGTTATGCTGGAGCAAGGTTAGCTCTGGCTTGGTGTGTAAGGGCCAGCGTTTTGAGTGATATTCTATGCTTGACAGGGAGCCAGCGTAGATTACGTCTGGTCTCGGATATGTGTGCCTTTTTGGGAATGTTGAGGGCAGCTCTGATGGCATTGTTTTGGACTACTTGTAGTTTATTGATGTTTTTGTGGCTAGTGCCCAAGTAAAGGGCGTTACAGTAGTCTATTTTGGAAAGCACTAGTGCTCTAGCGTGTAACGCTCAGCTGATTCCCACGGAGGCGCAGGTCTTGGCAGGAGGGTGTCTGTGACTCGAAAAGTGATGTGCAGGACTCGATTGGCTTCTGGGGTCGAACCTCTTCGCACTGTGTGTCGAACTCGAAGAGTGAGGTTTCTGCAGGTGAAAGAATATGGGGGTTAATGGCCTGGGTTGTTGAATCTCTCTCTCTCTCTCTCTCTCTCTTCCCAGCTTTTCTGTAGAGTTCCCCCCTCCCCAGGTCAACGTGCTCACCTTAGATAGGTGAATGCTGGGCTCTCCATCTGCGTCTGGTGCAGGGTGCCGTTGCCAGTTCCTTCACTGGTGAAACATTGGCCTCTTGAATTCAGAGGATGGTTACCGTCATTATCTGCACGAGCGGTGAGTTTCTGGACACCTTTTGTCTTTATAGTCTTTAAGCGTGGCACGTTAATATGATGCTTTTCCCTTATGTATTGCAGGACTCTTGGGATGAAAGATGGAGTGAAGCGCTTGGAAGTCCGTAAGTATGGCAAGCGCTCTGACTGTCTCTTTCCTTGCAGCTTAGTTCATGTTAAAGAGACGCCGGAGTATTCGCAGGCGTTTTATTGCGACGAGCGTGATGGGCGTAAGTAAATACCTGCTTAATGTCTTTTTCTTTTGTCTTTCAGCTGTTGGTTGCAGCGCCGGAGTCAGCGGAATGCTGGTAAGTTGTAACTAACTTTGTCTTCACAGGCGGCGATGCAAAATGAAGAAATCCGGAATTCAAGGCGTGCCGGTAAGTTTAACAATGCCTTTGTCTTTGCAGGCGAAGGTGCAGCGTGAAGACACGGCCGCTGCTGATGGATCAGGTGAGAAAACACTGTGTGCAAAGTTTGTCTTGCTAACCTGTTGTTTCTTGTCTTTTGCAGGTGCTGATGTTGCCTGGATACAGGAATAGTAAGTATAATTCTTGCAGGTTCAGGATCGAAAGAGGAAGGCTGGAACAGACTCGGTGAGCGTTCTGCTGCAGATGCAGAATAACGCGAAGCACGTTTCGTCTATCGGGTGTGGTTTAAATAGCCTTGGAGTGATGAGGCGTCTTCCTCCACGGCCCCGCCTAGGTAAGAAAAGCGTTCCAGTTCCAGAAGCTTTCCAGTGCTGAATCCAGGGAGTGGAGCTTGCCCCACCCAGGTAAGAAAGTAGTTCCTGTTCACAGAGGACTTCTAAGTGGCTGGTAAGTAAGCAGCATGGTCTGCTGCAGGTAAGTCCACCCAAACATCAGCACACATATTATGAGCCCGGCGCTTCCAGTGCCGGGACCGATAGTTCTGATGAGCCTGGTGCCACCGGCGCCAGGACGAGGTCCAAAAGGTCCCAGTGGGGACCGGCTGGTGCCTAGGATTAGGGTTAGGGGCCTGCTTCCAAGGACGTTGGGCTGGTCCTGGCTCCTTGGAAGCAGTGATCATGACAGTACCCCCCCTCAAGGCCCCTCCTAAGCGTGTATTCTCCGGGGGTTTTGGCTTGTCGGGGTGATTCCGATGGAATCTCTTGACCAGACGAGGTGCGTGGACATATTCTGAGGGTTCCCAAGACCTTTCCTGGGGGCCGTATCCTTTCCAATCAACCAGATAATATAACTTAGATTTGGAGATCTTGGAGTCTAGAATGTTCTTTACTTCGAATTCGAGTTCTCCGTCTACCAAAACAGGTTCTGGGAGTTCAATCAATCGGGTTTCTGGTTGTACTGGTTTTAATAAGGAGACATGGAATACTGGATGTATTTTCATATGCGCAGGTAATTCCAATTTGACCGCCACCGGATTAACTATGGTAGAGATGGGATAAGGTCCAAGGTATCTCGGGTTGAAGGTGCGGGGTCCCTTTAGAGGCAGGTGCTTAGTGGATAACCATACCTGGTCTCCTACTGCGTAGTAAGGGGCCTCTTTACGGTGTCGATCTGCTCCCTTTTTGACTTGAGCTTTAGCTCTTTGCAGATGGGCAGTGGCTTCTTTAAAAGCACGGGTAATCTCAGAGTGCAAATGATCCACCGCAGGTGTTTCGAATTCTTGGGGAGGATCCAGATTAGAGGTTCTAGGATGATGTCCGTATAATAGGAAGAAGGGAGTCTTCTCGGTTCCAGAATGAGTCGAATTGTTGTAAGCGTATTCAGCGATCCAAAGAATATCCTTCCAAGGGTTTTCAGTTTGTTGGAGCATGCAACGCAGATATTGCTCTAGAGTCTGATTTGTCCTCTCGGTTTGTCCGTCAGTTTGGGGATGGTGACTGGTTGAAAGTCTTACATCAATTTGGGCTAGACGACAGCAACTTCGCCAAAAGTGTGAGATGAATTGACTTCCCCTATCGGAGATTAAAACCGAGGGAAAACCGTGTAACCGAACGATGTTTTCTAAGAATTCTCGGGCCAATATCGAGGCCGAAGGTAAGCCTTTCAGGGGAATGAAGTGAGCCATCTTGGAGAATAGATCTACGACTACTAAAATGGTATTATACCCTGAGCATGGAGGTAAGTCCGTGATGAAATCCATGGACAGGGTATGCCATGGACAGGGAGGAATATCCAGAGGGCGTAAAAGGCCGGCTGGTTTCTCCTTCTGACTTTTATTCTGGGCGCACAAACCGCTGGAGATTACAAAGTCACTAATATCCTTCATCCATGATGGCCACCAGAAATGTCTCTTGATCTTTTCCATGGTTTTGGTAATGCCAGGGTGACCCTCCATTAGAGAGTCGTGATAACTGGAGATTACTTGTTTTTGTATTTTCTCACAGGGCAAGTACAATCGCCCTTGGAAATATGGTAGGCCTTGATCCACTGAGAATTCTTTTCCCTTTAATTGCCAGTCCTGCAAATCGGCCGGAGTTAGGAGTGCCTTGACTGTAGTCTTGATGTCTTCAAAGGATTGAGCGCTGACCAACCCCAAAATCCTTTGTTCTGGGATTATGGGTATTGGTTCCGGATTGGTCAAATGTTCATCTACTCCCATCCGAGAGAGGGCATCTGCTTTTCCGTTTTTACTGCCGGGTCGATAAGTAATTATAAAGTCAAACTCAGCCAGAAACAGAGCCCAGCGAAGCTGTCTGGAAGACTGAGCTTTGGCCGTTTTCAGATATTGTAGATTGCGGTGATCAGTCATTACGGTGACTGTGTGTCTGGCTCCCAAAAGATAATGCCGCCAGGCTTTAAAGGCCGATCTGATAGCTAAAAGTTCCTTGTCTGTAATTGAATAGTTGATCTCGGAAGCCGAGAATTTGCTGGACCAAACGGCTACTGGATGTAATTGGTGTGTGACCGGATCTCTTTGTGATAACACTGCCCCCATAGCAAGACTAGAAGCATCCGTTTCCACGATGTAGGGGAGTTCTGGGCGAGGATGTTTTAGAACGGGTGCAGAAATGAATTTAGCTTTTAAGTCCTGAAAAGCTCGTTCTGCTTCAGTAGACCATTCAAAACGTTTGTTCTTCTTTAACAGAGCGGTGATGGGCTGGACGATCCGAGAGAATTCAGGAATGAATCTGCGGTAAAAGTTAGCGAAGCCTAACATGCTTTGAACTCCTTTTACCGAGGTTGGTGATGGCCACTTGATGATTGCATCGACCTTCTTTAAATCCATATGAACCCCATTAGGTGACAATATGAATCCCAGGAACTCAACTTCAGTTACGTTGAAAACGCATTTTTCAAGCTTGGCAAAAAGGTTATGTTGACGCAGTCTCTCGAGAACCTTTTTAACGTGTCTCTGATGTTCCTCTTCAGATGATGAATAGACAAGGATGTCATCAATGTAGACAACAACACACACATCTATGAGTTCTCTAAGGACATCATTCATAAAATACTGGAAGGCGGCAGGAGCGTTACAAAGTCCAAAGGGCATCACTTGATACTCGAATAGCCCATACTTGGTGCGAAAGGCCGTCTTCCACTCATCGCCTTCTTTTATTCGTACCAAGTGGTAGGCTCCTCTGAGATCCAACTTTGTATATATGCATGCTTCTTTGACTTGGTCCAGGAGTTCAGGGATCAAAGGTAACGGGTATCTGTTTTTAACGGTGATTTGATTCAGGGCGCGGTAATCTATACAAGTTCTAAGGTCTCCTTCCTTTTTCGGAACGAAGAACAAAGCCAAGGAAGCTGGAGATTTAGAAGGACGGATAAACCCGTTAGCTAGGTATTGGTCCAAATATTGCCTGAGGTGAAGATTCTCAGGCTCGGTGAGGGTATAAATCCTACTGCAAGGAGGAGTTGTTCCGGGTATCAGGTCTATTTGACAGTCGTAAGACCTATGAGGAGGCAGGGTGTTAGCTTGATCCTTCCGAAAGACATCTTGGAATTCTTGGTAGTCGGGAGGTAATGTGGGAACCTCAGAAGAGATTGCTGCCACCGAAACTTCAGGCCGAGGATAACAAGTGGTAAAACATTCTGGAAACTGAACCGTCTTTGCTCGCCAGTTGATCTGAGGATTGTGCTTCTCTAACCAAGGGATTCCCAGAATGATCTGGAACTGAGGGGCCTTGATCACATCGAACACGATTTTCTCCCGGTGTCCATCTTGGCTCACTAGCGTCACTTCTTGGGTAGCGTGCGTTACTGGTCCGGAGGCTATCTCCGTGCCATCCACGTTAGTAATGACGTCTTTTACTGCCTTAGGAACAAGGGGTAGATTCATCCTTGATGCCATTTCACGGTCCACATAATTGCCGATTGCTCCGCTGTCGATGTAAGCTTCAATTGCATGCAAATGATCCGGACGTGCAGGACTAATGAGGACCATGGGCACCACGAAATGCGAGGTCACGGGACAGATCTTAACGCTCGGCAAGAGGACCTCTACACTTGCCGGGCTAGGTCGTTTCCCTGCTCAGAACTTGTGGTACCGGTATCTGCGGCTCCTACAGCCTTCTTAGCTGGTTTCACTGGACAGTCTCGAAGAAAGTGCCCTGAGTTCCCGCAATAGAGACATAATTGCAGCGGTCTTCTTCTTTCCCGCTCCTTTTGGGTTAAAGGACCTTTCATGCCCCCTATTTGCATGGGTTCCACAGTGTCAGCTCCCTTAGTAGAAGTCTGTGGTTTAGAAAACACTCGGGTATCAAATTTAGAACGATCAGCCTTCCTGTTCTGTAATCTGTGGTCCAATTGGATAACTAAGTCAATATAGTCTGAACATTCTTGTGGAGGGTTCACAACTTGAGCTAACACATCCTTGAGCTCCCCACGCAGGCCTCTGTAGAAAAACGTTATTCTCTTATCCTCGGGCCATTGAGTTTCCACTATGAGTCTGTTGAATGAGGCTATATAGGTCAAGAGCTCTTGATTCCCCTGTCGTAATGAAAGAAGTTCATTGTCCAAGGCCTGCCCTTTTGCATGTCTTGCGAACGGTTTCTCCATGCTGGACTGGAAGGCCTGGAAATCATGTAAAACCGGATCATCCTGGGTGACTAAAGGGATCGACCAATCTGCGCCGCTGCCACTGAGATAAGAAAGTACGAAAGCCACCTTGGTCTGGTCTGTTGGGAAAGCAGCTGGTCGACATAAGAAGTGCAAGCGGCACTGATTGATGAACACCGCGTATTTCTTTGGATCACCTGAAAAGCGTTCGGGCGGAGCCAAGGGCACATTACCAGGCAGATTAATTTGCACTGGATTTAAAGATGATGCAGAAGGATAGCTTCCTCCTGTAGAGGGCAAAGGTGTCTGTCCTGCCTGCGCTTGTAGCAACTGCCTAGCAGGGTCCTCAGTTCGCTCCTTGGAAATTATCAGTTCTCTTCTTAGAGAGGTCGTTTCCTGACGAGCTGCATGTACTTCTGCTCTTAATTCTCCGAGCAGCTGGGCTAGGTGATCAGTGTCTGAGGTCTCCATTGCGCCTGGGTAGGAGTTTTGTGGTGGGCTTCGCGTTCTGTAACGCTCACCTGATTCCCACGGAGGCGCAGGTCTTGGCAGGAGGGTGTCTGTGACTCGAAAAGTGATGTGCAGGACTCGATTGGCTTCTGGGGTCGAACCTCTTCGCACTGTGTGTCAAACTCAAAGAGTGAGGTTTCTGCAGGTGAAAGAATATGGGGGTTAATGGCCTGGGTTGTTGAATGTCTCTCTCTCTCTCTCTCTCTCTCTCTCTCTCTTCCCAGCTTTTCTGTAGAGTTCCCCCCTCCCCAGGTCAACGTGCTCACCTTAGATAGGTGAATGCTGGGCTCTCCATCTGCGTCTGGTGCAGGGTGCCGTTGCCAGTTCCTTCACTGGTGAAACATTGGCCTCTTGAATTCAGAGGATGGTTACCGTCGTTATCTGCACGAGCGGTGAGTTTCTGGACACCTTTTGTCTTTATAGTCTTTAAGCGTGGCACGTTAATATGATGCTTTTCCCTTATGTATTGCAGGACTCTTGGGATGGAAGATGGAGTGAAGCGCTTGGAAGTCCGTAAGTATGGCAAGCGCTCTGTCTGTCTCTTTCCTTGCAGCTTAGTTCGTGTTAAAGAGACGCCGGAGTATTCGCAGGTGTTTTATTGCGACGAGCGTGATGGGCGTAAGTAAATACCTGCTTAATGTCTTTTTCTTTTGTCTTTCAGCTGTTGGTTGCAGCGCCGGAGTCAGCGGAATGCTGGTAAGTTGTAACTAACTTTGTCTTCACAGGCGGCGATGCAAAATAAAGAAATCCGGAATTCAAGGCGTGCCGGTAAGTTTAACAATGCCTTTGTCTTTGCAGGCGAAGGTGCAGCGTGAAGACACGGCCGCTGCTGATGGATCAGGTGAGAAAACACTGTGTGCAAAGTTTGTCTTGCTAACCTGTTGTTTCTTGTCTTTTGCAGGTGCTGATGTTGCCTGGATACAGGAATAGTAAGTATAATTCTTGCAGGTTCAGGATCGAAAGAGGAAGGCTGGAACAGACTCGGTGAGCGTTCTGCTGCAGATGCAGAATAACGCGAAGCACGTTTCGTCTATCGGGTGTGGTTTAAATAGCCTTGGAGTGATGAGGCGTCTTCCTCCACGGCCCCGCCTAGGTAAGAAAAGAGTTCCAGTTCCAGAAGCTTTCCAGTGCTGAATCCAGGGAGTGGAGCTTGCCCCACCCAGGTAAGAAAGTAGTTCCTGTTCACAGAGGACTTCTAAGTGGCTGGTAAGTAAGCAGCATGGTCTGCTGCAGGTAAGTCCACCCAAACATCAGCACACATATTATGAGCCCGGCGCTTCCAGTGCCGGGACCGATAGTTCTGATGAGCCTGGTGCCACCGGCGCCAGGACGAGGTCCAAAAGGTCCCAGTGGGGACCGGCTGGTGCCTAGGATTAGGGTTAGGGGCCTGCTTCCAAGGACGTTGGGCTAGTCCTGGCTCCTTGGAAGCAGTGATCATGACATAGCGAGAGTAATGCAATTAGGTACGGAAATGAGTGGTCTGCATGCAGCGATCAGCTTGCAGGTGTATGCGGCTGATGAAGCTACTGCATTGGTTTGCTTGGAGAAGGATAAGGTAGCATCAATGTAAATACCAAGAGTTTTAGTGTTATTTGATACTGGGATGTGATTGCCATCTATGGTAAAGGCTTTGAATGCGGGATTAAGATTTTTGAGTTTGGCATGCGTGCCCAGGATGATCAACTCGGTTTTTTCGTCATTGAGGCACAAACCATGGTGTGCCATCCATGCTTGTATGACCGAGTAGATTTCATTAAGGGTTGTGCTGTCTGTTTCGTAGTCACCCGAGATAGGTATGAGTATCTGGGTGTCGTCCGCATAGTTGGTATACGTGACACCCAGAAAGTCAAGGATATCGAAGAGGGGTTTCGTGAATATATTATAAAGAGTCGGGGACACGCAGGAGCCTTGCGGGACTCCGCAGGGTACTGGTTCAGGCTCAGCAGAATCCGTAGGAGAGAAGACCCTCATGGTTCTGTTCGCCAAGAAGGAGCTGATCCAAGCCGTGGCGGCTTCTGAGAAGTGTGCTGCAGATTTCAGGTGGTGACAGAGTGTTTGATGGTTAACCAAATCAAACGCTGCTGTCAGGTCAAGCAACAAGAGGAGTGCAAGTTTGCCATTGTCTTTCAAGGTTTGGATCTGGGTGGTAAGGTCAATTAGTGCAGTTTCCGTACCGTGTCTCGGTCGGAAGCCTGATTGCCTAAGCCCTAAGAGATTATTTGATTCTAAGTAGGCCTGTATTTGTAAATAGGCTGCTCTGTCCAGTATTTTTAGTAAGAACGGTACAGTCGTTATCGGTCTGTAGTTAGACGGGTTGGCTGGATCAAGAGTGGGTTTTTTGAGGAGTGGGATGACCCAAGCGTCTTTGAGGTTGTCAGGAACTATTCCGGATTTGAAGGAAGTATTGATGAGGTTAGTGATGAATGGAGCCAGATTGTGTGCAGCAGCTTTAACGATCGGGGCAGGGCAGGCATCACCTTGGCAGTTTGAAGGTTTTAGTTTCCTGATGATGTTTTCTACTTCCCAAGTTGAGAGGGGTGAGAAGCTGAAAGGTTTGCAGTTTGACTGAAAGGTCGAATGTTTGTTAGGTGGCTGTTTGTAGTTAGGGTCGGCTAATAGTAAGGATTTTTTTTGCGTTGATTTTGGATTGTAGACGATCTATTTTGTCTAATAAGGCTTTCTGAATATTACTACACCATAGTGTGTCAGTAATACATTTGTCAGTGGGGGCAGTGGGGGATTCTAGCTCTTTGAGTATCTTGAAGAGTTCTTTTGTATTGGATTCCGCTTGTGTAATCCTTTTGTTATAAGTGTCTTTTTTTGCAATAAGTATGGCTTCTTTGTAGCTAGAGGAGACTAAGGTTAGTTCAGACTTGTTAGAAGCTGTGGGATGTTTTTTCCAAAGTGCCTCAGCGGTTCTTTTGGTTTTACGTAATTTTTTAGCTGTGGCGTGAACCAGGTGTTAAGGTGACGCTGTGGTTTCGGTTTCCGCAGTTTTGGAGGGGCAATAGAATCCAGAGCTTTGACTATAGCCTGGTTGTAGGTGTCCACTAGAACTGTAGGGTCAGCGTCTGAATCAGTATTATTCAGTATAGGGAGTAGTATAGGTAGGAGTTTGTCGGGAGTAATATCTTTCTTGTTTCTCGTGCTGATGGCAGGGGCGATGATAGGCGTCGGGTGGGGCGGGTTAGCTTTGATAGCAAAGGTTACTTTATGATGGTCCGACCAGATACATGGGTCAATGGATAGGAGATCAATAGAGCAATTGATGTGTGATAGCTAGTCTAGAGTTCTACCTTTGATATGAGTGGGTTCGTGGACAATGTGCGTATGACCCAAATCAGATAATGTGTTGGCTAGGTCAAAGGCGTTAGTGTCCTTAGGATCGTTGAAACCAAGGTTGAGGTCCCCAAGTAAGATGGTTAGGGAATTAGGTTTGGTGTTTATAGTTATAAGTGAAGCAATGTCCTCAATGAAAGAGGAAATGGGTCCTGGTGGTCGATAGATGAGATGTAATGTTGCTGTGTGGTTGGGTGAGAGAGGCAGCTTAATTGACAGTGATTCAGCAGATGGGATTTGCGCGTCTTGGATGACTTTAATGTCAAAGGTATTTCTAAATATGAAGGCGAGTCCGCCTCCCTTAGTTTGAGTGGTGTTTCTGTCAGATCTAATAATGGCATAATTATTAGGTATGGCGAGGGCCAGAGAGGGGCCGGAAGCGGCATTAAGCCAGGTTTCTGTGACTGCGAGGACATCAAGGTTTTCATAGGTTATAAAGTCAGCGATGTCGAGAGCATGAGCAGGAAGAGACCTAGCATTCACCAAGGCTGCTTTGATGAGTTTGCCTTTTCTTGGAGGTTTTTCAAGTGGTATCAGTGGACTGTGCTGAAGACTATTGGCTAGATTGACAGAGTCAATGGGTGCATTAGCGTAGTTATGGTCAGTATGCAGGTGTTTCATACTACGTGCCCTTAGTCTGGAGTTTCTGGTTAAGATGCTAGGGTGGTGAGAATACAGAAATGTAGGAAGACATGTTCGCGAATTCAATCTAGCGTTTCTATTCAATGTGCTAGGCTGGAGGGAGCAAAGATGGGTGGGTGGTCTAATTCTGGAGTTCAGTCTGGAATTTCTAGTAGTGATAGTGCAGGGTTGGTTAGGTATAGGTTTAGTGGCAAAGTGGCGTATCCAAAGTGCTGGATCATCCAAATACGGATTTGCAGGTGTCATGGTACTGGGCCAAGAGGAGAGGGTGGTGGAAGTGTAATGAGTAGAATGTAGGTTTGGCTGTCTAGTCCAGTATCTACTGTAAGTATACAATAGGTGGATGAGTGTCGATAGGCACCAATACATGATGTTTGTGGTGTTGCTGGTACACAGTGTAGTGGGTGTGGTCTGTTAGTGAGCAAAGGCACAATACAGATCTATACAGTGTGGTCATAAGATAGCTATGCAAAGCACCGCAATGAACAGAGTAGTGTGTAGGCGGCCATGGGCATAACACAATAATTAATGAGGTCTGTAGGCGATCAAGGGCATACAACAATCAAGTGGTCTGTGAGCGACCATAAGGCAGAACACAATGGTCAATGTGGTCTGTAGGCGACCATAAGGTACAACAATCAAGTGGTCTGTAGGCGACCGTAAGGCACAACACAATGGTCAATGTGGTCTATAAGCGACCATAAGGTACAACAATCAAGTGGTCTGTAGGCGACCGTAAGGCACAACACAATGGTCAATGTGGTCTGTAGGCGACCGTAAGGCACAACACAATGGTCAATGTGGTCTGTAGGCGATCGTAAGGCACAACACAGTGGTCAATTTGGTCTGTAGGCGACCATAAGGTACAACAATCAAGTGGTCTGTAGGCGACTGTAAGGCACAACACAATGGTCAGTGTGGTCTGTAGGCGACCGTAAGGTACAACACAATGGTCAATGTGGTCTGTAGGCGACCATAAGGTACAACAATCAAGTGGTCTGTAGGCGACCGTAAGGCACAACACAATGGTCAATGTGGTCTGTAGGCGACCGTAAGGCACAACACAATGGTCAATGTGGTCTGTAGGCGATCGTAAGGCACAACACAGTGGTCAATTTGGTCTGTAGGCGACCATAAGGTACAACAATCAAGTGGTCTGTAGGCGACTGTAAGGCACAACACAATGGTCAGTGTGGTCTGTAGGCGACCGTAAGGTACAACACAATGGTCAATGTGGTCTGTAGGCGACCATAAGGTACAACAATCAAGTGGTCTGTAGGCGACCGTAAGGCACAACACAATGGTCAATGTGGTCTGTAGGCGACCGTAAGGCACAACACAATGGTCAATGTGGTCTGTAGGCGACCGTAAGGCACAACACAATGGTCAATGTGGTCTGTAGGCGACCGTAAGGCACAACACAATGGTCAATGTGGTCTATAAGCGACCATACGGTACAACAATCAAGTGGTCTGTAGGCGACCGCAAGGCACAACACAATGGTCAATGTGGTCTGTAGGCGACCGTAAGGCACAACACAATGGTCAATGTGGTCTGTAGGCGATCGTAAGGCACAACACAGTGGTCAATTTGGTCTGTAGGCGACCATAAGGTACAACAATCAAGTGGTCTGTAGGCGACTGTAAGGCACAACACAATGGTCAGTGTGGTCTGTAGGCGACCGTAAGGTACAACACAATGGTCAATGTGGTCTGTAGGCGACCATAAGGTACAACAATCAAGTGGTCTGTAGGCGACCGTAAGGCACAACACAATGGTCAATGTGGTCTGTAGGCGACCGTAAGGCACAACACAATGGTCAATGTGGTCTGTAGGCGATCGTAAGGCACAACACAGTGGTCAATTTGGTCTGTAGGCGACCATAAGGTACAACAATCAAGTGGTCTGTAGGCGACTGTAAGGCACAACACAATGGTCAGTGTGGTCTGTAGGCGACCATAAGGTACAACACAATGGTCAATGTGGTCTGTAGGCGACCATAAGGTACAACAATCAAGTGGTCTGTAGGCGACCGTAAGGCACAACACAATGGTCAATGTGGTCTGTAGGCGACCGTAAGGCACAACACAATGGTCAATGTGGTCTGTAGGCGACCGTAAGGCACAACACAATGGTCAATGTGGTCTGTAGGTGACCGTAAGGCACAACATAATGGTCAAAGTGGTCTGTAGGCGACCGTAAGGCACAACACAATGGTCAATGTTGTCTGTCGGCGACCGTAAGGCACGACATAATGGTCAATGTGGTCTGTAGGCGACTGTAAGGCACAACACAGCAATCAAAAGGGCTGTGGGCGCATATGAGGTATAGCATTGATCAGTGGTCTGCATACTGTACAACCGTAAGGAAGCCACTCTGTAGTATAGTCTATCTGTGACCTTAAGTGCACAGATTAGTGATATGTAGTCTGTCCAGGATCAAAGGATACATCGTGTTGAGCGAGGGACAGCAATTGGTGTCAATTGTGATATGTGATGTAGACAGCGGCAGAGGTGAGCGATCTATACATGCTAGGTGCACATAATGTATGCAGGGGTGTACCATGCAGATGTACTATTCCGTAGGCAAAGACACATGGGAAGCCTCATATGAGAGCAGCAAAGAATAGGCACAAGTCTTACCGGGGTGTTTACAGGCGAGAGTTCCAGTTGGTCCGAGCCTGCTTTGAGGGTAAGCGGCACATGTACAATGGCTGAGGGCACCAGAAGGATGCCTGCAATGTCGCGCGCTATGAGGAGCGGAGCAGAGTCCCGCGCCGTGCCGCTAGGTGCGGACAGGGGCAGACAGGAAGGGCCTTTGATCGGCGGGCCTTCAGTCGTGTAGGGCCGGCTTCCGCCTCCAGTCCACACAATAGGGAAATATGCAGATGAGGTTGCTAGGCAACCAGAGGAACGCTCAGGACGCGTTCATCGCGTCGGCCATTTTGCATGCAGGCCTTGGGTGAACTGCGGTAATCAGCGGTGTGCAGTGCACAGGGTGCACAGGGTACACAGGGTACACAGGCTGCAGACACAGCCAGGGCGGGGGGTGGGGGCCCCGGATGCGTACCTCAGGATAAATCATCTGTTGTGCCGTGCTCGGCAATGGAGTGGATGCTGCTCCAGCAGCTCTAATCCGGCGCCGTTGCGCAGAGCAGCACGAAGAGGTGCTGCAGGGCTCCTGCCCGTAACAGAAATGGCAGAAGGGCTGGAGGGGCAGACTGGAAGGGCCTTTGATCGGCGGGCCTTCGGTCGTGTAGGGCTGGCTTCCGCCTCCGGTCCACACGATAGGGAAATATGCAGATGAGGTTGCTAGGCAACCAGAGGAACGCTCAGGACGCGTTCATCGCGTCGGCCATTTTGCATGCAGGCCTTGGGTGAACTGCGGTAATCAGCGGTGTGCAGTGCACAGGGTACACAGGGTGCACTGGGTGCAGACACAGCCAGGGTGGGGGGTGGGGGCCACGGACGCGTACCTCAGGATAAATCAGCTGTTGTGCCGTGCTCGGCAATGGAGTGGATGCTGCTCCAGCAGCTCTAATCCGGCGCCGTTGCGCAGAGCAGCACGAAGAGGTGCTACAGGGCTCCTGCCCGTAACAGAAATGGCAGAAGGGCTGGAGGGGCAGACAGGAAGGGCCTTTGATCGGCGGGCCTTCGGTCGTGTAGGGCCAGCTTGTAAATTATCCGTGTAAATTATCCATCAAACTAGGCCCTCATATCGACTCCTGTGAGGAGCCATTTTAGAATGCATCTTTGCCATGCTGCAGCAAATTTTACTAAGTAACAAGAAAAGACTGAAGGTTGGAAGCCCGTAGACCGAGGGATAGCCCTAGATAGAAATGTAATCTCCAATTACGATGTCTTATGTGTAGTGCAGTCATACAATGTGTCTAATGTTTACTTTCAGGAAGGATGCAGTCTCAGCTGAACAAGGTCAGGCATCCAGTCTTCTTATGTTACTGCAGGGCAGCAAAGATGAATTTCAAAATGGCTCACTGAAAATTGCAATTTAGGGCTCATTTTAGGGGTCAAGTTACATGCAGTATATTGCTATACCCCAAGATGCCTATGATGATTATTGCAATGGTTTAAAACAAAAATGCACGTGTCCACTCCTTTATCATTGTTTTGGTAAGATAGCCCATTAGGTTGATGCATATGCCGCCAAGATCTGTGTAACCTACAACTCTAAACTTTTAAATACTGTGGTGGAATAAGATTTATTCTTGGAAAGTTGAGAAAATGATTGCCACGGAGATGGTTAAAAGGCCTGCATTATTTACAGGACCACCGTTTAGATGGATTTTCAGAATCAGCCTTTTGGACAGATTCTGAGAGTCCACCTAATTCTAGTGAACAAGCAAAGACACTAATGTACAGCCCAACTCTATCAAGGTAGTGTGATTGAGCAGTAAGGCTTAGACTTGGGAGCGTGTAGGGGGGATAAAGTGTACAGTTGAGGACACACAGAGCACTCTTGATAATTAAAGTTTGGTAGAATGAATACAAATACAGTAAAACTTATTAGGCCTTGAACAAACTTATCAATTAAAATCACACGTACGTAAACTATCAAACATACACTATTGACAAATGTACATCCACCTTGGGTTGCTCTTGCTAAAGAGCACCACCACTTTACTTTTCACACAGCTAGATTAGATTGATAGAACACTGTCAAATAGTAAAACAAGTGAAGAAAACAATGTAATAATCCAGTTAAAAATCAGCCAGTTCAAAAGAGTACAAAAACACAATATACTGCCGCCTAAAAATAAGGCCCTTTGTTTAAAACGCCCTTCCCTTGCTAATGGAGAGGAGGCCTAGTGCCCTAAAAGTCACAAGTCCCCAAGTTGTCCCTTTGCAGGGAGCTAGGAGTCTTTTAAGAAGGAAGAATAAGTGTTGCCGAAGCCAACATGTAGGTGTTAAGTGTCTTGCGTAGTGAAGAACAACGCAAGCAAACTTCTTAAGAAGTCCTCTCCCAATCCAACCACCTTAGCGGCAGTCTGGTGGGGGAGGGCGGGGGTGGGAGATCCTTGGCCAGAACACCACAGATCACGACCAGGCAAGAGGGAGGTAGGGTAAGGACTCTGGGCCTCATTACGACTGTGCCAGTTTGACCTACCGGCACTGTTGTTACCGGACTGGCACAGTACGACTCTGCGGGTGGGTGCCACCCCGCCCACCAGGGTCAAACCTGGCGGGCGGAACGGGACCTGCCTGCAGAGTTTCACGGAAGCACTGGCACCGTTATTAATGGTGCCTGTGCTTCCGTGGTCCCCATTCCCATTGAGTCCTATGGGACTCAATGGGAAAGGGAATGGGATTAACAATTTACTGGCGCCTGACTTCTTCGGAATGCCAGGGTCGTAATCCCTTGGTGTTTCCGGCAAGCCAGGCACCGGTAAATATTGCACGTCCACGGCAACCTGCCGGTAGCACCGGCAGGGTTACCGCCTGACTTGTAATGAGGCCCTCTGTGTCTGTAAAACCTTGTGGAGGAAGTGAGGTGTATTAACAGGTATGGTAAGGCAATGAAGTCATTGCCTGTACTTTGGATTCCGTCAGAACCAATTCTGGACCTTCTGAATCCACTGGGCCCCCTTACTCGATGCCTTGGTTTAGTTTTGAGGGGTTCTATGGGTTGCTGGTGCAGAGGTCACTTTTAGCTTCTGGATTTAGGTCCGCTAGTCAGAGATTCATTGTTCTGGGCTTCTGGTGAGAGGGTTCCTGAGATTGGACAGCTGGACAACTCTAGCACAATGAAAAAGAGACCACACTGACAACCTCAGGGATGAACACTGCAATCAGACAGCGGAAGACAAAGAAGCTGGTTCTGCAAGAACCCTCTTTGTGCTGGAGAGCTACAATCGCAGGGGATGGCCTCTTGTCTCACAAGTCAAGGGTCTGCCGAGTCCCAAGCCCTAACTTGGGCGACGACCAATGCAGAAAGGTAGCCCAGGGAGGAGCTGGTCATCCCAAAAGGTTGTCCCTGTTCCAGAAGGCTTCTATGGGCAGGATCCTGAAGCAGAGGTCGAGACAGATTGTTCCATTCAGTCCAAGGATTGAAACACCTATGAATGCCTTCAGGAGATGAGACAAAGGAGCAGGGATACGCTGGGGTGGTTTTTGAAGGCAATGCTAGTTGGCTGGAACAAATCCATGGTTCTTCATCGGTATGCTTATTTTCCAAGGGGTGTGGGCTGCAACGCTAATCTGAATGGCTGAAAGAATACAACTTTTATCCTAAATTCGAGCTTGAGTCACCCCCAAGCCCACCAATAGTCAGGATCTGCACTGTTAAAACTAGCAGATGCTGTCCAATCACTGACAGCCTCTGGCCACCACCTCTGACCAGCAACATACACACTGTGACTAGGATGTGGACTGGAACTAGACAGTCCAAGCCCCCACATCCGGCCACAAGCACTTACCGTTGCTTTGCCTGGGAAAGGGCTTACCATAAATGGCATATCCTGACTGGGAGGGCGGGAAGAAGGCCAAAAGACAAGATGGACAAAGGACAAGGCAAAATCCCATAGCACTGCAATTTCGAAATATATGGTACTCTAAAAGACCTTAGGCAGTAAATGCTGAAGTGCAAATGAGAAGTGTAAAATAAAAACACAGTAGAAAAATATCTGCAGCAACCAGCCCATTCTGGACACATCATGCAAGTAATAATAAAGACACGAAAAACAAAAGAGAAAGGCATACAAGGACCCCCTACTGATCAGTGCCCACAAAACAGATGAGAAAAGCAAGGTAAGTAACAAGGATTTACTTACCTTCAAAAGTCAGGACAGGTTCAAAACAAAAGCAAAAAGGTGGGGTTCCATAGATATCTATTGAGGGAAACCAGTAAAAAGAAAATATTTCCTAACATCCACGAATCAGCATAACTGCACCAGTAATCCTCACATGTAACAAGGCATTAATAGCGAGAATTCAGGTCACCAAAAATGTACAGCCCCAAAAACGTATGGGTTGCAAACAAAGATTCAAGTACACAACATGAATTTGCACTGTGCAGACAGCATAATGTCAAAAAGGACACGTCAGAATTTGGGAAATCCAATTAGGATTTACAATTTTGGAAAGTCTTTGGAATTCCAAATGTATGTAAATCGCGTATAATTTAGGCGATTTCTCATCCGATGGGTGGCAGTGCGCCAGAGTCTTTGGTGACCACCCAAAAGTGGCCCGTATATACGTGGAATGTCTATTGGGGTTGGCAGGCTTTGGGGGTCTGGTTCTTAATTCAAAATTCACAATTTGCTTAGGACAAGGAAACAATCTTCTGAAATGAAATGTAGTCCACAATTTAGTAAGGGAAAAATAACACTACCCGGTGCTCTTGAAGTGGGCTTGGGCTATCTGGGGAAGAGCCCTAGCAGTCTCCAAAAAGTGATGTCAAGCAAGGGCTCTGCTGAGCTCACCAAAATAGCCTGAGAGGCGCCAACCCCATCAGGCAGCCCTTTCACTCAACAAAGCCGCGTGATGCAAGGGTTGCCTACAGTGGTCAGCGCTTCAGATTCAGAAAGGACAGGAGAGGCGAACGTAGTGCTATCATCCCTTTTGGAGCCCTTAGACAGGGCTACCAGCCGCAGCCTATGAATAAGAAACAAAAGGCGAGGCAGGTGCAGAAAAACTTGAGATAGAAATGCACCCGCCTCTCCTGCTTGTCTCCCAGTGCCCACCCAAGTTGGGAGCAAAGCTATTTCCAGCTTTCCCGCCCATGTTTAGGCCAGGCTCTCGTGTTAGAGCCCCCCTAGATTCCTCACCCCACTTAAAACACTGACCCTAGCCATGAATCCCTATCAAATGGCCTGGACCAGTGCAGCATGCCCACATACCACACAAGGGAGGCAAAGAGCTCTGTTGGAATGTAGAAATGAGACACAGGATACAATGAGCGCATGCACAGAGTGTGCTCCTTTGCTATGCACTCATCTGTGTGCTAAGGCTACAGGTCATTATAAAGCCACATTGTTATGCTATAAGAATTCCTGCGGTGGGGGGCACTTAAATATCCAATTGTTCTAGTATCATATCATTTGATTCCTTTCCTGTGTTTCTCTTTCTTTAACATCTTGCTTTTCTACATGGTGTTGCGCCTCACATTAGAATGTTGTCTGTACTGAGAGAAGCACTACATAATTGCTTTGAGATAGTCCATTAAGGCCACAATTAAATCAACCAAGTGCACAACGCTAAGAATACTCGGCAAAGAACTGTCAGATTTCCTAAAATCTCAAGGCTATGGGCCACGTGACCAGTTTGGTGTAATTCAATCCTCAAGATGGCACATTGTGGGTAGTCCCCATCCCACAGGACACTCTTGGTGAATGGAGCCATTGCCGATAGTGGTCATTCTGTCAGCTATAATTCCTCAATTCTTCTGGA
This sequence comes from Ambystoma mexicanum, assembly GCF_040938575.1. Lineage (NCBI taxonomy): Eukaryota > Metazoa > Chordata > Amphibia > Caudata > Ambystomatidae > Ambystoma > Ambystoma mexicanum. Next base: position 254,787,567 of record NC_090934.1, on the reverse strand, counting down.
GACAATACCTCTGGCCAAGTGCTAGCTGTATTCCCTCTGTTTTACCCCCAACCTCGAACTATGGTAATGTGGTAAAAATAACAGTATTTTGATTGCTAACTTATTTTTTTACTTCTACCATCATACTCAGAATGAGACCCTATGGGTCGCGTGCATCCTGAACCCTCATTTGTCCATGCATGACTTTTCACTGAAAGGTACTTTGCATTCTGAGGCTTGTTTCTTGGATTGTAAGTTTGCGACTACAAGTCCCATCATGGAAAGTGGTATTTGCGGAGTTTCACACATGAAAGGCGGTAGGGCCTTTCATCTGTTTCAAGTGAAATGGGGCCCCACACCTGGAGAGGCCCTGTTACTCTGACAAGGAAAGCTTAATAGCTTTTCTTAAGTGCTCACTTCAGGTTTCAGCTTATACGCTGTAGCTACTCAACGCGTTCTCTATTGCTTGATCTATGATTTTACCACAGAAGTCAAAGTCTGCAAAGACAGGCAAAAAACACACTTCTCTAAACGGTGTTCAATTAATCACACACAATAGCCTGATTTGAGCTCTGTTTTGGAGGCAGTGAATATGCATAGAGATGAATGAAGTCCAAGGGGTGGGGGAAGGGCACGTTCTGTAACCTCAATCCTAAAACAAAATAATTTCCCCACTGCAATTTGCTTTAGGAAACATATTCTCCATTAATCAATGCACCGCCCAGCCGCCTCCGCAAAAGGAACTAGTTTACCTATGCTGAGCTGAATTAATCCTTTCCATTCCTTACACTGATTGTGTGATCCCATATGTGCTCCAGGGATACAAAACTGCACCGACTGAAACTGCTTGTGTCCAAACAACGCACTTCCTATTCTTCTGCTGCCCTTTAGCATTTGAAACCTTTAAAATACACCAACTCAATGCAGTTTGTTGTTAAACTTTGCAGGCAGCTTTTCCCAGCTGTAGGCAAGGGGGCCCCCAAACATCATTCTGAAATGCCCCCCACACACACATCTTCTGCAGGCCCCAATGAGGTCCTTTGACATCTATTCCCATTTTGAGTTCCCTGCTCTGCTTTCTTGTATTTGTATTGTATTGTTTATATAGCGCTTTACTACAAACCGCTTTACATTTTAACAACAAGAAAACATCAAACATAGAAGCAATAAAAAAATACATGAATCTGTGTATACCTTCAATGCAGTTGGTTTTACACCTGTCTAGCTACCTAGCACTAGGCACCTTCAATGGCACGTGTGAGCCAGAGGATCCAGTGACACAGCATAAGTGTAGTCCCAACTCTTGTCAGTCTTGAATTCGATGTGGGGTACATGCTGTCTATTTGTTATTGGCATTTTGATATCCTTCTCAGCCTTTGGTGTCAGATGCCTCCTTAGCAACCGTTCAGATTGTATTGGGTCGCAGTTCAGTACTATGGCACAACCCCAATCTTGCTCTGGTATTAAACTGCTCCACTTCTTGCAGTTTCGTATAACTTTATTCTGTGATTTCACTGTTCTGATTCCTGGGTGTCTTCCTTCGGTGCCCCTACTCTATTTCTAATCAGAGCACCACCTTAAAGCAATGTTTAGATGTTTACAGTCAGCATCTAAGGTTTCGGATCTGCCTCAACTGTTGGAGGCGGCATCTCAGTGAAACATTAGTTGGCACCCAGTCATAATCATTTTAATTGTTTTCCCTAAATTTTAGCCCGTCCGAATGGGGAATGAAAACCATTTTAAGGTTTGGTATTCAAGTTACATGATTGAATACTGTGAGGGGGCAGAAATGCAAGACGGACACACAGGTATAGTTTTCTCAAAAGTTAATGAAATAAATAAAGGGGGTGAGGTAAATGTCTATCTTTCCCTAACCTAACAAGGATGTCCCTGCCTAGCAAAATAAAACTAAAGCAAAATGACCTACTGTCCCAGAATTCTCTGACCCTCACACATACAACCAAATCATACAAGGAATATTTGGCTGTCTTCATACCATTTCAAATTTAAGGATTTCAAAAAGTACTCCTTGTGACTGGGTTGGACTCCCTTCCCCTGGGTTAATTCAGGAATACCTTGAGCAGGCTTGTCCAACTTTTTTGAATGTGGGGCCGAAGCAAGACATTTCTTTCACCCGGTGGGCCGGCGAGCCAAAAGTCAACATCCTCACCCAAAGCAGTATACTCAAAATCGAAAAATCGATGGTGTGTGACCTTTGGCACAATAGCACACAATAGCATCACTGGCAGTGATAGCCATGCAGTCCCAAAGATAGCTTTTGGTGTCAGGGACAGTGATCAAAGGTTAGTTTCTTGTGATTTCTTCCACCAGTGTGTACGTGTTGATATTTTTCTGCAATAGTGGGGGCGACCGAACGTAGCGAGGGAGCTATAATGATCTAGGGAGGGTTTGGGGGGGTCCCCCCCCCCAAGATTTTTTTCCAAATATGGGGCTGAAATGGTGCATTTTACAGCAGGAAAAGTGGCCAAAAAGCCATAAATTTACAATCAGTTCTAAAGGGGAACATGCACATTCCATGTCACCAACAGCAGAAAAGAACATTGTAGAACACAACACATTTTAATGATCAATGTGTCCACAGTGCAAGAAAGCCCTGTCACTGTTGTTACACATTGGCATGCTGGTTGTGCCCAAAATATGCCTCTGTAGCAATATGTCTATGTTGGTTGTTCCCAATTTAGGACAACATTGTCCTGTACAAAGCAGGATTGATGCTGCCTGAGCATGTCCAGTGTGTCCAATACATATGCCAGCTTATCTCTGTAATACACAATCATTACTTCTTTGTTAATGATTGATGCGGCCTGTGCATTGTGCCCAAAACATATGGCAGCTTATCTCTGTAATACACATTCATTACTTCTGTGGTAATGAAAGAAGCAGAATCCCATTCAAAAGATAAAATGTGGAATATTGATCATCCAAAGGTGAACCCAATTGAAGAAACGCGATGTGAGCACAAACTCAAAGTATGACAGACTTTTTTTATTACGTCATGCTTGTTGCCAGAGTCTTCCAGCTTTGTAGTGCTGCAAATTAAAAGCAAGGCTATTAACCACTACACATAATGCCACTATATAAGTGGGGAGGCGCAATTTCTTTCACAATGCTTCTTTCCCAAAGTATATATAGAACAAATATGTATACAATATCCCCCAACCTGTGTTGGTACTCATTTATCGAGGTAAGAAGGATGAAAGGCTGAGATGGCCTTGCTGGGATTCGAACATGCAGATCACACACACAGCGCAGCATTGGACTCTCAACCCACTGAGCTATCATCGGGTCTGTGGACCCGATTAATTTATTTATTTCTGCAATGTTTGTCGGACCCAACATTGCGTAAATAAATAAATTAATCTGGTCCACGGACCCGACAAACAGTGACCACATTTCCTACAAGAATGGATCACCATATGTATCAATAATATCTTTGGGTATCAATCCATATTGTCAAATTACTATGAGTGGCAGCAGATGCCCAAGGCCAAATGATAATATGTTATTGTATAACTAAAGCACTTACAACTAAAGCTCTTTTTATATAGAACAAATATGCATACAATATCCCCCAACCTGTGTTGGTACTCATTTATCGACCGTTGTTTGTTTTGTTGGGCGGGTCCAACATTGCAGGAATAAATAAATTAATCGGGTCCACGGACCCGACAAACATTGAACAAATAAATAAATAAACTGGGCTGTGGCCTACAAGAAAATAAAACACAGAAAGAAAAGAAAACTTCCCAGGCCTCGCTCGGTCGCCGGCGTGATGCTGGGCTGGGCTGGGCTGCTGGCTGGAACAGAAGTGTGAAGGTGGTGCCGCTGGCACGTATACCTTACCTTCACTCCACCCATATGTGATTTCCATTAGCTGAGAAACAGCCAATGGAAATACTGTGACCATGCAAGGTTTTCTTTTTTTTTTTACTATTACGTACCTTGCATGGCAACAGTTTTTCCATTGGCTGTTTCTCAGCCAATGGAAATCACAACCCATGCCGGCTTGGTCCTTTGGGATTTCCTTTCTTTATCTGTACAGCCTCACGGGCCACATGAAATGGCTCGGAGGGCCGCATTGTGGCCCGCGGGCCGAATGTTTGACAACCTTGACCTAGAGAAAAGTTCTGATTCAACCAAGTTCTGTTCAATGTAGTATAACTAGTCTTTTCCATCTACCACGGCCTTCCACTTTGTAAAGTAAATGTCTCTATATCAAATGTTGGTTCACAAATCCAAAAACAACTGTTGATTTCCATAGTAACCTTCTTAGTGAGGCAAACGTCTATCTCCCAAAACACAAGTTTATAAACCAAAATAAGTGTTCTCTTCAAAATGACAAACCATTATCAACATATCTCACTTGCTTCAAAGGAAACACTTTTGTCAGAATAGCACAACTACTTTTGATAATGCAACATTTTCAAAAAGGCTGATCGTTTTCTCCAAAAGAAACACTTTTGTCAGGATATCACAGGAACTTCTTTTGATGAGGCAACATTTTGGCAAAAGGCTGATGGAGTTAATAAGATCTTTCCACCGCACCTTTTTACCACAAACACACGTCTTCAAATCATCTTCTTTCCTGGTATACTCACCTGCCAGCTCTCACTTCTATGGTCCCTTTCCTGGTGTACTTGCCTGGCAGGAAGAAAACTCCAACTACAATTACTCTTACTGGCAATATTTGTTCCAAGATTCCCAACACCAGTATTTCCTGTGAGAAGGACTGAACAATGGCTGCCTCTTCTTATAGTCTCTTGACTGTTGGCAATGTGGGTTCCAGTTTTCCCCAAACTGGAAACTCAAAATAGGAGACTTGTTTTCAGATTGCTTCTCATCTACTTCTTGGTAGCCTTTTTGCTGTTGGCAATGTGGATTACAACTTTCCCCTGTTGGTGTCCCATATAAAGACAGTTGCATCCTTGTGGCCTCTGTATGGTTTCTTCACAGCCTCTGGGAAGTTGGCAATGCGGGTCATAGATTTCACCCAAATGGTATCCCACTTAAGGGGAATAACGCCCTTGCCACCTCTTTAATGTTTATTTTTTTGTTCGGTATTCAAAATGGTATATTGTTAAAAATTCTCCTTTTCGGAATGCCCGCGGCTGCGTTAGCATCCAGCCAACTCACTGGTCTTCTGCAGATTCTCCTCTTCGCGGTCGGCTGCTGTGGTGGGCCTCCTCCGTTCTGCCTGCGCTGTCTCCAGCTTCCCCGTGTCTTTGGTGGACTGTGCGGCTCTTCCCTGGAGCTCTGACAGCTCTGATCAAATTCCACAGCTTGTCGCACACTGAAACTCATTATGCCGAGTTGGGAGCAAATCTCCCCCTCCGCGATGTTTCTTCGTCACGCGTTGTTTCCAGCTGCGTGTACTCTGCACTGCTGCTCACCTTAACTGCTTGAGTCGGCATCAGCTGGCGCTCGTCCTTCTATTCCTTCTACGGCAGACCCAGCATCTCGGGCGGCCTCCGCTTCATCTGCTCCTTCCACTCCTTCTCTCAGGTGCACTCCTTATTTCAAATGTCCTGTTCAAGTGCCTTGGCCTGTAACAACTAGATTATTACAGTTAATACGCACATTCTGATTAACAGTACTTTTATTCTTCACTGACTGAATCCTTCTTCCTCATCTCAGTACCCTAGGCATTATGGGTACTGAGGTCCACATTAGATTGTACAGCGGCAGCATCAGTTTATTCTATTTTACAGTTAGTTTTAACTGCTTGGTGAATTGAGAGTTATCAGAGTAAGGGGAGTTTGTGGAAAGGGCTTGTAGTTTAGTGGTTTGGTGTCAGGATTCCTACCTCAGGCAGAATTGTGGCAAGAGATGTCATATTTAATTCCTGAACTCCCAAAGTACAAACCTTATTCTGTTTATAGGATTTCTCTTAACATGTTCTTTGAGTAGTTATGTGGGAGGGACTTGTTCATTGACAGCATGCCATTAAGTATTTAAGAATTATAGAACTCTCATCCTCAGAAGATGACTACCTTGTCTCTCCCAAAAGAGTTAACACTTCCTCCTGACAGTCGTCTCCTCTCATGTGATTCTCCCACCTGATACCACCCCCAGGGTTAGGATCAGGTAGCGGCTACCTTTCCCTGGCAACATGGGAGGAGACTTTTAAGCTGGGGATCAGTGATGACTCTGCAGGATTCATCACAATACTTAAAAAAAGGGCACCTGTTAATCGGCATGAGACAGGTTCGGTTTTGGTGTATGATTATAAGAATAATATTACCTTTAACAGCCATTTTGCAGCTTGGTATTAGTTTCAGTTTTGCAGGCTTTGACCATGTCACCACCTAGTGGATGGTGAATAATTGTCACTTATTTCTTTGGAATAAATTAAAGAAAATTGGTGTTGTCAAGGGAGTGCCTAAAGTGAAATCCCACTATGATGGTGATGACCAGCCTTCCACAATACTTGTTCCAGTAAGTGCAATCTTTAGATAGTTTTTGTCTGCCATCAGGTTCCATCGTGGAATAAAAGTGTGGGGCAAAAGCAGATGATAACTCCGCAAAAGCAGCTAAACAAAGGCAACAGACAACATTAGAGCTTTCAATTTTTGAAAAAGAACAATGGAGAATGCATTTATCTTAAAAGACGACGCTGAGGATTTAAGGGTTTTTGTCTGAAATTTCAGCAACTGGGACAGGTCATATGAGAATGATGTTTAAAATATTACTGTTATGATTTGCTTCTATATGGACTGCGCGGGATGAAGGTACTATCCCTGGAAGTGCAATTTAAAGTGTGCTCAGTCACAAACAACATGACTGTAGTAGAACGCTTGGAAGATAGTTTTTTTTATAATAAACTTTATTGTTTTTTTGCAAGAGCAGAACAATCACATTGGCTAAAAACACCTTAGATAAGAGGCAAAATTGGAATATGGCAAAACTCAGTACTTCAATCCACCCTCAGCTGAATATAAAAGGCACCCATTGCAGGGACGTCATTAAGAGGTCGCCAGAGGTCGCAACTGCGACCTCTGTTGGCTCCCTTGCGACCTATAAAAAAAAACATTTTTTCTTTTTTATTTATTTTTTATTTTTGTATTTTTTTGTAATGCAAGCTCCTGGGCTGTGGCCAGCACCATGTGGCTCCTTATTTCTGGAGTGGCTGGCTTTCTTGTTCACGCGCCTTAAAAAAAAGGAGAAAAATAAACACAGGAGTGCCACAAGCCTAACACTTTCAGCACTGACCCTAAATAAGAAAGAATAGCACTACCAAATAATGTGTCTTTCTGGAATTCTATACAATAATTGCTAGACTCATTTAAGGTTTATATCAGGCACACCTCCGGGGGTGAGTCACTGATTTAGTCTGTTCTTAAACGCCTCAACTCAGCCTTTCATCCTTCTGAGGTCGATAAAGGAGTAGTAACACAGGTTGGGTGATGTTGGGTGCATATTTTTTCTATATAAAGCGCTTAAGCGTAAGTGCTATATAATAGCACATCATTATCATTTGGTCATGGACGTCTGCTTGCTTTCCCAGTAATTTGGTAATATGGGCCTATACACACTGATCTTATACATACAAATGGCGATCCATTCTTATATGAAATGTATATCACATTATAGTGATATTGTAACCATATTTTTCGTAGTGTACAATGCTTTGTGATGTCACTTCCTGTTTTGTCAATGGGTGAAAGGTCGTGTTCCATCGCTTCCCGAGATATCATTTCGGGGTGGGGTCAAATGACATCACTTCCTGTGATGTCACCAGGGGGTCAAGGGTCATGTGATGTCACTTCCGCTACCCCTGGCATTTTGGTGAAATGATGTCCCTGACCTATTGGCAGAAATCTACAAAGTAAGGCCACAGAAGATCTTAAGGCATCTCTCAAATCAACCTGGAGATTGGAGGTGGTTTCAGACACCTAGGCTCAAAGCAGCGCAAGGCTGACCAACGACTTCATTCTGAAATCCACAGATCGCAGCCACATTTTGCACAGTGGAGTTTCTGGACCAATACAAGAGTGGGCTGCCCAAAGGCATTTCACAAATAGCAGACACAGGGCAATATTGTCAGAGTTAAAGCAGAGACATAGCTGGAGACAAAGTTGAGAGTATAAGGAGGTGGGAGAGATGGCATACCTTTTCCTGTAGCAGAGGATTGCAAACAGAATGAAGCCAGTTGTTATCAGCACAAGTCCTGCGAGTATCAAGATGAGCATTAGAACTGGATCTGCAGACAGAAAAACAGCACATCCTCACTATAGCAGATTCACTTAAAAAGGAAGATAAAAGACACTGGTGTTTGTTCACATAGTTCAAATTGGCCTACACATGCATTGGGAGATTTCTTGAGATGGCCTTCCTTATGAAACACTGGTAGGGCTGAAGGCAGCCAGTTGCAGGTCAGATTTATAGATTTATTTTTGCATTTGTTACAGCGTGCTGAACCCTTGGGTATCTGCGCACTCCTTACATTGACAGATCAAGAGAATGAAACAGCAGAACAAGGGGGTATGGGAGAGATGTTAGGAGGGGGTACATGGAAGGTCAAGTGTAATAGTTTCAGTACATGGAGACGGAATTTGTGGATGATCGAGTGAAGGAGCGTGGGGCTTTAAGTGAACGGCCAGCTAGCCATATAGTGCATGAGTCAAATGCAAATGTCTTTACCCTAGCAGTACTACATGTTCAGAGGAACGATCTGTCAGAGAAATCTTGACATCTATATATATATATATATATATATATGCTAATATGCTGCTCAGCCCTATAGATGAGGGGTGTAATCCCTCCCTATAAAGAAGGGGTGTAATCAGACACTTTTACTCCCTACAAATAGGCAAATACTCAACAAAAATAAAATAGGGAGTAAAAGTATTTTTTTTAATTAAAACAGTGTTCAGTTAATTACAAACCTTACCTAAGAAAGTACAGAATCAATTAATTCTTCAACAAATGATTTAGAATTCTTAGAGCTCAACATGTAGTCAACACTACATCTAACAGTTTCTTAAAACGTTATTAAATCTGCAATATTTCTGTTAAAAGGTTTGTTACCGCAAACATTTGTTTAAAATCAAGTCCCCCCTGGCAACGTTCCCATCAGTCATCTACCGATAAATGGTAGTTTTCCATTAGTAATTCACCCATATGTTTAGTTCTTCGCTATCTTAATTTATGGCAAGATAGCACCAGATGTAAGGTTTCTTCATGATTTCTACAGAATCTGCACCAGGCTTCATTTGTTTCAACATTGTGTCTTTGGAAAAGAACTTCTCAGGTTGGAATAATGTTCATTCTGATTCTGAGAAACAAGTTTCTGCGGTGTGTACTTGGGAAAATTGTTAAGTACTTCGGTACAGTATTTAAAAGCCTAACCTTTTTTTGTGTGACAGTTAGTGTTATGCTTGTTCACTTTTTTCCATTTCTTCCCAGTCAAAGCTCCATAATTTATTTGTTCACCCCTTCTGGGTTGTTCACAAGAGAGTGTTCAGTTGCATCGATGCTGGCTAGTATTTCTTTGCATCTTAAAGTTCATAACTTCAAGGAGCGGTCTGAAGATGTCCCATGTTTCCCTTTAAGATGTTGAACTGAATTCAACTCTCGTTCATAATCGTTTTACTGAAGAAGTTGATGACTAAACGAATATATTGAGCTTGAGCTCTTAAGTTGCTTGTTTTCCACTTGAGTTCACTGATACGTGGGGTATCGTCCATTCTTGCATTGACACACAATCCCTAACCCACAAAGCCCTCAACAATGCTGCCCCCAGCTATCTGGTGGACAAATTAAAGAGAAAGTCATCCATTAGACAGACTAGAACCAACAATTCCAATTGTCTGATAATTCCCAGATTCAAACTCTCCACCATTGAAGGCAATAGCTTCCCCATGAAAGCTGCTACACTCTGGAATTCCTTGCCACACAACCTGAGAGCAGACCAACCCTACTTACACTTTAGAAGGAACTTCATCAATCATCTGAACTCCAACAACCCCTAGCCACCCTCCTAGTAGCATCACTTCCCTACAGTATCATACTAACCTGCCTACCTAAGCTTATGACCCTGTACTATTACTACACATCATCTTCTCCACTTCCTTCTTCTGTACATAATTGTATACTTATATACCGCTGTATAGATATAGATATTTTGTATGGTTGAGGATTTTGTATATTTTACATGTCTGTCATTTTTTATTGTATAGGTCTATAATTCTTCACAACTGTATATTTCTGTAACATTGTAAGCCTTGCATGTTCTTTCTGTTTGCCCCTGCTGCCTCTGGGTATGGAGCGGTTTATAAATAAATAAACAAACAAACAAACAAACAAAGGTATTTAGTGCTGACTACTCCGACAGGCTTGTTTCCCATATTCCACTTAAAGATCTGGTTTCTGGAGCTTCTACCACATAGATTTCTTAATATCAGTATTTCTGATTTTTCTATGTTTGTTGTTAAACCATTTTCAGTGAATATTCCTGCAGACAAGTATGACTTCACTGTAACCCTATTGGGGTTTGGTCTAGAATTACTAAGTGATTAGCGTAGACCATCCAGCCAATGGGTAAATCATTAAGTTTAGGGAGGCACGCTGTTGGCATATTTAAGGTGGTTTTCACGTCAGAGATAAAGAGGCTAAAGAGTGCTGATGCTAAATGGCCAGCCCTGTTTCAGTCCTCTAGCTGTTCTGATCTTGCAATAAACCTGCAGAATTTAATCTTATTTAAGGAACAAGTTACTTACCTGTAACTGTTGTTCTCCAGCATGGGTCTGGCATGGATTCCCATGCTCATGAATATTCCCCGTCGTCAGGCTGGGAATCCTCGGTAAAGAAAAAACCAGTATCAGTTTCTTTTCTGATCTGTCTTTCGTAGTAGTAACCAATCACTGGTCTCTGCGTCATACTGACCACAGCCAATGACTGCCCTCTACCTAAGCACCGCCTCTGGCAGCCATCTTCAGATTTGGAAGCACGTGAAGTGGCAGTATGACCAAGTGAAGAGCCGCAGAGGGGTAGGCGGGCGGGTTCGCATGTGAATCCATGCCAGACCCATGCTGGAGAACAACAGTTACAGGTAAGTAACTTGTTCCTTCTCCAGCATGGGGTCTGGCATGGATTCACATGCTCATGAATAAAGAATACATAGCAGTACACACATGCACAACCACGGGAGGTGGCAGAGGCTCAACATTAAGCATTACATCAAACTCAACATTAAGCATCTTACCTCCTCACCAGGCTCACCTCAGGCGAATAGGTTGCGCAGCACTGCTTGGCCGACCCTGGACTCCTCCCTGGAATCCCGATCGACGCAGTAGAATTTCGTGAAGGTGTGCGTCGACCTCCACGTAGCAGCCCTGCATATGTCCAGCAGGGGCACACCAGAAAGGAACGCTGTGGTAGCTGCGATCGCTCTGGTGGAATGGGCTCTCGGACGGCCAGGCAGCGGTCGGTTTGCCAACCGATGACAGTACATGATACAGCCGGAGAGCCATCTGGAAATGGAAGCCTTCGAGAGAGCCTTCCCCTGATTGACAGGTCCAAAATTCACAAAGAGTTGTGACGTCTTCCGAAAACACTTCGTGCGGTCCACGTAGAACTTCAGCGCTCTAGCCACATCCAGCGAGTGCAAAGTCCTCTCAGCCGGCGACGAAGGCGACGGGAAGAACACAGGCAACACCAAGGGTTCGTTGAGATGGAAGTCCGACGGTACCTTGGGCCTGAAGGAGGGGTGCGTCCTGAGCACTACCCTCGTGTCGTGAAAAGTCAAGTACGGGGCCTTGCAGGAAAGGGCCTGGATCTCTCCCACCCGTCGTGCGGAGGTGATGGCCACAAGAAACGCTGTTTTCCACGACAGAAACTTCAACGGGGCAGAGTGCAGAGGCTCGAACGGAGGTCCCATGAGCTTGGTCAGCACCACGTTGAGCTCCCACGCCGGGGCCGGCGCCTTCACCGGCGGGAACGATCTGAACAGTCCCTTCATGAACTCTTTCACCAGACGATGAGACCACAAGGACGTCCGGCCCGTGGTTCTGGTGTATCGGGAGATCGCAGCAAGATGAATCTTGATGGACGCGTGTGCCAGTCCAGCTTTGGCCAGCGTCAGCAGGTACGGCAGTACTTGGGGAGCCGTAATCCGTAGAGGGTCAATCTTCTGTGCGAGGCACCAGACAGAGAACCTCTTCCATTTGTGTCCGTAGCATTTAAGAGTCGAGGACGCCCTGGCCTTTGCAAGAACCTCTCTGCAGTCGGCCGGTATGTCGTATCCTCCAAACTCTAGCGCTGCAGGAGCCAGGCCTGCAAGTTCAGCGATTTCGGGTCGTGGTGGAGGATGGCGCCTCCTTCCCTGGAGAGTAGATCTGCGTCCACCGGCAGCTTGATTGGCGGGGACGCTGACAAATCCAGAAGGTCCGGGAACCATATCTGCCTCGGCCACGCAGGTGCGACGAGGATCATCCTGCACCGTGACCTCTTGAGCTGGTTGACGAGCCGGATTAGCAGTGGCAAAGGAGGGAACGCGTAGAGGAACAGGCCCTCCCAGGGGAACGAGAAGGCATCACCCATGCTCCTCACCTGGGGAAACCTGCTGGCGAACCTCAGGCACTTGGAGTTCGTCGCCGTCGCGAACAGGTCGATCTGGGGTGTGCCCCACCGTCGGAAGAGGCGATCCACTAGATCCTGCCGTAGCTCCCACTCGTGGCACGAGCGCAGCTCCCTGCTGAGTGAGTCGGCGATGGTGTTTTTTATCCCTGCCAGATGAAACGGCACTAGAAATATCCTTTGGGCGACGGCCCAGTGCCACAGGTCCTGCGCCTCCTTGGACAGTGCTGGGGACCTGGTTCCGCCCTGTTTCCTGATGTAAAACATGGTGGTGGTGTTGTCGGTGAAGATCCTCACCACCTTGCCCTTGAGGGACGGAAGGAAGGACCTGAGGGCCCAAAACACTGCACGGAGCTCCAGGACGTTGATATGTAGGGATTTCTCCGTCGGGAGCCAAAGGCCTCTTGCGTGCAGATTTTCGGTGTGCGCTCCCCACCCTTCCAGGGAGGCATCCGTGGTCACTGTCTCCTGGTGGGCTGGAGTCTGGAAGTCCATGCCCGCCGTCAGATGCGCGCGGGTGCCCCACCACCGGATCGCTCGTCGGAAACTCTCGTCGAGTGTGATCCTTTCCTCGAAACTGCCCGTCGTTTGGATCCAGCGCGCGTCCAGGAACTCCTGCAACGGGCGCATCCGGAGCCTGCACATGGGAATGAGGTAGATGCAGGAAGACATCATTCTGAGGAGGGACTTGATGGACCTCACCTTGGCCGCGTCGGCCACCAACATCCGCTGCACCTTGCCCAGGATGGTCCTGGTCCTCTCCTCCGACGGGGAGGCCAGAAGGGACACTGTGTTGAGCCTCGCTCCCAGAAACAGAGCGTCTTGCGCGGGTACCAGGTGGGATTTGGCGTAGTTCAGGGAGAATCCCAGGTCCGTGAGAAGTTGGACGGTCCTTGCCGTGTGAACCACGGCGAGCTCCCTTGTCTTGGCTCGGATGAGCCAGTCGTCCAGGTAGGGGTAGACGTGGATCCCCTTGCGGCGCAGCTGCGCCGCCACTGGTGCGAGGCACTTGGTGAACACCCTGGGTGCCGACCGTAGACCGAAGGGGAGGGCTTTGAACTGGTAATGACGCCCTTGGACCACAAACCTGGGAATTTTCGGTGCCCCTTTAGGATGGGAATATGGAAGTAAGCATCCTCCAAATCCAACGACGACAGGAAGTCTCCTTCCTCCAGCTGACCCAGGACGTGCTGGAGGGTGACCATCCGGAACTTTTGCGCCTTGATGAACTTGTTCAGACGTCGCAGGTCCAGGATGGGGCGCCATCCCCCCGTCTTCTTCTTCACGAGGAAGTATCTCGAGTACACTCCGGAGCCCCGAAGCCTCTTTGGGACGAGTTCGATGGCGCCCTTCCTGAGCATCGCCTTTACCTCCAGGAGAAGTTGAGGGACGTGAAGTTCTTTCCTGGCCACGGGGGGGACGCGCGGACACCTTCTTTGAAACTCGAGCGCGTGGCCCCGGGCCAAGGCGTCCAGCACCCAACGGTCGGTGGAGATGGACTCCCACACGCTGACGAAGCTCGCCAGCCGGCCTCCCACCGGGGTGCTTCGGTGGGGGCCCGACCCCACGGCCGGTTCAATCCTGCTTCGACGAGGCTTTGCCGCCTTGACCTCCTTGGCGACGACGGCGGGGTCCGCTAGACTTGCCTCGTCCTCTGTAGGCCTCCTGAGCCGACGAGCGGGCCGCTTGACGGTAGGTGGAGAAACCGCCGCCGGAACTTTTGGAGGCGCCCTTGCCTCCGCTGCTCCGAAAGGGCGTCCGTCGTTGTTGCAGAACTCCAAGGGCCCGGGCCGTCTCAGTGTCCGCTTTAATGGCCTGAAGGGAATCGTCCACTGTTTTCCCAAACAGGTTGTTCCCATCGAAGGGCATGTCCAGGACTCTGGTCTGAACGTCTTGATGGAAATCCGTAGCCTTGAGCCATCCACGCCGCCTAAGGCAAACGCCGTTGCCCAACTGGCGCAACCCAGTGTCGCCGATGTCCGTCGCAACGGTAATGGCGTGGTCCGAAGCCACCTCACCTTCCTGCAGGATCGCCAGGGCCTCTGCCCTCTTGTCGTCCGGCAAGAAGTCCAGCAGGGGAGCCAGTTTGTACCAGAGCTCCCTGTCGTAGCGGGCCACGATAGCCAAGGCGTTGGCCGCTTTAATCGTCGTCGCCGCAGACGAGATGACTCTGCGTCCCATAGCGTCCAATTTCTTTCCCTCGCCGTCCGGTGGGGAAGTGGATGTGGAGGCCGCACCCCCCCCGCTTTCTTCCTGGCCACCGCGGAGACGACGGAGTCCGGGGTAGGCTGCGCCCGGAGGCACAGGGGGGCCGTGTCCGGGACCCGGTACTTCTTCTCGTACCGGTCTCTTCTAGCTGGCGTCGTGGAAGGGTTCTTGAGGAGGGAGAGGCCCTCATCCCAAATGTCGTCCAATAGAGGCACTGCGAGGACCGTCTTCCTCTTGGCCTCGCGCCGCTGATAAAGGAAGTCTTCCTTCTTCTTCTCCTCAGGGCAGAGTTGGAAAATCTCGGATGCCCTGGTGATCATGGAGTGGAACGATCCAATCTCGTCGGGCGGAGAAGCCCTGGTGGGAGGCGACGACGGGACATCCTCGTCGTATACCTCGTCGTCCGTTCCCGTCGCTGCCGTGTCAGTCCCCGTATCATCTCCTCGGGTGGACGGGGAGGAGGGCTGGAAGGGGCGCGACGGCTGAAAAGGAGGCGGAGGGTGGATCCTTCTTTTCTTGGTAGGGGGAACACCAGAAGGTCCCGGTTCTGGGTCCCCCGACGGGAGAGGTTCCATCGGCAACGGTAGTCTCGTCCTTATCTCTGAGCATAAGGACTGTATAGCCAACAAAATGGCCGCCGAGTTGTCTCGCGGCGCTGGCAGAGGGGAATCCGAAGGGCGATCAGGGGCCCCGTCGGTACCCTCGACGATGTCGTCGTCACCTGCGTCGGGATCCATCCCGACGGGCCGGTCTTCTTCCACGCCGAGGCCGTGGCTTAAGACCTCGACCAGCTCCTCCTCCGAGGTTGAGGCCGAATCTACGACGACGCCCTGCCCCCCCTTTTTCTTCCCCACGGGGGATTTCACGGGGGTCCTATCGATGGGCATAAAAGAGGACTCCCTCCGAGGTGGCAGGGAGACTCTGAGCCCCGAGGTCGCCACCACTGGTGTAGCCTCCACAGGCTGAGCCAGGGCCGCCACGACAGTTTCGATAGAGGGCTTGGCCGGATGGATTAAGGCCTTCACCACCTTAGGTGCGCTCACCGCCTTATCCTTGAGGGGGGGACACTGCCTCGCTCCCCCTCCGCCTTCGAGCTCGACCGGGGCCTCTCCAGGAGCTTCGCCGGGTGCTCGGCCTTCCTCTTACCCGACCCAGAGCGTTGGCTCGTGGTTGATGGTGACGGGGAGGGTGCGCCCTGCCTGGCGCCCGTAGAGCCCGACCGTTCGGCGCTCCCGGTGCCAGCGGACTCGCAGTGCTTGGCCTTATGTTGGACCCCCGTCGCCGGGGCGTCCTCAAAGGTCTTAGAAGACCGCTCAGATTTCTTCCTCTTCTTCTCGCCGGACGGGCTCTTCCCTCCCAGCCAGTTGGCGAGACGTTGATGGCGGTCCTTCATGGTCTGCTCCGACATGTTGCCGCAAAACGCACAGTCCTTCTCCACGTGCGTTTTGTCCTCATGTAGGCAGTAAAGACAAAAAGAGTGTTCGTCCTCCTTGAAGACGTTCTGCAGCTGGCATCCAGGGCAGACCCTGAACAGCTTTCCGGGCGTCGAGCTTCCCTTCTCCTGGGCCATGACCGGGCCTGAGAAACTTCTGGAGTCCTCCAAAAGCGTAGCTCGACGAAGTCTTCACCCTTGAGGGGCGCAGACGAATCCGACACGGGTCCCCGTTGATCGGATGGAGAATCGGTGGAGCTTGAGGCTCTTTTGACCGAAAAAACGAAGTTTTTGAGAAAAAACGTGAAAAAATAGCACTAACGCTCGAGAGCAATAGCACGAGGATCCCAACACATGAACGTGCGGTAAAAATCTGAAGATGGCTGCCAGAGGCGGTGCTTAGGTAGAGGGCAGTCATTGGCTGTGGTCAGTATGACGCAGAGACCAGTGATTGGTTACTACTACGAAAGACAGATCAGAAACGAAACTGATACTGGTTTTTTCTTTACCGAGGATTCCCAGCCTGACGACAGGGAATATTCATGAGCATGTGAATCCATGCCAGACCCCATGCTGGAGAAACAGATGTTTCTTCGTGCAAGGCCATAATTACAGCCAGTAAATCAGATGGGCAGTGCCATTTGGCCATTTTAGTCCAAAGTCGATGTGGGGCAACACTGTCAAAAGCTTGTTGCAAGTTTATAAAGGCAAGGTACAGAGGTCTTTTCATTCTTATACAGCTTTGTTTTAGTATATTCATAAGAAAAAGGTTCACATTGCACCCTAAGCCTTTTCCAGCATGGTTTGCCGGTGTCTGATGCCCATTTGTTCATTCGTTTAGGATCATAGAGGCGAAGATTTTTCCTAGCACGTCCAAAAGAGCGATTAGTTGATCATTTTTTTGATTCGTGCGTTTCCCTTTCTTGAATGTAGGGACCAATGCTGAACATTTCCACAAGGGTGGAACTCGTGCATTTCTCATTATTTTGGAGAAGAGAATGTAACAAAATTCAGACCAATTTTCCAGGTCCATTTTCAAAATGGAATTTGATAGCCCGCCAGGGCATTGAGCTCTTGAGTTGCTCGCCTTGTTGATCAAGGTCCGTATTTTGGACTTCTCAAAAGGAATTGCCCATGATGTTGCTTTGATCTTGATTACTTTAGGGCCCTTTAATGGCTGGCCAACGTATAAGTTGTGGTAATATCGAGTCCATATATCTTCAGGAATCGGGTTTATCAGAAGTGCATCTTGTGGTGCGTCCGTGTTATGTATGATTTCCCAAAACTTTCTGAAGTTATTTCCCAGAATAGTCTTGAGCATTAATTCACCATTGTTTTGAGTCATGCTGCACTTTTGAGATATGATCCAGTTCCTGTACGGTTGTCTTTGACTCTTGCACCGGTCTGCTCTTGCCTTTGGTAAGGCTTGCAACTGCTTTACATCTTTCCGTATCATTCTTTTCTGGTCAGCAATCTCTTGATCATAAACATGTTTTCGGTTAAAGCTGGACCATCCAAGGTTTCCCTCAGTAAGCTCCGCTACCAAGTAGTTGATCCCGGAATGTCGCCTGGTATGTTACCATTAAGCATATGTATATTTCTGTCCTGCATTGTTTTTAAGGTAGAACATCAGGGTAATACAAAAGTAAAGATAGAAATTCTCACATTCCATAATCGTTATGTCAACAGTATTGTATCACATTAAGAACGATTCTTGAGAGAAAAAATATGTATAATTAAAGCTCACATCTAACACAATAGTTGGGATAAATGCAAGAAGGGGAGCCAACAACAGAGTGTAACTATCTAACCCTGCTGGAAGAACACCCTGTCCCTAAAACGGGGTGCCTATCCCTGGGCAGCGTATGGTGGCTTAAATGAATGCATCCAGTGGAAGGAACTTGCTGTAATACAATGATCACAATTTCCACGTCACCAGCAACCCTCTCCTCTCTCCTCCTTTCCACCCCTCATCCCCCTCTGTCCCACTGACCTTGTTTTGTTTTGGTATCACCAGCCAGTCGTGCTCCATCTGACTGAGCTACGGCATTTTATTTTCCATCGGTGGATACCCTTGTGCTCCGCCCGCCATGCACTGGTGACCCTCACTGGGTGGTCCCTCCACTCAAAATATCTTCCCCCTCCACCCCCCATTGTCTCTTCTGAGACCCAGTGCATTCCGTCCTTTACAGATATAGCTTAACCTTCATTTCGACCTTTGGTTCCAGTGTACTCTGTTCTTTACAGATATAGTTTCATTTTCATTTGTATATTTAGTTTTACGGGCATTGTTCGCTATTTATTCTTTATTTCCATGGTTGCTCATCGCATCCTTTACGGGCTTAGATTTGCGTTTCCTTTTGCAAATATGTTTCTTTTTCAGTTACTTTTTGGGGCTGTCCAATGTTTTTTTATCCCCTTTGCTTCCTCCCCCCATGCTCCTGCCCTCCATCCCGCTCCCTTTCACGATCTTGCCGGGACCCCGTTGAGCCCTTGACCCTGTCACAGCACGTCACATGCCGTGTGTGGCCAGGATTGGCTCATGTGCTTTAGCCCCGCCCACAGTGTCCGCGACCAGGAAGTATTCTCCCTGGTGCGTGCTGCTGAAGACGCGATCCTCTCTCCATCGGATGGCTGCTAATCGGCTTGCTTACAGCACTCTAGCAGGTAAGCTGCTAGATCAAGTGCTCAGGGCACACAGGCTGTGCCGTGAGGGCACAGCATGCGAGCAGCAGGCTTTTTCCAAACACGCTAACACCCCACCATGGGTTGTTGTTTTTCTCCCTTTGTAGAAAAATTACATCAACACAGGCTTTTTCTACTGCCTGACCGGCCCTCTGAAAACACGCATCACAGGTGGGCATTCTCTTCCTTCTTTGAGCTGGTGGCACATGCATGGAGGGCAGCCCTTCCCTGACACACCTGGTCTTCCGTTCCTCACCCCCCTCCCCCTCCTGTCTTTTTGGAGTGTTTGGTTCTCTCACTACGCTACAAAGTCAGTAGCTCAGCCTAGTTGATAGGATCCCCCCCCATTGATTTCTCTGTATCCAAAACACCCCCCATGATACCCTAACGACTTAGACATTTATGTTGTTCCAGTTAGGGGTAGCAACTGGGTACACTGACACCCTGCCTTGTTGCATCTGTCTTTTGTCTGCCTTGCAGGAGACGGAGCAGCCATTCCATCCTGTGCCCCCACACCTGGGCAGGGTTTGATGATAGACTTACCGCCAAATTGACGAGACGGTCCGGACGAAGATGGTTGGAATCCCTCTATCCCATCGAAACCTGTCGACCTCACTGGCCATGGGCGGACCCATGACCACTTTCAGATATCCCCAATAACGAGGGGTGATATCCTAAAAGAAATATCAGTAACTCTTTAACTCACATGTTGTGAGCCTTTTACAGTACTCTATATTAAGCAGGCATCAAAATACCATACTTGGTGCCCTTTTTTAGATGCTCACAAAAACTCACCACTCCACATGAGATTTGATTAAATTGCATGTGGGTGAATAAAACATGGACAGAAAATCCCTCGGTCATTTAAATACACATGCAAGCTATTTTAGCTGTGATTGACAGTGATCTAATACTCAGCTCTGTCACACTAGGAGTTGTGCGTTTTTCCTTTTGGTTGCTCGTTTTTAGATGCAGTTATTCTTTCTCTCTAAACAAGTATGTATGCAAGTTGGGGCACCCATACATTTGGTTATTGGATGGACAGCTTTTCTCCCATCCTAACCCTATTAGATGGGTGTTGCACCACACGCTGCCCGGGGATAGGCACCCCGTTTTAGGGACAGGGTCTTCTTCCAGGAGGGTTAGATAGTTACACTCTGTTGTTGGCTCCCCTTCCTGCATTTATCCCAACTATTATGTTTGATGTGACCCAGTGGTCGAAATGGGCGGGAGCGGTGCTCCTCTACTTCTTTTAATTAATTTTCACTGTTCCTATATTTTTATTTTAAAAATAAACCGTTCCGGAATTGTTTCATTTTAAAATAAAAGTTTAGGAAGAAGTTGAAACTTGCACTTTCAGTGAACTGCACTGGACGTTCCCTTAAACAGCAGGAACATGTGTTTTGGGGTTTGTATTGTGCATGGGAGGGGGGGTAGTGATGGGGTTTGTGGGGAGCGGTGCAGGCCAGTAGGGAACATAGTACCACTACTTCTTTTCGTACACTTCGACCACTGACGTGACCTGCATTGTTTTTAGCCAGGAGATTGCTCAGTCTTTCTCATTTTTGCGACATTTGACCAGGCGGTTGGAATCTTGTCTTTTTTTAGGAGGCAATTTGTGTTTAAATCCCCACAAATAATGATCTTTCAATTCAATTATCAATTATATTTGTGACTTCTTCAACAAAGTCTAAAGTTCTGCCAGGGTTCCAGTATGTGTTGATCAAGGCTAACCAGCGCCTTTCTGTGAAGTTGTTGGATTTTAGTTCTATTAGTAGAGATTGAATATACAGGTACGGATTGAGCGCTTGTTTTACAGTGAACCCTGTTCCTTCTTTTATGATAGTCAGCAAACTGGACATCGGGCGACCTTTCGCTCCTTTACTTGCTGAGTTTAGAGGCACTGAACAACCATCAACTATTGGTGCGGTTCTAACCATGTTTCTTGCATGCATATCATTTCACAGTTGGTTCCTGCATGTTCTTTGTTATTGAACAGGTGGTTAAATACCCTTGTGTTCCACGAGAGGATGGTGACTTCGTCTTTGATGTGTTGTTAATTTCTTTGATCAGTGGAGAGGGCTTTCGCAAGCCATCCCCAAGATTCACCAGTGTTTGAATTCATTGATACTGTTGCAGTTTGTCGTGTGGGATTTCTTGTTCCGCTCCTGGTGTTAAAGGATATTTTTAAAGGGTGTGAGTCACGGATAATTTTATTCCGATTTTGGGCTTCTGTTCTTGACATATTTCAAGAGCACCTTGTATTCGTGTTAATAGACGTTTATAATGAAGTTGTTTGAGCACTTGATCTTGCATTCTTTAGAGGTGTATATTTTTTCTCCTTGTGTTGTGCACATTTTATTCTCTTTTATGTCAAAACCTATGGTTCTTAATGTTGTAGAAGCCTCCAATAGATGGTTGTAAACTAAGTCAGAAGGCACATGGAGGCACACACAATCGTGTCTTTCCTCATCTCAGAACTCTACGACTGTGATATCCAAAGATGTAACAGTGGTGAGTTCTGGAACATAGTTGAATAATCGAAGAATGTTCTTTCGATTTAGCGTCAGGCCATCTTCAGTGTTCAATATGCATTCAAGTACTAGCCAGTTAGAATTTGGTTGCATTTTTGTATTTTCGTTTTGCCTTGGAGTTTTGATGGCACCTCATAGTTCTGATTGAGAGTTCAAACGTTTTTTTGTTTATTTCCTCTCTATGTGGGTGATTATGGGCCCTAGATGCGAGTTGTGATTTTGGCTTTCCTTTGAAGGTCCATCTTCCATTCCTTTTTGGCCATGAGCATTGCTTTTGGTTTTTAAGTAGGCTCTGTCAAGTAAGACTCTGTTTTTCGGCAATGTTAGGAACAATGAGATGTTTTGATCTCGTTCTTGACCCAGGCTGCAGAATACTCTCCTTTTTGACTGGGGCGATTGATCAATACAGTCGTCATTCGAGGAGACTAAAGTGTTGTTGCTACCTTCTGAGTTTGTTGCAATATCATTGTCATCATAAACTGAAAGATCTAGTAAGTAATGGTCAATGTCACTGGTAGGAGCTGGGTCTGAACCGGTTCGCACAGTTTCATTCTGAGGAGTTCGATCTAGACTGGCACGTTTAGCTTTAGTGAGGACTGTAAAGTCGAGGCTGTTGTTTAGAATCTGATGTTTCTCATGAAATTCCTTGATTCATTCGATTGCATTTTTTTCACAGGTAGCAATTTTTTTGTTTTGTTTTGGTTGGCCAACATCTATTTTGCCATTCTGTTTTTGATTCGATTTAGAATGGAAAATTGAATAATGCTGCTCTTCATCTTGCAATTCTTGTGTCCGTGCTCACATTAGAAGGATGTGGCTCATCTTCCACCTCTAATATGTCCTCCACTGTGGGGCGTTTCAATGCTTTGTTTCTGTTCGATGTTGTCAGTGAGTTACTATTCAGTTGTGGCTCTTGTTTCTGAGTACACAGCAAGTTTATAGAGGTGGAGGTTGAAGGCACTGATGCATATTAATTCTAAATCTTGATTGCGTGTTGCGACAAAAGGATTTGATTTTGTACATGGCGCACCCAGAGTTATATCATGTGATACTTGCATTTTTGTTGGGTCGTCACTCCTGTTAACTTGATTGGTGACTTTCTCAATTGGGGATTCCGCTACTCATTTTATGGCATTGCCTTCATATAGTTGTATACTAGCTCGTAATGCATCTTTAGATAGGCCAAGCAAGAGTTTTTCCTCTTTGCTGACCTCTTTCAATAGGGTCAGTAGGTCATTTCTGATATAGATTTCAGCCTCTTTATCTGATGTCCACACTTTCTTAGTGTTGTTTATAAATGACTCAACATAGATGAGTTTGGAATTCATCATGCCCATTAGAGTTGCCTGATCTTTTAGGTTGCCATTAATCGCGTCATAGAGTTTTAAAAATGGAGCAAGTGAAATGGTAAGCAAGGACATCAAAAATGTTTGAGAGTTAGCAATGTCTTGTTGACTTTGAATTAGTGGCGATTGAGTAGAACTGGGT
The DNA here is from genome assembly GCF_040938575.1 of Ambystoma mexicanum. NCBI lineage: Eukaryota > Metazoa > Chordata > Amphibia > Caudata > Ambystomatidae > Ambystoma > Ambystoma mexicanum. The sequence continues at coordinate 254,764,644 of NC_090934.1, read as the reverse complement.
CCTCTTCTCTGGCTTCTAATGGTTTTGTTATTTTTTGCTGTCTCTTTGTAGTGCTGACATCGCTCCAAGCAGAGAAGTCAGCAGTGGAAGAGTCTGGCGAAGATGATCGTATTGAAGCCAAGTCCAGAGCTTGTACTTTTCTTGTTTTAAAAGTCTGATGACTTGATTGTTAGATGGTGTGTGATTCACACTGAAGTCATTCATCCTCCTTCTCTTTGACGGTTTGATCTCAGGGATTGCAGTGTCTAAACGGGACTGTTCTGGTTGATTTGCCATGATGTCAAGAGGGTCCGTATTGGCATCTTTCTCGGGCAGAGTTGAGCAGGTCTCATGCTCTTTGCCAACTGGAAAGTTGTCTGAAAATGTTATTGTAGATTCTAGGTTTGATCCAACTACTTTCTCTTTGTTCAGTGATTTTGTATGTGCTACAACGCTGGTTGGTTCAAGGTCAAGTCGTAGTTGCTCAGAGGCTATTATGCAGCAGGTTGCCCGAATCTGAATTGGAAATGTATTGTGAGTTAATTCCACTGTAGAGGTGAGTTCAGAGACACCAGTAGCAGCAGTCAGAAGCTCTAGATCTGACACCTCACCGTCTGTTTGGGGTGCCGACCGGTTATTGTGGTTTACAGTGAGTATTTGCTTGAGAAATCCACAGGGACTTTGGAGTGATTTAGAGCTTGTTGCAAAACTCCTTCTGCCTTCCATAGGGCAGCAGAAGGGTGGAGCTGATGACCCGCTAGGTGTTTTTGGGAAAGGTGCATTTAGTTTATCTGAACTTCGCTACAAACCCTACTTTCAGGCAAAGTAGTTTGATTGGTGACAGGGGTTTGACTTTTGGGTTTTTACTGCTGGTTTCCTGTGTTGACTAGTGGCCCATCGGGTTGGACAATCACAGCGCTAGATATAGGCAATGGGCGAGTGTAGAGGAGCTAATGCCTTGTAACGTACATGTACCTTCGGGAGTAGATTGGACTTTGTCCGGGGCTGGAGCCATCAATTCTTCCTTTGGTTGTAACGCTGGTTCCAATGGGACTGAGCTAAGAAACAAACAGGCTTGGCTATGTATACGTTGTAGTCCAGTAGAAGGGGCGTTCAGCGCCGACTCTAATTTCATGCTCCAACTAGTGTGCACTGTGACGGGGGCAGAACATTCCGCTCCCCAGCGGTCCTGAGCGCTAGTGTGCAAGGGAGCACAGGGAATACAGGCAACACACTCTAGCCACACTCCACTACAATGCGCGTAGCAGGCTGGTTATGAAGGGCTTCCTCACTCTTCCTCACACAATGGAAGCAGAAAGAAGACTGCAAAAGGATTAAGGCAGTCATGGCAACACACTCCAGCCATACTCCAAACAGCAAATAGGAAACAGACACACCAGAGCCCAACTTTCCTGCTTTCAGCCACGCAGCTTGATGGATAAGTCAATTTACCGTGATTTGTACGAAGCTGAAATGTTTGAGGGAGAAAAGACAGAGTTATTTTACCGAAAATAACTTTTGGTTTTCTCTACCCGAACATTTCAGACTATTCCCTTGCCCCACCACTTCCTTACTTAACCGTGGGCGGCACACCTCCTTGTGTGCCGCCGTCTTCAGCAGCCGTCTGTGATGCCGGTTCCCTTCACGTGCGTGCATGGGAACCGGCACCGCATGGTCTGCTTTTCCTTTTTCTTTTGTAAAACTTTTTTTAAACGGGAGCGGAGGGACAACCCCGCTCACATTACAGTGAAGAAAGGCACCCCCGCAACCCCCAGCTGCCTTTCTTTACAGTAATGGTTTGTATGGCATATTTTTCAAATTGTTAGGCTATACGAGATTTTGGTATAGCCTAAATTTGGTCAAATATGCCATATGTTTTTTTCTCTTCAGTGTTTTTGGGTGTTTCTGGATAAGTCTGTCACAGTAGAACAGGTAGTGCCGCAGGAAGAAACTGCTATTATTACTGTCTAATCCGGACAGGTAAAACTGTGGGCATCATAAGTTTGCCGGTCCGGTAACAATGGTACCGGTAAGCTTGCCGGTACCGTTGTTACCAGACAGGCAAACTACGAGTTCTGCTTGCGAGTCACTTGCCGCCCGCCAGGTCTAACACGGCAGCCGTACCGTCACCCACGAGCAGAGCATGTCAGATGCACCGGCACCATTCACGAATGGTGCCGATGCATCCGACCACCCCATTCCCATTGAGACCTATGAGCCTCAAGTGGGAAGGGGGAGCATGTTTTTCCGGTGCCCGCAAATGGGCAATTACCGGGTCCGGCTGGGCCGTAATGACCCGTTAATTGCCCATTTGCAGGCGCCGGAAAATAAATCATACTGGCGGCAGCCATGCCTGTTTTACCGGCACGGCTATCGCCGGTCTCATAATGAGGTCCTTTTAATGTGCATGGATAACTAGGTGCAGTTACAGTTAAAACCTTTTTTTTATGTTTAAGAAATTTGATTTAAAAAACAATATCATGTAGTATATGGTTACATAATATAATCAAACAATTAAGGCTTATCAAAAGTAATTTAAAAAGTTGAACCAATAGTTAACAAGGTAAATATCAATGAAATGTACATTAATTCAGTATAGTTTTGGCAGTAAACAAATACATAAAATGTTAAAGGTTTACGTAGTCGAAACAAAACAATGTACACTGTGATGAATCCCCTGGATGTCGTCTCTTCTTCCATGGGGGGGGGAATCCTTCTCTTGTGGCCAGAGCGATGCAGCCACAGTCCCCATGGGGGTGGAACGCAGCGGGAGGATCACATGGGGAGGGACATCCCTCATGTGACTACACCCCACAGTGTAGCGTAGTCCTTCCAACCCCTATGTTATGCTGCAGGGTAGACTACATGAATATCACACCATATACTGAGACGAAGAAGAACAATAGCTACCCATATGAACACAGTAAAACTACTGGGACAAAGAAGAAGCACGGAAGACCGATGCACTAACAGCACGGTCTAGTCAATATGGACAATTGAGAATGCTTACCAGTATAAAGATGGAAGAAGGAATTGACACTAGGTCAAGCCCTCCCTGGAGGAACCGCAGTCACAAGCAGTGTTTGAGGAAAGCAGGCAGAGTGGGACACAGAGAAGGAAGCGGGAAGGAGAGAAGCAGGCCCTAAAGAGAGAAACTGCTCCCCAAGTAAGGAAGCAGACGCTCCCTGTGTGCCCGGCCATGGGGAGACGCGAAGAAACAAAGCCGTGTCCCGCCCTGGTGGCAGCGAGCGCAGACCAATTCCCACAGCAGACCGCTGGTGTTGCAAGAGACCAAGAGTCATCGCGGACTAAGAAATAAGGTATGTTGACTACTGGGTAGACACAGGGGCCAAGGGAAGTAGTAGCAGACGTTGCCTGAAGGGGAGAGACCCTGAATACAGGGCCAGGGACCCTGGTGGACAAAGAAGTCCAAGAAAAAGGGAGACAGAAGAAAAGCGAGTCTGGGACTTGCACCCATATGAAGATTACATCCAAGGCATTCTTCCTAGTCACAGTAGCGGGCTGGTTAGTATACCAGGTTGGCTGGGACTTCAAGAGACATAAAAACAAGACCATTGAAACTAATCCTAAGAAAGAAGAGATGAGCAACAATCCATGCACCCATACTGATCTTCACAACGCACAGTGTCTGGCAGGTTAGTGCACCGGATTGACTGTGAGAGTAGAAGAACAAAGATGACGGGACACATACCCACTTGAACTGTGTTATTAAAAAAAAGGCAGAGAAGCGGGAAGAGGAATCAAGGGAAAGAGAAACAAAGCCCCTTGTAGGAAAGTTGACATTGTCACCCAGTCTTGGCAACACCAGGAGGTTGTCTACCTTTTGAGAACCTTTGTGCTTGGAGCTACAGTGGAACCGTTGAACTGTTATGAAGAACAACACCCCCTACCCTGCACTTTAGTTTGAGTTATTAGTGGGAGGGTTAGAGATGGGCTTTTGACACAATGGTCAACTTATTTGCTTTTGGACATCCTGACCAACCCATATGAACATTTTGCTGAGGCTGGGAAACCCCTCAGTGTTAGGGCTAGTGAGGCATTTTCCCAACCCTTCTTAAGTTGAATACAAGTTCATAGCAATCAAAATGCCACTCGTGTGTCAGTCTTTTGCTTATACACCCTTACAAATGGTGCTTCTACACCCTTACAAGTGGTGCCAGCAGTGGGATCCGGCCTAGTTGATACAGTCTGGGGGACCCTTGAATTTACCAAACTGAGTGCAAGAGCAACTAGCCCCTAGGTAGCCACTGCAGAATCATTAGGATTCAACCTCTCCAGCAGCCGAGACATTCTCATAGAACCAAACAAAAAAGAATTAGTGTCTACTGACTTAGTATTGATAGCCCTTAAAGGAACCTACATCAGACTTGCATCTAAGTTTGGGTTAGCATGGAAATATGGGATGGATGTCTTGGCAGTGGTAATTGACCCTCACTATCGAGGAGAAGTTAATATACTAAAACAAAATAGTGGCCAACTTCCCTACTTAGTGTGATGAGTCCTATAGAGTGCGAGAAACCTGAAGGGTTCTCACCCACTATTCCCCTGGGATCTGTCATCCAGGTGGCCAGGACACGGCCATCGCTACTGGATCCAGTTCCTGGGGGGTGGATCAGTGAGGGAGGATCACCTGTATGAGTGGTCCTTGGGGAGTGGAAGTGGGACACCGAAGGGTGAGACGCGGTATCCCCTTCCTTGTGACACCTTTTCCCCATCCTGCCAAGAAGGATATTTAGAAACTCTACCCTCCCCCTGTTTCCAACAGGAACACTTTATCACACCGTGAGCGACAACAGACTAAAACCCGGGCCATTTACCTGACATGTCCTAACACAAGGGGGTCAGGCGGAGTCAGGCAATTGATGACAACTACACACACCTGACCGCCATTTCCATTTCCCATCGGGATAAAAGGCTGAGCATGAGAGCACACTCTGAGCAAGGCGGAATGCACGAGGAGACAGCTATTCCAGGATGGCAGTTCAAATGGAGGAGAAAGGCGGCGAGACCTGAAAAGACATCAAGGAGGGAGTTGCCCTTGCCCGTTTCGACCCAGACCCACAAAGTCTCAGATGAAAGAAACATACAACCGGGAATCACAGCTGGCAAATGGTGCAACAGATGTCAGTGGTACATGGCACCATCCCACACTGATAGCCGGGCGGGGAGACGCGGTTTGACTAAAGCGTCAAAGAAACCGCCAACGAGTTCAGCACAGCCGGTGAGTCGGAAGAACCTGATAGTCGACCGGACTGTGTCAGGGTCAAGGTTGCAGTGGCAACATTACGAAGATAAACAGACAAGAGGCCTTTTGTGATCAAACTTGGTAGCAAAGAGAGTGGTCCGGTGCCATATGGGTGCCCAGTCAGAGGTCTCTGACTGGTACCCCTCTCCTGAACAAGGAGACTGTGTTGAACATCGTGAGTAAAGAAACTACAAGTACCAAGAGGCCATAGGGAAGGCCGGTATAAGGTGGTCATACAAGGGTCAAGCAAAACCCCTTGTACAATCGAAAGTCATTGACCCATTGCAGAAGTTGCGACGATTGAGAAACAGGTGGTTGCACCTAGCTGAGGGGAACGCTGTACGAACTGCGAATTTGTGAAACCTGCAATTGCCGTAGATTAACAGAGTGACCCAGCGAGAAGTATCTGTTTAAGATTGGCAAGTGTTTTAGAAGGTCTGAGCCCATATGAGGGGGACCTCACTAAACCGAGGGGATTGTTTAAAAAGACATTGAGACTTCTTATTTGCAATATTCAGATCGTGATTGAAAGACGATAGTAAACCCGACTGAGGGACGTCAAGGGTAAAATTGTGAAGACGCTAAGTGAGCAACATTGTCATGACTAGTATGAACCCGACTGAGGGATGTCCACAGCGAGTGGTTGGTCTGAGTCCGACTGAGGGAGGCTGACGACAGAGAAGGATCAGAGCCAGGATGAGGGGAGTCCAAGGGTGAAGGGTAATCACCCGACGTGAAGGTTAATGGAAGGAACTTTTGTTTTGTTGTTTTGGCATATCAGGCTTTCTGAAGAAAGAGACTTTGCATGAGAAGAGACTTGGGCACAGAAGTCCCTGATACTGATGAAAGGAACTATAAGCTTGTGCCGGAGAAGACCAGGAGTGTGTTGTGCTCAAAAGTCCCGCCTAGTCCCATGCTAAAAAACATGGGGAAGGGAGAACCCAGCCATAACATCCTGACATAGTTTTGTGAACACTTTTTTCTTTCCCAAACTATTTTTGTAATATAGTGGTAAGGATTGGCAATACGTATTAGTATTGACTAGATTTTACTTGCACAGTATTATTATTATTTGGTGGTCGTAGCTTGCTCCATCTTAGATTTAGATTTGGCGTTTATCTCACCCCTTTTACAGTTTAATAAACATTATTGAACTGTGATCACTTGTGTCTGTCTTACTTTGATGCCATGCCTTTCTTCCAGGAGTCATCACTGAAATCAAGCATAAAGTCTGCTCCCATGTGTCCAGGGAAAGGCAACCGCTACCTTATCCTGACCATGGGGATGGTATTAGGAAGAAGGATCACATGGGAAGAGATGGTTGTCGGGGAGATGTGGTGACTCCATTAGGAGAGACCGTTTTTTCCCATTCTCTGTGAGGAAGGCTCTATAATTCCAGATTTCCTGATGGCATATTGTCATTATTCGAATCCCTCTAGTTGTGAAATCCTAAAACCCCTCCTTGTCAAAAATCCTAAACAAAATGCTTCATATGTGCATAACACCAACATAACATCTTCTTTCTCTAATGTTTGTTATTTAAACACAAATATAAAGCAATGTAACATTAAAAGGTTTGAAAGTCCTACAGACTCAAACTCCCATAAAGCCTCAAGTACTGAGATGAGGAAAGAGTCAATGTGGAATGAAAGTAACATCAAACTCAAAGTGCGGACTATTGTCAGACTGGTAATCAGCTGCGTGGGGCATTTAAACCTGAGCAAGAATGTCAATGGCGGAAAAGAGAGGAAGTGTGACCAACAGCAGAAGAAGAGACGCTGAGACAAGCCGTACTGGGAAAGCAAATCGCTTACAGGCAACTGCCTGGGGGCCTGCTTCACCAGAGGAACGGGAAACCAGTGAGAGGGGCAGCAGGTGAACCGCTGCAAGGCAGACTGCCGTGGAAAGGTTACAAGCAACGTGGTCTGGTGGGGCTGCCTTTGTTCCATCTGCGAGGAGTCGGGAAGCCAATGGAGGAACCAAGAGAGGGTCTCCACGCCCATGGCAGCCTTCCTAGAGAAAGAACTTTACCGCAGCCACACGTTACACCGGTGAGTCAGCACAGAGAAGTATGGGGCCCGGGACATGTTTGCAAACTAACAAACAATTGAATAGTCAATTTGAACACCGACCAAATACATTTGAAAGCCAAAGATTGTACAAATCTCCTTATATGAAATATCAATTTTGGAAAAATGGGAACAAGCATTGCCACAAGACGGCGGCGTGGCCTGCCGCGATATGAGGAAGACTTGCTTCCACGGAGCTCCCTAAGTGATCCGAAATAGATATGCTTTCCGTACAGATTGTGCTGAAAAACCCTTCCGCCGTGGGATCTAGCTGTGAAGGAGGATCCGGCGAGTCTCCAGACTGGGGGACGAGCATCCAGGACCGCCGTGGGGCAAGGAACAGTGGAGGCAGCGGGGCTGAGCGAAAACAAGATGTCGGCTATGACCGGGAGAGCCCGGTGGTAAGTGGGGAGCCCTGCTGCGGTCAGGATAGGATGCAGACTTGCAGCAGGAGGTCAATGCTCGGCCCCAAGACAGCAGAGCACAACAGGCGTTGACTCAGAGGAGATGGAGGAAGCGACCAGGCTGCACCTTGAAACGGGACATGGTGGTCTGGTCCCAGGAGAATTGTGAAGTGGCATGGAGGTGAGGAGAGCCGCTAGTGTCGGGGCAGAGCTGGCCTGGTCGGTCATGGAGGCTAGCAGTGAGCACCTTGGGGGCAGCCTGGAGAGCGTACGGAAGAGCTTGTAGCACAGGGTGTGCATGGGGTAGAGCTGTGTTGAATATCTGAGACCAAATCATAATGGATTGGCAGCGGATGGGGGCTGGGACTGAATGAGGAGCGACCCTGCTTCCAGAATTGGGGGACTTTAACATGCTCTTGAGAGCCGTCAGTCCTCTTACTGGAGATGACGGTGGTATTGCGCCCCAGTTTTTACTCAGCACAGAGAAGAGGGAAGCCTGCACATGAGCCACCCTGCAAGCTAGGTTGGGCTACTGAGGGGGCAGCAAGTAATCCGGTGGACTGGAAGCACAGCAGCTATAGGTTGGGGAGTTGAGGGAGTGCCCAGAAGCCGGGAGGTAACTTGGAGGCCTGGACCGTCACCTCCCTGAGATTGGTTTGGGCCAGGGGTGACACCACTGGAGGACCGCATAGGTGTATTCAAGACCGGGTGGTGCAGTGATAGTGAAGAGGCCACAAATACAGGTGTGGGAGGGCAAGATCGCATGCAGGAAGTTGAATCAGTTGGAGGCCGATACCGATGCTGTGAGGACACATGCCGGATGGGAGGAAAACGCCAGCGAAGCCAAGGCAGACAAAGATGGAGGCTTTTGCAAAAAAGGGAGAGCACAGGCTGGACCTGCTGTTATGATATGATATGATATGATATGGCATTTATAGCGTGCCTGTACACAAGTGTTTCTAGGAGCCACAAGACAAGGGAGAGAAGACAAAGGGAAGAAAAGACAAACGATCTTAGTAGGCATTGTGTCATTCAGATTGTGCAAGTGCGACACAAGAAGTACATGGGAAGGGAGAGGGGGAAGTGCAAGGAGTAGATGGGAAAGTGCAATCAAGGCAGCAGGCTAAGAGTATGTGCAGCGTGGCTCTGGGTAAGTGCAAGGAGGCAAGGAGGCAGGGGGGCTCTAGGGGTTACAGTTACAGCCCCTAAGTGTGGGGTAGTCCAGGAGGCAGTGCAAGGAGGATTGGTCATGGAGAAGCCTGGTGCCCAGTGAAACTCTTGAGGGTACCAAGCAACCAGTCACCGCAGCAGACAGTACGTTAGAAAGAAAGTGACAGAGAGAAGGCAGAGGAGATAAGGAAGGTCTTCAGCGGCTTCCCTGAATTTCAGGTGGTCCGGCTCAAGTCTGAGAGGGGCAGGGACGCCGTTCCAGAGGGAGGCGCCTGCAGAGGAGAGAGATCTACCCCTCACTGTCTGCTTCTAGAAGCGTCTGACCATCAGAGAGTTGGAGGTAGCTGAGTGAAGGGCTCTAGAAGGATGGTATTTCGGCACAGAGAGTTGGATGTAGTGCAGGCCCCGACCCCGGAAAACCTTGTGGACGATGCAGATGGTCTTGAACTTGATCCTTGCAGCCACCGGGGGCCACTGGGGAGATTTCAGGGCAGGAGAGATACAGTCCCTGGGCTTGAGGCCAAGGATAAGTCTCTCAGTCCTGTTCTGGATTAGTTGCAGGGGGCGTAGAGTTAGGCAGATGGAGAAAGAGGCTGTTGCAGTAGTCCAGCCTGGAGAGAACCATGGCTCTGGAGACAGTGAGCTTCTGGGGGAAAGTGAGAAAAGGTAGAATACCTCTGAGGAGGTGAACCTGGAACGGGGGCCTTCTTGGCAAAGTCTGTGATGTGAGGTGAGAAGGAGAGCGTGGGGTGGAAGATGACACCAAGGTTTTTTGCCTCACATGAAGGCAAGGGTAGAGGGCTGTCAAGGGTTTTGACCCATGTGAATTCTTAGGCGACAACAAAAACGGAATCAATAGACTGGGTAGATGTGGGGATTAGCTGTCGCCGCCCATCATTCTATCCCAGGACAAAACTGAATCAATAGACTGGGTAGATGTGGGGATTAGCTGTCGCCGCCCATCATTCTATCCCAGAACAAAACTAAATCAATAGACTGGGTAGATGTGGAGATGAGTTGTTGCCGCCCATAATTCTATCTCAGAACAAAACTAAATCAATAGATTGGGTAGATGTGGGGATTGAGCTGTCGCCGCCCATCATTCTATCCCAGAACCAGGAGAACCGCACAGTTTTGCGCACACCAAAATGGTCGCCTAACCTGCCACCCACCAGTGCAAGCGTGATGGACCGGAAGCCCCAGGGGTGAAAGGTGGTGCCAAAGGAAAAATAGCAGTGCCTGTTAGATCAAAAGCGCCTTGAAATCACTGCTGTTTCTCTGAAGTGCAAGCTCAAAATGTCTATTTCCATTTGTTCAAAATCCGTTTTTAATTGATGTCAACAAGTTGCTAAAATCAGGGGCACAAGACCACTCTAAAGATTCAACCTTCTTGAGGGGGGTTCCACATCACCACTCTACTGTAAGGATGCCCATCAAAACAATGGCAGCAAGGATTAGAGCTGTCAAGCAAAATCCTCCTGTCAAGTTCAAGACAACTCCTAAAAAAATGGGTGCAGTACCAGCTTTGGACACAAGCCGGCGCTATCGGTCTAAACTCTGACAGTAGAACTGTACTTCAGGAGTTGCCAGCCTCCTGAGACAGCTGGAAACTTCAAAGCCTTTTTGGTTAATTAGAAATTTAAACACCTGCTGTTCCCTGAAGACAGGCTGATTCAATTAACATTGCAAGAGGCTTGGAAACCTTCTCACCTCAGAACTACACACAAGAAGCCGGGAGATCACATGGACATGCTAATCAAATGCAGAGTGGCCCCCTGGCCTGCTGACCTCAGCCGACACAATAGACTCTTGCAATTGAATGGGGAATGTTAATTTGGGTGTGGACTGTAAACAGAGCTCTGCCTGGCAGAAGAGACATGTGATCCCTGACTCCCAAGTTTCTGGGGGCGGACCCAAACACTGAAGTGAATTGAATTGAAGGCAAATATATGTTTTATAAAAACACTGATAACTAATTGTAACCAGATGACAGGAATGTAAAATTTGGAGATCCTTAAAATGGAATTTGTACCTACAATTTGAGTCCAAACTCAATTCCATACGATGTTCTGAGGCAAAACCCCGTGAATTATGGAGATTGCAGACACGGGTTCAAGCTAGAAAAATGAAAATTTACTGGAATATGGGTAGAAAGGCGGTGTACATGTGTGCCATTTTTTGTAAACATCCGATATTGGTAAATCAACTAAAAACAAAAATAAGTTGTCATTTTTGAATGCAAGCCCCCAGGAAGATCAGAGTTGGGCCAGAATGTACCTTACGTAATCTGTAATATGTACATGTAATGTCAAACAACTGTGTATCTGGGAAATACGTGTAGTTATGAAAAATGATTTCTGAGGTATAAGCAAAGGGGCGTTTCTTCAATAGATCGTAAATGGCTGACATCACTCTGACACACTATCCCTTCTCAAATCAGGGACCAAAGAATCCTTTGGCCTATCAAATCTTGAGAGGGTTGGGCATGCAGAATTAGCCGACCCACCCATTTTCCAAACACATAAAAAGAGCCACTGGAAGCCAGACAGGGACTTTCAATTTCCATTTCCTTGCGGAGCACGCTGACAGACGACTTCACATCCAGAGACTCCAGACTTCAAATCCATCAATCTCCAGAGACAAGAACTTTTGCCAGAACCGGTAGCAGACCCAGAAGGCAGAATTATCCAGAGAGACCAGAGATCGCTGTGAGCACAACCAGGCAGAGACCGTCATTGGCGAGGGAACCGCAGTCCAAACCTGACCAGATCCGTGACGGAGGCCCATTCCTTTCAAAATTATAGTGTGAGTACTCAGCCAGGACTGTGCAAAACCCAATCTCTTAGTTTAAAATAATCTAATTCAAACTATTTTAACCTATTGAGAACTGCATCATAGAAATCATGTCCCTTCTTTTGATTCAAAGCTGCAAAACTGTCATCTGTCATTCTGAACTTTAAAAGTTCATTTCGAGAATCTACCTTCACAAAATCGTCTGTATCTCCGAACTGTTTGTAAGATTCTAAGCTTTCCAACGAGCCCTAAACCGACATGCTACTCCTTATAGTGCCTCCGTAATCGTGCTCGACGCACTCGGAAAAAAATTGCCGCGATTTGCGATTTGGATCAATTTCTTCACTTGTCAAAGTAGCAGCGTCTTGCTTTCCTTTGCTGAAATTCGTTTGCAACCTGATAATCATTCATAGAGCATTGCTAAAGTGATCCTGAACTAATACAAAGTAGCTGTCCCCCACCCTGAACCTCTAGAGGAAATTAAAATAATTTTTAGCATATTTTTCCCTTCTTTGCATACCACCTTTAAAGTACTTTGCCTGTGTTTAAAATCATCCCTGTTTCTCTAAGCTTGCTAGGGGAGAACTGAATTCGTATTGTACTGTGATTGTATTCCTGGAGAATTGTGTGTGTTACTTCCATCTCCTTACATTGCATAGGGGAGGAGTGAATTGTCAAAGAAAAAGTGATCACATTATCTTTTTCTGAAATCATATCAAGTGTATTTCTGTACTGCCTTTTATTCATCTTTGCATCTCCTTGAAACCATAAAGCATTCTCTGATACCTTATTCCCCTGTTCCTAGTCATAAGTCACCAGAACTGTGCTATTGTAGGATTACCTATTGTTGATTACTGCTCATATTCACAAGTGTGATATCAATTATTAATTTATTATAAAAGTGCGATGTATATATATATTGTTTAATTCTCAAATAAATGTTTTAAATTTGCAAAACAAACTTACTTCTTGGCTCAGAGGGGTCAGGGGGATTCTAAGAGATAGGTGTTACATAAGGGTTGTCATCCAGAGTACACGAACTGGACATAAAAATATATAAATAAGGGCTTCCCTTGGGCATCCCAGACCAGGCACTGACTTAGTGGGACTGCTTGATTGGAGTCATTAACAGGGCCAAAGGAGGGCGGCCAGAGTCTCCAGCTTACTAGCATTAAGGCAGAGATTGTTGGAGGCACACCAATCCTGAATTGCGGATAGACAGTCTGGAATTAGCAAGGGAGTAAGTAGAGGAGACTGAGGGAAGCCTGAAAGAGAGCTGAGTGTCATCCCAATAAAACCGAAAGTTAGAAGAGAAGGTGGAGATCAGGGGGGCCAAAGGGGCTAGATAGACATTGACGAGTCAGGGTCAGAGGATAGAGCCCTGGGGAACACCACATGTGGAGAGAGAGGTTTTGGAGAGAAAGGACCCAAGTTGGACCTGGGAGGGTCGGTCCAGGAGGATGGAGGTCAGCCACGCCAGAGCTTGACTGTGTCAAAAGCAGAGGAAATGTCAAGAAGGAGGAGGAGAGAGGGAGAGCTGGAGTCAAGATTAGAGAGCATATCTTCACGGGTGTTCAGTAGAGCAGTTTCCGTGCCTCTGGCTGTCTGAATCCAGACTGATGATCAACTACCAACAGATTCAGTGTGAACAGTAAGCAGGGAGATGGCCAGCTTTTCCAGGTGTTTGCCCAGGAAAGGAATGACAGAAATCGGGCGATAGTTAGGCAGAGATGTAGGATCGGCAGAAGGCTTTTTTAGGAGGCGGTGTACAAGGGAGTGCTTGAGGAGAGGGGCAATACCCAGTGGCAAAAGAGTGCTTTCAAAAATCAGCAAAGGCTGGAGCAAGGGTGGCAATGTTGTCCTTAATGGTTCTGAAGGGCAGGAATTCTAGACTTGTCTAGAAACATCGTCAAGTGTTATCAGAAATAAGGAGGGAAAAAGGAAGAGGAGAGGGAGAGGGGTCCAAAAGGGGCCTGAGAGAAGGAGAGGGAGAGGAAGAGGAAGGCGAGAACAAGATGTCCTGAGTTTTAGTGGTGAAATGAGAGGCCAGAGCCGTACAGAGAGCCTGGGAGGGAACAGGAGAGGTGGAGACTGCAGCAGGATTGGCCAACTCACTGACGGTTTTAAAGAGTTTGGGTGTGTTGTTAGAGGCCACAGAGACGTGGGGCTGGAATATGTACCCTCTTCTTGAAGAGGACAGAGTCGGTATTGTCTTTGGAGCAGGCGGCAGGCCAGTTTGTCAGAGGATGCGCCTGAAGCACCCCACTTACTCTCAGCCACCCTGCACTTGTGTTTCAGGATGGCAAGTTTGTCGTCGTACCAAAAGTTGCACCTGCAGGTAGGCTTCAGATGGATTCTCATGACAGGGGCAAGAATGTCCAAAGTATTGGAGATATAAAGATGCAGGTTAGATAGGGCTGTGTCAGAGTGTGATTCAGCTGCCGGAGTAGGAGGAGCAGAGAAAGTAGACCCTCGTTTCATGGACCGAATGACCGAGAAGGAAGGTGGCAGTGCTGGGTAGGCTTTGCCTGGGGGACAAGAAGTTTCAGGTGGGAGGAGAGCAGAAAGTGGTCAGTACAAGAGAGAGGAATGGTGAAAGGCTTGGAGAGGGGGATGTCTGAGTAGATGAGAACAAGGTGTGTCCAGCAAAACGTGTTGGACTAGAGGATAGAATGGAAAGGGAGAGTTTTGCAAAGGTTGCGGAAGAGCCCAGAGGCGGGATTAGAAGCATCCAGGTGGATGTTGATATCTCTGAGGAGAAGAAGTTGAGAGGTAAAGGCAAGAAGAGAGGTCATCCCATTCTGAGAGCAAGAGGGCGACCTGGCCAGGTTGTCTGTAGATGGTGGCCACAGTCAGATAGAGGCCAGGAGAGATAGAGAGCCTGCAGACCAGGCATTCAAAGGAGGTGTAGGCCTGCATCGGAATGACAGAAGCAGGGACCCACTCTGGAAAGATTGGGCCACTTCACCTCCGGGGCGGGTTGGTTCTGAGCTTGGAGAGGATCTTGTTGCTCTCAGGGAGGAAAGTATCAAAACTTGTCACAGAGCTGGCCGCGAACAATGTCTCGGTGAGAGCGAGGACATCCATGTCAAGGTCAAGGCCTTCGATGAGGTGGCAGTTGTCAAGAGGAGCGTTTGACAGCAAAGCGAGTGTTGAGAGTAGCGACGTGGAGCAGGTTGTCACATTTGAAAGACTTCCGGGTACAGGAGTGAGGTACACCAAGCAGAAGCAGTAGATGGGCACGAGAGTAGGGAAAGGCAGCAGACGGAGGTGTCATAGGCGCCAGAGAGGAGGAGGAGGGGGAGGAAACAGTAGACTGAGGTGGAATAGGGGCCAGACAGGAGGTGGAGATGCGTCCCAGAGAGACGTGGAGGAAGGAGGTGGCAGAGGAGCTAGAGAGGTGGCAGAAGGAGTAGCAAGAGAAGGGAGGAAGTTGATAAGACGAGGGAGACGCCTATCCAGATAGAGAAGGAGAAGATTGTGCTGAGAGCCCTGGACCACAATGGTACCGTTTAGACATTGATGAAGGCTTTGGAGGAATGGAAGGAGGCCAAGAGGACCTCCCTCCGGGTGCCACCATTAATGGGTGAGGAGGAGAAAGGAGACTCGCTGGACTCTGAGGTGCAATCTTAGGCAGAGAGCAATGTGTTAGCAACAGGGGGAACTAATGCTAGAGGCGATTGCAGCCCTGAGAGCGTCAATGGAGTCCCGCATAGACAAGATCAAATGGGACGTTGGTCGTCTGAGACGAGATGTGTGTAATTTGGCAGGCAGGGTGGGAGAGACTGACGTGAAGGTGGAAGAGATGTCCGTCACTACAAAGGAACAGAAGCAGAAGGTCCAGGATCTCACAATGAAGGTACAGATTTTACAAGATTGAGCAGAAGACACGGAAGGCAGGGCAAAGAGGAGTAATATTCGAATTCTGGGCTGCCAGAGGGGAAAGAAGGCAAGGACATCACTACATATGTCTAAAATAGGTTACTCCATGAGATCGGTCCAGAAACATTGTCAGAGGATTTCACAGTGTAGAGAGCCCCTAGGTCACTGGTAAAGAGCCCCCACCCCAAAGCACCACCCCAGCCGAGATAAAGAGAGGATCCTGGTCTTCTCTAGAGAGGGAGATGAGATCCGACGGGCATCAGCTGAGCTGGCAATATATCTGGACTATACCTTGCCGGTCCAAAGAAGGGGAGGCCAGTTTGTTCCTACAAAACTTAAACCTAGACAGCAGGGCATTAAATACATGCTATTGTTTCCGGCAAAGTTGAAAGTTATACATAAGGGTAAGGCTTTGTTTTTTGATGCTTCTGATACGTGAACGCTTGGATGGATGCTAACCGGATGCTGCCTATGGCGGAAAAGAGGACCAATAACTGAAACAATGTCATCTGGGTGGAAGCGGCGGCACTTGAGTTGAGAAAGATGCCCGGACAACAGAGTGTTTCATGGAGTGGGAGCTACGTTGGGTAGCATGTTTTTGTTGGATTAATATTTCATTTTGCTCTAAGACCTTGGGGACCGGCAGTTTTGGGAGTCTGGCCCACATAACTCTGGGGATGGGGTATCCCTTTTTTCTCTTGGTCAAATTATGGGTACCGAGCGGTATAGGTCCTACTAGAGGAGACAGAGGTCCAAGTGTGGCCCTCATGACCCCACACACGATTCTCAGCCTGAAGACCAAGACACGGCAGATGAACCTCACTGTTAGGCCCTTCAACGTCATCTTCGATGTATCACAGATGTGACAAACATTACTCTCTCAGCCAATCAGGGTCTCGGGTAATAATGTCCCCATACATAATGTAGCCGGGAATAGCCATTGATGACATTATATATGGTGACATTACACATGGGGACGGGTTGCTGTGATGTCACCTGCTTCCCTTGTATAAAAAATAATACATTTGGGGGTTGTGAGGGTATCCCCCGCATGTTCAATCTAATAATATCTCTGCAAAAAACAGTGACATTTTTGTCAGGAGACATTTTTGTAGGTACATTATTACATCAGGCCATACCCAGTCGATGATCTGGAGGAGATGGAAATGTCATCAATCAAACAAGTCGGCAGATTGCAAATCAAGAAATCAATGACGTTATCACTGACATCATGACGTAGCCACACTTAGACATGAAGTACATAGCCATCCATTCACAAAGTTACACTAACATGCATTAGCTTATTACATATAGACACAGCATACGACTTACGCAGGTAGATGACAGACACATATACATATCTCTATATATAGTGCATTCTTCGCCAAAGCTGACCCGCAAAATGAATAAATATACTTATGCCAAGCTTGCATATGCTTGACTACTGTTGGAATTGAAATGAGCCTATCCTACCCCCCTAGGCGCTTCCAAGTATGCCGAACACCATATGAAGTGATATAACCTACAAGGGAGGAGCAATCCACATTGTCGGGCAACATATAATGACCCTACAGTGCTTACAAGTAGATGCATGGCACTAGAAAAGCCCATAGCCTTCAACTCCTTTTTGTATTAGGCCCTGAAGGGATAGGCCACAGGCCCGTTTCTGGCGCACAAGGCCCAATGTAAACCAGCTCTGCAAGAGCTCCATTCCAACGGAAGTCCACTTCCCCCTTGTCCCTTCAGTGTTGCGAATAGCTAGTATCTTTCACTGGAATGCCACCTGCAAGAGCGTGACACGGTTTATAGTCATTCCATCGACAGACAAAGCCTCTAATGCCATACCATCTAAAAAAAGCATCTAAAAAAAAATCTAATGCATTTTTTTTCAATGTTTTTTTTTTTAATGGGGTATCCCTCTAACCCCCCCTTTTTTAACCTTTAAATACCATTGTTATTAAACTAAACCCTTTACCATCTAAAACAAATGCATTAGATGCTTTTTTTAGATGCTTTTTTTTAGATGCTTTGGCTGTCGATGCTTTGGTTGTCAATGCAATGACCGGATACCCGTGAAAGAATACACTAGGCTCCACGCTGCGTCCATTCATCTTCACAAAACTGCGCGTAGGGCTCTCACCCCCGCCCCGCCAGTCCGGAGCCAGCCTCACACCACTGACTCGACCCTCACACCTTGCCATTTCTTGACATTCACGTGACCCCCAGGTCTCAACCCTCATCAAGTGTCCAGAAGAAATCTAAGCCTGCAAGGGTGTATTTCTTATAAGCAACACATCCCCCATGTAACACGAGGTACCAGGGGGGATAAATTAAGCATAAAGGAGTAAAATGGCTAGATCTAGAGAACCCTATATACCCTATAGAAGATAAACACCAGAACCAGTACTGTATAATGAACAAGCGGCGCAGTGATCACATAGATTCCTGAACAACCACAAGTACGATCGTACAGTACAGGGGATGCATCCCCGCCATATGTGTGCAGTCTAAAGGCATTGCCAGGGAGAAAACAAGCATGCAATGATAATGCTGTCTGGAAGACAAGTAGTGTGGGTAGGTATGATAAAGGATCAGGGTTTTCACAGTTCCCACTATTAGAGAAAGGAGGGGGTCGACCACAATATATACCATGGCCCCAGGTGGATAAGGATAATTTAAAATGCACACTGCTGCGTTTGACATCTGGTGCAAGAAAATGGATTAAGGAATTAGAGAAAAGGATGTCAGGAATGATGTTAGCAATAGGCGATATAAAAGGCCTATTGTCAGCCATTCTAGGGGAAAGATCTGATGACATTTGGAAAAGAGCAGGGTACCCAAAGGTAACTACACAAAATACAGTCCATGATGGAGCGCCATTCAATAACTGTAGAGCAGATCTATGGCGAGCGCTTAGAGTACAATATCCAGGTACATCGGATATTGGGGCAATATTGACTAGGAAGAGGAGGAAAGATGAAGACCCCATTGCTTTTATTCAGGATATTTAAGATAAATACAGTGCGGAGACGCATGAACCGTGGGATAAAACAGTTGCATTATTTTACCACATATTATGTCATACACTGCCAGAACCAGTATAGAGGCAGTTAAAGAAACAGGTGGGCATGGAAGCAAAACCATGGCCAGAGATATAATTGGCAATCGTGCATTATTGCACAATGCTAAAGGAAAAATATAAGAAAAATGATGAGGGAAGAAAACAAGAAAAGGAGAAGTTGGGGCAGAAAAAGTTATCAAAGTATGCCCCAGAGGGAGATGATTGTGGTATAAAAAGGGATCTGAGCCCAGCTGAGGGGGATACAGGGTGAAGAGTAAATCACCTGACTTGAGTACTTGTAAGAGGAAAGGAACTTTGTTTGTTTTGGTACATCGGGCCTTCTGAATCAAGAGTCTTTGATAACTTAAGGGATTTGGGCACAGAAGGTCCCGATGCTGGTAATGGAACTGTGTCCTTATGCCGAAGAAGAGTGTGCTATGCTCGAGTGAACTGCCTTGTCCCATACTGAAAATGTGTGGAAGGGAAGCCAACTGCCTGAACATCCTGACATATCATTTTTGTGAACACTTTTCTTTTTCATGAACACTACCCCACAGTATTTTCATTTATACGATAAGGATTGGCAATAGTTTTCTTTACTATAGGCCCTTTTATTTTGACGAGACTCCACTAGGACTGCATTATTATTATTTGATGGTTGTAGCTTGCTCCCATCTGTAGATTTAGGATTAAATAGGCGTGTATCACACCCTTGTTAAAGTTCAATAAACACCCTTGAACTGGGGTCACTTGTGTCTGTCTTACTATTGATACCATGCCTTCAGCAGCCAACAAATCCACCTTGCACTTTATGCTTTTTGTGATAGATACACAGACCTGAATCTGTTACCCCTTTTTAAACTCAGGAACGTGAGGTTGCCGAAAGATGCCTTGGAGCTCTGTCTCAATGCTAAGGACCCGGTTGCAGTGTTTGCTGCGTATAAATTCTTACACTGAGGCTGGCTAATAAGATCAAAGTATTAGAGATCCCTCTGCTTTGATTATCCTAGGATATAGCACCCAGTATCGCCCCCCCCGAGGAGAAACTATGATACCCTGTGAATAGCTTTTCAAAATATATATTTGTTGAGGTCGAAGAGTTGTAGTAAGCATTTCAGAAATGACTGCTACATTTTTTATTACTTTAATGGTTATTTATTATGGTTCCCTATCGAATTTCTATGATGAAGAATTGCGTTTTATGAAGTGTCTTTTTATGGAATGCATTGTTTTTGCTTTTATGGCTCAAACTGCTGAATAAAGTTGTACTTGATCAATATTCCACCTGCTCCGTTACAGCCCCTGTCAATATTAGAGGTCCCATTCTCACGCATTGCGATGGACATTGTAGAACCTTAGGAAGCATCAAAAATGGGGAATAAGAATATCCTAATTATCACAGATGATGCTACTCGCTACCTGCAGGCTTTCCCCATGCAGAATAATTCCTAAAAGCAAATCCTGAAATATCTCATATCTTTTTTGTTCCGGTTGGGATTCCCGAAAGAGGTACTAATGGATCAGGGCAGTCATTTTATGAGCAAGATTATGGGAGAGGTTAAGCAAATCTTACAAATTAAAACTTAAAGAACATCCGTTTACCATCCCCAAATGAATGGATTAGTTGAGCGCTTCAATAAAACTTTGACAAGTGTCCTGAAAATACTAGTCGATGTAGATGGTAGAAACTGGGATGCAATGGTTCCCCGCATTGTTTGCCATCCGGAAAAACCCCCAATTTTCCCTCAGGTTCTCCGCTTTTGAACTTCTCTACGGGAGAGGCCAGCGTGATGTTCTAGATAGGTTACGCGAGACACAGGAAAGAAGAGAGAGAAAGTGGCAACATCACTTTCACAAACAGCCCAAAGAGTCAAGAAACACATGACTCTGGTAAGAACTATAGTGTCTGACCAGCTGAATAAAGCAAAGGATTACCAAAAAGTATATCATGACCTTATGATTACACAATCTTTTCAGAGGGACATAAAGTACTAGTCTAGAGTTGGGTGAGATTCTAAGTCAGAGATCGGGCTGGGAGTTTGAATCTAAATAACCTGTGTGTCAAGCTGGGCATTAGGATTTAGTACATTTGTTATTCTTTTGTCCAGCATATTGTGAACTAAGGAAAAAGTATGTGCTACCCTTGTTTGTATGAAGAGGCTTCACGCAGCATAGGCCAGCACTTTACTATTTGCTAAATGCAACCTCGCCAGCTACAGTCTGGAACTTATCTCTATATACAAGAAAAGCTTGGCGAACCCGAGAAAGGAGACACGAGTAGATACAATCATTAGAAGAAGTGATGATACTAGATGAGAAGGTTTTATAAGCCTCAGGCTTGTTAAAGGTGCTTATTTCAGTTTCAGACAACGTCAAACTGCTTTATACATGTGATTTTATAAATTAATTTCTGTTTTTATCTTTTAGGTTTGGAAAAAAGTTGTGTAAAGATTTTAGACATTGTTTTAACGTGAAACTGGGTTATGTAAGTGATATTATAAATGAATGAATTATTGCCTTATGTATGAATGTTCAGAATGGTTTGTGCCTAATGGTTGTGTATGATTATCTTCTATGGATTTTCCATTTAATCCAAAATAAAGAATTTACTTACTAGTATTACTCCCAACCTCAGAAGATAAGATGTTATCCCGCTGGTACAGTCCGTATGAAATATCAGAGCCGACCGGGCCTTCAAATTATAGGGTAGCACAACTCGAAAGAAGAGCAAAAACTGAAATATAACATGTTAACTTATTAAAAGAATGGAAGGAAGATCCAGCAGAAACTACCTAGTGGTAACAGCTAGTCCATTATCAAAGGAAATAGACAGGGTAAACATAGTGCCATCTGATTTACCGACCTATCAAAACGAAGACGTACAAGATCTATTAAATCAATTTTCAGATGCCTTCAATGAAAAATCTGGAATAATGGAGGGGGTAGTTCACCACATCCGCACCCCTCCATGAAAAGTTGTGAACTTAACACCTTACAGAATACCGGAAACCTGTAAGGCAATCATCACAGGGGAGAGAGAAAAGATGTTGTAGGCTGACATTATAGAACCCTCCTTAAGTCCCGGGTCTTTTCCCATAGTGTTGGTGGCCAAGACAGATCGATCATAGAGGAGGTTTTGTATCGACTTCCGTAAGCTCAATGAGCTTTCACAATTTGACAACTATCCAATGCCTCGCATTGATGATCTCATTAACAGATTGGGTTCTGCCACTTACCTCTCCACTATCGACCTGACTAAAGGCTATTGCCTAGTCCGCCTTAACAAAGAGGACAGAACAAAAGACAGCCTTTTTGACCCCAAGGAGACTATTCCATTTCAAAGTTCACCCATTCGGGCTACATGGTGCCCCTGTGACATTCTAAAGGTTTATGGATAAAGTGTTGAGCCCATTCTCTAGTTTCTGTTGTGCATACATAAACAACATAATTATCCACAGTGAGACCTGGGAAGATCATATGATACATCTTTACAAAATCACAAAAGCCTTACAACAAGTAGGTTTTACGGCTAACCCAAAGAAGTGTCATCTAGCACAATCGGCCGTAAGGAATATACGTTCTTATGTAGGGAATGGGCTAATACGACCAGAGTCTGAAAAAATGAAAGCTGTGCAAGAAGCTCCAGTTCTGGTTATTACCAGAGGTTCATTCTCCAATATTCCACTATTACAACTGGGTTATCCAACAAATTAAAAAATGCAGCTTCACAGAAAATATAGTGGGAAAAGAAAGAACAGGCCTGTTTTGATACATTGAAAGCAATTCTATGTAGTGAACCAATTCTGAAGGCTCCAAATTGTAACACAGTGTTCTTGCTCCAGACGAACGCCATCAAGTGAGGATTGGGGGCCATTCTTTCCCAGAAATACAAGGGGTTTGAACATCTGTGTTCTATTTTAGCCATAAAGCTCTTCTCTCCTGAAAGGAATCATGCAACTGAAGAGTTAGAGGCATTAGTGTTGGGAAGGGAGCAAGCCCATCCCACTCCCCTAGGCGCTTTAAGGTGATACAAGCCCAATTGCTTTCAACTATAATAGACTGGGGGGGGGGGCGTCTTAAAGGTCCCCACATGGTCAGCATATTGTATGCGATGTAGACATTTAGACATAGTA
Organism: Ambystoma mexicanum; assembly: GCF_040938575.1. NCBI lineage: Eukaryota > Metazoa > Chordata > Amphibia > Caudata > Ambystomatidae > Ambystoma > Ambystoma mexicanum. The sequence goes on along the minus strand of NC_090934.1, from coordinate 254,741,887 downwards.
CATGCAACCAAGCAAACGCCATTTTTGTAGATATTAGTAGCCATAGTCAAAGCACAAGGCCCGCACGGCCATGCAGTATTTTGTGTGTTAGACACAGGCAGCAAGCTTGAAGGGAAATCTGGACAGGCCCCAAGCGCTGAGAGAGGCCCACGCCGCTGACTTCCACAGAAACCCTTCTTTGTTTGAAGAGTGTTGCCAATATGCTTGTTTTACAAAGAAAGTGCTCTGCTGGGCGCCTTGGTGTACGTGTTATCACAAACAGGCTAAAGCAGGCCTTCGACCCCCACCCAGCTAACTACGAGTTATAGCCTCTACATCTGCCGTAGTCCCGAGACCTCTGAATTCCAAGACACCAGTTGACCCCAGACGACCAACCATAAACCAATCAACAATAAAGATCTTCGTATGCCCATCCCACCTCTGTTTTATAATGGCATGGTTTGTAGTGCAAGGTACAGGGAGGGAAAATTATAGTTCAAAAGGGAGGGAGCCTTGGGAGCTGATGATGCGATCGGGAATGAGTGAAGTATGTATGGGTTAGTGTGACCTCGAGACTCCCCATGTGCCATTCTTAGAGCCTATCAGGTGCACTGTATAATGATAGAGTAGTACTGTTCGTAAAATGTAGCTAATTGCTTCTTCGGCCTTGGTTCCCTAGAGACAATGAGCCCAGCAGAACCCACGTGATGGAAGACGGACGGAATGGGCTGGGACAAATGACCGGACATCCCCTATGGAGCAGGCCAACCATGTATAGGGTTGCACCAACCAGCCACACAGGTTTTCACTGTATACAATGACGTCATCTATGACTCTGTGTCTCCTTATAATATCCTGCTTGTACACTTTTTGGCAGAGCGTTCTGAAGCAGCAGAGTCCTTTGTTGGCGCTTTTCCTTACTTTGTGGAAATAAACACTTGCTATCCTTGCAAGAGTTTCTGTGGCCTTTTTCCCTAGCGGGTCATATTTTTTTTGGTGTGAGCGTTTAGGGACATGCTTTCCTTTGGTGACCCCAACATGATTCCAGAACCCCCTGTGCCTGCAGAGGCTTCCAGGCCACTTCCCTGGAGGGGCTGTGCCCACCTACAGTGACCAGTCCCAAAAGACGCGTAGTCCCAAGTGGTTTTACAGGAGCCATCCTTGCAGAATTCCAGTCTGCTCTTTGGAGCAGGGCACGGCTCAGAGGAGAGTGCAGGCTGATATTATTGGGAACCATGTGACCGAGGACTTCGAGTGAACACGCACATGTGAGTTTACCCCCGCAAGTGATGACAAGTAGGGGACGGGTATATAAGTGAAGGTTGTGAGTAGGTTGTGAGTAGGCAGAAAGTGAGTTTGTTGGTGTGGAGTGCATATGGTTTGTTGTATTTTTTTGTATTATTAATTTTTTAAGGAGAATATTAAGGAAAGGAAAACAAAGTGTTAGTGAGTGTTAGGGAGCCTTCCCGAGTGAGGGGAAAAGGTGGTAGCACTTATATTGTGTAACAGAGGTAAATGGAAACAAGTAGGAGCCCCGCATAATAAGCTCTTTTTATTTTAGCTTGGTTTATTTGTGTTTTTATTGCGTAGGGTGTTGGACTGAGAAGGAAAGTTGTTTAAGTAGTAGTGTGTTTTGAGTGTGCGGAGTGAGAGTGGGTGTGTGAGAAGAAAAGGGGTGGGGGTTTGATTTTTTGATGAGGAGGAGGGGATGAAGGACTGGCTTTTTTGACATGCAGCGGCAGTGGCGCGCTAGAAAAGGCATAAAGGCAGTAAGGCGCAAGGGCCATTATAATGCGAGGAGAAACACACATCGAGTATATGTATAAGGCCCTCCACTGTACCGTGACAGAATCGAGTAGTACCACAAGCGATGGGTAGTGAAAACGAGAGGATGAGGAATGCTCCGCTCATGGCCAGAGCAGGGCTCCCATAATAAGGGTATTCTAGAATACATGTCCTTATTTTTGACAGCCAAATATAAGGGGAAACAGTTTCAAAAGAAATATTAGAACTTTGGAAAATGTTCAAAAATACGGAAGATTCTGGGGAGGGAGGAGTGTAAAATGATAGAAGGGGCAGCTGTACAGGAAAGGAGGTTGGGGCATCAGAAGAATGTGGGGGAATATATCCATTGATAGCTCGTCCCGCCATAGGTTATACTAACCAGACTTATGTGGCCACCACGGCGACAGCCCCACCAACCCAATATGTATCCCCTCCGGATGTCCCAGAGCATGCTGATATCAATAAAAGAGACCTAGAAGTAGCATTAGCATCGGCACACACAGAGTTGACTAGAATGCAGGCAACACAGAGTGAAGTGAAGACAGACAAACCAGCAGAGCAAGGATTAGATGGGTGGAAAACAGGAGACGCTTTGTTCAGTATAGACAGCGCAGCCATAAAGAATGTACATATAGAGAATTAAGGAGAATTTGAGGTCTCGCAGGGACGGAGAAGAAGATGGGTGGAGTACAATTGATGAGTTTGAGGATGCTGAGGAAGTTGAGGCAGAGCAGGTGCCTGAACAAATTCCCCAGGTGGAGAGTTTGTGGGATGGTAGGTTAAAAAGGAGATTTGGCCAGATGGCAGTAGCAAGAAATAAAAGAAGTGGAAAGATGACTGACGGGGGTAGGGCAACGATGCAGATGCCTCTTATACATAAGGGACCTGGCAGGCCGCAGTATGTGCCATGCGCACAGATGGTTAGAAATAAGTTGATAAAGGCGCTCGCGCCCCTCAAAGTGGGGGAGGGCGGGCAAGTGGCTTTATGTATTCGAAAAACAGACAGCTGAGCAGTCGGCGACATGAAAAGCTTATTGGTAGCGACTATTGGAGACCAGGCTGGGGAATGAGTGGGTAAAAGCCGGATATCCGGCAGGGAATTTGGGGAACGATGCACACGATGGAGTATCGTTTAACAAGATTTGGGCACAGATATGGGATGCGCTGCAGTGAGCATTCCCAGACACACCTGACATGCAGTTGATAATGCAATGCACTATCAGCGATGACGAAGACCCCTCTCAGTTTATTGTTATAGTTTAGGAGATATGAAGAGCGGAGACGGTTGATTCGTGTGACCAGTCAATACCCTTTTTCTACTTTATTGTTAAATAGGGCCTGCCAAAAGAGACGCAAAAAGCACATGACAAAACTGTGGGCATTGAGGCGAGGGGGTGGGACGAAACAGAGCATAATAATACACCATTGTAGGAGGATAAAAGATAGTGACAAGGAAACGGCCCAGAGGCGGCAAGCAGACGAAGCGAAAGGAGTACAAAACAAATTAGCTCAAATTGCTGCGAATTGTCTACGCCAATACAGTCGGAGGCGGCAGGAAGCGCCCAGGAGTTCGCGAACGCTAAAATAGATGCAGTTCAGTCAGAAGGAGGGCAAGGACAGTGGAGGGGGGGGTCCACAGTAGCCTGGCCCACAGTGGCAACAAGGAGGACAACAACAAGGACAAGGTGGGTTCTGAGGAGCAAGGGGAGGGGCCCTTAGAGGAATGGGGCCCAGAGGGGGAGGAATGGGACCTTCAAATGTTGCAACTGTGGGAAATGGGGGGCCCTTTTCAAGTGAATGCAAGAGCAGACCAGGGATGGGGTAAAAATACAGCCCACCACCCCAGGGACCCCTACAAGGGCTGATGGCCAGAATTATTTCTATACCCTACGAAATACACCAGGCATACATCCAGTTACCGCTGGAGATACCTGGTCCACCAGCGCAACACCATCAGACAGTACAACACACACCTCAGCACAACTTTCAACAGGGCAGTGACACATCCCCTTTCAACAGAGCACCAAATGTTACGGCTCTCCCTTCTGAGGCGCACCCATGGTGGGGGGAAACCCCTTCTCGTTTCCTGGGACAAACATAAATCCTGACTAGGACAGCCACAGAGAACTCTTGCGTGGCTGGTCCTGTCATTGACCCTCAACCCTGAAGAGGAAACCTTGGTGGGGGCAGCGATAGGAAACAAGCAATTCACATTTATGATCGATTCAGGTGCAGCAAAAACATGCATCAGGGAGGGGGAGTTCCCACTATCGGGCACAACTCTTGACACGCAGGGCTTCTCTGGGGCTATTTCTATGGTTCCATACGCTAAATAGCTGGACGTAAAGGTGGGAAGGAAGGTGGTGCATGCTCCCTTATTGTATTTTGAAAGTTCTCCTGTCTACCTGTTGGGCAGGGACCTGCTCAGCAGGTTGAACATGACAATCTCATTCACAGATCAAGGCATTGTTTGTGCCACGCCAGGAATGGGCGCAATAAGAGCAATGGCAATACCACATGAAATTGCAGGGGAGGTAGTGGTCCGTGGGATACCCATGGACTCAGACCTGTTCATATACAGAATAACAGTACTTGTGGAGGTGGTGCTGCAGATTGCCAAGAGCTGTTGGAGAGTGCTGTCAGACTTCATCTTTCGCCCTGTGGTGTCACCAGAGTTGGTGGCGGGTTCGATATTGTCCCTAGAGCTGCAAGGGTTGGTGGTGTCAGCAAAGAGAATGGTCGTATTATGGACAGACAGGGATGGGTACGAGTAGCAGACAGTACTTTGTATTTACCCCACTGTAACCCTGAAGGAGGTGACAAATGCAGAATTGTTTGAAAATAACGACAGTGATGGAGAGATAATACTAGAGATTTGTATCCCCTCCAAAATTATGGTGCAGTATCGAAGAGTGCAATGCCCACTTATGGCTGTTGGGACCCTGCACCCCCTTCATTGAAGCAGACCTAAAGTATGTACCTGAACGGTTGTGGACCACCAATCCACACAATGTCAGGTTTCTACAAGAAGTAACCCCAGTACACATAACACTAAAAGTAGGGGCAGTGCCACCCCGGGTGAAACAGTACCCACTATCACGAGAAGCAGAGGAGGGAATTAGACACACGATACAGGCCCTGCTCGATCAAGGCCTGATAGGACGATCCACATCCCATACAACACGGCTATCTAACCTGTGAAAAAATCAACAGTGGGCAATTAGACAATGATCCAGGATATACGCCCCCTAAACAACATGGTACAGAAATAATTTTTTGTGGTCCCTAAACCTGCTACCATTCTATGCAGTAGCCTCAGGGAGGCAAACCACTTCACAGTGGTGGATCTGCAAAACGTCTTCTTTTCGATACCTTTGCACCCCGATTCTCAGTATCTCACAGCGTATACCCATGGCGGGATGTGCTTCGAACACACAGTTTGCCTCAGGGGTACTACAAGAGCCGAAGCATTTTTAACAGACTTAGGAAACATTCAAGTGTCCAGTATGATCCTCCAATACGTGGAGGATCTGCTTGTATGTAGTGACAATGAGCAGCACTGCCAGAGAGACTATCACACTCCTGCAACTACTGGCTCGTTAGTGGCACAAGGCTGACAAAGTGAAATGACATTACTGCCAGCAGTAAGTGCTGTATCTAGGTCAGTTAATGTCAGCAAATGGCAAAAGAATCATACCCGATTGAGCGGCGTCTCTGCATGCCACCCCCCGACCCACCACAGTGAAAGACATGCAAACATTTTTAGGGTTATGTAACTACTGTAGAGCTTGGATTTTAGACTATGCAGCATATACCAGGCCGCTCCTGCAGGCCCTCAAGGGAGCACAAAAAATCAATAACAAACTCGAGTGGACAGCAGACATGATCAGAAAAGTTCAATGATTAAAAAGAAGTCTAGTTTAGTTTACTTATACAGCGCACCTAACCCAAGTGTATCTAGGCGCTTTTGTTTACATATACAGCATGTTACAAAGTTACAATACACAGTATTGCAATATTACAATATTACTCACTTACATATACAGCATGTTGCAAGGTAACGATACACAATATTGTAATAATGCAATATTACACACTTACTGTAACCAGTATTCTGGATACACGAGGTAGCAATACACAGTAGCAGTGAAAAAATGAGAGGATACTTGTCGGCAGCTGACTTGGGTTACAGACCAGCATCAAGACAATCCTAGTAAGAAAGTGAGAGAACAATTATATACAGTATGCTGTGTGAGTGAAGGTGGGACCTTTGATGACAATTATGTTACTATGGACGCCAAGCGAAGAGCCAGGCTTTTACTTTGGCTCTGAACAGCCAGAAGGAGGGTTCCGCTCTGATGGCAGGAGGAAGCGAGTTCAAGCATTTGGCCGCTAGCACAGGGAAACACAGGGAAGCTAGAGCCTCCTGCAGTTTTCAGTTTGTATTTAGGGATATTAAGGCGGTCGAGATAAAGGGATCTACTAGGTCTGACTGATTGGTTCGTTGAGAATTTGTCTGTCAAATATTTTGGAGCCGTGTTTGGTAGGGATTTGTGTGTGATAACTAAAGAACGTAGCGTGATTCTGTCACGCACTGGTAGCCACTGTACGTCCCATCTAAAGGCTGAAATGTTGAAGCATAGGCAAAGCTATACACATGGTCAAAGGCTAGGCAGAATAGTCAACACAATAGGCTACAGCGTAGGGTACTAGGTACATGAGGTAGCACAATAGTCAGAGAGAAACAGTGTGGACTTAATATTGAAGCACATGCAAGGCTATACACAGGGTCATAGACTAGTAGCAGTGCTAGGCATAACAGGCACCATAGTAGACTATGCAGTAAAATGCTAGGCAGAAAAGGTTAGGCAGGATGCTAATGGCGGCCTAGTAGATAGGGCAGGCAGAACTAGACAGAGAATGCAAGACAATAGGCTAGCTGCAGAGTGGTACTCGGAACAATGAGCACCAAGGTGGCTAAAGGGTGGCCATGAGGTGCTTATGCCTCACTGACTGGCACATTGGCTTGATGCTACACTATACATGTAGAAGTAGTGGTGAAGTTGCCTCCATTACAATGGCAACATGTAGTGGCCAGGCTGTATGTTGGCGGTGTTTCGATTGCAGTATAAGATGAGCAATCTTAATACGGGTAGATGAGAGTAAGCGAGAGAAACTGTGTGATACGATCATGGGCATACAGTCAAATTGAGGTACAAATGGCAAACATGTAATGCAATATGGAAAACAGGTCACAATATGGGGTGAATTGTAGGCGCCATGGAATTGGACAAAAAAAATATGAAGAAATGGGAGTCCTTGTGAGTGTGGGTTTAAATAGCGTAGTGGTTACGGTGAAGACTCCAAGGTAAAGGTTACAGTTTACGATGAATAAGCAGTTGTGTCAGAGTTGCTTACCCCAGGTCGTAGCAGGGTGCAGGAGTCAAGGGACAGAGACGCGCATAGAGAAGTGATATATAAAGCCCCTGTGCGCGCCACCTCAGACTATACACAGGAATTCTACATATTCTCACACTCTAACGGTCAATTTATGACTTCAGTTTGGACCCAGAAGAGTACAATGGGCCACAAGCCATTGGCCTACTACAGTGACACGTTAGACTCAGTGATGCAAGGACAGTTTCGCATGTGAGCAAGCACTCGCTGCAGCTGTGTTCGAGAAAAGTTCCACTATCGTGATGGGGTGCTCATTGAAGCGCTGCGGGGGTCACCAGGGTGTCACGTGACCATTTATTCAGACTCGGCATACATCACTACAACAGCGCATGCCGGTCTGTCATGGTGGAAAAGGAGGGGCTTCGGGAGAGTGGACGGTTCCCCAGTATAACATGCCGCATTGCTAGATACATTGATCTCAGCATTGTCCCAACCCTCTTTAGTGGCTGTCGTTAAGTGTGTGCCGCCCACACCAATAACAGAAAAACTTTAATTGGGAAACGCTGCTGCGGAGGTGGCGGACAATATGGCGGCTTGTCTCCTGGTACCCACACCTGCCGAGTATGTTGTGACCACGCCTCCAAATAATCAAATGAACACCCCATACATAGCAGTGCCTATTGTACAGTTTATTAAATTACAAGCCAAAGCACCAAATGAAGAGAAGGAACTATGGGTAAAAAGAGGGTGCAAACAATCTCTGATTGATTTATTATGGAGACAGGAGTGCACTGGTAAAGCAGTAATGCCTCACAAGCTGTTGACGATAGCCTTCGACCAACTCCATCACCCGTCCCACAGCTCAAAGCAACACATTGCAGCTGACATACAGGAGGACTGGTTTGTGCCCCATATTCAGGTGCACCTCACTAACATGATCATACATTGCACCAAGTATCAAAGTTTCAGCACAGGCATGACGCAATGAACTTTACGAGGCACTATGCCCCGCCCTATTGGGCCATTCCACGAGTTGCACATAGATTACACAGACATGGGGGAGAGATGCAATGGGTCCCGATATTTGATTGTTGTAGTCTGCCCTTTTTCACGGTGGTTTGAAGCAGGACCTTGTGCACACCCGGATGCCAAATGTGCAGCTAAATTTGTTGTCTGTGAAGTCTTCCCCCTATGGGGGGCGTGCAATGTATTAAGGTCCAATAACAGCATTTCAACAAACTCTTTAAAGAGATCACAGCACTACTTGGCATTAAGCACCAGATGTGTTCAAATGATCGCCCCAGGCCAATAGCATTGCTGAGAGGATCAACAGCCTTCTTAAGAGCAAACTATCTAAACTTTGCACCACGTTGAAAAATAACTTTGGTGCATTGCTTACCTTTGGCCCTCTACAGTTTACACACACAACCCAGCTAGGACCAACATTTATCACCCCATTAGATGGTTACTGGACGGTGCATGGATGTCCTTATCCCGCCAGGAGGGCCTCAGATGCCCATAGAGCAGCAGCGGTTTTAGGTGAAGAATTTAAAGAGTATCTGACAACCCTTACATGTGCAATTAAATTTGTCTCCTGACAGATTGCACCACCCGACAAGAGGAGACACCGGACACTACAGACACAACAGCAACAGACTCCCGCGAGCCCAACTGCTGCTGCCTGGAGAACCTATCTACATGAGGAGCTTTGTTAGAAAATGGAATAACCCCAGATTTCATGGTCCAAACGAAGCAGTATTTTCAACTCCCCTCGCTGAAAAAGTAAAGGGGCTCCACTACTGGATTCGCCGTTCTCACATCCGCAGGGCACCCCCAGACATAACACAATTGCATTAAGGGCATCTGACACTGCTCATCTACTTCATCACCAAGTATACAGTCAGATTGCACTATCCCTTCTGGCCCATATCCCAGTTGTGCACATGTACACCTGCGCCAACATAAAAAAGTTATAAGATTTTTCTCTCTCCCTTATTTTCTTTATCTCTCTTTTCCTCTTCTTGGTCTCTCGCTCTTCTTCTTGTCTCTCTCGCCCCCTTTATTTTCTTCCTCTCTTCTTTTCTCTCTCTCTCTCTCTCTTTCTCTCTCTTTCCCTCTCCCCCATCCTATTTATTATGTGCATTTCTTTCTCCTTTTAGTTGAGAAGACGATGGAACCAGCAGCTTCAAATACTTCAGTGTATTGTAGAAAAGGTGTTAGCTATGAAATTGTTCCTAGATGTTCATATTCGTACACATGTGGCATGCATTTTATTGTAGGACTATTCACCATTCTACTGTTCATATCTTTTTTCCACATGCCGCATTAGAGGAAACCTAGCCTACCCAATACCTCTTTAATTTTACAGATTCCACTACAGACAAATGGGTCTCTTGTATGCAAGCAATGGAAGACTTAGATCTCTTTAAATACAAAAGAAAATGGGTATGCAGTGGTTTAAACGAATAACATTTATTACAAGATAAATACAGATTTTTTAAAAATATATCTATAGGGTGGGGTAAGGGGTTAAAATGGGTGGTTTCAGGACCCCTCCCCCAAATAATAATTGGTATTTTTTAAATTGAAAATGTTTTGATAAAAAAGTGTTTATTATTCTGTTTGTTAAAATTGCATGTAACCAAGAAAATGTCTCTTAATTGGATTGTTCAATCCCTTGACATTCGAGGATGTACCATTTAAAGGCATTTATTGCAAAAAAAATACCTAAAGCTTTAACTATGAACCCCTTAGCTTCAACTCAAGAAAATAGTTCCAGTTTTCATATACATTTTCCTGTGAAAAAATGTTAAAGTGAATGGACAGATACATAAGGAGTGGGAGAACATCAACGAGAAACATTGTACAAATGATTATGAATCGATAGATTAGTGGCTAATTTGAAGGAGCCACGCCTATTCAGGTTGACTATAAATATACATTATTTAGGGGTAGATAAAGTAGACGGTTCTTTAGATGGTAGTGAAGTATCTATTTGCTCAATTTTCTGGGAATGAATAAACACCTATAAATCATCTGAATTTTTAAATGCTGTCTGACCTCTTAATGTAACCCTGAAGAAGCTTGGATCGACAATACAAAATCTGGCATTTAATTGTCTCAAGGCTGGTCTAAAAGTCAAAAATGATTTCCTGCTTGCAGCAGTTATATATATATATCTTCTTGTAAACTTTATTGAGGTTCACAACTCATACAGGTACATTACCACAATACAACAATTAGCCGAGCCAATTGACTCACGAACCCTGTGAGTGGTACACAAATCTCCCCTATCCACATGTAAGGACGTACAGCAGTTCTCACAGCCTTAGCAGAGTATATGTGCACTCCAGTGTTCAATCGTACAGCCCAGTGTCCTTTCAATCTTAATGAGTGCAAGGAGCTATCACTTCCCCGCAAGTAGGCCTATGAATCCATCGCATCCTGCTACTGGGCACTAAGGAACAACGTAAAGGGCCTCCAACTGTCACTTGGTCTATTCACCGCTGCCGCCAGTGAACAATATTCATGGTCCATATTGTAAAACCAGGTCATGTCTGTTAGCCATGTAGCAGATGTAGGTGGGGTAGAACTGGTCCCCCACAATAGGAAACAACGCTGTGCTAATATCATACCAGTCGTCAGTAGATTAAGGTAGCCTTTCAGCAAACCTGGCAGCCATCCAAACATGCAGCAAAGTAACTCACAAGGAACCTCATGCCCAAGCATCCTCATAAATATAGCTGCCACTCCCTCCCAGAATTCCCGAATGCAAAGGCATGTCCACAACATGTGAAGTATGTCCGCTGACTCTTCCCGGCACTGAGGGCATCTATCTGTCATCATTGGAAGAGGCAAACAGCCCAAGGCACGCCAGAGTTATGTATGCCCTATGCAATGTCTTGAACTGTATGAGTTTAAGTCTGGCGCTAACAGCGCATTCCTGCGTGCATTCACACATGCCTGCCCACTGCTTATCCTAAAACAGTCCCCACATCCGCCTCACACTTTGCCCTACAGCTCAAAGGCACCTTTGGACTTTCCTGCACTATCGCCCTATAAATGGGCGAAACGGCATGCTTTAGATTAGTGGCACTAACGAGGTACTGTAACTATGGCACCCCCTGCTGGTTCTCGCAGGAAGGACGGGGACCATACCCTAAACGCTGCTCTCGTACGATAATACTGAAATCTATGCCAGAAGTCACGTCCCACCTTAGCCACAAATTGCTCACAACTGACAAAGACTCCCTCTGGGTATATGTACCACATGTGCCTTCTCCCCCAGCCTTTCCAGTCTCTTGCTAAGGCCTCGATGCAGGTCGGGTGCAGGGTTTCTATATTCCATAATCTAAGCATCGGGGCATAAGGGAATTGCACCTTCAAGCACCAACACCCTCCTACATGCATATATCATACAGTTTACCATATCAAATTTACATTTATCATGCACCATCAAAGATAACAATGCACTTTGCTACGAATAGGGACGAACCGAATGCCACTTTAGCCGAACATGCAGATGTATTCCAGATCCCGGAATCCAGTACTTAAAGTGGAGCTGCGCCAAGAAATACAGCTCCATGTCAGGAGCGCCCAGTCCCCCATCAACATATGGCCTGGTTAGTGTCTCCCATTTGATCCGAGAATGGTTAGGATGCCATGTCAGTCGGCTGAATAAGCTCCGTAATTGTGAGAAGAATACCATTCCTTCCTGGCCACATGGCAACATTTTGAAAAATATATAATAATTTAGGTACCACCACCATTTTGCTATCGCAATACATCCCAGCATAGAGGCTGGCAGGGCACACCACCTATCGACCTTCATCCGAAGTTCTCGTAGATAAGCTAAGTGGTTCTCACCTATCAAAGTGTCCTGCGCTCTGCTAACCTGTATCCCCAAATAGTGAACTGATCTCTGTTCCCACCTTTAAGATCGTGCATTCTGGGACTCCCGTGTATACTCATTTAACGGAAAAAACACTGACTTTGTCCAATTTATGCAGTGCCCCAAAAAGTCCCCAAATATCTCCACCTCTTCCGTCAGTGGAGGCAGGTTGATCGCAGGGATTTTAGGTTAGAGAACTATTTCGTTAGCTTATAGGGACACTAGCTCACGCTCTCCACCCAGAGCGAGCCCTCGCTCAAGGTGGTGCTTCAGAAGGCATGCTGCCAAGGGCTCAACTGCAATTGCAAAGAGTAAAGGTGACAGTGGGCAATCCTGCCTAGTCCCACGCCCAAAAGGGAATGATGTTGAGCGCCTACCAAAGAGACCTATGCGGGTGTTTACGCGGTCATAAAGGAAATTCACTGCGCCCACAAGATACCAACTGCTTGCAGGACCAAAAACAAGTAACCCCACCCTACAAAAGCCTTTTTGGCATCTAAGAAAGCGGCCACCGCCTACACCTCCGGGTCGATCTGCGAAAGGATAGCAAAAAGCTGCCACAGGTTCAGCCCAGTAGAGCGCCCAGGAATAAAGCCTGCCTGATTGTGGTGAATAATAGATGTCATATAGGGTAACAGTTTGTCAGCCAGGACTTTCACTAATGTTTTCATGTCCAGGTTAAGCAGCGAAATAGGCCTATAAGATGCACAATCCCTGTGGTCAGTTCCAAGTTTCAGAATCAAGGTAACAACCACCTCGGGGAGGGAGGAAGCGACCCCGAAAGCAGCGCCTCCTGCCACATGCTCAACATATGCTCCACCACATTAGCACCATATTCCTTCTAAAATGGTGCTGTAATGCTATCAGTGCCTGCCACTTTGGATGAAGGCAGCAACCTTATGTCTGACAAAATATGTTCGACCGTAAATGGAGTTGCCAGGCGCTTCACCGCCTCCTGACTCAACTTTGCCAGGGACGCCCTGAAAGTACCCAAAGAGCACATCCGTCTCTGCCTGCCCTCTAGAGCTGATCAGCCTTTCATAAAACTCTCGAAGTGTATCAGGAATTTAATCCGGATCGGAGACAACATGCCCGCTCTCTGTACAAAAAGCCGTAATATCTGTCATACCCCCTTCCCGCCAAATAATTTTGGCTAGATGACAACCTGACCTCCCTTCTTCCCCAAATCTTTGGGCCATCACTGGATGGACCAAAATTGTACTTCGCGGTCTGCTTCGGATCGGAGCCTGTCCAGTGCCTCCTTAATAAGAGCCAGTGTACCAACGTTGTTTTCGGTTCCACGTGTTTATAACGAATGAAAAAATAATGACAGTGTTTTCGATATTTTCCTTATTTTATTTAAATGCACTAAACAAGCCCCCCCCCCCAACATATTTTAGAACTGGTGTAATTGTATATACTAACTCCGGTCCTAGAATATTTGGGGAAAGTGTTGGATAGTGCATTTAAATAAAAAAATGACAAAATGGAAAACAATGTCGTTATTTTTTCATTCGTTATAAAGACTGCATGCCATAGTTTCCATCACCCAATTGAGTCTCCAAGTCCTTCAACGCTGTCGCTATAGCACCCAGGTGCCTCTGTATAGTTTAACACCTCAAATTCCTGCATCATACACTGACCCCTGAGATACACCTTAAAGCCCTCCTATATTGTGGCCATAGAGTCCACTGACCCCAGATTGTTTGTTTGTTTTATTACTTATATTGCGCTCCAGACCCTTAGGTATCAGGGCGCATAGCAAAAGGTAACTCAAAGCTTGGTTACACAAATATCATAGTCACATGAAATATAGATCATAGTTACACAGTAGAAACAGATCATATACATATATACACAGTAGTCCAGATGGGCAAGTACGTAAGTAAGTTGGGCAGACATATGTCGGGGCAATGTATGACACTATAATATCCAGCACCTCACAGCGGAAGACAACATCTGCCAGTTTCAAAGCCTTAAACCGCCAAAATGTTCTCACCACCCATTCCTTGCCCAAGTCGATTTACCACTGAATAAGGGAGTGGTTTGACAACGTTCGGAGGAGGAGCAGACACCCACCAGTAATACGCACCAAAATTGGGCCAGCCAGAACATGGTCGATCCGGGACGTCATATCATGGACCGATCAATAATACAAGCATTTCCTAGCATCCAGGTGATGTATACTCCACAAATCCAACAGGTCTATGCTTTTCATACAACCCAGAATTTTACAGGTTGCCCGAGAGAGGGAACATGTGTGCCCCAGACCAGATGCCCTACACCAACCATTATTCCTTCAGATCATTCTAACATTGAAAATCAACATTACAGCAACATGTATAAATATTGTTAGTGATTTTTTAATAATGGTATCCCAGCATGGGTTGCAGGAGAAAACAAGAGGAGACACAGAATAAAACTGGTATACATTTGTATCCCCTATGACATTCTTTGACCGTTCACCTTTCAACTTTCCCGTGTGTTCACCACAACTCGGTATCAATGCATGCCTGTCTAAAATGGTTAAGCCTCTGTCATGACCCCTGCCCCTGGCCTTGGCTGTCAGGTCACCTGGGCTGCACCACAGTCTTCCATCATCGCCCCAAGGGCCCCATTATGTCCCCCAAGACTCTCTTGGAGTTAGTCCTGGCGCCTATGGCGCAAGGCTCCTATGAGAAATTGGAGAACTGGAACTCACAATGGCATTTTACACAACATGGATGCCCCCGCATGGCTCAGTTCCAGAACTGCGCCATGCGGTCTAGCATTTAGGGTGTGGTCAGGACTGGGGGCACCTGGGATACCAGCAGGCTATTTGAGCCACGCCCAAGCTGGAGAACACGCTTCGCGTTACTCTGCTGGTCGCAGCGTGACGCTCACCGCGGTCAGTCGGCTCTTCCTCTGCATTCTGGGCCCGATTCCTGCAAGAACAAGAACACCGTTAGTATTCGCTTACCTATTAGCGAGCCCTGCTTCTATCATCCGCTCCAGAATCCCGAACATCCAGCATCTCGGCGAACGCTCTCTCTCTCTCGGAAGCCGCAACCTGGGAAGAACAGAGAAGCAGCATTAGTAAGCGATTATTCTTCAATATTGAAAAAACATCCAAAAGGCACACGCTTACCAGAATTTGACTTGATTTTGGTCCACGTCCATTCTGGGCCTTTCAACGACCTGCAAGAAGAAAGACAAGGCTGATTAACACGCATAAGAGCTAGAAGGCGGTTCAAACAACACTTTACTCACCACTCTCCATATTCTCGGCAACATACAGTGCGGAACATCATGGCGGCCTGCAAGAAAGGGACAACAAACAGGTTAGCACAAGAAAAGCACATAGCGCTGCGCTTCCCGCCTTCACTTACCATCTTGTGCACAGCCCCAGGCAGCACGGCATCACCAGAACTCCTTCCGCACTTAAGAAAGAAGGAAAGACATTAATTGGGGCAATTATAAATAAAGGACAAGCTGCCAAAACAGCAGACTTACCTGATGAACTGAGTCGCAGCAGGTCCCGACTCTGAGGGGCCCATACCAGTGAAGCAAATATGTTGCGATGCGCCTATCCACAACGTACCCCTGCACAGAACAGCAGGACGGAGAGCGCACCATACCCAAAAACAAGACCTGGTCCTCAGCCGAACAAGAGTCCAAAGGAATGGGTCCAAGGTCAGAAGCAGTCAAGCCAGATTGGGTGGCATCCCTGTGGATACCAGGTGAGCATTACTGAACGCGAAGCCTCACAAACCACAATCCACCTGGGTGTCATGGAAACCTCAGAAACCAACCAGTTAGCTCAGATGCTGGGGGAGTTACACGCTGAGGTGCATTCTGCCAGGCAGGAGACCAATGCCTTGCAGACAGAAATGATAGTGGCTAAGGAACGCACTGATGATTTGAGTAGACAAGTCCTTCAATCGCAGGCCGGACAAGCCCCATTGCCTGGGAACGTTCCATCAATGTCAGCACCGCCGATCAATCTGGTACAGATCACCCTCCCAGGAGCAGTTCCTTTAGCCCCACCGGAGCGCTTCACGGGGGACCCTAGGAAGTATGCAACCTTCATGAACCAGTGTCATCTCCATTTTCTTTGCAGACCTGGGGCCTTTCCTAATGATCAACCGCGGGTGGCTTTTGTGTTGTCTTATTTGAGTGGCAGTGCTGCAGATAACCCACTGCTACGTGACTTCGGGGGCTTCCAGCAGGAGATGGAAAAGCTCTTCGCCCGTCGTACTCATGGACAGGCACTAGTAAACAAACTCTTGTCCCTCCGTCAAGGAAACCAAGACTTATTAACATATATAGCGACCTTCAACAGGCTCGTGGTCGAAGCAGGGTGGCCGGAGAAAAAGAGAACCACGCTATTTCACTGGGGTTACGGGGGGAGCTAAATGATGTTCTTGCCCAAGTGGTGGATCCACCAAAAGACTGTGCAGAGTTTATCAACCTTGTGGTTCAACTTGATCACAGGTTGCAAGACCAAAGGGCAGATTGGAGCAGACCAGACACTCGCCCTTTGTTTGTGCGGTCGAAGGACCATGTTCCACGAGTGGCAGACAATTCGGCGGAGCCAATGCAACTGGGAGGAGTAAGACCTCCTTTAACCAAAGCTGAAAGAGACAAGAGAAGGGAACAGCAGCTATGCTTATACTGCGGAAGAGCAGGTCATTTCCTCAAAGAGTGTCCAGTAAGGACACCATGGAGGACCGTAGGAGCCACGGATAAGAAAACACGAATGAAGAGTCGGAAAACTACCAAGCCCGGCAAATGTAGGGGTCCATTTGTCGAGCGAAGAAAGTCAACTACAGACCTCCCCTTTTGCGTTGCCTGTGATCCTAATCAACCACCAGCAGCCGTCTAGGATGCATACTGTAGAAGCATACATCTACAGCGGAGCCGTTGGGAATTATATGGACCAGGATCTTGCAGCAAAGATGGGGCTCTCTCTGTGCCCTAAGTCGACCACCGAGACAGTGACCACCGTTGATGGTACAGAAATCGCTTCCGGTCCAGTATCCAAATGGACAACAGTTCTGAACCTTCTATGTCAGGATGGCCACCGAGAATCTATCGCTTTCGATCTAATCAAGGCACCGCAGTTCCGGTTGATCCTAAGGATGCCGTGGTTGGTTGCACACAATCTGCATATCGATTGGCGTGCAAGGGAATTGGTCTTTTCCGAAGGCTGTACTTGCACTTGCTATTACAAAGGAAGGAAGTCATCGAATACAAGCCCATCTATCCAGGGAAGAGCAGCAATTGCCCTGGGTGTGATCGGTACCCTACCAAGTGAATACCAGGCCTTTCAAGATGTGTTTCAAAAGGAACAAGCTAACACCTTGCCACCACACAGACCATATGATTGCCAGATCGATCTGGTACCTGGTGCACAAATCCCTTGTGGTCGAATCTATGCGCTTACAGAACCAGAGAATCAACATTTGAAGTCCTACTTAGATCAATACCTGGCTAATGGTTTTATCCGCTCCTCGAAGTCACCAGCGGCATCTCCCCTATTCTTCGTGCCGAAGAAAGAAGGAGATTTGAGGACTTGCATCGACTATCGCACACTGAACCAAATCACTGTTAAAAATCGTTACCCCCTGCCGCTTATTCTGGAATTGTTAGACCAAGTCAAAGATGCCCAAGTCTACACGAAATTGGACCTTAGAGGAGCATACCATCTTGTCCGAATTAAAAAGGAGGATGAATGGAAGACCGCGTTTCGTACCAAATATGGCCTATATCAATACCAGGTAATGCCATTTAGCCTTTGCAACGCCCCTGCCGCATTTCAGTATTTCATGAACAATGTCTTGAGAGAGCTGACTGACGTCTGTGCCCTGGTCTATATAGACGATATCCTAGTATACTCGGCCTCGAAACAGGACCACGTCAAGCATGTTCGTTCCGTCCTTACGAAGCTCCGCCAACATCACCTCTATGCCAAACTCGAAAAATATTCATTTCACATCACCGAGGTAAGAGTTCCTCGGCTTCATCCTCACTCCAAAGGGAATCCGAATGGATGTGCACATGGTTGTCGCCATTCTAAACTGGCCGGCCCCAAGTTCATTCAAAGGGATCCAGAGCATGTTGGGCTTTGCAAACTTTTACCGGTGATTTATTCCGGGATTTTCTCAAATTGTACATCCAATCACATCATTATTAAGGAAGTGCAACAAGAAGTTCCAGTGGACGGAAGAGGCAGAAAAGGCCTTTCAAGAACTCAAGGTGAGATTCACTTTCGCCCCGATCTTACGACACCCTCGCCCAGATCTTCCGTATGTGGTGGAAACAGACGCCTCCAGCATGGCAATGGGTGCTGTTCTCTCACAGAGGGACCCACAAACCGGCCAGCTACATCCTGTAGCCTTCTGGTCACGTAGGTTTTCACCACCTGAACTCAATTACGCTATCACGGACAAGGAGCTCCTAGCCATCAAATCAGCCTCCAAGGCCTGGCGACATTATCTTCCAGGTGCCAGGCACACTATCACCGTGATAACAGACCATCGAAATCTACAATATCTAAAAACTGCAAAGGCTCAATCCTCACGACAGCTACGTTGGGCCCTTTTCTTTGCGGAGTATGATTATCTGATCACGTTTCAACCCGGGGTCAAAAACGGAAAAGCTGATGCCCTTTCCCGCATGGGTACTGATGAACTGGTATACACGACCCCCGATCCCATGGCCATCATCCCAAGTGACAAACTCCTGGGCATTAAAACCACGATGACTCAGGACGAATTACTGCAAGGGATCCGACAAGTGATGACTCCCGAGTTGTTACAAGAATGGGATTCGCGGGGAGAACACTATGCAGTCAAGGGCCAACTACCATATTTCAGGAACCGTTTATTCTTGCCCAAGAAAGAGCTTCAGGAACAGGTCATCTCAGGGTATCATGACTCCCTAATTGAGGGCCACCCTGGAATTGCTAAGACTCTAGCCAAGGTAAAGTGAAGCTACTAGTGGCCCACATGGCGTAAGGACGTCATTCAATTCATCATCTCTTGCAGCATATGTGCACAAAATAAGTCACCTAAGCAGAAACCAGCTGGACTCCTCAGACCACTGGAAATTCCGCCGGCACCTTGGCATACATTATCTCTTGACTTTATCACTGACCTACCATCCAGTCAAGGATACAATACCATTCTAGTGGTCGTAGACTTGTTTTCTAAAATGGCTCACTTCTTGTCGTTTAAAGGTCTCCCAAATGCATCTAGCCTGGCAAAGATATTCCTCGAACACATCGTAAGACTTCATGGGTTCCCGTCAGTGCTGATCTCTGATCGAGGTACCCAATTTGTATCCAACTTCTGGAGAAAATGCTGTTCAATGGCTCAAATCGACATCAGACTATCCACTAGTCACCACCCCCCAAACAGATGACCAAACAGAGAGAACCAACCAAACGCTCGAACAGTACCTGCGCTGTATGTTACATCAAGTGGAAGGGAATAGGAAAGACTTGCTATGGATAGCCGACTAGTCCGAACTGGACGTCCCCACGACTCTGGAAATGCCAGCCATCAAAACCTTGCACACCATCATTTCTCAGCCCTTCACAAGAGCCATCGAACATTTACGTCGAGCCAAAGACTGCCAAAAGAAATACGCAGACCAGGGTCGTGAAAGGGCTCCCAATTACCAGGTGGGAGACGAAGTTTTGTTAACATCAAAACATGTGCCTATAAAAGGAACCCGGACATTTCGCCCACGATATTTAGGACCTTTCACAATCAAATCTATTATAAACCCAGCTGCAGTTAAACTGGCCTTGCCTACCAACATGCATATTCATCCTGTGTTACATGTGTCTCTCTTGAAACCAGTTCAACCTGGAACACGGGTAACCACACCACCCGAACCAGTAATGGACAATGTAAATCCGGAGTTTGAGGTCAAGAACATCCTGGACTCAAAGAACGTCAGAACGAAATTATACTATCTAGTGAACTGGAAGGGGTATGGTCCACAGGACAGGACATGGGAACCCTGCGACTACATCCATGGACCACGTTTGATATGGCGTTTCCATCGTGATTATCCCACCAAGCCAGGACCAGACAGGAGAACCGCCCTGAGAGGGGCCTTGGGGGGTGGGTGGGAGTGCTGGCATGACCCCTGCCCCTGGCCTTGGCAGTCAGGTCACCTGGGCTGCACCACAGTCTTCCATCATGGCCCCAAGGGCCCCATTATGTCCCCCAAGACTCTCTTGGAGTCAGTCCTGGCGCCTTTGGCGCCAGGCTCATATGAGAAATTGGAGAACTGGAACTCACAATGGCATTTTCACAACATGGATGCCCCCGAATGGCTCAGTTCCAGAACTGAGCCATGCGGTCTAGCATTTAGGGTGTGGTCAGGCCTGGGGGCACCTGGGATACCTGCAGGCTATATAAACTAAACTAAACTAAGCCACACCCAAGCTGGAGAACACGCTTCGCGTTACTCTGCTGGTCGCAGCGTGATGCTCACTGCGGTCTGTCGGATCTTCCTCTGCATTCTGGGCCCGATTCCTGCAAGAACAAGAACACCGTTAGTATTCGCTTACCTATTAGTGAGCCCTGCTTCTGTCATCCGCTCCAGAATCCCGAACATCCAACATCTCGGCGAACACTCGCTCTCTCTCGGAAGCCACAACCTGGGAAGAGCAGAGAAGCAGCATTAGTAAGCGTTTATTCTTCAATATTGAAAAAACAACCAAAAGGCGCACGCTTACCTGAATTTGACTTTCTTTTTTTCCACGTCCATTCCGGGCCTTTCAACGACCTGCAAGAAGAAAGACAAGGCCAATTAGCACACTTAACTGCTAGAAAGCGGTTTGAACAACACGTTACTCACCGCTCTCCATCTTCTCGGCAACATACAGTCCGGAACATCACGATGGCCTGCAAGAAAGGGACAACAAACAGGTTAGCACAAGAAAAGCACACAGTGCCGCGCTCGGCGCCTTCACTTACCATCTCGTGCACAGCCCCAGGCAGCACGGCATCACCAGAACTGCTTCCGCAGCT
The DNA here is from genome assembly GCF_040938575.1 of Ambystoma mexicanum. Taxonomy (NCBI): domain Eukaryota; kingdom Metazoa; phylum Chordata; class Amphibia; order Caudata; family Ambystomatidae; genus Ambystoma; species Ambystoma mexicanum. The sequence continues at coordinate 254,720,806 of NC_090934.1, read as the reverse complement.
AAGAAAGAAGGAAAGACATTAATAGGGGAATTATAAATAAAGGACAAGCTGCCAAAACAGCAGACTTACCTGACAAACTGAGTCGCAGCAGGTCTGGACTCTGAGGGGCCCGCACCAGTGAAGCAAGTAGGTTGCGACGCGCCCATCCACAAGGCACCCCTGCACAGAACAGCAGGACAGAGCGCACCATACCCAAAAACAAGACCTGGTCCTCAGCCGAACAAGAGTCCAAGGGAGTGGGTCCAAGGTCAGAAGCAGTCCAGCCAGATTGGGTGGCATCCCCGTGGATACCAGGTGAGCGTTATAGCCTCACACATTACAACAGAATCTTACAGGTACCCAAAACAACTACCTCACAAAACACAGACTGTGTTACCGTTTCATTACCGTTTACTAATTGTTGTAGCGCATCTGGTCCGGGGCACACACATGTTCTCTGTACTTTTGTTCAGTGAAAAGGGGCTCTAGTCAGTTCTCGGTGACCAATGCAGCTATACGCCACCTAATCTAATACTAAATTGTGAATATAGGTACCAGCTCAGAGGGTAGAGCCTAAAACATATTGGTGCCTCAGGGAGCAGCCTAGCACCACCCGATGACCTATCCATGTCCCCGTCCAAAATTGTATTAAAATTTCCTGATCAGATGAGATTGGTGTGCATATACTTATAACATTTAGTCAGGAGCGTTTTAAAAAAAGTAGGGTCATTCAGCATTTGGTCCATACACATTGACTATAGTAACAGAGGAATGTGCCAGAATCCCTGATACAATTACATACCTCCCCTCTGGGTCAACCACATGCTCTAAGTGCCCAAAGAGGAGCCATTTAAGCACCAAAGTCATGACCCCTATGGAGTACGTAGAGAATGATGTGCAGTATCTACTACCGCCCCAAGACTTTACCACACACTCATTTGCAACTCCCACCAGATGTTTTTTTTTTTAAAGGCTCATTTTAGCCTCATGACATTTGCAATAACTCACTACCTTTCTCACCTTGTGTGGATTGTTAAGCATGCGAACATTCCAACTAACAATAGTACACAATCCCATTAAAGCCAGTCCAGTCTAGTCCAACATCGCAAGGCTCCAGCTGCACGCTCTCATGCTTCCTTCACAGGCTTGGGGCCATACATGCCTACTAGCACCTGCAGAGATGTGAACCATATTCAGTGTTAATCCCCCCCACTGTGTCACGCCCCTCCAACCTCCTCCCACGCTGCCCGACCCCAACTTGCAGAAACAGACCCATGTTCCCTGCCCCCAGATTCCCCCAATACCCAGCAGGCAAACACCCAGGGACACCGAAATGAACAACACAATTGGCCCCATCCGCTGACATTCCCCAAGAGGAGGAGGCCAACCACTTCAAAGATCATCATTGGATAGCCATTGTTATATTAACAAAAATAGAAGCATCAGTGGCACACATTGAAGCAGATATAGAGCACCCACAAAAACAAGAAAAACTGCAACGTTTTTACCAAGGAGGGAACACATAGACTTTCACACTGGGGTCATTCATCACTCCTACCTTGAAACCATGGGATCAACGCATCACACCCCAGACACAGCGCATTAGCCCCTAGGCAATGACTGCAAGAACTTTTCACCTCAGCCGGATTAGTGAAGAAATGGGTTTTTTTGTTATGAACCACTCTCAGTTTCAAAAGAGCATGGCGTATTGTAAACCCTGCTCTCTACGTGGACGCTTCGCCGCTAGAAATGAGAGAGGGGCCCATTGAACAGCTAGAGTGAAATCCGGATAGAAGGAGACATTAGTTTCACTGTACTACGAGCTCGGCACAGCACCACATCTCGGTCTCTATAGTCCAGCAAACACGCAATAACCTGCAGCGACACTTGATGGGCTTGTTCCACCAGAAATTGTGACGACAGCGGTGGGACCGCCAGGACTTCCCTGATGTACGCCTCCAAAAACGTCTCCATAATTTGCTGCGATACAGACTCTGGGATCCCAACCACTCGAATGTTATTCTGCTGGGATCTTGCATCCAAGTCCTCATTTTTTTCTTAAATATTCTTTACCTCCCTCTGCAGCATGCGCAATGCTGGGATTTCTGCACTGGACTGCTCAAGTGACCTCAAGTGACCTTTGCTGCGCCTCGGTGATTCACCCACTCTCTTTGACTATGCGTTCCAGCATCCTGTCCACCTTGTAGGCCATACTATCCAGCTTGGTGTTGATAGCAGCAAATCAGCTTTTCATTTCAGAAAGCACTATTTCCAGAGTAGGGTCGCCTCCACATGCGCCAGGCCCTGTGGCAGCAATGCATGTTGCTGTTTCCGTATCCACAAGTGCCCCAGGGGTCTACATCCTACCAGACCCAGCAGACAGCCCCTCCTTGATACCAAACTGCAAGCAGCCTTGTTTTTTGTTTCCTTTGGCAATGTAAATGGTCTTCACCTCCTTTAAAGCAGCCCACAGGGTCTGCAAAAAGCAGGATCTATCACGCAGATATTTCCGCCAGGGAAACCCACCCGCTCAATACTCACCAAGCAAGGGACCAATACGACCCCAACTCCAAATCAGCCCACCAGGCCAGCTCCTCCAGTGCATGCAAATCAACTTTGCGCCACTAGCCCCAGCACCTAGAGCGCCACTCCAACAGCAGTGCAGCTTAAGCACCACCACAGCAGCTCCAGCATCTCCCAGTCCTGGCACCGCTTCAACAGTGGACAGGTTTCACCTACTCTGCATCCAAACGAGGTCTGCAGCTGACCAATCTAGCAGCCCCTCACAAGTGCAGCCACACATGGAGAGACCTACACTGCAGGTCTCACAGGGGCACATACTGCCAGATGGGTACACCCACCGGCCACCCCGGAGCACTAGACCGGCGGGGGGCCTCTCCCACGACCTCTGCTGGCCTCCCGCACACCGCCGGCTCCTTCTCCTACTGCCACAGCGGCTGCCTATGCGGGCGGTGCCTGCTCATTCTTCACTTTTTCCAAGAGTGCACCCACAGCGCCTTGGGTGAGGGACATAAAGACTCACCAAGAGTGCACTGCAGGCCGCACCGCAGCCCACCACAGCGAGGTGCATCGAGGGGTCCCAATAGCTGGGCTCTGTTGGGAGGCCCTCCCCTAATACAGCCACACAGGAGGCAGCAGCCCGCCGGTCCGCACGGCACTCCCGGAGCTCACAGGTCGCCAAACAGCAGAAGACACAACCCTGTGATGCTCCGGGTCTTCAGCTACAGAACTTTCTCATGTAATTGGCCGTGCTCACGACATATATAGCCGGCGGCCCACTCCTCCAGTCGTCCTTATGAGAGGTCAATGGGAAGCAGCCATCTTGGTCTTTGGCTCTCGCGCGCCCACCGCTGTGGTTATATTTTATACATCGCGAGATATATATATATATATATATTCTGTGTCCATTGCATATCAATTGTTTGGCCTTTTTAACTTTATCTAATATGGTCTGCAATGTCTGTAATCTCAAAGAGCGAAAATAAGCGTTCTTGATGAGTGGCTTCTATTAAGAGTACAAGGACCAATCCTGGGTGCTTTCTGAATGTTTAGCGGTATAGCTTTAGGGAGTGCCAGTAGTTTGGGAATTCAATTTTCCAGTAACAAAATTGGATCTTCATCCTCAACGGCCTCCGGTAGACCAACAATGCGTAGGTTATTGAGCCTGTTTCTATTCTCCATATTTTCTGACTGTTTTTGCAGAATTCTAACTGTATTATCCAGTTGAACCACTCTATTGTTCACATCCTCTGTGTTACCAATCCGCCTTTCAACTTCTTCAATGCTTGATTCAAATAATGACCATCTGTCATCCAATTGTTTGTAGCTTTAAATTGGTACACTCTATAAAGGGTTTTAGAGCTCTCAATTCTGAGAGAATGGGTTGCATAGTTGGATCAACAGCTACATCATTAGGAGGTGGGACTCCCTTTTTGGGTTCTATGTGTGTTGGTGGACATCTGTGATGCTTCTTATTCGAGTTACCCCTTAGGTAGGCCATAATATCGTCCCCCAAATCGACAGAACAGCCTATACTAATCCAGGTCTACTTGATTCTGGTAGCACGCTAGATAGCCTTCAGTTCAAGATACTTTGAGATTGACTTCTAACGTTTATAGATACTGCTTGTATTCCATAGAGGACCTTCTAAGGAAGGTATTTTTCAGATGTTACCGCTCATTGTTCAGCTCTCCCCCTTCTTCAATTAATGTAATGCAGGATTTTTAGACATATTATCATGGCATTTATCCCACCTAATTGGTGTAGGCAACCTTTCTCACATGTGCCACGCATTTCAAGACCATGTTTAACTTGAATATTTTTGAATGATCCCCAATGGAACTAGTAACTTAGCGATGTTAGTATTCGGAGGAGTGTTATATAAGGGAGAGATAAGGAGTAGATGTAGCGTCGTCAACTGTCTCTTTGCGTTGTTTTGCCCCACTCCTGATAGCCAATAATGCACCAATACTCATTAATATGAATGTTTTCTTCATACATTAATAATGGCACTCATCGAGTTTTATTGGTATAGCCAACCTCTAATGACACGCTTCAGCAGTAACATCCATTCATAACAGAAGGTATTTTCATATGCTAGTATAAATGAGGCTGGGGTTTCATAAGGCGCAACATGGGGGAGATATAATAAGTGAGCTTGTTTTAGAAATCACTTTATCTTGTCAAATATATTTTCTTCTTTCCCCATGATGCGCCGGCGTATGATGAAAATCTTTGGTCTGAATCACTTGAGGCAGTGCGTCTCTCCAGAGGCAGAGTCCACGCTACGCAGCACAGAGCCTAAAGGCGCTTCAAACCTCCTTACGTCCTTGTTTCGGCACAAAAAAAGTGTTTGTGATATCCTCGATTCAGCGCCTCTATTCCACACCACTTAATAGTATAAAATAAGGATATTTATATTCTAAAACCATCTTTTTGGTAAAAGCTAAAACATTTTTACTTGCTTAAAAATACTCCCATTGGGAATGGGACTTCTATTTACTCTCAAAAAAATCATTTTACTTTGAACTTTAAAAAATAGGGAGTAAAATATTCCTACTTCAAAATCTTATCTGGAGACCTGCTGTTGATATACCACCAGAAATCCATTAGTTCACTGTGCAATCAAAATATTTTCCTCTTGTCACTCAGTCACCAAGAGGGCAATCACTTCTGCATTGTACCATGCATTAATTTACTTTAGCCATCAGTAACTCTTTGCTTCGTTTGAACCAGGCTTTATCAATTTGCCTATTCAGTCGCTGGACTGGAGCCACAGTGTCCAAACATTTGTTTGACTCCCTGAACAACTGGTTCCAGGATCCAAACAGCTACATTGTGGGTGCGGATAAACACCCCTATGGCTCTGACCTGTCTAAGCATGGTTACAGCAAAAGCACAGCCAAGCTACTGGCATTGCCCAGCCCCACCGCTGACATCCCAAAGCCAGGATATCAGCTTTGCATTCGTATTGCCCCACTCACTACCCTTGCTAAGACATAGGCCCATCCCAGCCACTTACCGAACCACGGCATTGCCGAGTCAATGTAACTACATACCCCTGCTATGGTGTAGCCTCACTTCTGCCACTGCCATTCTGACTATGCCATCAACCTGAGTTTACCTGCTCCATCTGGGCGGATGTCAACTCTGGGGACAGTTGTGTGGATTGGCGGATCATTGGTCACACTGGGGCTCTCTTTGGTCACACTGTACACTGCAGACAAAAAGAGATAAAAGGTATAGAATTCACACACAAGGAGGGAAAGCCATCAGACATCAGAAGGCACAGTTGTCAGCCACCTGGAGGTAGGACAGTCAGAGAATGGGAAGCACAGCTTCAGACATCACATTTCAGTCATTGTTATTTCAATCTAAAATTGCTATATTCCAAACAAAAAAGGGAGAAGTCTAATGCTACTCCCTGTTTTGTGAAGACAAGTAGGACTTCTTAGAAGAAAGAAACCCTGCCTTTTCTTTTGTTCATGTTTAGCCAGAATTCAACAGGGCTGCTTGTCGTCTCCACTTCTACGAGAGCAGAGCAATCCCTGCAAGTTATGGAAGACTCGGATTTTGTACACAGAGTGGAATTATATGAAATCCAAAACTGACCTCTCCCAAAGCATGCAAGGGGCACGAGGGTCAAGATAGCTTAGCCAGTTAGGTGCATGCCTCTAGCACCCATGTTCAGACTACATGACACAGTTTCAAATGCGAGCATGGTGGGCCAAGCACTTCAGTCTTCAAGGGTCGATAAATTGTACACTAGTTTATTGGATAATAATGACAGACAACACAAATAATTGCAGCACATAGAAGCCGACACAATCCGGTATGAAACACTACATATAAACATTTTTAATGACTCTTACCGTGTGGACGGGTATTTCGGCTCCGGATCGCCTGGCATCCCAAGACCTTGACCTTCAGTGCGATCTGGAGGTTCCAGGTTTGGGGGGATATCCGCAGATAGCGGCTCACAATAGGTGGGATGAAACTGTTGAACGTAGCTTGCTGGCTGTCGATGTTCCCCTCAAAGACCTGTAAGCACAAGGGACAGGAAGAGGAGTTCCAAGGTGGGCAAGGCTCGTGTCAGCAGAACCTCCTCCTTTTAATTCGCCCAATATAGTCCCACTGGCACCTTGCTTATTCACAACTTTGTTCTATTACCATACCACCCTCAAGAAAACATCTGTTCATTATAAACATACGGAATATGCAGGTTTTTGTGATGAACTCTTCTTCCCTAGGAAAGGCACGGTTTGATAGGAAATGGACCAAGAATGTTGCATACGTTAGTGCCTATTGGAGCGGAAGTATGGCCAAAACTGTAAATGTATGCCTATCCAAATTAATCATACCAGTAACACTGAACAGAATAATTATTTTACCTTTTTGTAGATTTTGTTATTTATCATTTTAGTTTACATATTTATAATGTGCATGCCTAACTGCAAGGAGCAACAGAGCGCAGTACATTGAATGCCCAATTAGGAGAGCACAAAAAAATATACATAAAAACGAAGACTGTCGCTTAACAACATTACAACATCAGAAACCTCATCCTCTTCCAAAAGGTCCGAACTAAAGCCTAGGGTCTGATAAGTTAGCTTTAGGCCGCATGCTATCATAAACCTACATTCAGAGTGTACCTTTTGAATGGCACATAGGCAAACAGGAATTTGAAAAAAACAATGATTCACTTCGACATATGTGAAAAGATATCCGTTAACTGGAATCCGCCAGCAACAGGAAACCAAATTCTCAAAGCTCCAACATGTAAACAGGAAAAGTGGAAACGGGGGCTAAAAATGTATCCAAGTACACTAGGGAAAGGACAGGAGAACACAGTAAGTCAAGCCTTAACAAAGGCTACTGCGCAACGAATATGCGAAGCATGAAAACTCAAGGACTCTACAGTTTTACTTTTTTAGCAGAATGCATACACCATATAATATTACCAAGACTGCTTTAAAGGGTTGAAGTCTGGCTGTCCGAATGCAAAAGCGAACGAGAGAGGCTTTATCCTGCGTTAATACCTCAAAGTTACATGCAATCTGGTTTGTGCAAATGTGGTGCGACAATTGATAAAATGGGTTGTCTTTTACCACCAGGAGTGAATTTGACTAGTTCAGGGGTCTACAACCCTTGGCTCTCCAGATGATGTGGACTACAACTACCCTCAGATCTTACAACCAGTATAGTTAACGGGGAGGGATTCTAATTATAACTGTTTTATGGAAGTGGTACTTTACAACATCTGGAGTCCAGCAAGTTGCAGACGCCTAGACTAGGGCCTGTTGCTGATCAGCAAGTGCTCCATTAGCAAAATATCTGAAGAATAAAAAAAAATCCAAAATGGCTGCTCTACTTCCTTGGTCAAGACATGTACCATGGCTAAATGTCAACTTTGGAGAGGTATCCAGAGACAATGGCAGTAGGGTGGATCAAGTGGTGAGAAAAGGGAATTAAACAGCTGAAGGGCAGATCACGGGTGATGGATGCCTGATAAACGGGATTGGCAATTCTCTCAGGCGCATGTCACGTCTCTCAAGAAAAAAGCAACATCATGTGCAGAAATAAAACAGCACTTTCTCATTATACAGTTTGCTGTAGCCAGGCGGTATCTGCCTTTGTCCAAATTAGATCAACAGGTATTTTCAGACGATCCGCCTTCCCTTACCAAAAATGTATCACCTCTGTACAATTGAAAGAAACAGGCACTTATCCCACCGGCATCTGTTTTACCCATAATGCTCCCGAACTGTGCAAATTGGAAAAACATACATTTTATCACAATGCCCCTTTTGCCAACATTAATGCCTCTTTACAAATGGCATGAAAAAGCCATAAACCAGCTATAGGGTTCCCTTACCCAGAATGCACTTACATCTTCAGATATGGGAGGAATTGGTTGTAATCCCAACTTCAGGTTACCATTCCCAGACAGCACCAGCCTCTGTACAAAGGGTGAACAAACCTGTCCATCACACAGCATTATACCTCCCCACCCTCCCCCTCCTCCTGCGCTCCAGCTTACCTTCTCATCCGTTCCGCTGAAGGACTTGTACGCTTTCCAAGATTTGCCATCCCGGCTGGACAAGATCTTATAAGTCTTCACATAGAAATGGTACCCGCTATCTGGAGAACCCCTGGTCACGATCCCTGGTGAAGTAACATATAGATTGGTGAAAACTGAGCACATCTTTGTGTGCCATTGCTTCAAGTCTAAAATAAGGTATCTTAAATCAAAGTCAGTGATGGGTTTGATCGCTCGCAACATTAGTCAAACATAGACTTATTATTCTGTCTTTCAAATCTATGTGTTTACTGTGGATGCAAGTACAACTACCTCACCAATTTGAGGCTCATTCATTGGAAACTGTTTAACCCTGAATGATGTGCAAATGCAATGTCAACAGGTCAGTTATGGGGTAAAGCAGAAGGGGATTATGTGCCTAAAATGATCACGGAAATTATTTACCTTGTGTTTTATGCAGAATACATAGCACCTTATTTCGCTGCCTAGGCATGCTCTGGTGTAGAGCGAGATGCTCGGAAATGCTACCACTTGTCTGCCTCTAGATTAGGGGTCTGAAACCTTTGGGTCTCCAGATGTTTTGGACTACCACTCCCATCAGCCCTAGCCAGCATAGCCAATGGTGAGTGATCATGGGAGTCACAGTCTAAAACCTCTGGAGAGCGACAGGTTGCAGACCCCTTCTCTGGACCATCAGACTCTTGGTTCCAGGCTCCAGAGGTGGCTTGTGAAGCTGTAATTGAACAGGATTCACTTAAAGTGTGTCTCAATATCCAATGAAGGGAATACAAACAGTTTTTTGTGTTCTTAATTATGCCTTTAAAAATAATGCACTCACCATCCCCCCAAAAAACTGAATACAAATACAGTTGTGTTGTATATATGCAGGGATGGTAGTGCTTTCTTTCTGCAGGTAGGTCCATCAACCCAGGGAGACGAAGTCCTGGATTTGAAGGAGTGCCCCGATTTCTATTCATCCACCCAACTTGTTCTTACAACTTGCAGCGCTGGTCAATGTGCCTGCTCTTGCCAGGTCTGAGATCCGGCATCAGATGTCTCCCTGGATCTCAGACCCGGCCTGCCTCTTACCAAGCCCCCAGCTTTGCCGAGTGAAGCTGGGGGCTCGGTGATCTAATCTGCTTTGTGTTCCTTTGCCCAGCCGACATTCGCGCGTTTGCAGGCTCCATTTGCTCAGCCCGTTTCTGCCTTCTGGCCTATAAAGGGACACCACAGGAATCAATGGGCCATGACAGCATGACTATAACTGGGGTGGGGACCATCACTGTTAAAAGCAGGCTTTCTACATGCTGGGCACACTATTGTTTTCCAAATGTACATCTTACATTTTCACAGAAAAAAAAATCATTGCAAAACTCAAAAATGCTGCTTGCATTTACTACTTTTCTTTGAAACGTGTTGCTTGTTTGTTGGACTACCACACAAATACCCTGTCATTTGTGAGCCCCTTCTTTTGTGTTTTATCACGGGTTATATTTAGAAAGTTGTTATATGCTCGTCAAACTGCTTAATCACAAATAAATGCTTCTGTTTTGCTGACACTAGTTATTAGGAAATTAAACTGGGTGCATGGGTGCCAACTTTTGATTTTCACTACAGAGTCAGAAATACCCCCACCTCTGCCCTGAATCTAAACAAGCGACAAGCCCAACCCATGCCCTGGCCAAACACATTTTATAGCACTTCGTTTTTTTTACAAGGAATTGCAAAAAGTAATATGATTAACAAACAGTTTTAAACATCCCAGCAACGGCCTCTCAACCTGCTGAGCTACCCTGGTAGCCTTCTGCTATAGAACGTGTCCATGGATCCCTTAATGTACTAAAAATCACTGCATTACCAAAAGTATTTTGGGTGCACCACTGCCATGGAAGTGACTTAAAGTGGTATCGCTGTACAGTGTGGCGTTTGGAAAGAAGCAGCATGAAAGAAATAGAAAAATGTTTAAACAATCATTTTGAACATTTCCTTTAAGCAAAGTTCAATTGCCTGCTCCACCCCCTCGGAACTCGACCACCCCCCCCCCCCCCCAACCCCTCTAGCCCTTTTGTGATCCACCCAGGGCTTTAACCGGCAGGCTCTGAAATTTCGTTTTGAGGCGGGGCCCTGCCGGGGCCCACTAATCTCCCCTGGCAGCCCCGGCCAATACACGAAAAAGGCCTTTTTTTCTACAGCCTGAAGCTCTCGCTCGTGTGCGAGAGCTTCAGGCTTCAGAAAAAAATGCTTTTCACCAGCCATATGGTGGCGCCGCACCTACGAGGCATCCCTTTATGGAGAAAACGTGAGGCCTTGCTTTCTAAATACTGAAGCTCCCGGCGGATTCGCGAGAGTTTCAGTCTTTAGGAAGAAGGCCTCTGCTTCCAGTGGCCTCACCCTTTCAGCCTTGATGGTGGCGCTGTCCCCTGCCAGGCAAGCCTATATTATATAAATGCAGGGATCAGCTAATCTCTACAAAAGGCTGCCTGGCAGGGGTGCCAGTAGCCCATTGAACCGGGGCTCGTCAAGGGGGCGTGGCCTAACGGGCCATCAAGGCCCCCGCTGTTCGGCCACGCCCCCTCGATGAGCCCCGGCTCGATTTGTAGTGCCACTTAAGGCACTGGATCCACCTTTTCATTTTTTCCATTTCCACCACTGCTTTTAATCAAATACCAAATTCTATCCGGCCACAATCGCGAGTAGCGTGAAAAGCCTCTTCTACAAAGATACGATTACTAAATTACTAACTTCTTACTAACAGTTACTGAACAAAGGCAACTTTCCCAGTGGAGCAGCCACATGCAGGGCCAGGGTAGGAGTGGTATGACGCATCATTTACTTTTCACAATATTGAAGAAATCACCAGTCGCACCTTGGAGAACAGCAATGTACTAAATTGGAAAATTAAGACACCAAAAAAAATGAACCCTCAAGTGGACTACAGTGGGAAGCCATTAAGGAATTAATCTGTGCGGCAACTGTTACAAAGTAGCAAGGAATGATTGACGCCTGGAATCTTGACAATGATCAGCTGATGTTTCTTCCGGTGTGAACGTAAACAAAGGGCCATTGTATCAGTGCACTAAACAGTAGACATTATAATGGAAAGTTACTCGAGTCTCTCTTCGCTCTCTCAAGTTCTATTGTTTATATCGTCTTCCGGGTAGCGCACTGATCACAAGTGGCTCTGGGTTTACTTTCAGACAGGATGTAGCCTCTGCTGAAGAATGTGAGGCTTCCGCTTCCAGTTATTAATGTACTCCATTCTCCAGAATCTGGCCTTTCCTCGGCTCTTTAAAGGGACAGAGCATCGAGGGCCTACCTCTGTTCCCCATGCAGGAGCAGGACAATCTCACAAACTCGGACTCAGGGATCTCCCTACACTTGGCTGGCAAAAGACTGAACCCTGGGCCTCGCTGGGAGGGGATGACCTGCAGTGGCGTCATCAGGAATCAAATTTAGGAGGGGCATAGAGGGGGGCATAGAGGGGGCCAAAGACAAAAGTAGGGGGGGCACAGAAAAATGTAGGGGGAGAACATGCTAGTCTTAGGTGGGGGGGCATAAAGGGGGGCACAGGCTTTCAGGGGGAGGCCTGGCCCCCCCATGCCCCTCCCTAGCGACGCCACTGATGACCTGCCACCAGACCACTCCCAAGCGCACGACACAACCTCGCAAAGCTTGCTGCATCCCACGCACGCCAAATGCATCACAATGACTCTTCAGTTTGGCAGAGTTGTGTGTGGGTTGCAAAGGAAACCCCCATTATTGCAGCATGGGGCGGACATTGGCCTTATGTTATTGTATGCAGTCTACGCCCATGGGCTGAGAGTTCAACTGCATCCTCACTCTGTGCAAGTAGAGGCCAGCGAGAAAACGTACTCTCACAAACTCTACTCTGGTATTCCAATAGTGGGTCTCAAACTCAGCCCTGCCAGCGCAACTCACTCCGAGGTGGGCTCTGTGCTCGTAAAGTCTGGCAAGCAGGAGTGCACTGGCCTAGAGGGACCCTGGAGATTAACCGGCGGCCCTATGCACACTGGGCCTCTTTAGTTTTATTTCCTCATTTTCTCATAGAAAAAGGGTTGAGCTAGCTGAAAATGTGGTTGCCCGTCCACCCCTGCTGGCAAGGGAATGGGCAGATTATAGCTACTTCAAAAAAGGTAGCTGGCGCTCCTCTCCAGAAACAACAAGGCATAATAACCTGTTCTGAGGTGAGAGTTTGCAGCACATGCTTTTTGCTCACTGTGGCTTTCACAGATTGGAAATATCCATTTGCATATCAGTCTTTGTCCCGCCCACATGGGCAGTCCAGCACCGAAATGCTATGGCAATTCTTCTCTGAACAAGAGTACCAAAAGCAACCCCATACACGTGTTTCAGCCTTGTTGGGCCTCATCAGTGAGGTGAAGCTTTGCCTCTCTGAGCACAGTGAGCAGGGAGTCCATGTCTGGTTGCCCCCAGGTAACTCAGGGTGACCAACCCCAAGTTCCTTTCAAATATTTCAAAAAAGGTAGCTGGCGCTCCTCTCCAGAATTTCTTCTCTGTGAAAAGAACAGTGAGCTAAAGACTTGGTTGAGACTCTCCCAGGGGCCATCCACCCAAGAACAAGTCAATGGGCTGTGTTTGTGCTGGTAGAGAGTTTCCCAGACCCCCCTCTGTTTTGCATACCAAGTAACTTTGGGTCTCACCCTAAGTTACCAGGGGACTCCAGACGTGGACCCCTTGCTCACTGTTCTTAGAGGGGCACAGCTTCACCTCACTGATGATGCCCAACAAGGTTGAAACAGTGTATGGGGTTGCTGTGGTACTCTTGTTCAGAGGAGAATTGCCTAGCATTTCGGTGCTGGACTGCCCCTGGGCAGGACAAAAACTGATATGCAGGGAAATGTCTTCTCTGTGAAAAGAACAGTGAGCTAAAGACTTGGTTGAGACTCTCCCAGGGGCCATCCACCCAAGAACAAGTCAATGGGCTGTGTTTGTGCTGGTAGAGAGTTTCCCAGACCCCCTTCTGTTTTGCAGATTATAGCCAGTGTACCCAATGATAGCTAAGATATGCCTTATGTGCAATGAGCTGTTTCATGGACCCTCTTTCATCTTCTAGAACTGCCAAGTAGGCTGAAAAGGTGCAGAATGTTGGTACAAGAGTGTGCTTAACGATGCACACAACAACAACATACTCAGTTTTGGGGGAATCTCAGAAGTATGGACTTGCTGGCTGGCTAAGTCAGGTAATTTCCAAGAGCTTTTAAACTGTTCCTTGCGATGTGTGTAGAACCATCAGTTAGAGTTCATTGTCTCCGACCTACAGGACAGCCCACTGACACTTAACAGATACTCCACCTGCAATGCCACGCAGCCTGTACCAGCAACTGACATAGCCGACTGTACTCCACACTACAGCCATGGCAGTACTATGATGTGTGGCCCATTTAACTGGGGCATGTTGCCCTTTTAAGAACACTAGTCATGACTTTGTCATGACTCAAAGGAATAAAAGGGGTCTCTGCGTGCACTTGCGGGCACTGCAGCAGAGACCCAGAAAGCGGCAACCCTGTGTCCCTGTCAGTCATTGTTGCGTGGTAGCCATGTGCCTACGGCCTGTGTCGGACCCTCAGCCTGTGTGATCACAGAGCCGAGGAGCCAGTACATTGGGTGATCCCAGTGTTGGTCTCTCATCAGGTGCTCCCGACCCCCGAAGGGTGCCCCCCCTGCAGTGTGCTATACTGCATGATCGTAGTACTCCTGTCCAGCCGGGTGATCCACGGCTGCTGTGTGTCATGCCCGGGTGCCCCCCAGAGCAGAACACAACATTGGCGATGAGGGAGTCCGGGCCCCGTGTCCCATTTGTGTGTATTTTGTATCCTGTGGGCTGCCACCGTCTGCAGAAGAGGCAGGGAAGCGGCGTCGGACACAAAAGAAGAATGGCATATCATCCGGCATGGTCTGGCGGTAGGAGGAACTCTGTGGCGGGACCGGCGGCTGATGGCATCTTCCTGTGCAGCGGGGTGAGGAGGAGCAGTGTGTTTTTTCACGCCCCTCCCCCACCACGATTGGGCAGGGGGCGGGAAAGGTGTGCTTGTGCTCTGTGTTGCCAGCGGTCCCCAGAAAAAAGGGATGGCAAGGGACATGTGGTTGCCTACGTCCCTCTTCCGCTGTACCCGGGCCACCCAACGGCGAATGTGACTGCACTCCAGGTCGGAGCAGAAAAACAGGAGAAAGGGCACCCCATGCAGCCACACACGCGGCCGCCCAGCAATGAATTCCACTGTGCTCCGTGTCAGGGCAACCCTGAAGAGGAGAAGACCCCCATCACCTGCAGCCCCAGATCTGAGGGTGCTGTGAAATGTTCCTTCCTGGTGTGGGGTGCAGTCATAAGGACACGTGCAGGCATGGTCTTGTTGCATGGGTTCTTTAGAGGACTGCGTTCCGCCGGCTCAAGCAGCATAGGACTTCAGGGACACGCAGCTGAAGTGGTTACATGTGAGGAGCCCAGGAATCCAGAAAGTGGTGGCGAGTGAGGTCATACTCTTGCTCGGGCAAGTGGACATCACAGGGTAGCGGCTCCCAGTGAGTGCTTGTGCGCCCTTGTGACAAAACACAGTGCAACATTAGGCACCCATCATGGGGGATTAGGTGATGACGCCCAAGGGGCGTATCGGCAACATGGACAGCTTGCGCCTCTGTACGCTTTTGATGTAGTAGGAGCACCTGCCAGTCTAGGACCCTGTTGGATGGTGTGGGTGGAGAACCTCAAACTGTATTTTGAGGCAGTGGTGATCAAGGAAAGGGCAAAGCGCCCACATTTGCTGTACTCTGCAGGCCCTGCAGTCCAAAGGTTGTTCAAGACTTTGCGGCCCAAGGACGAAACATATGCCGCAGCCATTGCCACACTGAATGAATACTTTATGCCCATGATCAACCGTGGCTATAAACAGTTCAGGATGAGAAATGCTAGACAAGAGGAAGGGGAGAGTTTAGATGCGTTTCATGGCAAGCTTCGGGGCATGGTGCTTTCCTGCGCTTTGGGCAACTTTGAGGATGACAAGATCAGGGCTCAGATAATTTATGGCTGCTGCTCAGTCAAGCTGCGGAGGCAGGTCCTCAGGGATCCAGGGCTAGCCTTGGACCGATTCCTAGAATTGGGACCAGCCCAGGAGTTAGCGGAGGTGCGCGCGTCTGCCATGGACATATCCAGGCAGCAGCGGAAGCTGGAAGACCCCATGCAATGGGTGAAACTGGAAGAGGTGTGTGTCATGGGCAAATGGAAGGGAAGTAAGCCGTCAAGAAAAGGGGCGTGGCCACGAAAGAAGACAGGCGCAACTTTATGCCCGCATTGTGGATGGGGCTTACTGCACGCACATGAGTGCCCAGCCAAAGGACATACGTGCGGGAGGTGTGGGAAAGAAGACCATTTCGCAAAGGGTCTGCCCAGCCCCATCACCAGCCAGCCCAGTGGGGCCAGCAACATGGAGTGCCTCAAAGGAAGGTATGACACAAGCAACGGAAAGGGAACCGCCCAAAACAGCCGTAATCCACCTGGCAGAGCAACAGAAAAGGCAGTTTGACTATGCTAAGGATGACGACGAGGAGGTATTCTTTCTGTCCTGCAATGATACAGGTGACCAGGGGAGTCTCCAGCAAATGCGGGAAGACCGGAGCATGATTCCCCAAGACGAACCGTTTGATCCAGGCATATAGGTTTGCTGTGATGCGAGTGGGTTGTGGGGTCTGCTGAAAATGTTAACCGCGTGGGTGCGCGAACTGGAAAGCACCAAAGTTTGCTGTGGTTAGGTACATGGTTAATAGTAATGGTGTGCAGACTGGAATGCACGAAGTTGTGGGCTCGGTTACAGGGCCCGTGTTGCTGTTTTGTTTCATTTGGTTATGGTAAAGGAGGAGTGTGGTGTGTGGCCCCTTGAACTGGGGCGTGTTGCCCTTTTAAGAACACGAGTCATGACTTGTGCCCTAAGGTCGGCCCTGGTCTGCATGCAATGTTATGCGATTCCAATCTGTAAATTATGTATGCTCTACCATTCTACATGTCTGACTCAATATCACTTATGTTTTTTTTTTTAATAATGTTTTTTTAATAACTTTTTATTTTAAAAAACATACAATAAATACAACGGATAGCCTTGCAAACGTTGCTATTCGTACAATTGTAGCAATCAATACAATACTCAAACGGTCATAAAGGGCAGTGGAACCAAATAAAGAACTAAGCAAAGCCATACACAAAACACAAGGACAACAGACAACAACAAAGGAAACATACAATAAAACCTGTTTGTGCAGTCTCAGCCCAAAATTGCAACTGGTCCAAAGAGGAGGTCTCATACATACCGTAGGGGGCGCATGGATGTAGAGTATAGTACCATAATTATGTTTAATCCAAAATGAATCTGCCAATGTCACTTGTGATTATGAAAGATTGGTGCTACAGCTAACCTGAGCCACTGCCGCTCTCCTGCCCCCATCACTAACAGGCGTGTTGCTCCGTGACTGTTAATTCCTGTACACGGGTGCTCGACTGCTGCCTCATGCACATTGTGCCTGGCCGGCTGCTTCGTATTCACTGCTCATAGATTGACTGCTACCTCGTGTATACTGTTCCTCTGCAGCTGCTTCATATGTATGGCTCCTTCATAGTTGATATGTTGTCCCCTGATCAACTGCTGCTTTATATAACATACACCCTGATTGACTTTTCTTCATCTATGTGCATTCTTGATTGTTCACCTCCCATACCCTTCTGCTGTCCATCTTATACTACACACATCATTTAGCCACTCACACACTGCAAGTGAACACCTGCTTGTACTCCCGCTACTGCATCTACTAACGCCAATCAAACTCTATACCTCTCCTATTGGTTTGTTACAGATAGCTATCCAGCAATACTCAAATGATACTCATTCTCAGGGCAGATCTCAACAGTAGCAAATGCCAGCAGGATACCTACAGCCTGAGCCCCCTTTCTGGCACTCTCACAAAGCTCCTGGGCTTACTATGGGGCACCTGGGGATGTACCAAGAAGGGTAGGGACCTCTTTGAGCTAGGGGTTGGTGGCCCGAGGTGGCATGGGGATGATCCCCTTGTCACTCTCACTTAGCTCCAGTCATGGCCAAAGGACTCGCAAGAAAGCGTGGGGGGAAACACACGCTGTCCCCTAGGCAGCCTCCGTAAATACAGTGCCCAGCCGCAACTCGCACCATGGGTATCGCTGTACTCATGGCTCCTCTGCAGTCAGTGGACGACAGCACACGGGTGCACTGACACAAACAAGGAATTCAAGATGGCGGACTGGCTTTCAAAGCCACAGTCAAGCCTTCACATAGATTCTGCACTTGGACCTACACTAAATCAAAGGGAGGGAAGCAGTGCTGCAAAACCAATCAAGTGCCAGCAGAAATATTATTACAAAAGTGCAAGTCCTTACACTTAGAGCGGCCTGATGGGAAGTATGTTAAAGGGATACCCTACAAAGGGGAAGTGTGGTTGTTTGGAGAAGGTAGCCATGGCAGAGAGAGTTAGTGATTCTTTAAGAGGGCTGTTTAGAGAGTTAGGAAAGACAACGGAGAGAGAGGAGGCTGCTGACTAGATTAGAAGATGAGTTATCACGAGGTGGTAGGTGTCATTGGCAGGTGTAGCAGGAAGTCAGCGAGAGGTTGGCGGAAATCATCAGTGCGTCGAAGACATCAAGAGATTGAAAGAGTCATTCGGCAGTGGTTGGTGGAAGTCAGTTTGCCGTGGCACTCTAGCACTCTATGATGTCGATTTTCAGATTCTAAGCAGTCTTACATTAGAAGTTCTTCAGAGGACAAACGTTTTTTTAGAAGTGCCAGAAACAGGCCATCCGTTGGGCCACAATTTATAATTTGAATGGAAGAAGGCCACTCGTCCGTGGGCAAGATTCTGATCACATGGTTGGACTTTACAATTTGTTGACATATGTTTGAAAGAACAGGTTGGAGGAAAAAGATAATGCTACTTTTTCCATTAGAGTCCCGCTGCCGCCCTGCAACATGGGGTTAGGCACCATGTATTTGCCCTCTGAATTGACTTTTTGCATTTGTGTGCTGCTGCCGTCCTGCAACATGGGGTTAGGCACCATGTATTTGCCGTGTGAATTGACTTTTTGCATTCGTGTGCTGCTGCCATCCTGCAACATGGGGTTAGGCACCATGTATTTGCCGTGTGAATTGACTTTTTTCATTTGTGTGCTGCTGCCGCCCTGCAACATGGGGTTAGGCACCATGTATTTGCCCTCTGAATGTCGCATTTGTGTGCTGTGGCCGCCCTGAATCATGGGGTTAGGCAGCATGCATTTGCCCTCTGAATGTCGCATTTGTGTGCCGCTGCTGCCCGGCAATATGGGGTTAGGCACCATGCATGTGCTCACCCTGTACTTCTCTTTTACACTTTGCGTGTGATGTATTACCTCTTTATGCTCGTCGGTGATGTAATCACCTAATGCGCTTCCTTTCTGTAACCCAAAGCACTGCAACCAATCCCTTAAGCAAAAGCGCCTAGATACCTCTGGGTTTTGTGCGCTATATAAATAAAGAAATCAATTCAGCACACTAGAGCCATTGTTAACGAGAACGAAGCGTATGCAAGCTGGATGTGCTTGAGCAGCATAAAGGTCTCTTTACGTGTAGAGAGGGGGAATGCACGCAAGTATTGTGGGGAAGCGTCACTTCATGGGCGAGCATTTAGAGAAACGCATCTTCTAGCGTGGGTTGCAAATTGCTTCTTCCTCTCACCCAGAGTGTTTTGCTAGGAAGCAGTGTGTCAGCATCAGAGACCGGGTCAGGACGCCAGCGCCGTTTCCCATAATTCTGGGGAGCTGTGCAGACAGTAGAAAGACAAAAGACTCATAAATAAAAGAGAAGAACTATTACATTTGTGGAAAAAACCCAAGACTTCACTGTAGGGAAATGAATACACTGGCTTCATAGGATAGAATAGTTAGGTAGCTTACGACTAGACACTCCATGTAAGGTACTCCGGTGGAACTCAATAGAGTAGAAATGCCTTTGGAGCTGTTCAACAGATAATTTGAAAAACAAGAGAAATCAAGTCAACTGAAGAGAAGTCGAAGATTTCTTTCCGTACCTCCGGGCCGTTAGCAAAGGTATCTGGGTAGGTTTAGTTCATGGGGGAGGAGGGTAAAAGAGAGAAAACCCAGTAGAAAGGACAGTGGCATCACCAGGAATCAAATTTAGGAGGGGCACAAAGGGGGCCGAAGACAAACTCATGGGGGCACAGACAAATGTAAGGGGAGAACATGGTCACTGCTCGTTTTAAGCAGGGGGGCAAAAAGGGGGGCATATTGAGAAAAGAGGGTTGGAAGAAAGAGATCCTAAAGTCTCCCTTATCTCATTTCTGATCTCAACTCCAGATCTCGAATTCAAGAAGTCTACAAGTGAGAATGTGTGGTTTTGTGATCGTGTCTGATTCCCCTTTCCCTCAAACGCGAAGAAGGCACAGCTTTAAATTCAGGGGTTTAGATGCTGTTGATTCATCTGCAGGGTAGCCGCTTCGGCAGGATTTGTCTGAAACCTGATATTACCATACCCAGTTTTTGTGCCTTGCATAAAACTCACTCTTAAGTTCTTCTTGAATGATACATATCCCCCCTGACTGCTATCCTGTGTATATTCTCATCCTTGTGTACGAGTTTTTCTTAATTTTTTGTACAGTGCTTTGTTGGAAGTGCTATAAAATTTCAAATAAATAAATAAGCAGAGGAAGCTAGTGAGGTGGTAGCTAGCAAGAAGGAACAAGGGCACAATTTTCCCAAGTTAGGGGGAGTGGGTGAGGCCCCAATCCAAAAGTGTCAAACCCATGGTGGGAGGAAGTACAGGGAACATGGCTTGACACTGAGAACTATCAAGAGCAGAAGAGGAATTGAGAGGTTATGGAGGGGCAAGACATCAGGTCCCTGGGAGAGGGAGGTGATACACCCTCTTCAGTTTGTCCGTGGAAACTGGGGCAGTCAAACCCACTTCTCCATGTCTTAAAGTGGAAGAGAAGATCCACTTGTATAGCCAGCTCGCAGTGGAGACACAGCAGCGTGCTCACAAACAACAAGAAGGACTGGAAGTGGGCATACCCCAAGAACAACCAGAGACAAACAGAAGGAATTCCAGAGAGATTCTTAAATAGCCACTACACTTAGATAGTGTACTTGACAGGACTGCACCCTGACATCTTGTTAATTTTATACAGAAACAAACGATTGGAACAGCGGACAAGAGACTGTTCCGGCCCTCTGTGTTTTAAGTTTGAACCAGGAGAGGACCTGTTTTGTGGTGCATAAAACCAGATTTTACAGAGACTGTATTTCACTTCTTGTGTGCGCCACTTGGCTATATGACAGAACGCATGACCCAAGGGCCCTACCCACAATTCACCTAGAAACATTACGAGCATAAAAAGAAATGACTAGGAACTGTTTTATTAATTCTTGTTGTGTTTTTTCTTGTTGGATGTTTCTGGATATTGTGAATTGTATAGTTTTTGCTTAAGGTTTAAATGTGAAAACCAAAACGCAATTAAAAAACAAAAGCATAAAAAGAACGGGTTCTTCAGTTCTGCACTCACTTCAGGTTTTATCTCTTGCCTTTTCCTCTCCTCACATTAACATCCTCTCCCACTTCTCTTTAATTATTATTATTATTATTATTGGTTTTATTATTATATTTATTGAGCGCGGTCCTAGCTTCGAGAAGCAATGGAGCGCTTTACAGAGGTATACACCAATATAGACACAACGGAGTGCTTTACAGAGGTATTCAGCAGTACAGATGCACAACAGAGCACTTTTCAGAGGTAAGAACAGAACAGATATACAGCGGGGGGTAGGATACAGAGGGGCACAGAGGAGGGGTACAGCTGTACTGAGTGGCTGGGAGGACACAGGGACAGCGTCTAGCAAGTCAGGTGGTGCGGGCGGCAAAGTAATGGCCTAGGTGTTGAGGAGGAGAGACTCCTTGGAGGGGTGGGCCTTGAGTTCTTTTCTGAATTGTAGGAGCGTGGGGGCAAGTCTGATGCTGACAGGGAGGAGGCTTCATAGACTTGGGGTGTAGGCATAGAGAGTTTCTCCACAAGGTAGCTGGGTGGACTTGGCATAAGTTGAACTTTACAAGACCACGTTATATGAAATGATATGATACTTTATTTATATAGCGCCTATACACAATGTGTTTCAAAGCGCTTCAAGGCAAGGGAGGGAACAAGGGAAAATACAATGACATTCTTACAGGGCACGAACAGTAAGGATATGAAATTACCTATCGTACTCGGTCTGACAACATTTCAGATAGTGCAAGAGCGAAAACACAGATAAGGAAGGGAGGGGGAGAGTGGGAAGGAAATGGAAACAGACAGGCGACTACCGTACTAGGCCCGACAACATTTCTGGTAGAGCCGGAGAAAAACAAAAGGTGAGGGAGAGGGGCGCAGAAAGGGAGGGGAGGAACAAAACAAGCGACTATCGTACTAGGCCCGATGACATTTAAGATAGTGCTGGAGGGGGCTGTGGGAGGAAAGAAAACAATTAAGGGGAGGGGGGAGGAGACGGGGGAGGAGACAGAAGATCTTCCATCTTGTATCCTGGCTTGCAACATTATGTGTACTAACACATAATGTTGCAAGCCAGGATACAAGATGAAGATGGGAACAGCATGATTCAGGGCCACTATGAGTACAAGATGCAAAGAAAGTACAGCATGAGAGTTGAGAAAGGGTGATGCACCGTGAATCAATGAAGTCCATAAAAATCAGATACAGCATTGGCCACAAGACGGAGATGGTGAAACCAGAATGTATCAGGACAGACTCCTGCAGAAGTAGGCTGGAGGGGGTGAGGGGGAGCAGGGTATAAGAATCAAGCAAAACAGACAACACTTGTATGTGGGAAGGGTGGAGACACAAGGGAACATCACGGGGGGATGAGAGGGGGTGGGGATGCCCTGTGGGGACAGAGGGAGTAAACACATGTTGGTGCATGCTTACTACATGTACAACACTTGTAGTGTAATGGAGCCAGTGTGCAATAAACCAAGATTTGTAGAATCAAGTGGCTGGAGTTTGTTTTGTGTTTTTGTGTGATTGGAACAAACAGCAAAAAACACACGCGGGGGTTGCTGCAGATTCTTCACTGTTATACTTTGGCCTGGTGGACAGATGTGTAGGAAACCTAGTTAGTGAATAGGGACAACTCTGGGAGCTGTAAGCAAACCAAGCAAGGTAGCATGGAGAGTGGTGAAGGCTAAGTCTTAGGAAGGAGTGAGCCTGGTCATGGGTCCACATTGAATCCAAAAGGTAAGTAATCAAGGATTGCCATTAGACAAGTAGTTATAAAAATACTATATTTATTTATGGCCAAATAAACACTATAAAAATGACTAAGCAAGTAATAATATCACACAACACTCATAACAACATACATATATAAAGCCCTTGTAGACAGAGCAATACAACCAAAATACTCTACCCCACAATACCCAAAGGAAAGCTAATGGTTAGATTTGCAATTGCAGCCCACAAGAATAAAAACCTAACTTTAGAAGTCCAAATCTAAGTTGACTGTGGCCTTGTGCCCTAAAGGTTCACAAAGTTTCCAGTAGTTTTGTGAGCCAGGAAAAAGTTAGGAGGAAGGTCTTGTGGATGGGGAAATCAGTTCCAAAGTCAGGTAAATATCTATTCTAGTAAAGAGAGCTGTCCTCAGTTTTCAAAGTGCTATCAGCAACAAGTATTGCCAAAGCCAAATAAAGGTAAAACTTGAAAGTGTTCAAAACCTTTACAGGTGGAGATAGGGGGGGGCAGATAAGTATTGCTATAACTCACCCCCCTACTCCCGTTTCTCTTCCGACTTGGCAGGTCTTCAGAGGGTTGCCAGAGGTCGGTTTACCCGCCGTTGGTTCCGGTCACCAGAGCCCAAGAGTCACGGGTGCAAGAGATGTCCCGGTTGGACATAGAAGCTGGTGCATCCTGTTCCGGTCGATAAATGCAACTCACATCAATGCAGCACTCCTCTAGGCAGTGGACCAGATGCGGGGAAGCCGGTTTCCATGATTGTCACCCATGCACAGCGACACAAAGGGACAGCTGTCGCAGTCAGAGTCAGATTTCTATCTCTGGTCTCGTTGAAGCTGGAACACCAACATTTCGTAGGTGGGACTCTTGTATCAGGATTTCTCCAGGATCTCTGAGGCATGGCTCTAGTACTCCTCTTCTTATCCAGAAACTCAGGTGAGACAGAAACTCAGCTCACCCAATGGATAATCTGCCCTTAGCACACACGTCAGCAGTGGTCCAATTAGGACCACTGATGATGAAACTCATGCATACTCCCTAGACATACAGAAATCAGTTTGTGGATTGGGACCAGACAGTCCCAGCCCACTTCCTGGTAATACACACACATGACCCAGTACTAGCCTGAGAAAACCAAGGCTTCCCTGCACAATGCATGACCATAAAAGGATTTTCATGACCTTTGGGCACGGCCATGTTAGGACACTAGCCACAGTTCATAGCCAAACGCAGTAAACGCGGTAGGGCTAACAAAAAGTATTGCAAAAATAGTGAAAATGCAACTGCTGCCACAGCTTGTCTTAAGGCACATCTAAGGTAACCCAAAATTCCCTTTTGAGTGTAGTCTAGGGTCATATTAACAAACTCCACTGCACTGTATTGTAAGATGCATTATGCAATGATAAAGAGTTACACAGAAAGTAGATAACATTTAACAAGAAATGGGAAACATGGTTTGCAAGTATTGACAGCCTTAAGGACTGTCCAGATTCCCCATAACAATGCGCAAAATTGCAGTGGAGTGTAGCTGAAGACTTCACTTCACTGGAAAAAGGCAGGACAGAGTTCAAAAGCAAACAGTGTGGGGGTCCATACAAAACACAATAGGAGGTTGCTGCAGATTCTTCAGTGTTAGACTGCATTTCTGCACTGTGGTCTAGTGGACATGTGGAATCTGATAAAATGAGGAGCCTGTCATTTGTTATCATGAGAGAATCATTAGACTCACTGCTACAGAACCATTACTCATTGTTACCCATTATTATCCATTTAGGAATCATTGCATCCTGTTTAGTTCTGATTAGTACATGAAGAAGTAGCATCATTACACTATCCACATATTAGACTGCCACTTTGTATGCATTAGCCATTTGCATCATGCATTATGCATTAGAAGAGAGAAATGGCCCTGTTATAGGAAGGGTTTGCTTAGTTATGTTATTGCCATGTATGATTGAAAGAGATGCTTTTAGAATGATATGTTTGCATTATAGCGCTTAGGCTGAGAGAGAAACGTGCTAAGCACTAGAGAGAACGAATGAGACCTGAACTGACACACTGTCATATGAAAATGCCATGTGGAGCCATTTAGAATGACACATTGTTATTCTTGTAGAGACACATGTAGAGACTGACATGTACACATGTATGCATGTAGAGTGTGCACTTAGAATGAGTTTGCATATAGGTAGCGCTTGTCATTGTTACAGAAAGAGTAAGTTATATTGAAAGCATGAGGCCTATGAATCCATTCTATAGGAGACGCAACAGAAGCGCCACTGGGCTCAGTGCGGAGTTGTTATGGTACACTGTGAGGTGGAATTCATAAACAGTTTGGTTGATAAGAAGTCGCCTTTGTCCGAGTGGAGATGACCTGGCTAATCAGCATGGCTTGTGTGCCGCGGAGACAGCAAAGGTGGGGGCAGCGCCATGGAGCAGGGAGATGGTTTTGCTCTCAGAGAGAGAGGGAGAGTGAGTGACAGTGAATGGAGGAATAGATGGAAGATGGTGTTTTGCAGGCACCGCACACAGAAGGCCAAGGCAGAGCTATGATGTCCAATGTCACTTTGACACAGAACACGTAGTGACCAGAACATGAAAGAACACGCATAACACAGACTGGCAGGCATTGCTAAATGCTGAGACAGAGAAAGAGACATTCTTAGCTTAGAGAACCATGTAACCATGGAGAATTGAGTGTGTCATTGGATTAGTATAAGCAGAGGTGAAGAGAAGGGAGTTTGCTAGTTGCTGGTAGTTGCTGTTGGAGAATGGGGTTAGTTACTGATGGAGTTTGTTCGAGTTAATTGCTGTTGGAGTTTTGGATGGAGCTGCTCTCTGAGAGATAGATCAAAAGACATTTGGATGCAGTCCTGAGAATGAGGGAGAGATGTCTTGTTGCAGCATCCAATGGCTTTGGGAGAGAGCTTGGCAGAAGCAGTTCGAGTGACCAGATCTTGAGGGGCCTGCCACTGCTGACTGACTGATTGCAGAGTAGTGGGAAGAGGAGAGACCTGGCCCTGACAAAGACAGAGCTGGAGACAGAGAGGCACAAGCAAATGGGAAGTATGGTTTATGGCTTAGACAAACCGATTGATTATAACCAGTGGAGTAACTTTGCTGATGGGTTTGGGGAGGACATGACATCTGAAGAGGAGGTGCCCGAGCCAAATGAGTGGGGACAGAATGGTGGGCCATGGAGGTTGGGGGGACGGGCAACCCTATCCCCCCCCTAGAATTACGACCATGATTAGAACAGACACTCACACAAAGAGCATTGGTTTTGGGAGAAGGGGAAATCAGACAGGGATTGTCTTAAGAGAGTGAGTGTGAAGTATGGTGTGGATTGGTGTGGATTGGAGAGGATTGATTCTGCATGAAGGGGAGGATTGCTGGATTTTTGACGCTTGCATTAGACTGCATTAGAATCACAGGCTTGAATCACAGGCTTGCATTAGAAACCTGAAAGGCTTATAGTTATTGCACGGTAGATTTGCACCAAAAGCATAAAAGGTGCAAAGTTGAGATTTGCTTAGTTTGGGGAATGCTTGCATTATCATCATGCTTTGCTGTGCTAAATAAATGTATCCTATTGTTATAATTGAATCGATTCATGTGTTTTCTTTGTGTTTTATGTTATTGTGTCCGTAGGAGTATGATAGGAGTATGATAGTAGGCGTAAGATAGAAGTAACACAGTGCACAAAGGCCCTGAGAGAAAAAGCAGGGGGGGTATAGTGATCCACACCCCCCTAGGAGTGTGGCTAGGGTTGTCTAAGACCGGAGCATGGTTGCCTAGGGGGGCAAGACGATGATAGGGATTCGTTTTCGGCCTAACAGACAGATGTGTAGGAGGCCAACCTACTTAGTAAATAGGGACAACTGTGGTAGCTGTAACCAAAACAATCAAGGTAGCATGGAGAAGAGGGAAAGGTTCTAAAAGAGAACACTTTCCTAACATTCAGGACATTGGAGTACTCTATTAACATGATCCCGCTCAGTCTATAAACCTGCTGGCACAAATAGCAGAACTAAGCTATTTGTGTTCTGGGATTGACACATAGCTGCATGAATATACCTGAACCCTAATCTGTAGCCCCGTGATAATCCAATATGGTAAAGGGACACAGAGGCCTAACTACTGCACGTCAATCCCAACCTCTAGCACCTACATTCTTCCCAGTAACGGAACCCATATATAGCACGGATTATAATTCTCAACTTTGAACTCCAGCATCTTTTTCAGTATAAGAAATGCAGATACAGTTCTGCAAATGCACAATTCTCACTTACATCACCCCCCTCCCCACCTAGCTACTATTTCAGTCTTCAACCCAGACACCACTCTGTTAATCCACTGAAGTCTGCATTGCTGCGATCTGTTCATGTTTCAGACACACAAGCTATGCCAGTGCATCACCTAAACTGTGATATATCTTTCTATTCCAGCAGACACAGTTTGAAGTCAAACAAAACAAGTGAGCAAAGGTTGCAGAACCATCCCTGTTGCTGCCTCGTGTGTTTGCCTCATTCACACTATCTTGCAAGGCTTAGAGATGAACAAAGGAGGGGGTTCTCTACTGGGTTTCTCAGGTTCTTTATTGTACCTTTGATGTCACTCTGTCACCCGCCCTGGCCGGCACAAATATTTGAGGTGTGCCTTCCTGCCACAAGCAGCAAAGCAATCTGCCATCCCCAGGACAACAGAACGATTGTTCACCGACTGAGATGGGCAGGGCTTTTGTGCAATGGGGATGAGGGTGTGACCAATTCCTGCAGTTCCGTACACAACTATGATGTACACAACTCGAATCCAGCTCTTATGTGAATGGATTTGTTGCAAGTTCCTGCCGAGTCTGCTGTACACCATGCGCAATGAACATTAGATAATCTTTGACAGAAAAAATTACTTGTCTTTGGTAAGGCTCTTTCTGTTGCATAAATGCTTCCACCCATGGATCCCTCATGTGTTTGAAATGGCTCCAGGCGCAGACTTAACCTGGCAATCTAAAGACAGCCCCCAGCAAGCATTGGAGGGGCATCAGCATCTCTCCGTCATTTAGACAAGGGCACCACTGACACAGAATTGAAATCGAAGGTATACATAGGGTACTACGTTAGGCGCTATTTATAACGTGCAGTGTATTTCATTTCCAAGACCTCATACCACCGATTACTGTCTCAGTGGATGGGAAGATATTTTGCCTGGATGGAAAGTAGATGCAGACATCCTAAAGAGCCTTAAGCCCTCCAAGTGCCCTGCCCCCTGTCATCAAAGAAAGCGCTGAAGCTCTCACCCCTTTTATCACCAGCTTCATCAATGCCGCCTCCTCCTCCACCATCCCCACATCCCTCAAAGAGGCCTGGATACTTCCTCTCTTAAGGAACCCTTGCTAGACCCCTCCATCCACAGCAACTACCGCCCCATCACAACAGTACCTTTCCTATTAAAAATCCAAGATAGAGCCACCTACACCAAAATCTAGCACTACCTGGAAGGCAATCAGATCCTAGGTCTGCACCAGTCGGGCTTCAGACCTGGCCATGTAACAGAATCAGCCCTGTTGGACCTCAAAAACCAACTCGCCACACTGGGAGATCAAGGCAAGCCCGCCCTTCTTTTACTGGATCTCTCTGCTATCTTCAACCTCGTAGACCACAAAACTCTGCCATCACCATACCTCAGCAGCTAACTTCTCATCTGAAGCCTCATCCTGGGTAGCCTCCTTTCTGGAGGGCAGATCAATTAGAGTTTTCTCAGAAGCTGCCTGCACCCCTCCCATCTCCTCGCCCACCTCATTGGAGTGCCCCAAGGCTCTTGCGTATCCCCCACACTCTACAACATATTCACCAAACACCTCTTCAATCTACTGGACTCCATCGGCATCTCTTACGCAAACTATGCCGATAATACGCAAAACTTGCTGCCCCTCACCAGCAATTACATGGTATACTCTTGCGCCCTTAACTCGATCTACCTATCCATCCAAGCCTGAATGGCAGCAAATGGTCTCTCTCTAAATGACGAAAAGACAGAAATCTTGGTGGTCGGGTCTCCATCCATCAGCAAAAACCTCTGGCCCCAATAAGCCAACTTCAGCATCGATCGGCTCACAATACCGGTCTCCCCTTTGGTTAAGACCCTAGGCTTGTACCTCGACTCTACACTAGCCCTGACACGCCTGGTCATCGCCTTTGCAACCTCAGCCGCTTCCACAACTAAGTTTATCAACGCGGCCAGACCCTTCCTTGCCCCAATCAGCTGCCTTACTATTGCCAGAGTCATCATTGGTGCCAGACTGGACTATTGCAGTGCCCTTTTCACCGGCAACTCTGCTCACAAGATCCACAGACTCCAAGTGATACAGAACAATGCGGTCCGAGCGGCTCTCAACATCCCGAAGAGAGAGCACAGATCCGAGGCACAGAAAAGCACACTGGCTGCACATAAAGGAAATGATCATCTTTAAAACATTATCCATCACTCACAGATGTCTGTCAAACACTGCCCTGCCTTATCTCTCTCGAAGCTTCCTGAAGGTCCAGCCCTCCAGACTAGTTAGGAGGGTCTACACCCACAGACTTGTCCTCCCCACTTCGAAGAGAACCAAATTTGGAGGTGCCAGTTTCCCCTCAGTTGCCGCCCGCAAATGGAATGCGCTTCCACTCAATCTAAGAGCGGAACAATCCTACTGGGTCTTCAGACGGGTGCTGAAAACCTGGCTGTTCACCTAAAACCATTAACTTTCTCTTTTCTCCCTGAATGTTTTCTTCTGCCCTATCCACAAGTGTACCTGGTTGGAACAGTGCCTCAATGCCTAAGGGTTATGTGCGCTTAATAAATGTAAAAATAAATAATGTTTGGCTTGTTGGCTCAGTCAGGCTTGGAACAATTTGTACCCCTTTAAGTTTAACTTTTCCCCCATTTTTATTTTTGACTGACCGGTTCTAAGTGGTCAGGGGGACCTCTACTAAAGCCCCTTGCCACTACATCCTTTCTTCACTCATTTTAAGTTTATAGTGCTAGATTACCCCTAAAGCTCCCAGGCACAGGGCTGCTTTTTAAGGACCCCATTTGTGCTAATTGGTTTTAGGGGTTAGGCTTGTGGCAGGTATTATTTAGTTTTGGCTTCATCAGGAGTGCAATCTGATTCATGGCATTGCTATCCCGACTCCATGATACTCTGGGCATCAGAGGCCAGGCGCTGGCTTGGCTAATCTCTTTCCTTTCAAATCGGCCTTCCCAGGTTCAAATGGGCCCTTTTCGCTCTACTTCAAGCTCCACCTGTGGCACCCCTCACGTCTCTATGCTATTCCCATGGCTTTTTAACATTTACCTTGCTCCCCTCACCCACCTGATCTCCACCTTCTCTCCCCACTTCCAGTGTTATGCAAATGACAGTTCTCCTTCAAGCTTCCTTCCTCTACCTCCTCTCCTTCCTCTCTCATTCCCAATTGACTGCTATTCAGGCATGGTATGCTGCTAATGATCTCTGTCTTAATGCCAGTAATGCAGAGATTCTTCTGATTGGTACTCCCCCCTTCCCATCACCCTCTTGTGAGGCAAAAAACCTTGGCGTCACCTTTGACTCATTTCTCTCCTTCTCACATCATATTGCTGACCTTGCCAAGAAGGCTCACTTTCAGCTTCACCTTCTCAGGAGGTATTCTCCCTTTCCTCCCTTCGCCCTCTACAACTAATCTAGAATAGGAATGCAAGACTTATCATTGGCCTCAAGCCCAGGGACTGCATCTCTCCAGCCCCAATGGCTCTCCACTGACTCCCGGTAAATGCAAGGATCATATTCTATACCCTCTGCATCATCCACAAGGCTTTCTGGGGGCTGACACCACAATACGTTCACCTTTCCCTCACTAAATTCCGCTCCTTCTAGAGTCATTCGATCCTCCAGCTCTAACTCTCTGCAGGTTAGTCGTTTCTCCAAGCAGAAATTGGGGGGTAGATCTCTTTCTTCGGCAGGAGCTTCCCTCTGGAATGGCCTCCCCGGCCCCCTCAGACTTGAGCCGCATCTCCTTAAGTTCCGGAAGCTTCTCAAGACCTTCCTCTTCCCCTCCCCCTTCCCTCTTCCTTGCTAAAGTGCCCTTCCCCCGCTGATACAACTGGCTGAATAGTCCCTTCTGAGATATACAGGGGTCAGCCCCCACCCCCCCATGACCAGTCTGCCATAGTCTGCCATAGTACCCTGCACTTGCCTTCCCTGATCTGACTGCGTCGGGTCCACCCCGCCCATTCTCGCACTACCTGACCCCCACCCTGTCCCCCATTGCACTTTCCCTCCAGGCCTCACTTAATACATGCCCCCAGACCCTCCAGGCCCCTAGCACTTAGCCAGCCCCTGGCTACCCCTCCCTCCTGCCTCCCACCTTCCCCACCCCACACCTTCCCCTCGCCCTTATCCTCCACCCCCCTGCACTTCCTGTTGCTGCACTTAAATGTTCCGAATGTCACAAGGTCTAGCAGGACTGTTTTAGTGCTGTTTTATCCTCCTCTGTTCCCTCCCCCCTTGTCTTGTGGTGTCTGGAAACACTTTCTGCTCTATAGGCGCCATGCAAATGTTCAATAAATAAATGTAGCTTTTTAGTAGTCATTAGGATACCAATATAGTTTTCTTAAGTCCTACTCTGGGCCATTTTGTTTTAGGGGGTTCCTTTGTTCAAGCCAGCCATGAGTCAGGCTTAAAATAACTGTTCTGCCCACATGTTTTTTTGGGTGAACCCAGTGAGGCAGCCTCCCGTTTGATTTTTACTGGTTTAGAACAGCCCCTGTACCTGGGCTGTCCACATCACATCCTGCGTTGATGGTCTAGGTTGAGTGGCAGATTCAGGGGCCACCCAGATGGTCTGGCTTCCTGACCCTTTGTCCCTAGCCTCCAATTGCAATTGGTGAGTTGGCTTTCACCAGTCCCTGTAAGTGGTGGCACTTAAATGGAAATCCTATACTTAAGCTCATTCTTGTTACTTACATTTTCTGAAGAGACGGTCTACTTACCTGCTAGAGAACTTCCCACCAATGCTGCAATTTAAGGATCAGATTTGGCCAGACAGGCTGGATGCTGAGTCCTTGGGGCTTCTGGGCATTCATCCTGAGCCTCATCTGCATTCCTGCTGGCTCCAATACGTTGTTGGATCAGGCCTTGTGTGCTGGAACCAAGCCATTTTACCACTGCTACCTGCCTTTTACCACCAACGGTGTTCACCTTGGTGATGGTCGCTGCCATCACCTGGAAGGATGTTGGGAACCTAACATCCCACTGAACCAGTTATTCAGAGCAGTCCCGGGTCACACCCACTGTAGTTTTTTTTGTGGGACCATCTTTTGCTGGTGGGCACCCTTCCTTTATCCTTTGAGCCTCTTAAATTTGATTTGCTGGGTTCTCCCACTTTCCTGTAGTCTTCCTCAACGCTGCTTTTGCTTATGGCTGGAGGTGCTTGTTTGTAGGAAGGCATTTTGTTCTTCTTTTCAGTCACGGGAGACATTGTTGGCCCTGGGATCAAGATCCTGTGAAGCTGCACCCTGTAAAACGCACTTAGAAGAGAAGATTGTACTTACTGGTTTATTCAGCTTTCCGGGAACTGAACTTCCCGATGCAAACACAGAGTATTTACCTCAGGGTCCTGGGGTAGTGGGTTATTTGAGCTACACCCCCTCAACGATCATTGCGGTCCAGTTTCAAGACTATTCGTAGGCTGATCTCAACCGCATGTTTCCATTGGTTTCCCCTTTGTTTTTT
The DNA here is from genome assembly GCF_040938575.1 of Ambystoma mexicanum. Taxonomy (NCBI): domain Eukaryota; kingdom Metazoa; phylum Chordata; class Amphibia; order Caudata; family Ambystomatidae; genus Ambystoma; species Ambystoma mexicanum. Next base: position 254,688,197 of record NC_090934.1, on the reverse strand, counting down.
CCTGCTGTGCTGCATTTACTTCTGTGGCTCCTGGTTCTCAAAGCGACCTCTGGAACTCTTCATTGGGGTCTCCTCATGTCCTCCCTAGGGTTGTTTGCCACCAAAATGGAACTTTTGAGGTAGAAATGGGACTTCCCTGCCTTTTTGCTGCCATAAAGGCAGATTGCCCATTGCCTTTGTACCATTGAGATGTATAGAAACCTTATGCTCACCAGAAACCCCCCTGCAGGAACATTCTTCTGCATCCAGTTTGGATCCAGTGAGGTTTAGTACCAAGCCTAGAATTTTAGCTCTTACCTGTGATTACTAAACACATGTTTAAATTCATGCTCTCCATTCTGCAAATGTAAATGCATATTTCCACTAACTATTTTTGGTGACACTGTGATGTCTTGGTGTTAAGGATTTGCAGAATAAACCCAGGTTGGGTGCATTCTGAAAGGCCGCCATAATATGGTGAACAGGAAAACACACTGAGGTCTAGCCAAACCCACTCAAGGTAGAGAAGCAGAAAGTAAGGCTTAGACTCAAGAGGTTGTGAGAGTGGTCTAGGGCTACAATGAGACACACATAGCACTCCAATAATTCAAGTTAGACAGAAGATGTACAAAATGATAACATTATTTATCAGGCCTGTCCATACACTAAACAATAAAAACATCAGGCATGTATTGTCACACAACTACTACAATAATATACATTTACTATATGGGGTTCTGCTAATAGAACACCCACACTTTACCTTTAAAACAGTTAAGCCATGTAAAGAGCAACATCTTCAGTAACTGTAAGGTAAAGCAAGTGAGAAACAGAGGAAATAGCAATTTAGAACCAGTTGGAGATGGGTAAGTACATTGGTAGAAAACAGAACACCCATAAGAAAACCTAGATTTACATCCCTAGTTCTTAATAAGTCCAGCCCTGCTAGGAATGGGGGAATAAAGCCCTAAAGGCACAATATGTACCCTGCTAGAGGCTTTACTGAGTGATTCGCGTATAAGAGTTCCCAAAGCCAACAGTTGCAGGTAAATGTTCCAGATTTAGAATAAAAAGGTAAGCAAAGTTCTTATCCGTTTCTCTTCCAATCCCACCATGCTTGGGAAAGCTCAGAGGGGGGAATCCCCAACCAGACCACCACCAATCCTAATCAGGCAAGGGAGAGATAAATTAGGACTTCCTGCCCATGCAGCCGTATGGCAGAAGAGGGTGGGTAACAATAGGTATGCAAACTCGCCCCACTTACTTAGATTCCTTCAGCAACCACTTTAGGGGTTCCTAAATCTGCCGGGTCTACTTACATCTAGGCTTTGTCTGGTTGAGGGAGTTCCAGGGGCTGTAGGTGCAGAGGTCCCTTTCGGCATCAGGATTAGGTCCGGCTAATTGGCAGTTTCGTGCTCGGACGAGATGGTTCTGGAGACCGGATAGCTGGACGTCCTTGGCACGACAATATGAAGCCCTCCACGAGGCAGGCGGTCAGGAAGGCTGAAACTGCAGGGACAGGAGTCTTGTTCCACAAGTTGAAGAACTACAGCATTCCAAGGCTGAACTTGGAACGATGACAGTTGCAGAGAGGTTGCCAGGCGAGAGCTGGTTAGTCCAAGCTCTTCTGCCTTTTGCTCAGTGTCCACAGATGTGAAAATTAGACAGGTGTGCTCCCCAACCTAATTATGGGCCATCTAGCACTAACACCAACAAGAGCCACGGATGGTGAACACAGTAGACTGAATAGCTGCATACATCCTGGCAACTCCATAATACACAGACCCATGCAGATTCCAAGATTTGATCTCCAACACACTGTCGCCCCACCTCCAAATTGGGTCCATTGAGACCTTTGTGTCCATTGTAGGGGGCACCTTTTCAGACTAACGTCTGGCACAAGAAAGATGCACAAGGCCACAAAGGTTCTATGTGATAATCTTGAATATTTAAGGCTGCACAAGAAAAGACCCATTGGGCTGGAAGAAGGCCAAAAGACAAGATGGCCAAAGGACATGGCAGAATCTCCTGGCACAGGCATGTTAGAGTATATGCAGTGCTCCAGAGAAGAATTTGAAGTGGGAGTATTGTACTCCCTATTTTGAGTAAAATGATTTTTTAGGGAGTAAAAACATGAGTCCCGTTCCCAATGGGAATATTTTATAAACTAGTAAAAATATGTTGAATATTATTGTGAGACATACTTCTATGCACCAAGGTATTCGTGCACATTCAAAGATAAATGTGACCTCTTACATAATTGTAGTTGCTTCTTCCTGTGGCACTACATGAACTAGTGGTCCAAACACATCCATGGATCTAGTTGGGTGAAAGCATGGGTACAGGCTTCTATGTGTCCATTTCACATCATTTATTGGGCGTATTTGCATATGTTTAGGGAGTAAAAGGGGCCAATACACCCCTTATCTGTAGGGCTGAGTATATGGTACCATAAAAGGCATTATGCAGTAAAACACAAAGGTGCATGAGATAAAGTACAAAAACATGGTAGAAAAATATCTACTGCACCAGCCATTCCTGGACACATCATGCAAGTAACTATAAAGTTAAAAAACACAAAAGAGAAAGGGATGCAAAGTAGCCCTACCACACTGTAAGGTGATGTGTTCAGTGTAAAACAAACAAGGAATTCCATAATGGGAGACAGAGTCCCCATACATGGATAGCCACACAAACCTATAAGTGCCCCAAAACAGATGAGCTTCAAAAATCAGGCCAGGTTTAAAAACAAGAGCAAACGGTTGTGGGTGTCCCTCAGATGTCTAACAAGGGAGCGCAGCAAACAACAAAGCTTTCCTAACAATGCTGTACACTGGAATGATGTTACAAAATGTGAAACAATAATATTTTGCAGATCCAATACAATTAAGCAGCTATAGGTTTTTCTAAATGTCTACGAAAAAGCACGACACAAAAGATGAGATTTGAATACCATGAATGCAGAGGATAAGCACATATCTGGTGGTAGAGCATTCCATAATATAGGAGCCAATAGTTGAAAGTAGCCAACATTAGACTAAGCATGTGGGGAACGGTGGACATGAAGTAGGCTAAGCGCCGAGGAACATAGTTTTCGGGATGGCCAGTACAAACAATTAAACCAGTATCGTAAACAGGCATCAGTCTCCAAATTTGTATACAATACATGTAAAATGATGCTTAAATCTATCTTTTCGAATTTGATGATTATTTTATTTCTAGCAACAGAAAAGAAGGGATTTGGTTTAAATGAGGCTCCGGGGTGGGATTCTTACTAAAACATCATGGCCAAGCTTTCCTTAGGTCTGTGGTCCTCAGTACCCTAATAACTTACTTCTTGGCAAAACAGTCACACTGAGTCTCTAAGATTTACAGCACCATGCACTTCTTTCTTGGCTCTATATGGAGCCTTTTTTCTTTTGATGAAAGCATCAGGATGTCTTGATGGTTCTCTTGGACCTTTGAAAAGCAAAGCACCACCACTAATGATGTTTTATAGGATGTGGCTGGCACCACCGTAAACATTACTTACTAAATCCTTAATTAGTCAATATCATTATTTGGTGACCACCAAAAAAACCTGAATTGCATTAGGGAAAGAATAATTTACAAAATCTAGGAGGACCTCTACCAGCATTGTTTCCACCTTAGTAGTAAACACTGCTCTGTGTTCAAATAAAGTTCAAGCAAAGTTCAAACATATAATCTTAAATGTTCTGGCATCTTTATTAAACTAGCTCCTTCACTGCAAGTGTTTGTGTGGCAGAAACAGAAACCAGTGCATTTCAGACTGCTTGTCCTTCATCAGGGTGATCTCTGAAATCAAGTGGAGCTTTGTAATCGCTGGACCTCCACCTGTGATCTCCACCTACCTATACATACTACTGACTCCCACACCACTAGTCCGCGTTTCTCATGTTCTCCCTCGCACAGCAGGTCTTGGGTGCTTAATGAATCAATGGTGCTGAGGTGTGCGAATCATATGAATGTGGTTGAGGGTTAGCTACTAGTCCCCTGGATTATAGATTCAGCAGGTGTCAGTTAGTCGTCTGTGTCGTGCCTATACAAGCAGATGTGTTAAAGTATCCATGTGACATCTTGGCTTTAATATGCCGGTGGCTGACGCTACTATTGGCGGTGGGGTGCTGAGTCTCATTTATTCATTCTAGAAAGTCCGATCTATGAAAGTCTAGTCAAAACAGGTTCATCCCTGTTCCTCCAAAACCATCAAGGACCACATTGACTCCCTGGCTCCTGCCCTGGGCCACTTCTGAAACCACTCCTTCGCCACGGGAGTCTTCCCTTCCCCCCCCCGAAGCACTTCCTTGTGCACCCTTTTCTTATGAAACCCTCTGCCGACCCGTCCTGCCCAGCTAACTATCACCCAATCTCCATCACTCCCTTCCTGGACAAACTCTTGGAAAAGCTGGCCATCTCCCAGCTCAATCTTCACACCGAATCTGTTAGTTGTCTCCATGATCATCAGTCTGGTTTCAGAGCTGCCAGAAGCATGGAAACTGCTCTCCTGAACATCCGTGAAGACCTGCTCTCCAACCTTGATTCCAACACCCCCTGTGTCCTCATCTTACTTGACCTCTCTTCTGCCTTTGACACGGTCAACCATGCCATCCTACTCAACCGTCTCTGTGATAACCTGGGGATCACCGGTCAGGCCCTGGCGTGGCTGACTTCTTTCCTCTCTGATCGACCCTCCCAGATCCAACTTGGGTCCTTCCTCTCTTCTATCTCTATCTCTACCTGTGGTGTTCCCCAGGGGTCTAACCTCTCTCATGCCTGTTCAACCAATACCTGGCACTTCTTGCCCACCGCATTGACGCACTCTGCCCCAACTTCCAGTGCTACGTAGATGACACCCAGCTCATTTTCAGGCTACACTCAGCCACTTCCTCTCCCTCTCTCATCTCTGGCTGTCTGTCTGTCTGTTATCCAGGAGTGGTGTGCCACCAGTGATCTCTGCCTTAATGCCAGTAAGACTGAGATTCTCCTCATCGGCACACCCACAGCCTCCTTTCCTGTCACTCTCTGGCCAGCCTCTCTTGGCCCTCTTCCTGCTCCCACCTGTGAGGCTAAAAACCTCGGGGGCTCCACACTCTCCTTCTCTCTTCACATCTCCGACATCTCTAAGAAGTCACACTACCAGCTGCACCTCCTCAGAAGTATTCTTCCTTTCCTCTCCTTCCCCCAGAAGCTCACTGTCTCCAGAGGTCTGGTTCCCGCTAGGCTGGACTATTGGAACAGCCTCTTTCTAAATCTGCCTGTTTCTACTCCCCGCCCTCTGCAACTCATCTAGAACAGGACTGCGAGACTTGTCCTTGGCCTCAAGCCCAGGGATCATATCTCTCCAGGACTGACATCTCTGCACTGGCTCCCAGTGGCTGCGAGGATTAAGCTCAAAACCCTCTGCATTGTACACAAGGCCTTCTGGGGATTGGGGCCTCAATACCTTCAACTCTCTCTTCCTAAATATCTTCCTTCTCAAGCTCTTCACTCATCTGCCTCCAACTCCCTCAGGGTCAGTCGCTTCTCCAAGCAACAAGCTGGTGGTAGATCTCTTTCTTTGGCTGGGGTCTCCCTCTGGAATAGCCTCCCTGCCTCCCTGAAACTTCAGGAGAATCATCTCCAGTTCCAGAAGCACCTCAAAACCTTTCTCTTTGCTTCTGCTTTTTCTCCTCCTCTCTCCTGCTGACTTCCTGGCTGAAAGTGAAACTGCACTGGTTATCTAGCCACCCTCTGATCTCAGGCCCAGGTCCCCTCAGCCGCAAGTCGCACACCTGCACTGCCTTCATTGCAACCCCCTCACTTGGGGACTGTTTACTGTATCTCTACAGTCCCACTACCAGCACTTTACACCTGATGCCTGCACTTACCCTTGCACTTGCCACCTGCTGGCCGTACTTTTACTTATTGTTATTTATTCTATTATCCCATGTGCTGCACTGTCCCCTACCGCTTCCCCCTCCCATGCACTTGCACGATCTGAATGACACCTGGCCTAATAGGATCATTGTCTGTCTTCCCTCTGCTCCCCCTCCCTTGCTTCGTCGCACCTTGAAACACTTGTATATAGGCGTGTTATAAATACCATGCCATATCATATCATATCATTCCGTAATCATGTAAGGGTTTCGTATTATGATCTATCTGGGTTAGCATGGATTACAGTGGAAAAAGCCTTAGAAACGTGGGCGGTCAGTACTCATAGACACTTGCGCACTAAACTAGGAATTACTGTCTATCTGGGATGGTTTGTGGATACCTGCTGTTGCAGCTCTGTGATCTGCTTAATCCTTTGCCCCAAACTCTGCTATACTTTCAATAAAATTACAGATTCCCATACTTCTAGGGAGTGGTAGGGTCAAGAGGGTTGGGGGGAAAAACAAGGCTACGGATGGACCGGGGAGCCTGGGATATCTGCCATATAACTACAATGGGGCCTGCAGTACAGAGTGGATGGTGGTCCCAGGCCCGCATAGTCACCACTGTCTCACCCTCCAGCTTCAAACATGAAACTTTATCACATCACACTGATAGACAGAAAGGGGGTTTCCTCCAGGGGAAAAAACGGATACAGTAAGAGTATCACGGAAGGAAGAAAGCATCTGACCTGGCATACCAGGCAATTTATCAACTTTCAGCGGAACCTGCTGTCATTCAAAGAGTGCCGCAATTTAGAGTGATTTCACTGATTTTCTACAAGTATTTTGCAGCTGGTGTACCTCCCTCTTTGTAGAGGACTTTGATGTATTTTCCTCTGCTTTCTAGCCAGCATTTTGAATGTTCTCTGTCGGCCACTGATATAGTGTTGTAGTTGGGGAACAGAGAAACAGATATTGGTAGCAGGTGAAACTGGCTGAGAAGCAGGAATACGACTCATGAACAAGTTGGAAGCAATAATATCTGACACTTACTGACCTGTGATGTTCCTACGGCCCCCCAGGTCAATCTCCAGCCACTCAGCATGAGAGCCAGCTTCCGCTGCCCAGGAGGGTGGTGCCCCATGCGCATCAAAGCCTGCTCCCTCTGCTTTCCATACCACTGTCTGCCCGGCATGGTCCACCTCCCGCCAGGAGGAAGATGCACGGAACTCTTCGATGTCAAGCACCTCATCACAGTCTGTCAAGAGAAAAAGAGGAGTGGTAACAGCAGCACTTCTGATAGGCACAAGCTCTCAGCCAATAGAAAGAGGGGTAGTAATGTGAGGGAGTAGTGGCTGTGAAGGAGATGGGGAAACAATCACTAACATCGTTGTAATTGTAGTTAGCTATGATCTGCCACTCTGTGTAAAGAACTGATAGGGCCAGTCCTCAGTCATGACTGATGTTTAGTCAATAAACGTGCAGTGTCTGGGTTTTGTAACCCAAAAGTGGCCGCAGATGTGTTCACCTTATTCTAGGCATGCTAAAAAACGTTGCGCTCCCCCTCCTTATACATCTCTGCGAGCCACATGGTGACTGAGAGCTGATTGTGATTGATAATGTATGTGGTGATTGAGAGTTCAGTTGGTGATACAGCAATCATCGATATGACCAAGGGCACAGAGGCCGCAAATCTCACCTTTGCTGAACAGAATCCGCTTCTCAGACAGGGATCCTCTGAAAACAGACAAGAGATGCAGATTGGACTTCGTGTTGGTCTTGATAAAGGATCTCAACAGAACCAGGAAGTAGCCCTCTGCTCATGGACCTCACCACCGCCCTGCTGCCAACATGGCACAAGGACAATATAAAGTGGATCTCAGACATACACAGTCCGCAACAGCTTATAGGACACAAGGATTTAGTTTGATGGAGAGAGCGTGAGTGAGAGAGATAGAAAGTGATAGAGAGATGGGGGAAGATGGAGCGTGTGACTGGAAAACTGAAGCAGAGAATGAGGGAAATGAGATAGAGTAGGGAAAGGTGTAGGAGGAAAGGGAAACAATGGAAAGTGAGAGAGGGCAAGAGAAACATTGGGACGGTGTCCAAAAGTGAGATCAGTAGAAAAGAAGAGAGAGAAATAGCAAGAGAGGTTCACGAGGCGAGGACATGGGGCAAGGGGAAAGGGGAGTGATGGAAAGGAGAGCGGGGGTGCTGAAAGAGCACACGTAAAAGGGGAACAAATGAGAGAAAGAATGAGGGTGGATATAAAGATAGGGAATGAGAATAAAGCAGGAAGCAACAGGCCGAAAGAGCAAGGGGAAGGAAATAGCAGCTGGAGATGTGATTCCAAGAAGTGTCAACTCATTGCTTCCAAACTTGCCTACACACCTAATCTACCACTGCCCATTTAAACTCTGGGGAAACCATGGACTGTATCATCCCCAAATCATGCTCTTCCTTGGCCAACCATGAGGAAGACAGGGATAACTGTGGTTTGGCAATTTGTCATGGTATTGAGGTATGCCTATAAATCGGCCAAGAGCGCATATAATTGTACATTTTTCTGCTTAGTGGCCTCTTGGAAATTTGCTGGTACACAATTAACTAATCTCATTCCTTCCTTCACATATTATCCCTTCTTCAAATGTTGAGCACCACGAGCGAGGCTGGTATAGAAAGCCAGGCCGAGAAAGAGGGAGACTGGGAAAGCATCTACACATACCCCATGTTTGACAGACTGTAAAAACCTCACATTGTGTATTCTGTGCATACTGCTCCACTACAGATGGTTTGTATGATATGATATGATATGATATATGATATGATATATGATAGGTGATTTATAACACGCTTAATACCCATAGGTTTCTAAGCGCGGACCCGGGTATCGGACCTTTGTTGCTCAGTGTCGTCTTGCTTCCAAGGCGAGCACGTTACCGCTGAGCTATACTCCTGAAACTGTAACCACAGCAAGTGTGTAGCCAGATGCACAGCTAGAAAGGTGTGTTTAATTACAGGACTTCTGGTGTGTAAAGTGATGCATTCTCGATCATCTGATACAGTACCCTGCTCTCAGTTCTCAATTCCACTTCTCACTTTACCCACACCCCTGACTAAAATAGTTAACATAGGGGTGAGGGCCATCAATGCTGGGGGTTGGGTGCTCCACGACAGAGCTCTGGAGGACTCCTGTATCTTCCATAGTTAATAGGGCGCCCAAAGGACCAGCAACTGTGAGAGGAACTGGTGGTGCATTGGGGAGAATGCCAACTGCAGATTTGGTTTGTTCAAGGGGCGTAACAAAATGAGGACCCATCTTCTCTTCTAAATTTTCATCAAGAAGATGGCAGAGGCTGTGTCCAATGCCACCACTGAATGCAAGGCGATTTGGCCTGGGGCTGTCCGTCTGAGAAGAGACACATACCACAGGGCATCAAGGGGTTCGAGAAGAGCCTGTGACCAAGCAGTTCAGGGTGAACTGGTGCTGAATGGCTAGAGCATAGCTCCCTTTGGGAGCTGTGGCCTTGATGGCAAGATAAAAACAAGGATTGCTGAAGCAGCAAATGCCAATTTACCTTGATGATGCACAAGAACCTCCAATGGACCTGTCACTTGGTGAGACTCGCTCACTCCGGAATGTCATTGCTGTTCTGATGGATTCTCTATATGGTCCTATTTCCTGCTATTTGGATTATGAAAGGGGTTGGAAGATAACAGCATCCATCTTGGAGTAGGACCATGTTCCTATGCACTAAGAAATGCATCCAGTGGTGGCTGCTTCACCCATACTGGGTAAGAAAGATAAAGGTCTCATATGTGGGGCTGTTGATGCCCTTGGCCGTAGTGGGGAGAGAGGCTCATCTTGAAGTCATTTGCAAGTCTGAGGGGAGAAAATGAGCCGACTGTTGGCAACCACAAAATAGGAGGGTGGCTGCATGACTCAGGTTTTGGAGTTGAGCTTGTGATAGAAAGTCCCCAAAATTACTGATTTATAATAGTGTCAAGGAGGCGATGAGATGAACCCCAGCCATGCAGGGGAGAAAGGAGTGACGCCATAGGTGGTGTGTCAATGTGCAAACCCCTGGGGGGCTCCACTTACAGTTTAGAGAGTAGGCCAGAGTCTCTGGAGACAGTGATGACCTTGGAGTGGGCCCGGTAGGTGAAGTGGAAGCTGTAGAGGAATCAACTGTGGAGGTTAATGTCATGGAATGGCACTTCTCCGGAGTCCAAATGGATAGGGAAATACATGAATCTGATCGAGACAGGTTTCAGTGGGAGTGTTCTACAGAGTTCTAGTCAATGACACCGTTGAGGGATTCACTGTGAGGTTCACTGTGAGGTTTTTAGAGTTGTTTTTAAATGATATTTTTTGTGCCTTTTGGACTGTTGACCCCCCCTGTGTTTCTATCAACCAGCCCACTAGCTTATGTTTTTGGGTGTGGTTGATTGTGAAGTCAGAACGATGACAATTTGTGTGAGGTTTTTAGAAAAAAGAAAATATATTAATACTTTTGTGGCAGAGCACCACCTGCATGATATCGGACATGGTAATAGATGGTAAAATCTGGATTAAAGACAGGTGGAAATACCTTTGTGTCATGGACAGGAGACACCATCTGCCATTAGCCCTTTTACTAACCTTAGGATTTATATATGTCCTAATTTCATATGAAAGCATCGAAGTCCCTGCAGTGAAAGGTTTTATGACAGATAGCCCCAAGGAGAGTTGCCACAGTTTGTTAGGGACAGCTGGCAGAATTCTATTGAGAAATTTAGAATAGGCACAATTTGCCACTCTGACAATACCACATCATTCATCCTCACTGCCCCAGAGATCGTCTAACCATTGCAAACCCCATACTTGTAGCCTTTGGTCCCGATTCCTCCTAGGTCTGTAGACCCAGGCAAGTCATAAAATCCCAAATAACCCTTGCCACCTCCGGTTCCTCTGATCACCCCCACCACAGCCTCCTGGCTGCTTTGTGCACCAAACCGACTACAACCGTTCTCCCGAAGCTGACTGCACTGATCAAGTACACCTCAATGCTCAGTGTCAATGGTGCCAGTGAATTCCAGATCCCTGGACAATACTTGGCTTAGTCACAAGTACATGCAGGTTTGGGTCTACACTACACGCAAGTGGACTGTGTGATATGAGGTTTTTGGTGCGAGTGTGGTCAGGTGTATTTTTAAGACGGAAGTGGGGGTCCCCGACCCCAGTAATTATTATTTGAGAGGTCAGAAGACCTAACAAGCAAAAGAAAGTGACAAGACTGGACCAATCCCAGGAGAAAACCAGAATAGGAGATTTACGGGGAGGAAATTAGATATACAATTAATACCTGCTGAAAAGATCACATAAAACATTCTGCAAGAGAGAGCGTGTGCTACTGGGGATATGCCACCCATCTGCCACTATGTATTACTGAAAGGGCCTGTCAGAGAGGGAGTGGATAATTTCTCTTCCTCTGCAGGAATATGAAGTGTCAGAGAAAGAACAGTGCTCCGAAGCAGGGAAAAACAGTTATGATTATTGTATCTACTAACGATCCAATCAATAACTTGCTGGAAATGCTAAAACGGTCAAGAAGAGAGGAGGGCAAAATAAATCTGTACAATGTTGATGTAAAAGTTGAAAGGATGGGTTTATTATGCCATAAAACGATTGAAATTTCCCATTTGATAAAGGGCTGTTGTCCTCTTAGAATTAGCAAATAGATAGTGGTTAGAGCCACCTTTTGTCAGATACCTCTCTGTCTCCTAAAACTCACTCACATTCGCGAATGATAAAACACAGGACAGGAAGGGCAATCAGGAGAAGGACAAATTACTTAACCCTGGTAATGTTCTTTCTACTGGATCTTCCTCCCACGTTTCCTCATCTTTGATATACCAATATCAGTCTTTCAGCTTTGGAAAACTATTTAGACAGCAGAGGGTGCTGTGTGTCATCTAGTTGAAGCCCCTCGGCTGCTTCCATCTCTGCACTCAGACATGACGTCAACGTTGGTATAAAAAGCACGCAACGTGCGTGCTGCCTCAGTTCTTCTTCCCTCCCCACTTCTTGCACAGCCGATTTAGGAAACATAATCCATAGGTGTTGAAAAGAAGAACAATTAATTTAATAAAATGCACCACAAGTCAGCGGGGTAGGTTGCGAAAACATTGAGGAATCAGTGGGAGTAACATCCAGCAGAAAGAACATTGCCAGGTGTAAGTAATGTGTTCTTCTAATGGATTGTGTCCTCACACGGATTCCGCATCTTTGATAGATTCCCACCAGTTTTTTTTTTATAAATGGAGGTGGGACCAGAGGATTTTGTTACTGATTTATTTTGTATAAAACAGCTTTTCTAAACCTAGCATCCTGACCAGATAAGGAATCAAGGCAGTAATGTTTTGGGAAGGTGTGTATCGAAGTTCAGGTTGCAGCATTACAGATATCCTACACCAGTATACCTCCTTGCAAAGCTGAAGTGGTAGCCACCCCTCTGGTAGAATATGACCTTACATTTTCAGGGACATCGTTTACAGCCAAAGAGTAACATTCTGAAATACACAGAATTATCCATCGTGACAAGGTCGGCTTAGTCACAGACTGATCTAATCTATGTCCGGTATATCCAACAAAGAGTTGATCGTCTTGTCTAACCTTTGCCAGCCTGGTATTGTGAAAGATTAAAGCCCTTGTTGGATCCAAAATCGTAACCTCTCTTCCTCCTTGGAAGGATGAGGTGATGGATAAATGCTGGTAAGGTACTTTTGTGTGTCAGATGGAATTCGGACACCACCTTGGGATGGAAAACCCATCAAAACAACCTTTTCTCTTGAAAATATGGTGAAAGGAACTTTACATGATAACGCCTGTAGCTCACACTCACTCTGCGAGCAGAGGTGATAACCAACAGGAAAATGGACTTTAATGTCAACAATCTAAGTGGACAGGAATGGAGAGGTTCAAGTGGAGCCCCCATCAAAAAGGTTAACACCAAGCAAGAACTATAAAAGGGACTGGTGGAAATATATTTGTCAGTACACTAATAAACTGTATAACAATAGACATGTTAAAATAAGAGCTTTGCTCTGGTGTGCGTTTGAAGATGGATAATACCGCCAATTAAGCCTTGGCAATGGACACCTGCAGCCCCTGGCGGGCCTGGTGTAGCAGAAAAGAAAGTACTGTAGGAGTATCACAAGTGTAATAACGTTAGCCCTACACCAGCTGCAAAATATATTCCAACGGCAGCGCTATAGTGCTTTTGTTGCTGGCCTTCTGGCTGAAAGCAACACCTCTATAACATTTTCCGGGACGTCCTAATCTTTGTATCTGAACCTCTCAGAAACCAAGCGTGAAGGTTCAGAGTTCTGATTTCTAGATGAAGACAGCCTACCTCTTGAGAGAGCAGGTCTGCTCTCTGGGGAAGACAGAATGGAGGGCAGATGGACATGTCCAGAAGTTCCAGGTACCACATGCTCCTGGTCCAAACTGGAGCAATTAGGATCATGGACTTCCCAAGCTTCCTCAACCTCCTGATGACATAAGGAATGAAGGGGGCTGGAGGGAACGCATAAAGAAGTGAAAGATTCCAGTCCACCATTAACGTGTCCCCCAGAGCTCCTCTCTGCGGAACCTCCTGATGACATAAGGAATGAAGGGGGCTGGAGGGAACGCATAAAGAAGTGAAAAATTCCAGTCCACCATTAACGCGTCCCCCAGAGCTCCTCTCTGCGGAAATTCCCTGGAGCAAAATAGGGTGCATTTCCTGTTGAGTGGACGCATACAGATCCAGTTGAGGGGTTACCCAAAGGTCAAAGATCTGTAGAAGGACTTCCTAAGCTAACTCCCACTCGCAAGAGATTGTGTCCCGCCTGATCAGAGCGTCCTCCACCATGTTCTCTTATGGGGCTAGATGAACAGCTGAAAGAGATTTCACGTTGAAGAGCCAAACCCAGAGCTGCATTGCCTCCCTGCATAGTGTTAGTGGCCCTCATCTACTCTCTTGTTGAGGTAGTGCATGGCCAGTGTTGTGTTGTCAGTCAAAATCAGGGCATTCTTCCCTTACATGGAAGACAAAACGGGCTTCAGCACCAGTCTGAGAGGTTTATGTGTAGTTTGGATTCTGATGGGAACCAAAGGCCGCTGATCGTGAGATCGTTCATGTGGGATCCCCAAACCGTGAGGGAAGAGTTTGTGACTACTGTTATCTCTGGTCAGGATTGCCAAAAAGGTTCCCCTATCATCACGTTCTCCTTGCAGGCCCACCACTGGAGAGCCTGTGTGTCTTGGCTCGGAACCTGAAGAAGGTCTGTCATCCTGCCGGAGAATTATGACCAATGGGATCTGAGGGCACACTGGAGAGACAACATCCTTAAAGGAGCCTCCAGCACCAGGAAAATGCAGGATGCCAAGAGGCCCAGCAACCTCAAAAAATCGAAAGCCGGAAAATGTTGGATGTCTAACATTTTTTCACCATCTGCAATATGTGTTGAGCCCTCAACTCAGAAGGCGAAGCCTTTCCCAAGGAAGAATCCAGGAACGCTCTAATGAATTGCAGCTTTTGGGAAGGTTTCATCTGGGACTACTCGAAATTGAGGGATAAGCCCAGTTTCTGGAGAGTGTGGAAGGTGCAGCTGAGATGCCCCAGAGCCTGTTCAGAAGAACAGGCTCTGATCAGCTAATTGTCCACTTAGGAATAGATGTGGATCCCTCCCCTCCTTAGATCTGCTGCCACCACTGCCATCAACTTGGTGAAGACCCTCGGGCAGAGGTCAGCCCGAAAAACAGTACTCGAAACTGAAAGTGAGAGCGGACAATGGCGGATCTCAGGTACTTCCTGTGCTTGGGAAGTGTAGGCACATGAAAGTAAGCATCCTGAAGGTCGAGTGACACCATCCAATCCTGGAGCTGAAAGGCCTGGAGGATCTGCGAAAGAGTGAACATCTTGAATCTGTCCTTCCTGAGGAACTTGTTCAACCGTCTCAGTTCCAAGATAAGTCGCTGTCCTCCATCTTACTTGGGAACTAGAAAATAGCGGGAGTACTAACCTTGGTATTGCCCCGCTACAGGTACCCTTTTCCACAGGGCCTTTCTCCAACAGGGAAAGCATCTCCTGCAGAAGGAGCGGGTCCAATTCCCCAAGAGATTGCTTGCTCGGGGGACAATCTGAAGACCTCTTTAGGAATTGGAGAGAGTACCCTTGATCTACGATCTGCATAGCCCAAGCATCTGAAGTAATGCTTTCCTATTCTTCGAGATGCTGGGCTAACCTGCCTCCCACTGGAGACTTGCGAGTCAAGTACTCAAAGCGGTTTTGGAGTAGTGGCTGTCGCAGAGGGTAAAGAGGCAGTAGCTATTTTGGCAGCTCTTCCTCCATGACCTCAAACTCCACATGGGAATCTTCTTTGGCCACTCAGAGCAATTTGTCCTCTGCCTCTTGTTGCAAAAGAGCAATAGAAACGAAAGGAACGTCCTCTCCAACTGTAAGAGGACGACTGCTTTTGCTGAGGCTGGCGAATAGCTTCCCTCAAGGATTTTGCAGCCCCCTTGGAAGCTTGCAACCTTTCTTGGCTCCCATCAGCTCTAGCTGCAAAAGGGTGTGACCCTGCAAAAGGCATATCCAACAATCTGGATTGCACATCAGGAACAAAGCCCGATTTATGGAGCCACACAAACCTCCTTACAACTGTGCTAGCTGTCATGGAACGACCAACAGAATCCGAAGCATCCAGTCCTGATTGGAGAGACTGGCATGCCGCCTCTTTGCCTTCTTGTAGAATGTCAAGGAAACCCTCTCACATTTCCCCTTTGGGGACATGTTCAGCTGCATAGACAACATCCCATTAAGTGTAGGTGTACTTAACAATTGTGCAAGAAGAGTTAATGGCTTTCGAAGCCATGCTCCCAGTTCAAAACATCATCTTCCCCAGCACTTCATATTTTTTATCATCGCTGTCAGGAGGAATTGTAGTGTAGGCAGCTGCTCTCGAAGTAGAGATAGATGCTTGTACTAACAAACTTTCAGGGGTAGGTTGTTTAGAGAGAAATTCTGGGTCAATGGCCGATGGTTTGTACTTTCTTACCAGCTCCTTGCTAACAGCAGGAGTGGTATCTAGTTTTTGCCAATTCTCAAGAATGTTCTTCTTTGAGGCAGAATGAAATGGGAGAACAGGTTACTTAGGGGGTCCTTTGTCCAGGATGTCAGTAAGATCATATCAGGTTGTCACCTCACTAACCTGTTTGATGGTAGACGCATAGTTAGTAGGAGCAGCCCGCTGGGTAGTCAGAAACCTGGATGGAAACAGGTTCCGTGCACTCAAGGAGCCAACGCCCTTGGGAAACCCTGTGGGGAATAAAATCTGATCCGCAGGTAGGATGGTTCTTTGTTGCCTTGGTAGAATTGGTATTCTTCAGATACCCAAGTCGCTCTGGGTAAGTATACAAGGTACAGAGTACTAATGTAAAAAAGGGGTACTAGCAAGAAGAAAACTGAAGCTGGCAGAGAGAGAAGATAAGAGGAAACTAAATAAGAAAGAACAGAAAGGGAAAGCTAGATAAGGCTGAATGGAACAACAGTGTAGCAGTACGAAAAAGGAGGGCTGTAGCAGGAGGGTAATAAGAATAGAAGAGTGAAGAAAGAATAGCGAAATCAGGAACAATAACAACGTGAGGCCAAACAACAGGAGTAGAGGGAGGAAGGAGGAACAAAGTAAGGGAAGATAAGGGAGAAACAACAATGAAAACGAAGTACCGAGTCTCGTAGGCTACGGTGACAAGTGTGAACAATGCCCGGCAAAGAATGCAGCATTCGTCGCTGTGAGCACAGTAATGGGGGATTCAAAGATGCAAGGCACACAGTTCGTAAGAAAATACAGAAAGACAGAGCAGCGGAACAATGAACGCCGAGGAAGGCGAGAGGGAGAAAAGTACGCCGATGGAAAGGGCTAGCATGATCCCTGGAGTTGAGAACGGCATTCAAGAAGCGCCATCTTCAAATGAAAGTGTTGTAATTCGGAGGTCTCTTCATCCAACGACTCCACAAGGAGCATGATGTAGAATTTCTAACAGATCATCCCACTCTACATCCTTGGCAGAACGACTCCAGCCTAATTACTCAGTCACCTTATTCATAACAGACCTATATGTTCCACTAGGGTGGCCAGCTGGGTCTGTAGTAGCAGAATCCACTTCTGGTGAAGTGTCTGGCCCACTGGCATCTCTTTAGGACATAGATAAACCCTCTAGTCTGGCGACCTCCGAAATGAGTTCCTCTGGGACACTGGGTGTGCCAAAACTTTGAAATCCAAAAAGTGGACCATCACCCCTTCACCCTCCTCGAAAATGGAACCCATGGGCTTAAAACTTGTCTATGGGTCGGAGGATAACATCAATGGCGATGGCCTCGACGTACAGACCTTCGAGAAGGAAGAAGAGGAAGCCAGCAGCGTCTATGTTTCTCGTGTCAAAGACACTGTCGAAACCATTCGATAAACCTTCTCCGGCTTTCGACCCGGGCTCTTGGGTGTGTGAGACGTATTCTTCAATCACTCCTTTTCAGCCGTACAAAGCATGATGGTGTCAGTACCCTTTTTTGGCTGCTTCGAGGGACTAGGAGGGGCTGCCTTTCGAAAACACTTCCATCATCTGGAGACAGAATTCTTCCCATTCTGCTTTAGAAGCAGATTTAGTTGGGAAACATACTTTCTTTTTTTCGGGTGAGGAATCCGAGGACAATGAGCAATGGTGCCTCTTCTTGGATTTACGTTGAGAAGACGACAATGAAGAGTGTCACGAATCACTCCTGGACCTCTAGCATCTCGAGTGTTTAAAGCACATTTTTTATCACAGAGGGGATTTATCCGTCAGACGTATCTTCGGACGACATCTTAGAAGGAGTGGATGTTGGGGATTTTGAAGCTGACCGACCTAAGGAGAGCTTAGGCTTCCTCTCCTTTAAGGCCTTGATGGTCATGCACTGGCATGACACGCAATCATCAACCTTATGCTCCTCACCCAGACACCAGAGGCATATTCTGTGTAGATCTGTGATCGACATCTTCGATTCACAGTCAGCATACCTCATGATTTTTAGAACTACGCAGAAGAAATTCAAGGAGGTGAAAACAAATATTTCAAAGCCTGCTGTGCATGCAGAAAAATTGACTTGAGGCAACAGGCGCAGTGTGTGCTATTTATACCAATGTCAACATCACATCCGAGTGCAGGGATAGAAGCAGCCGAAGGACTTCGACACAATGCGACTGATAAAAGGTTTTCCGGAGCTGCAAGCAGGATATTGGTATATCAAAGATGATGGTTCCATGGGGGAACACAATCCACTGGAAGAAAGCTTACATGAAAGTAAAGTGCTGAAAGGTCACATGTAAAGGTGAAGATTGCGCAACTTGTTCACCTCCGAGAATCAGGTATGAACTTGGATTTATGGCCAATTTCCAAACTCAATTTTTGACTACCTTTTCAGTGCTATCTTAATGTGCCATTCCAATCACGACCCTTTAAAAAAAAAATCAATTCTGTGTCTTTCTCTCACCCATCTCCGCATCTTCTCTGCGATATATGGGATTTATCACCGGATATATCACCGGATATATCACCTTCTCCTAACACTGCTCGCTAATCTATGCACAGCATGTGATCTAAGCAGATTTCACAAGCCTCAGAAGGGATACATTACTCACCGTAATCGTATTTCTGATGCATGTCGCTGCTTAGATTCACATGCTGTGCATAGGCCGACATCCAATGGAAGCTGCAGAGTATTACAGTTGTTGTTTTCGAAATTCAAAAAAAAGGGACATCGACAGGTCAACCCTTTTTTTTGTTGCTAAAAACCCCTTTTTTCCCTTAACGAAAACCTAAAAACCTAAAAAAATATATATAACTAAAAAGAAAATTCGACCATTTGTCCTGTCGACCAAATTGTGTCGACCATTTGTCTGTCGACCATTTGACTGGACACCCTGTTTCGCCAACCATTCCTGCATGGGACGCAAGCGCAGGCATGCGTGCGGCACCAAATAAATGCAAGATGCCATCATGCCTAGCTTATCTGGCGACCGGCCTGATAATGTGGTATTTGCAATAACATATTTTGGACTCTTTCCTCTGAGGGGGAAGACTAAGGCCTCCCTTGTGTCTATTGCAGCTCCAAGGAACTATTTGGTTGTGCTTGGCACGAGATTTGATTTTTTATTGTTTATTGAGTAGGCCAAATGAAAGAGAAGATTTATCGTTCTTTGAATGTTTGACCTGCACATTTGTAGGATTCCCCTGTAATCAGCCAGTCGTCCAGGTAAGGTTACACTGGTATTGACTCCCTGCGCAGGTGCGCTGCCACCACCACCAGTACCTTCGTGAATACCCTAGGAGCAGAAGCTATGCCGAAGGATAGCACTTTGAATTGGTAGTGCTGGTTTGTTATCTTGAATCGCAAGAACTTTCTGTGTGCTGGGAACATTGAAATATGAAAATAAGCATCTTTCATATCCAAAGTTGCCATGTAGTCCCCCCCGCTTTAGCAGAGGGATTACTTCTTGTAGCGTAGTCATGCAGAATTTTTGTGGCTTGACATATTTGCTTGCTGGGCGTAGGTCTAATACTGGGCACATTGTTAGATCTTTCTTTGGCATAAGGAAGAAGGTTGAATAAATACCCTTGTTTACCTGGTTCGCCAGGACGACTTCTATGGCGTCCTTTAGGAGCAGCGTTGCGATTTCCTCGAGAAGGATGCATTGTTCTTCCTTCGAGTAAGTCTTTTGGCGCAGGGGATGGTTGCGGGGCCGCTGGATTAGATCCACACAGTACCCGCCCGCCATGGTGGATATCACCCATTTGTCTGAGGTGATCCCGTCCCATGCTTGGGTGAAGCTTGAAATACGCCCTCCTACCGGAGAGGCATGGGAGGGCACCTGAAGCACGTAGTCACTGTTTTGGAGGTGTTGCTCCACCTCTAGAGGTAGAGGACCTCCCCCCGGCCACGAGATCGGCGCTGTCCCCTCTGTTAACTCTGTGAGGCTGGTTCCATGTGTTAGAATTGCTGCAAAAATGGCTGTGGACGCAAATAATTGCGGCAAAAAGGCTGTGGTTTTGCCGCCGCAATCCATGTAAAGGATGTGGGGGACACCCCTGCAACCCTGAACCCATTATACCATTTAAGGGAAGCGGGGGACACCCCCGCAACCCTCGCTCCCCTTAAATGGTATAATGGGGTACACCTTTACCGGGTCAAACCACAGCATTTTTGCCGCGATTCTTTGCACAGGCGTCATTTTTGCTGCGATTTTATCAGTGCATACCATGAGGCTTGGCCTTGATTGTTACCCAAGGATGTCCCTTGGTTTTGACCATACCCTGAACGCCCCTGAGAATTTCATCTTCTGAAGTGACAAAAATTACTATTCCCTCTTTGGCCAGAGGGTTTATCTGTAAGTTGTCCCAAGGAATTTGGTGTATCGTACTCATCCTTTGCAGACTTTAGTGCGTCCTCTACTGCCTTACCAAAGAGGACGTTGGGCTCGACTGGCATATTTAGCAGTATTGCTTGAGTCTCCTGCTTGAATCCGGATTGGCGAAGCCACACATGGCACTTAATAATAGTGTCTTCTGCAATAATTCTTCCCGCATTATCAGCAGCGTCTAAATTATTCTTTAGGATGCAGCTAGAGACTGCTCTGCCCTCTGCTGCTATCTGGGCCAACTGTGTTTTTAGGGGCTCAAGGGCTGATGATAGTAGTGCGGACACCTCGTCCCACTTATGACAATTGTAGCTAGATAAGAGAGTAGTATTGTTAGCTATCCTTGCCTGAAAGGCAGCAGAAGAGGCTACTTTCCTGCCCATGGCATAGAGGCGTTTGCTTTCTTTGTCAGGTGGTGCCTCAGAGGAAGCTGACAGGGTACCGGCTCTCTTTCTGGTGGTTGTCACTACTAAAGAGTCAGGTTTAAGCTGGCCCCTGATATAGAGAGGGGGTCCGTGGGCACTGGGCGAAAGAGCTTTTCAATGCGTGGGTTAACTGCACGCATTTGTTTTTGTGTCTCTAGGGATGGCTTGATCCTCCTCTGGATGGATTGCAGGATTGGAATAAACTGTGTAACTGCCCTTTTATCCCCCAGGATATCCTCAACAAAGTCCTTGTCTTGCTGGGTCTCGTGTCTTGATTTGGAAGTGCTCAGCCGCCTTAATGAGCATGTCATTTAGAAGGGGCTGGTTGTCAATAGGTGAATCAGCCACAGGGGGGTCTTGGGTGACGGGACAGGCTATATTGCACATATCTGCTTCTTCATCGTCTACCCCATAATTTTCTTCTGTGCCCTCCTGAGCTGTATATGTATCCACAGCATCAATCTCATAGTCTGTGTCATAGAGATCAACGTAGGGAGGGTCAACCTGAGATGGAATATCCAGGGTGTCTGGTTTATGAGTAGTAGGGCCATTTACAGAGGCCTGAGAGCCAGAGGCAGCCGTAGTAGGAGGAGTGTTTTGCCTGCTTTGGAAGGCTGCTGGGTCTTTCTCAAAGAAATTCCCAATAAAGTTCATCCTCCTCATGACCCTGTCTATACCTTCACATGTCCATTGTGCTGAGCTCGGAATGGACTTGGGGCCTAGTGTGGAAGTTAGAGGGCCTTGTAAGGACTCTTCTTCAGAAGGAAGTGAAGGTTGAGAACTCTTGTGAGGCTGGGAAACCTTGTGATGCTGGGAATCCCTATCCTTGGATGTGGAAAGTGACCTATGTTTATGAGGCATCTTGGAAGAGTGCTTCTTAGACTCCTTTCCCTTGATAACCCCCCTAGGGACGTGTTTTTTGTATCTAAGTAGGCTAGTCTCAACTGTACTGAGGACTTATCTGATTTTGACGAAGAACGCCAAATCTCGGAAGTGGAGTGGCCCGATGCCTCGTCAGCCGACGTGCGACGTTCAGGTGTGGGTTTATTCACATCTCTGCTGTCTTTAAACAGTCGGGGTCTGTCATGTGGCGAATGGGCCCTCGAACGCCCAGAGGACAGTGAACTTGCGGACCTCTCAC
Organism: Ambystoma mexicanum; assembly: GCF_040938575.1. Taxonomy (NCBI): domain Eukaryota; kingdom Metazoa; phylum Chordata; class Amphibia; order Caudata; family Ambystomatidae; genus Ambystoma; species Ambystoma mexicanum. Next base: position 254,666,301 of record NC_090934.1, on the reverse strand, counting down.
TAGACGTCCTGTGTCCCTTAGTCGACGACTGCGTCGAGTCTCGGGCCTTGGGTATGTATTTACAAGTAGGGGTTGTGTGAGTGCTGGTGCCGCCGGGGTTCGTCCCCATAACAGGGCCGCTGGCCTGTCTTGTGGGGTTGGGGGCTTGCGCTTGGGAAACTAACGTCTCCCCTTCGCCTTTGCCATCGGAAATGGCGGCGTCGCTGCCATCGCTGAAGGTCCCCTCCACGTCCATGGTGCCCTCGGCCTGCATGGCGTAGTGGGGCTAGCGTTTCGTCTTACGGTCCTTCAATGTCTTCAGTTTGAAGAGCCTGCAGGCTCGACAGTTCTCCTCAACGTGATCTCGTGGGAGGCAGAGGTTGCACACCAGGTGCTTGTAGACTCACAGGAAATGTTTCTTACAACTTGTGCAGCACTTAAAAGGGGTTCTATCGATGATAACATGTAATGGCAGCTCAGCGAATATAATGTAGGAAAAGGGGCAAATACATTCTTAATGTCCGCCTCCTCTCTGCCTACTGCGTGGGCCGAAGCCCGGTGCGGCCCTGCCGGGCCGAACGGTTTCGTCGAAAGGAGTCTTCTCCGACGCTTGTCTTCCTTCACCGTTGACGAGGTGATCTCGAAAATCAGTGATTGAATATAAAGGATAGGAACAAATACTATAAGTAATTATAATAATCAAAGGCGTAAGCCGAAAGAGAACTCTGCTTTTGCGTCAGTCTACGATGGCGGAAAAAAACAATCTGAGGGACCTCGACACGTGAAGGACCATGGGTACAGTGGACGTCACACTAGGGAAATTATTACTGGCACGCCCTGTCGACGTCACTTTTTGAATTTTGAAAACAACTGTAGTACACTGCAGCTTCCACTAGATGTCGGTACATATATATATATATATATATATATATATATATCAGAGAAACTGGAGGAAAGAGGACGGACCGCACTCACCATGGATCCACAAGGGTCCTACAATCCCGAATAGGGAGAGGACCCCAAAAAAGAATGCAATGCTCACACAAGACGGTGTGAAAAATATTTTTAATGGTAAAATCAGCCTGCACAGTATGTGCAGAGCAAAAGGGGGCTGGGGATACAGCAAAACAGACAAAAGCAGGACGCCTGGTAAACGGCCCACCCACAACGCGTTTCACGCTCAACTGAGCGCTTGATCACGTGGTATAGCAAAGTACACAGACACAAATAACACTAGCAAGTAGTCCATCATCTATGTTGGTTGAGTTAGAAGTACCATGGAAGACTGTTTTGCTGGCAGCCATATTAGGATGAAAAGTCAGCAGTAAACCAGCAGTATAGCACATATACCGTCCTAGAATAAAGTACAAAGATAATAGTACAGAAATAAAGATATGGTTCTATACAAACTGCCAATATATCATGATATGAATACCCAGTTGTAGAATAACAAAACATCTCCATATAGATATGTAGAACAAAAAGAAAATGCATTTTGCACTGGCTAATAGTATAAAGGATTTGTAATTTCTACAAAACACATGGTCAATCTGAGGGCAGGCTACGAGAGCTAAAAGAGTAAAAAATGCCATGCATAATCAAGATATGTACAAATTGAAGAAATCCAAAGAATCGTAGCATACATATGTACGATTGGACTTTGTGCAAAGAAGCAAAAAAGCAAAATAGCAGCATAAATGTGTACAAAATAGCAGACATTGTAACTCGTATGTCTTAATAGACAATTTAACAGACTCAGTGCCAGAAAAGATAGCCATGGAAAAGCCTTCAGATGATCAAACAGATGGAGATGTTTACAAGTTAGTCAACATTATAAATATGATAATAGAATGCAAGGCAGCGATCAATGTACGATATCTGTTTAAGGGTATTATACATTCAAAGCCATAATAACAAAGTGCAAGTGCAAGTTAATCAGGAGCAGCATAAAAAGATGTGTGGCAAGGCAAAATCATATAAGCCCTTCCGGCATAAAGTGCAAGTGCAGGTCAACCAAAGGGCAGCATAGAAATTATTCAGGCCAGCAAGATTAAATAAGCAGATACAAATGACATGATAAAAACTAGTCTACATTGGTACTATAATAGTAAAATGCAAAGCGACAGTCAATGTACCGTGTCAATCTAAGGTCATGATGACATAATGACATAAAGTTCAGGTGCAAGTTAGTCAAAAACAGCATATACAAATGTGCATGTTTCAGTCTTTTATCTTATCATGGTGTGCAGTTCGGACTGGACACTGCTTCATCGCGCTCCATGTTTTTTAAAAACAAGGGGCAAGTTGGCCTCTCACTTAAAAGAATGCCTAATCCGGATTTGTAATCTCTTACAACAACCTTACAACAGTGGGCAGGTTGGACGCTCAGTTGAAAACACCTTTTTTGATTTTAGAAAATTAAATGGCCATGCATAAATTGCACATGTGAATCAATGCAATGGCTTTTTCCTTTCCGCTTTTCTAAATTCTGCTTTCCGCCTGTTACTCCTATGCGAGGGTATTGACATTCCTCTGTAAGGTTTTCGGTTTTGGTTGCAGCCTAGGACATCTCAGTGGAGAGACGAAAAACAAAGGAGCGCTGCGGGTCCTGCCTTTTTTAAGTGCCAGTTTTATGTTTGCATGCAGTGGAAGAATGAAACTATATGGCTCCAAAAACTTCTTGTAGCTATGTAAGTGCCAATTATATTCACCCTGCTGTTTAAATGGGCCTTGCTAATCCATTCATGTGAATTGCATATAAGATCACAATTGATATTAATATTGATATTTTATTTCTATCGCGCTCGTACACAAGTGTTTCAGAGCGCAACAAGGCAAGGGAGGGGAACAGGGGAGAACAAAACGACGATCTTACTAGGCCCATTGACATTGAGAACGTGCAAGTGCATGGGAGAGGGGGGAGGGGAAAAGTGCATAGAAGGGGGGAGAAGTGGACAGTGCGGAACAAAGGAGAAACAGATAAATAATAATAAATAAATAATAAAGGCAACAAACAGTGGTAGTGCAGCCGGCAATTGGCAAGTGCTGGGTTTAAGGCAGCACACAGAGTAGGTCTGATAAGTGCAGGAAGAAAAAAGGGGGGGACTGTATGTTTACAGAAACAGACCCCAGTGCAAGGGGTGGCCCAGAAGCCGTGCGGGAGGGTGGCAGGGTGAGCAGTTACCTGGGTCCGGCGGACAGAGGGTGGCCAGGTGCACGGTGCCAAGAGAGAACAGATCAGCAGGGGAGAGGGGGAGCGAAGGCAGAAGCAAAGAGGAAGGTCTTGAGGTGCTTCCGGAACTGTAGATGGTTCTCCTCAAGTTTTAGAGTGGCAGGGAGGCTGTTCCAGAGGGAGGCCCCAGCCGAATACAGAGATCTACCATCAGCTTGTTTCTTTGAAAAACGACTGACCCTGATTAGAGATAGAGAAGTGAAGAGCTCGAGAGGGGAGGTATTTGCGGAGGGATAGCTGAAGGTATTTTGGACCCAGGCCCCAGAAAGCCTTGTGGACAATGCAGAGGGTTTTGAATGTAATCCTTGCATCCAGTGGGAGCCAATGGAGAGATTTCAGAGCTGGAGAGATACGATCCCAGGGCTTGAGGGCAAGGACAAGTCTTGCAGTCCTGTTCTGGATTAATGCAGAGGGCGGAGAGTAGAGGCAGGTAGATTTAGAAAGAGGCTGTTACAATAGTCCAACCGAGAGAGAACCAGAGCTTGGGAGACCATGAGCTTCTGGGGGAAGAAGAGGAAAGGCAGAGTACCTCTGAGGGCGTGATGTAGGAAGTTTGACTTTTTAGAGACATCAGAGATGTGGGCGGAGAAGGAACGTGTGGAGTCAAAGATGATCCTGAGGTTCTTAGCCCCGCAGGTGGGGGTAGGAGGGCCAAGGGGGGCCGGCCAGAGAGTGAGGGGAAAGGGTGGTGAAGGAGTGCTGATGAGAAGGATCTCCGTCTTGCTGGCATTCAGACAAAGATCATTGGCGGCACACCAATGCAATTATACAATTTACTTAAATGTTACCCCACACAGATACTCTTTGAAACTCTTGCAGTTCAGACGCGATATGCAGGGGCATCTACAGTTTGTTTTCGCCATACAGATAGACTAATTAACGTCAAGAGCTATATGCTTTTAATATGAAAATAACCAGGATAATGGGCCTCATTACAAGTTTGACGGTAGCCTTGCCAGTAAAAACGTCAGGCTGACGCCAAAAATGCGTTTTTTTCTGGCACCCGCGAATGGGTAATTACCGAGTTATTAGGGCCCAGCCAGACCCGGTAATTTCCCATTTGCGGGCGCCGGGAAATAATGCTGCCCATTCCCATGAGGGAATGGGGAGGTCGGATGCACCGGCACCATTCAGAATGGTGCTGGCACATCCGATATGCTCTGCTCGCGGGTGCCGGTATGCCCGACAGGTCAGACTTGGCACGCGGGAAGGCACCCGCGAGCAGAACTCGTAGTTTGCCAGTCCAGTAACAATGGTACCGGAAATCTTACCGGTACCATTGTTACCGGACTGGCAAACTTATAATGAGGCCCAATGATTTGGAATGATCGTCAGTGAAAAATATACATCAAATCAGAGGCGTAGCCAGAATTGTCTAACAAGTGGGGTCTGAAGCTGATGTACTTGGGCCCACCGCAGTGTCATTAACATATAGAAATATCCACACAGTGCTGTTTAGTGGGCATTAACAGATTTTGGGTGGGCCTTGCCCGCTCGGGCCATACCCGGTCTATGCTTCTGCATCAGATAGGAGAAACTTCCCTGTCCCCCATCAAACCAGCAGCCTACTCACGTTTTCGACTGGAGTCCATTAGCCGAGGTGGCTTCGTAGAGGGTGATCCCCTTCTCTCGGGAGAATGTGACATGCCCTCCTAGGTCATCTGAGATCACACCTGCGTGGATGGCCGCCTTGCAGATCACGGAGGTCTAGAGAAAAGGAAGAGCAGCGAGATTATAGTGGGGAGGCAGACATAACCGTTAGAACTGCCCAATGATGAATGAAAAGGTGAACAAATTCACATCTAGTTGTTGGGTTAAATGTAGGGTGTGGGTTTCATGCAGGTCTGACAACACAGAGTACTAAACCCCTCCAAGGCAGCACAAACATTTCCAGGGATCAAAATAAAACATATTTGATTAGCAGGAGTCAACAGCAACTCCTGGGTATTGGGAATAACCCAGTAAGCAGGAGCTACCTCTTGAGAACAAGGAGCTAGTACATAGTGTGCCATAAATCTAAAATACAAATTAGATAAATACTACAGCTTTTGCCACTTATAAATAACTCATTATGCTTTCAATGTCTTGCAGATGTGTCCTAGTGCTACTTTAAGAACATTCCCAAGCACACACACATACATTGCCCAAGTTGGCTTGGCATAGCAAATGTAGCTGATAGTTTAAATAAAGCTAGCCTGGCTCTTCTATGCCGCAATCAAGGGGTAAAGAGCTCCTTGCAGTTTCAGTTCCTGCCTTTCTCAATGCCTGTCAATGTGAATCAACCCCCTTCAACACAAGGCCTCTCTGCTGAGACTTATAACAGGACTGCCAACTGTACTTTTGATGTATATAAAAGGTAATTCCTGTGGAGCACATGGTGCATAATGGAAAGGGGACATATATGGCTGTAAATGGTTGACTAGAGACAAGAGCAAGGTTGCCACTGCAGGGCAAGACACAGTGAACTATCCAGTGCGGTATTTAGAGGCCTTCCTAAAGACTAGTAGCTTAGAGAGATCTGTCTGGCCTCTGTGGATACCATCATATTGGGATCACAGTTTTGGTAGTGTCTTATTTTCCCTTTTGGGATGTTCTCCTTGAAGCCAGCGGGTGAGGAGTTGTAGAATTTTCACTTAGGTAGGTTTGGTGGTAAATAAGAGTGGCAAAAAGCAAGGGAAGAGGGCAGAGTGAGCGATAGTGTCAGGAGAATGAGAGACCCTATTTGCCCCATCCACACAACACACATAGCCTATAGGTTGTGCAGCACCTGTGCATGCACAGAACCACTCGTTTAACGTTCAGTGCCAGTGGATGGGTGGGCAGCAGGGTAGTTACTGCAGGGGGGGAGAAGTAGGCAGAGGGAGTGTGGAATTGACTGGGGTGCAGCAGGGATGGTGGGTGCTCGTCTATACCTTGCTCCCAGTTCAAATCACTGTAGCCTGGACTTTAGGGTCTGATGGGGCAAGTAGATGGAGCAGTTGGACACTCCCTGCAGAGATCTGTGAGCAGTTCAGGGGTTCGGATCCTGCCTGGGTTAATTCAGTCTTTCATCATTCTGTGGTTGACAAAACAACTACTGAGGTGAAGAAGAGAAGGGGAAGAAGAATTTAACGTTTCAAGTAAAGATATACTTTATGGTGGGTTCCGAATACATTTTGGGATATTCTAGGGTTGTGTAACATAGAGGCTCCGCACCACAATTCCTACTCAAATTATGTGGTCTGAACCAGCCTTCACACCAGCGGCATCAATGAGGTAGGTGGCCCTCAATTCTTAGGGGCGCCCCTCCACATTGTGTGTGCAAGGTTAGCTGTGCCCTATGGTGTGGTATCCAAACAGCTACCAAGCTGGATATGTATAGTGTACAATTATGGCTTTTGAGGCACAGCCAACAAAGATGGGCCAGTCTCACGGAGGGAGGTAGACATGGTCAGAATCAAAGGGTCTACTCTAGACCAACCCACGTGAGACTGCTTATTTATGGCATGCCCCCTCACCACTCGCTCGCTCAGGAAGCAGCATCTGCTTTAGAAGCCAGCTCCAAGGGTGCAGCCAAAAAAAGTTCAAGACCCTTTGCATCATCCACAAAGCTTTCTGGGGCCAGGGACCCCACTACATCCGACTATTTCCCTAAATGCCTCCCTCTTCGAGACCTTCGGTTATCTAGCTGCAATTCTCTGCAGATCAGACGTTATCCCAAGCAGAGAGTGTTGGGTAGATCTCTTGTGTTCAGTTACATTGGTACAGCCAAAAGTGCTCAGTGGGAACAGTCGGACTGCAAGGGTTCAACCAAGGAGGTTAAAGTGAGGGGTTTAACCAAAGGGGGATCAACATCGGGGTACAATTAAGTTCACCCACGAGGACATTGCAACCTGGGATCATCCACATGAGTTCATGCACTCCACCAATACATCAAGAAGCAACACTCACGTCTCGGTAGCCCTGGGACACATGCCCCCAGATGTCACCAGCGATGTTCTTACAACCGGCGGGGCAGTAAACGCTGAAATACACATGAGAAGAAAGACTGCATCAGATGGACTGCTCCAATGAACGTGCTCCAGCTGACAATCACTACACTCCAAGCACTGATTGTGCTACAAACCAAGCATCAGCACTGTTAAAGCAGGTGGCAAATGCTGCAACTGTAGTGTAAGTACACTGGTCATTTCACACAATGCAGGGAGAACCAGCAATATTAGCACGTGCGTGCTTGTGGGTCTCCTGCATGCACTTCCAAATCTTACGGGAGGGGAGAAGGAAAGAGAGAAGAAAGTCTTTCATTCTTTCATTTCCCTCTCCATCTTGTGAAAAATGTAACTGCGCCTGCAAATACACTCTGCAGGCAGTGTTTACAAATGGATTTCTATGGAATTTGCCTTGCCTTGACCAGATGCAAAACCGAGGTGGATTCTATAGGAATTCATTCGTTGGAAAGTCGCATGCACGTGTACAACAAAACGCACTGACAAGACAGAGGAGGCAATCACGGTGGGGATCTCATCTCTGCCCCCTGCCCCTTTGCCGCCTATTCACTGCTGCAAAATGGGGCAGAGCAGGAAATGAAAGTGTAAAAGCATGGCGCCTGGCGTTCATGCCTCTAGTTCCCACTCCACCCCATTTAAAATAAGGCTGCAAATCTCCTTTAAATAATCAGCCTAATTTTAAATGGGGTGTCGTTGAAGAAATCAAGACGTAAAAGCAAGGCGTAATTCTTTTACGCCTTGATTTAGTTCTCTGCCTCATTTTAATGTAAGTGCTACAAAGGCTGGGAGTGCGGGATGAGGTGAAACTTTGTTCAGGTTTGCTGGTTTCCAATCTCCTGGTATCAGTCACTGCGACATGGGGGCTTTGCCCAGCGGCGGCCATCACCCTAGGCCAACTAGAATGGTGCATTTGGGGATCTGGGAACTGATGTATTTTAATGCCAGCTGTAAAGAATCGTTTCTTGTGATGTGAAGGGTGAGAACATTTAACTGCCATGTTGAACCAAAAGGGAAGGTGTCCATTGTCTTTTTGGTTGGCCCTGACCCCTGCGTAGCCCAAAGATCTCAGTTGTTTGTTTGTTTGTTTATTATTTATAATGCGCCGAAATACCCTAGGGTAACAAGGCGCAGCAGATACAAGAATTTGCGAAACTTGGTTACAGACAATCAAATATGTACAAGTATGAACACAGTAATAATAACAAAAAAACAGGAAGAATATACATATGTACAATTAACAGTTGTGTATCCAGTGTGACCAAGTGATAAGTGGGAGGCACGGGAGTCTATCTCAATGTGTTTAGACAATGGCTGTCTTCAACCAAGCCATCAGCTTAGAGCGGATGTTTTGGTAGGGTAGGTCCATTCTGAGAGTGGCTGGTAGGAAGTTCCAGAGTTTGGCCGCTTTCACAGGGAAGCTATTACCACCTATAGTTGATCGTTTGTAAGAAGGGACAGAGAGGCAGTCTCTGTATGCTGTCCTTGTCGGTCTCAAGGATGTTAGTCTGTGAAATCTGTTGATCAGATAAATGGGGGCCGCGTTGTTAAGGGACTTATGGGTAAGTGAGGCAGTTTTTAGGGAGATTTTGTCTATGATGGGGGTCCAGTTGTGTTGCTGGCTATGTACTGTAATGTGGTCTCTTCTTGAGATGCCCAAGGCCGCTCTGAGTGCGTTGTACTGGAGGGTTTGTAGCTTGCTAGTAACGGCCTTGGAAGACCCCAAGATAAAGGGCGTTACAGTAGTCTAAACGGGAGAGTATGAGGGCTCTGGCCAGGGTCAGGCAACTAGCGTCAACTAGAAAAGGTTTGGCTGTCCGGATCAATTTACACGTATAGGCCGTGGAAGAGGCTAGTGAGTTCACCTGTTTGCTAAAGGTGAAATAGGAGTCCAGGTAGAAGCCCAGTGTTTTGACTTCGTGTCCCACTCTGATGGTATTGCCATCGATTATGAATGAAGAGTAGGCTGGGCTCAATTTTTTTAGACTGGCTGTAGTGCCCAGTGTGATGAGTTCCGTTTCATCATCATTCAGGCATAGACCGTGAGTGGCCATCCATGCCTGAATGATGATGTAAACCCTATTCACCAAGGCCAAATCCTTTCCATAATCTCCAGAAAGCAGAAGGAGGATCTGGGTATCATCTGCATAATTGGTGTAGGTGATACCGAGATGATCCAGATCGTCGAAAAGGGGCTTAGTAAATATGTTATACAGTGTAGGGGAAACACAGGAACCCTGAGGCACACCACAAGTAATGGGTATAGGGTCTGCCGCATCTGTGGGCGAAAAGACCCTCATGGTTCTGCCATTAAGGAAGGATCTGATCCATGTAATAGCCTCGGGGGAGAAATGGGAAGCCGTGTGAAGGTGAGTGCAGAGGACAGAGTGGTCGACCAGGTCGAATGCTGCGGAAAGGTCGAGGAGGAGGAGTAAAGCTGCTTGGCCGTTGTCTTTAAGCTGATCGATTTGTGTTTTAAGGTCGATAAGAGCTGTCTCGGTCCCATGCTGGGGTCGGAAGCCTGATTGTCTGGCTCCTAGCAAGTGGTGTTCCTCCAGGTGCTTCTGTATTTGAACATAGGCGACCTTGTCTAGAATTTTCAGGAGGAATGGTACCGTTGTTATGGGTCTGTAATTCCTCCTCATTCCTCCTCAGTCCTCCTCAGTCCTGTCAGTGCGTTTTTCGTTTCTCGGTCTTGACATTTTCATGCAGGCAGGAAACAAATTGATTCCTATGGAATCCACCTTGGTTTTGCACCTGTTCAAAATAAGTGGGCACTGCAGGGGACAGTGCCAGGGCAGAAGTGATCAAGCTAGACACGCGTATGGATGCCACTCTGGACACACATTTCATTAAACATAAAATCATAAGAAACCAAAACCATTACCTTTGAACAAACCAAAATGTGACTCCCCACAAAAAACACACACCCCACATCAACATAATTCATCATATACAACTGACAGGTGGTCCAGGTGGACCATGACTCCCCCTCACCCCTTAGGGAGGCACATGGTGGTGAGGCCCCTGTCCCCTCCCCACAATGCCCGTTCTGGGGGCGATACCAGGAGGCAGTTCCCTCGTCACCAGACCTAACCGGCCCTAACTGCCTCCAGATCCTGCCCACTCCAGCCCCTTCCTCACTGGGACCCCCCACTAGCAGTTCTAACATTATGATGGGGGCCATCCTGTGCCCTCTTCTAAACACCATTCCAGCTCCAGAGTCCCCCAGAAGGGGAAGCTCAATGTCAAAATGGGCCTCCTCAACCTGCTACTTCCCTTCTCTATTCCCCTCTGCCCCCGACCTCTGAAAGTCAGGGTGGGTGAGATGGTAAAATACCAATCAGGAAGACGATCCTGATGGTGTGGGCTCAGGCAGCGGGAGCATGGCGGGACTGACTTCTCAGGAGATGCGGAGACCGAGGATAACTTGCCTCTCCGCCCTCCATTTATGTTGGATATTCGCACCGCCGCGCCTCTCTCACCAGCAACCATGGCTGGCATCTGCCGCCCGAAAAACCAGTTTGAGAGGGCACCACTGGCCACTCCAGCCCCTGTCCGCCCAACCTGGTTTCCCTGCAATAGGCGGGCCTTTGCCTTTGGCAGATTCCATAGAAGCTGGCTATCTCGCAGCTGACCCTCCACACTGAATCTATTGGTTGCTCCATGACCATCAGTCTAGCTTTAGAGCATCCAGAGGCACGGAAACTGCTCTTCTGAACACCCGTGAAGACCTGCTCTCAAATCTTGACAAACACTCCCTCAGTCCTCATTCTCCCTCACCTCTCCTCTGCCTTTGACACCATTAACCACAACATTCTGATCGCACGTCTCGGACACCTTGGGAATCACAGGTCAGGGTCTGGGGTGGTTAACCTCCTTTCTCTTCCACTGCCCATCCCGGGTGGAACTCAGAGCCTTTCTCTCCACTATCGCTCTCTCAACCTGTGGCGTTCACCAAGGATGTAACCTATCTCCCTGGTTCTTTAACGTCTATATGGCTGCCTAGTCACATGTGATTGCCACTTTTACCTCTAACTTCCGTGTTATGCGGATGACACACAACTATCTTTCAGGCTACCCTCACCCGCCTCCTCCTCCTTGCTCATATCTGACTGTCCGCTATTTCGTTATGGTGTACTGCAAACTACCTCTGCCTCAACGCCAGTAACACTGAGATCGTTCGGATTGGGACCCCTGCTCCCACTTTCACTCTGGCCGGACTCCCTTGGCCCTGCGTATGCACCCACCTGCGATGCTAAAAACCTTGGGGTCATCTTCGAATCCACTATCTCCTTCTCCTCTCACATTTCAGACATCTCTAAAAAGTCTATCAGCTACACCTCCTCAGAGGTACTCTACCTTTTCTCACTTTCCCCCAGCGGCTCACTGTCTCCAGAGCCCTGGTCCTCTCTAGGCTGGACTACTGCAACAGCCTCTTCCTCAAACTCCCTGCTTCTGCCCTGTGTCCTCTGCAACTCATCCAGAATAGCACTGCAAGACTTATCCTTGGCCTCAAGCCCTGGGACTGCATCTCTCAGACGCTGAAATCCCTTCACTGGCTCCCCGTGGCTGCAAGGATCAAGTTCAAGACCCTTTGCATTGTCCACAAGGCTTTTTGGGTACTGGGACCTACCTACCTGCAACTTTGCCTACCTAAATATTGTCCCTCATGAGCTTCCGCTCATCTATCTCCAACACCTTCTGCGAGACAGCTGGTTCTCCAAGCAGAAATTTGGAGGGAGATCCTTATCCTCAGCAGGTGCCTTCCTGTGGAATAGCCTCCCTGCTGCCCTCCATCTTGAGCCTGATCTTAAGATCCAGAAACTCCTCAAGAACTTCCTCTTCTCCTTTTCCTTCTCTCTCACTCTACCCTGCTAAGCTAGCTCTGTGCTCTTTCCCTCTCTCCCTCCTCTTCCTTACAGCTTGCTGACTGGCCGCCTGGTGTACCCCAGAGTCTCACCGGTCCGGGGCACCCCCTCCAGTCCTCTCTCGCACGTACCTCAGTGCCCTGCACCCCACCATCCCTCACTGCACGTGAGAAATAACCCAAGAGAATGTCTCTCTGCACTTACCCCAGGCTCTGCCAACTGGGTGCACTTGGACCTCCCCCTGCCTTGACCGTCTGTGCACTTGCACGATGCAAATGCAAACGCACTATTCCCCAAGATCATCTGTCTGTTCTCACTTGTCTTCAACCCTTAATTGCACTTGGTAAAACTGCAGAATCGCCGTCAGGCCTATTTGCTGTGTCTCAACTGTTAACTGTATTATAGGTACTTACTCTGCCTGTGCAGACTATTATGGCCTCAGAAGTTCAAGGGCTCTGAGCGACTGTTGTTTTTCGCCATGTTCCCACCCTCCTTGAGGGCTTTGAAACACTTGCCTGTGTACAGGCGCTTTATAAATAAACATGAACATTACCATAGGATTCCATTCCGCTTACATAGTGTTTTAGCAGGCAGCGTTGACTTTTTTGAAAGACGTAGGGGAAAATGTATGAGTAAAAAGGGAGGTTGGTTTGCTTTCACTCTTTTCTTCTCCTTCTGCCATGCAAAGGTTTACCATTTTATGCAGGGGAGCCAACAGCTGGTTAAGTGCAAACGTTGGGGGTCCCCTGCCCGCAATTAAAGCTTCTTTTAAAGTGACAGGAATATATCCGAATTGCAGGTTCGTCGTCCATTATTGACCTCAATCCTGCAGAATAAGTACAGTAACTACAGTGTACAGTATGGACCTGCGCAGTTATAAGTGCAATGTGAAGTATTGCTCTATCTTCAGAGTAACTACGGCGTAAAGCATTGCTCTGTATATCTGCTGTATAAGTGCAGCAAGCATACGTGTGCAATTATGTATTCTCATAAAGTACTATGCAAGTGCAGTGCGATGAGCTGTGTGTCTTCTGTGTGACATACTAGCCAGTATATCTGCATTTTCAGCAAAGGGTACATACTGAGCAGGAAATGGGGAAAAACGAAAGTGTCAATAGGTTAGCAGCATTACTTGTCCCATTTTACACACGGGTGCCTTGCTCTATAGGGAAATTGCATCATTTCCCTGTAGGATTTTATTCATAAGGCGGGAAGGGTTGGGGTAGTATCATGTAAGGCGACATGTCCCAGTTTCACTATAGACCAGTCACCCATTGAAATTGTAAAAAAAGGGACCAACTCCAATTTGCACGGGTCACAAGTAGGATTGGCGCCAAATTTAACAAGATGCATATTCCTCAAGGTTTTGCACAATGGCCACAAAAAACCTTTTTTGCTGCACGCAAGTAAGGGTGCAAACTGATTTTATCTTAATGAAATTTAAAAAGTGCGGAAATCAAGTTTGCTTCGGCGAAAGTAGCAAGTGATCAAACTGATTTGAAGGGGCCCTGGAACCAAACTTTGTGGAATTTGGCAGGGACTGCGTTTGGGGCGCATAGGTTTCCTTCTCTAATCGTGCAAAGTTTATTTTTCTTAAATAGCAAAACGTTAGTCAAGACACACAGTCAGTTTACAAGTGGAACGAGCAATGCACGTACAAGATACAAAGAGCACACGAAAAGCAGCCCTTGAGAAGCGGTGAGATCTGGACCAAGGAAAAGGGGTTTTGAAAATACACTTGGCGTGATGTGTGGGAAGGAAGGGCAGGCCAGACGCAGGTCACGTGCGGTTGCTGTTCACAGGGTCTGAAGCCAGCTGCGAGAGGAGATCATCCACTTACCCGACCTGTGGGCTGGAATAGTGCACACCTTTATCCAAGCACGATACGAGATCTACAAGCAAATGGAAGGAGCCCACATGGGAAGGTTAATATATTGGCCATGTACTCAACACAACACAAACTGTATATAAATAGTCCCATCAATAGTTCCAGTGGCGCCTGGAAACACCTGTGTATAGGCGCCTTACAAATGGCCAAACAATAAAATAAATAAATAAATAAATACAATAAGTGATTACCCAGCTCAAAAGATACTAATTTGATCATCCTTGGAAGGCTGAAAAGGTGAGTCGGTCAAAACAAAATCTCTCTCGCTCTCTCTCCCTCTCTCTCTCTCTCTCTCTTATTCTCTCTCTCTCTCTCTCTCTCTCTCTCTCTCTCTCTCTCTCTCTCTCTACCTCTCCATCTCTCTCCCTCTCAAAGGGATTGGGGCAGGGGAAATGTTATGACAACTGGCCTTGCTGTGTACTTGCCACTATGACTTGGAAAGCGCTCTATTGCTTCCCGAAGCAAGTTCCATGCTCAATAAATACCCTTATATTATTATTTTAAATTTGGGATATTAGGTAGCGCTTAAGCTTCACCCATGAGCCAAAATTATTGCATTGGAGCACAGGTAGGAGGGAGATGACATGTGAGGAGGGGCACACAGCTTGTGGCTATTGTTAGCTTATTTACTCACCCATTGACTGCCCATGTCAATATTAACCCCAATAGCCATTTCCAGCCACGACCTGCCCGTCCCCGCCAAACACACAAACTCCTGGCATCTCTTAGAGCTCGTTCTATCAAGAGGTTACATCAAATGTTAATCTGTCACTATTACTCCTACACAGTCTTATGGGAGTTAATGGTTTAATTTCATCTATAATGGCTACTGGTGTAACGAAAATGTCTTAACCAAGTGTGCCTTCAGTTACTTGATTTATATCTCATCCATGCACCAAAGTCCTTTTAAAAACAAGCAACGACAAAGCAAAAATATTGACCTGAAGTATAAGATAGAGATTTGCCAGGTAGTGCCATCATATGCCCAGATAACAGCTCTATTTTCCAGCTGTTGTGATCGTATTGCCAGGTATTTCCATTATGCCAGTGCCTGGGCAAATTCCTATCTCATGCCTACATAAAAGCCCAAACTGTTGGCTTTGCCAATGCTTTTTTATTCTTCTTTTTATTACCATATAATAATAATAATCCTGGCCTAGAATGACTGGGTCAGTAGGCAAGAACCAGACTATCAAACATCTATCTGGCTCCATAGGGCAATGCCAAAAGAGGCAATTGACCGTCCCCCGCACAAATTTTATTTCCGCAAAGAATACTATGTCCCGTAGTGCTTCCGATTTAAATCTCCATGTGAGCCTCTCAGGGGCATCTTTGTACTGCAGGGATAGCAGGACTGGTGAATGGTCAGATAGAGTGCGGGATCTTATATCAACCTTAAAACCTTTCCCAACTACTGAGCTGGAAATTAAGAAGAGGTCTATTCGGGAAGCCATATCATTTGCTGAGGAATAATACGTGAATTCTCTGGTGGTGGGGTAAATGGTCCTCCATGCATCACACAGGTCTAATGATAGCATGACGGAGAATAGCTGGCGGACTGCACAAGATTGTGGGCGGGGGGCCCTATTAGACCTATCAAGTGTGCGATCCAGTATTAAATTCATATCCCCCCCAGATTAGAGGTATCACGTAGTATCCTGCCAGGATATCCTGCAAGTTGACAAAGAATGCAGGGGAGTCTATGTTCGGGCAATATGTGTTACCAAGTATGCTCTCTACCCCTTCAAGGAAGCAGTGTAGTATTATATATCGCCCTTCAGGGTCGACATCGGACCTCTTCACGGCTAGCTTCAGTGATTTATGGATAATAATGGAGACGCCTCTAGATTGGGTGGACTATGACGTGGAGTATCTGTTCGCCCCCCACATGGGCGCTATGTTGGGACATGTGCTCTCCCTTGCATGTGTCTCCTGCAGGAAGAGGATGTTAGCCTCTGCCTTTGTGCTTGGGCAATTATTTTACGGGATATCGTGCAGTTTCCCAGCCCCCAAACGTTCCAGCTCATGATATTAAACTGTTGCATCATCTATTAAGTGTGGGGTAGCATCTTACGTTATGAGCTTTGTGCCTGCTTATGTGTTTAGTGGGAGTAGTCCGTACCCTGCAAGGTCTGCCAGTGTTTTAATAGCAAGTGCCCAACCATTCCTCTGAGTAGCGCAATTGGCTCCCCGATCCTTCCTGTTACAAGTGGAGATTTAGTAACAGTCTTCCCTCCCTCCACCCCCACTGACCCCCTCATCCCAGCAGTGTGTCCTCCTCCCCCTTTTAAACCCTTAAGCATCCCAGCTAGTCAACCGGGCGTTGGTGATTTTAGTCTAAGCAGTTTAACAAGTAACTGCAACTGCAAGTGGGAGTACTGTTACAGTACGGCCTGCGCTGCTGGCTAAAGCTTGTATCTCGGTGGCTGGCGGTTATATAGTACTATCTGCTCATGATAGAATGTATGTGACTTCATATATATACTTGAGAGTCAGTCGTCACGATCCGCTGGGATTTCCGCTGGATTATTTTCTGGGATTTGTGCCTCGATCAATTTGACGTCCTCATTTGGGACAGTGAAAAAATACAGCTTGCCTCGGAATTGTAGCTTCCGTTTCGCTGGGAACAGCATAGCATATTGGATGTTTCTTTCCCTGAGCATCTTCTTCACCCCGTTGAATTGGCGCCGCTCCGCCTGTACCAAGACTGAGAAGTTAGGGAAGATGCGGATGGTCTGGGAGCCAAGCCTCGGCTCTTTATTTTTTTGGGCCAACCGGAAGATCGCCTCTCTGTCTCGGTAGCTTAGGATTTTGGCTATTAATGGTCTAGGGAAGTCACCAGGTTTTGGTTTCGGCGACAGCACCCTATGTGCTCAACAATGAAAAATGGAGGCAGGGAGGGTTAATCCGGTAGGTCTTTGATGAGATTCTCAATAGCTAACTCCATCTTGCCCATGAGTGCATTCTCTGGAACTCCCACAATACGAATATTGTTCCAGCGAGAGTGTGATTCTAAATCGTCCCATTTTCTGATTGATAGTTTATTTCCTTTGAGAGGATAACCACAGTATTTTGGAGTGTGCAGATATTGTCCTTGTTGGAGCTTTTTCGAGATTCAGCTTCCGTAATGCGGGGTCCCTCGTGGGCGAGCTAGGTTTTGATCGAGGCTACGGTAGCATTGATGTCATCTAGCTTCTCATGAACCACGGCAAACCCTTTTGCCATTGCTTCCATGATGCCCAACAGGTCATGTAAGGAAGGGGGTGCAGAGGCTGAGGTGGATGGACCTGCAATAGCTTGTTCTTGTAGACTCACGTCGTTGCGCGGCGTTGTCTTCGTGAATTTATTTGTCCATTGCGCCTGTTTGTTTGATGCCTCCAGAGCCTTTGGTCATATCTGTAGGTGTGAGGGAGTTTCGAGGCACAGCTCCCCTGAAGACCAGGGTGTGAGGCCTGGGTAGCAAGTTTCAGTCTCGGCAAACCTTGGTCTGTGGGGGTTACAGTGGTTTACTATCGTAGCGCTTTGCGGAGTTTCCAGTTTGATCATTTTTTCCTGGCAGAACAATGCTGTTGCGTTTGTGGTCGCACAGGGTTGGAGAATGCCCCCTTCCCAGGTGTGAGCAGCTGCTTCCAGGTTACACGCAAAGGGACCAGGCCTTGGTGGCAGGTGCACTGTGTCTGTCTGGGGCCTTACGCTGGGCTGCGTTTCCCACTCAGTTATGTGCTCCCAGTTTCTGGTTGGCTTTGATCTCTTTAGTTGGCAAGTGTGTATATATGGCCCCACGTAGGAGGGGTGCACTGATGTATAGCACGGCTACTAGCAGCCCCTCTTGTATGCCTGATGCTCTGTCTATTGTAGGGGTGCCGCTACACCCATTCCGTGAGTAGCACAGTTCGGTGGAAGGCTAAGACCTGTGGGCACCTCCCATGCGCACCGGGGCCCAGGGGAAGCGGCGCCTGGTCCCGTTGGCTCCACAGGGAGCATGTTCTCTCTCTCGGGATCAAGGCTCCACTGGAAGGCCCCAAGCTCGTAGTATGACAGACCAGATGGTGTGGCTCCGACCTCATGTTGTTGCGGTCCGGCTCATGGCCAGCTCTTGTTCCTGGATTAAGCTATGGGTGACTCCCCTCCTCGCAGCGGGCCGGGGCGCCCGCATCCCATGAGCGGAGATGTATGTTCCCAAGTTAGGTCGAGGGATTGGTGGTATGTGATATCCCCCCAGTGTCTACCGCCACCTGGGGAGAGTTGCTTGTTGGAGTTATTAGAGAGGTCGAGGAGGCTGCATGGTGCGGTTGCCCGTGGAGACTCACTGTATTGACAGAAGGAGGACGTCCCCCTCAGTGCCGGCGTGTGCTGGAGGGTGGGAGCAGTACATAGGGAACTCCTTCAGGTTGGCCGAGGTACGGTCACAGCAGGTAGGAGTGTCCCACTCCCAGCACCCTCCAGTAGATCAGTAAATCCAGGTAAGTGCTCCCCGGTGCTCCCTTCAGTTGACCACCGCTCAGGAATTACGTTAGTTTATCCCTCCATATACGTCACTGCAAGCAGCCTCAATGTCCGCCGTGTCCTGGCTGCCAATATGCTCACGCAGGAGAACGCTTTTCGCTGGCTTTTACCCTCGGGAATATCTGCTTCTGTTTGTGTTGGCTGGGCCCCAGACCACGCATGCCCAGCTGAGGGCAGTGGAAATCTGCACAGGCTCCGGTCTGGGGATCAGGACCAGTGGCCGGCTCGGCCCCGCTCCGAGACCTGCGCGGTCCGGCTCTCCTGGCAGTTGCACCCAGCGGCCTTCAAGTGTCAGAGCTGCCCAATCCCAACAGGCCGCCGAAGATACGGGGCCAGGAGCACCCCCGCACTCGCAATCAAGGCAGTTGGTGCACACTGGTGTCAGCTGTCCCGAGTTGTATTTCCGATGGCTGTGATCGTGCTGGGCCGGCATTTTCTTCCCCAGTGTGTGGCCAATGTACGGCGCGCCAAAGCTAAGCAGCCATATTAGCTGGTTGCTCAACAGCGCCCCCAAACAGTTGACAGTTCCTATTGACGAAACTATAGAGCAGTTGCAGACAAAGTGTTTTGAGATCTAGTAAAAATGGCCTAAAATGTAAGTCATAGACAAACGAAAGACAACATAAGTGAAGTGGACAAAAACTTTTGTTCAAGGACTAGATAAGTGCACCTAAGTCAACCTCCTGAGTTAGAAACAAGTGTTAGCCTGCATGTCCCTTCAATAAAACGAAGAAGGTCTGTCACCGGTTGCTTGTTCGCAACAAAGGGGACCAACCAACTTGCCAAAGGGAGCCAACAACTTAAAGTCTATGGGCCTCATTAGGACCCAGGCGGTAAGGGGTTTACGGCGGCGTAAACAGCGCCGACCCTTACCGCCTGATTCCGAGGTCCCTTAGCGCCATGGAGGATTTAACACTTGCTTTTAGGATTTAACAGCTGCTTTTGCTCGAAAGCAGCTGACAAGCCTAAAAGAAAAGAAGGGAGGATAGTTTAAAATAAAGAGCAGAAATGAGAGTCAGTTACAGCCACAAATGCTGTCTCAGTAGAATGGACAGGCCTAAAACCAGATTGGAGGGAAGTGAGAAGTGAGTGCTGATTGATAAAGGAAGAGACTTGGGTGTACACTATGTTTTCTAGTCATTTCGAGGGGTATTGAAGAACAAGAAAAATAGGACGAAAATTAGACGAAAGAGAAGGGTCCAGGGGAAAATGGAAGTAGAAACCGAAAGACTGAAGAGAGAGGTAAGATAACCTACAAGAGGAGGCTACACCATTGGAATCAAGGGGGACGGCAGAGTCTCCAGGAGTGGCAGTGGGATGGGCAAAGGCAAGACAAGAAGCAATATCAGGTTCTGAGAGAACGGGAAAGGAGGACATACTAGCAACAGGGGGTGAGACAGAAGGGAGTGGTAGAGACGTAGGTAGAAACGAGAAATAGATCGAAGAAGAGCGAAACTTAGAGTGAAAGTCGTTAGTGAAATCAAGAGCAGAAAGGGATGAAAAGGAGGAGACGCTTTCGATTAAAAAAGAGACGAGTTTGAGATGCGAGAGGATCAAAGAGGGAGTTAAAGTAAAGTTGCTTTGCAGAAGGGAGAAGAGCGTCGTAAGAGCTGTGGAGAGATGACCTATGGCCGAATCAGAAGCTGCCCGGGGCTTCTACCAGCGTCGCTATGGGCAGCGTAAAGCCCGCTGGGCTGCGCGAAGGGGAGGGGTCAGCCAGGGTTGGGGTGGTTTGTGTGAAGTGAAGAGGAGGGATGAAGAAGGTCGAGAGTGTCACAGAGAAGAAAAGAGCTCGAGAGAAGCAAGAAATGAAGTAAGAGCAGACGTGAAAGAGGTCATAGAAGCCAGAAGGGGTGGGAGGGGAAGGGAGAGGGGAAAAGAAAGCTGATCGGAGGACTGGAGCGGTAGTGCTGACACAGAAGATGAGAGGGAAATAGTTTAAAAGATGTCATCCAGTGAGGAGCCGGAATAATGGGAGGGAAGCGTGCACTGCACATGGCTGATAGCTTGGTGGGTTGATCACCTACACTTGAAGTCTGTTTTGTGAGTGGCATGTAGCCTGCATGTTTGAACACTGCGCGGTTGGGGGTGGGGGGGTTAATAAACCAAGTAACACCAACATGGGGTATACTAAGAGCTATTCACCTTGCTTAGAAACCCAAATGAGTGAGGCGCTGTATGTTGTATTATGCCTGTTCACAATAAGGCTTCATTCGCCCAACCTGCAGTAATCCCCGGACCTATAGAGAGAAACAGGTAAGAACAGGCTAAAGACAATAAACAGTGCCTGGGGCTTCACGGTTAACAAAGGCCCAGCAATAACTACTGTAAAAACTTTCATTGCTAGCACCTGCATTCGTATGCATACATTTTTAGGCAAATGAAAAGTGGTGGGAGGTTAGTACTTGATGTCAGGAGAGTGATTGGAAGGGTACAACGGGGTACATG
Source organism: Ambystoma mexicanum (assembly GCF_040938575.1). NCBI lineage: Eukaryota > Metazoa > Chordata > Amphibia > Caudata > Ambystomatidae > Ambystoma > Ambystoma mexicanum. Next base: position 254,645,394 of record NC_090934.1, on the reverse strand, counting down.
AGAACTCTCATTCTCAAACCAGTTCTTAAGCGGGTGCTTTCCCTGTAAAGGAGAGAGGTAACTGCTTGTAACACTGGAGCTGCTGCGAGAATAGTAACATTAGAATGTGTAAATTAGTTAGATGTCCCCACACAGGTATGTTTGCCCCACCCCCACGGTCTCTGAAGATAGTCTCTTCCATAGTGGTAGGAGTGTACCAATAAAGTAGTGGAACTGTGACCCCAGCAGTGGCCAGAGTTGGAAGAAAGGGGAAACGTGCAACACATTTTTCAGGGTTTGCAGTCATGCTGGTTGACAGCCAATGGAGTTGAGTCAGATTTCAGTTAAGCTGTAACTGATATCTGATAGTAAAATGGAAAAGTGTGCTTTAACTCCGCAAAGAACAGCCCAACAATGGTGAAAATGTTTGCAAAAAGTAGTAGAGCTGTTGACAGTCAAAACGAAGAGTAGTTGAAGACCGCTCTTGCCCGTTCCCGCCCACTTCGACCTCTGCTTTCCCAGGATTTTCAGTGCTAGCCCTCCCTGAAATGTTAGCCTAGGGGCACCAGACCCAAGAAACGTTGAACCAGTGCAAGGCAAGATTGGCCTAGCGCCAGGCCAGGCGGCTGCTTTACGTTGCATACTTAGTGCAAGGGGAAATGAGTGGATGCGAGTCCAAGTGTCCCCTGTTCCCGGAATTCCACCCACACTCCGGATTCCTGGACGCCCACGGGGTCCCGCGAGACGCTGCTTCACCATAGGAGACCTCTGTGTGCAGACGGCCTGCGCAGGCCCACTCACCCAAAATTGCACCATTTATGGTGACTTTGAGAAGACTTGGAAAGAGCAGAACAACACGCGTAAAGATATATAGCATATAGTCCGGGAATTAGGAGTTTCAACAAGGAGACAGTATTCGGGCAGCCCTGTACCTTCCATTGGGGAACAGCCATGAGCAACTCAATGTCCAGTGGGGGTGGAGAAACACATGCGTAAACCAGTACTGCCACATACAGGACTATACCGAGTGTAAACATTAGGAAAGATGGTACCTGACTGATGGATGCCGCTATAGGAGAGTAGGAACCCACGGCCTGATCGGTGCATCCCGCTGACGAACAGCACAGTGGCGTCGCTGGAGTTCACCCGCAGAGTCCTCGGCGCTTGGTTTAGGTTTCCGCAGTATGGCCCTAAAGAATGGAGGCATGGAGAAGAGACCAGTGAGTGTAGAACTCTACTCCCTGTCCACGTAGCACTCGGGTCTTCCCCCCTCCACTCGCAACCATAGGCCGGTAGGGCTGAAGCAGAGCCAGCGACCTGCCAGCCACAGCCTGACACGCCCCAGACTGTGTTCAATCCTACCATACCACCATTTGCAAAGCATCTGCTTGACTTCCATACGTGCCTGGCTGCTCTGCACATCCCTGCTGTACACCTGGCTGCTCTGCACTTCCCTGCTGTACCCCTGGTTGCTCTGCACTTCCCTGTGCCGCTGGCTGCTCTGCACTTCCCTGTGCCCCTGCTGCTCTGAACTTCCCTGTGCCCCTGGCTGCTTTAACATTCCTGCCACTGGCTGCTCTGCACTTCCCTGCTGTACCCCTGGCTGCTCTGTACTTCCCTGTGCCCCTGGCTGCTCTGCACTTCCCTGTGCCCCTGGCTGCTCTGCACTTCCCTGTGTCCCTGGCTGCTCTGCACTTCCCTGTGTCCCTGGCTGCTCTGCACTTCCCTGTGTCCCTGGCTGCTCTTCACTTCACTGTGCCCCTGGCTGCTTTAACATCCCCTGTGCCACTGGCTACTCTGCCCTTCCCGGCTGTACCCCTGGTTGCTCTGCACTTCCCTGTGCCCCTGGCTGCTTTGCACTTCCCTGCTGTACCGCTGGCTGCTTTGCACTTCCCTGCTGTACCGCTGGCTGCTCTGCACTTCCCTGCTGTACCCCTGGCTGCTCTGCACTTCCCTGTGCCCCTGGCTGCTCTGCAATTCCCTGTGCCCCGGGCTGCTCTGAACTTCCCTGTGCCCCTGGCTGCTCTGCACCTCCCTGCTGTACCTGTGGTTGCTCTGCACTTCCCTGCTGTACCCCTGGCTGCCCTGCACTTCCCTGCTGTACCGCTGGCTGCTCTGCACATCCCTGCTGTACACCTGGCTGCTCTGCACTTCCCTGCTGTACCCCTGGCTGCTCTGCACTTCCCTGTGCCGCTGGCTGCTCTGCACTTCCCTGTGCCCCTGCTGCTCTGAACTTCCCTGTGCCCCTGGCTGCTTTAACATTCCTGCCACTGGCTGCTCTGCACTTCCCTGCTGTACCCCTGGCTGCTCTGTACTTCCCTGTGCCCCTGGCTGCTCTGCACTTCCCTGTGCCCCTGGCTGCTCTGCACTTCCCTGTGTCCCTGGCTGCTCTGCACTTCCCTGTGTCCCTGGCTGCTCTTCACTTCACTGTGCCCCTGGCTGCTTTAACATCCCCTGTGCCACTGGCTGCTCTGCCCTTCCCGGCTGTACCCCTGGTTGCTCTGCACTTCCCTGTGCCCCTGGCTGCTTTGCACTTCCCTGCTGTACCGCTGGCTGCTTTGCACTTCCCTGCTGTACCGCTGGCTGCTCTGCACTTCCCTGCTGTACCTGTGGTTGCTCTGCACTTCCCTGCTGTACCCCTGGCTGCCCTGCACTTCCCTGCTGTGCCCCTGGCTGCCCTGCACTTCCCTGCTGTGCCCCTGGCTGCTCTGCACTTCCCTGCTGTGCCCCTGGCTGCCCTGCACTTCCCTGTTCCCCTGGCTGCTCTGCACTTTCCTGTGTCCCTGGCTGCTCAGCACTTCCCTGTGTCCCTGCTGCTCTGCACTTCCCTGCGCCCCTGGCTGCTTTAACATTCCCTGTGCCACTGGCTGCTCTGCACTTCCCTGGGTCCCAGGCTGCTCTGCACTTCCCTGGGTCCCAGGCTGCTCTGCATTTCCCTGTATCCCTGGCTGCTCTGCACTTCCCTGTGCCCCTGCCTGCTCTGCACTTCCCTGCTGTACCCGTGGCTGCTCTGCACTTCCTTGCTGTACCCCTGGCTACCCTGCACTTCCCTGCTGTGCCCCGGGCTGCTCTGCACTTCCGTGCTGTGCCCCTGGCTGCTCTGCACTTCCCTGCTGTGCCCCTGGCTGCTCAGCACTTCCCTGTGTCCCTGGCTGCTCTGCATTTCCCTGTGCCCCTGGCAGTTCTGAAATTCCACAGCTGCTCTGCACTTCCCTGTGCCCCTGGCTGCTCTGCACTTCCCTGGGTCCCTGGCTGCTCTGCACCTCCCTGTGTCCCTGGCTGCTCTGCACTTATCTGTGCCCCTGGCTGCTCTGCACTTCCCTGTGCCCCTGCCTGCTCTGCACTTTCATGTGCCCCTGGCTGCTCTGCACTTCCCTGTGCCCCTGGCTGCTCTGCACTTCCCTGTGCCCCTGGCTGCTCTGCACTTTCATGTGCCCCTGGCTGCTCTGCACTTCCCTGTGCCCCTGGCTGCTTTGACATTCCCTGCGTACCTGGCTGCTCTGTAATTCACTGTGCCCCTGGCTGCTCTGCACCTCCCCGTGTCCCTGGGTGCTCTGCACTTCCCTGTGTCCCTGGCTGCTCTTCACTTCACTGTGCCCCTGGCTGCTCTGCACTTCCGTGTCCCTGGGTGCTCTGCACTTCCGTGTGTCCCTGGCTACTCTGCACTTCCCTGATGTACCCCTGGCTGCTCTGCAATTCACTGTGCCCCTGGCTGCTCTGCACTTCCCTGTGCCCCTGGCTGATCTGCACTACCATGCGCTTCTGGCTGCTCCGCACTACCATGTGCTCCTGGCTGCTCTGCACTACCATGTGCCCTGCAGTGCGCTTACATGTGTCCCTGGCTGCTCTGCACTTTCCTGTGCCCCTAACTGCTCTGCACTTCCCTGTGCCTCTGCCTGCTCTGCACTTCCCTGTGCCCCTGGCTGCTCTGCACTTCCCTGTGCCCCTGGCTGATCTGCACTACCATGTGCTCCTGGCTGCTCTGCACTACCATGTGCTCCTGGCTTCTCTGCACTTCCATGTGCCCTGCAGTGCGCTTACATGTGTCCCTGGCTGCTCTGCACTTTCCTGTGCCCCTAACTGCTCTGCACTTCCCTGTGCCCCTAACTCCACTGCACTTCCCTGTGCCCCTAACTCCACTGCACTTCCCTGTGTCCCTGGCTGCTTTGCACTTCCCCGTGTCCAGTGGCCGACTGAGTAACAGGGAAGTCTGGATAATTGCGGGTGGACCTCTAGGACATGGACCACTTTTGTGAGGGCACTCTAAATTGGTTATATTGCTTCATGTAGTGATGGCGTAATATGGGGCCGCTTTGAGACCATGTTCCTGGGCTTTTTTTGGTTCCCATCCCACCGCTGCCCGCGCCCCTGGCTGCGCTGCACTTCCCTGTGCCCCTGGCCGCTCCGCACTTCCTTGCGCCCCTGGCTGCTTTGACATTCCCTGCATCCATGGATGCTCTGCACTTCCCTGCGCCCCCGGCTGCTCTGAACTTCCCTGCGCCCTGGCTGCTCTACACTTCCCTGCGCCCCTGGCGGCTCTGCACTTCCCTGCGCCCCTGGCGGCTCTGCACTTCCCTGTGCCCCTGCTCCTCTGCACTTCCCTGTGTCTCTGGCTGCTCTGCACTTTCCTGCGCCCCTGGCGGCTCTGCACTTCCCTGCGTCCCTGGCGGCTCTGCACTTCCCTGCGCCCCTGGCGGCTCTGCACTTCCCTGCGCCTCTGGCGGCTCTGCACTTCCCTGCGCCCCTGACGGCTCTGCACTTCCCTGTGCTCCTGCTACTCTGCACTTCCCTGTGTCCCTGGCTGCTCTGCACCTCCCTGCGCCCCTGGCTGCTTTGCACTTCCCTGCGCCCCTGGCTGCTCTGCACTTCCCTGCGCCCCTGGCTGCTCTGCACTTCCCTGCGCCCCTGGCGGCTCTGCATTTCCCTGCGCCTCTGGCGGCTCTGCACTTCCCTGCGCCCCTGGCTGCTCTGCACTTCCCTGCGCCCCTGGCTGCTCTGCACTTCCCTGCGCCCCTGGCTGATCTGCACTACCATGCGCTTCTGGCTGCTCCGCACTACCATGTGCTCCTGGCTGCTCTGCACTACCATGTGCCCTGCAGTGCGCTTACATGTGTCCCTGGCTGCTCTGCACTTTCCTGTGCCCCTAACTGCTCTGCACTTCCCTGTGCCTCTGCCTGCTCTGCACTTCCCTGTGCCCATGGCTGCTCTGCACTTCCCTGTGCCCCTGGCTGATCTGCACTACCATGTGCTCCTGGCTGCTCTGCACTACCATGTGCTCCTGGCTTCTCTGCACTTCCATGTGCCCTGCAGTGCGCTTACATGTGTCCCTGGCTGCTCTGCACTTTCCTGTGCCCCTAACTGCTCTGCACTTCCCTGTGCCCCTAACTCCACTGCACTTCCCTGTGTCCCTGGCTGCTTTGCACTTCCCCGTGTCCAGTGGCCGACTGAGTAACAGGGAAGTCTGGATAATTGCGGGTGGACCTCTAGGACATGGACCACTTTTGTGAGGGCACTCTAAATTGGTTATATTGCTTCATGTAGTGATGGCGTAATATGGGGCCGCTTTGAGACCATGTTCCTGGGCTTTTTTTGGTTCCCATCCACCGCTGCCCGCGCCCCTGGCTGCGCTGCACTTCCCTGTGCCCCTGGCCGCTCCGCACTTCCTTGCGCCCCTGGCTGCTTTGACATTCCCTGCATCCATGGATGCTCTGCACTTCCCTGCGCCCCCGGCTGCTCTGAACTTCCCTGCGCCCTGGCTGCTCTACACTTCCCTGCGCCCCTGGCGGCTCTGCACTTCCCTGCGCCCCTGGCGGCTCTGCACTTCCCTGTGCCCCTGCTCCTCTGCACTTCCCTGTGTCTCTGGCTGCTCTGCACTTTCCTGCGCCCCTGGCGGCTCTGCACTTCCCTGCGTCCCTGGCGGCTCTGCACTTCCCTGCGCCCCTGGCGGCTCTGCACTTCCCTGCGCCTCTGGCGGCTCTGCACTTCCCTGCGCCCCTGACGGCTCTGCACTTCCCTGTGCTCCTGCTACTCTGCACTTCCCTGTGTCCCTGGCTGCTCTGCACCTCCCTGCGCCCCTGGCTGCTTTGCACTTCCCTGCGCCCCTGGCTGCTCTGCACTTCCCTGCGCCCCTGGCTGCTCTGCACTTCCCTGCGCCCCTGGCGGCTCTGCATTTCCCTGCGCCTCTGGCGGCTCTGCACTTCCCTGCGCCCCTGGCTGCTCTGCACTTCCCTGCGCCCCTGGCGGCTCTGCACTTCCCTGCGCCCCTGGCGGCTCTGCACTTCCCTGTGTCCCTGGCTGTGCACCTCCCTGCGCCCCTGGCTGCTTTGCACTTCCCTGCGCCCCTGGCGGCTCTGCACTTCCCTGTGCCCCTGCTCCTCTGCACTTCCCTGCGCCCCTGGCTGCTCTGCACTTCCCTGCGCCCCTGGCTGCTCTGCACTTCCCTGCGCCCCTGGCTGCTCTGCACTTCCCTGCGCCCCTGGCGGCTCTGCACTTCCCTGCGCCCCTGCTCCTCTGCACTTCCCTGCGCCCCTGGCTGCTCTGCACTTCCCTGCGCCCCTGGCTGCTCTGCACTTCCCTGCGCCCCTGGCGGCTCTGCACTTCCCTGCGCCCCTGGCGGCTCTGCACTTCCCTGCGTCCCTGGCTGCTCTGCACTTCCCTGCGCCCCTGGCTGCTCTGCACATCCCTGCGCCCCTGGCGGCTCGGCACTTCCCTGCGCCCCTGGCGGCTCTGCACTTCCCTGCGCCCCTGGCGGCTCTGCACTTCCCTGCACCCCTGGCTGCTCTGCACTTCCCTGCACCCCTGGCTGCTCTGCACTTCCCTGCACCCCTGGCTGCTCTGCACTTCCCTGCACCCCTGGCTGCTCTGCACTTCCCTGCGCCCCTGGCTGCTCTGCACTTCCCTGCGCCCCTGGCTGCTCTGCACTTCCCTGCGCCCCTGGCGGCTCTGCACTTCCCTGGGCCCCTGGCGGCTCTGCACTTCCCTGGGCCCCTGCTCCTCTGCACTTCCCCGCGTCCCTGGCTGCTCTGCACTTCCCCGTGTCCCTGGCTGCTCTGCACTTCCCTGAGCCCCTGCTCCTCTGCACTTCCCTGAGCCCCTGCTCCTCTGCACTTCCCTGCGCCCCTGGCTGCTCTGCACTTCCCTGCGCCCCTGGCTGCTCTGCCCTTCCCTGCGCCCCTGGCGGCTCTGCACTTCCCTGTGCCCCTGCTGCTCTGCACTTCCCTGTGCCCCTGCTGCTCTGCATTTCCCTGTGTCCCTGCTGCTCTGCACTTCCCTGCGTCCCTGGCTGCTCTGCACTTCCTTGCGCCCCTGGCTGCTCTGCACTTCCCTGCGCCCCTGGCTGCTCTGCACTTCCCTGCGCCCCTGGCTGCTCTGCACTTCCCTGCGCCCCTGGCTGCTCTGCACTTCCCTGCGCCCCTGCTGCTCTGCACTTCCCTGTGCCGCTGCTGCTCTGCACATCCCTGTGCCCCTGCTGCTCTGCACTTCCCTGTGTCCCTGGCTGCTCTGCACTTCCTTGCGCCCCTGGCGGCTCTGCACTTCCCTGTGCCCCTGCTCCTCTGCACTTCCCTGCGTCCCTGGCGGCTCTGCACCTCCCTGCACCCCTGGCTGCTCGGCACTTCCCTGCGCCCCTGGCTGCTCGGCACTTCCCTGCGCCCCTGGCTGCTCGGCACTTCCCTGCGCCCCTGGCTGCTCGGCACTTCCCTGCGCCCCTGGCTGCTCGGCACTTCCCTGCGCCCCTGGCTGCTCGGCACTTCCCTGCGCCCCTGGCTGCTCGGCACTTCCCTGTGTCCCTGCTGCTCTGCACTTCCCTGTGTCCCTGGCTGCTCTGCACTTCCTTGCGCCCTGGCTGCTCTGCGCTTCCCTGTGCCCCTGCTGCTCTGCACTTCCCTGTGCCCCTGCTGCTCTGCACTTCCCTGTGCCCCTGCTGCTCTGCACTTCCCTGTGTCCCTGCTGCTCTGCACTTCCCTGTGCCCCTGCTGCTCTGCACTTCGCTGTCCCTGCTGCTCTGCACTTCCCTGTGTCCCTGCTGCTCTGCATTTCCCTGTGTCCCTGGCTGCTCTGCACTTCCTTGCGCCCCTGGCTGCTCTGCACTTCTGAAAAGAGAGAATATACTACACTAGGTTAAGTCTTATTTGTTTGACAGAAATGTTTTTGTTGGTTTATATATCACTTATGACATGACTTATTAGGAAATTACCATCCTGGTTCTTTAAATATTAATTGAATTCCCATTTGTTTTTTTACCACGTTCACTTTTTTATACTAGTCTAATTCTCACTGTTTTGTACATGAATGAAATACAGCACACCAAAAATGATGAATATGGTATTATAACATGCTAACAGCAGTAAAACAGGGCAATGGGAAACGCGCCCAAAAAGTTATAAAATGCTATAAAAGCTTGTTTGTTTAGGAGAGTCTAGCGTGATGCTATTGAAGCTTATGCGGTACCTAGCACCTCACAGAAACCCAACAAAATAACAAGAAATCTTGAGGCTTGTAGAAATTCTAGTGTTAGGATACCCTTTTGTTACAAGAGTATTCAAAGACCATAGTCCTAACACGATAGGGCTATCCTTCGGTTACATATGACATCGGCTGTGGCCTGATCACGACTTTGACAGTAACGCTGGCGGTAATACCGCCGGCGGTATTAGCCCTACCGCCGAACTCCCCGGCACTAATAGCACCGGATCACGAGTTTGGCGGTAATGTAATTCCCCATTCCCCATTGAGCCCATTCGGGAATGCCCCATTCCCCATTGGGCTCAATGGGGAAAATTTGCCCTCTTACCGCCGGCGAAATCCGCCGAAGTCCTGATTTGACGGACTCTTAAATCCGGCGGTAATAGCGCGACCGCCAGATTAAAGGATTACCGCCAAAGTCGTGATGAGGCCCCGAGTGTTTATGTTATGAAGAACAAAGGGTGAAGGACTAGGATTCATCTCAGCTCTGGCAATAGGGAAGCTCAAATTGGACAGCAAAAAAACACAGAAAGAGGTACTATATTAATAGAAGACGAAGAATATGCAGGTCAAAACAAAGCGGTTTCTTTTGTCCATTGAGATTGTGCCATGAATTTAAGAGTAGCATAGGTTTGTAAGGTGATGGATTTTATACAGTGTAGCTCTAAACAACAGAATGTCAAAAAAGGCAGGATTTGGGCTCTAGCAGTGTATTTCACTGGGCAGAACGTTTGGGGGTAATGGTTATTACACGGGAAAGCGGTGTCGTCTAATGGGTGCGTTTTACTCAGAAGGTATGGTCAGATGGGTGTCTAACTTGAGAAAGAGGTGTGGCCTATGTGGTAGTCGGTGTCTCTCACTTGGTGTCGTCAAATGGCTAAGGGTTTTTCTCACTTAGACTCGACTGATGGTCTTTTTGGTCTCTCATGGGGTACGAGGTGTGGTATGATGGGTGTCTGTCACTTGAGCAGGGGATGTGGCCTAATGGTAGTGGGTGTCTCTCAGTTGATGGTGTCAAGTGTTAGGGGGTGTATCCCACTTAGATTTGAGTGCTGGTCTAGTTGGTGTCTCACTGGGGAGGAGGTGTAATGTAAGGGAGGTTTTCTTTTACAGGATTGGAGGGGGTTGGTGTCTTACATGGATAGAAAGTCTGGTTTGGTGTCTCCTACTGGGGCAGAAGAGGTGGTGTGGTGTATCTTACCAGATAAACGCTATGGTCTAGTTCAGGTCACTTGGATAGGAGCTGGGGTCTACTGTCTCTTACTTGGGCACGAGCAGAATTCTAGCATCTCTCACTGGGACAGGGTGTGTACTCTAGTGTGGTTTCTCAAGTGGACTAGGTGATCTAGTGGTTGCCTCTCACTCTGCACATGGTGTGGTCAAGTGGTGCTGATCTCTCCCAGGCAGTGTGTTTTGCCTAGTAGTAGACTTCTCATGGATGTGCCATATATTACTTATTCATTTAAGTGTTTGTATAGGACCAAAAGGCCACCCAGAGGAGGCAGCATTAATTTACGTTGGAAAAATAAATGTGGCTTTAGGTGCACGCGGAAGGCCAAGTGTTTAGTGGTTGTCCTGCTGTTCTTTGGGAGGCCAGAAAGAGGGCCCTAGTACAGAAGGGGCACAATCCTGAGCAAAGCAGGGCGGAATCAAGGGGAGTGAGAGGCGCTTACCTGAGACTGCGGACCAATCGTAGTGAAGTCATTGGTTTTGATGGAGGCAATGCAAAGGCATGGATTGATTGGTGTGGCAGGCATAGCCATTGGAAATGTGCTCTATCTCTGATGCAGCCCGGCAGATAAGGGGTGTATTGGCCACTTGTACTCCCTAAAAATACTCACTAAAAATAAAAATGGAGAGAAAAAGTACTCCCAACAAAAAGAGGAAATAGACAGGGGATCATGTCCCACAGCTTTCATTCACGCTGATCCACGGGTATGTTTGGACAAGTAGTACATTTAGTACTACAGGAAGTAACTATTATTACTACTGGTTTATCTGAAGAGGTAAAAAATATATGTTTTAATGTGCATGAATAACTTGATGCAAAGAAATATTTATTACAAAACATTTGTTTTGCAGTCAAAACATGTTTATTCTCTTATTAAATACTCCAATTGGGAATGGGACTTACTTTTTCAATCCCTACAAAATTATTTTACTCCCAATTTAAAAAAAGAGGGAGTAAAATACTACCACTTAAAATCCTTATCTAGAGCACTGCAGGGATGGGAAGCCAAATGAGGTAGTTGAGATTAGGCGTGACCATGTATAGTACCCAGTGCATAAAGGTGGGCATGAAGGCCATCACAGCAGTCCTGCCTGAATAGGTTGGTGGTGAGACAGGAGTGGGGGATCTTTTTTCAGAACATTTCATTTGCAGAGAACGGCAGAAGGGACTTTAGCGATCTGTTGGGGCAAGGTTAAGGTCAATTGAATAAGTAGGACCACCAGTGAATTGTACTTCCTAATACTTTGATTTGCACAAATGTGAACATTTATTACAATGTACTATAGTAAACCACAATGCTCCTTGTTTACTGTGGAACCCGTCTTATGGTACTTTTTCTTATGATGAAATGTTTTATACTTCTTTGTATTTGTATCTCTGACTTACAATTTGTTATCAATTTTTAACATGTCTAACATCATTGCCCATTTTACTGTATAATGTTCAAAGGTTTACCTTGTTGTTCACTTTTCTGGCTTATCGCTGAATAAAGTAAAGTATGGAACAAGTTACTTACCTGTAACTATTGTTCTCCAGCATGTGTCATCAGGCGGGGAATCCTCAGTGAAAGAAAAAACTGTTTCACTTTCACTTACAAACTGTCTTTCTCCTATAAACCAATCACTGAGCTCTGGGTCATACTGCCCCCAGCCAATTACTGCCTTCTCCCTAAACCCCTCCTTTGGCCACCATCTTCAGCCGGCGAGCGATAAGGTGGCGGGGCGTGCACTCCAACATCGCTGGGGGCATAGATTTCCAGAACCTCCCATACCAGGAGACGGTCACCACGGACACTTGCCTGGAGGGCTGAGGAGCCCACACTGGACGTCTCCCTGCCAGAGGCCTGTGGCTACCAGAGGAGAGGGATCTCCACATCAATATCCTGGAGCTGCAGGCAGTGTTCTGGGCCCTCAAGTCGTTCCTTCCGTCCCTCAAGGGCAAGGTGGTGAGGGTATTCACGGACAATACCACCATGATGTTCTACATCAGGAAGCAAGGGGCTACCAGATCCGTTGGGTATGTGGTCTTGTCCAGTGGTGGTTGGTAGCTGTGGTATACTGGTGGGTGTCTGATTTAGGTGGGGTTATACTTTAGTGGAGACTAACACTCAGTTGGGTATGTGGTCTGGTCTAGTGGTGGTGGGTGTCTCTCACTCAGGCAGAGATTGTGGTCTAGTGGTTACGCCAATGTTTGGGCCCAGGGTTGCCCTAAATTCTGAGTGTTGCCACATGGCATGCATGTGATTTGGGCTCCCATCGCTGTGTCTGTAATCTACTGGAATGCTGGATTCCGAATGAGGAGCTTGCGGAGGCGCCAGAGAGATGTGCAGATAGCAGAGAACATGTTTTTAACAAGGCATACTACGTTCCCTACCTCTGGCCTCCTCGCAGAGCCACCCCCACACCACCAAGCCCCACTCAAGAGTTCCGATAGGTAAATTACAGGCAGATGGGACCAGCAGTGAGTCCAGATCTGCAGCGAGGGGGTGAGTCTGAACCAGAGGAAGAGGAAATCGTGGGATAATTTACTAACTTGGATGAACTGTGTTGAGTCAGACCACACACATGGATGACGGTCCCGTGCACACACACACAATCAGGGGGGAAGAAGGACAACACTGGGTCTCAGAGGGGCGGGGGCTGCCTGGAAGCATCATGATCCCCCTAAACTCTGTTTGCCTCGGCCATTGGCAGCGCCCCTTCAGAGAGTGTGCCATTTCTCCATAAAACACTGCAGGCAGTACTTACCGTTAAGGCAGGAAGCATTATAAGGCGTCCACGTGTATTACAGCTCTATCACTGCTGGGGCGGAAAAGTCATGCCGGACATGGAGTATTCCATAAATACCCCACGCATTTAAAACAAAAATAAACGTGAAAAGCAAAAAAAAATGTAAACATGAATTTCATGGATGGGACTGCTGCTGTCTTGGGCAGAGAGGCAGAACATTCCCAAAAGTATATAGTACCCTCTTGCTCATTGCACAGGCTGGACATAGAGCATTAGAATGGGTACATCTCAGTGTGCATTCTAGGTCGCTACATTGTTCATGCACGCCGAGATGGGGCGGCGCCTTGTAACACGTGTGGCATATTGTTTAGACGTCCAAAAATATGCTCCCATAAAGTTTGAGTGAAGGTACAAAAATATAGGTTACTTATGATGTGTCCCCAAACCATAAACTGCAATTAGTGCATGCAGTAGGCTTATATAAATACTGCATTCGCTAAATGTTTCGCTTGCCAGCCCGTAATGAAGGGAGGTGGCAACAACAGGCCCTAGTGGAAAGACCGCTTGTTTCGTTTTGGCAATGAGGTGGCTCTAAAAAAAGACTGCAATACAGTATGAGAAATTGCATAAGGTTGTTGAATCAAAAATAACATTCCAGCATAGAGACCGATCGAACCAACAGAAAACTAAATTGGCCAATGTAATTAAAATAATGACGTGGATGAAACGGATGAAGTGGATGAGTCGAATGAAGTGAATGAAACGGATGAAGCAGATGAAACGGATAAAACGGATGGAGTGGATGGACATGATGGAACGGATGAATGGATGGAAATGATGCAGAGGATGAGACGGATGGAGTAGATGGAACCGATGGAGTGGCTGGAACCGATGGAGTGGCTGGAATGGATGGAGTGGCTGGAACGGATGGAGTGGTTAGAACGGATGGAGTGGATGGGGTGGATGGACCAGATATAGTGGATGGAACAGATGCAACGGATGGAACGGGTAGAGTGTATGAAAAGGATGGAGTGGATGGAAGGGATGGAGTGGTGGAACGGATAAAGTGGGTGGAACGGATGAAGTGGATGGAACGGATGAAGTGGATGGAACGGATGAAATATAAAGAACTGATGAAATAGACGAAATGAAAAGTAGATGGAACGCGCTGAAGGATGGAACGGATGGGTGAAGAGGATAAAAGAATGAAAAGGATGGGAAAGGTAAACGAATTGAGCGTGTGGAGTAGATAAAACAAAGAGTGGACAAAACGAATGCAATGGATGGAACGGATAGAGTGGACGGAACAGATTTACTGAATAGAACGGATAGAGTGAATGAAACGGATCGAACAGATGGAACAGAGAGCTTGTTGGACTGAGTCTACTTGTCAGAACGAACGGCTGGAAAATATGGAACCGACGGAGCGGATGAAGCAAATGAAACGGATGGAACGGAGTGGACATACTGGTTGGAATGATGGGACGGATGGTATAGATGGAACAAAGAAATAGATGGGACGAATGGAACCTGGGACAGATTGAGCAAATGGGAACAGAAGAAATGGGTGAAGTGGATAGAACGGATGAAAGTGGATAGAACGGATGAAGTGGATAGAACGGATGAAAGTGGATAGAACGGATGAAAGTGGATAGAACGGATGAAGTGGATAGAATGGATGAAATAGCTGGAACGGATGCAGTGGATGGAACCGATGCATTAAAGGAAAAACGGACAGAATAGATGAAACATGGAGAGTGGATGGAACAGAAGAAACGGAAGGAGTAGATGGAAATGATGCAACAGATAGAATGGATGGAAAGGATGCAGAGGATGGAACGGATGGAGTAGATGGAACCGAGGGAATGGATGGAACAGATGGAGTGGATGGAATGGATGCATTAAAGAAAAAACAGACAGAATAGATGAAACATGTAGAGTGGATGGAACAGAAGAAACGGATGAAGTGGATGGAAATGATGGAACCGATGGAATGGATGGAAAGGATGCAGTGGATGGAATGGATGCAGTGGATGGAGTGATTAGAACAGATGGAGTGGATGGAACGGATGGAATAGATAGAATGGATGAGATGGATGGAATAGATACAGTGGATGGGACAGATGCAGTGGATGGAACGAGTCGAGTGTATGAAACGGATGAGTAGATGGAATGGATGGAGTGGATGGAACGGATGGAACGGATTGAGTGGATGGAACTGATTGAATGGGTGGAACACAAGAAGCTGATTGAATGAATAGAAAGGATGAAACGGATTGAACACATTAAACGGATGGGAAGAATGAAATGGGTCTACGAAATGGATGGAGTAAGCTATGTGGACAGATGGACTGCTCGATCTCAAGCGCCTAACTGATAACCACCATAATACACTACCACGCTTACTCTCTCCTATACACCAAAACTCAACTAGAACACAGCGATACTATGATACATTCGGTATAGCTGTTCTCATACTAACACCTGCGACATATTGCTCATTATCCTAAGTAAACAAAACAGGCTAGCACACCGGTAGCTTAAGCGTCTCCCCAGGCCTAACGCAGCCACAAATCAGTCTGGGTGTCACCCTCCAGAATGAACACATAAACCTGACCCCAACCACTACACCTACCGCTAAGAAGCAGCTATCATGCAACTGCCACACCGGCTGCACACATATCCGGTGTACGCACGCACCTTTTGACTGTTTCTCTCTCTACTAATTAGAACTACGGTTCCCGAGGGCATTCAACCTAGCAGCGCTTTCAGATCATACCAGTTGATACATAAGGCGCTATATAAATGCCAAGTAACATAACATAAACCAGTTGATAAATAAGGCGCTATATAAAAGCCAAGTAACATAACATAAGAGAAACACAAAGTTTGTAGGTATTGTTTGCTTATTTACCCACCCACTGACTTGCCTTGATCATGCTAATGCATGTTGCCATTCCCACCCACTTACTGCCCGTCCCAGCCCAAAACACATCCTCTTAAGGTCTCTTTGAGCTAGCTTTACCAAGCCTTACCATCAATCGTGTCCTCGAATTGTCTTCCAGCGTTTGTTCAAAGCAGACTTCTGAGAGTTAATGACTTAATTGGAGCTATAAAGGCGCTATGGGCTTAATATAAATATCAACCAGGTCTGCCTTCAGCCACTCGATTTATAAGCACTATCCATGTCCCTCACTGAAACACTGTTAATAACAAGCACTGGCAAAGCCAAATCTTGTAGCTTGTGCACTCAGACAATTTTGCAGTGGCTACCATCAATGGCCAATTAATAACTCTCATGTCTACACAAAAGCCAAAACTGTTGGCATCGACAATGCGTGTTTTACTGTTGCCGCCGAACCCATAATGACTCCTTTACGACGTAGAAGCAAACATCCCAAACATATGAGACATCCTGGAAGGCGATAGCCAATAGAACCGTTGCAAACTTTGGGTGATGGGCTTAGAGGCGCATGTCATTTTTGTAAAGAAGCCACGTAAAAATTGCTCGCATTCAGACTTCATAAAAATCACTACAAACAAAACATAAATATACTTTTCAAATCCTATTTTGTAGCGGGCAGAGAGGGAGGTGTCGGAACAGTATAGAAGGGGCAATACTGGATTTGCTTTAAACTGCCTGTTCCTTTTCTGAACGCCAAAGGTCCGTTTTATTGTTGCGTAGCGCTAAGTTCGAAAATACTAACTGCAGAATTAAGTATTAAAAAACTTCCAGTTTTAAATACGAGAGTTTGAAAACAGTTCTCATGTATAAAAAAAAAAAGTAGGCCAAAAGTAATAGGTGGTCACAACGGAGTTGAGGGTTTCGAGGGCAGCAGATGGGGGGGCTATTGAAATATTCTTAACTACTAAAAGGCAACCAGAAAAAAACTGGGAATCGACATTTAATGTTCGTACTTAAAGCAATAGTAAAAGTCAAATGTTGCTAAGAAAATGCTTTCAAACTTTGCCACGTCTTCAAAAGTAAAGGCAAACCAATACCAGTTTATGGGCCAATATTTATTTTAGTCAAGTGCATATTTGTCTTTAAAGCGTAGTCCGTGAAAGGGGGGGGGGGTGGTTTCGGGTTATTTGGCTTATTCCAATGTGTAGGAATCCGCTGCTATGTCATTAGGGCTGCCTATGGAACATACATACTAGCTAGGTTCCCAGGTTCTTCTGATGGCAGTCATATTTTATCGCACGTTGAGATGTTACACATGCCTGAAGCTGCAAGCTTGCGTCCAAAGAAAAGGATCGACAAAGGGATGGGGCGAAGCAAAATGGAAGGGTGACTCTCCTTTAGGACTGGATTAGATTGGCGCTGGGCTACTGCCACATCTAGGAATGGATGAGTAATGCGATTGGTACCAGCATGGTGCGCCAGCTCTAGGTGGTCATAGAGGTTCACATATAGAAATACTCCCCTACTAGGTCTAGGTGCTGGTGGATTGGCAAAGGAATAGAGAGTGTCACATCAAATAGGGGACGGGACAGGCAAGGGGATACATTATTCTTCAGTTTGGGTTATGGTCAGTGGACGGGACAGGTGATGGGATACACCAGTCTTCAGTTTGGGTTGATGGTCAGTGGATGGGATACTCGATGGGATACACCAGTCTTCAGTTTGGGTTATGGTCAGTGGACGGGACAGGTGATGGGATACACCAGTCTTCAGTTTGGGTTGATGGTCAGTGGATGGGATACTCGATGGGATACACCAGTCTTCAGTTTGGCTTGATGCTCAGTGAACGGGACAGATGATGGGATACACCAGTCTTCAGTTTGGGTTGATGCCCAGTGGACGGGACAGATGATGGGATACACCAGTCGTCAGTTTGGGTTGATGGCCAGTGGACGGGACAGATGATGGGATACACCAGTCTTCAGTTTGGGTTATGGTCAGTGGACGGGACAGGTGATGGGATACACCAGTCTTCAGTTTGGGTTGATGGTCAGTGGACGTGATACTCGATGGGATACACCAGTCTTCAGTTTGGGTTGATGGACAGTGAATGGGACAGATGATGGGCTACACCAGTCTTCAGTTCGGTTGATGGCCAGTGGACGGGACAGATGATGCGATACACCAGTCTTCAGTTTGGGTTATGGTCAGTGGACGGGACAGGTGATGGGATACACCAGTCTTCAGTTTGGGTTGATGGTCAGTGGACGTGATACTCGATGGGATACACCAGTCTTCAGTTTGGGTTGATGGACAGTGAACGGGACAGATGATGGGCTACACCAGTCTTCAGTTTGGGTTGATGGTCAGTGGACGGTATACTCGATGGGATACACCAGTCTTCAGTTTGGGTTGATGGCCAGTGGACGGGACAGATGATGGGATAAACCAGTCTTCAGTTTGGGTTATGGTCAGTGGACGGGACAGGTGATGGGATACAGCAGTCTTCAGTTTGGCTTGATGGTCAGTAGACGGGACTGAAAGGCGATGGGATACACCAGTATTCCGTTTGGGTTGATGGACAGTGGACGGGACTGAAAGGTGATGGGATGCACCAGTCTTCAGTTTGGGTTGATGGTCAGTGGACTGAACACGCAATGGGATACACCAGTCTTCAGTTTGGGTTGATGGACAGCGAACGGGACAGATGATGGGCTACACCAGTCTTCAGTTTGGGTTGATGGCCAGTGGACGGGACAGATGATGCGATACACCAGTCTTCAGTTTGGGTTATGGTCAGTGGACGGGACAGGTGATGGGATACACCAGTCTTCAGTTTGGGTTGATGGTCAGTGGACGTGATACTCGATGGGATACACCAGTCTTCAGTTTGGGTTGATGGACAGTGAACGGGACAGATGATGGGCTACACCAGTCTTCAGTTTGGGTTGATGGTCAGTGGACGGTATACTCGATGGGATACACCAGTCTTCAGTTTGGGTTGATGGCCAGTGGATGGGACAGATGATGGGATAAACCAGTCTTCAGTTTGGGTTATGGTCAGTGGACGGGACAGGTGATGGGATACAGCAGTCTTCAGTTTGGCTTGATGGTCAGTAGACGGGACTGAATGGCGATGGAATACACCAGTATTCCGTTTGGGGTGACGGACAGTGGACGGGACTGAAAGACGATGGGATACACCAGTCTTCAGTTTTGGTTTATGGACAGTGAACGGGACAGATGATGGGATACACCAGTCTTCAGTTTGGGTTGATGGCCAGGACAGATGATGGGATACACCAGTCTTCAGTTTGGGTTATGGTCAGTGGACGGGACTGAAAGGCGATGGGATACACCAGTATTCCGTTTGGGTTGATGGACAGTGGACGGGACTGAAAGGTGATGGGATGCACCAGTCTTCAGTTTGGGTTGATGGTCAGTGGACTGAACACGCAATGGGATACACCAGTCTTCAGTTTGGGTTGATGGTCAGTGGACGGGACAGATGATGGGATACACCAGTCTTCAGTTTGGGTTGATGGTCAGTGGACGGGACAGGCAATGGGATACACCAGTCTTCAGTTTGGGTTGATGGTCAGTGGACGGGACTGAAAGGCGATGGGATACACAAGTCTTTCGTTTGGGTTGATGGTCAGTGGACGGGACTGAAAGGGGATGGGATACACCAGTCTTTCGTTTGGGTTGATGGTCAGTGGACTGAACACGCAATGGGATACATCAGTCTTCAGTTTGGGTTGATGGTCAGTGGACGGGACAGGCAATGGGATACACCAGTCTTCAGTTTGGGTTGATGGTCAGTGGACGGGACTGAAAGGCGATGGGATACACAAGTCTTTCGTTTGGGTTGATGATCAGTGGACGGGACTGAAAGGGGAAGGGATACACCAGTCTTCCGTTTGAGTTGATGGCACAGAATTATACCGATCCTGCCTCTTCCAGTACTTTGCCCGTTTCTATGCTGAGATCTGTGGGAGCATTGAGCATCTAACAGGAGGTGCATCCCAGAATCAACCGCCACTTCCCTTCTTCTGTACAAAGTCTGCACTGCCCGAGAGACAGATGTTGGGCGGTTAGTCACCAGGCCCACATGTTGCTCTAAAATAGCAAATACTCGAGGCAAGCAGGCGCCCTAACCAGGAGGCTAGCCCACTTCCCTATCTGCAGAAGTAGACACCGTCCAACATGACCTCCGTCTAACTCTACCACTCTGTACCAGCTGGGTTCTCTGGACTTTTTTTGGGCCAGGCCCCCAAATGTAAGACTTTTTACTGTAAACATATGGATAAAGCTTTTTCTTTTTTTCTTTCTTTTTGTTAGAGAGAATACACTCCAGTTAGGAGCACTATCACTTGTTCTCGTCACGACCAAACTAAGGTTCGAGTATGGCCAGAACACAAGTGGCTACTCCAACTGGTGCATACTCTTCATAAACGTGCATATTGTTTGATGCTTGCTTTAACAACCCAAATAAGTGGATTGTTGGGGGCAAATGCGAAAATGGGGAAACCTTCCAGGCATTCTAACGTACAAAGATAAATATGTGATATAATCGCTGAAAAAAACATCGAGGGTGACTCGATATTTTTTGTAAAGGCACTAAACACCCTTCCGAACATATTTTGGGACTGGTGCAATTATATAAACAACCTTCAATTCTGAAATATTTGGGAAAAGTGTTGGATAGTGCCTTTAAAATAAATCGAGTCACCCTAGTTTTTTTTTCAGCGGTTATATCACTGGATACCAGATCAATTATCCAACAGGGGGGGTAAGTAACAGATCCTATGTCGAAGTCCAGAAGGAAGTTCTTTAAACTCAAATATCCACTGAGCGGGTTTAGAGCTGTGCTATGCGCGACCTCACGCGAGGACGATCTAGAACTAAGTCCCCCTGTTCAGGAACGCTTCGAAGTTCACCCAGACAGAGTATCCCTTTTGCCCGTCATAGTGGGTCAGGAGAGCGATATCACTACCATGCAAGGTGGGGATGGACAAGAGGGCCAGAGAGCATGACAGACGTCTCCAAGGCCTGTAACGTTTCACATTCACCGAGCATGCATCCAGCCTCTGGAAAGGCTCGAGAGTGAAACACGTTGGGAGCTCCAGAGCATGCCACCTGAAGCTGAGACCGCCAGAGCAACTCTATATATCGAAAGGTTGAGATCTCCCGAGGGTGTGGCCACTGTCTTCAAGTCTGGAAATGTTGAGATAGAGGTCTCTGGAGCTAACCATCTTGGGGAGGTCCATGATAAAGTTGAAAAAGTCACAACCTTTGTTTGACCACTTTGATCCCCCTCTCTTCCCTTCAAATGATACTATTAAGACACTTGCCTTTTAATTTAGGCAGATGTATTTATTTATATATTTATTTTGACATGTATAGCTGCGGCCAAACCCTCGGGCTTTAGGGCTCTGGTTACATAGTTGTAGGTGGTACGCAGGCATTAACATGTATGGCACTGCAGGAGGGAAGGAGTATGACTTGTTTAAGTGTAAAAGAAAGTTTGTAATAAACGATATATTTTACAATACATTTTTTTTAAAAGAATATCATTTTAAAAAAGCTTGGTATTTTAAAATAGGGGGTTTTGCACCTTCCAGTCTCACACTGGGCCCGAGGAGAAGAAGGGCGCTGCAGGGATGAAGATTGTACCCAGGTGGAAGGGGTGCTCACTCAGGAGGGTGTGGCAGGGGCAAACTCGAGTTGCAGATCAAGGTTTACTGAACCAAACACTGCAGTCTCAGTCCTTTGCTACGAGTTTCATACCTTGTAGTACACAGGCTCGTGTACTGACCCTACACCATCAGAGACAGTCTGGAGTGAGTCCTGCATCTTGGTCTACAGTCTTACCGAATATGTGCGAGACTCCCGCCTCCAAGTGTCTTGGTCGTGTGGTACCAGTCACACAGTTTGGGTCAAAGTCTCATTCCGTGGAGAACAGTGTTGCTAATGGCGTACATGCAGTGATTTAAGTGGGATTAGAAATCGAGGGGGTGGGGCCTCTCGTTAGAGGGCGTGTGCTACCTAGAGGTGTGCTTAGGCCACGCCCCCTATCGAGAGACCCCCCCCCCTGCCTAAGGGTAGGTTGACCAGATTTAAAAAATAAAAAACCGGGACAGAGACACTAACATAAAAGTAGGACTAACGCTTGAACGTGGCTGTCAAGGCACTACACTTCAGTAGTGTTTGGAGGAGAAGGGGGTTTAAGTGTTACTGTTCAGATAAACACATATTATAATTAATTTATCACAAACTAACACCATCATAAACGGTAAAATGCAGCATTTCTTCTATGCAATGTTGTGCATTCCTGCCTGCCAGCTATGAAGAGCTACAACAAAAAACCGCGACCACCACAGTTTCCAATGGAAACAAAATCTTGAGAAAGGGGGCGGGGGGCAGAGCACCAAGTTCAGGGATAGTTCCGGCAAAACCGAGACGTCTGGTCACCCTACCTAAGGGGTGGGGGCTTCTAAAAGAAGTAGAGCGGAGGCGCACTGGCATTATTACCATTGATGCGACCAGCACCTCCTTTTAAACAAAAGAAGGGGCTGGGCGCAATGAGGTTTGACACCAGCGTGATCCAGCGCACACCCAGCAGGCAGCCTTTTCATTCAAGGAGGCAAGTGGTGCAAAGCTTTAACCATAGGCACATTGAATAACAGGGTTGCCTGCTGCTGATGGCTCTGTACTCACTGCCCAGCTCTCCTTTTGTTTCTGAGTAAATAGCCATCACCCAGCATGAGAAGCCCAGGGGGCTTCAGAAACAAAAGGAGGGCATGGCAGTCCAGCTCTCCTCCTGTTTCAGAGTAGAGAGCCATCAGGTAGCCTGCACTGCATGGTTACACCTGCTGCCTGCAGGTGTCAGCGCTTAGGGTTAGAAAAAAGAAAAGGGACGCTAATCTGAAGTGTTGACCCCTGCAGGCAGCTTGTGTAACTGTGCAGCCACTACACCTGCTGTCTCTGCAATCAGCGTGGCTGGGGCTAGTCGGAGGTGGGACTGGCTCAGGAGCCCTTTCTGTAGACTGCAGGGGATCGGCCAGGCTAGTCCCGGCCCACTTAAAGCACTGTGTAGTACATATCTCCCACCACGATGCATAGTGTCTCACTTATTAAAAGTGAGCCTAATAATACCTTAAAACAGTCTCATTCATTGGGTGCGAGTGTCGGTGTCACACCTTGAGCCACAATCTTAGTCACGGCGCGAGTCCCACTTCTGGAATAGCAGTCACATGATTAATTTGGTGCGAGCGTGGCATCAGTTCCACACCAGGAGACCCCGGTCTCTGTGGGAGGACATCTCACACCTTGGATCACAGTCTCCCTCACGGTGTGAGTCGCACAGCCAGGAGCACAGTCTCAATCATTTGGTGCACGCCTTTCACCACTGAGGACATTGTCACTTTTGGACTGCATTAATGGTCCCATTCGCGTTGTAGACAGGGACCTGCTGGCAATCACCAATCTTCTCTTCAAACATTAACGTAAACCGGATGACCCCCCTCCCCCCCCCCCGCTCTCCCACTCCCCCCATCACTCACTTCTGAGTTTGGTGGATTTGTGAGCCTGGAGCTCTGAGTCGAACATAAGAGCTGGGCGATGGGCGAGCATATGCGACAGAGAAGACGGACTGGAATCACTATCAACACACAATTCCAGGGAATAGCTGCAGAAAATATCCCCCTCCCCCAATCGGGCCCCACACGAGTAAGTCAGGAACAGTGTGTGTTGTGTGAGTCATGCAGCCGCCACCACGTCCACCCCAATCATTTCCTGTGACATGTCCCGTTGGAGAAGTGTGGCCTACAACGTACATTGCAACAAACAGAAGGGGGACGAAAGTACGTTATTCATGTTGCAATAATTCCCAACCCCAACAGCTTCTTTACTGGAAAAGGACGACGACAACAGATGCGAATTCCGGGTGCAACCATGACATGACGTTCCGGTGCCTCTGCAATGCAGTGTGTGGGGCGAGAGGGGTGGGAGCCCACCTGTCAAGATGGCATTCCGGCAAGTTCGGCAACCCAGGAAGGCAGGCACGGATTCGGATATGGGAAAATCAGGCAAGTGTCAGACGAAAGGCAAGCACGTGACTGGCTCTTCCCCAACACTACTCGCTCTACAAAGGAAGCTGCCAGCCAGGGTACAGTGAGAGGTAACTTGTTACAGGAAGGGCTAGCGCTGCATCCATGACACTGGACGCAATGCATATCATGGGCTTCCTTTTTACACACCATAGTAATCTGGTATTAACGTCAATCTCATTTGTTCAATTGATGTGAAACAATAGTACAACGTGCAGAATGCTTGTATTCGGCAAATGACGGCCAGGACTGAAATCTGGTGTCCAGTGTGACATGGAATCCTCGATGTCCCTACTTCGAATCCGTCTTCATTTTGCATACAGTCCACCGCTCAAACATCACCGTTCCGCAGAGACGAGAGATGCCAATATTAGCCGCGGACCTTCAAAGACTAATGACGGTCTAAGGTTGGACAAGAACACAGGTACTTGCTGAGCTTATCAACATCAGTTGCATACTTGCTGCAGTGGCAGAAGTGCCAGGGCAAGTGAGCTTACATGGCATCCCGATTCCTAGACCGAGTTCAGAAAAAGCAAGGGATGTCACCAGGGGCGCATCGAAACCTACATTTCATAGGGGGTAAAGTGGGTCAGGGGGTTTCCCCATCAAATGTTGGGAGAGGCGCTAACTCCAGAAACATAACTTCAGAGACATTGTGGGAGGGGCAAACCTATTTATGTGGGGGATCGAACTTCTTTGTACGTTCTAATGAGACTATTTTAGTGCAGCTTCAATGTTACAAGCAGTTAACTCTCTCCTTTAAGTCTGAAAGTACCCACTTACGGACCGCTGTGAGAAGGAGCAGTCTCCTGTGCCCTCTCTACCCTTCCAATAACTCCCCTGGCATGCAAGTAAGTACCAAACCCACATCACAATTTAAACTGCCTAAAAATGGAGTGGCAGCTGGTGAATCTTTAAAGTGTGGGGGGGGGATAATTCTCCTAGAGATGCCATAGTGAGCAAGCATAGCGAGGGAGCCCAAACCAATCATGGTGGGCTCTCACACCGTACACTTTTTTTTTTTTAAAATAGTGAGTTATTTTTGAGCATTTTAGAGCACACGTTTTAGAAAAATTGGGTAACAAAAGGCAAACAGTTTGCAATCGGTTTTGTAGGGTAACTCATGAAAAAATCCAATAGATGCAGGGCGCCAACAGTGCATAGGAGCATTTCTCCAGCGCCTTTTCATGATGCGTTGGCTCACAATATGTGCCAATTTAAAACATTTTCACCTTGCCTGGGCCCATTAATTTCCATGCTGGCTGCACCATTATACCCTAGTATTCCCACATAAGAACATGCTCATGTTTGCTTTGCAAATAATGCCAGTAATTATACTATAAGAAAACATGTGCATATTTGTTCTGACAATATATCTCATTATCCCCTCATAAGAACATACTGCAGTGGCTTTACCATTAAAAATGCATTCCATAGAATGAAAACATGTCCAAACTGGCTGCACCAAAATGCCAGTCTAGCTATATAATACCACTTACCATGCTTGCTTTATGAAAGATGCCCAATACAAAATGTCATGCCACAAAAAGAAATTGCTACACTGGTTGTATAAGAAATGCCAGTCTAGCTTTGTATTAACACTTATCATGGTTGCTTTAGCATCCATACCCAGTAAAAAAGCCATGCCTGCCCCACTGGTGCGCAAGCGCCTCGCCCTCTGACATAATCGCATTAATAATGAATGTGATAATGTGCGAATGTGAGGTGCTAGGGGTCGTGGGAGCAGATGTCAGGCGCTGGGGACCCAGAATACAGCCATGGCATTTTTTACTGGGCATACATGCTCAGTAAAAACTTCTATTCCCTCGTCACCTCGCAGGCACACAATCAATTGTGTACCTGTGAGGTGCTGTGGGGCACAGGCATGGCATTTTTTACTGGGCAGCTATTACAGATGCCCATTAATAAACGGCATGCCTTTGCCCTGGGCCATCCAGCGCCTCACATGCACAGATAATCAATTATGTGTGCATGTGAGGCACTTCAGGGCTTAGGCGTCTGGCATAACATTGCGTGTGAGGTGCTAGGAATCCCAGTAGACAGGGATGACATTCTTTACTGAGCATACCCAGTAAACAATGCCATACCTTCCCCCTGGGCACCAGTGCCTCACACACGCACAATTAATGTGATTGTGTGTATGCGAGGTGCTGTGGGGTACAGGGGTCAAGCACAATATTTTCTACTGAACATCTATCATAGGTGCCCAGTAAAAAAAAATGACATGCCTGCCCCCTGGAACCCGAGCTCCTCACACATGCACACAGTCAATGTGATAATGTGTGTATGCAAGGCGCTGGGGAGACCGGGAGGTGGGGTTGAGGGGCAGGGGGCAGGCATGGTACTTTTCACTACACATCTAGCACAGATGTCCAGTAAAAAATACCATCCCTGTCCGACACAGTATCTAACACTCACACACAATAAAAGTGATTATGTATGTACAGTGTTGGGGGCCCAGGGGGCAGTCATGGTACTTTTTACTAGACATCTATCATAGATGTTCAGTACAAAAATACCATCCCTGTCCCCTACAGTGCCTCACAGACGCACACAATCAACATGATTATGTGTGTATGCAAGGCGCTGGGGGGGCCCAGGGGAAAAGCATGGTATGTTTTAATGGACATCTAGGATAGATCTCCAGTAAAACAAATATCATTGCTGTCCCCTGGGCCCCACAGCGCTTCAGAAGAAGAGCCGATTTTGGCCGGTGGGGAGGAGGTTTGTAGGATAAAAGACATTTTTAAAATGCGTATATTGTATAACCCCCACTCCCTCACATGCCAAAATCAGCTCTACGAACCAGCACAAGCACACACACATTCACACAGCAAGCACTCGATCATTCACACGAGCACCCATCATCATACACTCAGTCATAACACAAGCATACACGCATCCATACACATATTTAAATAATAGATAAACAAACATAAACGTACCTTCTGCCCCGGTCCCAAAGTTAGTGCTCCAGCTCCTGCAGCGTGAACAGGAATCAAGAAGCAAGAGCTTCCTGGTTCCTGCTAATGCACGCAGGGGCCCGAGCGAGAGTGATGAAACACCCCACTCCAGACTGCTTTGTCTGTATGCGCGAGGTGCAAGAGCGCCCCCTCGCACACACAGACATTCAATTCCCCAGCCCACATTTCCAATGAGCTATGCAAGGCTGGGGAAGCAAAACACCCCCAGCCTTGCATGGCTCATTGAGCATGCACGGCTGGGGAACTGTCAAAGGGAAACATATTTCCCTTTGACAGTTCATCCAGCCCAGGTACGCTCCCTCAGCTGGAAAAAGCAGCTCCTCGGCTCTGCCATAATGGGCGATGGGGCCGGTGGGTTAACGTCCCCTGGCCCAGTATGGACAAGCCGCCACTGTAAAAATGTATGCATATGAATGCAGGTGCTAACAGTGAAATGCTTTACATTAGTAATTGCAGGGCCTTTGTTAACAGCGAAGCACAGGCACCATTTTACATGTGTCCTGTTCGGCCGGTCACAGCTCTGTAGATCAGCCAAATTGAGTCAGAGAGCCCACATTTCAGGGGGCGGGAGCTGAACCCAGTCAGCTCAATGGTGTTACGACACTGGATGTCACTACGGTTTCAAAGCACTCAGTCGTACAATAGTACGCCAGTCTTACTCCATACTCTTTGCCTTGCCATTGCAACCTTATTATTCTACTACGTGCTGCGGAAGGAGGAATGGAGTTTTCAATACGCTACTTATTTCGGTCGTTTCCTTCATTGAAAGTCTTACACATGGGCCCCTTGCCATTTGTTTGGGAGAAAAGTACCTTTCCAGGCACTTAAGATACCAACATTATAAATGATTGCGAAACCTTAGAAGCAAATCCCTTAAAGAGGTTTGTAAGAAGGGGGGGCAGGGGAATTGTCACTTGCTAAAGAAACGAGACCACAAACTAACTAGTTGAAAAAAGCTCAACCAATTGTGAAAGCAACCCAACCAACTTAAGAGATTGCCCAGCCAATCAAGTAGGCAACCCAACAAATTGGGAAGAAAACCCAGCCAACTGACGAGACAATGAAACCATTCATAAAGACCCTGCAACAAACTGACAACAAACAAGTCAACCCAACCTCATGAGAAATCTCAGCCAACAGAGAAGACAATTTAACCTATGAAGCGAAAACGACCCAAATGGCAAAGAATTTAACCCAACCATCTAAGAAGGTAACCCAATTAACAGGGGAGACAGCCCAACCAACAGATACGTCAATCAAACCAACGGAGGAGACACTACAAGTAATTCAGGATACTGCACATACAAAAAGAAAACGACCCAACTGACAGAGAAAACGAAACCAACCAAGACAATAACACAGCCAACCCATATGAATCCCAAACCCCAAATATGGCAACT
Organism: Ambystoma mexicanum; assembly: GCF_040938575.1. Lineage (NCBI taxonomy): Eukaryota > Metazoa > Chordata > Amphibia > Caudata > Ambystomatidae > Ambystoma > Ambystoma mexicanum. The sequence goes on along the minus strand of NC_090934.1, from coordinate 254,617,571 downwards.
CAAACAACCAGGTATAACCCAGACCCTCGGGATTAAACAGCTTGCTGCTTGTGCCACCAATTGGCTGCTCAGGAGACAGTAGCTCCAAGTCAGCAGGCACCAGGTAGATTCTAGGTCAGGACCTAGAACCCCCGAAAACACCGTTTTCACCCAAGGTAGTGCTTCAGCATCTCCCGCGCACTATTCCACACATTCCAAAATGTTATAGTTACAAGAAGGCCAATCCTAGCCTTATGCGAAATGAGTGGGTGAACCAGGGCTGTGTGGGCATTTACAGATGTTAATATCACTGCAGTGGGTCCAGCTACATTAGCTTCATACCCCACTAGTTAGACAATCCTGGCTACGCCTCTGCAGAGGACTCAGGAAGACAGTCTATTTCAAACAGAGATCCAGGTGAAACCTTCACGCCTTGAAGTCCAAAGATGAATAAACTAAAAGCAGGGGCTCCCCACCGTATACAGGCAAAATGCTACAAGGGATTGGTCGGAAGCAAGCCTGTTGTCAGAGTTCCAATGCAGGATGCTGTAACAAGTGTTCTTTTCCTTATGATGTCATACCTAGCATGCTTTGTCTGCAGGAAGTGGGGAGAGGGCAGGAAGATTAGGGAGCGCCATCAGAATCCAAGATGGTAGAACTGCTCTCTTGGCCTAAACCACTACTGTGGCTCCTTTAACTCCACCAACCTATCCATAACTGCCGACTTCAGAAAGACTCAGCACTCTGTTGTGAGAGGGTCTTTGCTATGCCAGGATAGTCTTACAAGCACTGGTCGCCCGGGATCTGTGCCCTGGAAGAAGGTATCAACCTTTGTCAGGGGGATCAAAAGAGAAACCTCCAGTCTTCTGTGCTTTTGTTTTACATCAGTATTGTGGTGGTATAAGCACTATCCAAGAGACAGCAACATAAAATTCACTGAAACAAAGAAAATCCAACAAACTAAGGAGACAAGCCATTGAACTGATAATAAGCAGCCTGGAACACAATCCATTTGAGTCAGAAAAAAACAGAGCTCAAACCACCACTTGGCAAGACAAGCAACCAACCAAGAGAACAGACTACAGAGCCAACCAAACTAGAAGGCAGTCAAAACAACATCCAATATAGCAAAGAGGACACTCCAACTAAAAGATGAGACAACCAAACAACTGCACCTGAGAAGACAACTCAACTTTCTAATTCCAGGAAGGGAACTGTGTATGGTCAATGTCCTCTTTGACTTTAATGTGAAAATGTGGTCTCCAGTAGCCGTGGTAGTTACAATGGATTTTTCTATCTAATGACATTCCAAGGTGTGTGACAACTTCAGTTGGCCAAATATTAAATCACTGGTCCATATATTCTAGTTCACATGTCTTAGCTACGGCAATGGTCTGTATGTTAAGCTTTGTGCCTGTCTGGTAAACTCCAGCCTGTGCAGAACTCTTAAAGGGATTCTAACAATGATATGGACTGGAGACCTTCCCAGAATGGCTTTTTCTCCCGGAACCATGATGGAGGAAGATGCTCTGAAATAAGCTAGTCAATCAACGTTTATTAGGTATACCATTAGCATCCATCATAAAAAGCAAAGAGAAAAAAACACAGTTAAATACATACTACTAAATTACACTTTTAAATAAGTAGAGACCCAGGCAGCAGAGTGAGATGCCCTCTATTGTACAGGACGGTTACCCTGCTTCTGTAGTATCCCGACGCAGACCTCAGTGTACGGCTGTAGAGTGTTTGAGGTAGGGTCCTTGTAACCCAAAGACCCTTACAGTCCAAGATGTGGGTTCACTCAAGAAGGAAATGTTCCAGCCAAATGGGTTATCTATACATTTGTCAAATAGGTTTTACATTTGAGGGGCAAGTAAAGCAAAGTACTAAAATACCAATATTGTCCCCACCCCCTGCCTCTTGCTCTTCAATTTCCCCTTGCTGTCTAATCCTACCTCCTTCCTGTACTGTCCGTTGCTCTACGGCACCCATTTTCTTTGCTGCCCCTTTTATTGCATCCCGCCTGTTTCCTCTTCTGTTGCGCCCTCCTTCCCCATCTTAGTCAGTCACCTTTTTCCTGTGTTACCCTAACCTCTCCCGATTACCCTTTTTCTGTGTTGTCTTTTTGACTCTCTCACTTGTTTCATGGGCTGTATTTTCTCTCTCCACATCTCTCTCATTACCACACTTGTTAGCTCCACTGGAGTATTGTATCAGTCCTTCCCTATTCCTCAGAGTATTCTGGAATTTTCGCAGAGTTCCAATTGCATGCCTTGTGGGAGAGGGTTATGTTCAGTGACCGGAGAAGGGAGGGTTATTCCTGCTCCATAATCGTGGTGCTGATTACATAACTTCGTTTTATGAGGTCATTTCCACCTATCCCCTTAATTTCCTGTGTTTTTCCTTCCTGCCCAGCCCCTTTTCTGCGCTTATATTTCCTCGCTTCCTACATGGCTCTCCTGCCGGTTTTTCTCTCGCTTCCCTTTCCTGTGTCAATTGCTTTCCTGTGCTGCCTCTTCCTTCCCTGTCACTTCCTGATACCAGCACTGCCTTCTTCCCCCCTCACCCCGTGTGTCCTATGCTACCCTTGTATGTGTCCTATTTACTGTGTTGCACTTTACTACCTTCCCTTTTGTTTCCTGTGCTGCCTGGCCCTCCCTTTCCTTACGGTGGCGTAATTAACAACAAGGTCTCATATTTGCTGCCATTGCCCATCCTTTCTCACTTTCTTTACCGAGTTTCCTGTACCGACTTGATTTGTTGCGCTGTCCTTTGCCCTGTCCCCACCCTACACGAGACTGGATGATCTGCCCCTCACTGTTTCCTTGTGTGGTTGCTTGTACATCCCTTGCTGTCAAATTAACCCACCCCCTCCCCTGTTGTTAACTCTCCCGTTGCTTGTTTATCCGCTTCCCAGGTCATAGCTCTCAAATCACACGATTTTGCCTTGAAATCAACTGGCTCACCCGCCAAGCCCCCTATACGCCCATTAACTTCAATTGCCCCCCTGCCCCCCAAGCACCTATCCACTGAAATAATCTTTTCATCCACCATGGCGACACAAAAGGTTGACAGCTATGCTGCCTCGCCGGGTTCTTCCCCCTGGGTTTGGGAGTAGGTAAGGTGTTCTGTTGCTTTCCTAAGCTGGTTCCGCACTTATTAAATACCCTAAGAATAGTAATCTGTGCTGCCACATCCGCTCTTTCCTGACGTTTCCTGTCCTGCTGTTGCACACCGTCCAAAGATGTCAATAGTGCAAAATCTACCAGATAATACGACAGCTTACCGTAGCTGATGCCTTGCGAGGAGATGCTCAGTGACCCGGAGGAGCAGGCTTGGGAGTACTCTAGGTTCAGGTCTCCAAAGGTGAGAGTAAAAGCGGCCCCCTCTGCAACACCGATGCTCCATTCGCAGCGGCTGTTGTTCGGATAGGTACCAGGGTAATTCCTGGAAGCCAAAGTCCCGCTCTGTGGCCCCAGTACCGTAGTTCCACACCCGTCCCCTAGGGAGATAAGCAGAGCAAGGTTAAAGAAAGCAGTCATGTTTTACAACTGGGTAAACCACATAAAGCTAATGCGATGTGTCCAAGATCACACACAGCGGCAGAATAGAGCAGCGATTTAAAGATGGCTGTTCCTGGCTATCTCTCACCAAACACACAAGATGAGGTGTTCGAGGACATGTCTACATCTGCGCAAGAACCACTGCCCCCAATCGGTTTCTTACATTTCTATATATACACCGCAATCGCTTCCATATTTATTTGTCCCCAAACGTCTTCACAACTGCCCAATTTGCCTGGTGATCAGAGTCAGGGAGTACAGAGGAACACTGTTTTCCTTAAATGGAAGCACCTCATTGTGAGTTTGGAGGCAACAGTAAAAGCGGCGATATTTGCCTCTAAATTTAGCTTTTTGCAGGGAAATATTTCAAGGGAAAACATGCGGACCTATTACGAGTTGGATTTTCCTAATGGAAATCCGTCAATGTTCACCTAAATTGCAAAATCGCGCCAAGAGTATATATATTTTCCTTACTGGAGAAAAGCACCAGTGTGTCCCTTTAATACAGGCAAAACAGTTTGTACATGGGCGCATTGTGAAAGGGGTGGCGCCCACCCTGGCATCATATTAGCCATGTAATAATGCATAGAATTACATGAAATTACCTTTTAAGGTAGCGTTGTGGTATATATCACTACAGTAAATTATCCTTTTCCACTATCAACATGATGGCACAAATGGATAGAAAAAAAGGTGTTACAGATATACTAAGTGGCACTGCTAGAATGCCACCAGTGGTATTCCAGAAATACCACTGGCGTTTCCACTGTACCAGTGGTACATTTTGAATTGGGAAGATTTTTAGAAATACTGCCAGAGGCGAGCACTGAATTGGTTGTCACTTAGTAGTGTCCCTTTATAGGCGAGGCCTGGAGTGACAGTCTTCTGTGATTGGTAATGCCCCTCTAACAGATGGAGCAGCACTGGCTGGCCCCTATGGGCGGTGCCCCTTTTCATAGGAGTGCTGCAGTGGTTGTCTCATAGGAGCTATGTGTGATGCCCCCAACGAAGGGAGGGAGCAGTGGTCATGTCCGAGTGATGCAGCGTCTCTTTGCGTGAATAGGCAAAAGTGGCTCTCATCTGAGTGATAGCATGGTGCTTTATAGGCGGGGATAGAGTCAGCTGCCCTCACCGACTGTGGGCTGGTGGTGTCCCGCATTCCGTTGAATTGTGTGAACTGATCTGTATTCCCATGAGGTACCTGTTAGTGAAACTCCCCCACCCCCATCCCATTTCCTAGTGGCAGGCACTGTGGGCTCCGTTCATACACACACACACATTTCAGAGCTCCTCGGTCACACTGCGACCTTTGTGCCCGCTGTTGTGAATGAAGGTCCTTCTTCTCCATTCACTTTTTCACTCGGCTGCCAACAGTGGGCAGGGCGCCAATCGGCACGGGCAGCCTGCGGGGATCTCATCCGGTTCAGAAGGGCGGGGGCGGGGGGGGGGGGGGGAGTTAGGCCAAGGTTCATTCTCCTATTACTGTTCTTCTCTCACTCCTAATTTTTCTGTCAATTGCGCCCCAATGCGCACCAAAGTAACAGCGCTGGGACTCTCAGCCAAGAGGGCAAGGAATGGATGTGCGTGGGGCTTGATTTTTCTTCCAACTGCCAGCGCCTTGGCGGGTTTGATGAAATCTGTGGGCATCATCGATGCGGACACTACTGTGATCTCTACAAATAATTTTTCAGCGCCCAAATTCAAACCTTAAATTTCCCAAGTGCATAGTGGCTATTCAATGCAGACTGTTCTAAAAGCATAACACCCCCACCTACTCTTGAGAGCTAACGCAGCAAAATGGCATTGGTCATAGGTCGGGGTGAGCAACATTTTCGCCGGCTAAGCGAATAATGCAGAATCCGCACTGGCTTCCTCTTCCGCCGGATGCGCCAAATCAGCATTACTTTTCTGCCGCCACTGGAACGTCGCCTGGTTTTGCGCAAAGGTGTTTCATTCCCATGTTAGTTTCGTGTAGCGCGATGAGAAACTTCGCACAGGTCTTTTTTTCGATACCCGCTTGTTTCGTGCAGTGACATAAGCAACTTTGTTAAGAGTCTTTTAGTTCGCGACATGAGAGACTTCATGCAGGTCTTTTTTTTAGCCATATTGGTTTCGTGCAGCGGCACAAGAAACTTTGTGCGCTTTTGATCGGCGCTAGTTTCGCGTTGCGGCATGAGAAACTTTGTGTCGGGGGCATTATCACTGGCATGGGATAGACTCGGGGAAAGCAACTGTCTGGAGAATTTTGGGGTAAAAAACAGGAGACCGTCTAGGGTCTCCACGTATACAACCGGCAGTGAATTAGCCAGACTGTATTGACCTAGCAGATCTCAGTTGCCAACATAATTCACACCGACATTGTTGCAGCAGTGGGGTGCATTATAGACATCTCAGGAAGCCAGACTCCACCAGGAGCCACATGATAAAGTATGGGAGGCTGTTGTGGTTTGTAACACATACAAAGATGGAAGAAGACAACAGCAAAGAGCAGACTTCGAGGCTCCTTTATTGGCGAGTCAGTTCCTTGATAGGAGTCGCGCCACAACCAACCGTCTCAGCTCTGCCCCGTAACAGCTGCCGCTCCCCTGCCCTGTGCCAACAGTAGCCCGGGTTCAAACACCTGCACTGCGTCCAGCATGGGGAGGCCAGCACCTGCATGGGAGGTGGACCAAACACCAGATCTACTCCGCTACACACCTTCCCCCTTAGACAACAAACTCAACACAAAGTCTTAACTTGGAAGGAGCTCTCTGTACTCGCCCACTAGTTTTTATTTCTCCTCCACTTCTCGATTGATCTTCTGGCACTTTCTCCAAAGCTCGTTCTAAAATTCTCTTCTCTCCTCTGGACACAATTCTCCGATGTTCTGCCACATCTCCTGTCACCACACCAGGTTCCACACATACTCCAGATGTCACACTAATCATTGCATCTCTTTCCTCACTGAAAGTCCTTCCTGAAGATTCTCCAGCCCTTGAACCAATTTCACCACCAAAGGTTTCTTCAACCTCACCTTCCATTATATCACCCAACAATCCATTCACACGTTTCCTTCCCTCACAGACCCTCCATTCAGTTGCATGATATTTAACTTATTGCTTCTCACTCCATCTTGTTCCATCATCTAATATCGCTACAGTTCCAATTACTCTCACTATTCTCCTGGGAGCTGATAAATACAGAACTCCTTTTCCTCTCACTGTAGCATTCCTGACACACACTTTAACACCCACTCGAAACAGCTCCACATGCACACGCTTCTTCTCAAGCCACCTTTTGTATTTCTCCTGGCACTTCTCAGCCCTAGTGATCAGTTTTTATCACTTCACTTTAACAAGACCTGAGGTGCCTAACCATTCCAGTGCCAATTCACTCACTGGTTTTACTTCCTCTTAGACACAAACAGGGATAATCTTGTGGTGGAATGTGGCGGTGTCCTATATGCCCATACCATATCTTTTACTATTGGTACAACATCCAATTTAAGCATCCCTTTAATAACCAGAGTAAACCTTTCCACCATTCCATTCTGTCTAGGGCAACACAGAGCTGTCATTTCATGCTTCACTCCAGCGCTGCCTAAGGAATCGGCAAACACATTCGACTGAAACTGAAATCCATTGCCAGTCAACACCACTGAGGGAAACCCCTCAACTCTGAAATCACTATCCTAAAATTCTACCACAGACTTGGCAGTAATATCATCTGGCCTTTCTACACATGGCCACTTGCTATGATAGTCCATCAGTACAAACATGAACCTCTTCCCCTCATAACACCCCGGTAAGGGACCTATAATATCTAATGCTACTTTCTAACATGGCTGTGCCGATATTTTAACCGGACACAGAGGCAGCTCCACTGGGACATGCCATTTGTCACTCGCCGCACATGGCAAACGATAAGCTACCAACCACTCCATGTCAGTATCCACATTAGGCCACCAATACATTTCCATAACTATCTTCTTGGTCATGTTCCTTCCTAAGTGACACACATGAGCTAGTTCCAAAATGACAGACCTCATGCCTTTGAGCGGAACAATCTACTTACATCTACACAACGCATTACCATCTACCCATAATTAATCCCGAACCTGGTCAAATTGTGCACTCACCCCTAAAGGAATCCTGAGGCCACCCTTCTTCCAACAACTGGCGTATCTTAATCATCTCAGCATCGGCAGCACACACTTCCTGCCACATCGTCAATTCCAACGCACCCCTTTTTTTCACTTGCTCAATCATCACCCAACTCTCCACAGGTAATTTGTCTGCAATCTCTATAGGAAGCAGCGACAAGCAGTCCACTACCACATTGCTTAGACCAGGTGTATGCACCACTAAGAAATTGTACTCCTATAAGGCTAAGGCCCAACGGTTTATTTTTGGGTGATGCACACATATTCTTACCCACCCGAGCATGAACCAAGGGTTTGTGATCTGTCTTGATCAGAAACGGCACACCCCACAAAAAACATGAAATGGTCCACTGCCCAATGACACGTTAAAGCCTCACCCTTGATGGTCGAATAATTCTTCACGACTCTGAAAGCAAACGCAATCACTACTTCACGACCATCTCTCACTTGAGTAAGAACTGCTCCTAGCCCCACAGAACTTGCATCTGTTGTCAACACCATCTTATTACAAGGATCAAACATGCTCAAAGTTGGAGCCCCAGCTATTTTTCTTTTAATCTGTGCAATTGCATCTTGCTGAGTTTTCGTACAATCACAAGGTACATTCTTCCTTAAAACTCTTTTAAAAAGGAGCACTCAAGGTCACATAGCCCGCCACAAATTTTGAGTAATAGTCCGCAGGTCCCAGAAACACACTGAGTGTAATATTTGTCATGAGGGGCTGGTGCCTCCAACACAGCATTAACCAAACTTGTTTTCAGCCTTATACCTTGATCATTTATAACATGTCCCAAGTATAATACTTCCTAAGGCTTGAAAACAACACTTTTCTTTCTTCACCGTAAGTCCTACCCGTTTGAGTATGCTGAGCACTTTCCTCAAACTCACATCTTGTTGATGAGAATCAGCAGTAAAAATGAAAATGTCATCTGAAAAGCACCTAACATTTACATCTTGCCAAACAAAAGTTCCATCACCCTCAGAAAAACCGCAGCTACTAATGCCAAACCAAAAAGCATCCTTCGAAATCTATAAGCACGAAAAGGCGCCACAAATGAGGTAAGTGCTCTTGAATCTGGATGCAGCTCAATTTGGTGATAAGCACTTCATACATCTATAGTAGTATAGTTGTAAACTACTGTTCCCAGTGCAGAAGAGATAATTCTTTGTACCTTGGGAAGCAGGTGGCGATCCACCCATATATTATTATTGAGGGACCTCAAGTCTACACGCATCCGAGTAGTACCATCTTGTATTTTCAGCAATTACTACCGGGGACACCCACTCTACAGCTGCAATTGGTTCCATTATCCCTCGTTTGCACAGCTTATCCAGCTCTTCCTTAAATTTACTCCTTAACATTAAAGGCAATGCTCTCACTTTGTAGACAACTGGTCTCACTCCTTTCTTTAAAATTATCTTGTGGCAAAACATATGCACACAGATTATTTACTGCTAAAACATCCTTAAATTATCAAACAATTTTCCACAAGCATTAATGATACTAAGGCATTTGGATCTAAGATTATCCCCAAACATTTTTGGTGGTTCCAATTTAACAATGGCACACCCTTTTCTGCTACATACAAAACTCCTTGCATTTCTCTATCTTTAACTTAATTTTGACTTCTCTCGAGCCTAAAATTCTTATCAGCATCCCACCCATACCCTTTCAGCATATGTCAGGTTCAACCAGTTCTGATAAATTGTGCCTGAGTTTCTGGAATGTCTCTGCGCCAATCACTGTGTATTTGGACCCCGAATCTGCCATCATTCTCAATTCATGTCCATCAATTTCCACCACACACCATGGGCCATCTATGTCTTCTTCTACAGCAGTGGTCTCCAAACATTTTAGGCTCAGGCCCCCACTACAAGCAAAATGTGGGCAGGCCTGGCCAACCCAAAAATGCCAAATGGAAAGTAAGTCCAAATGACTACTAAGTATTGCGCGCCATCACCGCACCCTACTCCCAGTATAGAGCCTGGGCTCCCTCACCCTGCTCCCACCACTATCCCATGGCTCCCGCCCATCCTACTCCCACCACAGTCCCTTGGCTCCGCCACCCTGCTCCCAGCACAGTTCCATGGCCAGTGGCGGCTGGTGAATTATTTAAATTAAGGGGTATAAATATTTCCCCCAGCTATTCCATAGCGACTGAGGGAGCCCAAACCAATCAAGAGGGGTTCAGAGGGGGTTAGAGGGGTCCCCGGGGAATTGTTTTACAATAATGGGTTAACATGATACATTTCAGAGCATACTTAAAAAAAAAAAATAGGTAAAAAGCCAAACAGTTTGCAATTGGCGCTGGCGGGCCCAGGGGACATGTATGATATTTTTTGCTGGACATCTATAATAAAAATATACCATCCCTGTCCCCTGCAGTGCCCAACACAATCAACATGATTATGCGTGTATGCAAGGCGCTGGGGGGCCCTGAGGGAAAGCATGTTTTTTTTTACTGGACATCCATAATAGATGTCTAGTAAAAAAATACCATCCCTGTCCCCTGGGCTCCACAGCACCTCAGAAGGAGAGATGATTTTGGCAGGTGGGCAGGGGGATTGTGCAACAAAGGCATTTTTAAAATGCTTTTTATACAACCCTCATCCCCCCCCACTTGCCAAAATCAGCTCCACGGACCAACACAAAACCACACACATTCTTTTTTAAAACATTTTTTTATTGTTGTTTGGTTAACAAAGTAACCTTTAACAAAGCATAAAAATTAAAATATACATATATTTCATTTAAAATACAGAATACAGGTTAATGATTAATTAATTTAAAATGAAAATACAGCATTTAAGGCACAAAAAAGAAGAAAAAAGCAGGGTAGAATCCATGACAAAGGAAGAGACAATTAGAATACGTATCAAGTTGATCATGTTACCCTTTCACCTGTGTCTAAAACTTCTTTTAGGAAATGTATTGCAGCGACTATCCATTTATTATGACCATAAGAATTCATGATAAGCTGCCACACTCTTTCAGTGTGGACCTGGGCATAGGGTTGAATAAGGTGTCCAAAATATTGTATTTGCCTCGCCTCTAATGATCTACAATGCAGCAATATATGGCCTAACGTCTCCAATTATTCGGTCAGGGAACAGAACCGACATAATCTCAAATCGCTCTGAACTTTATTCCAGGCACGCACAATTTCTTTAGTGTAGATCAAATTCAGACTTAACCTCATCACCCTTGACTGTCACGATCTACTGGGTGACCTCTTCAAGTATTCCGGACAAATTCCAACTGGTCTAACGTCTATCAGCAAGTCAAAGTACAGGTGATGTGATCTGACTTTACAGATTGTGTCAATCCAATCCCACTCTTTGAGTCCCCTTTTCAATTGAGTTGGATTATGACAAACTGTCTCTCTTGAGATATCGAACCTCTCTCAGATCAGTAAGGCGAACCAGGACTTCTTATGTAGCAATTGTTTTAACAGCCACCAGATTGAGCCCTCCTTCACACACAGAATGTAGGTGTAAGACGGTCCTCCAGAACATACCTTCCAGGGTGTTGCAATCCAATAAAGTAGGAAGGTTGTAGATGGTAAAACCTTGGTTTTATACTTTTAGAACAGGGATCAGAGAAACATTTACACCTTTCTGCTTTACAGCATGAGCTTGAGTTGCAAGCTTTAGTATCTTCGAACGTTGGTAGCTTTGAAGCTCCATTTTCTTATGAAGTTCAAGTAATCTGCATCCCAGATAACAGAAGTTCGAAACATTTAGTAGGGGCGTACTACTGATGCTCCATCGGAAGCTCTTGTACTTTAGTTTCATCCCCGGTCTAAATGTTAGTTTCTGTGATTTTGCTGTATTGATACTTAGGTGATTTAGTTCTGCATATTCAGCCAGGCTATCAAGCCTATCCTGCAAACCTATTGCTGTGTAATCAAAAAGTACAAGGTCGTCCGCATAGAGTGAGTAATCCAGACTAATGTGAGCTAAATTTGGCGAGAAAATAGGGATAGCTTCAAAGATCTCAGCAAGGTCCGAGAGAAAGAAGCTGAAGAGTAGAGGGGCCAGGACACAGCCCTACTTAAGGCCACACGTTGTCACAATTGGTGATGACAATTTGCCCTGGGCATTCAGGCACACTCTTATAGAAATATCAGAGTGTAGGGCCACAAGGATCGTGAGCAGGAGATTTGAAAATAGACAAGTTTTGTCGATGCTATTGAATGCCATGGCGAAGTCGATGAACGCCATATAGTCAGTTCTCGACATCGCCGTTGCTTCTTTCTGTAGCATAACCAGAATAAAGATGTTTGCGTTCGTGCCCGTCCCCTTCCTAAAGCCTGTTTGAAGCAGGTCCAATCTGCCTGCACCCAGAGCCCAGCCAGTTAGCTTGCTCAGCACTATACTCACATAAATCTTTGCCGGAATGTCCAATCATGCTATGGGCCTGTAGTTACAAGGTAGCCAGCGTTGTAACTTTTAGAAAATTGGTACAATAACGGACTGTGTCCATGTTTTCGGCAAGGTTGCTGGAGATGTAATTTAGTTGAAAACTAAGCCCATAATATGCTGGCATAGGTCGGGATCAAGTTTTAAGACTCCATTCGACATACCATCAAGCCCTAGGGCACGGAAAAACTTGATACAGGTGCTTAAAGAGACTATTAGCTCCTCTGAGATGCCCAGATGCCATAGGACTAAGGTTGGTTCCAAGTGAGAACTTTACCCCCAAGTGTCACCTTTGTATACTTTCATAAAGGGGTCAATCCACCCTTGCTCCCCGATAGGATTAATCAGGGCGCTAGACAATGGTGACATAAGATTATTAAATTGTTTGCCAAAAGAAGGACACATCTCATGAGTTAACCAACTGCAACATATCTTGAGCGCCGTTCAACTGGGTTCCTTTATTTGTAGAATCAAAGCTATTGTTTGTATTCAAGCTTCAGTGACTTTCTCTGAGCGCTCTCGAATGGCTGGCAGAGTCTAAGGTCCTGTCTCAATTCGCTTTATTTTGAATAGATAATGTGGTCGAAAGAGTGATTTCTTAAAATTGTTCCTCTACTACCTGGTCGAGGCATAACTTTGTAAATTTCATCTAAAACATCTTTGTAGAGAATAACCAACAGAGCCCGCTCAAGTTTATCTGGGGGGAACAGACTGTGGAGTGTGCCATGGAACTTCTCCATGATCGCCGTGTTCCAGCAGACTCTGTTCTCACCCAAAGTAGCCTCTATTTCTCGGTAATAAGAGTGACTACACTCTCCCCTTTTCACCACCATCAGCCACAGGGACAAGGGTTGATGATCGCTAAGATCTGATATTGACATGAAGTTGACCTAATGTAACATTTCACCAGACAAAGAAGTAACCCAAAGTACTACTGGAACTACCTCGATGCCAGGTAGGGTATCACCCATGACCACCAAAGGGGAGGAAGGGTGGGCGCATTTGAATCTAAGCAGATACAAGCATCAGAAATACGATTACGGTGAGTAATGTATCCCTTCCGAGGCTTGTGGAATCTGCTTAGATCACATGCTGTGCATAGATTAGCGAGCAGTGTTGGGAGAAGGTGGTGGGTTGCGAGACGGTTCGTTGGCAAGATGTTTTAGACCCACTTGCCCCACCTGTGTATCTGTCTTGGAATGGGTGTCAATGCAGTAGTGCTGAGTGAAAGTGTGTATTGAGCTCCATGTAGCTGCTTTGCAAATGCTGTCTAAGGGGACATTTGCAATAAATGCCAGAGTAGCTCCTGTGCTCCTTGTGGAGTGAGCTCTTGACTTGAAAGGCAGTGTCTTGTCTGACAGAGAATAGCACAGTTGTATATATCTGACTATCCATCTGGAGATGGCCTCCTTGGAAATGCGGTCTCCTTCTCTGCCTGGGGCTACAGAGACAAACAGTTGGTCTGTTTTCCTTAGCGGTCTGGTCTTGTTTACATAGTAAAGGACCGCCCTCCTTACATCTAGTGTGTGGAGTTTTACCTCAGCTGAGCTTTTTGGGTTCTGGAAGAAGTCGGAAGCTCAATGGACTGGTTCACGTGAAATTTAGAGATGAATTTAGGAGAGCACCTAGGATGAGTATGTAAAACCAGTTTGTCCTTGTGTATGACAAAGAAAGGATCCTGCACTGACAATGCTTGCAATTCACTGACTCTTCTTATGGAAGTAATAGCCACTAAGAAGGCAGTCTTGTAAGTCAGGTGTTTAAGACTTGACTTGTACATCGGCTCGAAAGGGTGTCCCATGAGCTTAGCGAGTACTACATTGAGATGCCATCCTTCCTGGCAGTGGGTTTGAAATTGGAGAGTGGAGTCTCTTTACTCCCTTCATGAATGCTTTGATGACCGGCACTTTCCACCATGATACTTTATTGTGGGAGGTGGTGTAAGCAGACAAGGCCGCCAGGTGGACCTTCATAGAGTTGAATACTAACCCAGAGTCTAGCAAGTGGAGCATATAGTGTAAAATGTGGGATGAGCTACATTCTATGGAGTTTATTTGTTTAGACTGGCACCAAATAACAAATCTCCTCCACTTGTCGAAATAACAGTGCCTAGTGTTTGGCTTTCGTGCCTCCTTGAGGATATCCATACACCTCTGTGGTAGGTTAAGATGTCCAAAGTCTAGGACTTCAGGAGCCACGCTGCCAAGTTCATCGAGTGAGGTTGTGGGTGCACTGTTAATCCCCCATGTGGAGTGAGTAAGTTGGTCTGGCACAGGAGTTTGATGGGATCGCACATCGCCAGTTTGTGCAGATGTGGATACCATGGCTGTCTTGCCCACATAGTAGCAACTGGGATTGAGCGTCACTTATTCCTTGTGGATCTTGTTCACCACCTTGTTCATGAGAAGAGTCAGAGAAAAGCGTAAGCAAATCTCCCTGACCAGTTCATCCATAGGGCGCTCCCCTTGGAGTCTGGTTGGGGGAACCTGGACGCGAAGTCTGGGCATTGTTTGTTTTCGCTTGTAGAGAACAGATCTAGCGTGGGGAAACCCCACTGAGAGAAGATGTGGTCTACGACCTTTGTGTCTAGTTGCCACTCGTGTTCCTCTGGTAGGGGATCTCTGCTCAGTGAATCGGCTAGAGAGTTGAGTTCCCCTGGAACGTGTTGTGAGGATAGGAATATTTTCAGTTTGAGTGCCCATTTTCAAATTTGTTGTGCTTGTTTGGACAGATTTGGAGAACGTGTGCCCCCCTGTTTGTTGATGTAAAAAATTGCCGTAGTGCTGTCGGTGAGGACTTGCACTGGCTGATTTGCTAGGTGTATCTCAAACGCCTGAAGGGCCTTGAACACCGCCAGTAGTTCCAGCAGATTGATGTGGTTCTGCGCCATGGCACGAGTCCACAGACCTTGTGCTGTGTGATGAAGGTGATGAGCACTCCACCTAGCAAGAGACGCGTCTGTCGTAACCATCGCCTGTACTTCTGGATCGTGTAAGGGTTTTCCCTTCAAAAGATTTTCCCTTGTCCACCAGTGAAGGCTTTGTACCAGTGTTGGCGAAACAACCACTAGATAGTCACACTGACTGCTTGCCTGAGACCAATGGTTCTCCAAGCATTCCTGCACGAGTGTGTTGTGCTGCTGGCTGGCATGTGCACAGACATTGTTGCAATTTTTCCCAATCCCTGAGCCCACTCTGAGGGCCTAGAAGAAATGTTTGCCAACAGCTCCACTGCTCATTCAATGCACACAAGAAAGCATGCACCAAATAATTGTGTCTTTTCTCAATTCACTGAATTGCCACCGGTGGGCCGCTACCTGCTTACTCAGACTTGGTTGAGCCTCGCCACCCTGGTGTGATCGTACACTCTGGAGCAGTGTGTGGGGTGAGTGTCAGTCAGGTAGGTTGATCCAGGCCTGGCTGGTCCTGTTCGAACTTGGAGCTAATGGCAGCAGTCTACAAAAACTGGCTAGGAGTACCGGGCTCCCCTCCCTCAGTCCCGCACAACACACGTAAGGAGCATAGCTGCAGCGGCAGGGTTTTAAGTGAGCACCAGCAACTGAACACTCTGCTAGGGACGTGTTGCTACTGTGAAACTTTAAAGAAATGTGCAGGCTGAGGAGCTGTGTGCTGCTAGAGCAGTACACAGCCAACACCTGACTCACAAAGGCATAAGCTGACTAAATCAGTACATATGTTTCGGGGTTCTCAGTAATTTTACTATTAGGGTGTTATGACCTATAAAAAAATGAGGAAGGCCATTGTGTTTTATGTGTTCAGCAAGGTTGCATTTCAGTCTTGAATTACTGTAACAGATATGTCCTATGTAAAAATCTGTGTTCATTCTTAAAAATGCTCTTTGATTTTTTGCAAAAGCAGCAAATAGCTTCCATTGATTCTATTTCTCCTCCCCGTTCTCATGGGTCACCCGGGCCAGATGAATCACGTTTGGGGCGATCTGGTGCAGTGATTATAATGAAGATGTTGCCTAATGCAAACTGTATTGGGGGACTTTCCTGAATTTATCATAGAGGGTGCATGACATGAGCCCCTTGAACATTATTCCCCAAGTATATTCCCTGTCCCAAACCTAAATGGTGAAGGCACAGTAAAATAAGTCGGTGATAAGCTTGCACCTTTTAAAAAGGGCCTGTCCTTGCCCAGCAAAAGCACATTTAAAGTGACACAGCCTTTAGTTTAAGAAGTTTGTTGTATACTGTCAGCCCTATCTTGCTGCTTCATATTGTGGCAAAATCCTAAAGCAATGGATGGAGCGGGTTAATAGCTGCAGATTATCATAAAACAGTCAGCTAGCAGTGGAGCTGAAGATATTTATTTTCAGAGCGCCTTTAAATCATATGGGTCGTTTCCTATAACTTCGGAAAAATTACCTGTAAAAAGCACCATTTGGCCCGAAGCAAGTGTAATGACCATATTCGGGGCATGGGTGAGGGAATTTCTGCAATATATGTTGGCTCTGTGAAGGCAGGGTTTCTAGTGGGTATTAACATGTTTCTGACGGCTAGGGCACCTACATGTCTTTGCCAGAAGGCTTTTAGGTACCATGGAAAATATGTTAGTGTTGGATGATTTCACAAAGTGTCCATTACAACATTCTCTCAGCCAATCAATTATTTGCAAATTTTCTTGACCAAAAGTGCTTTAAATGTCACCAGTTCAGCCCATTACTTTTTGAATTGCTCAAGGAGAGAACACCCACCCCTCCCGAACCACCCTAGGTGGGGCTTCTTTGCTACATTCGGTCGCTCTGTGACTGCGTTAAGAAAATGATATCAAATGTACTCAAATTTTTTTCGGAATAGGTGGTAATCTTAGATTTGAGCCACCCCAGGAGTCCTTTGGCCTCCAGCCCTGGAACTACAAAATTGGTTGTTGGTAGTCCAGACATGAGCGCTCGCGACTGAGGTCTTCATTTGAGCCCTCAGCCCAGAACTGCAGATGTTAGCCATGCATTCCTTCCAAAAATCCCCAGCATGAGCCCTCATTCCAGCAGTCCTTATTTGGAGCACTTATTCGGATGGTCACCTTTTTGGCACTAGCCCAGGAACCCCAAATGTGAGCTCCCATTCTGTCCTAAAATGGATCTGATGTACTTTATCAACATGATAATAAACCCTTCGAGTTTTTTCGACAACCACACAAGTCGCTTGTGCATGGTTGGAGCACGCTGCAAGCGCACTTAATGTCCCCCACCTTGATGTTGCACCTGCTTGAATTGTTGAGAACCGCCAGTGGTCATAAATACGGAGTGCTGTGTTCAGGCCAAAGCGCAGACTCTGGACTTTTTTCTAGCTTGCTGGCTGGCAACTGGGCATTCCCTGCATAATGTGGAGGCAGGCTTTGTATGCGTAATGATTCAAGTTCGAGATCTGTGGCGCCAGGCCAGCCACCCAGACTGGATATGCGCAGCATAAACCCTGTATTCCTTCTTAAGTGGGAGGATTAGATGGCCACCCTATAGCGTTATAATCGTGGGGAATCCTGTACTCCTTTACACCACTACAAATAATCAGCTGGGGGCGCATTGCCTCACTTTCTTTCGGTGAACGACCACCGGAGTGCTCCACTGCCAGAGCTTCCACCAGGAATCTGATCCGTGGGTGGGCACAGGGAAAAGGACGTGTTAATTCCTTGAAACCCCACTGTCAGGATCCATGGTGCCTTCCTAGCCCCAAAGTAAGACAAGTGCGAAAAATACGATTGCCTGATGTGGGAGGAGCATGCCAAAATCGATGGCAATGGTGTCTTTCCGGCACTTTTACCACATAACAGTTCTGCTTTACTGGTTGCTGTTCTAGTTCAGGTTGCAGTCTAAACTAACCTGGTCAGCACATAGAGAAATTCATTGAACTGCCCCATATTTGTCTGGGTTGCATGCTGGGTGGACCATAAGGCATGAGAAGCCATTTTCCTCAAGGGGAACTGCCAGAATTCTCTGGAATCTGGCAGCCTCACGCAGCCTTTTTCCACAGTAATAGGAAGCACTACTGTATGTCCTTTAACCCTCTGATGACCTCAGAAGTGACCACATGACCTTTAACCCAGATTAATTCACAGGCGAGTACACAGCCTTTGACCCCTACTGGAAAAATTTCAGAATATGTGCAAAACGGATACATTACTTGAAGATTTTCTCATGACATCAGTGCTTCGCTTGTTCCTGCTGGATGGACGTGGTGCGCAGATGAAAACTGGGGGCTACCCAGGATTCACCAAGAACGAAAATCGCAGCGCAAATTTACGATTATCAAAATGTACAATAATCCCTCACTTGTAATATATATATATATGTATATATATATATATATATATATATATATATATATATAGTCCTAACATGCGTTTGAGGGAGGGATGGAGGGTGTTTTCAAATTACAAAAGGACCGCTTTGCAGACAATCTCTCTCCCACATAGTCTAACGCCTCACACACATTCGCTGTGGGGGACTGCACCTGTGCCCCGCGTGTTCGAAGACAGTTTACCCGCTCATACCGTGCACACTTGCTGCATTTGTTAGCAGAAACCGTACACACGTGCTCCTACACTTCCCAGTGGTGACGACAGCCCAGGGCTTGGTTGGGCTAAAACCCTCACCGAATATTAAGAATGTTCTGGCAGGAGACAGCACCCTACAGCCTCGCCCATTTCGATGCTCTGTTTAAGCAGAGAATGTGAATGGGAGTTTCTAGGAGAGACGGATATCTCACCTGTCAGAGCAAAGTATTCAATAATTATCATGCAGGAACAACAGTGGCAGGGTACGCAAGCCTGCCCCTCCACTGATTCCCATAACAATCTACTCCACATTATGCAGCCAAAGGTGTAACTGCTCTGGTCGGGATTGTTAGACCACTTACGCCGCCCAAAAATGAGAATATCTGCGTGAAACTTAATATCCGCAACTCTGTCCATATTGGACCAAGTGCGACACTTGCCCCATGTAAACGCTGGCCTGCCAGAATTGAGCGTTAGGGTTGGGTTGGAGGCAAGAAGGACGAGAAAGCTAAATGATGGCAACAAAAACAAATAAAATAAGTGAATGGCTGAAAGGTAGGTTGGCAGTGGGAGGCGTGCGAGGGAAGCAGCAGGGTATTATTACATGTAAAATGAAATGCTTGCCTTTTTTTTTTGAGGCTGCATGGGGAAGAAGGGGTTAGGGGACATTAGTCGAACACTGATGTAATTGCCCAAAATAAGACATAGTACATGAGAAGCGGTGACGTTTCATCAGATCATAGGGCCTCATTACGAGTCTGGCGGCAACCCTTCCGGTGCTATTGGCGGGTTGCCGACGGACTCGTAAAATTTGACTGATGCCTGTCTTCCCGGTGCCACCGGGAGATGACAACTCTGGGGGCCCAGGAAGTCAGGCGCAGGTAAAATGTAAGTCCCCATTCCCATAGAGTCCTATGGGAGTGGGGACACGGAAGCGATGGCACCATTGTTAACGGTGCCATCACTTCCGTGACCGGTCTGCCTACCGTGGCCGCTGCGCCCTTCAAGGTGAGACCTGTCGGACAGAGCGGCTGCAGCAGACAGACTCCTAGTTTGCCTAGGGAGTTTACACGGCACCCTTGTTTCCAGACCGGCAAACTTGTAATGAGGCCCATTGTCTTGCAGCACAGGACGTGCAACTTTTCCTTTGATTTAGCTGTTTTTTGGTGATCTAAAGAAACGACTCAAAGCGCGGGAACACTACTTCTCTAAATGTTGGTTTTGTCTAGAAATGATTTGTCTAGTGTGTTGCTACAATTAAAAACAACAAAGGCTACAACTCCCAGAATGTATTTGCTAGTCAAATGAATTTCCATAACTAGAAAACAGGTGTCCTGTAACATGGTGTCACCTGGTCACTCTATGTTGTTTACTATGAGACAGCAAAAATGTCTGCTTGTGCAAGTTCTGATGTAAGGAGGCAAAGCCGTTTTGTGTACCGCCAGACTGAATTTGTCATATTCGTAGATGCGTTCTAAAGTGTGTGGATGGATAGGCGTGGCTGCAGCAGGTGTTCACCGAAGTGGTGCGTTTTTACGTACCTTAAACTCAGATGGAGCTTATCTTTCATCTCACTGTGTGATCAGATCATCTGTGTGGAAAGACAAGCTACCCTCATAGGCTCTTCTAAGCACAATAGACAAGTTACCCTCCAATTCTTCTAAGCGCAAATAGACCGGCTATCTTAGTACGTCTTCTAGGCATGGCAGATAGGCTACCTTAAGTGTGGGGATCATAGGATTCTCTAAACGCAATAGACAGGCTACCTTTATAGCCTTACTATATATCTTGTAAATTCCATAATAGGCTACCATCAGGCATCTTCTAAGTGCAACATCAAGGATACGTGCATATATCGTTATGTGTTACAATGGCTAACTTAAACATCTTTTAAGTGCATGGCTAGGCTACCATCATATATCTTCGAGCACAATGGGCAAGCTAACATTATGAGGTGCAGCCCAAAGTGCCCACTCCCAGAGCCATCTAAATGCAGCACACGGCCCACCTCCAATCAGTCTAACCATCGCAGATCTTCAAGTGAAATGCATGTGCTAACCTTCAAAATTTCTTCTAAAGCAGCACATGTGCTAGCCTTCACAGTTCCTAATGTGCAATTGTCTTTGAAGTAGTTTGGTAGAGGCTGCGTTATCTCTAGATTGGAGCAGAACATGCTGGCCTAATACATCTTCTAATCGTTATAGACAGGTTATCAACCTTGAACTTCCGATTCCAATTTCAATTACATTCTGACTGCCTTATCAGTAATCCCCATAAATCCTTGACAGCAGACAGGCTACCAGTATGGGTTCTCTAGGTGTGTATCCAAGGCGGGGTGTAATGGGCGGGAACATAGTACTTAATTCTGTGCCCTGGGAGGTTAGCCTAATACAGTTAATTGGTAAAGTACTGGCTTTCACCAAACTGTCATGAGCTATATACAGGAAAGCCTGGGCACACCAGTCTGAGAGCAGGAGGCTAGGTGGGCTGTTGAGTGCTCGTGTACACTTAGTGGTGTGCGGAATGAGTGTATAGGGTGGGCCGCTGCGACAACGGACGACATCCGCCTGTAGGTGTATGTGCACATGGCTTGTTGGAGTTTTGATGTGAGTGACACTGATGCATGCAAATGATGTGACGGTAGGAATAGGGGTGAGGTGGGGAGGGGATTTCAGGCTGCCATGGGGAATAGGCAAGTTTTGAGGGCCTTTTTGAAGAAGAGATAGTTGTCAATGCGGCGGAAGTGGAGGGAATGGAGTTCAATATGATGGGGCTTGGATGGAGAATGAGGATCCTCCCAATCTGGTGCAATTGTAACAGGGGATAAAAAGGAGAAGAGCAGAACCAGATCTGAGGTTTCGAGTGGGTTGATAGCGTGTGAGCTGATCCTGGAGGAATTCGGGTCCAGTGATATGGAGGGCATGGTGAGCTATGGACATGGCTTTACAGGTAGTCATTTGGTCGATAGGGAGACAGTGTAGCACGTTGAGTGCAGGGCTAATATGGTCTGTTGGTGAGAGGCGATAACTGCCATTGTTTGGTGTGGTAGGTGTCCGGACACAATTTCCTGTGTATGGGATATTTGCTGCGAAACACGTTCATTTACACAAGTAGAAAGCAAGCATCAACAAAACCAACAATTTTGACTAGTGCATTGTGAAACTGTATTCTTTGGTGCTAGGTATTATCACATGCCCACATGATGTGTTGGGTGATTTATTTTTATTTTATTTATTTATTTACATTTATAAAGCGCTCACACAGCCCGCAGGCATCGAGGGGCTGTTACAGGAATTGTTAGTTTTTCTTAGTTGTGCAATTGTGTTTTTTCTTTGTCTTAGTTACGTATTTAAAACGCGCTTAAACACTCAGAGGTTTCTAAGCGCGGACCCGGGGATCAAACCTGTTGTTGCTTTGTGTCGTCTTGCTTCCAAGACGCGCACGCTGCCGCTGTGCTATCCTCCCGGGACGTGATGTGATTGCATGCCCAGGTTCACATATTTGCCAGGTTCTTCCATGGTATGTTCACATACTTACATTATAAAACCAGTATTTCCACCATATAGCAGTTCATACCTTCGGCAGATATTCACACAAATTTCCAGCTTTTGCCATCAGACGCAAGCAACTCACACAGTTTGAAGGATATTCTGATAATTACCCAATATACTTGAATTCTATACCCAGGTACTCACACCATTACATAGCTATTAGCAGCATATGCCTTGGTACTCAAACCATTTTCCAAATACTGCCATCACTCCGTTACTTTCACAATATGCAAGGTTTTGCGATTATCTGCCCATGTGCCCTCACCCTATTTGGCAGATAGTTTTATCATTTGCCTACTTACTCACATGTAGGGATGGATACATGGCATTTATAAAGCGCAAATACAGCCAAGAATCAATGGGTCTCGGTACATAAGGAACACATCCAGGCGGTTACAGATAGGGTGCAGGTAGCAGAGCTAAGGCAAATGTATTCTCCCCATGATAGAATAGAGAGAGGCTCATTCTGGAGTGCCCTGTAGTGTAAATGGCGGCGCTAAAGACAGCGTAACACTTGCCTGTCTTAACGCCTCCATTCGCGCTCCAGGGGATTTTCATTGTTTTTGAAGGAAGAGAAAGCAGTTGTATTTCCACCTCCGTGCCTTCCACCTTCAAAAAGATTTTCATGTTGGCTTATGCAAAAGCATGCGGTTTCCATAGGAAATCATTCCTAATGGCGCCTGCCATGCCTAGAGGGCAGGCGGCATTTACTCCATGTCCACTGCGGAGAAGGAAAATGACCTCCAGAGTATTTATACAGAGTTCCCTTTAGAGCTGTTAATGAAAGTTATGCCTTTTTAGCCAATTTAATTATAAATGATGCTATAACATGCAGCGTTTGGTCCCTGTTATTTGCAAAATGTTCCCGGGAGGGGCACTCAGTGTGATGAGGTTAAGTTGAAGAAGACTTGCTTCTGCATTACAAAAAAGGGCTTGTGTTAAGCCCTGCCTACAACAAAGTTCACCAATCGTCATTGTGCTAACAGCAGTTCTACACAGCCATGGGTGACAGTGTGTACGTTTTCCAGCTGCTTCGCTAAACGCTTTAAGGGAAAAAGGTCTACACAAAACAAACAAGAAAATATTCAGCTTCGAGGAGGACTACGGTTTCTTGTGCGCGTCTGCGTGTTTGAGGGGGCATTTGGAGAGTAACTGCTATTGGATGAACACTCATGATCCCACTTGCCATCTCCTTCCATAAGTATTCTTCGGCCACCCCAACATTTTGAGGCTGGCTCCGGCCCAGTTTGCATGCATGCTTGCATAGAATGTGCTCAGAGCCCTTACTAGCTCTTATGCACCATGCATGAATGCTTATTTATTTATTAGTATTTATAAAGCGCACAACAGCCCGGAGGCTTGCCTTCGTTCACCGTGCACACTTGAGAGTGCGTACAGAACACACGTGCTATCATGCACCCTCGCTGCTGTGCACTGCACAGAATTTGTCCTACACACAAGTCCATACACAGAGCGCACCTATATCACATCACTTGTCAGGCAGTCAGTTCCAGTATAGCATGGGATGACTTCCATGACGCAAACGATTCCTGTCTTATTTAAGCTTTTTAGTGAGCCAGGCTAAACCTGTCAGTCCCTGCGGAGGCCACAACTTCCATAAGAGAATACAACTTCTGGCTCTAACACCGAGGGATTATACCTGCAAACATTTGGTAACCAAAAAGCAGTACGAATTGTCATGTATAAAAATGGTAACTAGCAGTGTAACGGCATGAGCAGGGTCGACATATTGGGTGGGCTGGGTGACTTTTATGAACGCTGGTAGTGAGTGAGGTCATTAAACCCATTGTGCTGACGACCCCCTCCCCATTCTTCTGAGTCCAGGAGGCTGAATAGCTGTTACGCCTTCCTTTCTTCCAAGAGATTTACCTTGCAATCCAGTGGCTATTTAGTTTCACAAACGTTTGCTAATCATTGCAGGCGTATGCCATCTAAAAGCAGAGTGCAGCAGTTAAGCCTTTGCTTCATCACAGGGGATATACTGATGAGACCTGGGCATGCGTTGTCCTCTGCCTTGGTACCTTTGCTGCTGCCACGGTAATGTCTAAACGTAAGTAGATGCAGTGCTCCGAGGTGGGAAATTTGGCAGGCTACTGCCGTTGCACCCTTTGATATTGGCGCAACGGACTGGGCGTTACAGCATAATGCACACAGCCCACACATGCGGCCCTTCCCAGCATACCACTGACAGTCATACCTCGCAACCCCATTCACGCTTCCGTATCTCACCCCTTCCCATCCAATGTGGCAGAGTTCCCCTGAATAAAGAGGCGGGACCAGTTGGCTGAGTGGAAGTTGATATTGCTGCAGCAAAGTTTATTGAACGAGCCAAGAGTTATCTTACAGGTGATCGGTTTCTCCACCAGACCTCAGGATTCTGCGTTGGGTGTGGCTTCCTTAGTCCCTCCCCTCCCCAACAGGGTCCTTGAGGCGCCTGTCGGGTGGTACCTTCCCTCCCTAGATGTTCCCTCACTACCCATGGGCATTTGTCACTTTTACTTTTACATTCTTTTACTTTTCTTCCCTTACAGATGATCGATTTCTCCACCACACCTCAGGATTCTGCGTTGGGTGTGGCTTCCTTAGTCCCTCCCCTCCCCAACAGGGTCCTTGAGGCGCCTGTCGGGTGGTACCTTCTCTCCCTAGATGTTCCCTCACTACCCATGGGCATTTGTCACTTTTACTTTTACTTTTACATTCTTTTACTTTTCTTCCCTTACAGGTGATCGGTTTCTACATCACACCTCAGGATTCTGTGTTGGGTGCGGCTTCCTTAGTCCCTCCCCTTCCCAACAGGGTCCTTGAGGCGCCTGTCGTGTGGTACCTTCCCTCCCTAGATGTTCCCTCACTACCCATGGGCATTTGTCACTTTTACTTTTACATTCTTTTACTTTTCTTCCCTTACAGGTGATCGATTTCTCCACCACACCTCAGGATTCTGCGTTGGGTGTGGCTTCCTTAGTCCCTCCCCTCCCCAACAGGGTCCTTGAGGCGCCTGTCGGGTGGTACCTTCCCTCCCTAGATGTTCCCTCACTACCCATGGGCATTTGTCACTTTTACTTTTACATTCTTTTACTTTTCTTCCCTTACAGGTGATCGGTTTCTCCACCACACCTCAGGATTCTGCGTTGGGTGCGGCTTCTTTAGTCCCTCCCCTCCCCAACAGGGTCCTTGAGGCGCCTGTCAGGTGGTACCTTCCCTCCCTAGATGTTCCCTCACTACCCATGGGCATTTGTCACTTTTACTTTTACATTCTTTTACTTTTCTTCCCTTACAGGTGATCGATTTCTCCACCACACCTCAGGATTCTGCGTTGGGTGTGGCTTCCTTAGTCCCTCCCTTCCCCAACAGGGTCCTTGAGGCACCTGTCGGGTGGTACCTTCCCTCCCTAGATGTTCCCTCACTACCCATGGGCATTTGTCACTTTTACTTTTACATTCTTTTACTTTTCTTCCCTTACAGATGATCGATTTCTCCACCACACCTCAGGTTTCTGCGTTGGGTGTGGCTTCCTTAGTCCCTCCCCTCCCCAACAGGGTCCTTGAGGCGCCTGTCGGGTGGTACCTTCTCTCCCTAGATGTTCCCTCACTACCCATGGGCATTTGTCACTTTTACTTTTACATTCTTTTACTTTTCTTCCCTTACAGGTGATCGGTTTCTACATCACACCTCAGGATTCTGTGTTGGGTGCGGCTTCCTTAGTCCCTCCCCTCCCCAACAGGGTCCTTGAGGCGCCTGTCGGGTGGTACCTTCCCTCCCTAGATGTTCCCTCACTACCCATGGGCATTTGTCACTTTTACTTTTACATTCTTTTACTTTTCTTCCCTTACAGGTGATCGATTTCTCCACCACACCTCAGGATTCTGCGTTGGGTGTGGCTTCCTTAGTCCCTCCCCTCCCCAACAGGGTCCTTGAGGCGCCTGTCGGGTGGTACCTTCCCTCCCTAGATGTTCCCTCACTACCCATGGGCATTTGTCACTTTTACTTTTACATTCTTTTACTTTTCTTCCCCTTTTTGTTCATTTTCCAACTTTTACTTTCATTTCCCCCAACGTTTTCTTTCAATTCTTTTATTTTCTTTCTTTCTCCTTCCCCATTCTTTCACTCCCCCATCTTTGTTCAAACCCCAAACCGTTCGTTGCCCAACTCTTCTGATTCCCCAATCCTCTGCTTTCCCCAATTCTGTCCCCTCCCAAATTCTGACCCTTCCGCAATTCTATCCTGCCCCGATTCTTGGCATCCACCCATTCTTTACAAATCCATCTTCTCCGAGGTCAGTACTTTCCCCCATTACCCATGTCCTTCATTGCCCCTTTTCCTCACCCCCCTAAGACTTCGACTCTGCTTATTCCCCCAACCTTTCCATTGCCCAGCTCCTTTACATTCTCCTTCACATACCCAATACCCACCCGTTTTCCCATCCCCAATGCTTCCCGTTACCCAATACCTCTCCCGATCTTCTTTCCATTCCCCAATTCCTACCAGTCCCCAATTCTTTCCAATCTTCAAATCTGTCCATTAACCATTTCTTTCCCAATTCCAACTGCATTCCATTCCCCCATTCCCAATTCTCCCTTCCCTGATACCTTCCATTACCCCAATTCTTTCCCTTCCGTCCCGTCACCCATAGTGACGTGTCTCTCCCCATATGGCCCGGGGCAGCTGGGTTTAGAGGCCACCCTCTGTTAGGCTGGGGCCAGGCTTGGTGGGCATACTCGCTAAGGGCAGCGCCCACCGAGAAGCCGTTTGCAACGGCGCGGGCACTTAGCAGAGTGCTGCCTTCTGCCTCAAAGTGGCCAGGGGCTAGTGCCACCCATGGCATGAGAGAGAAAGAGCACGCTCTTTGGCTGAGGCAAGCAACGAGTTTGGTCACGCTTCTTTGGGCTGCATATCCTAGCATGAGTGTTTTTCATACTTACTGATTCCTTTGACTCATTGATATTTCGCTGCAAGGTAAGACTGGTGACAAGGCAGGATCATCATACAGATCCAATCAGGCATTGCAAAAACTTAAAATCCCACTAAACCTGCAGGGGGGAGTTCCTTAGTTTATATACGCGACCTAAGAGAAATGCACTTGCCCCAAGGTGACAAAATATTTATCAGTGCTTTTTGTAAAATGGTGCATGTCGCCATAAGCACACTTCATATTTGGTGCAATGCTGCCAAGAATCCACAGTGAAGAATGCATTTGCTATTTACTGAAAAGTGTGTTTTCAGTAATGGAAAATAAGTTCCTAACATCCCCCTACTCGCCAGCAAGGTCGAGTATCATGCAAATGGTACTTGCCATTCATGAAAACTACTAGCCAATGTTAGTGAGCTAGTATATTTTGTGAGCCCTGAACAAGCCACACAGAGAAGAAATAACAATACTTTTTGAAATGCAAAATGTCACAGCTCCAAAAGCCATCTCTGCAACTAGTTGCAGGAAGACCAGGGATTGCGTGGCAACAATGGCTAAAACTGTTCCAGAATTACGACAATGACTTAAACTGTTCCAGAATTATCAGGAAGCAATAGATGGGGCAGAATGTAAACCTGCAAGAAAGAAAGACATGCTACGCAATAACCATAGAGTACAAGGGCACTGAATATTCAAAAGACTACCAAACAGTATATCCACTGCTCCCGAAGGAGTTTGATTAATTGGAGGCTATCAAAAGGTTGGAAACCCTGCTATATCCTCGACACACCAGACTGGAGGAGCACCAAATGTAGACAAGAGGTACACGGTTGCTAGGTATAGTCGGGAGGTGAGTGCCATGGCCAAGGCAGACCCCGAGAGGGTGTGAGTGAGAAACGGCCCCAAGACGGGATGAAAGCGAAACTACCTCGAGGTGGGGTAAGAAGCAGATGCCGAGTAGGGGTGAGAGAGAAACGACTTCAAGACGGGGTGAGAGCGAAACAACCCTGAGATGGGATGAAAGCTGAATGACCAAGGTGAGGTGAGCACAGGACGACTGCGAGGCGGCATAAGCAACACATGAGCCTAAAGCTGGGACAAAAGAAACAAAGCTCTAAGGTGGGTTACAGAGGGAGAAACCTCAACGCGGGGAGGAAGACCCGTGAGCCAGCGAGGCGTAAGGTGGAGACGACATTCTGGGAATCTGTCAAGTACACACCCCAGAGACAACCGGGAGATGGATTTACCAAGACCAATGGTATCAGACACCTGGCATTGGTACAAAGTATGCAGCAGAGTTAAAATCTGGGAAAGCAAAGGGAAAAAAGCACATTGAATTCAAGAAAACTGTTTATTCAGTGCAGTGAGGTGAAAGAGACAATTGTGTTGACTGAACAATGGGGCCAAGGACCCCTCTTTGAAGCAAAGACAGGGCAGGGGGGTCAGAAGCCAACCACAGTTCACACTCTGAGGCAAGAAGCCATTGATGTGTGTCCGTTTGTTTGTTTCCTTTCTGTATTAGTGGTCAGGACAAGCATCAAGACATGTTAGGTTCTGGATGTTGGACAAACCTGGATGAGGGACTGGCGATTGCATTCACAGCAGAAGAAGCTTCTGTCAAATGTGTGAAGTTAATGAAAGAAAATCACAAGCTGTTGAAGTACATGCTATCACCGTCAGAAAAAAGGACTATGAGAAAAAAGAGAACAGATGCACGACAAGGGGTTTCATGAATAAGTAAGATTCTGCAGAGACAAATCCAAATTCCTTAGGTGTGGCGATGGATTGTATCTGAGAAAATGAACATCTGCATCCTGCTAGTGACAAAACGTGCTCCAAATGTAAAATGAAGGGCCTCTACTATACATTATCCAGAGCACAACAGCACAAGGTGATGAGGACATTTGAAGCACATTTCTGAACTTCTCATTGCGGACTGAGCCTTTGAGACGTCTAATGAACGAGAGACATGTTATGTCAGGTTATGTTTAGAAACTTGTGAAGCGCAACTGTTGCCCATGGATGTCCTTGCGCTAAGAAAGGGCCACAAGAAAGGGAGAGGGCCCGACAACCGTCAAGAAGAAGAGACTAGAAAGAAGGCAAAAAAGACAACATATTCAGTGATCAAATAAACATTTTCAAAGCTTTTCGGAAACAGATGATCCTCAATAATACGAAGAGACAAGGGAAGAGAAATCCACAAAACGGGTGCAGCCACTGAAACGGCTCTGTCACCAACAGTGGATTTATGAAAGCGGGGGCCGGAGGGCATAAAGCAAAAAATTATCAGCGTGTATGAAGGTTCAGAGAGGGGCAGTACCTCCTAATATTCCAAACAACAAGGGGGGTCCTGGGACACTCTCTGTCAGACATGAGTACTTTAGCTCACTATCTTTCACAGAGGAGAAATATCCTAAACATATCAGTCTTTGTCCTGCCCTGGGGCAGTCCAGCACCGAAATGCTAGGCAATTCTCCTCTAAACAAGAGTACCAACAGCAATCCCAGACACGTGTTTCGGTCTGGTTGAACCTCATCAGTAGGGTGTAGCTGTGCCTCTCTAAGAATAGTGAGCAAGGGGTCCACGTCTGGATCCCCCTAGTAACTTAGAGCGAGACCCAAAGTTACTTGAAATATGCAAACAACAAGGGGGGTCCTGGGAGACTCTCTGCCAGACATGAGTCCTGGTTACAAGAGCCTTACCCAGCGTCTTTAGCTCACTATCTTTCACAGAGGAGAAATATCCTAAACATATCAGTCTTTGTCCTGCCCTGGGGCAGTCCAGCACCGAAATGCTAGGCAATTCTCCTCTAAACAAGAGTACCAACAGCAACCCCAGACACGTGTTTCGGTCTGGTTGAACCTCATCAGTCGGCTAATATTCCGACAAAGGCAGCTCCAAAACAGTGAAAGGCCCGATGAACCATGAAAGGGTTTTTAATTTAATCCAACTGGCAATCGGGTGGCAATTCAGCTTCCAAAGGACAGTAGAGGTCTAGGCAAAAACCGGGCTGCCGTGTCTTGCACATCCTTACTGTTCATGGCCTGTAAGAATGAATGTGATTGTATTTTCCCTTGGTCCCTCCCCTTGCCTTGAATCTCTCTGAAACACATTGTGTATAGGCGCTATATAAATAAACTATCATATCATATCACAACCTGAAAATGATGAAGAAGGATTTTAGGATGATCAAGTGGGGTGGCGTTACAATAATCTAGATTCCCCATAACAGAGGTAGAAACTACTCCGCTGGCACAAAAGGAATAATCTTCCTGAGTATTTTGAATTTGAAGTGGGCGACGCTACATCTGGTCTTAATCTGGTGACGAGGCAATTATAACAGCCACGTTTTTAAAATAGAAACTGGTGCAGGAAAAAGACCCAGAACAAAAGGCCAGAAATCAGCCAACCAGGAAAAAAATGTCACAGTGCGACATGCCAGTTCCTCTGCATCCAGTCCCGCATGTCAGGCAGAAAATTTCCCAGGCGGGCGACAGCGGTCACCCGATCATGACCGATACACAAAACTAATTTCATATCGTCTGCATCAGAGAAAAACCTGCAGCCATGTACGTGAATACGTTTAGCTAGAGGAAGCATGTACATATTAAAAAATAGGGGCGAAAACGTCAAGCATTGGGGGACTCCACAGGTAAGAGTAACAGGGGTGGAGGGAAAAGTGAGCAAAGACAGAGATGGGGCTCTATCAGACAAATAGGACTGAAACCAGCCTTGAGCAGAGCCAACAATTCCGATCTGCCTCAGACGCTGACACAGGATAGCGTGATCAATAGTGTCAAACACTGCAGAGAGGCCTAACAGAACGAGGACGCCAATTCCGCCTTGATCAAGTATAAGGGAGAGGTTATCGATAACGGCGACCAGAACAGATTCCGTACCCATAAAGGGACGAAAACCTGATTGAAATGTGTACAAAATGGAATGCGACTCTAAATGCTGTCTTAATTGAGGCATCACAATGGATTTGGGAATCTTCAGAAACCGCAACAGTGAGATCGGGTGAAAGTTTTCTGGAATGGCAGGGTCCAGGGAAGGTTTCTTAAGCTGAGGAGAAACCTCAACATTTTTTTTTTAAAAGCAGGACTAATACCAGTGTGCAATGAACGGTTCACTACAACAGTAAGAAGTCTAGCCAACTACAGGGTGATAGATTTCAGGCCCCGAAGGGGGATAGGGTCCAGAGCAGAGGCAGATTTAAGCGAGTTAACAACCTAAAGAGCTTTCTCCTCCCCAGCAGCAGAAAAAAAAATAAAAGGATTTTCAGGAGGAAAAGAAGAGGGTAACACCATTGAAGGAGGAGCAGCCTGGTCTCCACTAACATCTGATATGCCCATACAGATCTTTGCAATCATTTGAGCAAAGAAATCGGAGAACAAATCACAAAGAGACCGAGACCCAGGCACTTTGGTTACAGTCGAAGCAGGTTGAGACAACTCCTGTACAACAGTAAAGAGCTCCTTAGAATGATTTTGTACTGTATGAATGCGATTAAAGAAATAAGCCATTTTAGTTTCCTTAATGGCCTGCTGGTAAACAAGCCATTGCGCTTTCAAGGAAACTTTGTCAGACTCAGAGCAGTCCAGGCGCCACAGGCGCTCAGCACAGTTACTAAGAGAGCGCAAATGCTCAGTAAACCAAGGAGCCGACAACGCCTGGGACTTCTTGAGCTGTTTTGCCAGGGTTAATTTGTCAGTTTCCGAACTAAAAGCCAAGTACAATGCTGAAGAGGGGTCCAAAGGGGACTTACTATTAACAGAATCATAATGGTCCCTAATAGAAACAGTACCGGAGACTGGGTCCACCTGACTAAGATCGAAAAGAGGAGCATGCAGGCCTGGTCATTGTCCTAGAGCTAGAGATAAAGAGAGCCAAAGGAATAATATAGTGTTCCAACCAAACAACCGGGTAAACGGGGTGGATAGCAACACTGTCGGTCTCTGCAAAAATCAGATCGAAAGTTAGCTATGCAGGGAGTCGTATGCGACACCGTTTGAGAGAGCTGGAGATCGCAAAGAAAAGTAAGTAGATTGGCAGCATGGAGATTCGAAGAGTCGTCTGGCCAAAGATTAAAGTCTCCTAAAATTACCAAATGGGAATATTTCAACTGCAAAGCCGAGACAAAATTGTCGAAATCAGCAGCAAAGAAATGGTCAGAGCTAGTAGGATGATAGATAATCTGGAAATAGGTAGTCATTTTAGGAGAAAATAGGAAACGAACGAGGAGGTATTCCAATGAACATTTAAATTGATTCTTAAAATTAAAGCCACCCTGCCTCTGGGATTTTCAGAGACACGATAAGCATGCAAAATAGTGTAAGGGTCTGGAAGGGCATGATAAAGATCCGAGGCTGAAGCCTCCGACAACCAGGTCTCTGAGACACAGAGAAAATCTGGAGTATGCATTTCAAGGAGCTCACAAATATCCAGTTGGTGACAGACTAGAGAACGGGCGTTGCAGAGCAAACCATACAATGCTGAACAACCAGATGCCAATGACGGCATGCTAGGCTCAGGGTAACAAGCCCAGTTCGATGGCCAGAAGGTTAAAGGGGGCACAAGATTGCAAAGTATTTCTCTGGAGTACATTAATGAAGCCAAGGGATCCGTTGCAGTGGGGCTAGCCCAGAGACCAGACGAGGCCCGGACTGGCACAGACGAGCTTGCCTTAACCATACCACCGGAATGCCGCAGGTGCACCCGCTGCACGCGGTCGCTCACCCCAGCACATAAGTGCAGTGGGTCACGTACCATTTAACGAAATAAGTGATAGAAACGTAGAAACGTAGATATACTTCAGAAAAAGTAAAACCATATTTTCCCTGAGAACAGTAATTAAAAAGGAATACAACGATTCCCCACACAAGGCCCTCTTAATGACACAGTGCCCACATAAAAATAAAAAAGCAATAAAAACAGTAAGGCAGTATTAAGTAAAACGGTATTCAAATGGTGTGATCACGAGCACAACAGGAGCAGCCTTACTAGTTGTGACATGGATTTGAATGGGCAAATGAGATGCAAAGGAAATTCAAAGAGATTAAAATATCCACAACCAAAGCAACATATCTAAAGCCCTCTACACGCATCGGACTGCCAGATAACATTTGTCCCTTGCCTCTAACCTGCCTCTGTCCTTCACTTCCTTTTCCTCCACTGCAGCACTTCACCCTTCATGGTAAAATCCTGAGCACAGCTGGCCATACCGCCTATCTGCACTTAAAAATGTCCAATGTTGGTTGTCCTTAATCTATGTGCGTCCACTTATGCATTGTCCACGGTGACTGTTCCATTTCCTCGCCTCCACAACCTGGTCAGAATGTCCCTCAAACTCACCACATTTTAAGAAGCTCACTGCTTCCCATCAAATATTTCATATATATTGTAATCTCTTTTGTGATCAAAAGAGCATTTTTCCTCCTGTACACAAATATAAATAAAGTCATTGAATGCAGAAATGTGCACTTGCATCACTGTTGACGCCAGTGATTATGACATAGGAGCAAACCTGACTAAACCTGGACACGCTGAAGAACAAATGGTAATGCATGCTTCAGAAATGTTATCTTAGTCTGTAATGAACTGTTATTGAGAAGTAAATGCTGGTGTGTGCATGAGCCACAGCACATCTACGGTTATAAGCAAGGGGGAGAAGCTTCAAACTTTATACTGTGTAAGGAACTCATGGGGCAACACGAAAGACAGACACAAGTGACCATAGTTCAAGGGTCTTTATTAAACTGTAAATGCAGATTGGAAAAACGGCTAATCTAAACCTAAATCTAAGATGGGAGCAAGCGTTGACCATCAAATGAAAATAAGGCAGCCCTAGTGGCGTTGTGTCCAAAAAAGGGCCAATACTAAGAAACCTATTGCCAAACCTTACAACTAATACAAAAAGGGTTTGCAATGGTTTTCAAGAAAGAAAGAAGTGTTCTTAAATAATATGTCAGGATGCGGTAGCTTGGGTCTCTCTTCCCCATGTTCTGAGCACAGGGAAAAGTGGGATGTTGGAGCACAGCAAACACTCAAGCTTTCCCAGCACGAGTCGACATTTATGTTCCAGTCTATCAGGAGCCTCGATGGCCAAGTCTTATTTCCCTGGAAATTCTCTTGCCTTCGAGGGCCCGACGTATTCAATAAAAAAACAAAAAAGTTCCTTCAACAAAATGAAAGTTTGTTTCCTGGTTTTAATTCGGGTGAGGATTCGTCAACCCTGGGTCTCCCTATTCTGGGTGCTGACCCTCTTTACTTTCAGCCTCCCTCCTCCAGGTTCACTATGGCTTGTCCTTTATTCACCAATCTTAATGTCTTTTTAAACAGTTTCAGTGGACATCCCTCGGCTGGATTCACGTTTGTCAACACACTGTTTCTTGGGACTTTGGACTTTGCCCCTTCCTTGTCAGCATCCCTGTTCCGGGTTAACTCTTGCAAACTTCACCTTCACATCGCTTCCAAAGTTTACGGGATTCACTTCCCTTTCTCATGTGGCGGGATTCACTTCCCTTGCTTTCTTTATAGTTCTTAGGTCAAAGGGTTTTGACTGTATAGGGATTTTGCTTGACCTCCTGTATGACCACTTTGACCTATCTTGGCGGCTCTCCTACTGCCTTCTGGTATCTGGAGTTTTACTCAAATGGGGACGGACCAGGTTTTCTCAGAGCAGAAACCATGTGGTGCCGGTCCCCTTCTTTAGCTGGTCTCACCCTTTTCAATCTTACAGTTCTTTGAACCTCTTTCGTTCTGTCACTTTGTGGCTCTTATCGGTTCTCTCCTCGACTCATCGGCTGTAATGAACCGCTTTGCTTTCCTTGTAGCTGGAGTCAAGGCCGGTACCACAGTAGCAGGAGTCTCACCCGCTCCAGCTTATCAGCATCGATACGCTGCATGTACCATCGACATCTGGTGCAACACACTTGGGCCATTGTCCTCAGTCTTACGATTCCTTCTGCAGAGGTTTGCTGCCTTTCTCCTCCTCTTGAACTGCCGGGTCCGCATAGCTGTCTCGTTGTGCAGTCTGCCTTTCCCATACTGTGCTCTCTTGCTCCACCTTATATCCCTGTGTGCAAGGGAAAGGGCTAAACGCCTCTGGTGTTAGTCCGTTCTCTGGTGTGTTGTGTGAAAGTGTTTGTGTCAGAAAAGGGGGGGGGGGCAGTGGTTTTGAATGTCCAATGTGGTAGGATGGGGAAAAGATTTTGAAAGAAGGGGGATGCACGTCTTGCCCGTCGGTGTCCCACTCCCACTCCCTGGGGACCCTCCATCCAGGTGATCCTCCCTCACTGGTCCACCACCAGGAACTGGATCCAATAGCGATGGCTGTGCCCTGGCCACCTGGATGACAGATTCCCGGGAACTAGGTAGGGAGACACCTTCAGGTTTCTCACAACTAACAAGCCTCTTATAAATATCCCATGTCCAAGTGTAACGAAAACTGCAACACCTCAGTTGGCTAGTTTGGCGGCAAAGCTGCAAGAATATTACAGTTGAATAATTGCCAGGCTGGAAAAACAATAGGCTGGCTGTCTGCCAAAGCTCCCCTTATGCAAAGAACCAGGAGAATAATTCCTCAAGGATGAAGGCATGGCATACATCATCTAGGGCGCAGGTTAGAAAGAAGGGGCTATAAGAGGAATGGCAGATACAAACTGAGGAAGATGAACTTCCACTACTACAAACTCTGATAACGAGAGGGTGTCCTTCAGAGGAACGAAAACTACGAGCACACGTTCAACTTTATTGGAAACTGTCTGACGAGTTGATGGTCGAAGGAAACCTAGTAATGAGAAAATCAGCTATTGATACAACCCATCAGCCTCAGAAATAATGTTACAAGGAAGGCACATCAAGGCTATTTAGCTACCACACTATAAAAAAGAAGACTTTGCAATATCTGCCAGTGGCATGGCATGGGTAATGAAGTTCAAGTGGGAGTTGCCAATTGCATAGCCTGCATCCAGAGCCTGCACGCACACCAGATAATCCTTTAGGGAACAAACTGAAATACTAATGACTAACCTAACTTACACAATATGGGGAGTTACCTCAATGAAAAGGGAATGAAACATAGCCGCATTGCACTCTATCACCCACATGCTAATAGGTTTATTAAAGAAAGTCTACAATTAGCAGCTGCATCAGGGATGGGCATGAAGACGACAGCAGTGAAGGATATTGCAGCTCATAGCATGACGCCAAAACCGTAACAGTAGATAACCCTTTTGAATTATTGGAATATGAAGCTCATAACCATTCTGCCAAGGCAGCAACTACACATACCGGAGACATTGTAAAGATAAAGTTGCCAAACAAAGATAAAACAACTCTTTCCAGCCACAAGTGATCAACACACGGGGAAACCGTGTAAATGGCAGAAGATAGAACATGGAAAGGGTGGCACTTTATGAAAGGGAATCAGATTTATTCACACTGGAACCTACACCTACTGATATAGACGCAAGTGCACCCGTAGAAGCATCAGACAAGGACAATACAGAGGATATTGCAAAGCCACCAGGAGAAGGGGATCTCATACGGGAAATGGTACTTCATGAAGTATGTGACAACTCACGGGGCTCATCTGTCACAAGCCCCCGTTGTTCCCAGTCCTACTACCTGAAAATTACAAGGTGTTTTATCCTACGCCATGATCAGCTAACCTACTGAGACAGGTTCCATTCACAGACACTAACCAATCCTAAAGGGCGACCAGCCTGTCCCTCCCATCTTTACCGAGCTGCTCTGCACTGTATGAATGTGATGTAATGAGTGTTCTACTTTAGAATGTAGTGTGAGTGGTCCCTGCTGTATGTTCCAGGAGTGACAGTTGAGGAGAGAGAGGGTTACTGGTGGATGTTTCTCTGGGTATCTGAGTCTAACCTATCCTGTAACAAAATAAAAAGACGTTTCCTTTTCTACAAGTGGCTCATGGTGTCTGTGGAGTAAACTACCTTGCAACACAAGGCATGCAGAGTAGGATGCCTAGCAGATTCGCCCAGCAGATTCAAGGACTGTGAGCAATATTAATTAATCAATTTAATTCCTTGTGTACCTCAATCCACTTTATTGTTGAGAAGTGCGATGTATGAGGATCACGCTTCTCCTTCTCGCTCATCGCTCTTTGCAAACACCTGGCATCACGTTGCTGAAGACTTTTTCAGGAAGGGAGCGAAAGAGCGCAATTTGGGAGCAGCAAACGACAAGTGTTGTCGCACTCCTGTGGGATACATATGCTTATTATAAATCCTGGCTGTTAAGATTGTGCATAGGACTCTCTTGATCCGTACACAGACCAGCTGTGCAGCCGTGTAGGTTGAACCCGGATGCTTTATTATATGTAAAACTCCAGTTACTTGTAAGTATGTACATGGTGAGAATGCAGGTACCTAAGACTAAGAAAGATGGTGACAGATAAAGGACAGACCTACCGTACCATCCTCTCACATCCAGCTCAGGCCCCCAACTGACATTCACGGAACACATACACACAACACTCACTCAACCTTCTCCTGAGCTGTCTATCATACATACACCAACATTCTATCTGCATGCATTCCTGGCCATTGATACAGAACAAGACTAACTCACATTACAACACTGGCTTTATTTGTACTGATTAAGCTCTTCAACTTACTGATATTTGCCCCTCAACCAAATACATTGACAGCGCACTGGCTTAACAGGCCGTAGCGGCGCACGGGCCTGATGATTTGTCGTCGCAGACATCTCTGACTCTCACATGCACAAGCGCACCCAGCAGCCAGTATGGTCGCGGGCCGAGTCGTGTTCTGGAGCCCAACCAGTGGCAGCCCTACAGCCCTCTGGTAGTATTGTTGTTGGAGGGTGCTCGCCTGGTTAATAAAGAACTAGCATGAGTGACCCAGAGACTGCGGCTTGTCTCTGCATAGCTCTAGTGATGACTGCGTGCAGTATCGTCATTGTAGTGAGTATGTAATTCCTCCATCTGGCATAAGCGGAGCTGAAGTGTGCAGGCGCATCAATGACAGACAGAGCAGGAAAGCTAAAGGAGGCAGCTAAGCCCCCCCTAAGAACCAGCAGTGTGAACGGTCTATAACATTTTAGCTCATAAAGCAACACCAACAACTGTCTAACACAAGATGAACCTCCACAGTGATATCACAGCGTGCCAAGGCTTTTTGCTGTAATGACCACACACTCAGCAACGATAAACCTAAGGAGACAAAGTTGTCATGCACTACGCCAGTTTCAATTTGTGGTAGGATTGACAGAGAATCCTGTTATAATGTAGGCTTATGAGCTAGTGGAATGATGAGGGTGTCATCGTGTGGAATGTGTGGGTTCAGGTGTTCTACTATTGACGGTTGGGACTAGTTAGTGGAGTTAAGGTGCTTATGGGGTGTGGGGCTGTCCCAGTGTTTCTCCCTTCTGCTTGTTTTAGTGTTTCCCCTACAATCCTGTTATGTGAAGAAGGAACTGGACCTGGACATTAAAGAGTACAACTTACCTTGAGAGCTGTGGAGCCTTCTTTACTACACTGGCGACGAGGATGGGATTGTAGGAGGAGACCGTTGCTGCTGGGGGGGGGGTGCAGCCCTGTGCCACCGGAGTACACTGCCCCCGAAGGAAGCGCCGCTTAGGATTGGCAGAGGAGCGACTACCAGCTTCACAGATGTTCAGTGTCATCCGGGGGTCCGTGGCTTAACACCGAGCCGTTTTTTTTTCTCTTCGTTGGCTCCTTGGTTCAGCAGTTTGGAGCCCTGCCGCAGGTTTGCCATGCTTATAGTCCCGTGTGGACATCCGGCCCGCTTTAAGCGCATCGTCCGTGAGCAGCGGTTATACCTTGTGGGGGGTCAGTCTCTTCCATGTACCTGCGTCACTTCATAAGGAGACTTGCTCGCGGTAGAGGTCCCATTTGTTGCCGTGTGGCAATGCTTAGGAGTTTGGAGCGGGTTCCCGAAGTTTTCCCAGTGGCTAAGTAGAGGCGAGTGGTCTGCAGTCAGCATTGGGCTCGTTCTGGGCATGGAGAGGAGGAGCGGGTCCGGGCGTCTGTCCGTCGGGCGGCAGTTGTGGGTGCCTGGTCCCTTCCATGGACAGAGTTCAGCGTCCAAGAATCCGGGTGTGAGCCATTATGGGAAGTCCACAGAGGAGGTCTCAGCAACGTTCGGTAGCGTTGTTGCCAGGTCGAAGGCTGGAGGAAGAATGATGACGTCGTCTCTGGCTCTCACTAAGCTGGCCAATTACCGCCAAGGCCGTTGGTGTTCCTGTGGGAAGTGTTCTGCCCACGTCAGCATTGAGGTCAATGCTAACTTTTGTTGTTCGTTTCCGGAGGCTACGAATGGCGGTCACGTGATGCGGAAGTACGGCGATGTGGCTGATGCCGTGGATGTTTCCTTTTCAGCAATGCGGTCAGGGGTGGTGGATGGTCCTGGTCCTGGTGGGGTCTGCCAGCAGAGGATTTTGCACCCCGTTCTGAGGACTTCTTCGTGCTGTCCTGGTCCTGGTAATGGAAGCCCAGCAGAGGAGGACGGCGAACAGTGTCATGGGAGTTTATGTGCCGGCGCTGGAAGTAATATGCGTCACTTTCACTTCCTAGATCTCGTGTTTGGGCACTTCAAGGAACCGTCTGAATCGGAACAATATTGAACATTGCAGGTTAGTGTTTTGGGCCAGTGTGTTGTTGTGTTGATGTTGTGGCCCACTGTGGGTGCGGGTTGAACTCCTGGTAGTGTAAGGGGTCGATGTTGTCGAGGCCGTCGTCTCTTCATAGTGGAGTGTTTTCTTGTGGCCTCAGTGCATGTTAGGTCCCAGTATAGAAATCTATCTTAGCAATGTCACTACTGTAGGGTTGTGGTTCCATGGGTCTAGAGTGATTATTTCTTATGCGGGAAGAAAGGACTTGCGGGTGGTGTTTCCAGGGGACTGGATTTGGACTTGCGGGTGGTGTTTCCAGGGGACTGGATTTGGACTTGAGGGTGGTGTTTCCAGGGGACTGGATTTGGACTTGAGGGTGGTGGTTTATGGAAAAAAAAAGTGTTTTTTGTGAATTTAATGAATTGTACTGCAATGCACATTTTACCAAGAACTGTTATTTGCATGGAATGCATAATAATGTTTATGTTTCATGTCATGTTGTCTTGTGAGGGGTGTGAGTGTGGTACTTATAGCTGATGAATTTAGTTGCCAATTTTTGGATTGCAGAACTTGGTGGTGTAGGTCGTAGATGCCGGGTGGGTCTACGTTGCATTTTCTGTTTATTGGTTCATCACTGTATGACTCTATGCATGTGCCTAGGTTGGTTTGTAGTTTAGGGTCTATGTGGCATTTTCTGATTATTGGTTCATTATGGTGTTGGTTTATGCGTGTGCCTATGTTTGGTGTGTAGCTTAGGCAGTGCAGTTCATAGATGCCGGGTGGGTCTATGTTACATGTTCTTTCTCATAGATTCATTGTAGGTGAACTTCTGTATATACTATGTCGGTTTGCGGTTTAGGCAGTGCAAGTCGTAGATGCCGGGTGGGTCTATTGTTGCATCTTCAGCCTCATGAGTTTGTTACCATGTTAATCTTGGGCATGGATATGTTTTGGCAGATGGATACCGGTTTGGGTCCTTCTCTGTTTTTTCGTGGTTGTGGAAGCCGGGTGGGTCCGCGATTCCGGTGGATAAATTTGGTATGTCATTCTCACCCTGTCCTTTGGACTTATTTGAGTTCATGTAGAGGTATGTGCCCGTCTGAGGAGTTGGAAAGTATGTTTTTATGCCAGGCTGTGGCGTTTTGTCCTGGCAGTGGTATTACCGTGCCCCAATTTTAGTCATACCTTTTGGGCAGGCGGCGTGGTGAAGTGGTGAAGTTGTCAATAAGCCTTTTCAGATCTAATGTTGGTTAGGGTGTTAGGTCATTACTTTCTAAGTTGTTGGTGCAGTGGACTGTTTGTTAAATTGCGTGGTACCTCGGTGGTGATGGCCAATTGTTGTGCTCTTCTGAGCGGGTTGTGCTCAGAAGTGGCAGTTCTGAGACTCTGGGGGGCAGACCAGAGTGGGAGGATGTTAGTGCCATGTTGGTGTTGGTTTTGTTAGGTAGTCGTGTTCTATGATGAACTGTGTGATTGGGAGTGGCAGTCCCAGGTTCCGAGGGGCAGCTCGGAACGGTGGAAGTGCTTTTCTTTATTATTTTTGTTCCTCGCAGGTTTTCACCGAGGTGTTTGGTATGGAGGTGTTGGATTCGCTGGTGGGTTGGTTAGGTTATGAATGTACTAATTTTGGAATTAATTGGGCATGTGATCTGGACTTGGTCGTTGGTGGTAGTGTAGTGGTTAGGTGTGGTTGTGGTCCTGGTGGGCCCGTGGAGCATTGTTGTGGTTGTGGTCTGGTTGGCCCAGTGAGAGTTTTCCTTGGGTGCTGTATTGCTAACTTGGACGGCCGCCATGTTTAGTAGTGTAGTGCTTGTCTTGTGATGACTAGGGTTTGATGCTGGTCATTTTTCCCGTGTTCCTTGTTGTTTTCCCAAGGGAGGGGGAAGTGTTATAATGTAGGCTTATGAGCTAGTGGAATGATGAGGGTGTCGTTGTGTGGAATGTGTGGGTTCAGGTGTT
Source organism: Ambystoma mexicanum (assembly GCF_040938575.1). NCBI lineage: Eukaryota > Metazoa > Chordata > Amphibia > Caudata > Ambystomatidae > Ambystoma > Ambystoma mexicanum. Next base: position 254,575,887 of record NC_090934.1, on the reverse strand, counting down.
CTACTATTGACGGTTGGGACTAGTCAGTGGAGTTAAGGTGCTTATGGGATGTGGGGCTGTCCCAGTGTTTCTCCCTTCTGCTTGTCTTAGTGTTTCACCTACAATCCTGTTATGTGAAGAAGGAACTGGACCTGGACATTAAAGATTACAACTTACCTTGAGAGCTGTGGAGTCTTCTTGACTACAAATCCCTAAACTGTAGTTCTGCCTGAAAAGCAGTAGACTACTGTCTGAACCTGCATGCATAGAAAATGCATTGTTTACAAGGTCCAAACTCTGAAAACAGTATAATCTGCAAAGGAAACACCCAAATGCGAGAGAAAGAAGCTCCAGAGCATCCCCAGACTTTCCACTCAAATCCTATTATGCCAACACAGTCATTTGGGGAGAGAAAGTAACTTGTATGTGAACACAATGATGAAGTTGGCTTGGCATGAGGCATATACGTTTGTATCCTTTTTATTGTTGAATATACTTCAAGTCATTCAAAACAATGCTCTCAAAGCAGCATTAAACATCCCTAAAAGAGATCACATCTCACAGGCCAGGCGCGCAGCCCATTTGCTCCCTATCAAGGAACGGATTACCTTCAAGATGCTCACCCTCAACCACAAGTGCCTTGCACACACAGTCCCCCCTTATCTATCAGATAAAATCATCAGAGCCACATCATTGTGCCCCAAAAGAGCTTGCCACGCAAACCAACTGCTCATCCCTCTTATCAAGAGAGCTAAGGCAGGCGGCATAGGCTTCCCCTACATCGCCTCCAAATCATGAATTCCTTACCAAACCCACTCGGAGCTGAGACATCCCTTACCGTATTCCGGAAAATGCTGAAAACCAGGCTCTTCATCTAATCACCTCCCCACAGTCCACCCTTCCCCTGCCTCATTTCGTGGTTTAGATATAGTCCACATTAGTCTGTCTCTCGGTTTATATAACCGACTGTATTGCATCTACACTGACCTTGTTTTTGTACTCCCTCATCTGTTTCCCCTCCTTCTGTTTCTGTCATCTGCGTGTAACTAAGTATGCCTTCTTGTAACAGCGCCACAATGCCCTCGGGCTGTTGCACGCTTTATCCATGTAAATAAATAAATACATACAATTGCTGAAGCAGGCCAAAAGAGACAGGAAAATCCTCGGTTCTACATCGCATGGGTGCACCGGTCACCTAGTTAATGGCCACTTTAACCTTTAGACAAAGGCGAGAAAACCAGGGGCATCTCTGGTCTTTCACCTTTCTCAGCCCAAACCTTGCCAGGCATTCTAAATGCCACACACAAGAACCCCTTGCTTGCTGCACGTACCATAGTCAAGCGAGTCCAGCCCATTTACCCATTTGACTATACAAGGCTCTACACACCTGAACTTGAATTTGGTGTAACAAGGTGACCTGGTTGATAGTGCCACAGCAAAGTGGAAACAGGGGCAATCCCCCTCACCAAATTCCGTGCTCTAACAACTCTACTGGTCCCTGCGCTACTATGCCAGCCACAAACATAACATTCAGAGCATAAGCAGCAGTGCACATGTCCCTCTTGTGCAAAGAGTATGGCACAAGTGCACAACACAAGCAGCAATAGCACAGGCTTCCCTTGCCTACAGAACAGGTACAGCCTGAACAGTAGAAATGCAACCTTCTTTCACATAGGTACAGCTTTAAATGCAGCAAGGCCAGCTACTCTAACATACCACAGAAAAGCTTCATCAGCGAAAGTACCCCCCTCACCTCCAGACACTCTCTATATAGAAGCCGCAGAGCCTGGCTTGGCAGGGCACAGAGCTTTCGTTGTGCCTCAGGGCAGGGCGTGCTTAGGGAGACGCCTAATTCCACTCTGGTTCAGGGTTATTAAAGTAGAGACCACAAGATACATTGTACGGGACTTAAAACAGGGAAGCTAGTAGTCCTGAATGAATCCGTGACATTTCACGGACATTCACAGTTACTTTTTCCCTATACTTCCTATTTTACTATCCCCAACCCTCTTTAACCCACCCATAAAATACAGCAGTAAAATGTCCCATCACTAAATACCGTGAAATGGCTGCAGTGAGCTGTGCCGACACTTCCTGATTCGCTGCCATTGCGACCGCTCATGGGAAGTGGACAATGTCTGAAATGAGTCGGAGTTGATGTCTCAGGACACTAGGAGGCGCATATATGCCACTCAGTTACCACTGGAATGTGGCATTTGATAAAGGTCTTGAAATGTGTATTAATAAAAGGTCTAGAACATCGTTGAAGTGACTTCCTGTTCACTCTTGTCCTTGAAAATCACAATCGTACCAGGTTTTCATAGTAAGCATGGACTACTGTCACAGATGACTTCAATAGCACACCATCTCTCAAAGACCACCATTCAAGGGTTTTTATTAAAATGTTTGAGTAGGGTCTCACTTAGGGCTGTCCCTCTCTCTCTCGTCTTCCGTGGCCTTTTCCCTCCATAGCCCAGGCACCACTAAATCCCAAGGTGGTCACTAGAGACAGATAATCACTACTATCTGTGATCTGGATGGCTACTAGTGAGGGAATTAAAGAGTCACCATATCTCCCTTGCTCCGTCTGGGAATTTCTAAGTGGATCCTAACCTGGGGACCGACAAGAAGAAACAATCGTAAGTGGTGCCTTTCAATCACCCAGGTCTCACGTGGTCTTTACCTCTCACGTTTTTGTACTCCTCGCCCTAATGTTCTCTCCTTGCTGTGCTACTACTCTCCTCCCTCTCTTCCTCCCACTCTCCTCCTCTCTTTGTCCGTCCAGTGTTCTTCCATCTACTGCTACTCTGCCCCACTCTATATTACTCTCTTCTACTGCTCTCCACTCCTATCCACCCCTTCTTCTTCCAGCTACTGTCCTTTCACTCTCTGAATCACTTTTCTCACACAGCCTCACTTGTTCCCCTACAATAGTCTCACTCACTCTCCATCCCCACCATACAAGCAGTCTCACCAACCAATGCCTCACCTTGCACACATTCTCTATAATCTTCCTCCACGCTCTGGTACCCAGTCCTTCCTCCACCTGGCCCCTCGGTCCGCTTTCTCCTCCCTTGGCATCAACTGAACAACCCATACTTCCTGGTTTCCTGTATTCTTGTTTATGCTCCTTCTCTCACTCCCATTGGTCCTGCTTCCCACCTGACTCGCTGGGCCAATCACTACCCTGTTCTTGTCCTGTGGTCATGTCATACAAGTGCAACCATCTAAAGCTCCTCTTAAGCCACACCGTTTCTCAAGCACCAGAGTTTTGCAATGGTGGCTCATGACGAACATGGACAATCTCAAAGCTCTTATGCGCCTTGTCTGTTGCTTCTTGGTTGCTGGTCTGCAGCACATACCGCTCTGTGGCCCTCCTCTTCACCACCGTCTCTCTCGCTTGTGAGCTGTACGTTCTCTCCTCTGCCTCAAGGACCTCTGGGCCCTGTACTACTGGATGACAGGAAAAAGAACACTGGCTAGGACAGGGGACCATAGGTATGGAGTAGGACAGCACAGGTATGTATCTGTGGCACAATGGGCTCTGGTGAACATCCTGGTAGGCCTCCAGCCCCAGGTTAAGAAGGTTCCCCATCCCCCCACCCCCATGGCAGAGTCAGACCTCTGTTTGTGTTTTTATATTTTCCTATACAGGGTTGAAGAAACTTAGTTTTATTATGTGTGACTACTGAATGAATTGACATTCCATTGTACTATTTGAATCATAATTAAAAGATTGTAACACTAACTTTGTAGTGCTCTGCATGCATGTGGGTTTTGTGTTGTTAATGCAAAGACATGGCTGTCATTGCATCTGTCAGGTGGGTGAAGGCATACCCTTCCCGTATTAAAATACCCTTCCCGTATTAAAAAGACCTCACACTCAAATCTTCCCACTTATTTCTTTCTCCCTTACAATTAATACTCACGTGCCCGTGTTCTTTCAAGAGCCTCCGTTTGTGCTATATCCACAAGTGGGGGCCTCCCCGTCGTGCCCCCCTGGCAGAACGGGGAGGCCCCCACTTCTTGTCAAACAATAACCCCTGTTTAGATTCACTGTGCTCAGATTGATTTTGTGTGGATATCCTGAAAACAGGAGTGTGGGGTTAGTTCTCTGGTATCAAACTTGCAGACCCAGAAACATAATTTAAGAAAAAAGCCACAAATTATGCTGTTAGCAGCCAATATTAATTGAGTATGTTATGTTATGTCTAACTGTTTTAATTGTTTAATAAGTGTGTTTCTATTGCTTTTTGTTAAGATTGTATGAATTTGTTATCCTGTTTGGTGTGAAAAGCCAAATATATACTGATACACAAAAAAAGCAGCCAATAGGTAGCTAGCAAATCTGCATTGCATTCAAGATTTTAAATGATAATTATCATACTACATCTGTGCAGTCAGATTGTGAGGAATTGTCATCTGGCAGGATGCAGAAGTCCAAGCTTCTTTATTTTTATTAACATGCAGGTAATTACATTTCAGGTAGGCAAATCTGCTGATCAGATTGCCCTCTCATAGGTTTTGTGCCAAAAACACATAGTGTACAAGAGTGCCCTGCTGAATCAGTACCCTGATCCGCAGCGCCTGCTCCCTAGTGGCACAGAGCAGGTTCAGGGGTCACAGGTGCCCGTGTTGCGGAAAACATGGTCTTTTTGGACCCCCTCACCATTCCCGCATCCAGGTAGATCCGATGTAGGTTAAAGGGGGAGACGCCCATCTATGTACGAATAACATACGCACTAATCAACAGTAGCGAACACGCAAACAACTAAGCCTTCCTGATGGTTAGAGACTCAATATTTGCGACACATTGGACACCATCTTTTATTAGGCCCAAAAATGATCTCTAATACTGCTTCTCCCCTGCGCAGTGCCGCACACAAACGGCCCAGGCCCCCACCACCTTCTGCCAAGCTCCGCACAAGGCCTTTTCTCACGGAAGTCCAGCCATTAATTGAAGCAACATTTAGTATCATCTCAGGACAGATGAGCTCACTGCTCCGTGTGAGACCGGAGCAGGCCCCAGCTTGAAGGCACATCCATCTCCACTAACCTGTTCATGTCCCTTCGACCCCCACCCTGCTAGGCCCCAGTCCACCGGACCCATACCCCTCTGCTCTTTTGATACAGATACACATCTGACCCTGTGCAGTGACCAGCCCAGGACACCCACAACAGCCCTTATCCTATGCACCAATATATCCTCTGTAAAAATAACACATGTCCATCGGTACCATGAGGCATCAGGTAGATCAAACCCCATAGAATCTGCACCTGGATCGGCAACACTGTGGTTTATAAGCGCCTGGGTGCAGGGTGTAACATATCAATATATCTGCCAATAAGTTCTAAGAGGGCCCCCTAACCATGTCCCAATTTTATGATTGCCATTTGGCTCAGGTCATCAGTTCCTGTTGTGCTAGCTTAGACAGTTAGATTAGCAACATTCTTATAACCCGACCTTCAATGCGGAGATGAACCCAGCTCACCCACGTGCTTCCAGATCATCTTGGACCCAGCAACCAATTGTGGACCCCCACTACCTATATGCGTATGCTGTGCCATGGGGCCGACCAATTTAAACTGTTATTTCTTACTGTATGACGTGACCTCACTCATGACGTAATTTGGGTTCATAAGATGCTGCCTGTGTGTTGTTTGGCAGAGCGCTCTCGGGCAGCAGAGTTCTTTGCTTGCATTCTAATATCTTATGTAAATTTGTTCTCACTTGCAATTATTCTCCTGGTCTCATTCCCTACTTGGGTGTGTCTAAATTCTTGTCTAATGGAAATTACGTGCTTCCCATTGGGTGTATGCCTTCATTTGGTGACCCTGCATACGTGATATTCCTTGAGACACCACTGTACTTGCGGCGAGATCCAGGGCTTCCACGGAAGGGCTGCCCCCCACCTACGGCTCACCAGACCCAAAAGAAACGCGTACACAGCGGAGAATGTTTTGTGGGTCCCGGCTTTGAGAATACCCAACTTCTCACCGGAGCCAGCGGGGCACGACGGAGAGGCCCCAACTTTTGGATATACCATGAATGGAGGCTCTTGAAAGAACACAGGCACGTGAGTATTAATTGCAAGGGAAAAAGAAATAAGGGAAAAGTGGAAAGATTTGAGTGTGAGGTCTTTTTAATACGGGAAGGGTATTTTAATACGGGAAGGGTATGCCTTCACCCACCTGACAGATGCAATGACAGCCATGTCTTTGCACTAACAACACAAAACCCACATGCATGCAGAGCACTACAAAGTTAGTGTTACAATCTTTTAATTATTATTCAAACAGTACAATGGAATGTCAATTCATTCAGTAGTCACATATAATAAAGTTTCTTCAACCCTGTATAGGAAAATATAAAAACACAAACACTTGTAGAAAGAAGTACAAAATACAATATCACAATGACCCAACAATTCACAAAGATGTACTAATACAATCTACTCACACACATTCACACTCATTCGGTCATCTCTAAAGTGCCTCGTGCAACCGAACATCTATATAAAGGATGTCTATAACTTCCACATTCAAATCACGACTGTTTTGGTGGCACAGTGTACTCAACAATTCCTCTGTCACCACAAGGAGTCATGACACTAACGTATACACTTAAAAACCTCAAATGTAGTTTACAATTTCATAGAAGCCTGCCCAACATGTTTTGTTCCAATATGTCTAAGTGATAAATCACAGGAACTTCTTCAGGGGCTTGTGTACACCTATATTCTACAACAGGGTTTCATTTGCAATAATCTATGCTCGATTCACATAAAATGCCACATATGTCTGATATTAACAACTGGTTCAGAGACTAACATTCCCGTATGAACCATACACCAATTCTGACTGATGTATTCTTTGAAGACAATCACTTCTTTATTTCGTAGATCGTACATCCAGTATTCTGTAGACAAACAAAAGTATACCATTGTGCCATATAGCTTCTAAGGCACTTTACACATATTGAAATATTGAATATTAGGTGTCATGCAGTGCAACTGTAAGTATACCAAGCACGACACAACTATGGGCCATAACCCATTAAATCAGGTATTCCCAGGTGCACTCTCCATAACCAAAGGGTGCTGCAGCAAGCAACTATTGTAAATCACCCAACACCCTTACACCCGTCGTGCACACCCTACTCTTTAGTGTAAGCCATGTTGTGCAACTTAGAAGTAAAAATGCACAAGACATCTATGGTCTACACCCTTAAATAAAGGTGTTTCCATCTCTACCTAAGCATGTCTCTATTCTCTGTACCCCGACACCATTGCACTTTTTGTGCAAACCATGCTCTTAAATGTGAGTAGGGCACATTGAAGAAAACACACTCACTTAATGATTCATCAAGCTCTCATGAGGAGACGTATTTTTTCAAGACCTTTGCAACACATATTTTGCAGCTAGTTCTTCTACTGCAACGTGTCAAAAGCTGCATACATATTTAATTGATAACTAGAAGTGATAATAATTTCTCAAACTCTAGTTCTATACAGTCGTGAAGTATACTTGCGGCATACTGCGTTAATCAGATATAGATATGGAGCGAAATGTTTCTGTAAATGAGGCACAATGTTCCGGCTTGGTGGTAGGACCATTTTACCGGCACAGGACACTGTATCGAGGTGCTTCACAGGTTGGTGCAGCCTAGACAAATACGATGAATGTGCAGCAACTGAACAGGGATTATTGCTAAGAAGGGCCCAATTATACCAAGGACAACAGGTTATGTAAGGATGGCAGATTTCAATAGGGTGCAGCGGCCGCTTGCCACGCTGGTGGTCTTTCCATAGATCACTGAACTGAATTACGTATAAGGCTGTTTCCCCAACAAGGTTTGCGTCTTAAATATTTGGAGCCCGGGGCTGCAACGACATGGCCTGAGCTGGAGGTTAGCTCTGCAGGTTCAGCGTGTGCGACTGATCTGCAGTTTGCAAGTAATGTTGCAGTGTCAATACTAACAGACCTATGTTTATGTGCTGTCCTAGGAAATGGAGATATCTGAGGACGACGAATTTTGGTACGGTGTACGATACTCCCACAGGGTACAGGCTCAGCGGTAAAACTGGATGGATAGCTTTAGTGCACTGACAATTTAAAATTATGGTTATCATGTAAAAGTCAGGGATCGAAACGTGGAAAGCATGCACATTGTTAACAGGGGTTCGGTTGATCAACAGGCCTTCAATAGTACAAGATACTATGGATGCTTGGGCCATTTTCAGAATATTATGACATTTTGGGTGCTACAACAGGTTTTTCTAAAGTCCAAATAAGGGCTTAGTAAAACCATACAATCGAGACAGTACAAAACTCCACTCTTACTATAAGGCTGTACCACCTGAGTATTTGGAAGCGCCGACAGAACAGTCAGGATTCTTTTTTACGGAGCGACAGAGGGCCGTAGGAAGTTACAAAGACCTTGTATTCCAAGGGTTCAATAGAAACACTTACAACCAGAAGTATTATAAAAAAAGAAAGGTTTATTATAAATACAGTTAGGCGAAGTTAAGTCCTGGGGTAAGCACTTTGTCATAGACCATAAACACATTATAAAAACACAACACAATGCTTGAAGGTACACAGACCAAAGCATAAACCTTGTTCGGAATAACTAACTGTAATTCTAGGGAAGCAGACCTTACCAAACACATTTAGTCTAGGACACACCTTTCCATGGGGAGTAACGCCATCTGTTACTTTCAGATTCCTAACAGTGCATGCTACAAGGTAAAGGGCCAGCAGGTTTATACGTTTATATCTACTAGGTAATATTTGACCGATAGTTTAAGTGCAATGGCAACTTTTAAAATACGGTCATATCCCCAGGTCAGGGATGCAGAAGTGGAACGTGTACACATTGTTACCAGGGGCTCGGTTGGTCAAGGGCCTTGAAATAGGTAATAGTATAGGATACACGGATGCATGGACAACGTGTAGGATATTTTACCATTGCCAGTATAATACACCCCAACCCCGCCTGATGTGCAATCTGAGCAGAGATAGCATGTTACGGCCAAACAGGTGGAACACCAGCTAACATGGTTGGCTACTGATCCTTAAGCTAGAACAGCCCAGTGTCGGCCCCTGCATACATGTGGCTAGTAGGGTATTTATTGAGCAAGAAACATCAGCGAGCAGTTGGCCAGTTTGGAGATCATTTCTCAGTATTAATGACGTTAGTGAGGGTCCTTCATGTTGGTGAGCAAAGTCTGTATCGTCATAATGATCTTTGCTGGATGCATATAATAATATACTGTGGGACTAATATTAAAAGTGCACTAAAGTAGGGATTCTTTAAATAACGGAAAGGCTGCAAAGACAGCTATTAATATGTTAACTTCTGGTTTCAAAAGCTGGGATAGCTCAGTGGTTTGAGGGCTCGCTGCAGCAATGTGGATTTGGGAACTGCACACTGCAGGTCCATATCCTGGCGTGGACTACTGAGCCCCTCAAATTTCTGAGGTTGATAAAAGAGAACTGACTACGTTGGGATGGTAATAATAGGTGAATATGTGCTATGCACAACTCTTTGGCAGAAAGGTGATATCCCTGGGAGCCCTGTTATGCTGGAATACCCTTACTAGTGACTTGGTGTCACCTTGGCTGGGGCTCTGGCTAAGTCCTGAGGGCCATCTTTGGAGCTGCGCACCCAGGGCCAGGGTGCTGTTCCTGCACACTGGGGAGGTAACTCAGCAAGTTAATCATCGGGGAGCAACAAGCCAGCTCTCGATTAAAATCACTGCAGGTCTAGAAGAGTGCTCCTCAGTTGAGAACATACAATTTACTTTGTGTTATGCTCTAGTTAGCTGGCCATGATCTAGTTATCTATATAATTTTGCTAGGATTAGTTTTAAGCCTCTGAACAGACAGACACATCTGAAAAACTGGGTATGCTGAGCACCTGCTAAAGACTAGCAGGGTTCACAGGATGCATTTAAGCTCAGTGGCATCCAGTTTGTCTTGTAAGCAGGACAACGCAAAGCAACACAGGTTCCATGCCAGAAGCAAAGGCTCTGTTCTCAACTGGCTCTCCTCTTACCTTTCCTCCTGCTCTTTTGCTGTCTCTTGGGGCGGTCGCACCTCTTCTACCCTTCCCCTAAACTACGGTGTACCCCAAGGCTCTGTACTTGGCCCTTTTCTATTCTCTCTACACCTCCCTTCTAGCCCCTATCATCTCTTCCTTCGGAAATTTCCACCATTTTTATGCTGATGACACTCAGCTCTTCCCTTCTTTCTCCTCCTTCACTCCAGATCTACATCTTAATCTCTCTTCCTGTCTTACTGCTATTAAAAACTGGATGTCTTCCCATTTTCTCCCTCTCAGCACTGATAAGACTGAAGTCCTACTCTTTCCCTCCAACACTTTTCCCCCTTCCTCTCCTCCTCCTTCTATTCACTTACCCCCCTTCTAATCTTCCCATCGCTGACCACGCTCGCAATCTAGGCATCCACTTTGACTCCCCCCTCTCCTTTTCCCACCATATCTCTCTTACCTCTCGCTCCTGTCGCTACCACCTCTTTAACATTCGTAAAGTGCGCTCCTCTCTCACCTTCCATGCCACTAAACTGTTAATCTATTTCCTCATCTTCTCTCGCTTCTTCTTTTGCTCTTCTATCCTCTTTGGACTCCCTGCCTCTCATCTCACCCCCGTTAAATCCCTCTACCACTCTGCTATCCGTACCCGCTGTCTATTTGCTTCTCATGACTCCATTTCCTCCTCGCTCTCTTACCTTGGCTGGGTTCCCTTTCATTCCTAACTCAAATTTAATTTCCTCTGTCTTGTCTTTAAATCTCTTCATGATCTTGCTCCCCCTTATCTCTTCTCTCTCCTATCATTCTACACCCCTTCCCGCTCCCTCCGTTCTGCTGACCTCGTCCTACTCTGTTCCCCCGCTCCCATGTGCCTCTTCTCGCTTTCGCTCCTTTCAGCTTTTAGCCCCCATACATTGGAACTCCCTACCTCTCTCTATCTGCTCCATCCTCACCTTTTCCTCCTTCCATGCTTCCTTGAAATCACTTCTTCTCCATTCCCCACCCTGAAACCGCTCTCTCTTTCCCCCACATGTCTCTCCCCTGCTTACCGCTCCCTACCTACTTCCTCTCCTACTACACTCACCTGTCCTTTTCTTTACAGGCTAATTGCTCTAGTCATTGTTTTGTTTGTTTGACTCATGTTTTATAATTGCTTCTACTCTTATAATCTACTATGTATCTTGTTGTTATAATGTGAAGCACTTTGGAGTAAAACGCTATATAAATACAATAAATACAAATACAAATACAAAAAAAATTCATTGAGATCAGTGGGGACATGTGAGATAGTGTATTGATTTCAGCAATGAAAAAACACAGTGCAATGCGACACTGGCCTGTCACCAGCAGCACCTGGTTTCAACACCATGCGTACCTGTTAGTGAGGATAAGGAGCAGGGAAGGCAGCAATGGCAGGTCGCAGGCTACATTAGAAGGTCCGCGTGGTCCAGCATGCCAGGTGCTTTGCACCATGCTAAAGGGACACCCGAAAGGAGGTATGGTGAGTAGTTCGGCCTGAAATTGGTTGGGGTATTGTAATGGGGATGATGACTGACCCGGCAGACATATACCAGGAGTGACCCATACAAAGGTTATGGGAGTGACTGACCTAGCAGTCGGATACCGAAGGGGACGTTCTCGCAAGAAACGGAAATGGGAGTGACCCATTCAAAGCTTATGGGCAACTGACCTGGCAGTTGAGACCCTCAAGGAAGGGATTCATGTTAAACATACGGAAAAAGATTTTCCTTGTGGTGGTTCATAGCTCTAAAATGGGCAGCATGTGAAGATACAGTCTGACGTTTTGGAGCACTGAGGACAGCTACCTCCAAAGCGTGGCAGAGCTACGGGGCAGTCCTAGCCTGGGAGGAGCTTTGACGTTGCGGTTTCAGCCACAAGCAGTTCCCGATGTCCGCACTCGAGGAGCCAGGTTCAGACGACGGGCACTGACTCCCTCACGGACAGTTGAGACTCCTCGTCATCTGAGTACAGTGGTCCCGGATCTATTACTGCCTGGCAGTTGCTAACCAGAGGCCGACGTCCGCTACTTTGAAAATTTGCCACGTGTCACCCATGGACAATAATCTTGTTGCAAGCCTGGGAAATCTAAAGGGCTACCTTGGAAGATGCTTTAGGACATTGCTTTGTTTTTGGACTGGGACCACCCCCAATTTGTTTGCTTGACTCCAATAAATGTGATCTTTTGTTTCCAAAAGATGTTCATGATTTCTGTGGTTATTATGGTTGCAAAAATAATCATTGCATCTATGCCTGTGGTGAGGGGAGATGTGCAAAGTAGGGATGGCCCCACTATGGAAGTAACTGCATTCTTCATTACCACGTTTAAACTCTTGGGAACTTCTCCATATGCTGTAAAGGCAACAAGCATGGCATGCGTTCTTCCATCAATCTCATTAAATGCACAATGGTCTTTAGAGCGTAGTCCCCGCTCATTGCTGGGGCGTTGTGCTTACCTGGTTTGGGCTTTTCCTCTTGCACTAATGCTCCACCTTGGATGTCTCGGCTCTCCCTCGATCTCCGTTAGCTTTGTAATAGGAAAAGAAACTAATCAGCGTCTTGTGACGACGCTGACGTACTAATTTGTGCCGTATAGGTTCTCAAGGCATTTTGGTAAGTGTAGTTGTAATGAAACTACATGTCGTGTTCTATGACTAACGAGTGTGCGTCCTGCTTTCATATTACGCTACTTGCAGTACGTGTATGATTAATCATTGTACTTTTCCTCATTAGACATAGCAATCCCATATGCATGATTGTCTCCTACTGACAAGCAAACTGTCATGCTGAAACCCCGGCCAGGAGAAGACCACTGATGGTGCTCTGTTCACCGTTCCTTTTTTCTGTCTTACAGTGTCATCAAACAGAATCATTTTAATGCACTGTATTTATAGTGCTCAATATATGCTCACTCCGTAAGATATTGTGACTATTGAAACCATCCCTTTCACATGCTTGGTCTAACATGCTACATATATGCTAGCTCCCAAAGCGGACAACTACTGTCCACCTTGTTTGACATACTAATATGTATTGTGCTCCAAACAGTCAAATTAGGTTCCCTGCTAACTCTTTCTCCAATTTTCTTTAGGGGTCCAAACAAGTCAAATAAGGCTCTTTACTGTCTGATTTTCTAATTTTCTCCTTTCTTCACCATCAGATGGACTATCTTCTGACAAATGGAGCTTGTATCTAATACCTGTAACTAAGACACCTTCTTGCAACAGCGCCTCAATGCCCTTGGGCTGTAGTGCACTTTACAAATACAAAAAGAAATAAATTAAAATCTAGGATATATCCAACTACTCAGAGCAATGGTCATGATGATAGTGTGCCTCATGAATGAATGCCATTTACAGATTGATCAACCATTTGTCCCTTAGGTCTCTTTTCATTTCAATTGGATAGAATGCCTTGTAACACAGAGAATACACATTAAGAGGCTACTCGGCCAATTAAGGGTGAAGTAGCTAATGTTAAATGCTAACTCGTAGCCATTCTATGTTCTCATTTAGCCCTTGTGTGTTGCTTTTAGTGAGGAAGATTAGTTCTTGTCCTTTTCTAAATAATCTTGCCTTATCTCCATTTTCCTCTCTTCCTGGTTTCAATTTATAGAGGACTATCCAAGCTATCTCTTCGTGTTTGTGATTCTGCTCTATAAAATGCTTCACTAATGGTGCATTTTCCACTCTGTTGCATATATAACTTTTGTGCTCGATAATCCTGGTCCGTATTTTTCTTTCGGGCTTTCCGATATACAGTAATTTGAATGGGCACCAAATTGCATAAATGACCATCAGGCTGTTGCAATTAGTAAGTACATGCTGTTGCCATAATGCTATAAGTCCCAGATCACATTCAGGACTTATTTTAGTTGAAGTGCAGCATCTGGAATTCCCACATGGTGTGTGACCTCTTGCTTTCTCTAACCCCCAGATTTCTGGAAGAAGTTTCTCTTTGTGTGGGGATAGCCATATTTAATTTCTGTTTAATCAGTTTCTAAGATTTGTACTTCTTTTGAATGAGAAAATGGGTGGACTAAGGCTAGTTTTCTCTTTCCCGAACATGCTCCAATTTTATCATTGTTTTTTAATTGAAGCACTGGAGCTGCATTTAAGATATGCACCTCTGTTCCAAAAACAACATAACTATGAGAATGCTATCCTGGTGGCATGTTAATCTGTCTAAATAAGTCATACCAGAATTTGAGGTATGGTGGCAAGCCTCTATAATATTTACCCAAACCACATCAATTTGATATCAACATGTGTCAGCCTTGTGAGCCCAGTTCAGCTGTGGAAGGGTTATGTGCATTTCCCCACTAGCCAGGCTGTCCTTGCTACTGACAGGAAGACTGTAACCCTGGGAGTTGCCTCACGTTATTCCTTGGTGAGAGCAGTTAACACCCTTCCCAGAGAGACAGCCACTCCACAGGAAGATGTCCTGGGAATAGGAATCAAAGAACACACTCATTGACAAAATTACTAGCTTCACACCAGGGTGCTGCATACCACAAGTGCCTTTGATACCATTGAGAAAGGAAACGGGGGGGGGTTTGTGTAGACAGCAGGAGTATCTTACAGCTGGAGAAAGGTTCCACCATCATGTTTTTTTCTCTCTCCTGTCCCCTCCACTTCCAGTAGCACAAAGCGCTTTGGGTGTGATGTAAGAAGTTCACTTGTTGTAAGGACCCTTTAATGCAGGATTGCTTACGTCCAATCACATTTACACGTGCCTTTAAAAGAAGGTATCTCCGGAGGATCCAAGATTGCGGAGGAACAAAACAGCGTAAAAATAAAGCAACGTGGAAAGCATTTCTACGCATCTCCTCCACAATCCATACGGGAGACAAGGAAACAAGGGAATAATAACAAGGAATCCCTCCACCGGGGGACAAAAACCCATGCAGCACTGCATGAAGGAACGGACTCCACCTGAAGCGGAGCACAGAGATACATAGCGGCAGGGCCCAAGCAGAGGTGGGCCGCACAGTCGGGGAGGAAAAGACTGTAGGAGGTGAGGCAGAGAAGCCGAAATGGAAGACGGTGCGAAACGAAGCAGCCTGGGAGCAGCCAGAGAACAGGATAAATCCCAGCCGAATAAGACCGGAGCACTCAGCCAGGCAAGCCAGCAGGAAGTGGAGTCGGAGGGACAGAGGAGGCAACCCCCCCCCCCCAGGGGAGCGAATGAACAAGCAGCTGGTGAGAGGTGAGGAGATACCATAGGCGGCCCAGACCCGGGGAGGAGAGGGGAGCACCACAGTGCGCCACAGCGCAAAGCAGGGAGAACAGAAAGAATAACAGGGCCTGGGGGCCCTAATACAAGGCGATAAGGAGGAAGTGGGAAACGGAAGCAATGAGGACAGAGCCCTGAACACCAGGAGGGGGTTAGAGGGGAGAAACAAAACATAACCCACCTCAGGAAACAACAAGAGAGGGGGGAACAACTGGGAGAGGGGGGAGATGACACAGAAGGGACAAGACCCACAGACCCCAAGAGGGGACATCCAAATAAAGCATCAGGGTGGCTGACACCCCCTCTTGTACATCCCCCCAATGAGCCTAGCAACAGAGGGGGAAACAGGAGCAGAACAGGAAAGGGGCAACATCTGAAAGAAGCAGCGGAGAGGGCCCTAAATAAGGAAGCCCCCCCCTGAAAGTACAAGTGGAAAGGAAACACAAACAGGGGGCACCTGAGAGACACAAAACGACAGCTCTAGCACCAGGGGCGAAAGAAGGGGCACACCCTTAAGGAAAAAAGGGGCTCATTGCAAGAGCCCCATCAGCACCCACATGTCAAAGACAAGAGCAAGGGCGGCTTTGTCAACCCAACAGAGCCCCCAAGGAAGGCAAGAGACAAGTATAAAACATAACAGCCCCCACGAAAGGAGATATAAACCAAACCGAGCCCGCACCATCACTTACAGAAGAAGGTATAGTGTCAAGTAACAAATTTATGCAGGGCTGGTTTAAAGAATTCCAAAATCAATTTATGACATCATTTCAAACTCAGTTCGATGTGTTGAAAGACTAAATGATGCAATCACTACAGGAAATAAGAATAGACAAGGCCAAACTAGACGAAAGAACAGACACATTAGAAATAATTGTACAGAATATGGAAGACTCACAAAAAAATGACGAAACAGTCGAACACAGCACGCCTATCACAAAACCTCGAATTTCAATGTGAGGATCTGGAAAACCGCGAAAGGAATGCTAATATATGAATAAAAAATCTTTGTGAAACAGTGGAGGATAAAGACCTGAAAGGCACGATTCAATACCTATTCACAGATATATTGGCGGCAGATAAGGAGGAACAAGTACAAATGAACAGAATACGCCAAGTAGGACCGAAAAGGACAGGAGAGCCAGGTGCATACACAAGGGACGTGCTGGTAGCAATGACGTCATACAACCAGAAGGAACAAATCCTGCAGAAAGCGGGGTTAGCAGGGCAGTGTGTAAATAAACTGAGACAAGGTGCATCCATATCAACATCTAGCATAGACCATGCTCCAAAAAAGGAAACATATGGGGCCAGTTGTGCAATTCTTAGCAATGAAACACATAAGGTACAAATGGAAGTTTCCGTGGGAGGGATGAAATCACAGAATAACAACATGCAAGGAAGGAGCACAGATCCGGAGCCTCCAAAGTGAGGAGGAAGAGACCACGGAGGAAAGCTGAAGTGGAGTGAAAAATTGCAGGAAACCATGGGAGTGGAAAACCGTACCAAGGAAAGGAAAAGGTGGATCCAAAACGTGAGAAGAAGAA
Source organism: Ambystoma mexicanum (assembly GCF_040938575.1). NCBI lineage: Eukaryota > Metazoa > Chordata > Amphibia > Caudata > Ambystomatidae > Ambystoma > Ambystoma mexicanum. The sequence continues at coordinate 254,559,057 of NC_090934.1, read as the reverse complement.
AGGGGAATAGGAATCAATAACTCTGGGTGGGAGAGACAAGGGGAAAGGAGGAGAAGTGGATATATGAAACCCTGGAAGGGGGTATGGCAATAACATGTACCATAAGAATGCAGCCCGAGGGGAGGGTAGTGGGGGTTGCATCTGGGTTTAGTACTCCCCACGCGGGTTCCTCTGGGAAGAAACGAGGGCCAGGTGCAACAGACACTCCTTACGAGCACACATAGGAACCTGGACCCTCCTCAGGGAGAGGGTAGGGGGTGAGGAGGAAGTTGAAGATGGGAGTTATGGTTGATACGTTGGGGAAGTTGGGGGAGGAGGGAGGGTAAAGGGAAGGAAGGAAGGGAACCAGAGGTAGGAACAGCCTCACCCTAAGAATGAAAACAAGAGAGGGGAAGAAACAAATAGAACCAGGATGAAGGACTTTAAAATACTAACGTACAATGTGAGGGGTCTAAACACCTCAGTCAAAAGGAATAAAATAGAACAGCTCTACAGGGAAGAAAAACGTGACTTACTTATGTTACAAGAAACACACATTAGAAAACAAGATAAAGGGAAAAATAAAATAAAAGGGATATACCCAAATATACCTAGCTAATGCCAGGGAGAAAAAGGTAGGTGTGCTGGTAGCGCTACACGACAGGCTAAGTTAAGGCCTTTGAATCGGACAAGGACGGTAGATGTGTATGCCTGAATACAGTTATAGGGGTCCAAATGTTTACGCTCGTGTCAATATATGTCCCAAATACGAGACAGGATGGCTACATAAGGGGAATACTCTCAAACTAGAAAGCTTTGCCAAGGGGGATATCATATTGGCGGGAGACTTCAACATAGCCTGGGTCCCGGCGGAAGATGACCACGTTGGCCCTTCATGATCTTTGGGGGTAAAAAGAGGGCAGGACAGGGGTTTACCCATTATTCACATGTACACTCAACAATGTCACGGATAGATTACATCTAGGCATCTACAGGACTAGTGGGGAAAGTGAGAGAAATGGAAATAGCATCTATCGGATCATGCCCCACTTTGGATTAGCATGAGGTTGGGAAATACGAAGGGCAGACTGTGGAACTGGAACTCCCAACTGACCTCCTAGACAACCCGATACAGAGCAAAGTAATAGAGACGCTGATGATGTTATACTTCAGAGAAAATGAATCAGAAGAGGTCCCGCAAGATACAATATGGGATGCCTTTAAAGCGGTAATGAGGGGGGGAACCTAATAGCTTTAAAGGTTGGAAGGACAAGGAGAGACGGCAGTGGGAAAAAGAATTGGAGGCAAAGTTAAGAGACATACAAGAGGAAATGGCAAAATCCCCATGCAACAAACTAAGGAAGGCACAAGGAAGGCACTGAGACATATTCAGGGTCAACTCGAGGCACTTAGCACAAAGAAAGCCGAGAAAGCATCAATATTTCTAAAACCGTGGCCCTACATGAAAGCCAACAAAGCTGACAAGACACCTAGCCAGACAATTAAGGGGAAAAAGGGGACACAAACTATCATGAGGCTCCAAAACAGCCAGGGGCAGGAGAAGACAATAAATGAAGATATGGGAGAAATATTTATGGAATTCTATGAGAACCTATATGCATCAGATAATCCCTCAGAAGAACGAAAAGAAGAATATTTAACAAGACTCCCTATCCCACAGATAAAGGAAGAGGAACGGGCAGACCTAGAAGGAGGAAATTAGGAAAGAAGAGGTACAAAAAGCCATACGGGACCTGTTAAAGAATAAAGCAACAGGCCCGGATGGATACACCGCACGCAATCTTTTATAAACAAATACAGTAACATTCTGACCCCAATTCTAACAAAGCTATTTAATACATTCAAAACAAATATAAATATCACGCCATCAATGAATGAAGCAAAGCTAGTAGTGTTTCATAAACAAGGTAAAGACCCAGCAACACCAGGGGCACAGAGACCAATAGCGCTAATAAATTTAGATGCTAAACTCTATACTAAAATACTTTCTAACAGATTAATCCACCTTCTACCAAAAATAATAGGACAGGACCAATCGGGTTTTATACCAACCAGGCAAACATTCGACAATACCCGCAGAATCTACCACCTCATAGAAAAAACGGGAAGAACACAAAACCCAGCAATCCTGGTGTCGTTAGATGCAGGAAAATCATTTGACAGGGTTGAAGGAACGATGCTGTTCAAGACAATGAAACATATGAGGTTCAGTACAAATGATATTAGCATGGTACGAGCTATCTATGCAACACCATCAATATGCATAATGCTAAATGGCATAGTATCGAACAAAGTCTACTTGGGACGTGGAACTAAAAAAGGCTGCCCATTATCTCCACTCCTCTACGCCATTTACTTAGAACCGCTACTGGTTAGGATACGAGCATCAGACCAAATGAGGGGAATAGAAATGGCAGGGGGAAACACATAAATAATAGCATTCGCAGATGATATACTAATCACCCTGTCGAACCCGGAACATTCACTACAGATCCTAACAAAAGAATTGGAAGACTACGGGGAGATCTCAGGATTAAAAATAAATAGACAAAAATCTGAAATGTTGAATCTATCAGAAGACTCCGAGATAACAAACAGACTAGAGCAGACGACACACCTGAAGCAAGCCAAAGAGGGCTTAACATACCTAGGCATAACCCTCACAAACAAATAGAACTATATGGGGAGAACTACCCCAACTACTGGAAAAAATCAGAACAGACCTGATCAAATGGAACCCTTTAATGATAACATGGTGGGGCAGAATGACGACAGTAAAAATGGTGATCTTACCAAGATGAATGTACTAATTTCAAGCACTACCTATTAAAGCCCCTAAGACTTTCTTTCGCTCCCTGAATAAGGCCAAAAATACATACATATGGAAGAGGAAACGACCAGGGTAGCAATGGCAACACTCACGGCCCGAGGAACAAGGGAGGGCTGACATTCCGACATTTCTTCAGATACTACGAGGCGGCAAAATTAAGGGTTATGAGAGATTGGCTAATGGGAAACGAAAATAAAACATGGGCACAACAGGACAGGGCGATTGCGGGATCACCCCTTCAGGGGCTCCTGTGGATGGATAAAGGAAAGTGAACCCCAATACAAGAATTAGTGAGATAATAGGAGTAGGAATGGAAATGTGGGACGGGGCAACAGGCAGGGGGGCATTATCGACAAAACATTCTCCATTCTTCCCAATGTTTGAAAACCCAGATTTGGGCAAAGAAGCATTTAGGAAGTGGGAGAAAGTAAAGGGACATGTACCAAGGACAATCACTTAGAACGTTTGAGGATTGCGATCAAGATATAGGCTTGGAGGAAAGGGACAGATTCAAACACAATCAATTGAAACATTGTCTAAGCATCCCAACAATAAAAGGAGCAGCCCCAAGACAACTGACGCCCTTTTAACAATATATTATAACAAACACAGGATCGAAAAGCATAGTCTCCAACCTCTACAAATATTTGAAGGCACTCTGCAACTGAGGTGACACGGTGCGGAAAGAAAATGGGGCATACAGAGCGTCTGGGTACTATCAGCCAGGAATTACGTGAACCTCTCCAGTATGTGAGATCCCAGAGTTCCGATTCCCACACCGCGGATATTCTGAACTATCCTGCCCGCAGCGCCCCACGTGGGCTGAAAAAAGGGGGTGAGGCACCAGTGAAGTGTACTGACTACTCTGATCATTTTTTCCAGAGCGGATTTGTTGGCGGGGACGACGAGAGCTGGCGATGGCAGCCTTAGCCACCATCTTGCAGAATGGTGCGGCCGGAGGCTCTGTGGGTGTACGATCCATTGACTGGACGATAGGTGCCATGAAATCCCAGGTGGCGTGTGGACCTGCAAGGGTGTCGAGGAGCGAGTGACAGGGAGTGATAAAGTGGCCCGCTAACTGTCATCTTGAAGCCGGCTGCGCGGAGCATGAGGAGCAGCTCCAGGGAGGCAGGTGTTGAAGAGGTGGGTGTAGTCCACTGGACTTGCAGCTGGTGGAGAGGAACATAGCATAGTAACTAGAGGGGCGCTGGCCAAGATGGTTGATTAGTCCATCCGGAAGGCCTTGCCCGTCCAGCCTCTGGCATACGAAGTAGGGCACGGTGGGCTGAGAGATCTTCTGTTTATGGGGATAAGAGACTGTGTACTGGGGGGCTCTGTGAGGGATTGATGGAGTGACGGCCCACTGGACCAGCACCTGGCGACTGTATTGGGCCCAGGTTCCCCCTCTGTCTGGCGAGCTGACTGGATCACCTGAACCTGCGAGGTGGGGGAGGGGTTAGTGCAAGCGCCCTGCCGTCTGACTTGGAGAGGCTAGAGGATAGAGTGCACCACACCTTCATCATGGTCAAGTGACAGAAATGGCAGCAGAAGCTCAAACAATGCTTGGCCGCCAAAGGTGCACGGTCCAAACAGGCCCAGCAACCTGTTGGAAAGTCTGGTGCAGCAGCAGGGATGAACTGTGCAACCCCTATGGCCAAGCGACTTGAGGCGATACAGGGCTCCAGGTCATCTCTGGAGACTAAGGTGAAGACAGTGGATGTCGAGGTGTCCTCGATCGCGGTGGACCTCAAGAAGGTGTGTGAAAGGGTGACTGAAGATAAGAGGAAAGTGGCAGAAGTGGGGGAAACTGTCACATTGTTGCAGGCCAGGCTCTATGCTCTCACAGCGGTGACAGGATTGGTGGAGGAGAGAGCAGAAGATGCAGAAAGCCACTCACGAAGAAGCAATGAGAGAATCCTGAGAGTGGCGGATGGTGAGGAAGGCCCCAGTATGGAGTGGTTTCTGGAGACCCTTATCGTGGAAACTGAAGATTAAAGGCCTTTCAAAGTGTTTCAAGATCAAGAGGGCACATAGGGTCCCTGGCAGGAAACCGCTGGTGGGCTCCCCCCCCTGCAGTTATTATGCGTATACTCAACTTTCGTGACAGGAATGCGATCCTGCAGGACGGAAGAAGATGCTCTCCCTACAAAGTGGGTAGCTCGAAAATGATGGTCCTCACAGATTTCATTCAAGAGATGCAGTGGCAGCGCAAATCCTATAGCACAGTGAAGCAGAAGCTAAGGGAATTGGACAACAAGTATATGATGTTTTATAGGTCCAAACTAAAGGTGCTGGTGGAGGGCCTCTACTTTCACAGCCCAAACCAAGTCTGAGGCCGGCTGGAGACACTAGGGCAGGGTGTGGACCAGAAATCGTGCGGGGAGGGTGCCAGGTTTGTCCCGATCGGCTATTGCTGGTACTGAGGTGACCATGCATGCCAATGTCCCCAATGAAAGGATATATGTGGGAGCAGACAGCACATTGTCTTTGGAGACTACTGTGGATGGAGCCGATCTGGATTACAATTTGGTGGACTTCCAAAGCTGAGTGAGGAAGACACTGTTAGGTCGATTTGTCATGGTAGGGCCGCCATTTTGGCTGGGATTGTTTGATAGTTGCTGCCTATGAGGAAGAAGGGGCCTATACTGGAGGATGCTCCTACGGCCTGCAGGAAATGGGGAAGTTGCTAAAATGTCTATGTATGGTACAGAAGTGCCACAGCCTAGGGAAGGCGTTGCAAGGGCCGCCTGAAGGTTGGAGGGGGGGGGTGTTATTTTTCTACGGGTGGCGAGACCAGAGTTTTACTCTGTGTTCCTCTTAGGGTGGGGTCATTTTGCTCTCTCTAGAGTGTTTAAAGTTGGGCGATGGCGAGTTCAGAGAGTGTATGGGGTGGGGTATCTTGTTGGGGATGATGGGAATATTTGTATTTCTGTTAACTCAATAGCCATTCGACACTCGTAGTCACACAATTTTGCTTCTTGAAAATGTTCCTAGATTGGTTGAATGACACAGTCGACAAGAAGGTAGTGTGTATGTCTGTCATGCACCGTGTGGGCAGGCGCTTATGGAACTGCTGGTGCTTGGGCAGCCATTGATTGTGCCGCCACGTTCCATTCCATTCAGGGCAGCGGTCTAGCTGTCGGCAACATGGCCGCTGCCAGGAGGTACTTCTCCCCTATCTTCCCGACGGCCGGCGCGTTGCAACCCCACTACAACGGTAGTTCCTCTTTGGGTAAGCACGCTACGGTACGCTCCTCTCTTTCTCTCCTTCTGTCCGTGTCTCTCTTGCCGCGTCTCTGCAGTGCTTTCTTTCTCCTTTTCTGCCAGCCTCCCTTTGCAGCCCTTTTCCTCCCTTTGGCCTCTCACCTTGCTTCCTACTTACCCTCCGCTTATCTGTCCTTTCGTGCTCTCTGGCTTCCCTGGCTCTGCTCTCCCTCTCTGTGCTAGAGCGCCTTCCCCAGTTTTGGTACCTCTCTGGAGTCTCCTCTCTGCCCGTGATCTTTCCTCTGTGTGGTCCTTGTCTTCCATCTACCACCGGAGTTTATCTCTCTGGGGGTCCTACGTGGTCCTTCGGCACTTATCCTATGTGTGATAATTATAACTGTCACACAGTGCTCTGCCAGGAACCCACATTCCAACAAGCTGGTCCTGCTAAAGGCCGGTTTCAACCTACCAACTTCTCCTCCAGTTGTGGTTACCGGAACCCGAAAGGAGCCAGATCCAAGCAATCACCTATTCAGCGGAGGGGGGTTTTGTGCCTTCCGGCTTTTTCCCCGTCCCGGGTGGGGGCCCTCTGGCTGCTTCACTACTAAGTGATCAAGGTGGCTTCGTCTCGTAGCAGGCATACAAAAAAAGGAAGTCTATGGAGGAAGACGAAGAAGACGCAGTCTGAAGACACCAGCTCAGGTGAGGAGGAGGGAGCATTGGGGAATTGGAGGAGGAAGACTACCCAGGTGACAATGTTTTGCAATGTTAATGGTCTGTGCGGTAAGATCAATATAGTGTTTTACAGACATTGAACAGATAAAAAATCCAAAATCGTGTTTCTTCAGGAGACACATTTGATGGTGACGGACTGCATGTTTTAAAAAAAGTCAAACTGAAACTAATGTGCATGCAGGCTTCTCAAGAGTATTCAGGGGAGGGATGGTGCTAATCTGGAAACACACACCGTTTAGTATCATGTCAGTTGGCCGGGATATTAGGGGAGATGTGTTGGTAATGGGGTCTTTCAGAGGACAGTCAATGGGGCTGCTCTGTGTGTATGCCCCGCTGCCACGTAATATAGATCGCCTCCACAAGCTTCAAAGGTTGTTCGTATAACATCATGTAGACTGATGGCTCGTGGGCGGAGACTTTAATGATGTAATGGATAGTAGCTGGGATAGGTGTCCAGGCCCGACAAGACAAATCACGAACAGACAAAACTTTGTGTGTGTGTGAGCGTGAACAGTCTATGGTGGATGTGTGGTGAAGTATGCACCCGCACAAGCCAGGCTAGTCCTTCCATTCGGGGGTGCACCTCTCCTTATCAAGGATTGATTCTTTTTTCATGCCGAACCCGGACTCCCATAGGGTCACCGATGCCCTGCTCCTGCCAAGAGGTATCCGATCACTCCCGGTTGTTGATTTCTATGGGTAACGGCACAGGCACATTACCAGTTTTCTTGGCGATTAAACTTTTATTTTGGGCTATTTCCGGAGGTGGTTAGCAGGTTGCAGGACAGGGCCTCAGAATAAGCTGAATACCCCCAGTCACCCCCAACCCCAGTGAACGGTTCCAGGATACTCTGGGATGGTTATAAGGCAGTTTTACATTGTGAGGCAATCACAGTCCTTGCCGTCAGGGAACAAGAGAGGCTGGCAAAGCTGACGGATACTGAGCTACAGTTGATGCGACTTGAGCAGCAGTGTCTTACCGACAGCTCCCAGGGAACACAGTGCCAGCTGTTGCAGGCAAGAGACTCGTACCGCTTCATCGCAACTGATTAGGCGAGATAAGCCCATCTGGCATCCTGCACTAGAATATACGAGGTAGGGGATGAAGCTGGGCAACTACTTGCGTGGATGGAACAGAGATTCACCTCCCACATATGTACAGAAGGTCGCCATGGCAATGGAGGAAGTGGGTACTGAGGACAGCTAAATCTGTGAGGAGTTGGTTGATTATTACAGGCAACTGTACGCGATCCCTGCGGGGCATGATAGGCCAGTGTACGTGGAACTTTTGGTGGCGATTCCCTCCCCTGAATTACAGAACTAAAGATAGAAGCTCTGGAATTTGAAATCACAAAGGATGAAGTGGCTGCAGCAATATCGTAGCTCCAATCGGGAAGGGCTCCAGGACCTAAAGGCTTACCGGCAGACCTGCGGAAAAGGCTTAGTGATGCTGTGCCTGAACCCATGTTATGGGTGTTTCAGACTAGTAGGAATGTGGGGAGACTGCCCAATCACTTGCATCAACTGGACCATCATAGTCATAATGAAAACTGTGCCTCTTACCGACCAATTTCGCTCCTTAAAATGAAGTCTAAAATACTGGCTAAAATATTAGCAACAAGATTGTCGAACATCCTGCCGGCGCTGATCCATCATTATCAAAACGGTTTCTGACAGATAGGCCAACTCATATGAATATTCACAGACTCCTTGTAGCTTTGGACAAGGCAGACTGAAGCCCAGATCTGCTGGCGATAGTGGCTATATATTTCAAGAAGGTTTTGGACTCAATATACTGGGATGCAGTTTGAACGGTGTTGGGTATGGGTTTCGGACTAACTTTCCTGCAATGGATTAGGCTGTTGATTGAGCGCCGCAGCCAACATTTCGGCTTAACAGGGTGAATTCTCAACAATTATAGGTGGAAAGAGATAAGTGCCAGGGTTACCCTCTCTCCCAATTATTGATTATCCTAGCCATCGAGCCCCTGGGGATCCCCTCATGAAGGGATGCGTGTGGCCGTCGGGACAGGAGGACTGCACTTCCTTGTATGTGGATGACCTACTGTTCTATGTTAGGGAACAGCATAAGTCGATCACCAGAATAATGGAAACCCTACAAATGTATGGATGACACATCGGCCTCCGGGTCAATTGGGGTAAGTCGATTCTATTCTCAGAGGTTCAATCGGAGGTACCTTGCTGCTCTGTTTATTATTAATGTGAATTGTATTTTAAGGACTTTTATCCTGATTTTACCTGACTGATATTGTCTTTTAAAATGGGCAGATGCAAGTCCAGCCTGGCTGCAATCAGCTTTTCCCTGTCTGCTCTATTAGGGATTCATCTTTGAATAGGATCCCCTAGTTTCATAGGAATGGTGACTATTACTTTGTTACTTTCAATGTCATAAAGATAATTACTGGGGAAACCTTTTGGCCTAGGTACAATACCTAAACAAGCCTCTTTCATTTCCTCATCCACTGCAGTCGCTGAGCGAGTTATGGCTGCTATCGTTTTTCTCACTGTGTGCTCTTTGGCTTATTTATCTGCCAATGCATTGCCTGTGTGAGGTGGGCCTCCACGGGCCATGTCCAACAGAACAACCAAAACCCACTATTGCAACAGACCCAACCCTACCTGAAGCATGCAAACACCCGGCACAGCAAGAGGGTCCACGTTACACTGAGAAGCAAGCACACTATACACCTCCCGTGATGGCAGTGGAAGAAGGGTTCCAAACGGAGGCACATACAGTGCTCAGTTACCCGGATTATAAAATGGCACGTAAGGCGTGTCCGGAAGTGACAGTACCACCGGATCCCTGGACTGCAGATCCCATAAGACACTGCGGGATGTCCGAGGCGATAAAACCACCGGATCCCGGGACTAGAGCTCCCATAAGTCACTGCAGGTTGTCCAGGGTAAAACACAGAAGCCTAAAATGCAAAACGAACCTGAGTATGCAAACCAAATATAGAATGTACTTACCTTATGCCCGTAAAACCCCACGAGATAATGGTATACAAGGTTGGAGAATGCTGAAAACATCACCGGGGACCTGGCGGTGGCAGGAGAAACTCTAAAGACAGGTGCAAGGAAAGGGGAGGTAACTACAATGGAACAATTAGAGGGAATGGGGAACACTAATTGGAGTGGAGGAGCGGAGAGTGTTTAAAAACCTGCATCCAGAGACTCATGGGCTCTCTCTGTTTTTGCCTGCAACAACTGCCCGCAGACAACGAGCAATGGAGTGAAGACTCTGGAGGCTTCCACTGGGCATACTAAGGAGCGGAACAGAGGAGAACGAGGAGGACCGTATTCGCGACCCAATTACGGAGGTGCACTCCGAGCTGAGTGGTTTTAAGCTGGGCACGCGTGTCTCTGATGAACTTTACTTTGCTGAGCGTCCAAAAGCAAGAAGTGTATTACTCCCAGATCACGAATTGTCGAGTTGACATCTCTTGCCCAACGACGTGATCACACTGGTTATTGCTAAAGAAAGCAGCCGAAAAGCGGGTGGGACATTACTAGTGGACTGATTTAAACAACCAAGCTGAGGCTATCGTACTCGGTATCTGTTCCGTGGCTGACATTTAGTTTCTGTTATATATTTGTTTTACACGAAGTGTGTGTACTTAACACTGAATAAAGAAGATTTGGTTTAAACCGCAGTCCGCCTCCCGCCGCCTATTTCACACTGCGCTATGAATGTGCCCTTTAGTATGTGCTCTTGTGTGCATCACCCATAGCAAAGGGCAAGTCTGTTTAAGATCCCAAATCTGCTTCCAGAGTTGCCTGGAAGCAATGGTTTTATGCCGAATGTCTCTGAAGTTCTTTTGAATCCACCAAAGCAAATCAGTGTTATAAGCACTAACAATGTAATCTGAATCTGAGACTACTAGTGTGGGCTTCCCTGCATCTGCTAGGTGCAATGCAAACAGTAATCCATGCAATTCAGCAGTCTGGGTAGACATATCTCCCAGATGCTTTGTTGCAATATCAGTGTGTATAAATGCTTCTTCATGTGAAAAATGTCCTAGAACTGCTGCGCCGGCGGCAGCATATTTGGAATGTGTCCCCAGCGCCGGTATCGCAGTACCATCGCAGTAAATTACTTGGAAAAAATCAACAATGGTATTTCAGGCCATGAGGTGTCAGGGTCTGTGCCCATTGTCCAAGTAAATCCACACATTCTTTGCAATTCTGCCTTATAATGATACTTTACATCTGGAGCTTGTTGATACGCTGACCATTGAATCCATCTGTTATATAATGCCTTTGCATTGGGGACGCTAGCTTTTGTGGCAGCCTCAAGTTGAGCTAAAGGTTTGTTTATGTGTATAGTTCTATTTGCTGCTAATGGCCTCTCCTTCTGAATAATCATCTGAATTGTAGCCAGAATGGTCTCCTCAGGTGTACATTTTAACTCGGGTGTGGAATATACATGTGACTTATATGCAATTGGTTTAGTCTCCCCTAGATTGCACACTGTGTATGTGAAAGCATTATCTCCCACCAACAGGTACACATGGTGCAGAATGTGTGTTCTGGCAGCCAGTGAGCTGCTTTGAAATTCGGTTTTATCAAAGCATACAATGGCCTACCTAGCTCAGCAAAACTAAGACACATAAGATCTGCCAAAATTCAACAGCCCTAGAATAGCCTGTGACTGCCTAAGCGTGGTGGATGGTCGTATCCTGGCACACTTCTGAAGAAAATCTGCTGACAAACCTCTGCCCTCATCTGAAAGAGTGAATCCTAGAAAGGAAACCTCACTATGAGCTTTTCTTGATTTTTTTTAAAGTTAATCAGGTATCCTTTCGCAGCCAATGTGTGAATGACTGTCTACTTGTTGCAAGTGTTCACTGAGATTCTCATGGGTAATGTAAATAGTATCTACATATTGCCAACAGTTAGGAATGTCTGCAAACTAAACACTGTATTATACTTGAGAATGTGGTAGGTGAATTTTTATACCCCTGCATTATTCTAGTGAATTGGAAATGTATTCCCTTAAACGTGAATGCAGTGTATTTCTGGCTCTCTACACTTAATGGCTGTGTGAAATACCCATTGCCTAGATCAAGGTTTGTTTTATATTTACATCTGTGTAAGTTGGCTAGCAATCCAGAACTGTGTTGGTTGAGGGCGGGCTGCCTCTGTCTTACGATGTGCATTACAAATTTGAAAATCCACAATAAAATGGTAAGTACCATCAGGTTTTAAAACGGGGAACACTGTACTATTATGTGGGCTAGCTTGCTTTATGGTTACCCTGTGGTCCATTAGCTGGCCTACTATGGTTTGCATGTGGTAAACTGCCTGTAGTTTAACTGGATACTGCCTCTGTGGCGGGGATGGTTTCAGTACTGGAATCAAAAGCGCTGGACATCCCTGATCATGCACTACATGATTTTTAAATAGCTGCGCTGAGCAGTTATTTGCATATTTTTGCATTAGTTCCCCACTCACTCAGTTTGAAAAAGCAGGCCTTACCACCTCTTCACCCCTTGGTGCTCGTCGCACATACAATGGTGGCCAATCTTGAAATGCTAACAGTCCTTTATATTAGATGTGTAACTGTGGCCAAAACAGTGCTTCAATCTTTTTGGGGCATTCGCCTTCCAGCGGAATAATTACAAAATACACTTCATTATGTGCTAATATCTGCCCAGTGGGTGTAGTGATATGCGCATTTCTGTGTGCCCTTGTGTGCGCCAACAGTGTCTTGTGGCTACATTCAAATATGGAAATGTCAGCCACAGAGTCTAATAGGACCTCAAACCAATCTGTCTGTCGCTTAGTCTTGGGAACGATTCGATGAGTGCGTGGACTCTGCATTCTGTGAAACCTGTAGGGCTGCCGTGTTTTTTTTCTCAACCTTCACGTCCTTCCCTTCAGCTTTAGAACAATCTGGCGTCCTGTGGGGAAGGAGACGGACCCTCTTCAGTGCCGTACTTCTGTGAACTGTAGGGGAGGACTGGCCGCGAGGCCCTCCTCACCTGCAGCCTTCTCCCCAGGTGAGGACCATGACTCGGTGGGCGTCCCCTCATGCCACCCGGGCCCAGGTGGAGGAGGGTTCACCCGCCGACGACATTGCCCACACGTATCCGTTCCCTGCATATACAAAAATTCAGTTAGGCCTAGAAGCCATCTTGTCTAGCAAAGATGGCGTGAGTTTAGCACACTGTAGCGCGGCCCCCCACCTTTGGAGGGCTTTCCAAGCATCCCTGCCGCCGCAGCACTATGGTAGATCCGCTGCGAGCGCGTTCCCATGAGAAAGCCGGGTATGAGCTAACCCGAGATGCTAACACTGTAACATTTCGTCGTTCACAATGTAATACTGCATCCCGTGTGACCTGGGCCGCGAGGCCAGGGCGACGCAGAAATGAATTCAAGTGGTGATATTAGTGAACTGCTCTTCTTAAACAGAATCTGCAAACTATGAATTAGCCATAAAAGTGAAATGTTTATATGACTTCACATTGTGACTGTACTAATGCTGCTAGATCACAGAGGGAGTATCTTTAAGTCATATGTATACACATGAACCCCTATATGTCGTCTTAAAGTCACCCATAGTGGCAACCGTCAATCTCTGTGGTCCATAACATAGTTCTACCTCATGTACCGTCGAATGTATATAAATACTTAAACACTGTAGTAGATATAATACCATGTAATAAAAAGGTACTCGGACCGAATGTATTGAAGAAATGTGTAACAAAATTGAAATATAAATGTGTGTTTGAAGAAGTATCAAAATAAGGCAAAACATTATAAAAGTTCTGCATTCAAAAGTCAGCAACGTACGAGGAAAAAACCTTTGTGAATATATGCAAGGCCATTCTCCCTCCCACCCTACGAAGCCTGCCAGATGAAGAAGCTAAGGCATGTGCCGCGCTCCCTCTCCTCCCCCAACCAAGCTGGAGCCGCTTCAGAGAATCAGAGGCCCCAGTACCGCACCCAAGGCCACAGCCCGCCACCTGTGTTATTTACAGCACGGTAATAAACCCACGTCTGAATCCACAGATCTACCAGCACCCTCTCGTAAATCCCATAACCCCCCCCCAGACCACCCCAAGAATCATGACCCCGTGCAAAGACGACCCCCAACGCCGGGACAAGACACAGAGACCCATTTATATAATAACTTCTAACGCAGCAGACAGACATGTATCATTCGGACCAGGCCCCAGAGCCCAGCCCCTCGACCTGAAATACCAGACGTCAGAACACCGGTAAATCCAATAGATGACCACCAGACCCCTCACAAGGTGCATTCTTCCTGTGTTGTATTTCTTTGATTGAAAGATTTACTGTAGCAGTTAGATATGGGGTTTTAAGTAACTGCAATGTGCATGATCTAGGGCACCCAAGTCAGGGAAGGTATTCATCTTTGTCACAGGCTGCCCCAGCGAACCAACACCGCCCGGATGACCTCAAGCCGGCCTGCCAGGCCCAACCCTACCCACGAGGCTGACCAGTGACGTCCTCCCACCCGGACCAACCAAGCTGCAGCAACACCTATAGTTAGTCGACGCCACCCAATCCCAATTAACTTGTGCCCCCTATAGTGTGTAGGTTCTGATGACGTTTTTTGTATTAGAAATACGCCTGTCTTTGCTATTGTCAGACAGAGCGCTCTCGGAGGTTGCAGAGTTCTTTGCATGCCATATTCTTTTGATAAACTCCCACTTACGCTCACCCGCACTCTGTCTTGGCCTTATTCCCATTACGGGAGTGTCCATTATTGTCTCCCATTGCGGGGAGGATCGTGCTAACTTGGGGGCGCTTCCTTTCAGTGGTGACCCCGATAGCGTGATATTTCCAAATTATTTTTCATGAACTCCTTTTAACGACCCCCTTTTGGCACGAGAATCTCCGGTCAAAAAGGGAAACGCACGGTGAGCCGGCTCCGGGAAGCTACCCGCCAACGGCGACCGGTACGCTTAGAAGTGCGCACTCAAACTAGAAGGGGTACGGGATCCCGGTTGCAAAATCCCCTTTGAGTACCGCTCGCCGGAGCCGGGGCTGACTGTTGAGCAGAAAGGCAACACCGCCTGGACGGACCCAGTTTCGGAGACTATCGGTTCAAGACGGGCACGTGAGTACCGAGTGCGAGCGATCATAAAGGGAAGGGGAGGGGAACTTGTGAACAGGAGAACGTGGGCAGATAGAGGAGGGAATCACGGGTGTCTACTAAAGACAGGTCTTAAAACTTTCTTTATCTTTTCTTTGCATATGGCCATTAGGAGTAAGAAGTAAGTGAAGAAGTAGAAGTGACGGGAACCTAGCTCCGAAAGGGGGTGGAAGGCGGCGCCGCATAGTGCTATCTAAACTAGTACTGGGAATATATGAAGAAGTAAAAAATAAGTTATTGGTGTCTGGCAAAGGGAGACACTTAGGATACTTTTAGTGATTGCTACTCTTTCTATTTCTTTTGTTTCCGTTCCACGGGGTAAGGGGTGAAAGTGAAAAGGGTATAAGATAAATATACTTGTAGAAGAACTATAAAGTAGGGAGCACATTTGTAGGAGTGGGGATTAAGTAGTGGCACGTACAGACGTGAACACAGTAACCATAACAGAAAAACAGGGACAGCTGGCCAGGGAGGAAAGGGAGGAAAAAGACGAGGTGTGAGTGGGAAAGTACTGTGAGGGGTGCGCGCACCGTGTGAGTATTGGAGACGAACGGTTGACCGCGAGGTGGTGCCAGAGAGTGTTGGCCATAACTAGTAGTTGATTAGTTGCAAGTGAAATCACATGAGAGTGTATGGGAATGGGAAGGAGATGAGCTATGGTGAGTGAGAAAGGATTTGCGCAGTGAATAAAATTGGGTGATATCTTTGAGACGTCCGCTCTTGTCTGTGCCATAAAGGTATACATACACATATCTACACCTAACTAAAAGTAAAGGAGGTGGACACGGTCGTTGCTAGTGATTTAGAATATGGGGGCAGAGACTCCCTTGTCACATATTTGTACGAGCTTACCGGGATACGCTGAACGAATAAAGAAATACCACGATCAATGGGTAACAGAATTAAAAGGGGAAGGATTGCCCCAGATTTGGCCTGAGGGGGGGTCTTTTGAAAAGAGCGTTCTAGATATGGTACGAACGTGCATTCACCTCAAGTATAAGGGCAAACAGTGGCAAAACAGGAAGGAGATATTAGATCTCTGGAGACTATTTGAGGAAATACCCCCACCCAAAGCTCCGGCACCAAATATTGATCTACCTTCCACCACAGATAACCCATTGATGATTCCAAGAGAGGAGAAGGAACAACTAAATACAGAACAACCTGTAGAGGTGATTAGTTTGTACCCGATATTACATAAACCGGCCCCCGCAGCAGGATATAGTGATCCTACTTATGTGCCTCCCCCTACAACTACTACACCCCTAAGACCAACAACCCCCCCACCATACGAAAGCACTAGAGAGCGTGCCCAGACAAGCACGCAAAGAGGGGACATAGAAAAGCTAACGAGCGATTTAGAATCGAGGCTCTTGATAGCAAAGGATGAACTCTCAAGAATAAAAGACATATGTGAGCGTACAGCAGGCACTCCCACTCGATCAGGACGTGTATCCAGAACATCAAGTGAAAGTAGACAAATTGAGGAAGGATGGAAAAAGGGTGAAATATTGTTCAGAATTGAGGAAGAACCGACAAGAATAATACAGGTGGAAACACCAGAGGGGAGCATCGGTGATGTATCACGGCAGACAGGGATCAGAGAGGACCTGCTATGTGATGTCCGAGGCGAAATAGGTGAGAGTGATAGGTTGAGCATGGCAGTAGGAGGGGAAAGCGAGGAGCTGGACGGTGCATGCTCGCTAGGAACAATAGATGACGAGTGGATGGGACGACTAAGGAATAGAGTGGGGAGGATGGCGTCATTGGGGTCAGCGACGACCAAAGTGGGTGAGGGCGCAACGTTAAAAGGAAAATTACAACTTCCACTAATACACAGAGGGGGAGGAAGACCAAACTATATACCCTGGGCCCAGATGGATAAAGCTAATTTGATGAAGTTACTGCCCCCGTTGTCCGGAGGGGCGAGCAAGTGGATATATGCATTCGAGAAACATACTGCCGGCATACCGCTGGCAGTAGGCGATGTGAAAAGCCTACTAGTATCAGCAGTAGGAGATCAAGCAGACAGGGTATGGGTTAAGGCTGGTTTCCCGGCAGTGACATTAGATTGTGACCGTCATGATGGAGCGTCTTTTAATACAGTGCGGGCACGGGTTTGGGATGCGCTGCGGGAGACGTTCCCAGATACTCCAGACTTACAGTCAGTAATGCAGTGTACAATGAATGACGGGGAAGATGCTATGGATTACATTCTCCGGGTGCAGGAGATGTGGAGAGCGGAAACGGGCACACCCTGGCACCAATCCACATCTCTATTTTATTTTATCATTAAGAGAGGGCTCCCAAAAGAGGTGCAGAAGGCACTCGATAAAATAGCGGGCATTGAAGCAAAGGGGTGGCCAGAGATCCAAAGTATAATAGTGCACCATTGCAAAAGGATAAAAGAGAGAGAGAGGGAAGTAGCACAGAAAAGGTTGGCAGACGAGGCAAAGTTGGTACAATCAAAACTGGTGAAAGTTGCAGCAGCAGTAGCAGGGCTCCCACTCATGAGGGAGGGAGACGAAGGGGAGGAGGGGCAGATAGCAATACAAGGGAGAATAGCAGCTAATTGGGCCGGACAAGGCCAGCGACAGTGGAGCGAGCAAGAGCAGAACGGAGGTTTAGCGTGGCAAGAGTGGGCCCCACGCGGGGGAAGAGGTGGGTACAGGGGCCGAAGAGGAGGACAAGGGTATGGAGGAATGGGAGGAAATGGGTGGCAGGGTCCCAGAGGTCCACAGGGGAGCTGCTGGAATTGTGGGAGATGGGGACATTACTCAAGGGAGTGCAGAAGCAGACAAAACAACGGGTTTCAGGAGACAGAGCAGTACGGTCACCCCCACCCAGGAAGCCCATACGGCCTCCCCATGGGACAATACCAGCAACCAGAAAATGCAGGACAAAGAAGTAATGCACAACTACACGGACATCAGTACAGAACACAAAACCACCCACAGAGTAATGACAATATACAATACACGCCAGGTAACACTTTCGCCACAGTAGCTAATGGAGCGCCTGCCCCCGCACCTTATAGCGGCGTGTCAGTAGTTTCGGGGAACATTTTTGATCAAGGGGGGGCAATGAGACACCCCGCATAGGACAGCCCACAGAGAGCACTTGCGTGTCCGGTACTATCTACGACCCACAATGCATCAGAGGAACCATTGATAGGAGCGCAGATAGGAGACAAGCAATTCATATTCATGGTGGATTCGGGAGCGGAAAAATCATGTATTAAAGAGGGCCGGTTCCCGTTATCTAATAAAACTTTAGAGACGCAGGGGTTCTCTGGGGCTGTAATTGAAGTTCCTTACACAGAGGCATTGGATGTGACAGTGGGGGGTAAAACAGTGAAAGCACCCTTACTGTATAATGAACGCTCACCCATTAATTTGCTGGGGAGAGATCTCTTAAGCAAACTAAATATGACAATATCATTCACAGAAAGTGGTATCGTATGTTCAACACCTGGCATATGTCCCCTCCGCATAATGGCAGTAATACATGGCCACACAATCATGCAGGAGATCAGAGGGTTACCAAGAAACGAGGAGATGTTTATTGAGGGCATGAGAACATTGGCTCTTATAGTACCAGAACTAAAAAGGATGGATTGGAGGATCCCAGCCGAATTCCTTTTCCGCCCCATAGTGAGCCCCGACACAGCTCCCGGGTCAGTGCTATCGTTGGATTTACACGCAGTACACGTGTCAGCAAACAGAATATGTGTGATTGGCATTGACATGGAAGGATGCGAGTGGCGGACAGTACTGTGTACAAATGCAAATATCCCACTGCGGGAGCTATCGGACGAGGAGCTATTTTCCGACACTGAGACAGATGGCGAAATAGTGATGGAACTAGCAATGCCGTGCGACATTGTAGTTACAGCCAGAAAAACTCAAGTTGAATTAATGGCAGTAGTAGGAGCACCACATGCATTTTTTGATGACGACATGAGGTTAGTACCCACTAACATATGGACAAATGGCCCCCATGATGTGGGGTTATTACATGGGGTTCAGCCTGTGGTAATAAAACTGAAACAGGGAGCAATTCTACCCCGGGTAAAACAATATCCATTGTCACGCGAAGCAGAAGAAGGGATCAGAGAGACAATAGATGCACTGCTAGCGCAAGGAATAATAGTGCCCTCAAACTCCCCATGTAACACATGCATTTACCCGATTAAAAAGGCGAAGGGAGGTTCATGGAGGATGATACAAGATTTACGCCCACTCAATGATGTGATTCAGAAGGAGTTCCCTTTAGTCCCGAACCCGGCGACAATACTATGCAATATTCCAAAGACAGCGTCCCACTTCACGGTCATTGACTTGAAAAATGCATTTTTCTCGATTCCCTTAGCAGAAGAGAGCAGGTACTTAACAGCGTTTACACTAGGGGGGAGGAGGTTCGAACATTGCAGACTACCACAAGGATATTGCGAGAGCCCAAGCATATTCAACAGGATACTACATGAAGATCTGGGGAACTTGTCTGTAGAAAGCACGGTGATTCAGTACGTTGATGATTTATTGGTTTGTGCACAAACTGAGGAAGAGTGTAGAAAGGATTCAATAACACTCCTGATATTATTGGCCAATAAAGGGTACAAAGTGGACAAGGGCAAGTTACAATACTGCCTGACAGAGGTCCTATATTTGGGACAGCTGATATCAAAGGATGGCAAGCGGATCATACCAGACAGAGCACAGGCGATTAGAGCAGTTGGGGAGCCCAAAACAGTAAAAGAGATGCAGAAATTCCTGGGTATGTGCAACTACTGCCGAGCATGGATATTGGATTATGCAGCATACACAAGGCCCTTATTACAGGCACTCAAAGAAGCCCAGCAGGAAAACAAACACATAGAATGGACAGAAGAAATGAACACATCATTTAACTCACTGAAAGAGCTGATATCAAGCGCTCCAGTACTGGCAAATCCAGATTATGGGCGCGAATTCTTCCTATTTTCGCACTGCAAAGGAACACTGATGACAGCAGTGCTGACACAAAAGACATCGTTAGGGCACAAGCCACTGGCTTACTATAGTGGCACTCTAGATGCAGTAATGCAAGGTCATTTCGCGTGCGAGCAATCACTAGCTGCAGCCGCGTTCGCCATTGAAAAAAGTGCCACGATAGTAATGGGCTGTCCTGTGACACTATTTGTGGAACACTCACTCTTTGCAATATTAGAGCGATCAAAGAGCACATTGACAACACAACGCGCCACAGCATATGAAATAATATTGTCCAGTGCAAACATCCATATAGTAAGATGCAAAACAGTGAACCCAGCCACATTCATCACAGAGGCGTGCACCATAGAAGACATGCAGAACCACAACTGTGCAACATACACAGGTGACGAAGGTCAGGACCAGGTGATTTTTGAGAATGCCCTCAACGAAGGAGAGGTGAATTTCGTGGACGGGTCAGCCTCAATAGACATGGAGACAGGAGAGAAACATGTGGGTATGGCAGTGGTACGATTAGAGGAAGGTGAATACGAAACACTAGTGCAACACCGCCTCCCATCACACTATTCAGCCCAAGCAGCCGAACTAATAGCACTAATAGAAGCATTGCATGCAGCTAAGGGATGCGCAGTGACAATATATACAGACTCAGCATACATGACAACAACAGTACACGGAGGGCTGGCACGGTGGGGGCGGAGAGGGTTTCGACGAGCAGATGGAACACCGGTTCAGCATGCAGAATTATTGAAAGAACTGATTGAGGCCCTGCAAGAACCCACGGCAGTGGCCATCGTAAAATGCCAAGCCCACACTACAAATACAGATCTTATATCTTTGGGGAACGCGGCAGCAGACGCCGCCGCCAAAGAAGCTTCATATTTTCAGAAAGGTGAGGTAGGAGAGTACATGTTACACCACACAGCAAGCCAAGAGGTCCCCACAGGATACAACATGATGCCTACACAAGAAATAATAGAGCTGCAAGAGGGAGCAAGTGCAGAAGAGAAATTGCTGTGGAATAAGAGGGGATGCAGTAAATCGCCGACGGATTTATTGTGGCGACAAGAAAGTTCAGGAAAAGCAGTGATGCCAGTCACATTGTTAGAAATAGCATTTCAACAACTACACTTCCCCGCACATAACGCAAAACAACACATAATGGCGGAGATACAAGAAGATTGGTTTGCACCTTGCCTCCAGGAACACATCACAAGGCTGGCATTGGAATGCACGACATGTCAAATTTATAACTCAGGTATGACATTGCGCACACTAAGGGGTACGATACCAAAACCAAATGGCCCATTTAGAGAGCTCCACATCGATTATGTAGACATGGGAGAAAGATGTAATGGGGCCCGCTACATGATTGTGGTTGTATGTCCATTTTCAAGGTGGGTGGAGGCAGGTCCTTGTGCGCGTCCTGATGCGAAGGGCGCCGCAAAGTTCCTAGTACGGGAAGTATTCCCGCGCTGGGGAATTTGCGAAGTTATTCGCTCAGACAATGGCACACATTTTGTTAATGAACTGTTCAAAGAAGTGACTACGTTATTGGGAATAAAGCACAAATTATGCTCGATTTATCATCCTCAAAGTAATGGCGTAGTGGAAAAGATGAACGGCCTGTTAAAAAGCAGATTGTCAAAACTGTGTTTTTCCCTTAAAAAGACCTGGATGTACTGCCTACCCTTGGCCCTGTTCGAATTGCGCAATCAGCCAAGTAAAGACCACCATTTGTCCCCGCATGAGATCGTCACGGGAAGGAGAATGCACACAGCGCACTCGCCTCTCCGTGAACGTTCTGATGCACACAGAAGCGCAGCGATATTGGGAGAGGAGTTCACAGAGTACTTGAAAAAACTAACACGGGCAGCACGCATTATAGCGAAGCAACTCGCCCCCCCTCTACAAGAGAGGAGGGGAATACAACAGAACGGGTACCACTGCCTGACAAACAATTACAGCTAATGCCAGGTGACTTTATATATGTCAGAAGTTTTGTGCGAAGGTGGAATGCGCCACGTTTCCATGGCCCTTATGAGGTAGTGTTTTGCACGCCCACAGCAGTAAAGGTGAAGGGCCTAAGATACTGGGTGCATTTGACAGACGTACGCAGAGCCTATAGCGCCGTGGAAGGTGAGGTGCAGGACGAGGCACAGGCAACAGCAGACAGTGGTGTTATGGAGAATGAGTAAAGGTGATTTTGTGTATGTGCAGCGATTGACAATGAATGCAACTGATCACATGGCATTCGTACGGAAAAAGAAAAACCTTGTTCTCTCATTTCTTGAAATTTTTCTTTCTTTTGAAGAAGATTTTATATATATTGTACAATGATCTAAACGTATTGATTGCAAATACCCTTGTCTGTGGAAACAAACCCTTCCCCTACCCACGTCCATGCTTTATGGAAAAAAAAAAAAAAAAAAGTTAATAACGTCCGGGAAATGTTTACATGTCTGTACTTAATGCACTTTTGTATCTCAAACAGGAATTACCATGGCATCTAATGGGCAGCCTGCAACTAATAGATTTGTTAGGATTAGAGAAGTGTTGATAGATAGACTTACATATTCATACGAATGCGGATTGTCAATTTGTGTTATTATATTTTTCCTATCAATGTTTTGCCTGGTGACGTATTGGTTTATAGCGTTCATCTCTATCGAGATGACCGAGGGGGGAGGGGGGAGTAACATCACCCGAGCTCTGGGGAGCAATACAACTACAAGTGTAAATATAAAAGAAGGTGATTTTTTACTATGGGATGGATCACACTTTGTATGGGGTTACTACACTGAACCACCAACTGTCGCCCTGTCAAACTCAAGAGGTATACAAACAGAGATGGAAAACAACACAATGTCCACACCTGAAATGTATAGCAGCCCCACTACCCTCCCCACCCCATTAGAAGAAAGTGATTTGTTGTTTATTGAGGAAGATGGGAATGTTATAACTATGACAGAACCTAAGGAAACATATCAGAAGTTTGACAAGGGGGGTGGGGAGGAGGAAGGGGGGCCCATTTTTTCATTTACCAAAAGCAGACGTAGGAGAAGCAAGGATAGTAGGCGGAAAAGAGAGACAAGCAGGAGGGGGTATGATGAGTACTATGGGTTAGGCTTAGACAAAATGGAAGACCCCCGGCACCCCCACCAAGCAAATAAATGGTATGCTGATATGAGTGCCACAGCCAAACAAACGACAAATGAGAGCTGTTATGTCTGCTCGCTTATTCCCCATGCATCAGGCACACCTAAAGTGTTGTTGCCCAGAGAATTGCCCATTGTAGATGCCCAGTGTCTCCTTCATCTCACGCTATGCCGAATAAAAAACACCTTCCAGGCACACGACGTCACTTTCAAGATTATACAGACGGAAAAAACGTGCTATCCAAAAGCAGCTGGAGTGGTATGTCTCAAAGAACCATTTTTTGCGATACAAGGGACACTATTTTCTGAAAACAAATGGAAAGATGAAGAAGTACTGTGCAAAGCGGAAGCACTGAGAGGTGTCCAACCAGCCAGGATGCGATGGATAGAAGAAACATGCACACCAGTATGGAAGGAGCACATTTCCAAACTGACATGGGTAACAGCAATGGAGAAACCCTTCAAACTACAAAGTGAGATCAAGAACGAACTATGTTTTAAGGGAGAAGGAAAAGTGGCAATAGGGACGAATAAAAGCTGCAACAAGACTCTCACCATCCCAGACATGAGAAAAGGAACAGCCGCATTAATGGACACATACTGGGTATGTGGGAACCAGGCCTACTTGCACCTTCCCCAGGCATGGAGCGGCAGCTGCTCGATGGCCACACTGCACTCGGCCCTAATGGTGATTCCAGAAAGCCACGTTGATGAAAATAAAAGGACGCCAGGGAACATGCACCAGGGTGCGGTTCCTCCTACTGCAAAATCACACCTCTATGTCCTGTCCTCCGGAGGGAAGGGAGAAGAGCTATCACGGAACAGACGGGCATCAAATTACATATCCCAAGCTTCATCCGATTTATTGGCACAGATCCCAGACAGGTACCGACTGTTCAGCTCTGTAGAAACATTCTTTGCCTCGCTGATCTCAAGTGTCCAAGCAAGGGCAAATGCAAAATGGCTCCAGATAACACGGTGGGAACTAATTCAGTTAGCCAATGACACTGAAGAAGGGTTCAACATAATAAAAGTAGAACTGCGAGCTCTACGTCTGATGACCATGCAGAACAGGTATGTTCTGGACCTGCTGACTGCGATGGACGGAGGTGTTTGCCGAAAAATAGGAAGTGCCTGCTGCACTTTCGTACCTTCTGAAGACGCGGAGAATGGTTCCTTATCCCACGTGATCGAAGCAGTACACAATCTGGGAGAGAAGATGAAGATGGAAGGTGGAGCAGAAGCCAGCACGTGGTTCGACAATATCTTCTCCTGGGTTCCCTCTTGGCTTGGAATGACAATTAAATTTCTGGTACCAGCTGTGGTGTTTCTCCTCGTGGCGTTCTGCCTGTGCCAGGTGGGCCTCCGATGTTGTGCAAATGCGGTCCCTAACGGCGCAATGATGATGGTGACAATGGGCAACTCTGGTGGTACAATGAGGGCGACACAAGAAGTACATGTACAGACAGGAGCAGATAACACTCCCAGGTACCAGTTAGTGCCTATGTACCGGGACAAGTACATAGTAGACAAACTATGGCACACCACTATCAAAGAACCCCGAGATGTGGAACTGGAATGGTATGAGGAGGTCTGGGTAGACTTGGAAGAAAGTGGTGACTGTATATATTTAACATGTACACCAGACGAGTATGCTAGAAGAGGTGAGAGCTTGAGGGGAGTATGTAGGGCATGGATGCCTAGAAAAGGAACACCTGCATGGGATGACGCAGTGATAGAGGAACAAGAATGTAGAAGATTGGAAGAGCTAAAGAATTCGTTACTTTAGTAACGAAAGGGGGGAAATGTAGGGGAGGACTGGCCGCGAGGCCCTCCTCACCTGCAGCCTTCTCCCCAGGTGAGGACCATGACTCGGTGGGCGTCCCCTCATGCCACCCGGGCCCAGGTGGAGGAGGGTTCACCCGCCGACGACATTGCCCACACGTATCCGTTCCCTGCATATACAAAAATTCAGTTAGGCCTAGAAGCCATCTTGTCTAGCAAAGATGGCGTGAGTTTAGCACACTGTAGCGCGGCCCCCCACCTTTGGAGGGCTTTCCAAGCATCCCTGCCGCCGCAGCACTATGGTAGATCCGCTGCGAGCGCGTTCCCATGAGAAAGCCGGGTATGAGCTAACCCGAGATGCTAACACTGTAACATTTCGTCGTTCACAATGTAATACTGCATCCCGTGTGACCTGGGCCGCGAGGCCAGGGCGACGCAGAAATGAATTCAAGTGGTGATATTAGTGAACTGCTCTTCTTAAACAGAATCTGCAAACTATGAATTAGCCATAAAAGTGAAATGTTTATATGACTTCACATTGTGACTGTACTAATGCTGCTAGATCACAGAGGGAGTATCTTTAAGTCATATGTATACACATGAACCCCTATATGTCGTCTTAAAGTCACCCATAGTGGCAACCGTCAATCTCTGTGGTCCATAACATAGTTCTACCTCATGTACCGTCGAATGTATATAAATACTTAAACACTGTAGTAGATATAATACCATGTAATAAAAAGGTACTCGGACCGAATGTATTGAAGAAATGTGTAACAAAATTGAAATATAAATGTGTGTTTGAAGAAGTATCAAAATAAGGCAAAACATTATAAAAGTTCTGCATTCAAAAGTCAGCAACGTACGAGGAAAAAACCTTTGTGAATATATACAAGGCCATTCACCCTCCCACCCTACGAAGCCTGCCAGATGAAGAAGCTAAGGCATGTGCCGCGCTCCCTCTCCTCCCCCAACCAAGCTGGAGCCGCTTCAGAGAATCAGAGGACCCAGTACCGCACCCAAGGCCACAGCCCGCCACCTGTGTTATTTACAGCACAGTAATAAACCCACGTCTGAATCCACAGATCTACCAGCACCCTCTCGTAAATCCCATAACCCCCCCCCAGACCACCCCAAGAATCATGACCCCGTGCAAAGACGACCCCCAACGCCGGGACAAGACACAGAGACCCATTTATATAATAACTTCTAACGCAGCAGACAGACATGTATCATTCGGACCAGGCCCCAGAGCCCAGCCCCTCGACCTGAAATACCAGACGTCAGAACACCGGTAAATCCAATAGATGACCACCAGACCCCTCACAAGGTGCATTCCTCCTGTGTTGTATTTCTTTGATTGAAAGATTTACTGTAGCAGTTAGATATGGGGTTTTAAGTAACTGCAATGTGCATGATCTAGGGCACCCAAGTCAGGGAAGGTATTCATCTTTGTCACAGGCTGCCCCAGCGAACCAACACCGCCCGGATGACCTCAAGCCGGCCTGCCAGGCCCAACCCTACCCACGAGGCTGACCAGTGACGTCCTCCCACCCGGACCAACCAAGCTGCAGCAACACCTATAGTTAGTCGACGCCACCCAATCCCAATTAACTTGTGCCCCCTATAGTGTGTAGGTTCTGATGACGTTTTTTGTATTAGAAATACGCCTGTCTTTGCTATTGTCAGACAGAGCGCTCTCGGAGGTTGCAGAGTTCTTTGCATGCCATATTCTTTTGATAAACTCCCACTTACGCTCACCCGCACTCTGTCTTGGCCTTATTCCCATTACGGGAGTGTCCATTATTGTCTCCCATTGCGGGGAGGATCGTGCTAACTTGGGGGCGCTTCCTTTCAGAACTTTTTATGTGTTTCATATCTATAATATCATAATCAGTATGTCTGAAAAGGGACAGCACCCCAGTCTTACCCCATGATCGTCTACCCCTGTTATTGCCTTGCCACGGCTGGGCCTGCCTATCTCCTGCAGATTTCTCATTTTTTGGCTCGTGCTCAGGATATTTTTTTTCCTCTACTGGCGATAACTGTTGTCTCTGTGGTTTGTTACCCTTCTTAACATGAAACGATCCTCGTTCTTTCGAGGGCCTCCCTTCGTGGTGCGTTTATTAGCCTTTTTCTGGGTCTCTGCAGGTCTACTTCCTAAGTGATCCCTGCCTAGTGATTGATAAGTGGATGTCACTATGTCCCTAAATTGCTCCTGTTTTTCTTGTTCATCCAATTGGGACAATTTCCTATGGACTTCTAACCTTGCAGGCTCTACTTTTAATAAGGGTAGAATTATGCTCTCAACCATTTGATAATTATTAGATGCTATGGACAGGCCTAAACTCATGGCTGCGGCTTGCGCCTTGTTTTCCCATGATGTCTGCTAATATCGTTGCTAACGATGTGATGGATGGTGTGCCCATCAGCTGTAAATAAAGCCAGCTATAAATTGAAATCCTTTTGTCACAGTTTGTTAAAGGCGGTGTGCAGCCAGATGAAAGGAACATGGCTAGTGCCCTATGCCTGTGCTGCGGGGTAACTTGAGGGTAGGCTGCTTGCAGTTGCCTAGTTTCTCTGAATACCACTTGGGTATGTCTTCATTTCTGGACGGTAAGACCCTAATATGATTCTCAATGTCTGTAGTTGTACCCCACCTCCATCCAGCTGTACCTGAGGCTGCTGAGCCAGTGCCGCATATTGTAGCGCAATATTGCGCACTGTGTCAAAATGGGTGGCTAGCAATTGGTAGTCAGTCGGCAGATATGGGCCTGCATGGCTTGGATGAAACTGGGCTAAGAATTCTAGTGACAGATTGGGTGTGGCTAATGGTCCATGCCTAGCACCTGTTTGTGGGTAAACTAGGTTACCTCCAAACCAGTTGACATGATTGGTATGTGGTAAAGCCAATTCAGGAAACTGGTATTGGCGATACTGGATGGTGTCTAAATCTCCTTTCAACAGGAGAGTTGCATATACATCATTTGTTTGTTGGCTGGTGTTTTTAAGTAACTAAAGAGCGATTCTGCTGGCAATCCACCTAATTGCGCTACTGCTACTGTGAAGTTTGTATTTACCGTTTGGCAGGACGCTGATCGAAGCCATTCATACAGCGCCATTCTACAACGGATGGGAATGTTGATTTCCCCTGATGCGCCATCTTCTGTACTCACTCTAACCCCTTATTTAAAAAAAGCTTTTTAGAAAAAAGAAATGTCCTTGTTCTTTTGTCGTGACTGGGACATGAGGTTATTTTAACTATTAGCAATGCTATGGTCGTCTCTTAAGACCTCCCATCTGTTACGGGTGCCACCTGATTTAATTGCCTGTGGTCAAGATTGATTCCTGGCCCCTCCCTCCACCTCTGTTGTAGGTGTGCAAAGTGCACATGGAGTCAGGAGTCATGTTTTATGATAATATGCACCCCAGGAGGTGACGTAGCGCTTGGGACAGCCTTCCTGAGTGTTTGCGCCCATTATCATAATTTAACCAATGCAGCCAGGAAATTAGTGAAGTTCTTTGGACTCAAAGAGACATCATTCTAATGCATTACTCAGAAATATGCAATAAACAATGAGGGTAGTAGGTTCATATATTTTTTATTTCACATCTACCTTCTACAAGCTCTAATTTGCATTGTACATGCTATAACAAAAGCAACTGTGAAATAGCACATTACCATACACATGAAAAGAACTGCTATGTGAGCGAATAGCATGGTTTACATTTATCTAGAAAGGGACAAGTTATCATTTTAGTTTAGCAGCTTGAGTGACCTCGGATTTCTACTACGTTCAGCTAGGCTATGCTATGGAGTGGTGTACCATACCAAACGCCTTTAGTCTGAGAATGCACACAGCCAGACTTCCACATTTAACTCACGCTTTAGGACAAGATGTGCTGCACACATGTGCTACACACGCACCACCCACGGCTTCCTGTCCGGAGGGACATGCTTATCTCTCCCTCTCGCCTCTCCTCTGGGATCTGTGACCGATATCTTCCCAGCCCCCACAACCAGAGTCTGCTGATTGCTGTGTAAACCTCTGCTCCCTCCCCTGCCCCCCCCCGCCGTCCGCTTGCACTTTATATCTAAAACGGGACTTGGTCTGTCTAATATGTGTGCGTCATTTCCGCTACCTGGAAGGGTAAGGGCTAACGCTTAAGAGTGTTCCTTTGCTTTGCTTGAACGGACAACATTCCTATGTGCAAACTTAAGAGACAGGTGTAGAGACAGGTGTTGTCCGTGTCCACTGGTAGTCTCCACTTTAGTTAATGGGCTTACGTTCAGTGAAAGGGTACAGCGTGTTACTTGCTCCATACAACTTCAAACTCCTTTACAGTAACTGGGCTTCTGAAGGGGTAATGCATGTCTATTGGTGTTTCCTGTCCTTTGACTGCTTATCAGATCTAAATGGTGTAAAGAGCAGCTCTTGACCTTGCTACGTGCTGTTTAAGAGAGGAAGTTGCCACTTGCCGTTAGGCTTCTCTGCTGGAGGAGGAAGCCACGTATATTTTCTACAGAAACTGTCTGCCTGTGTTCCTTGTCACAAACACTTACATTATTTGGAAGCGTGTGCGTTGTACTCAACTAAAATTTGCAACCCCTTGCTATAGCTATTGAATGTTTCATCTGTAAAGTCCCCTGATGTGTGACCAACTGTCTTACCAGGCTTGTTGTCCACTATCCATAATCCATAACAGAAGGTTGCATAGATCCAGCAATCAGGATCTTCTGATGATCCCTAGGTGTAGGACCGCAAAGGCTTCTAAGGGAGCCTTTTATGTTGCTGCTCCTCGGGCCTGGTATGACCTGCCTCTGGAATTAAGGGGCATTGATTTTTCAAAAGAAAATTGAACACACTGCTGTTTGATTAAGGTGATCTGCTTCTGTATTTTTTTCCCTTTCTGATCTGTCCATGCTTGTGTAGCTTTGTGTGTTAAGTTGCGCCCTCAAGCCTATGGGCCCAGGCCTGCGCAATATAAATTCATAACATTTTTAAAAAGCAGCACTGGGGCTGGAGACTCGTGATCAGACCAGAGAAGGAAGCAGAAGAGTCCCTCAAGCTGGGTTAGGAGGGTACACGGAACTCTGAGGTGGAAGAAACTCATCCTTCCCAGGATGAGCCAGAGGGAGAAGATCACCCCCACCCAAGAGGGCCCTGCAGCGGTTGGGAAATCGTTGATGCTTGATGCTGGTGGCCGGCGTGCTGTCCTGACCCTTTCGCATAGCAGTCACCAATGAACAATTGAGCCATGAGATCCTCGTCAAGTTATGGTTTCTGGTTGAATTGCGAAGTTGCATGTTGATTTGGGACTTACTTCTAGGCCATTTGTTAAGGTGGTAAGGACCTGCGTGGAGGCAGTCCCAGTATAACGCCCGATGGAGAATGGGTATTAGTGGGATTTGTGTTATTTTTTTTTCCATTTCCTTTTTAGTTGGCTGGTCGGCTTTTTGGGATGGGGGATTCTATTTCACTAAGGGGAACGACAAAGTTGTTATGTGACTCTGGAGTGAAGCAGAGTCAAATTCTCTTAGGCGCCAGTTGGGCAGCAACAGGGGTCCTCCCACTCGGGGGCCCGTAATATGGTAAAAACTACTGTGCCCTGCATCCCGCTCCATCAGCCTGCGATCCTTATGCATGATAAAGATATGGTTGGGGACACCCCTGATTTCACTTTCCTTACCTTGAACGTCCAAGGTCTCAACTCCCCAATTAAGCACAAGGCCGTCCTCCAGAGGCCAGTGACACTTGCTCCTGACATTGCGTTCGTTCACAAAATCCACTTGCTACTGGAGGACGAACCACGCATGGCCCACAAACTCTACTCTAGGTCCTTTTTTCCTTCAAGTGCCACCAAAATGAGAGGCGTGGCCGTCCTAATTAAGAGGGGGCTTTGACTTAAGGTATTGGGAGTAATGCGGAACCCGGGATGGTTCCTGGTTCTGAATACTAAACTGGGGGATCAGAGGTTGTCCATGGTTTTGTTATACTCCCCAAACTCAGGCAAAGCGGCCTTCTTCGGCCGTGCTTTCCGGAGGGAGAACTAATCATAGCTGGGGATTTCAATTGCGTCATAGACCCCACAAAAGATAAAACCCTGGCAGGACCAGTGCAGATAAGATCAACTTTCTGCCCTGACAAAGGCTGCTGAGGGGCCTCTTGGTGATAGAGGCCTGGAAATTATTTCATCCAGAGGAACGCGACTATACCTTGTACTACACAGTACATCATGGCCACTCCATGATAGATATGGTACTGGTCACCAGATCTCTTATCCCAATAGTCACCCAATGCGAGATCCACCCGAGGGTCCTTTCGGACCATGCCCCAGTCTGCATTTACCTGGACCTTAGGGCTCAAGCCAGTCAACAGCAAAAGATGTTGCGCTTTAATGATTCCCTGGTAAAGAACATTGCGATGAAAGCACACATCTCTGAGGCACTCGCTAACTATTTTGCGGACAATGGCATGTGGACCATGCCGCCAAGGCGGTGCTCCGGGGTGGCATAATCAGCCGCTCTGCGGCATATGCTAAAGCTGGGGAGGAAGAGTTAGAGACCGAGGTCCGCCAGCAAACCACAAGAGAGTTAACTCGTGCAGGTCCTGTAGGGAACTGCATGCCAGCAGAAACTACTGGAAGTCCACCTTATGGACAAGGTGGCACAGGCATTGCTCTTGGCCTGTCAATACTACTATGTTCGAAGAAACAAAGCCAATAGACTCCTGGCAGCGAAGCTGCGCAGGTATGCGCAACGTAAGTTTATTCCGGCCCCGACGGGCAGTGATGGCAGGAGAATCACCCAAGAGGCAGCCAAAGTCATGGAAAACTATTTTAGAGAGATGGGGGCTGGGATTCCAGGTGAGCAGGACCAAAGGAGGCGCTATACAGCTCAGGCGAGGATCTCGCAGTGATCTGCTGAGGACAGAGAGGTGAAATCATTGAGCAGGAGGTCCTGGGAGACATTCAAGTCTTCCCTCAGGGCAGACACCAGACCCAGATGGCTCCTCAGCCCAATTGTACAAAACCTTTGCACCTGTGATGCCCCCATTTGACTAAACTATTTAATAGCTTTTTAGGATCAGGGGCAGTCTCAGATAACATGGTAAATTCCACCACCACGCTCCTTCTGAAGCCGGGTAAAGATGGGACGGATCTCTGGGCGTACAGGCCAATAGCGCTTATGAATGTTGATGTGAAAATGTATCGCAAAATCCTGGCCTGTAGGCTGACCGAGGTTCTCCCCAAGGATCGACCAGGATCAGACAGGCTTCATAGTGGGGCTGGGCACGCATGGTAATATCCGCTGAGTGGAAGATGTCATTGCGGCTTAACGAGAAATCCCGGAGCGCTTTCTGCCGCTGTCCCTGGATGCTCGCATAGCCTTTGACAGCATGGACTGAGCCTTCATGGAGGGAGTGCTGCGAAGTTGCAACTTTGGTCCAAACTTCATTCAACTTGTGATGGCCAACTAGGGGAGGAAGGATAGCTCAGGGGCAACGCGTTTGTATTGGAATCAAGACACACAGCAAAACACATTTTTGAATCTCGATCCCGCACGTAGAAACCACTTGCTGGTATTTAGCACATTATAAAAGAACAATTATAATAACCAAGCCCCTAGGACGAGGGTAAATATCAATAGTCAGCTATCCCAGTTCATTGAAGCAGAAAGCGGTACGAGGCAGGGCTGCCGGCCCTCGCCTCACAGCTTCGCCTTGGTGATGGATCCACTGGCCCAACATGTCCGGAACAACCCGTTGATTCCTGGGGTGACTCTGCGAGGAGTCATGCACAAACTGGCACCTTATGCCGATGATGTGCTGTGCTTCCTCTCCAATACCCTTGGGACCCTGCCAGAACTAACGAGGGCCGTGGATGAATTTGGGAATGTGTCTGGCTTCACGATCAACAGGGATAAATCCCAGGGCCTAAATATTTCCAAAACCCCTGAAGCTTTACACAAACTTAAGGAGGGCTCTGGCTATTGCTGGGTGACAAATAGGCTGCCGTATCTGGGGGTTTAAGTGATCGCTGACTTTGACTCGCTGATGGGTGCCAATCTCCCGAGCCTGATAAAAGAAGCCTGGGACCAGCTGACACGATGGGGCCAACAGGAAATCTCGTGGCTGTGTAAGATTCAGGCTGTAAAGAGTAGCCTGCTCCCGAACCTCCTGTATGTTTTTCAAGGGCTACCTCTAAAGGTGCAGGGGAGGGATCGCAAGGGGCTCCAGGGGCACATTGCTAAGTTCATTTGGGCAGGCAGACATCCGAGGGTCCCGAAGAAGGTATTACTAAAAGCCCTGTCTGCTGGGGGGCGGGTGGGGCTGGGTGACCCGTCCTTGTGAAACTATTTCCTGGTGGCACAACTAGTCCCAATATTGGACTGGCTGCCAGACATGCGGACCTCACCGTGGAAGGATATTGAGAAAGCAGACTTGACGATCCCACTGTATGAGCTCCTGTTTCTCTCGACGGAGGCCAGAGGGCGGGGAGGGGGGATTTTGCCCATGACCGCTGTCACCCTGGCAGACTGGGATAAAGCATGCCGTCCCCTGGGGATCCCAAGAGGATTGGGTCCTCTCACACCCATTATGCATAATCCAGCTCTCTCTCCCGGGATGGGCCGCAGGGCTTTTGCAGATTGGGAGAGGGACTCCCCATTGAAACTCCGGAACCTCTTTCGCAAAGGGGATCCTCTGACATTCGCCGAATGTAAGGCCAAATTTAGCATGCATGAACCCGAACGGTTCCGCTACATCCAGCTTATGCACTGGATCACCAACCCGGCAATCAAGAGGGTGCCTGTCTGCAACCCCAAAGGGAATGAACTCACAGCTCTAGAAGAGAAGAGTTTGGGGATGGTTTCACATTCATATAGGCTTTTGGGGAACCCGGAGAACGGTGGTAAGCACCTTTACATCGTCAAGTGGGAACATGAGTTAAGGTGGAACATCCCAGAAGGGTCATGGGCAAAGATTTGGTGGCAAACACATACTAGTTCGAGGTGCACGCAGGGGGCAATACAACTCTGCTATAGGTGGTACCTCACGCTGGCGAGGCTCCATCGCATATCCCCAGAGCTGTAGGACCGGTGTTGGCATGGGTGCGGAGGGGTGGGAAACATGGTGCGCAAGTGGGTCTTGCCCCGTCATAATAACTGACGTCCAGCTTCCTCTTGACCCCGTGGTGGTTTTGCTCATGTGCACCCCTGCGAATGGTTCCTACTCATAGGCCCTCGAGCCTCGCTGATATCCAAACTACACCTAGCAGCGAAGATCACTAGAGCTCGCTTTTGGAAATCCCGGGAGGGTTACTGGCGAACCAAGGTTTGGGAGTTGTTGGCCACAGAGAGAATCACAAAGCTACAAACTAATTCCATCCCCAAGTACACGCGACCCATCTCGTTTACGTGTGGCATCCTGGGAAAGCCCATAAGCAAGTTAACCTTTCAAGTTCCCGCTTACTTCTGGCTTGCTTTACTAGGCTTCCCGCGAACCTTCGTCGTGCATTCCAACATCCCTGTTTATGCGTTCTCGGTATTTACAGAAACTGAGCCGAATGTACACAGACAGGCAGAGTTTGCATCCGCGTAACCGCCCCAATTGCCCAGAGTGCTAGCGCATTCTGGGGGTGAAGAGGATTCTGAGAAGAAGCAGGGACAGGGATAGGGCTAAGAACTAGGTCAAACTTCTCAAACCGGCCAGTCGCGTCATCACAACCTAGTGTGGTGTCTGCATGCAACAGAACCAGCCAGGGTGTGCCTCCCACTAACAAACCACTGCAGCGTCTGCCAGGTGGCGCTGGTGCCCACAGGCATGCAGCTGGAAGCCACAAGTGTCAGGGGCAAAACAAGTCACGGGCACCGGCGGCATCAGGTGCCCCTAGCAGCCCCCACCGTGGACAGCTCCTGAGCTTTCCCCTCCCCACTCAGGATGCGAGGCAGCCTGGCGCAAGGTAGTTGAACTACAGAGCATATGGTATCTGAATTACCCAGACCAAGCAGGGCCGTCACGAGGGGGTGCAGGAGGGGCAAACGGCCCCGGGCCTCGCGCTTCTGATGGGCCTCGCGGCACCCTCCCCTGAGCGCCATGAACATCTTGCTTAACTGTATGTACTTTTTCTTTTGCTGGCCAGTGGTCTATCACCTTTGCAGCTATCAATGGATTGAATGGATTCTGACGTGTGCCTTGTTACATCAATCCATGTTCAATGCGTGTAATACTTGCTTCCTTATACAGGCCTGTAATGCCAGTAACGCCTGCTGGCTGTACTTCTCTCTACGCGCAAAACACTCTTCTGCTCTCTCCAGGGCCTTGGCGAGTTGTTTACAAGCACATGTCATTAGGTGCAATAAATCTCAGGTCTCTTTCTTATTTACTATTATTTGAAGCTTTCCAATATTATAGCCTGAAACTCCCATTCAGTCAGGCCAGGCTTAACAGTCGGCTTGAAAGACCTTTATTTTTTGCAACTGATTTCTTAATTTTCACCACTCCATTAGCATGCCGGAGACCCCGACCCCTTCCCCTAGTACCCGACCACACGTTTTCAAGGTATTCCCGCTGTGGCTTCGAGCTGGGAGAGTCGTTCAGTAGCAGAAGGAACATATGAACTACATGGCAAATGAAATCTGGACAAGGCACTTCCGGTGATTAATGAGCAGACTGGGTTACCTCTGCTTGGAACAGGTACTTGGAAGAACATGGAGCACAGCTTTGGTTGATGCGAGCTCAATTGTAATCAGCTGGAGTACAGGCAATGCTAGTTGTGGTATTCAAGTCAGTGTTAGATTCCCTCCGTTTTGGACTACAATTCCCATGATACATCCCATTGAGTAGGCTAACTGCCGCTTATGCGAGTTCTAGTACAAAATAACCGCAGAAAATATTTGTATATGCTATCTAGGAACATCTATGCGTGGAAAGACAGTCTCACACAAAACTCAAGAACCTGCCCCTTGGGTACTATTCAAACAGTCTGTCACAAAAAGAATGAATTGCCATTTGCAACTGTGGGACACGTTTTAATTGGTGCCCAAGACAATTGCATGCCCAGTCCCACCCTGGTAAGGTGCGTGCAAACTTCTCTCTTTATTGCAGCCGAAGCTGTATGCTAGGTCTCACCCCTGGTTTTTATTTTTTAAACTGCTGTGCAATGCTGTATGTGGCATCCCACAAAAGGAGGTGGCGATGTTAAATGTACTTGTACTGAGGGAAAAGTGTGTATTAAACATGTTTACTCACAGTATAATTTTACAAATGGATGTCTCCTATTACGTGTGCAAACATGGCAAATATTGTAATCGATTTTATTTGTTAATCGATTTGTTATAGAAACACTGCAGCAACATTTTGACTGTTCCACTCTGGATGGTAGATTGGATTGATAGATGAATATACACAGGGATTGTTGGTAGAAGGCTGCTGGAACGGATGGTTCGTTTGTGCATTCATGTCCATGGGAAGTTAAGGGTTTATGGACTGGGGGGTGGATATACTAATAATAATAATTTGTTTTTCATGTAGCACTTACTTCTAAAGTGCTTTACATAGGACATATTTACATACATCACTATTATGCATAGTGCGTTTGAATGGGTGAACTTCAACAGACAATGGAATGCTGTTCTGTGGGCAGGGCCGTCACGAGGGGGGCAGGGCCATCATGGTGGGGGGTGTTGCAGGGGTGCCCCGGGCCTCGCGGCTCCCTCCCCTGAATATAAGGCAGCACAGTCCACCCATACTCTTTATTCACACAGGGGAGTGTCCTGCCTACTCTAAGCCCCTGCAGTGATTTTGCTGTCTGTCAAGGAGCCGTTTGGTTCAGCAGAAAACAGCAAAATAATGGGAGACTGCAGGGCTCAGAAGTAAGCTCCTCCGCCGCCTCCAATTATTAAGCTGATAGCGTAGACACGCTGAATGACAAGAGAGGACTCCTCTCCTGTCAGGCTGTGTTTCTACGTGGGCCATCCGGTCCTCCCGTGGCTGCTCGGATGCTTTTGAAAGGTCCATGGAGGTACAGGGTTTTTTAAATTTTAAATAAAATGTGTATATATGTGTATTTACATTACATGTGTATGTATATGTGTATGAATGTGCATGTGTATGATGGTGTTTATGTGTGTGTCAATGCTGCGTTTGTTTTTTCGTATGCGTGCATGCAAGGAGTTGTGTTACTGGTGGATGAATGGTTGGGTGAATTTGTTGTAGCAGTGTGTGTGCCAGCCCACACCCTTAAATTTTGCGGCACTGCAGGCCTGTAAATGTAGGGGTGGAGGCATAGCATTCTTTATAGTTTGGGCTATTAGGTGGAAAGTGCCACCAATAAGCCAAAGCGATTGCATTGGAGTACAGACAGTGGTGGAAATTGACTTTTCTTACTGGTGCAGCACAGGGGATAGGGGCAGGTCCAGGTAGGGGAGGATTGAGAGCAGGTCCAGCAGAAGATGTGTGGGGGCCCAGTTCAACATGATGGGTCAGCGGCCCTTGCTAAGAGTGAAAACAGTCTGCGGCACCCCTGGGGTGCATACATTACCATGCCCCCTATTATCATGAGATGACCAGCCAGCAGGTAACTTAAACACTAAATGCCCAATGAAGACCTGTAAGATCTTCATTGTGAGCAAGTTGCTGATGTGAAGGAACCATTGTTAGGAGGCAATGAGGTGATAACACTTCTGTAAATCGTGTGGGAACTGAAGGCCGGAAGGACTCCAGGAAACACAGCACATTGTAAGCCCCAGAACAAAAATATAATAAGGAATATATTGCCTTGTTACAAGACTGCTGACTGGCAATATGGTGGAAGTTGCTAGGGGATACCCTGAGATCCTTTCATTTGAAAAGGTTAAAAGGCCCTGATTGGAAGGGTGTAAAACAGGTATTTTAGTCACCACCATAAACATTTGCCTCTTAGCCCCTCAGAAGATTTATCATAAACACCTGGAAATTAAACCAATTCCTTATAATGTCAGCAAAGTAAAACATCTGCACCCCTTAAAATGCACATCAATATTTCCAGTACAGTGCAACATTGACAAGTTATTTCACAGGGTTCCTTCTCAGACCCTCAAGTGGCAAAGTGTCTCACTTCTGAACCTAGCGACCACAGTTCATATCCCTGCCCGACATAGTTTAAAACACAAATGCACCACAGTATTCTAAAAACAATTTATAGTGCACACATATTTCCCAGGATTGTGGAGCCTGATCTGAAATCTGGGGAGACATGTTTTGCCAAATCTGGAATCCAGGAAGATCAATCCCGATGACAGCACTGAGAACAGATAGGGAGAAATGGCATATGAAGCAGGACACATAGCTTGCAGATGTTGTTTGGTTATTTGTCCACCCAAGGACTGCCCATGCCCAAGCTAATCCCTTTTGGAAAATTCCCAACCAGTTCCTGACCCGCACCGCCCCAAATACCTCCCCATGGGAACATTTTTAGCTAACTTTAATCAAGCCTTTCCATCAAACGTTGCACTCCAAGTGCCTGCCAATGTTTTCTTTAAGGAGTCATCTAAGAGGGAATGACTTAACTGTGGTTTATTACACCACATGCCACTTGTGTAATAAAAATGTCTTGCCCTGGTCTGCCTTCAGCCACTCGATTAAAAAACAGTATGTGTATCCTTCACTGAAGTCCTGTTAACAACAAGCATCGGCAAAACCAACAGTTTTGGCTTGTGCATAAATATTAGGCATTTGCCAGCCACTGCTATTAGATACTCGGGTACTCAAACCATTTTGCGCCTGCAACCATCAAGCCCAGTTAATACCAATACAGCAGTGCCTTTCCCATGCCTACACGAAAGCCCAAACTGTTGGCATTGCGAACCCTTGTTTTGCTTTACCCATGTTGTACAGCACTATCATCAAGGGTAAAGCAAACATAAGTGTTACTACATGACTTATCTGGATCACATTGAATGTAGGCCAGTCTAGGCAGTAATAACACTTATGGTGTGCAGCCAGCCTGGGTATACTTTCTGTGGCATGGCACTTTTACTGGCTGGGAGTCCTACTACGGTAATACTGGCATACATTGGTGCAGCCTGCATGGATATACATGAGAACAGCCAGCATGAATATATTTTTTATACTGGCATATCTTGTGGGAAAAGGCAGCATGAAATGCATTGGAAAATGTTCTTGTGCATGGTTGGTGACTTGCAACTATTCTTTTTTCCATGTGTTACTATACAAAACCAACTGAAAACTGCATGGCTTTTTACCCAATTTTTCAAAGAAAGTGCTGTAAAATGCACCATTTTAACCAAATGTTTCGAACAATTTCTTTGAAGGGAGAAGCCCTCTCAACCACCACTTGTGTGGTTTGGGCTCCCCAACTCTGCTCTGCAATCCTGCATAATTGGAGCAAAAATTTAAGCCTCTTCTGTTAAAAAATTCACCAGCCTCCACTGTACATCATCTATTTGTGTTTTAATGTGCTCACAGGGGTAGCGGGTTCTCTGTAATACTGGCGTCACGCACCACATGCCGTCATGCCATCGTATATATATTTATGCATATTATACAAAAGTTAGTCTGGCATAAACCTTTCTTCAGTAGAGAAATCTTACTTGCTGTAGTTGATTTGCAGTTGTAGTAACCAACCAAATTTGGGTTCCTCCACACGTAAACTCAAGGGGCGATTTCTCGCGTCCCCTGTTTGCAAGAGTGCCACCACTGACCCAGTGCAAAAAACCATAATGGGGCCTTACCAAATATTTTGCCCCTTGGCCCTGAGACCAAGGGTCCTTTAGCTTCACAGCCTGGAACCTCTTCACTAACAATACCCTCCAGAATCAAGTTACACGCCTTGTATGCAAGCCGGGATACAAATATACCCGGACTTTATTAGGGGACCAATTCTGGCCCACCGCATCTCCATCTTCTGTTCTAATTTTCAGTGTTATGTGGATGATACCCAGCTCTACTTCAGGCTCCCCTCAGCCTCTACTGCTCCTTCTCTCATACCGGTCCGTCCGCAATTCAGGAATGATGTGCCTCCAACAATCTCTGTCTTAAGGCCTGTACGACTGAGATGCTCCTCATTGGGACACTTGCTGCCCTCTCTCACTCTGGCTGCCCACCCTGGGCCCTCAACCTGCACCTTCCTGTGAGACTAAGAACCTTGGTGTCATCTTCGACTCCACCCTCTCCTTCTCTCCTCACATCTCTAAGAGGTCATGTTATCAGCTGCAACTCCTCAGAGGTATTCTTTCTTTTCTCACTTCCCCCAGAAGCTCATTGTCCCCAGAACCCTGGTCCTCTCTAGGCTGGCTACTGCAACAGCCTCTTTCTAAATCGGTCTGCCTCTGCTCTTCGCCATTTACAACTAACTCAGAACAGGACTGTGAGACTTGTCTTTGGCCTCAAGCCCAGGGATCGTATCTCTCCAGCCCTGAAATCTCTCCACTGGCCCCCTGTGGCTGCAAGGATCAAGGTCAAGACCCTCTTCATCGTCCACAAGGCTTCTTCCTATGCATCTTCCTTCTTGAGCCTCTGCTCGTCCACCATCAACTCTCTGAGGGTCAGACGCTTCTCCAGGCAGAGTGGGGCGTAGATCTCTGTCCTCGACTGAGGCCTCCCTCTGGAACAGCCTCCCTGCCTCAATCAAACTTGAGCAGGACCACCTTCGGTTCCGGAAGCAACTCAAGACCTCCCTTTTTCACTTCCGCTTTCTCTATCCCTCTCCCTTGCTGGTGTCCCTGTTTGATGTGCATACTGATTACCTGGCCACCCACTGAATTTTTAGGACCAGGCTCCTGCACGACCAGTTACCTTTGCACTGACTCTGGGCCTATCTGCAACCCTACAGGGCCCTGACTCTCTGCACTTATGAGCCACCTCCCTGGCAGCACTTACGAGTTCCTTTGCACTCTCCCCTCTCCCCTGCCGACCCCGGCACTTCTCGCCCTCCTTCCCCGCGCACTTGCACGATCTGAACAACACAAGGCCTAGTAAGGTGGTTGCTTTGTCCTCCTGTCTTCCCTTCCTTGTCTCGTCGCGCCTAGAAACACTTTGGTACAGGTGTGTTATAAATGACTAATAATATCATACTGTCTTTTGTGGATGTTACCTAACGGTAAGATGTGGTTATAATACGGAAATATGTTGATTTGGCTGTTTGGCAGGTATTCGAATTACACCCTGAGGAAGGCAGCCATATACAGAAGGCACTGGCCAAAACTAGTTGGTATTTTGAGATAGAACAACTTTGCAAAGGGCCTTAATAATTACAAGCCGCATCAAACAACTTTATGGATTTTATTTAAACATATCCTGCTGATACTTACGTTTTTGTGGAAATTATGTGTACTATGTTTTATATTTGGTCATGGGATGTGACCACACACACTGGTGATTTTTAGGTTCTTGATGTTACAATGTTTGAATTGAATAGTGTTATTAAAAACTGAGACAGCCATCTAGATTCAGCATTTACATTTGAATTTGTATTCCAAGTTTTTTTTTGTTTTTTTGTGTGTGGAAGTATTATTTAGCATTTGTTATTTTGTTGCCCAGAGTATCATTTCTTTAGGAGTTGGTGTGTGCCCCAGATAATTGGTTTAAATTGAGGTTCTCCTATCCTTATTAGCTTTGCATCCTGATACGTGCAGTTTTACTTCTAACTAAAAACATGATTTCAGTTGCCTAATACAAATAAATCAAAGCCGTAATGTCATTAAAAAGTAATACATAAAAAGTACACCTTAAAATCCATGTTTTTAAACTAAAATTCGAGCACTGTTGCCCCTAGCACCTGCTCATTCCCATGGGTATGGGTCTTGTATAGTACATTCCGCCCACCAGCAAATCTAGCTGTGCATCCCTGTTCCAATGTATGCTCT
Source organism: Ambystoma mexicanum (assembly GCF_040938575.1). NCBI lineage: Eukaryota > Metazoa > Chordata > Amphibia > Caudata > Ambystomatidae > Ambystoma > Ambystoma mexicanum. Next base: position 254,517,342 of record NC_090934.1, on the reverse strand, counting down.
CCACTGTGTACATGCTTCCTCTGCCACATTTTTCTTCAACCTATTTTGAGGTAAGTGCCTTGCATATATGAAGCTGAATTAGAATATGGAAACTGACCTTATTGGAATGGAATTGCCTGCTTAAACAAAATACCATGCATCTTTAGCACTCATAATGTGTTGTCTCCTAAAGCAGCACGTTTTCTTCCTTCTTTTGAAATGATGATAATCAAACAGTGCTGACATGTAATGTAATATCGTCCTTGTTCCACCATGTTCCCACTGCTCCCTTTGGCGTCGATGCCACACCTCTGCACCCCTGCATTCTATGTGATCTTTTCTACTGCTCTTTCCCCTCTGTTGCCCTCTCTGTACCATCATCACCCCTCTAGAAACAGGGCAGGTTGTTGTCTATGCGCCGACCCGGGGTCTTGTGCTGATTAGGGCCCCGCAGGCACAAACTGCCGCTGCATGCCTACTGTTGCTGGCCTCTGGAGCAGAGCATGGAGGGGCTGCTTCCCACGGCAATGCCTTTCTTCCTTTCCCTGGTCCCCTACAAGGACTAACCGACTCCTCAGGTGCCAGCAATGTGGCCCTGGAACTACATTTAAATGCTCTTCTGAAAACAAAGAAACATGGCACTGAAGGGCCCGTCATGGGAACAGGGGAGTCAAATCCCTGCCCCCCCCCCACCCCGAGAGGCATAGACAGGGTAGGGCCTGAGCGGGCAAGGCCCGCCCAGAATCTGTCAATGCCCACTCAGCAGCTCTTTGTGGGTATTTACAGATGTCAGTGTCGCTGTGGTGGGACCAACTACATTAGCTTCAAGCCCCACTTCTTAGACATTCCTGGCTACTCCTCTGCCCTGCCCCCTCCCCCCGAAGTGTAATAAGAACAGCAGTGGTACCATTGGCACGTGAAAGCCACATAGCTCCAAAAATGTGTTCATTTTTCAAGATAGTTATAGTGAGTCGTCAACAAACATACCCCGGTTTTGAAGCCACCTATTTTATTTCAATGTCAAACGCAAGTTTTTTCAATATAACTTTGAAAGTGCATAGTAACAATCAGCATGTCTGTGCCACATAATGACTACAAGCAGGTAATCATATCACACTGCTTGTTTTGAGGGGTGTTTAATAGGAATATCCAGGCTCACATTATTTTCCCCATTGTGATTGGGGGTAAAGGCAAGGATACTCTTTGTTTACATTTTTTTTAAAGGATTTGAATATTTGTTGGGTTTAATATAGGATTTGTGTAATGTACACGTTTATTCTATAAAGCAGATTTTTTAACACTGGAAAGTAAAACATGAATGCCTTGTCGTACAAACCAGAGCTTAGAAAGTATGGCGTCAAGTGCCAAAAGTGCAGACAGTATGCAAACTAGGACTTCAGTATTTAACTCTCTTTGCAAACTTAAACGTCGCTGGCAGAAATCTCACTCTTCAGTCAATGTTCCTTTCCTCTTTCACTCATTTTATCTCAATCTATTCCATGCGTAACACAATACCATTGATCTCATATTACTTCTCTTGCGCCTTAATCCTCGTCATTTATTTTCCCTTCTAAACAATCTGCTTGCCGTAGCACACCTGATTCTACTCGGCTTTCACCACTTTCTGCTTCTGGTTTTACCTCTTATTTTACTTATAAAATTGAGAAGGTACACTCTTATTTCGCCACCATTACTCATGTTCTCCTCCTAATCTATCCTCTTCTTGTCCTTCCATTTCCTACTGCAACGAGCTAACCCTTCTGATGTGCTCGTCACTACTTGCCACTTACCCTTATCTTTTCATTGTATAATCATCTTCGTTCTTACTTGAGTGTGATATTAAATCCTCCAATATTCCCTGTTTTCCTCTTTCTTTGGTTCATCAAATTCCCTTGTCTCTTGATGGGTGTTAGTAGTATATATAAACTGACGATAGGGAATTAACAGTGCAGTTTGAATTTAACGTGATAGATAGGTGTGCATACCAATTTAAGGTTGTGGCACACCAGGACCGACATGGAACCTAGATTATAGAATTGTCAACTAGGTCACAATTATGGTTTTTATTTAAGGTGTCTGGTAAATATGTGGAATGAGAGTGGAAATTGTGGTTATGATAGGAATGTGTCTTCAGGGTTATGCACTGGCACTTATTACTATAATGAGTAGAGAGTTCTCTATAAAGTAAATGTGTTCTGTATTTATGTACTTTGCTAAATGAACAGCTCGGTTCTTAATCAAAATGGCATGAGCAATAAATTACACTTTTATGTAAAACAAGTTGTTCTTTCTTGAAGAGTAGAGCGCTCGCTTTGACATCTGTGCAGAGCCTGCTGACGAAGGTTCGAATCCCGGCAGGCCAAACTCAGCTTTTCATCCTTCCGAGGTCGATAAATGACCACCACACACCGTGGTTAATAATAAGCAGCACTCAGATGCCTGAGGGTTCGTAGGAGTATATAAATGCAAAATGATTATTAATATTATTGAATGCTAGAGGGTATCTAACAGTTTGTTTTCCTCTTTCTTTCATGCAAACAAATATTCTATTCTTTAAAAACGGAGATCATCCTATTTCTCTCCTTCCTTTCCTTTCCAAACCTCTGGAACGGAATGTCAGTTTTCAACTATCTTCATTTCTGTCTCCCTTCGTCTCCCATTTCAACGCAGTTTTTCAGCCTTCTCGTCTGATGGAAACTGCTGGTCTTCCCTTTACAAATGTTCTTGCGGGTTGGTCTTGTGGGTTCTTGACATTCCAAGCTACCCTCGCTTCTTATTCTAGGGGATCTATCTGAACCGTTCACTAAACTGGATCCCTCTATTCTCTGTTCCTTTCTTCTCTTGGAATTTCTGGCAATGCTCTCCCCTGGTTCTCGTCCCATCTGTCTGGTTGTGTTCAGTCTGTGTCATGGGCTAATGTTCACTCTTCCACTTCTTTAGTCTGTGACATTCCCAAGGTGCAGTTCTTGGGTCTCTCTCATTTACTCTGAATGACTATAATCTTTTTTTCGATTATTCGTGCATTTGGCATGGATTGTCCTTTTTAAGCGCTTATTTCCAGATCTTTGTTTCTTCCTCTTCTTTTTCTCAGCAACTTCACAATTCTATTTCTGACAGCTCGCACTATGAAGATGCCTGCTCACTCTCCCAACCTCAGTTCATCTCAGACTGGGCCCTTTTTTCCGGGATGCTGCTTCTCCTTGTGGCGGTCTTGCCTACTTCTGTTTATTTTCCTCCCGACGCTCTTGCATTCTCGCCCTCTTCTTGTAACACAGGCATCATTGTTTATCCTCTGTTTCCTTTTCTCTTCATATGTCTTCTACTGCTTGTCCCCGCCATTAACATCCTCCTAATATCTGCAAGATCACGTCTTTTTTATTGTTTTTTGCTACTTTTTGGCCTACTGGTGTATGTTCTTCCAGTCGGAACTCTATTTTCAATTCTGCTATTCATCTTTTCTTCCAGCTTCAGTCTTGTTCTTTTATTTCTCCCTCCTTAGCCTCTCTCGGCTGTCTCTCATTTTTCACTTCTTTGTGTAGTTTTTTAAATGTATTCATTAGTTGACTCCGACTCATCTTTCCTCTCCTTGTTGCTCTCTAAGCTCTTCTTTGTTTCCCTGCGCCCTTTCTCATTTCTGTTGCTTCTCCCTCCTTTCTCTCCAGGAGCATCTGAAAAAGAGTTGGGTGGGTTAGTCCCAGAGTTCTCTGTGAAATCCCCATGCTCTCCCAAACAGAGTCTCAAAAGCCTCTCCAAATAAGGAAAGCGCAGCGGATGCGTCGTTTTTAAACATGGGCCCTCCAGCATGGGAGGCCCAGGGGCATAAGCAGGGAGGTGGGCTTGTTGTGGGTCCGGCCAGGGCAGCACCTTTCAGGTGCTCGCCCCACTTAGCATACCAGTGTCTGGTCGGGCATCTGGGTGCCCAAGAAAATGGGGACCCAGACAGCCGGGTGCCCACTGCGGAAGGGAGGTGGCAGGTGACAGCAGTTAGTCCCTGCCCCTGTGACGCTCACCTGGCTCCCACAGAGGCGCTGACCTGGTCTGGATTGCTGTGACCTCTTCAAGCATGATACGCAGGATTCGAAACACCGACTGAACTGGACCCCCAAATCTGGCTTGTCTGGCCCGTAGAAAATCTTTCTATAGGTGGAGAAAGGGGATTAACTGACTGCAGAGTATTGTGATTGCTTCCCACCTCCCCTTTGCTCTTCTCTGACCACCTCCGAAATCCCCAATCAAGGCTCACCTTAATGTTTGAATGGATGAGCTCTCCATCCTGCTTCTGGTGCAGGGGCGCGTATTTGACCAGTTACTTCACTGCTTTCGGAAGGCTAAATGCCGTAAGTATGCAGTTTAAAAAGTTCCAGAGTAGAGTCTTCTCTTTGTTTGTTTTCTTAACCTACGATCTGTCCTTATTTTCAGGTGCAGAGTGGAGTGATGCTTCGAGGGATATTGCCAGAGATAAACTCAGGTGAGTTTGTGATAAAATGATACCTTTAAATGTCTTTGAATCCCTCTAGTAATGTCTTTTTTTTCCCCTTAGGGGCCGGGGTGCGGTACCAGGCCAAGAAGTGGCGCCGACCCGAAATGAGGAGTGGTTCCGTCAAATATGGCCAGGTAAGTCTTGTGACGGAAAATCAGGCTTTCCTCATTTGTTCCTCCTGCTCACCTTTTGTCTCTTCTTCTCCCCTGCAGGTGCAGAGATGTGGCGGAATGCCCAGAAGGTCGCAGTGGATAGTGGAGAGCCCACAAGGCAGGTGAGTGATGCGCGGCGCTGCTACAAGTAGCGCAATGCTTTTAAAGAATGTCTATCTTCAGGAAAGCTGGCGTGATGATTCCGGAGACAGGTAAGAAATTAGATTAAGTTCTTGGTTTTCACCTTTTCTCTTCCCTTCCTTCCTTTCAGGTATCCCAAGATCGAGGCGGGCGTGGCTGGAGGCAAGATGCAGGAGCAGGCACGGTGAGCGTTCAGCTGCTAGATGCAGAGCAACGCGAAGCACGTGTGGCAGTCCGGGCGTGGTTTAAATAGCCTTGGAAGAAGTTCCAGGTAAGTATTCTTCCACGGTCCCCACCCAAGTAAAATAGTTCCTTTGAGAAAATAGTCCCTCCTAAGCCTCATTTGGCTTGAGGCTTCATGCAGCATGGTCTGCGTCAGGTAAGTGCACCAAACACCCTCTTTTATGAGCCTGGCGCCTATGGCGCCAGGACTGATGTCGAACATGAGCCTGGTGCCAAAGGCGCCAGGACAAAGTCCAAAGAGCCCCTATTAGGGGCCGCTGGGCTTTTACCCGAGGGCATGATGCCTCCTCCCGGGGATGCTGGGCCTGTCCTGGTGCTCCGGGGGTAGGCATCATGACAGCCCCTGACACCTCACATCAAAGGCCCCACTCCCATCAGGACGGACAGCAGGGTGCCTTCGATGTTCAAAGAGGGGCTACCTTGCCCTCAGGCCTATTCTAGCCTGTAACCACGGAGGGCAAGGTAGTCCCTCTCATTCTTGTGCCTCTCCTTGCCAGGCACCCACAGAACTGGACACCTGACACCAGCTACTGTTCTCTAAAAAACCTCCCTCCCACCCCAATAAGCAAGGATGAACTACCCACAAAGGGGGCAGGTAGACACACTGTAATATATAAGGTTTAAAAAATAGTGTAGGGGGAAATCTAAAGAACCTAATAAAATACTTACAGGCTAAAACGCCCAAGAAAAAGGTACAAATAATAATAGCAACCTAATTCAAAAGGGCGAAATGGAGCTCAACATGTTCAAGGAACCAGAATTCAGGTGTAAAATCTGAAGCTCAAATAACCATCCCCTGAAGAGAAACAAATCAATAAACGCCTCATAAAGGGCACAAGCGCAAGTGGATCTCGAGCAAAGGGAATAACCAAAGATGCCCAAAGAGTAAAAGAAGGGCTCTTGTCAGACGGGGAAGGGCAGGAGGCCCCCTCCTTCAACATAAGGACATGGAAGGCCAAAATGCCCTAAACCAATTATGGTTTGATGCAAGTGAAAGCACAAGAACCCACCTCTGAGGATGAAAAATAATAGCGCCTCACAAGGGGCCATATCACAAGTGGATCAGTGAGCTAAAAGGATGCCTAGACACAGTGGAAGAGGCTCACACGCCTCACCACTAATGGTACAAGGGAGGGTCAATCTCCCAAAAAACAGAAAAAAAGTGGAAGGCAAGCCAAGATCCAGAAATCCACCTCTGAGGATAAATAATAAATAAACACCCCCCAGGGGGCAACATCACAAGTGGGTTGGGTCACCAGAGCGATAAGAAGGTATGCAAATGATACAAAGCGTGGTAAAGTGCACAATAATGGATGAAAGGCATATACCTTTCCAACCTTGCAGGAAGGATACAGTATGGAAGTAAAGTATAAAGTATCTGAAGAAAATCCGGACACAGCTCACCCGCTGGGTCCACCTAACGTCACAAGCTTTTTTACTTGAAGGGCAGCAGGGACCAGCCTCGAGCGGGCCCTACGTGTAAGTAGGGCCCCCGCTCACCTGATACCTCTGTTCCCCAAAATATATATTTGTGTTATTTTCTTATGATGTTGTTTATGGTTAGTTTTCTTTCACATGGCTTGTATGACAATACAGCTTGTGGCCAAAGTTTTACCAACTCACAGCTCGTTTGGCCTCCTCCTTTCAGACATTGTCCTGTCTGTCATCCCTGTCAGCTGTAATCAATGTCACTTGTGGCACAGGCATGCCCCCCCCCCACTAAACCACTTCCAGGAAATGCGCAGTTCGGCCTTGGTCTCAGGGAGGACCTAACCATTTCAGTAGGGCTGGCCAGCAGTGCAAATTGTGCACTCTACCATACCCTTGCATTCAGGCTCCCAGCACCCATGAGGGTTACACGTTGCACACTGGCACAGGCCAACAAATAATTGTTATCCATCCCTGTTTGAGGACTAGAAATGCAAGCGGAAGAGGAGCAGCTCATGCCGATGTGCTCTGCACATGAAAAAAAAGTGCGTGACAGGGTGAAAAATGACCCTGGCGTGCATTATGCACCCCCCTGTGCCTGTTCCAAATAGGCGAAGAGGAAACACTTTCATTTCTGCGCATTTAAAATTGCATCCAACTTCTGCGTTTGGAATGTGGATTCACATGCGCAGAAACTCCCCCTTATTTGTGCAAATGCCCAAAGGGTGTGTGAAAGTGCATCTGAACTCTGAATATGGTGCAACTTTTTTGAGTGCGCAAGTTACCGCTGCCCTCCTATATGCTTCTTGCCTGTTTGCGGCTTATTCCCGGGTGTGTCCCCTGACTCAATCTGTGCCACCTTCCCACTTTACATACTGTTCCTTCGTTCATATCTCCTGGGGTGCGCCTCTAACCATCTCAGTCAGACCTTGTTTGTCTCCCTCTTTGTCCGCTATGCCATTTTGCACACCCCAATGCCCTTGGACCCTTCTGCACTGACTGGCTCTTCTGTACCCCTTACCCCTCAAGTTACCCTCGTCCCTTCGGTACACCGTCGCATCGGTGCAGTTCCAAAGTCTCCCGCACTGTAGAAAACAGTTCCTCCTTCTTGAAGGCAAACACGATAACTTCATCATCCCAGTCCTGTAAAACCAGTGACCCTGCCCGATACCTAGTTTCGGCGAAGGTTCACATTTTGCCCTAGCAGGCAGCGCTCACTCCAGCCTCACACAATGTCGCCGTAAGGGCTTTTTGTAAAGTTGCCAGGTCCTCACCTCTCTGCCCCCGGCCCGGATTCGGCAGCAGCGTCAGGAGGAGAATCCACGGGAGCGGGAGCCCCAGCATCGCCAGCCCCAGCCCGGAGTTCCGACAGACCGAGGACTGAAGAGCAGCAGCGGGACAGAAGTAGCTGCAGAGGGGGGCACGGACATGGTGTGCAGTGCAATGCCCACATCACACAAAGCCGCGCCTGTCGCCAGCAGGCCACGCCCACATCCTCAAAAAACCCACCCGTTTCTTGCTCCCTCTGCACGTTGAGACACCCACCACGCCCACTCAGTGTAACGCCGCGCCCCCAACGCAAGGGCCTCAATGTGCGAGCCACGCCCTCAGAGGAACAGCTAGCCGCTTCCCACATAAGGAGAACGAACCACAAAGTCCCATTCTCAAACACAGTAAACAAAACTCAAGAGTGCACCGCCCCAGCATCAAGAGACACGCAGCAAACAACGCCCCTCCCACTCTCGGGTTTATGCACTCACTACTTAGCTATTAGAAGAAAAGGCCGGCCAATCAAAATAAGCTAAGGCTGGGAGCCTAACATTACTAATAACAAACATGTCAGGCATACGAGTCACGTGGTGTTTAGAGGAGGAAATCCCGGATGTGGGTGTCGCAGTCCTATCCACAGGATCCGATAAATCAGATGCTTCACGTCTTGTTTTAACTGCGGAACTCAAATTATTGTGACCATACACCATATGCATGCCACGGGAAGGGTCTGCATGATTTAGAGTCATGCAAACCTTTTCATGTAATCCCCATGCAATGGTTCCAACATGTGGTATAATTGTATGTTTGTATTGTTTATTTATATAGCGCCTATACACAGGAAAGTGTCTTAAAGGAAGGTGGGAACATGGGGCAAAAAACAACAGTCTCTCATAGCCTGTGAAATTCTGAGATGATAGTCTACACAGGCCCAGTAGGTGTGTAAAGTACATTTAAAAGTTGAGATACAGCAAATAGGCCTGGTGGCGATTCTGCAGTTTTACCAGTGCAATTAAGAGTAGAAAACAAGGGACAACAGTGTTGCATGGCACCCCTGTGAGGGGCCATGGTACGTTCCATGGAGGTATGTGGTCACATGGTTACCCATGTGACCAACCTAATAAAAGGTCCGAGCCGCTTCCGGCTCGGCAGTCACGAGTGAACCTGACTCCGCGTGGTGTGTTGTGCTGGTGCCTGGGGGGGGTGCCTCGCCACGTGTGCTGGGCCCAAGGTCGGGGCCCAGCTGGAGGACGGTGCCCCTGCCGGGCAACGCCGTCCGGACGGTGCCCCTGCCGGGCAACGCCGTCCCTGTGGGTCCCCCAACCATGTGAGGCGGGTTGGGGTGCGACCCCGGCCTGGGTGCCCCCAGAGCCGGGGCCGCGGTGGCCAGGTGGACCTGGCCACGTGTGTGGAGCTCCGGTGTCCCGGAGCGGGTGGGATGAACCCCCACCCTTCATCAAGCGGCGTGATCGCCGCACTGCAGCGTGTGTCGTCGGGTGCTGCCCGACCCGAGTACGGGGCTGCCCGGTGATCCGGGACAGCCCCCAACAATGGCGACGAGGTCGGCCCTGCGTGCCCCGAGGATCGAGTGCACGGGTGGGCCCATCATCAACTGGGCCCACTATGCAGATGGGTGCGGAGGTGGCCGCGCGGGCTGCCCCCCCTCCCATCTGGGGGAGGTACGATCTGCGGCGTCGGCCACAGTGAGGAGGCGACGCCATGCCCGCGATCCGCGGGCCGAAATGGGAGCGGCGAGGGACGCCGCATGAAGGAGGCGGGCCCAACACCAGCGGGGCCCGCAAGGATATCAGGGTGGGCGAGCGGCCCGCCCGTCCCCTGAGGGAGACGGAAGATGTTCGCGGCATCGGCCGCGTGGGTGACTGCGCCCTTCCCCCACCACCATCGGGAAGGGAATTGCTAGCGGCGTCGGCCGCACCGGGCTGGCGGAGGCAGCGAGGACTAGCACACGCGGTGGGCCGGATGGAGAGGTGAGCGGCCCCTCCCCCAGCATGCCAGCTGGCCGCCCACCACAGCGTGGCTGCCCCCATCGGCCCGCGGTAGAGGGAGACATGAGGCGGGCCCAAAACCAGCTGGGCCCGCGTGGAAAAAAAAAAAAAAAAAAGGAGGCGGGCCCATCATCAGCTGGGCCCGCGATGAGAAAAAAAAAGGGGAGTGCTCGCTCTGAGGAGCGGGCAGAGGAGCTGCCCGCCCTGCCCCTACTGGCAATGGAGCGGCATCCGCCGCAGTGGGGAAGTCAGCTGCCCCTCCGCTGTCCCCACTCCCATCTGAAGGGGGACGGCCCGCGAGGGTGGGTGTGTGTGCCCACTCCGAGGAGCAAGGAAAAGAGGAGTGGTGGCGGCTGCAGCTGCAACAACGAAGGGGGGCCTCCTCCGGAGACTTTGGACTTGGCCGATGTGGCCCCTGGGCCTACCCAGGTGCGGCTTTGCCGGTGTTGTGTGACGGTGTTGTGACTGTCCTAAATGAACTCTGGTGAGGGTGCAAGCTGGTTTCCGGCGACTCCATACGGAAGGTGGACCTCATGAGTGACATTCCCCCGGAAGACTGTGAGCCGGCAGACATGGACTTGCTTAAAATGGTCCAGTTAGTGGGCAATGTTGTGTGGTGCCCACCTGCAGGCTCCGAGTGCTTTATGTGGTGCCAGTAGCCCTCACTGGTGCTGTTTAGTGACATGAGAGCCACTCACCCAGGTTAATAAAGGGTGTGTAAAGTAGTGGAGTGGCTCCAGTAGTAGTAGTGGTAGTCGTGGTGGAATTTTGGAGTTTTTGCATTGTGTTATGAAAAAGGAGGAGTGTTGCATGGCACCCCTGTGAGGGGCCATGGTACGTTCCATGGAGGTATGTGGTCACATGGTTACCCATGTGACCAACCTAATAAAAGGTCCGAGCCGCTTCCGGCTCGGCAGTCACGAGTGAACCTGACTCCGCGTGGTGTGTTGTGCTGGTGCCTGGGGGGGGTGCCTCGCCACGTGTGCTGGGCCCAAGGTCGGGGCCCAGCTGGAGGACGGTGCCCCTGCCGGGCAACGCCGTCCGGACGGTGCCCCTGCCGGGCAACGCCGTCCCTGTGGGTCCCCCAACCATGTGAGGCGGGTTGGGGTGCGACCCCGGCCTGGGTGCCCCCAGAGCCGGGGTCGCGGTGGCCAGGTGGACCTGGCCACGTGTGTGGAGCTCCGGTGTCCCGGAGCGGGTGGGATGAACCCCCACCCTTCATCAAGCGGCGTGATCGCCGCACTGCAGCGTGTGTCGTCGGGTGCTGCCCGACCCGAGTACGGGGCTGCCCGGTGATCCGGGACAGCCCCCAACAAACAGACGATCTTCAGGCACGTTGCATAGACAGTAACTGGGAAAGGGGAGGTTCAATTGCACCCAGCCGGTGGAGACTGGGGTAAGTGCAGGGGGAGCCACTCTCTTGGGTTATTTCTAAGTGCTGTGAAGGTGGGTGTGTGAGGGCCCTGAGGCAAGTGTCAGAGAGGACTGGTGGGTGTGCCCGGGACCTGTGATACTCTGAGGTACACCAGGAGGTCAGTCAGAAAGCTAAAAGGAAGAGGCGGGAGAGATGGCGAGAGCAGAGAGCTAGGTTAGCAGGGTAGAGTGTTAGACGCTCCTCTGCACATCAGAGCACTGCACATCAGAACACTGCTAGCACCCCCACAACACCTTCCGCGGGTTCCCACACTACTCCGCCCAGGTTTCGAGACTCACGTGATTTGGTTGCCCACAGGACTGAAAGCTCCGTACCGGGTACAATGTACGTGCCCGGTTGCAGCCCTTCCTGCATTGGCAGTTGCCATGGAGAGCACACATCAGAAGGGGAGGCAGAACGCTTCCGCATCGAACAGTCGTCCGCTCACGTGACTCAGGGCGGCGTTTCCCACGTGACGATGGAGGGCGTCACGTGACCCGGAAGCGCCCAGTACATAACACTTGATGCACGGAGCACTCACCGCTTCTCAGCTGTCTTTCGACTCTGTTTGGCGCTACGTCTGCACTTTGTTTTGCTGGTTTACCTTGACTCTGGATCACTCACTTGGACTCCCTCGGATTATCCTTTGTACCTTTGCTTGGAACTGTTGACTGATCGCTGAACCTCGGCCCGTCCCTCACTTGCCTTCGGATCATCCCTTTGAACTTTGTTTGTCTTCACTACGCCCTTGCCCTTTGAGGGCTCACGCTACGATTCCAGCCCTTGGTTCAGGTGGGCTGTCCTGTACCCACGTGTGACTCCGGTCCCTGTTGCTCTGGGGACTACCTCTCTGGGGACTACCTCTCATCTGGGTCTCAAACCTCCTTCACTAGGTCTCCCGGGTTTTCTAACCACCCGATAGGTAAGATTATTCAGACTCTGTGATTCTTGTATTCTATTGTATTCGCCTGGTACTTAACCCCGTTCTTTCTGCAGCAGCGTCAGTGTTCCTGAGGTTCCGTGGATCCGGGAAGCAACATCTCCCACCTGTGGCTCCAAGGGTCACACAGCGGGTTCTTTTAGGTTCCCCTGTGCGTCACTTGGGGACAGAGGTATGAACGGTCTACACGACACTCAAGTCAGAACAGACTGAGAAGCCGTATAGTCGTGTTGAACAATGCAGGGGTCCACGGAAGAACCCATAGCTGCTTTAGTACAGGCAATTACAATATTAAGGGCGGATATGGCCGCCGCAAACACTGTGATTCACCAAAGGTTAGATTCCATACAGAGTGTCCAGCATTCCCTCCCTGCAGATTCGTGAATTCGGGGATGCTGCTGCTCCAGCCACGCCTCCTCCGGTGGTAAGTACCCCAGCCCCAACCCCGGTTGTCCTTCCAGCCCCTTCTCCCCTGGCTGCTCCTGAACGTTACCAGGGAGACCCCAAGAAGTTCAGGACCTTCATCAATCAGTGCAAGTTGCACTTCCTGTGCAGACCTCTGGCCTTCCCCGACTCCACTGCTAAAGCGGCCTTTACCCTCTCTCACCTGGCCGGAACGGCACCCGCTTGGGCTAACCCTTTACTGGAGAACAACAGTCCGGTTCTCTATGATTTTGACCTGCTAGTTACCGAGATGTCCCGAGTCTTCGACACCCGGCACAAGGCACAATCCAGGGATCTGGAGCTGTTAGAACTAACCCAGGGTAGAGGGGCCTTGATAGACTACATCACCCGCTTCAACCAATTGGTCGCCGAGACATCATGGCCAGAAAGCAAGCGGGCGGTCGTTTTCTATAGAGGGTTGAGTAATCCAATGAAGGATGCCTTATCAGTGGTCCCCTCCGTGCCCACTCAGTATCAAGAACTAGTAGATCTTGCCCTGCAGGTAGATGCACGTCGCTCAGAGCGCAGGGCTGAGTTGGGCTTCTCCCACCCTGCAGCGGTCAATCCTCCCACCTCCAGCACAGAGGAACCCATGCAAGTGGGAGGGTTACGTAGTCCCATCACGACATCTGAGAGAGAACGTAGGAGGGTGGATAATACATGCTTTTATTGTGGCATCACGGGACACTATGTTAAGGAATGCCCCCGACATCCCAAGAAGCCCCAGGTTTTTCGGACAGCTCGACCCTAGACCCGGAGACCAGGTCGAGCTTCCAGTCCTCATCTCCGGGTGCCTCTCCTGCTTTTGCTCGTGTTCAGCCCATCTTTGTACAGGCCACTCTTTGTCCCTCTGCGGGTATCTCCCACGCAGTCACGATCATCATCGACTCTGGTGCCAGGGGAAACTACGTAGACATTGCCTTAGCCCATTCTCTCAATCTGCCTTTAGTGGTGAAAACCCGACCCGAACCGGTCCAGGCTGTAGACGGCACTGCCCTAGTCTCTGGTCCCGTTAGGCACCAAACTGCCCCCCTCTTATTGACTATACAAGACATTCACACAGAGATGCTAAGTTTTGACCTGATTACCACACCCCAGTTCGGTATCATATTAGGGATACCCTGGTTGCATGAGCACAATCCTCTCATTAATTGGCAAACAGGCACGGTCCTCTTTGAGTCAGATATCTGCCAGAACTATTGTTTCCCAGCACATCAGGAAGCAGATACTCCATCACGGGCCCTGGGAGCTCTTGCTCATCTCACATTGAATGACGGTGGACCAATGGTTGTGGATTCCCATACTGTTGGAGGGGTGGTTAGCGGAATTCCCCCTGAATACAGGGCATTCAAATCAGTGTTCGATCGCGGTTCTTCCGAGGTGCTTCCCCCACACCGGCCATATGACTGCCCGATTGAACTAATCCTGGGTTCTGCTGTTCCTTCGGACAGGATCTATTCTCTGTCCCCCTCGGAAGAACAGGCTCTGAAGCAGTATGTCCAGAACGCCCTACGACTAGGCCACATCCGCCCCTCTACTTCACCAGCCGCAAGCCCTATTTTCTTCGTTCCCAAGAAAGAGGGGGATCTACGCCCTTGCGTGGATTACCGGCGCCTCAATGCCATCACTAAAAAGGACAGGTAGCCAATTCCTTTGATCACTCCCCTTCTGGACCGCTTATCCCATGCCTCAGTTTTTACCAAGCTGGACCTCCGGGGCGCGTACAACCTAGTGCGCGTCCGCGAGGGCGATGAGTGGAAGACGGCCTTTTGCACCCGTTACAGGTTGTACAAATACCTAGTCATGCCCTTCGGCTTATGCAACGCCACAGCCACATTCCAGCGTTTTATGAATGACATATTCAGGGACATTCTGGACGTGTACATGGTTGTTTATCTGGACGACATCCTGATCTTTTCGCGAGATCTAGATGACCACGTGCAGCATGTCCGGGAGGTCTTATCCCATTTAAGGAAACATTTGCTGTTTGCCAAACCCGAGAAATGTCAGTCCATAAAACGTCTGTTGAGTTTCTGGGCTTCCACATCACCCCTGGGGCCCTGTCCATGAATGAATCCAAGGTGAGGGCGGTCCTAGAATGGCCGATACCTCAGACGCTCAAGGCCTTGCAGGCCTTTTTGGGTTTCGCCAACTTCTACAGGCGCTTCATTTCATCCTTTTCCACCATTGTGGTCCCACTCACGGCTCTGACTAACCCTCAGGTACCCTATCAGTGGCGGAAGGAACATCAGGAATCCTTCGAGGCTCTGAAGACCGCTTTCACCACCGCACCGAACCTTCAGCACCCCAATCCCGAACTCCCATTCATAGTCGAGGCAGACGCCTCTTCCTTCGCCCTCGGTGCAGTGTTGTCTCAGACCTGTCCGACCACGGGCAAGTTGCACCCGGTGGCATACCACTCCCGCAAGTTTTCCAGTACAGAGGCCCATTATACTGTGACGGAGAAGGAACTTCTGGCTGTCATGGATGCCTTTCGTGTCTGGCGCCATCATCTCGTGGGGGCTAGGCATAAAATCACTGTCTACTCCAATCATCAGAACCTGCAGGACTTGGCCTCCCTGAAGTGCATCAACAGCAGTCAGGTCGGTGGCATCTCTTCTTTTCCGCCTTTGACTTTCACATCACTCATCATCCTGGGGTCACTCATGGGAAAGCGGATGCCTTGTCACGCTCTCCGGGTGGGGTCTCGTTGCCAACCTTCCCTGATACCCTTCTAGGCAAGAGTCACGTGATCTGTCTCTGTACTCCCTCTCTCTCATTGTTGGATTCTGTGCGAGCATGGGCGAGCAGTCACTCTGACCAACTGCAGGATTGGGATTCGGTGTATTAGGACGGCTTGCCTTTCGTGCATGATCGTTTGTTTCTTCCCATGCCCGACACCCGTAACCTGGCCCTTGAACGGTATCATGATGCCCCCTTTAACGCCCATCCCGGCCAGGAGCGTACCATGGATCTCCTAAAGCGCTGGTGCTGGTGGCCCTCTATGAAGCGCGACATGGAATGTTATGTCAACTGCTGCTCTGTTTGCGCTCAAGCCAAACACCGAAGGGGCTGCCCAATTGGCCTGCTGCTTCCGCTACCGGTGCCCCCGAGACCTTGGCACACACTGACTATGGATTTCGTGACCGATCTCCCCAGGGTGCAGGGTTTTGATACCATCTGGGTGGTGGTGGATATATTCACCAAAATGGCTCGCTTTGTCCCCTGTAGGGGGATCCCTTTGGCCCCGGTCTTGGCTGACTTGTTTTTCGAATCAGTTTTCTCGTTGTTTGGGCTCCCTTCTGTCCTTATCTCTGACCGAGGGTCGCAATTCACGTCTCGTTTTTGGCGAGCTTTGACTAAGCTGCTTGGTATCGATACCAGGTACTCCTCGGCCTATCACCCCGAGACTGATGGGCAGACCGAAAGGACAAACCAATCTATGGAGCAGTATCTCCGGTGCCTTATTTTACAGCAGCAGTCCTCATGGTTGAGTGTTTTACGGCTTGCCGAGTTCGCCTACAACAACGCGGCTCACTCTGCTACGGGTCTCTCTCCTTTCTACGCCCTCTATGGCCAACACCCCAAGGTGTTGCCCGTCCCTGACGCTTCTGTCTCTTTGAATCCTGCTGCCACAGCTTGTTTTAGGGATCTGTCTGCTGTTCACGCTCGTACAAAGGCCTCCATGAAGTCCCATGCTGATGGCAAGCACTTGGCTGCTCCTCCCCTTGCGGTGGGTTCCCGGGTGTGGTTGTCTTCCCGTCACCTTCGCCTGGTTGGTTGTCGGAAACTTCTGCCTCGCTTTGTTGGGCCGTATGTGATCTCCCAGGTTGTGAATCCAGTGGCTTTTCGCCTGGTTCTCCCGAGCTCTTGGCGCATCCATCCCGTTTTTCATGTCTCCCTTCTCAAACCTTGCCCTGATTCCTCCCGTCTCCATGCCCCGGTGGCCCCGGTGTCCCCGGCCTCCCCTGATGTCTTTGAGGTGTCGGCTATTCTGGGTTCCCGTTGGTTTAGGGGTAGGCTCCAGTATTTGGTGGACTGTGCGGGTTATGGCCCGGAGGAACGCTCTTGGGTTTCCGCCCTGGACGTTAACGCTCCTCGGTTGGTGTCCCGGTTCCATCGGGATCACCCGTCCTGCCCACGGGGTCGTGGGCCGTTGGGGGGGGCTATGTTAGACGCTCCTCTGCACATCAGAACACTGCACATCAGAAAACTGCTAGCACCCCCACAACACCTTCCCCGGGTTCCCACACTACTCCCCCCAGGTTTCGAGACTCACGTGATTTGGTTGCCCCACAGGACCGAAAGCTCCGTACCGGGTACAATGTACGTGCCCGGTTGCAGCCCTTCCTGCATTGGCAGTTGCCATGGAGAGCACACATCAGAAAGGACGGCGGAACGCTTCCGCATTGAACAGTGGTCCGCTCACGTGACTCAGGGCGGCGATTCCCACGTGACGATGGAGGGCGTCACGTGACCAGGAAGCGCCCAGTACATAACGCTTGATGCACGGAGAACTCACCGCTTCTCAGCTGTCTTTCGACTCTGTTTGGTGCTACGTCTGGACTTTGTTTTGCTGGTTTACCTTGACTCTGGATCACTCACTTGGACTCCCTCGGATTATCCTTTGTACCTTGGCTTGGAACTGTTGACTCATCGCTGAACCTCGGCCCGTCCCTCACTTGCCTTCGGATGATCCCTTTGAACTTTGTTTGTCTTCACTACGCCCTTGCACTTTGAGGGCTCACGCTACGATTCCAGCCCTTGGTTCAGGTGGGCTGTCCTGTACCCACATGTGACTCCGGTCCCTGTTGCTCTGGGGACTACCTCTCATCTGAGTCTCGAACCTCCTTCACTAGGTCTCCCGGGTTTTCTAACCGCCAGATAGGTAAGATTATTCAGACCCTGTGATTCTTGTATTCTATTGTATTCGCCTGGTACTTAACCCAGCTCTTTCTGCAGCAGCATCGGTGTTCCTGAGGTTCCATGGATCCGGGAAGCAACATCTCCCACCTGTGGCTCCAAGGGGCGCACAGCAGGGTTCTTTTAGGTTCCCCTGTGCGTCACTTGGGGACGGAGGCATCAACGGTTGTTGCGAAGTGACTTGCAGGCTTAACTTAAGTTATATATTAGGTTTATTCAAGACACTTCAGTTACAGTTACATGTAAGTAAATACAGGAGTATGGAGTATTATCAGCACTGGCCCCATCACCCAGGCAGGGGAGCTCTAACTGCCTGCCTCAGTATGGAACCCTCAGATCAGCATTCCATCATTCACCAAACAACATTCCATATGACATCACACACTCACATATGGCAGATCAACAAAGACAGTCACTATATAACACATCTCCCTCTTTTTCCAAAGCCACACACACACACAGGAAGTCACAATGTAACACATCTCCTTCCTTTATCAGACCCACACATGTACAAATCAGTCACAACAAGGTTTTTTTTCTAAAGCCGTCTCAAACACGCATCTAATACCAAACCTAAAACAGACACACTCACGACGACACAACACTACTCACCCATTCAAACATCAATTATACTCAGCCCGTTGGGTATGACCTACTTAGCCAATACATTCAAATACTGCAGAAAAAGCCGAGACACTGGCCAGACATCCCAAACCCATCTGCGTACCCGGTGAATGACCAAAGTAAACCCAATGCAGAATTGATAGAAACTGACATGCCACACCCCAGAAATTTGGATGAAACGCAGGCTTTGACACAACTACACATAAGAAAATATCACTACAGAGGGGCTACCTCCTTTAAACAATTGTGGAAACAATATGACATGGTACTCATCCACTGAGGTACCTGTCCTCCTCTACACTGGCTGAGGCGCTACCTCACACACATCCCTATGTTCCACAAACCAGAGGCGCTATCTCCCTCACATACACTTGTGTCCATTCACGTCAGTGGCGCTTTTCTTGCTAGCACTAATAGAGACACCTACCAGAGGCGCTACCTCCCTCATATGCACTTACGTCCATGCACATCAGAGGCGCTACCTCTCTCTAATACTAAACTTCGCATAAACCCGGAGGTGCTACCTCCCTAACATACCCTTGTGACACTCACCTCAGAGGCGCTACCTCTCAAAGGAAACTTATTGTCACTCTTACTCGGGGTGCTACCTCCCTAAAATACCCATTGAGCCACACTTATCAGAGGCGCTACCCCCATCAAACGTGTCCCACATATCAGAGGCGCTACCTCTAAGTACCATCACAGTGTCATTCACCTCAGAGGCGCTACCCCTTACTAATACTGATGAAGACACGTACACATCTCTCTTTCCGCACAAAAATGTCATTCACATCAGAAGCGCTACTTCGTCAGTTACTGCCTGATACATACCATCTACATGCCCATTATTGTGCATCTATTTTACTTCCAACTTTAACTGAATCAGGCAAAGACATTTTACAATTCAGCATATTATCTCTGTGGTGTTATTAAGTTGACCAACATTTTTTGTCCTAGAAGTCCATGGTCATCTCTTGACCTTAAGATAAATACTGTGCTCCTAAAAGTCTTTACAATTTACCATGTTATCACTGCAGTGTTATTAAGTTAACCAGCATTTTTGTCCTAGAAGTCCACGGTCATCTCTTGAACTCAAGATAAATACTGTGCTCCTAAAAGTCCATGTTGCTTGTTAGCAACCTACACCTGAAAATCCTCAACAGGTTATGTTAGCTCAATCTTCCACACTTCATGGAGGCACAAACACACTTCAATCACTTACTTCACACTTTTAGCACAACCTAGTTTAAACTGCGGAACTTTGTGTAAAAGAACACTAAAAGTCCATGGGTGGTCCACACCCTAAACCTGCAAATCCTCTACAAGTTATATCTAACGCACTGTAATATCACAGTACTTCACTTAATAAAAAGGATACATATCATGCAGCTTCGTGATGTCCTATCTTAACTTCTTTGGTGTGCTCGAATCAAACCTTCCAGTGGACCTTCACAACATTGCCTCATGACATGAGCTCCATGTCGCCGCCGCTCCTGCTGTCCAACTTTATGACTCCTCGCTCTGTGCATAACCGATTAACTCTATAATGCTGATCAATTTTTGATCCATGTATTACTGTCACCAAAAGCAAACGCTACGTAGAAGAATAGCGTGCCGCGTCACTACAGTTCACAGTAGCTCCACCGCACTCATTTAATCGCACATCTTGCTTTGTACGTCTTGCTGCGGCTAATACGTTGCTACTCCCAAAGGGCTGTTATTGGCTTCTTCTCCCGTGACACTGTTCGTATCCGACGTCTTCCGAGGACTGCCACGTGATACATCCGAATGTGCGGGTTCTTTTCTCTAACTCCGCAACGCATCGCGTCATCCTTAGCCAACAAATAATCACGTATGCGCTGAGTTTCATATGCGCTGAGTTTCATCATTACGCCTCAGACAACATCCTTGAACAGTCATTCCTTCGAACGCTACACTTGCGTTCCTTTTCATCGCCAACACCCCAGGGCCTTCAGTGACGTCATCATTTCTTCTCCAAGGGCAGCACCTAACAGATCTCTCCGTCACCAACCGCCACATACGCACGGTGAGACTGGTTACTTTTCCTTACAACACCCATCATCATCTCCATGTGCACAGCGTGTAATAAAACATTTCTGAGCAAAACGGTCACTTCTTGCTCCCTCAGGACCTCCCGTTTTCTCTGCCTAATTTGTAAGGGGACTTCGCACTTCTAGTGCTATGGGCTCCTCATTGCTTTTACTCCTGGTATTCTGAGCAAAACGGTCACTTCTTGCTCCCTCACGACCTCCCGTTTTCTCTGCCTAATTTGTAAGGGGACTTTGCACTTCTAGTGCTATGGGCTCCTCATTGCTTTTACTCCTGGTATTTGAGCCCCATCAGGACAGAGAGTGTCCACTTGCTCCCCTATTGATGCTCAATGTCCCATTACCTCGCCCCTTTTTCTCCACAAGTCCATTTCACTTAGCTGCTTCCTTTTGTTACAACTACAGCAGTTCTGGAGTATGAGTGGGACCTCTCAACCAGACTCTCCCACTATAACAGGCTCGACTTGTTTCTACCTGGGGTTACTTCATCTTCTTACTGCTTCTTACTTTAACCCCATGGGTCCTCCCACTTTTGTTGATGCCTGAAGAAGTGGGGCTTCCTTGCTCTTCCCACGCCTGAACCCTGGGTGATGGGTCTCTTACTTGTAATGTGGGGGGCATTGCTGAACTCCGCTGTGTCCTCCTGTCTACTGCACCCCCCGCAGCAGGCTCCTTGAACTTCAGCTCCTTCTTTTCGTGCGCAGGTTCTTCTATGTAGACCAACTCGTCGCCAATGTTGCGAAGTGACTTGCAGGCTTAACTTAAGTTATATATTAGGTTTATTCAAGACACTTCAGTTACAGTTACATGGAAGTAAATACAGGAGTATGGAGTATTATCAGCACTGGCCCCATCATCCAGGCAGGGGAGCTCTAACTGCCTGCCTCAGTATGGAACCCTCAGATCAGCATTCCATCATTCACCCAACAACATTCCATATGACATCACACACTCACATATGGCAGATCAACACAGACAGTCACTATATAACACAGGTCTACACGACACTCAAGTCAGAACATAGAGGGAGAGCGAAGGAAGAGGATAGGAGGGAGGTCTTGAGGAGTTTCCGGAATTTAAGAAGGTCAGGCTCGAAAACAGAGGGTGGCAGGTGTTGTGTCCCCTTTTGTTGTTAACTAATGTTGTGTTGTTAGGGAGCGAGTCCCATTTCTATTGTTCACATTATTTGTGGGCTGCGACCACATGTTAGGCAAGAGGCAGGGTTACCGCTCAGCACTTCAGTTTGACGCTGGAAATAAAGACAGTTAGACGCATCAACTCGAGTTCCATTGTTTTATTGAAGCACCTCATTCTTTTGACTTATTTGCATACTGTCCGATTGCAATATCCTTCACTACATAATAATGGCAACTAGGATCAACAACTAAGGACCAAGCAACGCACTTCCAGCCACACGTGTGATACCGTGCCACGGGAATCAGAGAGGGCCGCATCCACGCTGCTGCGCGCACACACACGGTAGAGAGCACCTCTGCGGCCTTTCATAAAGACGGAAGTCTTTCCTATGCAGCGGTGCCGCAGCAGGGATACCCAGCATTACGCAAGCGTTCCATACCACGCTACGCGCCACCACACTGCAGGCCCATGTTCACTGCCACCGCCACAGAGGAAACCGACACAGGACAACGTACGCCGCAATCAGCAAGAAGCTCACGCTGACACGAGGCAAGCAATTTCATGTCTCTTAATCAACTTGATATATTTACAAAGTGACATTTACAAACTGTGTCGCGCCAAGCACCAGAGACGTGCTGACACCTGGTGGACAGCATTTACAGCCAGCTTCAAACTGCACTGACCAGCCACACGTGCTATCATCATGTCAGAGGGCAATTCTGACAGTGGGCTCCAAAGCCCCCAGGCCAGCTCGACACCTAGACATACCAACTCCAGAGAAGAAGGGAATTCGGAATCCCTACAACTCCAAGCCATGTCTCATCTTGAAATGTCAGACACCAGCAGCCTGGCATCCAGGTGGGCCAGGTGGTTGAAAGAACTCCACATCTATATAGATGCCTCGAGAGTGAGAGATGAACGCCGCCTACATGGCATCCTGCTACACTCACTGGGACCCACGGTACGTGACATTGTATTTGAAATGCCAGAAACCAGTACAGACTCATTTCAGGGCATAATTGACTCATTTAACACATACTTTGCGCCATTAAGGAATGTTGATACGAAAGACACATTTTCCACACCACTACACCAAAAAATGAGTGAAAGCATGTACAATTTTATCATGAGTTTGAGAAAAAGAGGCAAATATTGTGACTTTCACAGATATTCTACTGATGAAGCTCTCAAGTGCCAGGCCATTGCAGGATGTGGGTCTCCTGAGTTTCGCAAAAATCTATTACAGAAAAGCAGAACATTGGAAGAAATCCTCCAACTGGCAAGAACCGACTCAGCATTGGCATTACAGACTGAATCCCTTGGCAACATCACGATCACGCAGACACCCAGTGCAGTAACCGTGTGCCCCATTCACACACCCAGTGACACGACAGAGCAAAAGAAATGCTACAGATGCAGTTTCAGATTTCCCCATGTAGGGCCGTGTCCCGCTATAGGTCACCACTATGATAAAGGTGGGGGAGAAAACCACTTTCAGTCTGTCTGCAAAAATATCAAATTATTCCAAAGTAATGAATCTAACAGAGAATCCTGGAGGCAAGATGGCACAAATTCAAGGTGGGAAAGCCCGCGCACGTGCACGAGTCAATTTGCCGAACCCAGCAGGCGTCGCTCACATAGCTCATCACGTGACCATGCACCCTCATCCCGCAGACGGGAGGAAAGGAGGGACAGCTCCAGCCATCACAAGAGCAGGCATGATTCCGAGTGTAAACCCTAATTTCCAGGATAACTTGTAACCATTTTGCACACCTGTTCTTGGTTCTCTGGGGCATCCTTCTCAACTATCCCCAATAACATAGAGACAATCTCTTTCATCTGCTAAACTTAATGGATACAATGTGAACATACTTACAGCTATCTAAACCAACAGAAACCTCCATGTATCAACAACAAGGAACTTTCTAGTTAACTTTCCTCCTGAAGAACCGCTTTACACCTATAAGCAGGGAAACACGTGTCGAGGACTCTTCAAGGATGTTTAGCGACTAGCCCTACAAAAGGAAATTTAATAACAATTTTGGAGGACTTTTGAAGGATCAACAGGAACTCTTAAAGGAATTAGTGAATGTCAACTAGTGTCTGGCACAATTTACAGAAGCCAGAAGGATAGCACTCTGTAATTATTTCCATTTTATTTCTATAGATTTAGTGAACATATCAACTAAATCATGAAATAGTTTTTTCACAACTTCAACAGTTGTATGTAATCATTTTGAAAGAGCGCATTCCAAAGGCTCAATACATTTTTGTACTTGTTTCCGCTACTCAGGTCCGCCTCTGAGTGAGTCTAGGATGCAGCCTTTCCGTCACTCCATCTACATTTTTGAGTGGTAGGCGCCAACACTGCCCTCAAGGCGGATACCCTTTTTCTTAGCAGCGTTGCAGGTAGGTAGCTCCCAGGCCCCAGAAAGCCTTGTGGACAACGCAGAGGGCCTTGAACTTGATCCTTGCAGCCACGGGGAGCCAGTGAAGGGATTTCAGTGACAGAGAAATGCGGTCCCTGAGCTTGAGGCCAAGGATAAGTCTCGCGGTTCTGTTCTGAATGAGTTGCAGAGGGCGCAAGGCAGAAGAAGGGAGGTTGAGGAAGAGGCTGTTGCAATAGTTGAGCCTAGAGAGAACCAAGGCTCTGGGGGAAAGTGAAAAAAGGTAGAGTACCTCTGAGGAGGTGTAGCTGAAATACTTTTTTCGTCATGCAGTAATGATTTGACTTGAGTTTAATTTGGAAACTCTGAAAGTGGTGCTCCGGTAAAGAGGTAATCCCATTACTGACACCTTTGTTTTTACTGTGCACTGAACTCTAAATTAAACCCTTAGCATAGCTTTCAACTCACACACCTTTGGTGAGTGTGACCTGTTAGAATGGATTTCTAAACTCTGCTCTGGAGAACAGATGTTTAGGAGGCCGCCCTGGTTAGTGAAACAGGGAACACTTCTGTGAAGGTAGCCAGGACAATTGAAGGTAACTTGGAGAGCAGCCAAGGCTAAGTCTCAGGGGTAGTGGGGGTGATCTTAGGTCTTGGATGAGAATATACAGTAGGATGACAAGAATTACCCTTAGACAGTAGTATATCAAAAATATACAGTTTATTAGGCCCAGAACAAACACAAGTGAATAATGGCAAACTGTCATATCACTACATATGAGTAATATCACTACTTAAACACACACTATGTAAAATATATGTACAATCACTTTTCGGTCAATGCAGTAAAGTGTGGTCTCCCGCCAAAACCTGTTGGAAGGGAAAGCAGACAAACTTTAATACATTGGCCAACTCCAGAGATGAGTATGCCTAACTTAAAAAGTCCAGCCCTACGAAGATTGGAGTCTTGCGCTCAGTGTCAAGTGTGTGCGTAAAAATGCTTGGTGATGCGTACAGTTTACAAAGGACAATAATCAAGGGGAAGGAAAAGTTAGCAAGAGGTTTCTAGAGCGCAGAAATTCAGTTCCAAGAGTCAGAGGAGGATCTGCTGCAGAGAACAGGGCTGTCTCCAACTTTCAGATGGCTTTTAGAAAGAAAGAGCCACCCAAGCCAAGGCAAGGACCACAAGGATCCTTTGTGCATAAAAACAGTCTGTATGAACTAAGGCCCACCGGTAAGTGGTATGATTACTCACCGCCCTAAGCTCACTATGGGTCCAAACGTGACAGGCTTGGAGATGGTCGCCTGGAGTACATAATCCCCTCCTTGGTTAAGCTTCAAAGTGCACAGGCGCTGCGGGTGCAGATGCAGGTCCGGTTTACAGCTGAATCTCTCGTCACGAATGCAAGACAAAGAAAGCACTAATGCAGCTGGCATCAGGACACTTGAAGAAAGGTGGGAAGGTCACCAACAGCGACTGCCACTGCTGCACAGTGAAGCAGGGGCACACAAGTCTCACGGTCTGACACACGCCTCTCTAGAGCGGCCTAAAGCAGCTGGGTCAACGAAATTTGGCAAGGAGATGCTTTGCAGTGCGAACTGGGATTTCCCCAAAGCTCGAGGCAAAACTCGATGTAGCAATGCTCCAACGGAGGTGCCAAGGTACAAGCTGGCCAGTCCACTAGAGGGCCCAGGGACACTTCTGAGAAGGCTTGTTGGCAGGGCAACAAGGAGGCGTTGAGAGTGATTGGTCCAACCACCCCAGAGCACTGAAGCACCTTTGCAGGTCTTCGAAGATCGAGTGCAAAGCAGGGCTCTAGCGGGACAACAGCGGGCTCAGGGTGGCAAACCTTCTCTGCACGGTTCCGGATAGTCCTTGGAGCATCGCTTCTCTGGATACTTGGCTCTGTGTATAGTTCGATTCGGACCTATGGGTGATCTGCGCTGCGGGTCTGCACGCAGGCCCCCTCCTCATATCCCAAAGTCCGGTGAGTGTTCGCACCCAGCTGGCCATTGAGTAGATCTGCCCCACTCATGCACGCCAGTAGTGGTCCAATCAGAGACCACTGTGGCTCTCATGCTCTCATGCACACCAGACATCCTG
Organism: Ambystoma mexicanum; assembly: GCF_040938575.1. Classification (NCBI taxonomy): domain Eukaryota; kingdom Metazoa; phylum Chordata; class Amphibia; order Caudata; family Ambystomatidae; genus Ambystoma; species Ambystoma mexicanum. The sequence goes on along the minus strand of NC_090934.1, from coordinate 254,491,602 downwards.
GCACCAGTAGTGTGGATTGTAACCAGATAGTCTCAGCCGACCTCCTTCGGTACCCACACCCGTAAAATGCATTAGCCCATGAAAAGCGCCGGCTTTCGCAGGTGAATACATGCCCAAATAAGGACTCCCTGGGTCACAAAGACCAAGAGGAAGGCCAACAAACAAAATGGCCAAAGGAGAAGACAAAAAACCTAGTGGCACTGCAATGACGTACACTAGCCACAATCTGGAGCCAATTGCGGTAAGCGCAGTATGGCTCGGTAGAGAAATGTAAAAACACATGAAAAAGTTTTTGCTGCCACCAGTCTACTCCTAGGCACATTGTCCAGTTACCAAAACATACTTAATGGATGTATAGGGCCCAAAAACGCAAGGACCCCAGTGCTAGAAATACAGTTGTTCATTGGCCAAAAGTGGCACCAAAGTTATAAGACTAATAGAAACAAAGTTTCTACGTAATGACTGCCTGAAGAACAAGTCAGTTTCCCCATAACGATGAGCTGCAGGCTGTGCTTCACTTGCAGAAAGTCAGGACAGGAGGCTGAAACAAAAGCAAAAAGTTGGGGGGTCCACAAATATAGAGGTAAAATAGCAGTAAGTGAAATTTTACCTAACATCACCTGCCTTGCAATCAGCTGACTCATCCACCAAGTCCCTGATATGCCCATTCACTTCAATGGTCTCTCACCCGGGAGTTTTCACCCACTTTGGCAACACAAAAGGTTGAGCGCTATGCCTTAGAGTCACAACTGGAACAACCAAATTAATCACAGGGCACAACTCTAGTGACCACTAAACCCAGGACTAGATGCCACGTTGGCCTGTGTCATGCACAAAACTGTGAACCAGTCCTGGTTTTTCCCATTGCATGCTGCTTACCTCTCAAATCACACTCTTTTGGTGGGTGTCATCCGCATTGGAATGATTAATTCATCCACCAAGACACCTACCAATCCATTCATTTCAATGGTCCACCATAGACAAAATCATCCCTTTTCACTCGCCCTGGGGAATTAAAAGGTTGAGACGTATGCATGCTTACAATGGAAAAAAACAAAACTATCAGTACCAGCTTGCAATGAGCAAAGACAAGACTGGCTCAAGGTGTTCATCATTGCACAGGGCAGCTGTGCCCAGGAAGATGATTAGAGAGCCACCTAAACCGACCCATGCAGAAGGATCTAACTAATGAAGCTAGAGGCAATAACAGAGCAATGAAATAACCCTGGGCAGGGCTTTAATTGGGCCGGGGCTAGCTGGGGCAGAGCCATGGCAGGCTCTGAAAATTGTGTTTGAGACAGGGCCCTGCCAGGCCCCTTGAAGTTCCCTGTTAACCCCAGCCCAACATGCTGGTAGTAGGCAAGGCTTTTTTGTAAAGTCTGAAGCTCTCGTGTGTAAGCGAGAGCTTAAGGCTTGACAAAAAAAGCCTTGCCTTGACATTTTGTCGCAGACATCCCAGAATCTCTAATGAAAGGGGTGTCTGGCGGGGGAGTGGCGGCAACACAATCAAAAGGCATTTTTTTTTTGTAAAGCCTGAAGCTGTAGTGCGCAAACAAGAAACAAACAAAAACAAAAGCCAAGCTTTTCATTGCATCTGCGCCCCCTGCCAGGCACCCCTTTCGTTAGAGATGGAGGAATCATCCCCATCAGGGGGTCAGCGCTGCAATTACCTCATTACGAGGTATGCCGGTAAGTGAAAAACGATGGCGGTATACTAATACCGGCATCGTCATCCGCTCAGTTGCATTCCGACCCCCAAACCCGGAATGAACGGCACCCTAAACCACGGTTCCGTTAACTGCGGCATAGGCGCGTACACGCGCCCCTCCATTGAGTAAATAACGGCATGCCGGTATAAGGGGGGAATCACAACCTACGCATACATGGAAATACCGGCATCGTGAACCCGGTAATCACGTGCTGCACGATGCCGGCCACACAGGCATCTCAGACCACCCGCAAACAGTAATCAGGATACAAGGCAGCTGCCACAGGAGCACAGAATCAGTCAATGTAGGCTGAGCCAGTATAAACTGAGCACACCTACACACAACAACCCTTCCCACACCAAAATGCCCCAAGTATCAGTTGCAACCATGGCACTGTTGGACATGCCTATACTGCTCCAACAACAGCAACTACAGCAACAACTGACACAGCAGCAACAATATGCAGCACAGAGGAGACGCAGGAGGAGAAGGAGGGTGAGACAGGGCCAGCAATTACCACCAGCGCAGACACCAGTGCCTTGTAGGCAGCCACCAATCCCTCGCATCCAACCAAACCCCGGGCACATCCACACCCTATACCGGTTGGACTGTGACACCATCACCACCATAGTGTACATGATACATTTTCATCCACGTATAAATACGTACTGCCATCCCCCCACCACCAAGGGTGCTGTCTGTGCTACACTACCTGTCCGCAGGCACCTACAGGCCAGCTGCATGGCAGTTCACAACCACCATCTACACGTATGCTGAACCAAGTGCACAATGCCCTCATGAAGCACACAGGCATCCATGAATCCCCATGATGGACTGGCCAGGATATACCCAAAACCAAAGTATGCTTCCATGCACTGCCATGCATGCCCAAATTCGTAGGTGCCATCGACTACACCCATGTAGAATAGTAATATTCCCATAACATAGAGGCTGTGTCCCACAATCACAAGCAATACCACTCCCTCAATGTGCAAATGGCATGTAACTCAAGCAAGATAATCACCCATTGCTGTCCCCGAATCCCTGGATCCACACATGATGCCATGGTACTACGCAAGTCAACCCTACACCATCACATGCCGCAACATGCTGGACCACGTGCCTGGCAGCTTGCTGAGTCGAACCACAAGGCCATGGTCATGCTGTGGGGTACTGATGTGTGCGGATGCAGTAGGGGGGTTGGCCCACTGCACCAGGGTGGGAAAGGTGTGTGTGCGAAAGCACACCAGTGCGCCAATAGCCACTGACTTGGGAATGCATGCAGAGGCAAACACTACTCACCTGAACCAGCCGAATGGAACAGGACAAATCATTGTGCCACACATCCCAAATGATGCATACGGATGAAAATATGTAAGAGGCACAACCAGGGCAGCATGGTGTTGGCAAGCAATGCATGACTGAATGGGATGGCAACTACGGCAATGCGGCGAGTCTGACCATGCGTACCAAACAATATCCCTCATGAATCTCCAGACTACACATTGTCGCAATACCGCAGCACATGACCCTCAGCATGCAGGAATAGACCCTGTATCTTCCATTCAATCCCATCCAGTGTACCACATCCCATTACAGTATACATTGCATCTAGGTGACTATTTCCTACACGTACTGGGACATGTGCATCAAGTAGCTGCTGAAGGTGGTAGTTCTGAGCAACACATACCGATTCGTCTCCACCTGCAGGTGATGGAGGACATCCCTTGAGGCCTTGGATACTTACCCCTGTGCGTAACCCGCAGAACTGCCATGAAGAGGAGTACAGTTGTGTGCACACTCGTACCCGTGTAGACATTGAGCCGGCCTTTGGCCTGCTGAAGGTGCGTTTCCGCAGCATAACCAGGCCTGGTGGGGCACTCCCATGTAGGCCGGAGAAGGTGGCACAGATCACCATGGCCTGTGTCATGCTGCACAACATGTGCGTCTGAAGGAATGTAACACTGCCACCTCACATTCACAGGCATGGCCTGGGTGAGGATGAAGGGGATGGAGACAGAGGCGAAGGAGTCCTCCTGCCAGTACGTGATGCACGGGATAGACATGCTGTACGCCAATGCAAAATATACACAATCCATAGAAACGCATGGACGATGTGAGTAATGTGTCTACGACACGCTGAATCAGGACATGCACACCTTGATGTTCCCAATTGGCCCACTGTACACCAAACAAAATGAATGCACATGTCTGAAAAGAATGAAGTCCAAACAATGATATGCTTGCACACTACGGTGTATTTCAATCAAACGTGATGTGGCGGACATAATACCCTTAAAACACCCCTGTGAACTCCCTCTAGCCCACCCGACAAACCCTCAAAACACCCCTGTGAACTCCCTCTCCCACCCCACAGATGCAAAGTGTCCCCATATGTGCAACGAACAGTGCTCCCTTCCCCAATGTGGTTCTCCACAATGTCATTGTCCGTGCATTCACTTCTTTGGAAGTTTGGAAGTTTTGGTTCGGGGGGTGCCATGGCCGACCGTCGTGCGCTCCTCCTCATCAGACGCACTGGACTGGATTGCGACGAGGTGGTAGGGGTAGTTGTTGCGGAGGTATCTATTGTCAATCCACTGTCTGTGGCAAGGTGTGGCCGCTGCATCTGAGCGTTACCTGCAAGGAGGGCCTCTGTCAGTGACCCCATGCACTCCCTGAAGGCACGCGTATGTGCCTCCACTGCAGCAGTATTGGCTGCAATAGCCGTTCCAATGGCACTCATGGCCTCTTTCCCTGCTTCTACCTGCTGGTGCATGATTTGGAGCATTGACTCCTGCCGGGCCTCTACCCTTGTCAGGCGGGACTCCAACGAGGTGTCGTCTGCAGGTGTGCTGGCCGGGTGGAGGAATGCAGAGTGGTGGCTTGCAGAGTGGTGGCTGGCAGGGTGGTGGCTGGCAGGGTGGTGGCTGGCCGGGTGGTGGAAGGCAGAGTGGTGGCTTGCAGAGTGGTGGCTGGCAAGGTGGTGGCTGGCAAGGTGGTGGCTGGCAGGGTGGTGGCGGGCAGCGTGGTGGAAGGCGCCTGCGCAGAGCCCTCGTCCGGGGCACTGTCCTCAAACAGCGCATAGTCTGATTCCCCGAGGTCGGAGTCATGTAGACAGGGATTCATTGAAGCACTCAGACTCCGCAAGAGGTTGGGGGCTGGCAATGTGGCTTGTGGTGGGTGTGCCAGACATCAAATTTGCATCATCTTCCACCTCTGTGGACACAACGTCCCTAGTGGCTGGCGGCACGGCTACCACTGTTGTGGTACAGTGGATGCAGGTGTCCCCTGCAGGGTTGGTGCCTTGCGTGGCACACTGGCTTTGGCAGATGTCATTTCCTTGGCCTGGTGGTTTGCGGTGGCCCTGGTCCCCTTGCGTGCACTGGACGTGCTTGCACCCCTGTCCAGTGGTCCACCTTCATCATCGGTGCCTGGGGGTTAGAAGAGATGCAGGTCATTAGTGATGTTGTCAAATGGCAGCCATGCATTCAGCCATCATTTCATTTCTGGGTTGTTGCTTTAGGTGTACTGAGGGGGTATGTGGGGAATCAATGCATGGCTGGTGGGGTAGCATTAGTTTGGTCTCTGTGTGGTGGATGCATGGGCATGGTTGGGTCATGTGGCACCTCTGTTGGGATTGGGGTCGTCACTCAGCGTCCATGTGGTGCAGGGAGTGACAATGATTATTTTATGGATATGTTGATGCGTCACCTTGCCCACTCTAACTTCCTCATCAGTTGGGCCACATCATGTGTCGTAATACGTGGTTGTGATGGTACACTCACCTTCCTCTGTGGTGATTGCTGCGCCGGCCTCCTGATCTCCGATCCCCTCAATGGATTCAGGGTCGATGAAACCACTTGTCGTCTCCTCCCATGGCATCAATTTGACTGGGGAGTGTGGGCCACCGCCTGTCGCCATTGCGGCATTCTGGTTCTCCAACAGGATACTCCGGACACGGAGGCGGAGGTCGTCCCATCGCTTCCGGCAGTCACGCACACTCCTTGGGGCGCTCCCCACTGCTGACACCCTCTGAGCGACCTCAAGCCAGACCTCTTTTTTGCGGGTTTGGGCCGCATGCTTTAGGTCTGTGCTGCAGATTATGTCAGCATGCTCTTCCAGGGTGTTGGCGAGCATGGTGAGCTCAGCATCCGAGAAACGCTGCTTCCTCTTCCTCTGGGTGGATTTCCTGCTGGCCTTGGACATGATGATGCTATTCTGACACACAACGACACAGGAGGAGTGGTGGTTGTGGAGGATTGCAATGGATTGTGTTTTTAAAGATGGCCACTGGCCCATTTCCCGTTCCTGCGCGATGACGTAATTTCCGGGTCCGGTTTTGCGAACACAGTGATTCCGTGCCGGTTTTTAGTGGTTCATTGAAGGCGGTTACGGAGTGGACGCAAGCCACAAGGGGGGTTGGTGGGCCGTTACCGGGATGGCGGTTTTTCCACTACCAGCATGGGGGGACGCGCGTGCTCGCGCTCTCGTGATCGGCCGCTGTTAGCGGGTTCTTTAGTGCACGGACACGCACTTCCCGCCATGTCCGTGCACATGGCGGGAAGGTTGTAGGTTTATAACAAAGTTTGGCTCTTCAGGAGGAAAAATTGCTCTAATGTGTGTAGCTCTAAAGTCCTGTGCTTAATTATTTTGATGTCCACTGGTGTTCCTGGCCAAACATACCAATCTTTCTGATTTGTATAAATCCAATGTCCTGTGATTGGTTTTAATTATATTAGTGTCCGCTAATGTTCCTGGCTATGTATACCATTCCAGAGTATGGGGGGGGGTCCCTTGTAAGGTGATACCTGTTTAGAAAGTCTAACTGGATCATAATTATCCAGCTGTTTGTATAGCTATATAAAGGGCTGGACAAATGCAAGCCAGTTAGACTGTATTCATGGCCAGGTACAACTGCAGACACTCATTTTTCCTCCTGAAGAGCCATTGTAACCTGGATGGTGAAACACGTGTAGAGCAAAAGAGGAAGACTATATGAGAGGAAATTGTTATGACAAATAGGACAATCACAGAAGACAACTACATGACGAAATCAATTAATCCAATGAGGAAAACCATATGAGAAATTAATCATATGACAAAGAGGACAATCACAGAGGAAAGCAGATAACTACATGAGGAAATCAATCAATCCAGTATATGACCAATCAATTATTGCTAAAAGTAAAAAAACAGATTCAAGTTGAATGAGGTCAAACATTGTTATAAACCTACTACCTTTGGAATCCTTATTTTTTCAATAAGAAAAACACACACCCAGTTGTAAAAAACCTTTTGGTATTTGCCACAGAATGTTGACCTCATTTTTGTAAATATTTAACATGTGAATACTGGTCAGGCACAGCAGTAGAGGCCAAACAGTGACAACACACACTCAGATTCAAAACTACGGATTTTCTCACACAAGGTCTCTTTTATGTCTGCAAATTACTGTTAACCAACTCTGAATCTAGCCTGATCACCCAACGAAAAGGCAGGACCAGAGAAATCAACCAACTCAGGGCAAGGATTGGTGCCACCAACTAATCAACAGGACAGAAAGCAATCCACAAACAGGAACATAACAGCTAGATAACCTACTCAGAGGCAGGGCTGAATTGACCAATTTAGAGACATGACAAAACTAACCAACCCAGGCCTAGACAGCACCAGAGAAGAACTAACTTTGTGACAGAAATTGCTGCATTTGCCTCACTGTGTTTGGCTTTGGTATTTTCATGATAACCTCATCTCTCTCAGGTGTCACTTTTTTTCCTTCATGTGAAATTAACTTCATGTGAAATTAACTGGCTTATGTACAACACCTCTTCCTGGCAATACTGTAATTTCTCCTTATCTACTTTGAATCCTTTGTCTGCCAATACAGTCATTAACTGAACAGAGTCCTGCTACATTCATCCTCTGGTTCACTACAGATTAATATGTCATACATTCTGAATTACTGCACTTCTGAGTTCAATGTTACCTAAATCCATCTGTAGGACCCTATTAAAAATCGACGGGGACTCACAGTACCCCTGAGACAAATGAGTATGTTTTAGTCTTTTTTGTCTGAAGGTAAAGGAAGTTATGTCTTGTGAGTCTTTTTGCAATGGGATCGAGAAAATTTAATTTTTCTAATCGATCACCGTGAAATATCTAGCTTCAAATGGGATGCTCCACAATATTGTCGCAGGGTTCGGAACTAATGGAAATTATGCTTCTACAATCTGATTCAGAGGAAGCGAGTCCTTCATAAATCTCCTCGACCCCCCTTTAGATTTTTTAATCGGATACTCTGCAGTATTGCACGAGGAGCCCAATGGCACTAGGATTCCCTGTTTCATCAATGCTGTCTTAAATATGCCTTCATCAGCTTCTCGGGACATGAGGTATTGTTTTGCTCTGGTTCAAATTGCTCCTGGCTTGAGTTTTATTTTACCCCCCCCCCCTATTCCTTTCAATATGGAATCCAACGAATATTCAAAAAGGCAATGCAGTGGCTATTCAACTGCTGGACACCTTTATTCTAAACCATGAACTTACTCCTATGAAATCGGAGAGTAAGTAAGATCTTTGATGAATTTGAGGATATAACTAATAAAATTAAGGCAAAAATCATGGTTAAACGTAAATATAGATCAGTAAATGAAAAATGGAATCTGACCCACCATAAGAAATTTGACAACGATATCCATTCAAGAAAAAAACTGTTAAGGACAAATATTCGTGTATGTATTAATAAGAATGAAATATGCGGAATTGAAAAGATACGGAAACTCAAAAGTCAGTATACGAGTTGGAAAAAATCTCACCTGATAAAAGAAACAAGATGAGATTTGGCTTACCCTGGCAAATGCAGCAAAAAATAAAAACGATCAGGAAATGTGGGACATTTTTAATGATAAAAAAGAAAAAACTCTTCCGGTTAATTGTATCCCTGACAGTGGCTGGATTGCTCATGTTAAAAACACCCTGGGGAATATGGTAGGCGATGTACCAAACTATAACAAGGATGTGATGATCTGGAAGGGAACATATTCCGTAGCTTCTTTGACATTATTAATAAAGTCACTGCCCAACTCGAGAGCTGCAGGACCTGATAGTACCTGCAACGCCCTCCTGAAACAATCTCCGAAACGGTGGGCTAAGGTGCTATATATCCTATATCAGTGGATCAGAAAATTTGGAAAGGTCCCGGATTCCTGGAAAAAGAGCATCATACTGCCAATATATAAAAAAGGAGCACATAAAGATCCGGCAAATTATAGAATGTTGGCCATGCTAGACATCCCTGCCAAAATCTTCATGAAAATATTACTAACAGAGCTTAATCAATGGCTATCTAGCTGCGCGATCCTACCAGAGAATCAATCTGGATTTAGAGCAAGGTCTTCTACTTCTCCTAACCTAACTATTTTAGTTAGCGCAGTGGAATATTTATGGAAGACACATAGATTGCCTGTCTACGTTGCTTATATCAACTTTTCAGCGGCCTTTGATACGGTTTCTCGTATAAAACTATGGGCTAAACTGAAAAAATGGGAATTCCGCATGCCTTGCTTTATATGATACAACTACTTTACCAGGATACCTTTGTTAGAGTGCATATTGACCTTGAAGGGAAGTTGTCAGATGATATACCCACAACACGCAGTGTTAAGCAAGGCTGCACCTTAGCAGAAAGCGATCTTTAATTTATATCTGGCAGATTTCCTGAGAGAGGTAGGACAAGCCCAGATGAACGACATTAAATTGGGTACAGGGAGACTTAGATGGCTGGGATATGCCGACAACCTCCTGCTGTTAGATTATACCCCAAAAGGACTTCAAGTAAAACTGAACGAACTTTAAAGATTTGCCAAAGCGAATGATTTAGTTATTAATATTGACAAAACAAAAATTATGAAGTTTGAATGTCACAAGAGGAAGATTAACAAAAATCCAATATGGCAGATAGACAAGAGAAGGATGGAAGTCGTAAACGAATATAAATATCTAGGTATCATCATTGATAACAAACTTAAATGGAAAAAAACATTGGAATGAAACTAAAATAAAGTGTATGATTGCTACTATGGCTTTAAGTAAATTTATTGGATGCCAAGGGAATATCTCCATATGTACTGTGCTGAAACCTTACTGTGCAAAAATAGTTTCTTGTATGGTGTATGGTGCTGAAATATGGGGATGCTATTGTCATGCCGCGGCGGGGATGGCGGGTGTGGAATCGCTGGCGGTTCTGTCCACCGTAGCATTTCACTCCTCGTCTTTTCCGCGTACCGCTCTAGTCGTTGTACGCGATCGTGACCCGGAAGTATAAAGCACTTCACTTCCGGGTCGCATACGCGTTGCAACGTTTCCGGGTTCCCTCCTGTGTTGCTGCCGCTCCCGTTACTGGTGATATTCCTGCCTTTCAGCCTTTCATTTCGCTGTTTCCACGCAGCTGTGTTCCACCTTTGTTTCTCTGCCTTGCGAATTGTCTCGTCCTTGTTTAGCCTTCCTTCCTCCTTTTCCCCTTCCTTTTTTGCCTCTTCTTATCTCTTCCTTTACCCCCTTCTTTCCCTTTCCTTCTCATTTTTGTCCTTCTTCCCTATCTCTTATACCCTTTTTGGATCCTCCTCCTGCCAGACCTGTGCCTGCCTACCGGACTGTCTGTGTTCAATCCCTTGTACCTATTTGGAACTTTCGTCTACCAGACCCGTGCTTGCTTACCGGACTGCCTGTGTTCAAACCCTTGTACCTATTTGGAACTTCCATCTACCAGACCCGTGCCTGCTTATCGGACTGCCTGCGCTCAATCCCTTGTACCTATTTTGGAACCTGTGCCTGCCCGACCTGTGCCTGCTTATCAGATTGCTCTTCCATCAGCGAACTTACCTTCTTCGATCATCCACCTGAAATACTACTTCTAGGGGTTTTTTGTGCCTTCTGGCTTTTTTCCCCCTGTGAGGCGCTCTCGGTAGGATAACCCCCGTTGCCCCTATCTTAGTGCCACAATGGCATCCTATCGAGGGCGTCCTTATCTTCACAAGAAAAAAGAGAAGCCTCCACGACATAAGGACGGAAAGATCAAGCGGAAAGAGGAAGGTGAAGAGTTGGGGGAAGGAGGAGAATCTACAATTTCATCCGAAGAAGAAGATATAACCGACATTACTGACAGTTTGCAACGCCAACAAGAAACTGAGATGGCAACCCCCCAGCAAGTACAGGAACTTATAGCTGCCGTCCAAAACCTTAATTTGGAGGTTCAGAACCTTAAGACAACCAACACAGCATTGCAGTTAAGAATGAATGAACGGGAGCGACCCTCTGCAGACCTACCTTCGCTCCCTTTGGTTTCAGGCAAATTTGATGGATCGCTGAAACGAGTCAAGGAGTTCTTAGATGCCTGCAATCTCCACTTTTCCTTCCGTCTGCAGACCTTCACATCAGATCATGCCAAGGTCGGATTCATGATTACCCACATGACGGGTAATGCCCTGGCTTGGGCCACCCCTTTGGTAAACCAACCAGATCCTGTGCTGCAGAACTATAATGATTTCAAAATCATGCTGCAGCAAATGTTTTTACGCACAGAAAGCACTTTTCTGGCCTCTGAGGACCTCTTAGACATCCGCCAGGGAAACACAGATCTTCTCTCCTACATCACTACATTCAAGCAGATAGCCGCCGAAGCTGGCTGGCAGGAACAGGCCCAATATGCCATTTTCTGTCGAGGGTTGAGAGAGGATCTCAAGGACGAACTGGCACGTATCGACCATCTGTCCTCCTTTTCGGATCTTATCACGGCCGTTCTTCGGACTGATTTCCGGCTCTCGGAATGACGATCAGAACGAAAAAATGAACAAACTCTACAGTCTCCCTCCCCTAGAAGCCCAGTTGCCTTCTTCTCTACCACCTTCACGTCAAGGCAAAGAGGAACCAATGCAGATCGGTACTGCTCGTGCACCACTCACCCCGGAAGAACGGAAGAGACGAAGGGACGGCAACATGTGTATGTATTGTGGAACCTCTAGCCATCTGTTACGGAACTGTCCTGACGTCCCTCCGAGGCGTTCGGGAAACGAGCGCCCTCGGTGAGTGTTGGGACGCACTCCCGAGGGGCCATTCCTAGTCCTTACGCAACTCTGTCGATAGCATCTTCTGGTATACCGGAGGATTCTAGGTTGATGGTTCTGTCAGTCACTCTTACTGTGGGCAAGACCGTGGTCCCAACTTAGGCTTTACTCGACTGTGGTGCAGCCGGCAACTTCATAGATACCTTGTGGGCTAAACAAAAGGGCATAAATCGTCTGGCCAAACAGGAGGATCAGAAAGTCGAAGGAGTGGATGGTGAGCCTTTGATTTCCGGCTTGATCATACACACCACTGAAGAATTACACCTAAGTATCCAGCAACATACCGAAAATATCTCGTTTGACATCATCAGAGCAGCCCATTTCCCTATTATACTAGGGATAAGCTGGCTCCGAAAGCACAACCCTCACATTGACTGGGCAAAGAACGTACTCCGTTTTCAGTCCACCTTTTGTAGATCAGAATGTCTACCTGAACCAAAGTTTGAGAATGTACAGACTACCAGTATTTACGACTCCAGACTCATACATTGTCTTCCATATCATCTACAAGAATACGCAGAGGTAGTGACAGAAAAGACGCCTAGCGACCTTCCTCCCCACAGACCGGAAGACTGCTGTCTGGATCTTGTTCCTGGTGCTCTGGTTCCTTTCTGTAGGATGTTCCCTTTATCTCTCAGAGAAAGACACTTCCTCTGGGAATATTTAGATAACAATCTGGCCAACGGGCTTATAAGACCTTCAAAATCACCGGCTGGAGCTTCACTGTTTTTCATCCCAAAGAAGGACACACAAGAGTTGAGACCCTGTATTGACTACAGGGGTCTAAACAAGGTGACCATTAAGGACAGGTATCCCATGCCTCTTATCACCGAAATCATCAAAGCTGTTCATGGCGCCACAATCTTCACAAAATTGGATCTCCGGAATGCCTACCATCTTCTCCGGATCCAAAAAGGGGATGAATGGAAGACAGTTTTCAGGACCCCCTATGGGTTGTACGAATACCAAGTAATGCCCTTTGGGCTCGTCAATGCCCCTTCAGTGTTCCAGCGTTTTATGGACCGGCTTTTTTCAGACCTGCTGTGTCAGACCACCATTGTCTATCTCGACGACATACTGGTGTATTCAAGAACTCCGGAAGAACATGTAGTCCATGTCAAAGAGGTCTTCCAGAGACTAAGAGAAAACCACCTCTCGGTCAAATTAGACAAGTGTGTCTTTTCTGCAACATCCATCCCATATCTGGGTTTCATATTATCCAGTCGGGGTGTCGCCATGGATCCCCGCAAAGTATCTGCCATTTTGGAATGGCCTTCACCTAAATCCATCAAGATGTACAAAGATTCCTAGGTCTGGCAAACTTTTACCGGAAATTCATATCCAGCTTTTTCCACCGGATTGTACCTATTACCACTTTATTCAAGAAAAGCTCCAATCCATTTTCCTGGTCCAGCGAAGCTGAGGATAGTTTCCGCAATCTCAAGGAAGCCTTCTGTACCGCCCCCATCCTTCAGCAGCCAGATCAAGACCGGCCCTTCATTGTCGAGACAGATGCTTCTTCATCAGCTATGGGGGCAGTTCTTTTGCAGGAACATCAAGGAGTGGAACATCCAGTCTCCTATTTTTCCAAGACTCTCAACGACAGCCAAAGGAACTACTCAGTCATAGAGCGCAAATTACTGCCCATGAAGTCAGCCTGTTTGGAGTGGCGTCACCTCCTACAAGGAGGTAAACACCCATTCTCCATTAGAACCGATCACAAGAATCTACAAGTCCTGCGACAGTTAGAGTGCTACAACACACGTCAAGCACGTTGGGCTCACTTCTTTGCCCAGTTCGATTTCGACATTACCTACATCCCAGGGCAACAGAATTTGGTCGCGGACGCTCTGTCTCGCAGAGGAGACTATGTGACAGAATCTGACAGGACACAAGATCTGATGTTCCCTTTGCCAAGGCGAATAGGAGTACTGTCCACTTTCTTAAGGCAAGTGAAAGAAGCTTCTAAAGGGGGTTTTGAATCTGAGAGACACCCACAAGACATTGTCTACGACATCAAGGAAGGACTCTACTTTGTGGAAGGCAACTTATATCTACCCACTCCAGAATTTCGAAGATTGGCATTAAAGTGGTGTCACGACTCCAAGTTGGCAGGTCATCGAGGTACCAAGGGCACGTTGGATTATCTGCAGAGGCACTTTTATTGGCCGGAGATGCGACGAGACGTGGCCTGTTATGTACAATCCTGCGTGACCTGCCTTCACAGCAAGAGTTCCCGTCGTAGACCTTTAGGGCTTTTGGAACCTAATCCTGTTCCCAACGGTCCTTGGGAAGTTGTTTCTACCGATTTCATCGTGGACTTGCCTCCTTCTCAAGGGTTCACATGCATTATGGTGGTGATCGATTACTTCACTAAAATGGCTCACTTCTCCCCGTTACCAGGTGTACCGACAGCAGTAGCTATGGCCGAAACATTCATCAAGGATGTCTTCCGTCTCCACGGGGTGCCAAAGAAGATCATCTCAGATCGAGGTAGTCAATACACCTCTCGTTTCTGGAAGAATCTCTGCAGCCGTTTGGGTATAGAGAGAGCTCTAACGTCCGGGTTCCACCCTCAGTCCAACGGACAGACGGAATGTCTGAATGCCACCTTAGAGCAGTACCTACGATGTTACGTGAACCTTCAACAGGATAACTGGGTTTCTCTACTACCCCTGGCAGAGTTCTCCTACAATAACTCCTTTCATTCTACTCTCGGTTTCACCCCTTTTTTCTGCAGCTATGGCTACCATCCCCAGTCTATGCTGCCGGTCTCTAATGTCTCCACCACTTTACCCACAGTTGATTCCACTCTCGCCTTGTTGAGAGACGTTCACCTGCAGGCTAAACACAACCTTAGCGAAGCACAAATGAGATACAGAGGGCCAGGCCGACAAACTTCGTAAACCAGTACCTGATTGGGGGGTGGGTTCTCAGGTCATGTTGTCCACAAGATACCTACCACGATGGGTACACCCTTCCAAACTCTCCCCTAAATTTCTGGGTCCATACAAAATCACCCAAGCCATCAACCCGGTAGCTTTTCATCTAAAACTACCCAAGAGCCTTCAGAGAGTTCACCCGGTGTTTCATGCCTCACAACTTAAACCATTCCATGCAGACATCTGGTCCCGTAAAGAGAAGAAAACCCCCTTGCCAGCCACTTCGACCCAGAAGGAATTTGAAGTAGCCCAAATCTGTGACTCCCGATACCGCCGGGGACGGCTGGAATTTCTGATACGGTGGAAGGGGTATCACTGGTCAGAAAACTCTTGGGAACCAGCCTCTCATGTACATGCCCCACTTTTGGTCCGCAGGTTTTATCGCTCTCATCCGGGTAAACCTGGGGGAGGCCTTCCTAGGAGGGGGCATACTGTCATGCCGCGGTGGGGATGGCGGGTGTGGAATCACTGGCGGTTCTGTCCGCCGTAGCATTTCACTCCTCATCTTTTCCGCGTACCGCTCTAGTCGTTGTACGCGATCGTGACCCAGAAGTATAAAGCACTTCACTTCCGGGTCTCATACGCGTTGCAACGTTTCTGGGTTCCCTCCTGTGTTGCTGCCGCTCCCGTTACTGGTGATATTCCTACCTTTCAGCCTTTCGTTTCGCTGTTTCCACGCAGCTGTGTTCCACCTTTGTTTCTCTGCCTTGCACATTGCCTCGTCCTTGTTTAGCCTTCCTTCCTCCTTTTCCCCTTCCTTTTTTGCCTCTTCTTACCTCTTCCTTTACCCCTTCTTTCCCTTTCCTTCTCATTTTTGTCCTTCTTCCCTATCCCTTATACCCTTTTTGGATCCTCCTCCTGCCAGACCTGTGCCTGCCTACCAGACTGTCTGTGTTCAATCCCTTGTACCTATTTGGAACTTTCGTCTACCAGACCTGTGCCTGCTTACCGGACTGCCTGTGTTCAATCCCTTGTACCTATTTGGAACTTCCATCTACCAGACCCCTGCCTGCTTATCGGACTGCCTGCGCTCAATCCCTTGTACCTATTTTGGAACCTCTGCCTGCCCGACTTGTGCCTGCTTATCGGATTGCTCTTCCATCAGCGAACTTACCTTCTTCAATCATCCACCTGAAATACTACTTCATGGGGTTTTTTGTGCCTTCCGGCTTTTTTCCCCCTGTGAGGCGCTCTCGGTAGGATAACCCCCATTGCCCCTATCTTAGTGGCACAGTGGCATCCTATCGAGGGCGTCCTTATCTTCACAAGAAAAAAGAGAAGCCTCCACGACATAAGGACGGAAAGATCAAGCAGAAAGAGGAAGGTGAGGAGTTGGGGGAAGAGGGAGAATCATCCGAAGAAGAAGATATAACCGACATTACTGACAGCTATTTTAAAAATGAATTAGAAAAATTTGAAGCAAAGGTTTTAAATTTTTTACTGAGAATGCCCAAAAATGTGTCATATGAATATATACTCTTAAAATGCGAAGTGAATAGTGTTCACAGCCAAATTTAAGTTATGATTGCCATGTTATACGTCAAATTGACAAGACTCAATAATGATACATTTGTAGTGAAATTAATGGAACAATTTAGATGTGGAGAGAATAATGTCAATTTTATAACTTTATACAGATGGAGAAGGATGTATAATGAATGGACAGAGAATTATACTTTTAGCTGGTTGCTATTGAGTGTAGCACAGATAAAAAGGAAATTGAAAAAGAAGATATATGAATTAGATTGTGATCAAAGGGCTGTCAATTTGGCGACTAAAGCAAATAGTGGGTTATTTCTTAAGCATTTCTTGAGACAGTAAACCTTCTTACCAAAATGCATACCCAGAAAGTAATACTATCAGATGGTATCTAGAGTTTAAATTCAATATATGTAATGTATTGACTATACTTGGAGCTAAAATTGGTATCCCTAAAGATCTTAGATACTGTAGACTGTGTGGGATAAATATATTAGAAACTGCCTACCATATTTTATGTGAGTGCGACAGTCTGACCTTGCTACGTAACCTGCATCTCATGAAATATAATAATAAGTATATATGTAATGGTTTAGACATGTGGCAAAGACTACTTGGTGGACATGATATGAATTTTATATTTTACATGATGAAATTTTATGTGATGATATTAGATATTTTAACTGAGCTATCAAATGGAATTTATGTGTTTTAGAACAAAATATATTTTATCCATGATTGTATGATGATTTTTATATACGCTATATGCAAAACATGTCTTGTTATAAGCATATTATTAAATAAATAGGTTTTCCTTCAATAGACCAACGTCATATGGGCCCGTAGTTCAAAGGACACTTGGCACCTTTTCTATGTCTTCCTGAAAGAACGCTGGTCTTTGCTGCATCAGTGCCATTCGCTGTGGCACTTCCATATTCTCAATCTTTATCCAATATGTAGTGCTTATAAAAAACACTATCTCATCATCTATACGTTCATCTCTGAACATATCTTCATCTGTTATATCAGTCAATTTGTATCCCTCCTCAAGAGCTATCACTGTTCTCCATGCTCTGCCTTTGTCATCTACTCCTTCAAGAATTGCTATTTCCCCTTGTACTATAGCTGCTTCCAATTCTATGGGAATAATCTGCCCTTCTTCCTCATCCATAGGTACTTGTGGTCTAAATAGAAATTCATCAGGTATCCTCACAATTTTCCATACTAATCCATGTAGCCATGTTTACAAAATCCTCACCCCATACATGAAGACTTCCGGATCTACTGGAACCCCACATAGAGCCACTTGTCCTGTAAATGCCAGTATAAATTCTTTTACATTCAAATAGTAGCATTCCTGGAGTGGAGCACACTATTCCTTGATCAGTGATTGAAATCATCATGTTAAGTTTCGTCATTAAATCTATACCCAGGATGTTAACTAGCATTTGTTGCGAACATAACAAGGGGACAGCCATGTCACATTCCTCTATAGAAACAGGTAATTTATCAGTAAAGGGAACTAAATTCATAGCTCCAGAGAACCCTTGAGCATTCATGGCAATACCTGACAGTGGGCCTCATTACGACCCTGGCGCTAAGCGAAAAACGATGGCGGTAAATGCTTACCGCCATCGTTTTCCGCCAGGTCCGATCATGACCCGTGACCGTTAACTACGATGCCAATAGCGGCATCGTAGTTAACGCTGCCGCAAACTGCGCTAAGGGTGCGCGCACGCGACCGCCCACACCGTACTTAGCGCCATGGCGGAAAGGCACGCAAATGCCGACCCAAGCGGACATGCACCTAACGCCATCATTGAGGCCGCTAAGTACCTTACCGCCATGGTGCAAATAACGCCATCGCGAACCAACCGTAAAGGGCCAATTCAAGTGAATGCAGCTGCCACAGGTGCACAGAAACAGCACAGGTGAAGGCAATACAGACTCAGGGGAGTATAAAAAGAGCACACCCCACCCCTACCCACACCCAGTCACACTCCACAATGATGCCAATACGACTAGCAATGTTGGGGCTGGAGGACCTGATAGCAATGCATGTGCTACTACAACAGCAACAGCAACAACAACAACAACAGGCAGCACAGAGGAGACGCAGGAGGAGAAGGAGGGCAAGGCAGGCCCAGCAAGCCCCACCAGCACAGCCAGTGCCACCACGCAGGCAGCCCCCAATCCCACGCATCAGAGCCAATCCAAACAACCTCACTGCTGAGCAGATCCACACCCTGTACCGTTTGGACAGGGACACCATCACCGCCATCGTAGACATGACACACAACAACATCGTCAGCATGATAGAAAGTCCAACCGCCATCCCCCCCCTACTGAAGGTAGTGGCTGTACTCCACTTCCTGGCCACAGGCACCTACCAGCACACAGTGGGGCACCTGCATGGCATTTCACAACCATTATTCTCACGAACACTCATCCAAGTGCTCGATGCCCTCCTCAAGCACACAGACGACCACATCTCATTACCACGGACTGCCCAGGAGATTGCAAACACCAAAGTGGGTTTCCATGCACTAGCCAGCATACCCGGTTGCATTGGTGCCATCGACTGCACCCATGTGGAATTGGTGGTTCCACGTGCCATGGAGGTACCGTACCGCAACCGGAAACAGTTCCACTCTATCAACGTGCAAATGGTCTGTGACTCCAACAAGATCATCACACATTGTTGTGCCCGATTCCCCGGATCAACCCATGATTCCATGATCCTGAGGAACTCCACAATACCACGCTACATGGAGCGACATGCAGGCCCAAGATCCTGGCTACTCGGTGAGTGCTATGTCATGGAAGTGGGCATGGGAATGACGTACCAGTGCATACTCCACCTGGCAGAAAGGGGGGGGGGGGATGATGCATACTCCACCTGGCTGAAAGGGGGGGGGGGTGATGCATACTCCACCTGGCTGAAAGGGGGGGGGGATGATGCATACTCCACCTGGCTGAAAGGGGGGGGGGGATGATGCATACTCCACCTGGCTGTGAGTAACACAGAGAACGGATACAGAGGAAGGCCACTCACAATGCACTAAACCCCTCTGCATACATAGGGTGATGGCATGCTAAACAGGCCATGGCAGCAATGGGCATATACTGGTTGCATAGTGTGAATCAATTAGTGCATGTAGAAGTGAGCCAAGGTAACAGTTCCATGCCAGCCATGGTGGGACATCATGTTCCTGGACAGACAACATGACTGACACATACATTCTCGCCTACATACAGGTGATGCAGCCTACCCCCTGAAGAGGTGGCTCCTCACGCCAGTCCGGAACCCGCAGAACCAGCACGAGGAGGACTACAACCGTGCACATACACGTACTCGTGTGGTCATAGAGCAGACATTCGGCCTCCTGAAGGCACGGTTCCGAAGCCTCAGCAGGTCTGGTGGGGCACTCCTGTATGGCCATGAGAAGGTGGCAAAGATCGTCATGGCATGTGTCATGCTGCACAATATGTGCGTCAGACGGAATGTGCCCCTGCCCCCTGACGCAGAACTGCAACCACCTGACGATGAGGATGAGGATGAGGAGGGTGCAGAAGGGGCGCCACCACATGGAGGAGGCGATGCACAGGAGGGGCGTGCCATGCGCCAAAGTATCATCAACCACTGCTTCTAGCACACACGGCTGGTGTTCATCGCATGGAGACAGCACTTGGGGCACTGTGTGACTCTGGGGCATGCACACTGAGGACTGGACACCAATAAAGCACACATACGCAATGAAAATGTCCACACGTTTCCTTTTGTGAAACGAATAAATTGTATTTGAACTATGTACTGTCGTGTCACACCCCCTCCCACCTCCCACCTCCCCCCTGCACACCCCCCCCCCAACTCCCCCCTTAACTCCCCAACACACCACCCCGCCACCCCCCTGCACACCCCAACACACCCCCTCCCACCTCCCACCTCCCCCCTGCACACACCCCCCCCGAACTCCCCCCTTAACTCCCCAACACACCACCCCGCCACCCCCCTGCACACCCCAACACACCCACTCCCCCCTCCACCCTCCCCCCCCCCTGGAATCCCAACAAAGGTGTGAGTTGGTCTGTGCAGCAGTGTCAGTAGTAGGATTCCTACACTGTCCGGCCACTATTGGCAGCCCCCTCCACTGGCCCCCGGGGCACCCCTGCCTGTGCTGCGGAGGTTCCTCCCCGATCGGCGGATGGGGCTGCTCGGTGTCGAGCTGGCAACCGAGGAGGATCCTGCCTGCTCATTTGGACGCATGGCCCGTATTGTCTGCACAAGGTCAGTGATGGCGTGCCGCACAGCAGCTAGTTCCGCGCAGATGTCCTTTGTGGACGACTCTATAGCTGCCTTCACAGTCTCAGCACATTTATCCATTGCTGCACTTGACCCCCCACATTCAGCAACATGTTCTTCGAGCAGCGAGGAAAGTTGCTGCTGCCGGGTGGCAATCGCCTCCAGAGAATGGTTGGGATTCTGGGCCATGGCTAATGGCAGTGGCATTCCCATTGGGCTGATCTGCCCCTGCAGCGGGGATGGAGTGGCTGGCCAATCGTCATCCTCTGGCTGACCCTGTGTGGCATCCACATGCGGGCTGCTTAGGGACAGGTAGGGGGAATGAGGGTGGCCTGTGGGGCTCCTGACATCACTCTCCTCAAAGGTCCCTGCTTCACTATCGGAGGAGGCAGCAATGGCAGCAGTCTCCCCAAGTGTGCTGCTTGCAGCAGAGGCTGTGGCTTCTGTGGGCATGATTGGTGTGATGTCTGCTGCTGCTGCTGCTGCTGCTGTACTGCCTGCTGGGGTGGCTGTCTGTGCCCTGTCCTGTTTCCCTTGCATGGATTTTGCCTGCTGTGGTGTTTTCCTCGGGACGACAGAGGTGGAGGGTTGTGGCGTTGGCACAGTTGGCCTGGCCCTCTTGGTGGGTGTGGAGGCTGTGGTGTCCTCTTCCTCAAGGTCGGAATTTGAGCCTGTGGTGGGACAGAGGAGGGAGAGTGTTATTGATGGGTCTGCGGACATTGGCCGGGCATTGTGGCGACTGGCATCTCATCAGTTAGTACATGTGGCACATTTCATGCAGGGGAAAAAAGTTGACTCCCTTTTGTGTGGAAGTAGCATGGAGGTATGTGGGTGCCTGCAGTTAGGGTGTGCATGCTGCATGTGTACAGGGTGCAGATCGGATGTATCTGTGGGCAGTCTCCTGCTGATGTGTTGCATTCACACTATGGGCCAACATTGTACTTCACATGAATGGACTTAGGTGAGATTTGCATGCCTTGATTTGAGCCACCTACCTGCATCGCCCGATGTCGGGGCTCCTCTCTCCATTCCTCCTACTCCTTCAATGCTCTGCATTCCGATTGTGGAGGCACAGATTTCCTCCCATGGCTGCAATTTTATAGGGGACTCCGATCCTCCCCCAGTTGCCATTGCCAGGTTCATGTTGGCTGATAGTATGCTCCTGACTCTGAGCCGGAGATCGTCCCACCGCTTGCGGCACTGTTTGACATTGCGGGGTGTCGTTCCCACGGCACTGACCCGCTGAGCTACCAGTGCCCATATGGCCTTCTTCTTGGTTATGGCCGGTCTTGTCAGTTGGTTGGAGAATACCACTGCAGCGTTCTCCTGTAGGGTCTCCGCTAGAATGGTGAGCTCCTCTCTGGAGAAGCGGTCTTGCCGCTGGCGGTCACAGGCTTTTTTCAAAACTTTAGGCATCTTCCTGCAGGTAGAAGGTTGAAGCCGGTATTGGCGGGGTCTCAGGCTCGGATGTCCAGTGGTTTCGGAGGATGGCAATGGATTGTGTTTTTAAAGATGGCCGCCGTGCTCTTTCCCGTTCCGCCGCGGTGACGCTACTTCCGGTTCCGCTTATCTACGGTCAACGCTAATTGCGGTGACCGCTAACTACGGTCACCGCTATGTACGGCGGTGGCGGTGGTGCACCTTGCGCCGCATACGATGCCGGTAGGTGCCGTTTTGGGGGCATTACCGCCATGGCGCTGTTTACATTACCGCCATGGCGTAATGCTCGTGCGCGATGGGTCGTAATGTGGCGCACTTTACACCATCGTCCCACGGCGTTAACGTTCATTACGCCATGGCGGTAATGACGGCGGATTACCGCCAGGGTCGTAATGAGGCCCATTGGGTATTATTCCTCCCTTATACAAGAGCGAGTCGCCCCAGTGTCTACAATGATTTGCCTCCTACCGTCACAACGACCCTTGGTTCCTCTTGGGGGTTGTCATGATGCCTACTCCCGGGGACCCAGACCAAGTCCATCAACCCCGGAAGCAGGCATCAAGTTATCCCAAGAAAGCCCAACAACCCCTGCTAGGGGCTATTTGGGTCCAGTCCTGGCACCTATGGCGCCAGGCTCATATGGAGAGTCAGTCCTGCCGCCATGGGCGCCAGGCTCATAGATTAAAACTTACCTGATGCAGACCATGCTGCAAACGTACCTGATGCAGACCATGCTGCAAGAGCTCCAAGCCAAAAGAGACTACTTTACTTAGGGACTATTTTTTTACTCGGGCTGGGCTGGGGAGGATTACTTACCTGGGACTACTTTGGAGGCTATTTAAACCACGCCCGAAGAGCAGCACACGCTTCGCGTTATTCTGCATCCAGCAGCGTAACGCTCACCGTGCCTGCAAGTCTGCATCCAGCCTTCTGCCACGCCCGCGTCGAGTTTGGAGCTCCTAGAAAAAGGGAGAAAGAAGGAGAAAAGGTTAGAACAAGAGCAATACCTTTGATCCTTACCTGAATTCCCGATCCATCGCGCCTTCGTGCTGGAAGAAAGAAGCTATTTATGCGCATTGCCTCGTCTGCTGCAGCGCCGCACTGAACTCACCGGCCTTCGCAGCATCTTCACATTCCACCGCATCCTCCTGCATGTTCCCGCCGCACTCCGGCACCTAAGGAGAAGACAAGAACAGCAAGGTGAGCCAAGGGAATACACAGAGGAATATTAGTTACCCCCCACAGACTTACCTGATTTTACCACCGGGGGTTCTATTCCTCTTCACGGGTCGGCGCAGCTTCCACTGCATCTTCGCCGAACCACGGCCCCTAGGGGGAAACAAAAGGACAGCAAGGTGAAACAAAGGGACTAACAAGGGGAACCCTCCTCACCACAATAGACTTACCTGATTTTACCGCCAGAGGTATTATTCCCGGACACTTCATACTTTCTCTCAGCGCCTGAATAAGGGAGAAAGCAACAGGTTACATATTGACATTATTTTATCGAACTGTGTTGGAAAATACAAATCCTTACCAGAATACTACCGGTTGCCACAAGGAACTCTTCATTAGGGTCAAGCTGCAACCTGCAAGGAATCGGACGAGAGTGAAAGTCAGGCATTTGAACTCTTACGAACTTTATACTTACGGCGTCTTGCCGGGAATTTCGGAGTCAATATTGTTCTGGAACTCACCAATTCCTTCGAGCCAGTGAAGCAACTGGTTATCAATGCGCTCAATGTAGGATGGAGAGCTCATCTTTTCAAACCATCAGGTGAGACTATAAGAGGGGACATCAAAGGTGATCTGTGGGGAGAACAGCGGGGGTGGGGGGATTTACACTGAACTCCACCAGTGGTTAATTCCCTTTCTCCATTTGCAGAAGAATATTCCTACAGGCCAAGCAAACGAAGCTAGGTGGGCCAGTCCAGTCCGTCATCTCGGCCCTATGCGTCACAATGGTGGAGACCGCAGCTGTCCAGTTCCGACTGACGCCTCTGTGGGAGCCAGGTGAGCGAAACAGGGGTGTGGTGTTACTGCTAGTACTGAACACATCAAGTCACCCTGTGACCTGTCCTACTGAGGGTAAAAATGCACCCCTGTCCCCGTAAAAGTATTCCCTCCTACCACAGTGACACCCTCTATCCTAGGTGTGTGTTCTTGCCCTGTTTTCACATTCCATTGTGTCTCCATAGGTGCTTGTTGCGACTGGCCTTGTGCTGGGTGCATTTGCAATGTCCCCTGCTGTTTTGCCTGCTGTGCTTGTGGCACCTGTGCCTGATAGAATGTGTGAACCTGGTTGTGTGCTATATTGCGGTGGATGAGCTATACCCCCTCTTGAATTTTGTCAATTTTGTTGCATGTTTCCTCGACTTCTACATACACGCGCAATACGCCCTACTAGCCCACAATTCGGACACAACAGGGGTGGCCCTCTGGCAAACCCTCCATTATTTCCTCCCTTAATATTCTGACTTCCACCCTGGGAATTTTGAAATCCACGTTCTCTTCCTCTGAATTACCACCTCTTCCTCATGGGCAAAACCCATACCCACTTTGATCCACTGGGTGTACATTACTCACCTGCGATACACTTGTTGTTTCTTGCATTTCTCCTCCTTCTCCGCTTGTCAATACTGTCCCTTCTATAGCAAGTTTTGACCATTTCTTCTGAACTAACTTGGCTTCCTCAACCCTCCAGTTCTCATCTTTCTTTCTATTCCTCTCTTGTAACAATTGGCAATGATGTGCGATAGTCAACTGTATCTCAGCAAACGGCTTCACTTCCATTCATACTTGTTTTTTCATTTGTCTCTGTACTTTATCTGGCAATCCTTGACACAAAATATGATAGCATAATGCCACTGTTTTTTCCCAAGGCTCACGCATCTCAAGCTGCCATCTCTCTTGAATATCCTGAATATAAGCAATAGGATCTTCATCTTCTTTAATGTTTACGCGTCATAATTGCACCCATATCGGACGTATCGGGATACTATACCCTGGGAGCCCTCCAAACATCTGCCCTACAATTATTAAATGGTGCTCCATTATGCGCAGTGTTCTGTGCTGTCACACTTGCATATCCCGCTCGTTTCCAAATGTTGTCAGCTCTCTCTCCAAGAATAACTGCCAATAGACCTTTTATGTCCCTTATGGCCAACGTATTGCCCCCTGTCATTTTCTCAAATTCATATATCCATTTTTCAGCCCCTGAAGTCAAACTAGGTAACTTGCATTTTAAGTTATCCTTATCCATCTGAGGCCATGGAATATACTGCAGTCTTGCTCCCCTTCTATAACAATGGGAATTGTTTGAACCCCATCCCATAACTGGACCCCATTATTTGTTTATTCAATGTACGGGTAATAGCCCATGTTCGTCTTCGTGCTGGTGACACCCTTAACCTACTCACATAGGGTGGGGATTCTCCTCTCACACTACACAATGGGAATGTTTGGGATATGGTATAGTATCTGGTGTTCTTTCCTTAGGGTGTTCCAGATCTGAACATCTTACCTCTTTGTCCAGACTTTGACTTCCCAAGGGGGCACATGCACCCTCCCCTTCTATGTTACGACCTGACTCCCTTTCTTCTTCTGCCATTGCTACACTCCAACTGGTGTGACTATCATCCTCCTTTTCCCTATCTAAATCTAATCTACTCAAAGACAATACTCAGCGTTCATCAATTAACATGTTTTCCTCCTCATCCCTTGTTTTTGGTATTGGGGATCGTCTGCCCCTCCCCGGAGTCCCATACTCACTATTCTGTCTTATTTGCTGATATAACTTATCGATCCTCTCTCCAATACCTTCTGCATCATATCTTTCCTCTTCTTGTGCTACTTTAGGTTTTTCTTTTTTTTCAATACAACAATTTATTGGCATTTTAACTTATGGCATTTCAACAGACATTGCATATATTCCAGAATACATTACATATTGGTATAGAGGTTTAGTGGTTTATTGGCGGGGGGGTTGATTCTGGGCTGGGCGGCGACTTAGCCGCTGTGGTGTCACGCAGTCTCTCGAATCATCCCAGCCAGTGGGTGAGTGGGGGTCTACGGGAGAGGGTTGGGAACTGTGCTGCAAAGTCCATAAACGGGGCACAGGTGTTCTGAAAATTGTTTAGATTTCCTGCTCGTAGGGCTGTAATCTTCTCTGCGACTACTGTGTCCCAGCATTTTGCCCACCATTGCGGGATTGACAGGCCTGTGGGGTTCTTCCAGAGCCGTGTCAGTGCAATTTTTGCAGCTGTTAGGAGGTGTGTGCATAGACGAGCTATGTGTCCTGTAAGGGGGAGTTTCCCATCCCCTATGTCCCTTAGCAGGACAATCCCTGGATCCCAGGGGATTGCAAGGCCTGTGATTGCTTTTATGCGGTCTAGTTCTTCTCTCCAATAGTTCACTGCTTGCGGGCATGTCCACAATAAGTGGAACAGAGTCCCTTCGGCTTTACAGCCCCTCCAGCAGCCCGGTGGGATGTTTGGGTTGGCTTTGTGCAGCTGTGTGGGGGTGATGTAGTATATATAACAGATTTTATAACCACACTCTCTGTTGGTGATGCATTGGGTGCTTTTGTGGGTTCTCGCCCAGATCTTGTTTCAGGTGCTCTCGTCTATTGGTCGCCCCAGGCCATTTTCCCAGTTGATCATATATCTCTCTTTGATTTCTGGGTCGTATTTGTCCAGAAGCCGATATAGTGTGGAGACCTTCCCTTTGGGTGGGGCGATTGTTAATGTTAGCTCTAGCACCGTTAGGTCTCTGGAGCCCTTTTCCTTGACTGTTCTTTGTGATAGCCAGTGCCGTATTTGAGAATATCTAAATCGTTCCTCTTCTAGGATTTAGAATTTGGTCTTGCACTCTTTGAACGTAAGTGGGTTGCCCCCTACTATGAAGTCCGAGATTGTTCGGAGGCCCCCTTCTTGCCATGCGGCAAAACTCAGAGGTTGGAATCCTGGTGAAAAGTCTGGGTTACCCCATACCGGTGTCAGGGAGCCTAGGGTTCCTGTGCATTCCCATTTTCGTGCTGCTGCTTTCCAGTTTGACACTGTGTTGTGCGTTGCTTTTAGGGGTCCTGAGTTCGGCTGTATTTTTGGGAGCCGTATGTGTGGGAGGTCGATTAGGGGAGATTTCATGCTTCTTCTATCTGTTTCCAGTATGTTGGGTCTGATGCTTGTGTCCATGTGAATGCATGAGCTAGTTGGGCCACCTGTCTGTATCTGGTTACCTCTGGTGCTCCCAGTCCTCCTGCATTGCAGCCTCGGGTCATGATTCATTTTGCTATTCGGGCTCTTCCCACCCCCCCAGATGATTTTCAGTATGGATCGCTGCAGGCCGATTAGTTTGCTCTCTGGGATGTGTACCGGTAGTGCCAGGCAGTGGTAAATTAGTCTGGGGATCAGGCTCATTTTCATTGCCGTTACCCTGCCCAACCATGATATCTCTTGCTTGTTCCAATGGTGTATGTCCCTTCTTAATTCTCTGAATAGTTGTGGGAAGTTGCTTTGGTATATCTGGGTATGAGTTTGGGGATGCGTGCCCCCAGGTATTGGATTGCTCCTTCGGCCCATGTTATAGGGAATTTGGGAGAGAGTTCCTCCTGCTGATTCTTTGTGATGTTGATTGCTAGTGCGGCTGATTTTTCATAGTTCACCCTGAAACCCGATGCTCTTCCAAATGCTTCTAACTCTTCTCATAGGTGGTCTAGGGAGGTACTTGGGTGTGTTATTGTTAGGAGGACGTCATCGGCATATAATGCTGTTTTGTGTTCCCTGCCCCCCACTGAGATTCCTTGTATGTCTGAGTTTTGTCTAATCCTTCCCGCAAAGGCCTCCATAGATAGTGTGAATACCATGGGAGAGAGTGGGCACCCCTGGCCTGTTCCCCGGGTGATGGCTATGCTTTCCGATCTGTTCCCATTTACTCGCAGCTGGGTTGTTGGGGATTGGTAATTCACCATTATCCATGTTGTGAAGTTATGGCCAAACCCCATGTGTTTAAGTGTATTCTTAATGTAGCCCCAGCCTACCAGGTTGAACGCTTTGTGCACGTCTAGGGATATGACCATAAGTTCTTCCTTCTGCCGTGTGGCACTCTCGATGAGGTCTAGTGTTCTTTTGATGTTATCGAATGTGCTCCTCCTGGGGATGAGCCCAGTTTGGTCCCTGTCTATTAGGTCTGGGAGGGCCTTCCCTAGTCTGGCAGCCAGGATTTTGGAGTATATCTTCCCGTCTAGGTTCATGAGCGTTATTGGTCTGTAGGATGTTACCTGTTTTTGGTCTTTCCCCAGTTTATGGATTCCCCCATTGACTTGGTGACCTTCCCGGATTCTAGGAATTAGTTAAATACTCGGGCGAGCTGTGGGGCTAGTGTCTGCGTGAATGTTTTGAAGAATTTCGCTGTTAGCCCATCAGGGCCTGGGGCGGTGTTCTTCAGGGACTTGATCGTTTCCCCAACTTCCTCTATCGTTATTGGGGTTTCCAGGGATTCGAGGTGGGGTTTCATGGTGGGCGCTGTGAATGGTTTAGTCATTGCCTGCTCTGGTGTTGGTCCTCGGGTTGGGCAGGCGGGCCAGTCATGATTGTTTTGTGATGGGCTAGGAGGGCACTCACTTACCCGTGTCTGTGTATCGGGTTATGCCGTCTTCCCCGGTGATGCAGACTATATTGTTCCTTTTGTGTATCCGCTGTAGCTTATGGGCGAGTATTCAGTTTGCCTTGTTGCTTTTGCTGTAGTAAAACTGCTTCGTGTAAGCGAGAGCTTTGGCCGAATGGTCCGCCCAGTGTTTTTCTAGCGCGATTCTTGCTGTCTTCAGTTCCCTCTCCAGTTTCCTAGTGTGGTGGATTTTTAGACGTTTCTCTATATTGGATACTTTTAGCTCCAGGGCGGTTGCTTGGATCTTGGTGATCCGGTAGTGTTCAGCTGCTGCGCTTATTAATAAGGGCTTCTTTGTTCCCCTTGACTACGGGTTTCATGGCTTCCCATATTATTCTGATGGGCATATAAGGGGTTGTGTTTTCCTTAAAGTAACTCGTCAGAGCATCCCTTACTTCTGTTTTAATTGCCTCGTCTAGGAGTATGGAATCGTTTAGCCTCCAGTACCTCGGAGGAGATGCTGGTAGCCCACTTATTGCTAGGTCTGCTGATAACGGGGCATGGTCTGGGATCATTCGGGTGTGGATTTGTATGTTCTCCAGGCATGGGAATAGGGTCCCCGTGACCAGTAAAAGGTCAATCCAAGAGTGACCTTTGTGGGTGTTAGAATAGAAGGTGTAGGGCCTCATTATACGGATGGCGTAAAATACTGGCACCGCCTTGGCGGAAAGGGGAATTACCGCCCCATTCCAAGGTTGGCGGGGCGGTAATTCCCCCTTCCACCATTGCCCTTCCCCATTCCCATTTTTGCCCCATCGGGCATAATGGGAATGGGGAAGGCGCTAATTACGGTACCGCAAATTGCGGTACCGTAATTAGCTCCCTGGGTCCCTTTGCGGGTTGGTTTTTAACACCTGCAAAAAGCAGGCGTTAAATTCCCCAACCCGCAAAGGGACCTCGTAGTAAGGCGGTAAGGATTTATCGGTACCGGTAAAATACCGGTACCGGTAAACCCTTACCGCCATCCGTGTAATGAGGCCTGTAGTCCCTGACCCCACTGTTCGCAAGCCTCCATGCTTCTATTGTTTCCGTTTCTCGCATTAGCCTGGCGAAGGTTAGGGCTCAGGCGTAATCCAGGTTGGATGGTGGGAGGGTTTTGTCTGCTAAGGGATCTGGGACAATGTTAAAGTCTCCTCCCATGAGAAGGTGCCCTGCGGTAAATGTTACCAGTGTTGGGATTAAGTTCAGTAGGAATTTGGCCTGGTCTTTGTTGGGACAATAAATCCCTGATATGGTGATGGGCTGTTCTGAGATATATCCCTTTACCAAAAGGTACTTGCCTGCTGGGTCGCTTTTTTACGGTGGGGTCCCAGAGTGGGAAGTTGTTGCTCAGTAGGATTGCTACCCCCTGCTTCTTTTCCCCTGAGGAGGCAAAGTAGGTCTGTTTATATCTCCGAAGCCTTAGGTGGTGCTCGTCTGCGGCCATTAGGTGGGTCTCTTACAGGATCACGATATCGCCCACTAGGTTGTTCAGCCTGCTCTCTACTGATTTGCGTTTTCTCGGGGAGTTGAGGCCGCCCACATTCCATGTGAGGATTCAGACGTTTCCATCCGCCTCCAGCCCTATTAGGTTCCTGTGGTTGTGCCACTAAGGGCTTCTTTGTTCCGGTTTTTCGGGCCCGTGTCTGGTGGTTCCCCCTTGGTGAATGTGTATGTGTTATGCCTGTGTTCGTCTGAATTGTAGTGCCATCTTCCTTACTGGGGGCCAACGTGCCCCAACTTTCCTCCCCACAACCTCCCAAAACTTTTTCCCACTCCCCTAACCCCAATTCCCAGGACCAAGACCAGCCTCATCCAATGGGGTAGGCTAGCTGGACCTCATCGTCGAGCTAATAGGGGCCAACTGGACCCGAGCACCGTCAACAGGACAACTGAAGAGTGCAAGGCCCGTTAAAGCGGGACCGAGTGCCTTGCATTAAGCTTTGATATGAGGGATGCTGAGGCTGTTTGTCTGTGGTGATACACTGAGGCATTGGTGCACCCTCTCCCATATCATGCGTCCCCAGTGGGGTTCCTATGATTATGTCGTGGTAGTACCTTATGTGGGTGGATCGCTGCAGCGAGCGATTGGCTTTTTGTCTGTGGTCGTTATTCTTGAATCAGTCTGGTTCCGTGGTCTTCCGTGGGCCCGAGTCTGCGCTTCCTCGTAGCCCGCGTCCAGGCTCCGTTCGATGGTGGTTTCATCTTGTCTTGGCTATGTGTTTCCGACTTGGAGGCTCCGCTTTATGGCCCTTTCCCCATGAATTTTTCCACTTCGCTGGGGGGTGTGGATGTACCTCCGAGCCCCCTCCCATGTAAAGTTCAAGGCCGTTGGGAAGCTCAATCGGTATTGCACCTTTCGTTCTATTAGCCATTCTGTAAGGTTGCGGAGTGCTTTTTGCTTTTGTAGGGTCATGATCGATAGGTCCTGGTACAGTGAAATGCTTGCCCCCCTGAAGAGGATTTGCTTGGTTGCTCTGGCCTCCCTCATGATCTCTTCCTTTATTTTGAAGAAGTGAATCCGTCCTAGGACATCTGGAGGGAAAGGGGAGGATTGTCTCTGGCTGTTCGGTGGACTCGGTCGAGCTCCAAGGGGGAACTATCCGGGAGGGTCAGGATGTAAAGATCTCCAATTCCGCATCCGTGATTGTTGTGGGTTTTCCCAGGAGGCAGATGGTGTTCCTCCTGGAACGGTTTTCCGTGTCCTCTTGCTTGATCTCCAGTTTGTCACATTTTGCCTCCAGTGCTACTATTCTGTCCAGGTTTCTTTCCAGGTCGAAGGCATGGTCGCACACTGTATTTTCGAGGTCTCCCGTGCGTTGTTCCACCTCTGCCACCCTCTTGTCAAGTGCCGTGATTCTCTTTGTGACCTCCTCAGTCCCCCTTTGTATTTCCTTTGTCATTGCTGCTAGTAAGTCTTTGAGGTCGGATTTGGTTGCCGATTAGGCCGCTTCTAGGCCTGCATGTGTGATGGTCATTTCTGCGGCGGGGTCCGATATATGTTCAGCTTTTTTTTTGCTTCTCAGATGTGGGCTTGCTCATCAGAGTTACGATGTCCATTTGTTTCGATGCTTTACCACTCTTCACCATGGTTGTTGTGTTGGTTTTGGCACAATCACTGGAGTGCGTGTCCACCGCTCGGGCTGGGTGCGAGGGCTTTTGCTGCCGCTGCAATGCTGTGATGGTGCCTGCCTTTAAGGGTCTTTTTGTTCTTAGCGCGTGGCTGGGACCTCGGTTCCACTGTGTGCTGATGCTTGCCCCCAGCATTGCCACTAGGTCTTAGGTTGATAGATTGCAGTGCTGACTCTTTAGTTGTATGCATATTTAGGTGGTTTTGAGGTTGTAATATGCACTGTTTGGGAAAAGAGGGGGGGCGGAACGGTGGTTGGTGCCCTCGTGCTTTGAGAAGCCTGGGGGTTCTACTTTGCTGATGAGTTGGTGGGTTTTTCGCCCCCTTAGGGGTAGTCCAGCTGTGGGGATACTTCAACTCTGCTTCTCTGCGTGATGGCTGTTGTAGGGTGCTACCCGCGGGGTGCTCTCCTGGGGCTGTGCAGTGACTCCTTGGGCGGCTCCTGCGGTCGGTGTCTGTGTGTTTTGGGGAGCCCGGGGGCTCTGCTTTTCTGGTGGGTTGTTGGTCCCCCCTCTAGGGGTGATATAGTTGTAGGGCTCCCTCAACTCCCCTCCTCCGTGTGTGGCTTGGTGTGGGGTGTTGCCCGGCGGGGTCCTCTCTCGCTCTGCGCGGTGACTCCTTGGGTGGCTCCTGAGCTTGCCGTAGGCTTCTTTGTAGATGTGGGCCAGCCGGCATCTGCCCAGGACACTCCTGGGGCCCGCCCTCTCTCCCTTGGGGTCTGCAGCGTTAGCCGGGTCAGAGCTGCATGGTGGCTTGTTGGGGGGGGCTTCCCCCTTGAGGGCTGCAAGCCGGCCAATGCTGGGACTTGGTGGTGTCCACGTTGTGCCCTCTGTGGTGTCAGTCCTGTGGGGTCATGTGCTGTGGTACTTTCGGCGGGGAAGGAGGGAGCTTACCGCCAGCTTGTGCTACGCTTTGCTTCCTGAGGCTATTCCGGCTTTTGGATTGCCTCGGTCCGTTGCGCCATCTGTCCCTCTGCTTGTAGCTTTATTAGATCCCACCTCGGGGGTACTGATGAGCGCTGGTGCAGTGCGGTTGGTCGCCGCAGCCCTGTGTTGCCTGCAGCTCGAGTCAGAGCATCTCAGTGGGCTAGTGCTGCCGTTGCTCGCATGGTACGTGCGCTGCCCTCGAGCCCCTCGGGCAGGGACGGCTGCTGGCTGCTGGTGCTGGGGCGAATCTCTCCCCGGCACATCTGTCTTGGGAACATTGGGCTAATTCCAAAGGCGTTGCGCTCCACAGTAGTCAGATCTCTAGGCACTCAGGTTGTTGGTACTGCTTTGGGCCCTCCGCGTCTTCCTGCTCCCTGCAGGGCTCTTTATGGTGGGGTCATTTTTATTTTGGTGCTGGTGGCCGAGCGCGGTTTCAGCTCAGTGATTTCAGGGTATTGGAGCCTTAATGTAGCATCGTAGGTGCGGGAGCACTTCAGCTACTCCTGGGGCCTCATTCCGAGATTGGAGGTAGTCATGGCGCTATTTGCGCCAGGACTGCCTCCAATAACGGTACTGGCACCGGTCCCATTCAATGGGGACTTACCGGTGTAGTCCGACCCTTGCGGGACCGGTAAATTCTCATTGAACATTCCATTCCCCATTCCCATTTGAGCCCCCATAGTGCTCAATGGGAATGGGGAAGTAGCTAATAATGATACCGCAATTTGCGGTACCGTTATTTGCTCCCTGGTCCCTTAGCGGCTCCCCCTGAGGGCGCCTGGTGAAACCAGGCGCCCATAGCGGGACCCGCTAAGGGACCTCGTAGTAGGGTGGTAAGGGATTACTGGCACTAGCATCCTTACCGGTGCCCGGTATCCCTTACCGCCCTTCTCGGAATGAGGCCCATGGTGTTGTTTTATTGCCTTAACGGGAGGTATTCAGTGCATAAAGCTGCTCGAACAACGGGTCCGGCCAGGAGCTCTCAGGGAGCCATGCTATCTGTGTCGGCTCCAAGCCACGCCCCCTACTTTAGGTATTTCTTGAGCCACTTCTCTCATTGGGAAAGTTTCTCTTATCGTTTCCCATCACCCCTGTATTTTGCGCTCAGTCTTACTAGTTCTTTAAGAACAAGACTGGCATCAAGATCTTGCTGCCTTTTATTCTGTTTTATTCCTTCTTCCGCTTCCCTTCGTTCTCTCGCATCTCTTCTTACCCTCTCTTCTTCTTGCTTTCATGCTTCCCTTCTTATCTCTTCTCTTCGTTCTTCTACTTCTCTTCTTCTCTGTAATCATATTTCCTTCATTCGTTGTGCCTCTTCTTACTCTCTCTTTCTTTCTCTCATATCCCTTTATTCCTTTTCTTTCTTCCGACTTTCATACTTCCTTTGTTCGTTTGCCTACCTTTTGTCTTTCTCTTGTTCTAAATATCTTTTCCTGTTGTTCCCTGCTTTTCCTTCCTTGCTCATCCTCCCTAAACCACGTCTCTTGTTCCTTAACCTTCTTTTCTTGCTTGTCTTTGTCTTCCTTTTGCCTAACCTGCTCGATGTTTTTCCCATCTAACTGAGTTATATCTGTCCTGCCATCCATTTGTTCTGTACAAGCGTTACCTCATCGGCCCTATCCTTCTCCCCTTTCCATCTCGTAATTTCCTTGTCTATATCCGTTGATATATTTGATCTCTCGTCTTGTTCCCCTTTATCTCGTATGAGCCTACATGCGTCTTCCTTCTTTTTACTCTCTTCTAGACTGTCATCATTACTATAAGCGGGCGGTGCATATACTGGATTAATATGCCCTGCTGCTTCTTTTACTTCTTTCAAAGGATGAAATCTTGTCTCTTGTGCATCTACATTCTTAGTTTGAGGCGGAGTAAGAAGAGCCGAGGGCTCAATGCCCTGCGCTTTATGCTGATTAAGCATCCACTCCTCCTGTGGCAGGTCTTCTTTCTACTCTTGATACATTTTCCAGAGTTCTAAAACTGCCAGTCTTTCTCTAATTGCTTTCCTGTGTATGCAGCGTGCACATATGTGGTCATGTGTTGTAATGCTGCCTTTGACAATGATCCCCTTTGTGGCCATGGCATGAAAATGTTATCAGCTGTGCCCTTTACCCATTCTGCACTGTACTGTTTGAGCTTGGGTGCATGTCGTGGTAATGTTTTACAAAGGTGCATAAGAGGAGTGTCTTCCATAATGACAAGTCACAATTAATTGTCAATACTTACCAGATCATTACCTTGTTATAGTTAATAAATCTCTACTCATCTCAAAGCTTATTGCTCACCACTTTTAAGGACAAACACAATAAATATGAGCAAGCACCATCAATTGCTGCTCAATCCTCTTTTGTCTCAACCTCCTGTTCTGTCTTCTGACTGGCACCAATCGTTTACTACACTTAACTCAATACAACTTAAATTCCAAATGTTCACAATGTATCACTTTGTAGAACTTCATACATCAAATAATAATCAAAATAATAACAAAGTACACATACAAAAAAGTGATCACCTTCTATTTTCCTTACAACATTTATAGAACATTTATAAGAAGAGGTATTCTTCCTATGCCTCCGATTATGTTACCCCGTACGGAGTTTAAGACGTCACCTTCCACGGTCCTGACCGTGTGTATCCTCTCTCTTAATATGCTGAATGGAAATTGAGACATCTTCTTCTATCTCCCTTGAAATAGGATTACCTTGGCGTTCCGTTATCTATACAAAATTCCCATTACCAAACTTATTTTCATAAAAGATCACAATCCCGCCCGTTTATATTGCCATTTCCCTTAGTCTACTTACATCCGTTTTATTGACTTGAGGCCTTCGGTATTGACTCTGCCTCCAATCCGAAAACGTTGCCTTCCGTCCGCAGGGCACCCGTGGAAACTGAGCAGGAATTTCATCAAAGAGAGACCTGCCCACCATCTTGGTTTTTCTTGCAAGTTTAATTCTATCACCCGCTCTCCACAGGAAACTCCACAAAATTCCAGCTAATAGTAGAGGATGCCCGATCGTCCGAAACTTTGAAGTCAAACTAGTTTAGATCGAAACCATCCGCAACGCTACCACATGAGCATACATGCCTTGGAAATGTGCATCTGTTAGTGAGTGGGATTACACCAGAATAATTGAGAGTCCAAATAAGCCGACAAACTCAAGAAGATGGCAAGTTGCTGTTTTATTAGCAATTATCTAAAACAGGGACTTTACAACGAACATCAACGTACGGACACTCTTTCGCAGCGATTTCCACATGAAATACAATTATATACTTTCTTTGTACGTCAGAATGACGTCATGCTACGTGGCAATAGTAAAGCTATAAGGTCCTTTGTTATATGGACTAATACAATTTGTCTGGCACGCTTGAGCCATGTCTGGAACATTCAGTTCCATTAGCAACACATAAGCCAAGACCCAGGTGCAAGCAGATAGGACATGAAGCTGCCCTACCACCCAATTAGCCCAACATCTCTCATCACCCGTGCCTTTGCCATGAAATTCTCTTTGTACTTTGCCTTGCAGAGTATTCTTGTCCTAGGAATGTAACGGGAGTGAGGGCAGTCGCTATTGTGTCTGGAACTCCAAGTTCAAGCCCTATTTTCAGCTTTGACTCACGTGACAAGCGACCACGATTCTGTTAATTTCTGCAAGCTCTTAAATGTTTTAATGAATTAAGACTTGGGGCCTCATTATAACCCTTGCGCTCCCGTAATGAAGGGGGCCGGTACGGGACCGGCCCCCTTCATTACGGGAGCGCTGATTACGAGGTTCCCTTTATGGGACTCGGAACAGACGTCTGGTAAAACCAGACGTCCTTTCCGGGTCCCGCAAGGGGAAGAGGGAGGTAATAACGGGCCAATCATAATGTGCCCATTATTACCTCCCTCCCCATTCCCATTGAGCCCTATGTGGGCTCAAATAGGAATGGGGAATGGTTCCTTCAAGGAGGAATTACCAGGTGCTCCAATGTTGGAATGACCCGGTTATTCCTCATTGAAGGAACCCGGTAATGGAGCCCGGTTTGGAGGCAGCCATGGTGCTAATAGCACCATGGCTGCATCCAAACTCGTAATGAGGCCTTTGGTAATTTCTGTGTTCTTTCTTGCACCTTAACGTGAGAGGATTCATCCTCCGGAACACATGTTCCTCTTCAGCCTAGATAGCTGACCTCGACTTCTCAGTTCTTGACTTCAGATCAGTAAGTCCAATCCCGACCACACATGCGGATGTAAAATCTGCCATGCTTTAGCAAGCATGTGTAACCAGATGAATGCGGGGCAAAAAAGGCTGATGTAGTCGGGAAAGAATTAAAAGACCATTACGTACACGTAAATTAATAGAAAGATAAAAATCAGATAAGGATGATTAGTAAAAGTGATAGACATTGATATCCGAAATAAGAACCAGGACTGACAATTTTCCTTTTGTAAAAACTGTTGCAGTATTATCAACAGCACAAGAAAAATAAGATGCCCAGCGATCAACGCAAGTGCTAAAAGAATAAGCTGAACATAGAGGGAAATACAATATAGCCTTGTACAAACAGGTCAGTAGAATTGCAAATAAACTGTTTAATAAAATATGAATTGATGTGGGCAATGAGAAAACTAAGATTTCGGTGTCCCACTGTTAATTTACAGGCACCACCAATCAGCCCTTCACGGCATAAAAGAAATCAGATTTGCATGAATAAAGAAGCTGAAACCCGACTCCTTTTAAATAACGGTTAGTGCCCACAGTATGCTGACATTAGAAGGGCAGTCACATGTCCCCCACACTTCGAGTTTTTTTTAATTTGGTTTTGATGTTTTTGTATTGTAGTGTGTGTGAGATGACACCCAAAATGCCCCTGTGATTTTTTCAACTCCTCAAGAAATACTTTTGTCCTGAAGATGGCCATAATATCAAGAAAAGATGCTAGGGATAGCACCTAATGATATGATATGATCTTTTATTTGTATCGCGCTCGTACACAAGTGTTTCGGAGCATGACTAGGCAAGGGAGGGGAACAGGGGACAAAACACCACAAAACCACAACGATCTTACTAGGCACAGTGACATTGAGAACACGCAAGTGCATGGGAAAGGGAAAAAGGGAAAAAGTACATGGTGGGGGGAGAGTGGAAAGTGCGGAGCAGAGGAGAGCAGAATAAATAATAATAAATAAAAATAAATAGAACATTGATGCAATAAACAGTGGTAGTGCAGCCAGCAAGTGGCAAGTGCTGTGTTTAAGGCAGCAGATTGGATAGTCTGATAAGTGCAGAAAAAGAACAAACAAAAATAAATGGGGGTGGGGGCTGTAAGGATACAGATACAGTCCCCAGTGCAAGGGGGGCCGGGAGGCAGTGCAGGAGGGTGGCAGGGTGAGCAGGTACCTGGGCCCAGGGGACAGAGGGTGGCCAGGTGCACAGTGCCAAGAGAGAGCAGATCAGCAGGGGAGAGGGGGAGTCAAGGCAGAAGCTAAGAGGAAGGTCTTGAGGTGCTTCCGGAACCAGAGATGGTTCTCCTCAGGTTTTAGAGTGGCAGGGAGGCTGTTCCAGAGGGAGGCCCCAGCCGAAGATAGAGATCTACCAGCAGCCCGTTTCTTTGACAAACGATTGACCCAGAGGGAGTTAGAGGTAGAGGAGCGAAGAGCTCGAGAGGGGAGGTATTTGCGGATATAGCTGAAGGTATTTTGGATCCAGGCCCCAGAAAGCCTAGTGGACAATGCAGAGGGTTTTGAATTTAATCCTTGCATCGACTGGGAGCCAATTGAGTGATTTCAGAGCTGGAGAGATACGATCCCAGGGCTTGAGGCCAAGGATAAGTCTCGCAGTCCTGTTCTGGATAAGTTGCAGAGGGCGTAGAGTAGAGGCAGGTAGATTTAGGAAGAGGCTGTTACAAAGTCCAATCTAGGGAGAACCAGAGCTTGGCAGACAGTGAGCTTCTGAGGGAAGGAGAGGAAAGGCAGAGTACCTCTGAGGAGGTGCAGTAGGAAGTTTGACATTTTGGAGACCTCAGAGATATGGGCAGAGAAGGAAAGTGTGGAGTCGAGGATGACCACGGGGTTCTTAGCCTCACAGGTAGGGGTAGGAGGAGGGCCAAGGGAGGCCGGCCAGAGAGTGAAGGAAAAGAATGGAGATGGTGCGCCGATGAGGAGGATCTCAGTCTTGCTGGCATTCAGACAAAGGTCATTTGCGGCACACCAATCTTGAATGGCAGTTAGAAAATCAGAGATGAGAGAGGGCAAGGAGGTGGCCGAGGGCAGCCGGAAAATGAGTTGAGTGTCATCAGCGTAGCACTGGAAATTTCAGCTGAAAATGGAAATGCAGTAGGCGGGAGTTGCCAGGTATTGGTTGAAGAGCCAGGGTGAGAGGTTAGACCCCTGGGGAACCCCACAGGTGGAGAGGAAGATAGATGATAGGAAGGACCCCAGTTGGACCTGGGAGGGCCGATCAGAGAGGAAAGAGGTCAGCCAGGCCAGAGCCTGATCAGTGATACCCAGTTTATCATGGAGACGGTCGAGCAGGATGGTGTGGTTGACTGTGTCGAAGGCAGAAGAGAGATCAAGAAGGATGAGGACACAGGGAATGTTAGAGTCCAGGTTGGAGAGCAGATCTTCACGGATGTTCAGGAGAGTAGTTTCTGTGCTTCTGGCAGCTCTGAAGCCAGACTGGTGGTCATGAAGACAGCCAACAGAATCAGAGTGAAGGTTAAGCTGAGAGATGGCCAGCTTTTCCAGGAGTTTGCCCAGAAAGGGGGTGATAAAAATTGGGTGGTAGTTAGCCGGACAGGAAAGATCAGCTGTGGGTTTCTTGAGAAGAGGATGCACAAGGGAGTGGTTCAGAGGGGAGGGGAAGGATCCTGAGGCAAAGGAGTGGTTGCAAAATTCAGCAAGGGCCAGGGCAAGGGTGTCAATGTGGTCCTTGATGGATTTAGAGGAGCAGGGATGAACCTGTTTCGA
This sequence comes from Ambystoma mexicanum, assembly GCF_040938575.1. Lineage (NCBI taxonomy): Eukaryota > Metazoa > Chordata > Amphibia > Caudata > Ambystomatidae > Ambystoma > Ambystoma mexicanum. Next base: position 254,451,958 of record NC_090934.1, on the reverse strand, counting down.
CGAGGCTTTCATAGATCGGACTTGTCTAGCGACCTCGTCAGGGGAGAAAATAGGAAGAGAAGGACGGTGGGGATGGTTACGGGGGGGTCTGCAAGCACAGACTGAGAGGGAATAGGAGTGCAGGGGAGGAGAGGGTGGACAGGATGTCCTGGGTTTTTGAGATAAAGTGTGAGGCAAGGGCATTGCAGAGAGCCTGGGAGGCAAGAGGAGGGGTGGAGACTGCCGCAGGGTTGGCAAGCTCCTTGCAGATTTTAAAGAGTTTGGCCGAGTTGTTCGATTCCGCAGAGACACGGACTTGAATGTGGGCTCTCTTCTTAGTGTGGACAGAGAGTCGGTATTGCTTTTGTAGCAGGCGACAGGCCAGTTTGTCAGAGGATGAGCAAGAAGCCCTCCATGTCCTCTCAGCTGCCCTACACTTACGTTTAAGTGTAGCTAGGTCGAAGTCATACCAGGAATTACACTTGGCTTTTGACTTCAAGCGGATCCTCATGACAGGGGCAAGAACATCAAGAGTATCAGTGACAGAAGATTAGAGAAGGGACAGGGTTGCGTCAGGGTGTGATTCAGCCAGAGGAGGAGGAGGGGGAGAGAAGGTGGCAGCGAAAGCCTCAGCTGACACACGCTTCATTGGTCGGAGGTCCGAGAAAGTAAGTGGCAGTGTTGGGGTGGGGTTGGCTTGGGGGGAAGAGAGTGCAAGATTGGAGGAGAGAAGGCAGTGGTCACTCCAGGAGAGAGGAGTGGTCAGAGGGATAGAGAGGGGGAGGCCAGGGGAGATCAAGACATCAAGTGTGTGTCCTGCAGAGTGCGTTGGGCCAGAGAGGAGGATAGAGAAGGAGAGGGAATCACAGAGGTTATAAAAGAGCAGAGATGAGGTACAGAAAGAATCGAGGTGGATGTTGAGGTCACCAAGGAGGAGGAGTTCAGTGGTTGAGACCAGGAGGGAGGAGGAGAGGTCAGCCCACTCAGAGAGAAAAAGAGGTGATTTGTTGCCCGGGGGGCCGGTAGAGAGGATCAACAGTAAGAGAGTGGCTAGGAGAGATTGAGAGCCTGCAGACAAGGCATTCAAACGAAGAGTACATTTGAATGGGAATGATAGAGGCAGGAATCCACTCTGGAAAGATCAGGGCTACGCCCCTTCCATGTTGAGTGGATCTGGGAACGGAGAGGATCGTGTAGCCCTCAGGGAGTAGAGTGTCAAAGCTTATGACAGAGCTGGCCGTGAACCATGTCTCGGTAAGACTGAGGACATCAAGGTCAAGTTCTTCCAGGAGGTGGCAGATGTCAGAGGAGTGTTTGACAGCAGATCAAGAGTTGAGAGTGGCAAGATGAAGAAGGTTGTTGGCCTTAAATACCTTCTAGGGAGGGGTACAAATCAGAAGTACGCCCTGCAGAGTTGTGGCGGTAGCCTGAAGAGTGGCAGAGGAGGAGGAAAAAGTGGAGGAGGAACAAGTGGGTGTGGTAGCCAAGGAGTGAGAGGAGGGGACAGCTGGAGATGAGAGGTAGTTGATGTGGCAAGGAAAACGCCTATCGAAGAGGAGGAGATTGGCCTGAGGACCTTGGACTATGACAGTGCAATTTAGGAAGAAATTAAGGATGACTCTGGAGGAGTCGAAAGAAGACATGAGGACATCCCAGCAAGTGCCATCATTAATGGGAGAGGAGGAGATAGGACAAAGCACAGAGCTCATATGGGGGGTCCATAGATCTGGCGAAGGAACAACAAAGAGGATTTCAGTGAGGATCTGTATGGAAGAGGCGCTGGTATAGGTATCAGCGATAGGGAGACCAGGGTTGGAGGCCAAGATATCCTTTTTAAATTTCTTTTTTCCAGACTTAGTGAGAAGGGAAGGATAGTTGATAGAGAAGCAGTTGGAGTAGATGGGAGAAACAGAAAGCGCCATGAGTGGAAACGAGAGGAGGCAGAGGGAGAAGTAAGCAAGTAAAGCAGTATTGAACAGTCACTGGGCTAGCAGGTTACAATCAAATGTGTTTGAAAAGGCCGAAACATATGAACATATGTAGACAATCCTTGTGTTTTGAAATAGAAAACCTAGACAAAATGAGACCATAGTAGTGGCCTCTCAGAAAATAATAAGTTGCGTGATTTTGACAGTTTGAAAGGAATAACTGTGTGAGACAATCAATCCTGTTCACATAATAACGGTGTCACGTACTAATCTCACTCCTTGCCAAATATTTTTATGAAGTCATTATAGACTTACCTTGTATACAAGTGTCTGTAACAAAGGATGCACAAGCAATCTTAATTGTTTTTATGTTGATGTATAAAATCATGAATAAAATGTGTTCTATCTGAAATGTTGGAGAGAACAAGTGATATCTATTTACAATTGTTATAATAGAGAAAGTGATGCATTTTTCTGAAACAAAGCAGATTTAGAGAGGGGTATTCTCTCTCACTCGCTTATTTTGTGTACATTCTTGACTTTAGGTCAGACAGCCTCCCAATGCAGCTCCAACCACCTGCTATTCTACTGCGACACAGCCTTTCATTTTCTCTTGATGATTCTTTGGCTACTTATTTCATGATACCAATGTCCAGCTGCTGTACAATTGCGGCTCCTCTGCATTCTATTCACTACTTGTAGCTAGCCTATATGATGACTTAATCTATCTTGCGTTTCAGCGTATGTACATTAATTATATTTCTAATTTCTGCAGCACTTTATAACGTCATTTTGCCTCTAGGATTCATACATTGGGGGTCATTACGAGGTTGGAGGTAACCATGCCGTAATTTGCGGCATGGTTACCTCCTTACCGGGTACCAGATTCCTCAAATGAGGACTTACCGGGCCATTCCAACCTTGGAGGACCCAGTAATTCCACATTCGAGGAACCCGGACCTGGTATATCCCCATTCCCATTCAAGCCCCCATAGGGCTCAATGGGAATGGGGAGGGAGCTAACAATGGGCCCGTTAATAATGGGCCCGTTGTTAGCTCCCTGGTCTGCTAGCGGGACCCGCTAAAGGCACCTGGTTTTACCAGGCGCCCTTTGCGGGTCCCGCAAGCAGACTCGTAATTGGGCGGTAAGGGGTTAACAGTGCCGGCACCATTACCGGCGCTGTTAACCCCTTACCGCTCAGCTTGTAATGACCCCCATTGTCTTCATTCAGTATTTCAGGACTTTGTGCACACTTTCCATATGATGTCATCAATCCATTTTTTAGCTCTTTCTCATATTCCTTAAGGAATCTTCTACTGCAGGTTGTCATCAACTCAAGGGTACATTCAATATGGTTTTCTTAATGGATGCCGTCTTCTAAATACTAGCTGTCGTATTGGTACAATAGCTGGTGTTAGACAGGGCACGGTCTCATGTCTCCAATACAGGGGATGTAAGGAGATAGGATCTCCTGCAGATGTGCACATCTGCTCCTCTACACGTACTCAATTCAGGTCATTCACCCTGGATCCCCCTCAGCCGGGCTCAGATCCCATTTATACTACGATCATTACCTTTGGATCCCCCTCTTGCAGGCTCAGATCCCCTTTTCCAATGTTCAGAGAATATTCTTTCTCAGGTGACTCACTGTTCACCACGGATCCCCCTCAGCCAGGCTCAGATCCTTCCTCAGACCAATATCAGTTTGTATTAACTATCAAAGACTTTCGAATGTGCACAGGGTTTAGCTTGACCCATGGCAGGACCACTTTGTTGCCACAATTCCATTTTACATTTGCCACCTCTCAGTTGGATAACTAACTTAGCCCTTCGAATGAGCACCCACGTGGTGCCGGACCACTCTGTATTGTATACAGATTCTATCTTGGCTTCAAAAGTTCAGTCACTCCTTTGATATCCAATTATATTCGTGTTGTTCGTAACATACGCTTCACACACTGTTCTTTTCAGATTTCCCCATACAATGTTGCCGCTTGCAACCTTGGTTCTAACACAGACCGGTCTGCTATCAGTCTTCCCGACTCATCGGCTGTGCTTGCTTTATTGGCACTGCTTTGTTGAAGAAGTCAAGGACAGTACCACAGCAGCAAACCCTCCTCCCCGCCTTGGCTATCGATGCGGGAGAGCCCTGTGTACCTCTGACACACAATGCAGCTGTCTTTCGCTTTAATTCCAGGTTTTATGTACCTTCATTTTCAAAGGCTCGTGAAAGTAACGTTTTTTTCTCCGAAAAGGTCAAGGGCAATTCGCTCCTGGCAACCCTTTCTGGTCTTGCGGTCTTTCTCCTCGTATTAAACTGGCATCTTGGAACTGCCGCTTCCTCGTGTCTTTTGCCTTGCTCAGAGTGTACTTTTGTTTCTTTCGGCTTTTATCCATGTGGGGAAGTGTGATGGAAGTCAGTTGTGTGTAATGAGCCGTAATTGCCTGACTCTGCCTGACCATTGTTTTGTCAGGTATACAGCTCGAGTTTTAGTCTATTTTCTCTCACAGTGAGCTGTCTGTGAGAATGTGTTTGTGTCGGAAAAGGGGGTGGGATGTTGAGGTCCTAAGCATCCTATCTGGTAGGATGGGAAAAAGGTGGTACAGGGAAGGGGATACTGCCTCTCACCATCCGGTGTCCCGCTCTCACTCCCCGAAGACCCCTCATCCAGGTGATCCTCCCATACTGGTCCACCCCCAGGAACTGAATCCAAAAGCGATGGCCATGTCCTGGCCACCTGGATGACAGATCTCCGGGGACTAGCGGGTGAGACACCTTCAGGTTTCTCACAACGTGCAACATGACAACCCGTTTTTCTTGCAGAAACCCCCTTCGATGGCTGTCGACAAGTCCAAGACGTACCGATCCTGCAGGGTCATCAGCCATATTTCTTGCAGCTCACTCTTAATGGAATTCCGACCCTGCTCCATATCGTTCACCAACTGGAGCATTTCCCACTGCACTATCTGCAGCCATTTGGCGTTTGCAGCATCCTGGATACCTGGCACAAAAAGGGAACCATAGATTGTCTCTGTCTTGGTATAGAGGTGATATTTGTCTGGAATTGCTTTCAAAAGTTTAGAAGAGTATTCAGACAGTATTCGGACAGGTAATTCATTTCTGACAGCTGCTCCGAATTGATCGTGTCTTGCGCATCACCTGCGGTAGTCGAGATGGTTCTGGCACTGGTATATTTACTAAAGACAAGTGCGCATCAGGAACCACTAAGACAACTGAATGCAGGGTAGTTAGTGAACATGTTCCTCTCCACAATGGTGGAAGATGCATGTAGGCTTGCTGGCACAAACCCAGATTATGTCCATAAGAGCGGCTGTTCCTTTGCTAAGATCAGAGATAAAAAATGTGTTGTTGCACTTGCTGTTAGTACCCACAGGTACGGTGCCATTTCCTTGGAAGTAAAAGGCATATTCTTCTATTGTCTTTATCTACACTAAAGTCTATTTTGCCTCGATCCCCATTAGCTTTGACACATATGTACCCTATATGGCAACACAGTTCTTGTTCAAGTTCAATATCAGTTCAGCATCGAAACCCGCCAAACCGCCTGCTGCACAGCTTAATACTGCTGCCTCCCATTTGTTGAATACAAACAGTACTCCTTCCATCTTTAGTAATGGGTGTGTCCTGAACCGTGGGTTCTTTTCTTTCTGTGCACATTCTTCTTCATCTCTGTCTATCAGTACAACATGCACTTTGTTCCCTTGGAACATGCTTCATACTTGACACTGTGCCAAATGGACTAAACACTGGGAAACCAGAGGTGGCATCTCTTGGGGCATTAACAGCTTGGGGGCTCCTGACCCATGAGGGAGGAGGGAGCAAATATAACAGCTCCAATTTGACCTCTCTTTCCCCACTGAGCGTGTGTGACTGTACCATAGATTACTGAATTCTGGATGGTGCACATCCGCCACTGTATCAAACACCACCCCTTTATATTGGTCATATACCCTATATTCTTTGATCCCCAACCTAATATGTTGTTTTCTAAACCAAGTATTACTGTCTATTGCTCTACTTATTTTTATATTGAAAACAGCATCTTAAAATAACACTTTAACCACACCCTCTACACCCCCCTTTATGTCACCACCATATAAACTGATCCAAAAATATGCACAATAGCCTACAACAAAACCTAAACATATGTACAATATTGACAATATTGGTGCAAAACCTGCAGAGGAAGAATTGAATGAGACAACCATTCATTGATCACAGTATTCTTCATGTTCCTAATGTATTATGCAAATGAATAAACAAAATACTGAAAGAAGAACACATACTATACTTAAAATGCTTTCTCTAAAACATCAATTACTTCCAGTCACACTTAAACAGTTATGTCTTTATTCTGGAAGTTTCTGCAAATCTGGTGTTGCATACACAACAGTGTAGAGCCCGTTAAATCTTGGTTGACTCCAACGACGGACAAAGTTCCTTACATATATGGTATGTCCTGGCATGAGCTGCAGTGGTGGTATGATTACTTAGTTGGGCACCACACCGGACTCTGAATCATCTCTTTTTGATGAAATCTAGTGAGAGATAACTTTTATGCATCTGATTAACTGACGCAAATACCCTGTAAACTCCTCCCCCAAAATACTTGCAGACCTGTGAGCATAAGATGCACTACGTGTAGGTGAAAATGGCGTGTGCATTCACCTCCCTGTCACAATTTCATGAGGCGAGAGTTGATTGTTTTTGCAAGGTTGCATTCTCAAACTGAACAAAGGCAGTGACAAACAGTGGACCTAGTTCTTTTTGAGGGTCACACACAATTTGGACAGCTTCCCCTTAAGAAGTGCATTGATCTGTTCAAGGATTCCATTGGCTTGAGGATGATAAATGGAGCATATCTTATGCTGAATGCCTAACAATGAAGCCATCTCCTAAAATAGCTTGTTGAAGAAGTAAGTGCTGTTATCAGATGTATGTACTTCACACACTCCCTAGTGGGAAAACACTGCTCAAACTAGAAATTTGGCTGCTGATTTAGCGTCTGGATGTGCAAATGGCCCTGCCTCAACTCACCGGGAGAACAGGCACACAATGACAATAAGGTATCTGTAGGTGTTGCCCTATAGCAGCAAAATCTATATGGAGCTCACAGAACGGTACCCACGGGCAGGGCAATGTGCCACACAGTGTCCTCAACTTTTGCCCCATATTATACAAATGACATGTAGTACAGTTAGCTACAAAAACATTCAACAATTCCTTCAGGTTGGGGACAAACCAGTCCCCCTGAATCTCTGCAGCGATATTGTAATATGGGTGTTGGAAGATACAATCGACCTTGGTGATAGGGGAAGCCTTCACGGATTTCCCTTTTGTCCAAAATGGCACATTGCATAGCCCTTAAAGTACTTCTGAATGCTTTTACCTTGGCCAGGATCTTCCTAGAACAGGTGATCAGGCTTCATGGTTTCCCTTCCGTGGTGGTATCGGATCAGGCAGTCAATTTGTGTCCCAATTTTGGAGAAGAAGCTGCAACCTAGCAAAGATCGATGTGCATTTATCCACACGCCATCATCCTCAAACCGATGGACAGAGCAAAACTAATCAGACTTTGGAACAGTACCTCTGATGCATGCTCCACCAGACTGAGCAGACATGGGCAGACATTTTATGGATAGCAGAATATGCATACAACAATTCAGTGCACACCTCTATCGGGCACAGTCCATTCTACGTGCTTCATGATCGGCATCCTTGTACTTCTGTTTATGACCCGCCAGAACAGCTGGAGATGCCGGCAGTTATGACCTTGCACGATACCATCTGCCAAACCCTGAAGAAAGTTATGGAGCACCTGTCAGCGGCTACGAAACGCACAAGAAGTTTGCAGACCATAACAGAAGAGAGTCCACTGTTACCAAGTGGGCGATGCAGTGTGCCTAGCTACTAGACATATCCTACTGAAAGGACCTAGGAAGTTCCATCCCAAATATTTGGGTCCCTATACGATCAAGGCAGTGATTAATCCAGACGCTATGAAACTGACTTTACCCCCCAACATGCGCATTCATCCTGTCTTCTATGTATCCCTACTCAAGCCTGTCAACAAGGTACTCGTATCAAGCCACCCCCGGCCACAGTGTTGGTGGAAAGTGAACCTGAGAACGAAGTCAAGGACATCTTAGATTCGAAACTGATTAAGAACACCCTGTAATATCTGGTAGACTGGAAGGGATATGGGCCACAAGATTGCACATGGGAACCCATTACTAATATTCACGCACCACGGTCGGTAACTAGGTTCCATCGAGAGCACCCAACCAAACCGGGACTCAGCAATCATTCTTTGAGAGGGGCCTTGGGGGAGGAGTGCGGTCATGCTCACCAACAGATGTATCCCTCACTTGTACACACTTCTGCCATCAAGAGTCAGGGTTCCCCCTCACTCACATACACATATCCCTCCTAGGACCAAGAAGAATGGGAGAGGGACAAATTGGACTTTGTTATGGTGCGCCTGGCACTCCTTGTGGCCATGGATCTGGTCTCTTGTGGGGAATCAGAAGGCCTTCCAAGATGGCTGCTCCGAAATCTTTCCTGCATTTCCCAAGATGGCCGACAGACTGGTCATGGTAATCCTTTGGAGTTGCCAGTCTAGCTCGCATGGCTGGCTGCCTGTATGAACCACACCCATGCGTGTAACTTTGCTTTGCGTTAAACTGAATTTGCAAAATAACGCTTACCGGCGGTCCAGAGTTCCAAACCTGCAAAGAAAAGACAGTAATTCGAAGCAGATCATGGCGGAGAGCTTCTAGACTACATGTAATTTACCAGCTTAGCGTTCTTGTTCCCTCAACTTCTGCAGGTGCTCCTTCCATCCCGCTGCAGCTCCGGCACCTTCCTCTGTCCCTCTTCGGCACTACCAACTTCTTCATCCTTCAATAGCTCCTGAACTTGTCCCTCACTCTTCCACTGCCTCACCTGACTCCGGAGCTCCCGCATTGAACCAGCAAGAGCAAGAAACAATGAAAGTGAGCAGGCAAGGCACTCACATTTAAACTCACCCACGCATTGGATCCAGCAGCTGTTTTAAACACACTTCAGCACTTGGTAGCAGCACATGTGCCCCGGCCCCTCGAGGCACAGTATAAACCCACGGGAACATTGGTAAGGCCACACAGAAAGGCCCCTGCACATATAGGCCACTGAGAAAGGCCACAGGACATACTGAACTATATTAAGGCTACAGACAGAGACTCTCTGCATCAGTAAAAGAACCTTAACAGGCCACAGAAGGTCTGGGCCTGAAGGCCAGTGAAGTAACTGGTGATGAAGACACTGTGCATACAGAAGCATAAATGCCCGGCGACTGATAGCAGGACAGAGAGTTCAGCATTACAAATCCACAGGTGAGCCAACACCCACAAGGAGGTCATCAAGGGAGAGATCTGGAGGGGGTACATACTATAGGTTAAGCTTCACAACTAACATACATCCTCTCCCTTCAGGAAGGAGCAATAGACTCAAGTCCACACCTAGCAGTTCGCGCCTAGCAGTCCGAGCAGCATTCCCAGTACCCAGAGGGTTCAGGTCCTCCTGCAGAGACAAGGTAAGCGTTACACGATTCTAACAAAAACCTAATGCCTGCCCTATCTCTTGTACAAATCGTGTAAAAAAGGAGAAAATGTATGCAAAAGGAAAAGTCAGTGTTCAAATGATAATGTGGTTGAACCAGCTCTCCTCCTCACGTTAGGCCTCACGAGGTAAGATGATCCTTATAGGCAGGATGACACACTCTGGCTCAGCTTTCAACACAGTACACAGTACACACCCGTAGATCGAGGCCTGGCTGGCCTCCATGTTAAAGTTCCTTTCGCTGGCTTTCAAAATAATGTTTCAACCAAAACATTCACAAAGGTCCCCCTCTGCCCGGCTCAGACCTTTCACCACACAGTTCTTACAGGTCCCCCTCTGCCAGGTTCAGACCTCCTACGATACAGTTCACACAAAGTTGCAAGAGGGCTCCCTTCCCCAAGCTTAATATATCGGGTCTCCCTCAACAGGGCTCGGACCACTTTCAGCTATCAAAGTCTTTTGAATGTGTGTGGCTTTCTCTATAGACCACTGCAGGACCACTTTGATTCAAAATTAACCATTTACTTTCACTCTTACTGTTTGTTCACCCTTTAGCTTCTAACAATGCACCTTTCACAGAGACTTTCGAATGGGCTACTTCCTTTCACAGGACCACTCCGTTACTTAGTATCGCTTATCTTGCAACTGTATTTCACTTTAAAGTTAATTCACGTGTTTGCCTTTCTTCGCATTTCATCCACACACGTGCAGCCCTCACTTGTGATATGATGTTGCTACTTCATTCACTTTAACTTGCTACTTCATTCACTTTAACACACACCGGTCTCTCGGGTCACTTGCCAACTCACCGTCTGTATGCACTTCTTTCTCATTTGGCGCCTTCCAATTTTCAAGTCAAGGTTAGTACCACAGGCTTGACCTCGCCTGCTCAACTGTGCCGTTCACCCGGGAGGGTGGCTGGTGTCCTTGAAACACAATGCAATCTTCACTTGTGGGATCTGGCCTTCTCCATGCGTCTTTCACGGCCTGTCGGAGGCAACGGCCTCCAATAGGGAAGGCAGCGCAAAAGTAGCTGATCCTGTGTAGGATTGTAGTTCCTGGTTGTGGTCTCCCAATTCCTGTGGGCGAGTGTCGCTCCGTAGTTCGGATAACCGAACTACAGAGCGACACTCGTCCGCATGCAGCAGATTGGCTAACCAGCCCACCGCCCACAGGAATTGGGAGACCACCACCAGGCGCTACAATCCTACACAGGATGACCTACTTTTGCGCTGCCTTGACAAAGACTAAGGTCGAAACGCATTGGCTTTTCTTCTCACCTGTACCTCGCATGTTTACTAGGTCGTCTGTTTCATGTATGTTACAACATTAAAACAAACACTGATGATAACAAGTCAGGAATCTTGCTCCTCTATTACAATACCCTGCAGTTTACTAACTCACGGCTACAACATATGGGTATCAACCACCCACCAGCGCAACTAATCAACAGGGTTTGTCAAACCATCCAGTAACCCTTTTCATTGGGAACTTTGGAGTTTTGGTTCCCCGACAAACCATGTGCCAGGACGCAGGTCACATTACAGCAACCAACTAACCTCACCAGCAAGTGCAGGGGCCTGCCAGCCTCTAAAACTCTAAAAAACTGAACCTCCAATAGGGAAACCTTGGGGTTTTCGAGCCCGCTACTTTCGTCCCTTGGTCTGTTGCTCTGCTCCAGTAGGTGTGCCTTCGTCCCGGAGGTTCTGCTCATTCTCGTGTTCCACCTTGCTCAGAGTGTGTCTTTAGGTGTTGCCTTTTATTTGTGTGGGAAGAGCCAATTGTTATCAGGTGTATGTACTTAGGGTAAAGTCCCTGACTTTGCCTGACCCGATTAACGGTACATGTCCAGTTCGATTTGATAGATTTAATCTGGTTACTTATAGTCACCTTCTTCCTCGTCCCAGTGTTTGTGTAAAAAGGGGGGGAGTTGGGACTTTGGAAATTCCTAAAAAATAGGATGGGGTAGATGAACAAAAAAGGGGGCAATACTGCATCTCACCATCGGATATCTCACCCCCACTCGCCGAAGATCCATCACCCAGGTGATCCTCCTGCACTAGTCCACCCCAGGGTCTGGATCCAAAGGCGATGGCTGTGCTGTGGACACCTGAGGGAGAGATCCCCGGGGACTAGCGGGTGAGATACCCTCTGGTTTCTCACATAATGATGTTGTGTTTTGACAACTTTATTGTTACATATCATTCAGCAGTTGTCACACAACAAGCAACAGCAGTGTGCAGTGGCCACATTCTCTTCACCCTGTGTCAGCGCATCAATATTCATGAACTTGATGACCCACGTTGACAGCAGAGTGGTAGTTATTAATTTACATTGATAACATTGAATTGGAAAGTGACATTGCTGGGTGCTGGTGCTGGCCACGCCCACACACTTCTCCAGTCCTCCTGCATAACTTTGGAGCTCCTCCACTACTGCAATAGGTAGCAACAATACAACATTGGTGTGGGTTGGCAACAAGAGGTCAGTCACCAGCCAGCAGCACCAACACAGGACAAAACTCCTGGGCAAAAAGCCACAGCCTAAGAGGAGTGCCTTTCATGAATGTCAACCTATGCACAAAGGTTTTACTGCAATGTTTGACAGACATGTTTAACAGTTCAGTAATAATTTTTCCTGCATTTCTCAATCAATTAAACTTAGTAGCAAAGTAGGTTTGCTTGTTTTTCTGCGGAAAGATGGTCAACATGTTCCAATTTTCACCTATACAATGCAAGCAAAATGTTAAAAATGATGATGTGTCTAAAGAAGCAGTTAAACATACATTTGTCTTAAACTTGTATGTTATGTTATTTTATTTTATTTCTGTATTATAGAGTTGGGCAATGGCAACTTTTTTTTAAAACTTAATTCTTATTAGCATTTGTAACAAAATGAGACATACAAGGTACATTTAACAGAAATCAGTGACTTGACATTCAGTCTCAAACCCTCTCACCCCTGTTTCTCCCCTAACAAACAAGGGGACCCCCCAACAAAACCTAAAGCTCTTACTCCAGCTATGGTTGTCTTTAAACGAACTTCCCTTCGACTGCTCTGGTTGATAGGACTAGCAAACAGACCACTAAGTGCCCTCAAACTTCACCTCTCCCTCCTCCCTCAACCCCTTCCCCCAACTTAAACCTAAGTTCCATTTCTATCAGATTCCTAAATGTTTCGGCAGCTTTAATTTGGTGGCTCAGGAGCTAACGGAGCATCCAATCAGTTCCCAGTATCTCGGCTCCCTTCAACGTTCGAAAATCCCAGCTTCCCTTGTTACATGTCTGAGGGCTCAGGGGATCCCTACTTCAGCCTCCCATCTATATAGCAAAGCACCCCTTTCTTCTCTAAAGTACCCCATCTGGTAATTGAAAACCGCTGTCAATTTATCCATCACCACCATAGCGTATACCTTACGTTCCCAGGCAGCCTTCGTAGGCAGCATATCATCTTTCCATCCCTGCGCTATGGCTGGTCGGCCTGCTCTGAGCATCGCTTTCCACATTCTGGGAAGCCTATGCTAATTTCTATCTCTTGCTGGAACCCCCAAGAGCATCTTCAAGGAGTCTAACCCCAATTGAATCCATGTGACTGCTATCATCCAACTTAGTACTTCATCCCCAAAAACGTGTACCCTGGGGCACCTCCACCACATATGGGAGAGAGATCCCACCTGGCCACCCCTCCCTAGGGCAGAGAGGAGAGACACCCGCAAACTTCTTGGAGAGCTTCAATGGGTCCCTATGCCAGCCCATTAGCATTTTATAATTGTGTTCCATCGTGGAAGTAAAGAGATTGCCATGGAAGGTCACATTGTAGATTCTCGCCCATTCCTCCACCGTTATGTCCTCGCCCACCAGGTCCACTCAGTACCTCCGAAATGTCTGCCTCCTTGTCAGGCACATCATATTCATGGCTTTATATAATCTAGATAAAATGCCCTTTCTTGTGGGGGACGAATCTAGGGCCTTCTGAAATGGGGTCAGCTCCCTTGAGACTGAATCTCCCCATTTCGGGTCAGCCAGCATACCATTCTTGTACCCCCCCAGAAGCTCCCGGACCTCCTCCAGCCCCAGAAATACCACGTCCTTAAACAGTTGACCCGCCCTCTTGAGGCCCGAGTCCAACCATGCCTGCGAGTATCTCAGACCCTGACGCGCATGTCTGAAAGGGGGATCCCACACCAAGGACATCAGTGAAGGAAATGACAAAAATGTTCGGTTAGCCTCATCATCCCTCTAGATTGACCATAGCACACTCAACGTGGGATGGGTACTAAGTCGCCCCGGGACAGTCCTGGGTCGGGACCAAACCTTCAATGGGTGGGCCACCAGGTCCTCAAGATAGGTCCAGGAGGTTCTTGTATCATCTCTCATGTGTTCAAGCATAACACGCAGTTGAGCTGCCTTGTAATACAAGCGAATATCCGGGAATCCAAACCCTCCCTTGTCCTTTGGGAAAGTGAGCGTTGCCATTTTCACCCTAGGTGTTTTATTTTTCCAAATAAATGTGTGGAATTCTCCCAACAGTTCAGTAAAAAAATCTCTCACTGAGCTGACTCGGGTTAGCAGTGCATAAATACAGAAGACAGGGGAGCACATTCATTTTTACGGAGATCATGCGTCCATACCATGACAGAATCAAGGGGGCCCATCTCTTTAAATCTGATTTCAAAGCATCTAGTAAGGGATCGTAATTAGCCTTCACCATCTCCCCCAGATCTCTCGTGACCTGGATCCACAGATATTGTATGCACCCCTGTTCAATCCTCATGCCCTTGTATCTATTCAGTGAGTCTAGGTGGTGACTTTGTTTTTGTACAGGCATAATACATGACTTTTCCACATTGATTTTAAAACCTGAGGAGCTGCCGTATATAGAAATTTGTTCAGTGAGAACCGGGAGTGAATGCTGTATGTTGGTGAGATAACCCAATATATCATCCGCAAGGAGCGAAAATTTGAACTCGATCTCACCACCAATTATGCCCCTAATCTGTTGGTTCTCCCAAATCGAAACCGCCAGAGATTCCATGGTCAAGGCATACAGTACTGGTGAAAGGGGACAGCCCAGTCTCGTACCCCTTGACAATCTAAATACCTTAGAGAGCCCACCGTTTATTAGAACCATCGCCCTAGGACCATTATAAATTACTGTCACCCACCTCAACAAGTTCGTCCCAAACCCCAGTTCCCCAACACCTTCATCATGAAGGGCCATTCCACCCTATCAAATGCTTTTTCTGAGTCAAGCGATATTAGACAGGCAGCCAGGTCTGCTAACTGGACACAGAGTATTAAATCTATAGTCTTCTGTATATTATCTGAACCCTGTCTCTCCTGGACGAAACCTATTTTGTCGAATGTGAACCAGCGATGGCAACAATATCTCTAATCTCATTCCCAAGATTTTCGCTAGGATCTTAACATCATTGTTCAAGAGGGAGATGGTCTATATGAGGAGCAATTGGTGGGGTCTTTCCCCTCCTTGTGAATGGCTACTATTGTTGCTAGCAACATCGTGGCAAGCAGTGCTTCCCCCTACGGGCATGCATTAAAGACTCCCTAAATAAGGGGTGAGAAATGATTGAAACAATGTACAGAACTTCATAGAGAAGCCATCTTCCCCTGGGGCTGCCCCTGATTTCATGGCCTTTATGGCTAGCTGCACTTCTTCTACTGTGATGGGTCGGTCAAGGTTCTCCGCCATGTCATGCGAAAGGCTGGGGAGGTGAAGGTCCTCTAAGAAAGTGTCGATCTGTCCCTCTTCCCCCCTCCATTCTGAGGTGTAGAGGTTCTCATAATATTTGGCAAACTCCCTCCCAATGCCCTGTTGATCATATAGCATGCCCCCTCATTGGTCCTAATACCCCCAATCGTTCTCTGCTTTTTCTCCTCCCTAAATCTCCACGCTAGAATCTTGTCCGCCATGTCCCCTCTTTCATGGTATTTCTGCTTCAAGAACAGGAGTTTTTTCTCTGCATCTTCAACCAAAATAGTATTTAGTTGCATTTTATACTGTCGGAGCTTACTCACCACTGCAGGAGACAGTGAAGTGCCCTGTGAACCTGCCGGTTGCAACTCGGCTATTTTTCTGCAAAGGACGTGTTCCTGCTCCTCCCTCTCTCTTTGTTTCTGGGACCCGCTCCTTATCAGAACTCCCCAGATCGTACCCTTGAAACCACCCCAGAGGGATTGGACACCCTTTCCCATGTTGTTAAAAACGAAGTAGTCCTTGATCGCTGTGAGCAGTTCTTGTGTCACCTCCCTGTTCCTCAGCAAGAAATTGTTACATTTCCAACTCTCTGGGGGGGCCCAATGTCCGTCCTGACCCCACAACCACCCTCACCATATCTTGGTCCGACCATGGGATTGGGGCAACCTGGGAGTCCAAGGCCTGCGCTTTTAAATTTGCATCCAATAAAAATCAAATCTATCCGTGAGTAAGAGTTGTGTACTACTGAAAAATAAGTAAATGGCTCTCTCCTTCGGATGGGTCTGGGATAGTGAGTCTTCCAAGCCCAAGACCTCATTCACTCTTCTAAAACAATCCAAGTCCCCATCACACAAACAGGGTGCTGATTCCTTTCCCATTCTCTTGCGGTCTTTCACTATGTTGAAATCTCCCCCAACCACCAGTCGGCCCTCCACAACTCTCCCAGAAGTCATCATGACCCGAATTAGGAGCATACACAGATCCCAACATGATCTAGGAGCCATTGAGATTCCCCTTCACAAATACACTCTGGCCATTCTGGTCCAACAATACCCCTTCTACATTGAATCCTAGACAGGCCGCTACAAGAACCGACACAACCCTCTTTTTCCTTGTGTCAGAGGCTGTGAACACTTCTCCACCTCCCTGGCATTCAGATGGGGTTCCCTTCCCTTCTGCCAGTGTGTCTCCTTCCTGTAAACACAACCAGTCCAATTTTGCCCTCATAAATTCCCACAGAGCCATCAACCTCTTGCATGGTGAATTGAGGGCTCTTAAATTGAGGGAGCCGATTGTCTTTTCACCTATTGATACAATGTTTCCTCTTCCAAAGCCTTGCCCACCTCCACTCACTATCAAGAGCACCCTTTTGAAAAGTCCATAACACCTGAGCCCGCAGTACCGATAGGAACATTTGTAAAAACACTCTCTGGAACTTATAAAAATGTATAACTTTTAACATACCTTGCCCACCCGACATCCAATCCCGTCCCGTTGCTTCCGTTTAGACGGGATCAAATTGGCAGTGGTCCTCCCAACAGTAGGCCCCTCTTGGTAAAGCCTTATTCCTTGAGGCTTGTTGGCCCCTCTGTCGTGCCCTCGGGCCGTTAAGCCTAGCACAAGGGTCTTCCATGAGTTCGGCAGCCACTCTCTGGGCCTCATCATGTGTAATACCGCCAGGATACTGCCCAATGCTGATAGGGCTAATGCAATTTGGTTACTCCGGTAAATCCCCATTGGGTCCATTGAACCCAATGTGGTTGAGGAGCGCTTTTATGGTAATTGTGCTGGCAGTAATAGCGCCAAAACTGGTCGATAACAGCCTGAAAATGGTCACCTCCATCAAAAAGCGTAAGGTAAAAATGCCATTTTCCGCCCAACTTGTGATTTCGCCCGCCCTTAAATGCAGCGGTACTACCGTTACCACCGCATTTAAGAGCTCAGTCTAAACTCATGATTAGGTCCTCTGAATGTCATCTTCATTTACTCATTTATACAAATACCCTTAGTGCTTGAATGAGATTGAAAAAGGAAAGCCCCAGCGGTATCTACCCCCCTTTTCACTTAGTCATTTGGTGAGGGGTCCACAGTGCCTCCTCCTAGCCAAAGTAAAAGCAGATAATTCCTGGTAAATTGTTATTTTGGCAGATCCATAGTCGAGGGGCCTCTTTCATGGCCGTTTCAAGTATCTTCATTTTTTCTGAGAAATAGTGGAACCTGGCCATTACTCTCTGCGGGCCTCTGGCACTCCCTCCTGCCTGGTGCGTCCGATATATTGTGGGTTCATCAATGAAATCCGAACCGAAAAAGTGCCTTAAGACCTCCAATATTGAATGCTTGATATTACTCTCTGATATCCCCCTCCATCTCAGGGAACCCAAAGAACCAGAGGTTGTGTATCCGCTCCCTCTTCTCAAAATCATCCATCGTTAACTTGACCTTGGTTTCTCTTCTTTCAAGTTCTGATAGATGCATATCCATTTGCGTCTCTGGTGTGTCCAACGATGTCTGATTACTTACAAGGCCCTGTACCCTGTCATCGATTGAGTCCATGCTCTGGTCCATTTGGTCCATCTTTGGCCCAGCGCTGTGCGCACGCCCCTTATTTCCTCTATAAGCATTGCATTGTCTTTCTTTGTGGATACCTGGTCATCCGCCATACTCACAGCTCAGTCAAGTTCAATAAGGTCAGTGTTTGCCGTAGGGGCCTGAAATTGAAATGTCTATAGCGCTGTTCTCCAGGTCATCTACATCCAGCCAAATAATGGTCCTCTCTAACCCCCTTTGTCTCACTTGGGAACCGGTTCCTCCTGCTCCTTCTCCCTGGATCCACCACTTTTGAGGATTGACACTTTTGTGGCGCTCCTCGGCACTTCTTTCAGGTCAGGTAAACCTCTCTGGGACCAATGGGTACCACCGGACGCAGGTTGGAAGCAGATGCGTGTCCCTCCCGGGAGGCTGTTTATTACGTGTACAGGGGTCTCTTTCCCTGCACCCTCTCTGGGGAGGCAGAGTGCCCCCGTGACGGAAGTCACGGAACAGCCACAGGGAAGACGACTTCAGGTTGTGACCGTGGGGGCACTTTTAGTGGAATAACGTTGCAACGGCTCCCACTTGGTGAGTACCACGTAGCTCCTTGTACAGATTACTGCATTTGCACCAAGAGGGGGCTCCCCCCACACTATTCCCCAACAAGTCGTCTTCACTCTATGGGCATCTGCGAATTCCCATGGTCCGCATTTATGTTTCTGGCAGGGGACCAAATAAGTTACACGTGTCCACCACTAGTCCTCCTCTCCCCACTGCCACAGGAACTCGCCCCCCCCCCAATCCAACATTCCACTGAACAGGGTGTTCGCCTTCCCCTCCAGGAGGCACAGGACCCAGGGACTCCCAGCCGCCCCCCTCCAACGGCCAATTACCAATGAGACCCCTACAGGCTCCACTGGTTTGTCCTTATGCTGCCTGTTGTGTTAGTTGCCTCAGAAAGCGGGCCAACCCCAGCATTCACCGTGGGGGACGGTGCAGATCATTCCTCCTTGGGTTTGCACCACAGGGGACACCAAGGTCCACTGCAGAGGGGATCTCCAGCACCCGGCTCTTCTGCCAGCACTACTCCTCTTCCCCTGCCTGCTTTACCGTTATCACATGGGTTTCAGCATAGCAGGGAAGCAACCGTCCTTTCCGTGCTCCTCCTCACATCTACTGCTGGATTAGGGCTGCACACGGGACCATAGAGTGCCAGGTCCCGGCGTTGGGCAGATCACTCACTGCTTCAGAGCGTGAGGCCCACCTCACCGAGGCTTATCGCTCACACGCGACCTCACGTAGGATTCCACGGATCACCACCAGCAGCCGGGCCATCCATCCCTCCCGCTGTTGCCTGCTGCACAGTTAACTCCACTCCCCGACCTTGAATATACTCCAAACGAGTGTGCCCCAGACTTTCCGCTCGGGGAGGTGGGTTGGTGCAAGCCCTGGATCCACACTTTGGGAGGGGCAAAGGGGGGCCTCAGTGCCCCTTTATGTCCTGCAGTCCGGGAGTGTGTGGACAAGTTAGCTTTCCTCCATGCGCCCCCTCGTGGCCCCGACAATGGCTCTTTTAATACAACTAAAATCCATTTCCAATTTAAAATTGAACACACATTATGACATCAATAAAACATGAATACATCATATGAAAACCACAAAACACTGTGAATATAAGAGTACCAAGGGCCTATCTCAAACTAGTATATCCAGGATAATTGCTATCTTCTGCCAAAAAACAGTATAGAAAATAATATACGCTTTCTGATTACCACACATGAACATACCTCACAGGTCATCCGCCGAAGAAAGCCCCATAAGACCTGCTGCTTTTAAGGCATTCAACCGAAGACTCTGCAGGAAGAGACAACTTTTCAAGAGATGTCTAACAGATTCCAAGCAGTCTTCCCCACACAAGCGGCATTGATGACATTCCCTCAGTATGCCAGACCAAACTCCCACAAACTCATTGGTCTTTACAATGTTAAATTTCAATTTAATTATAGTCCAAGTCCAACGTGTTCCCCACAAAATGTAGGATGTATCTCGGCATGGATTGCCGGACCTGAATGTACTCCAAAAACTGTGCTGTGATTTTTTGTAGCCAGGTCAACGATTCGCTGTTCACGATTCTGCAGGACCAACTCAGTCTTCACATACTTTTTTGAATTTGCCAAGAGGCCAGCCCAAGGCAATATACACCATTTGGGGAAGCCACTTGGCAATCGAGGACCAGATCTTCACTGCATTGCTAGAAGGCATACGTTTTGCCCTTATCAGAATTACATCATACAACATACCCATCAATGTGTTGGTTGGGGCATTTGCCAATTTCCAAGCCAAAGTCAGACAACAAAGTTGGAATTTGACAAGAATTTGTACGATGTTAAATTATAGGAAGAATGTTTCGGCCATGGAGCGAGGAGCCAGTCTCAACAATCTCTTTAAGATGATGCGTTCCGTTTTGGCCAGCTCAGCTAGGTTAGTGAATGCCCACTTTTCGACCCCATATAGGATTATGGATAATACCTTAGCGGAGTACGCCTGGATCACGGCACCAATATAGTATCCACCACCCTTCTGAGCAAGAGAACCAACAGAGCTGGCAGCAATTTCAGCTTTTAGCTTCACTTGCTCTAGGGGCTTTTTCCCCTGCAGTTTGTTATCCAAATTAATGCCCAGATATTTATACTCAGACAGTTTCAAATGCCACCCCGCTCATGATCCAACACACCTTTTTAGCAATGTTATTTGAAGGGTAAAAAAACATAATTTTTGTCTTGTCAATGTTCACTACTAAAGGATTTTGGTGGGTATGTATCTTTAGGTGTTATAAGGTACAAGTGGACTACAGACCAAGTGGAGTGAGGACCAAAAGGACCAGGTCATCCGCATAGCCAAGCCATTGCAATTAAGTATTACCTAATTTTAGTGGGACCGACAACTGGTTAGCAATGTCATCACCTAAGTCAGATAGGTACAAGTTAAACAGCATAGGCGGTAAAATGCAGCCTTGCTTCAGGCCTTTCTGGGTCAAGATCCAATGTGTCATCCTACCGTGTTGGTCCGAGCAGACCTTCACCCTTGTCTGGTCGTGCAAAATGATGATCATTTTTAGTAGTCCTATGGGAATATTCCAGTCCTGCACTTTTCTCTACAACCTGCATCTATCAACGGTATCGAATACGGCGCTAAAGTCGATGAAAGCCACAAATACCGGTTATTTGCGTATCATCCATGCCTGCTGTATGGTGGTAATCAAGGATAAACTGTTGATAGAGGAGTTATAGCCTTTGTGGAACCTAGTTTGGCTGTAAGGGATGATGTTACTAGAGTCAACGCAGTCCTCAAGCTCAGCCAACAGAACACGATCTCTGCCGAGGCATCTAACATTGCTAATAAGTGATAGTTGCGGGGGTCGTCATGCTTTCCCTTTTTTTAAAATCGGCACAATTATACTATCCTGCTAGGAGGAGGGGATAGATGGATTCATGCTTATCCATCGCAAAAGCCAATGCATAGCCTCTGCCCATGCTGCAAGGTTGTTCTTAATTAATTATATTCCTGTTGAAAATATTAGATAAAGTAGCCACTGAACAGCTCCAGAACTATGTAGGCGAGAACAACCTGCTGCACCCCCAACAGTCGGGCTTTAGACCAGGCCACAGCACCAAATCAGCCTTAGTAGATCTGCAGACCGAGATGCTAGGTATATTGGACAAGGGCAAATCAGGTCTCCTGATATTACTGGACCTCTCAGCAGCCTTTGATCTGCTCGATCACAAGAGGCTCTGAGAGGCCCTAGAACTCTCAGGAAACTGCTCACTAGAGGCAACAGAATGGATATCATCATTTCTACAAGACAGACAATCCAGGATGTCTGGGAAAATAAGGCTTCTGGAACCAAACCAGTGGACTGTGGAGTCCCGCAGGGAGATAGTTTCTCTCCCCTACTGTTTAACCTGTATATGCAATGCCTATGTAGCATGCTAACTCAACTGGGAATATTCTTCACTAATTTTCCCGACGATACTCAATTGGTATTCGAGTTTAGTGGAGACTATAATCAAGACAGTGAAAAACTTACGACTATATACAACATTGTCGAGGGGTGGATGAAAGACAACTGGATGTGCTTGAATGGGATCAAACGGAACTAATGATCTTTGGATCCACACACGCCAGGAAAAAACGAACTCCTTCATTCTCCGCATTCAGTTTAAAAAATGCCCTAATTCCAATATCCGAGAAAGTAAAGACACTGGGAGTCTACTTACAAGCCTCACTAGGAGCAGAGGCCCATACAGCATATTTAAAAAGGAACTGTCAATACCACCAAAAACTCCTGAGAAAAATTAGACCCTTGCTCAACCAAAAAAACAGCATTACCATAGCCAGAGCAACTATACTGTCAAGACTGGACTACGGCAACTCCTTGCTTCTGGGAGCTAATATGAAATGCCTGAGGCAATGCCAGGTAATTCAGAATAATTCTGTTAGGATAATCACGGGTAGGCCAAGGAGGGAACACATCACAGGCGATAGGAAAGATCTACACTGGCTGGCCATGGAGGAGAGAATTACTTTTAAATCCCTCACAATGGTCCACCGATGCTTGTATGGCAAAGCACCGGCATACTTGAAAAAACACTTGAAGTGGCATGAACCGTCTCGAAATTTAAGATCCTGCAACAAAGGTCTTCTCCAGACAACCCCAGCTAAAAAGCAAAACGGCCTGGGCAAGGCCTTTCCAAACAGAAGCATCCATAAATGGAATGAACTGCCCGTATCCTTGAAATTAGAAACCAACTACATACTCTTCAGAAATAAGTTAAAGACCATACTCTTTAAATAAACTGGACTAGCGACCTCTCTCAGCTCCCCATGATACAATCTTCTGTTTGTCTATTCTTGTCCCGTTTTTGTAATCACTGTCCTGTCTTTTTGGAATGCGCTCTGATGCCTGCAGGCTTTAGCGCTACATATATAAATAAATAAATAAATAAATAAAAAACATACTGCAAATCCCATCTGGGCCGTTGGCCCTGGAGGACTTGCAAAGCCGTAAGGATAGTGTAGATGTCCTGGATACTGTTAGAAAATATCAAACAAGCATTATCCTCTACCCTGGTGAAATGCCACTTCGCCCTGCCAAAAACATGCTCTGCATCAGATACCCACTTCATCTCTGAAACACAATTAATGCCTGTAGTCTGAGATGCATTGTCATTTATTAACTTCCAGAACCCGATGTTACCATTGGTCAGAGATGAATAAACCAAACCGCACAAGTGAGAGCATTCAATGCTAAACTTGTGCCATTTGAGCCACTGTGAAAACGTTTTTTCTTTAATGATTTTTGCCTTACAGGCAATGTCTAACGGTTCCAGTTCCTTATAGGCTGTGGAACGTAACTCTCATCGAAGAGCACTTTTTTATCTTTAATGTCCTTATCGAATATGTGGTGATGAGACTTATTAGAAGCAGTCCCTGCCCTTCAGTGTGCTTGCGGCTTAAGGAAGGAGCAGCCTTTAATCTTCACCATGCAGGAGTCGTACAGAGTTCCTGCTGTGGCGACTGCTTGAAGGTTATTATTTACTGCTGCAGCTTGGCACAGCCTAGTGTAGTCTTCAGGTGTGATATGGGCCACGGCCGATGCCTGCCCAATCCTGCTATCACTCCAAGAAATACGGTTGAGTGATGCATTAATATTCACACGCCCAGTACTAGAAAGACTGGGGGGCCCGGTTACAAAGTCTAAGCAGGCATCCAATGGGAAGTAATCACTTTCTTGGTGATGGCAAACACACGTCCTTAATCAAAGAAGGAGAATTGACAACAAAAATGTAGTCTAATATACTACTAGTTTTATTCCCAATTCGTGTGAATTTTGGAGTCCTGTCCGAGGGGAGTGCACCATTTACCATAGTAAAGCCAGCTGAGTGCAACAAACTGGCCCAGTGTCATGCCTGCCAGTCCTCACAGCCCCCCTGCTCCTCTCATACATAGCAACACACACACCCCAAAGCATTAGGCCGCTCTGCGGTTTACAGATCAATTGCCAATCCTTTCTACGTGTGCTGAGAACTGTTAGGGTAGTCGCCATGGCAGTGTATATGATCAGCAAGACGCCGGTTGTCAGCTCGGTGTGCCGTATCTAGGAGTTATCACATGACGCCCTACGTGGCGTGCGTGAACCAATGCTGACTTCCCTGTTCCCGTAAAGCATGGTGTCTCTGCTCCCCGGGCGCTTCTGATTAAAGTCTGTTTGATCCTGTTGTTTTTCCGCGTTCTGTGATAAACTCCTGTTGCTGACCTGCCTGTCCCCGGATTTCCGCTGCCTGTTCCATTGTAACCTTGTTCCGCCCGGACACCTTTACCGACCTCAGCCTGCACCCGGACTCCTTTGCCTTACGTTTTGTCTCTGTACCTGCTCGCACGGATTTGACCTCGACCTTCTTCTTCTTCTTCTTAATTATCGAAAGCGTGGGCGGACCCACGCAGGCGCTTCCCCATCCTATAGGATGATGTGCACCGTACCCACTAATTATTATTTGGCTCCATTTAAGCTCACAACTCCTCCCACCTCCCCGTCTGCCTCACAAAATCCAACATCACACTATTCCTTCTCCTGCCTCCCTTCCCATCACCTCCCAGTAAAATCCTCTCATTCAACTCAGCCACACCCAACGCAGTCAACCGAACCCTCATCAATTCTCTCTCCGTAACATGCCTTTCACATCTAATCAAAAAATGTCCCACCGTTTCAGGCACCCCACACACCATACAGTCCCTTGATTCACGCTTCCCTATTCGAAATAGACAGTCATTCAGCCCCACATGACCTATCCTCAGCCGATTCAGCATCACCTCCTCCCCCCTCCTCCATTCTGAACTCCCTGCATCCACGTTCACCGACACTTTCCCACGAACACCGAACATCCACCTGCCCTTCACTCCATTCACCCACCTCTCCTGCCACTCATCCAGAACCCGTCTCACCATCACAGCCTTCACCTCATCCACACTCAAAGGCAACCTCACATCAATCGCTCCCCCCCTCATACCCTCACCCGCCGCCAGATCCACCAACTCATTTCCCAAAATGCCACTGTGACTGGGAACCCACGCCAACTCCAGATCCATACCCTCGCGCACACACCGATCAATCTTCATCCTAATGTCCAAAATCACATCCTTCCTATCACCATCCCCTGCCACAATCGCCTGTAACCCACTCAACGAATCTGAAAACACCACCACTTTCTCATACCTCAGCTCATACACCCTGTCAATCACCATAGCAATCGCCACCAACTCAGCCGTACAAATGGACACATCATTCGTCAGTCGTCCTATTTTATATTCCCCAATGCTTTCCAGAAAATACGCCATTCCCACTCTCCCAGATATAGGATCCTTTGAACCATCCGTAAACACCTTGTATCCTTTCTTTCCTGCCACATACTCCTGACCCAAAGCTTTGATTTCACCCCGCATACCTCTCTTCTTTGATACCACATTCGCCAACTCCAAACACACCTTTGGAGATCTCATCATCCACCTCGGCCTTCTCTCCAAATCTGTATCTACCACAATCATCAAATCACCCATACCCCACTGCACTCCCTTCTCCCACATGTGAAACCCAAAAGTGCCCCCCTTCCTCCTCCACCGATCCCTGTAATAGTCAAACCTCCAATTATACTTCAAACATTCACGCACCGGATGAGCCACACTCTTCGCACTACACTTCACCCACCATCTCATATTTAACGCATCCCTCCTCAACCCCAATGGCATCTCTCCCACAAGCACCTGAACCGCATTCACTGGGGAGGACCTCATCACACCCGAACACACCCTCAATGCCCTCGCTTGTACTCTATCTAACCGCAACTTCTGACTCGACGTATAACCCACTGATACCTGACACCCAAAATCCATCACACTCAAAATCAACCCCTTGTACAACATTCGTAAACACTTCTGTTGCGCACCCCATTCTTTCCCAGTCACCGCCCTCAACAAATTCATCCTACGTTTACACTTATCCACCACACCATTCACTTGCATATTCCAATTCAACTTTCTATCCAAAATCACCCCTAGGTACCGAAACTCTTCCACGCTCTTCACCCTCACACCTTTCAAAACCAGATTCAACTCCTGCTGCACTCTTTTCCTTGAGAACACCATACTCACACTCTTATCCACAGACACCGAGAAACCCCATTTCCCACACCACTCCTCCATGCGTACAATCGCAGCTTGCAACCGTCTCTGTACCATCAACAAACACCGCCCTCTTACCCAGACCACACCATCATCCGCGAAGAAATCCACCTGACACCCATTTCCCGCCAAAGCTTGAATCAATCCATCCACCATCACATTAAACAGCATCGCACTAATCACACTCCCCTGCGGTGTCCCATTCTCCATCTTCCAAACTTCAGACAGTACCCCCCTCACTCTCACCTGAAATGTCCTATCTGCCAAGAATGCCTTGATCCACCGAAACATTCTTCCCTTCACACCCATCTCCAACAGTCTCACTAACAACCCTCCCTTCCACACCATATCATACGCCTTCTCTAGATCCAAAAAGAACGCTCCCACCAACTCTCCATCACATAATGCCTCCTCCACCCCAGTCACTAATCTCACTAACGGATCAGCCACCGACCGATTCCTCCTGAACCCGCTCTGAAAGTCACTCAAACATCCATTCGACTCCAAATAAAACCCCAATCGCTCAACCACCATCCGTTCCATAACCTTGCACAACACAACAGTCAACGCAATCGGTCTATATGACTTACACTCTGTAGGAACCTTGCCACCCTTCAAAATCGCCACTACAATCGCTCTTTTCCACATCTTCGGCAAAACTCCATTCTCCCAGATCTCATTGAACAACGCTAATACCTCCAACTTACATTCCTCAGGCAACTTCTCCAAAAATACCTACATAATTCCATCCACCCCAGGGCTAGACCACTTGCCCTTCCGAATCGCTCCATTCAACTCTACCATCGAAAATGAAACCTCATATTGCTCCTCCCAAGGCCCAACATTCGCCGCCACCTCCCGCGTTTCCTCCTCTACCACACCCATTCGTGTCCTCACCTCTTCTGGGAAATTCCTTGAACTGTGAACCCCCGCAAAATATTTCCCCAATAAATTCGCCTTATCCCCATCCTCACTAATCACCTCTTCTCCTTTCAACAACACAGACATACAACCCTGCGACCTCATTAATCCGGACATCCGCTTGAACTGTTTCCAAACCTCACTCACACCAGAATCACTCCCCAGGGACCCACAATAGCCCCTCCAATATCCTCTCTTTCTTTCCCTAATCACCCTCTGCACCACCGCCTTAGCTTTCTTATACGCCACCAAATCCACCAACATTCTCGTTCTCACCGCTCTTGCTCTAGCTTTCTTTCGTGCCGCCACTGATCTTGAATATTCCACCGACCACCAAGGAACCTCGATCTTCCCACCCTTCCCCTTCTCAACCTCCGGAATTGCTGCCACAGACGCCGCTTTCATTCCCTGTACCAAATGCTCATTCCATTCATCCACCCCCCCTCTCTTCCCCTTGGAACAATCAAATCCCGACACACTCCTTTGTACACCTCCCAATTAGCCTTCCTAAAATTCAACCGACTCCCAGACATACGTGACCTGAACTCTACCTCACCCCTCACAGTTACCAAAATAGCAGAATGATCACTCCCCATGTCTCCATCCTCACGCACCTTCCAATCACATTCACCTGCAATTGCAGCAGTCACCCAGGTCAAATCCAAGCACGACAGCTTCCCAGTCCTCACATCCAACCTCGTACCCGTCCCATCATTCAGCAATACCAGACTCAATTCATCCGCCATGTCTTCCAATAATTCTCAATTCATGTCTGTCCTATCAGTACCCCACAACGTGTTGGCACTGTTAAAATCACCGCACAAAACACACGGTCCCACATGTCCTCTTATCACTTCAGTCAACACAACCACTTCCACCACCTCACACGGATTATAATAATTGAGCACCAATGCTTCCGATCCTCCTACCCGAATCCCTGCCCCAATCGCCTCTACTGCTCCATCCACTACCATCTCCCTTACAATCAACCCCTTTCGAACTGCTAAAGCCACACCCTCTCCTCCCCTCCAACCTATCCTTAAGAAACAACTCAAAACCTGGTATTACAAATCTCAAATCACCCCTCAACCATGTCTCCTGAATACAAACCACATTAACATTTAACTCCTCACACAACACAGCTTTTAACTCCTGTCCATTCCTCAACAAACTCCTCGCATTCCACTGCAAAATCCTCATGCCGGCACTCCACTCAGCTTCCGCACTTTAGCAACCTTCTTAAACACATCTTCTTCTGATACATCTACAACATTCAAAAACCTCCTCCCAGCTTCCACTACTCCTTTCGTAAGATCTGATGAACTGATAGACGTATTCCTCTGAACCAGATCCAGCACGTTCACTATAAAACACAAAAATTCAGTTTTCGGAACACCCACCATTTCCACACCTTTCACTTCACCCAGCACTTTCTTTCTACCCACAACCTCATCCACCACCAACTTTTTCTCACTCCACTCATTCACTACCCGTACTGGTTTCACCTTCGCAACAGCCTGCGCATAAGACAGACCTTCCGCCGCCCTCACCTGTATCACTTCTCTCGCTACCCTGTAACTCTCACATCCCCTAAACGCGGAAGAATGCTCCCCCCCACAATTCACACATTTCTCTGGAGTCCCCACCTTACATTCCTTTATATCATGCTCTCCACCACACCTCCCGCAATGTCTCTCATTCCTGCATGCTCTCGCCATGTGTCCAAATTGTTGGCATTTATAACACCTTAATGGCATTGCTACATATGCTTTCACACGATATCTCTGATAAGCCATCTCCACCACCTCCGGACACTCCGTTCTCTCAAATCTCACTGCCACAGTCGTAGACACCACATCCCCATGTGCATCCCTCCTCCCCAACCTCCACGCCTCCACCACCCCCACTCCCGCTAGTTGCTCCTCCACCTCAGACATACTCATAACCACTGGCACTCCATACAGCACCCCCTTACAAAACACTCCACTTTGATCAAACACTCTTACCGCATGTCTACCCAGACAATGCACCTCCAGAATCTTTGCTTTGCTATCAGCATCCGTCCCCTCCACCAACAACCGACCCCCAGCCACCACTTGTACCCGAGAAACATCTCCCACTGCTGCCTTCAACCATCTAGCAATCTCCGTCGGATTCACCCCCAGAAACGTCTTGTCACGATTTTCAGGTTTCAACACTACCTTCCACACACTATCAGACTGCATCTTCTCTTCAGGCATACTGCTCACTGAGGCTTCCAGCCCCTCCAAAACGCATTTTTCTGGAGCCCTCGAACCTGGGATGTCCCGGACCAGCCCCCCTTCATCATCCCTCTGAGGGGATCTGCTGCGATGCCGCCTCTCATTTCCCCCCTTACCCCCCTCCACAGGTGTACATTTCACAGAAGATGCCTTCCCCCTATTTGCCTCCTCCTCCTCCACCCCCCCTTTCTTTCCAACCTTCCCTTTCCCCTTACCCATTCTTACCGCCTCCTCTGAGCACTCTCACTCCTTGCATCCGACTCCAGAGACCGCTCCCCCTCCTCGAACCCAGCACCCTCCACTCAGTCACTGCTCCGCCCTGCCTGGGTCCGCCCCTGCTATGTCGTCGACTCCAGGGCGGGAAGTTGTTAAATCGCTTCCGTGTTGATTTGTTCTGGCAGAGCCTGTTTTCTGCACTAGTGTGACGTGTAAACAACTATAGCGCTCCCTCCAGGGGATCCTTCTCAACACCCTCGTGGAGCTCAAAGTTTGCCAGCAGCAACAGCCCACAAGAAACCTCGCTACACTGTCCTCTCGTTCCTCCAGCACCTGACAGGGGCATTAGTGTGGGCCTTAGCGAGGGGGCTGGCGTTCGCCTGCCAGCTCCTTGACCTCGACCTCCCTTCGGTTCCGCTTGCAGTCCGCAAACTACGTAGCATCCGAACCTCCACGGTAAACCAGCCTGCCTTACCTGTTTTTCCTGCTTCACTTGGTTCTGGCCTCCGGACTTCTCTGTTGTTACACTTGTGCACTGGACACTTTTGACGCTTCTGTGTTGTCACAGGGTGCACCAACTCGTCCCTAGTGCGGCCTTCGTTTCGAACGGGTTAGTCCCCTTACTAACATTCCTCCCTTGTAACGTTTACTTCATCTTTGGACTCCTAGAGGACTGTACATGCAGAATTTAGGTAAGCTTACCTCAATTACAGATCAGGACAGGGGAGAAGCACGGGAGGGGGGGTGGGAAAAAGGCATTTCCCAAAGATTCTGATCACTCTCCTTACTGTTCTAGGAGAGAACTGAAAGAGGTGCCAATAACCAGCGGACACGGCCCTACTGGTGTTCCAGCTTGGGGTATCCTGTGGTAGGGTACCTTGCCCGTTCAAGTGAATTACTCCTTTGGATTGTGATATTTATCAATCAGAGGGGTGTATCATTAGGAATGGTTACAGTCATCTGAGGAGACAGCAGAGCCTTTTTCATTTAAGACCGCTGTAGCACACACAGGAGGTGAGTGCCACTGTTTTGGTGTTGTGTCACTGAATCTTATCCATCTCCTTTGATTCACTGTCCCGTTGCTGTGACACCGAGCTAATTCCTCGCTGACACACCCCATCAAGACAGCGGGAAGAGTGGAAGAGGAAGTAGACTCCTGTTCCGATGCCCGAAAGGAATATCCCGGGGAATCCTAGCATTAAAATCCCCACAAAGAAGGACTGAGGTGCCACCCTCCATGTTTTCCATAAATGCCTCTATGACTGTAAGAACTGCAGCGTGTTCTCCCTTGTAGGTGGAGTGGGGGGAGTATATGTTTATGATAATGATTACTTTCCTGTGCAAGTGAGCCGTCTCCCGTAGTGGGGTATCACTCTACCAATAAGGACATTATCAGAAGCACATGGGACCTTCACAAGGCCCAAGGGTATCTTCACATCCAAAAATAAACCTCCCTTTGGGTGACCCTTAGGCCCTTGGATGGTTAAACGGTTAAGCGTGTTCAACCCATCCATAATGAGAGGGCTCGTTAGCCATGGTTCCTGGAGCGCGATCACATTGAATCTATTAATGTGACCCAGCAATCCATCTTGGTCATGCAGATGACGATGACAATGTGTATTCTAACTTAAAAGCAAAGAGGGGAAATTGGAATAATTGCTAGGTAAATGTTAGGCCACGCCGCTCCACCACGTTGGCCAACCATCGATGTGGTGTATTGAACATCTTCACAGATATCCACAATACAAATATCACTACAGGTGATAAAGCAAAGAGGAATTACAGAATGTAAAAGATCCATCAACCATGAGCGGTTTATTAAAAATACTTTGCCATCGCAGAAGGTACTCTGTATTTTTAGGGCCTTAACTTGAATGCCACGTGATACCACCACAGGCATTGGTAAGTTGGCGGGCAGGGTGCTTCCTTTGTCTGTTTGGACCATGGCGTTAGTCAGGGTCTGCCTTGTCGCACCCTTATTATCGAGAGTTGGATTTGCAAACAGATCCTCCAGATTGTAACAGGACTCCTCTGCCACCTCAGCCTTTGTGTTATGAGTTTTTTCTGGGACCAAAACTGGGGTATCTTGCGCTTTGGTATCCTGGCAAGTTCTAACTCGTTGCGATTGCAGCTGTGCCGCTCCCCCACCCCGCCATGGTGCTTTACACTGTCCAAGTCGATGTGTTTGTTTCCCGACTGCTACAAAAACGTCTCTCTTGTCAACAATCGACAGAGTGGCCATTGTAGCACAGTAAGTCAGATGCAGGGCTATTTTAGGTGGGTCTTGAGAAAGAGGTAAATGTTTAGAATCTCTTAAATTTGTGCGATAATCAGAAGCACCCACCCCAGGCAAAGCCTCCTGCACCTTTCTTTTTCTTTTAGTGTGCTGGTCCTCCTACATAAAAGCATGTTTTACTACCTTCCTCTTCTTTCGTTCATACCATGCAGTCGAGTCAGGGTCCACCCCACCGAACTCCGACCCAAGCATGACACTTATATCATTAAACTGTTCCAAGTGTACTTTAGTGAGTACCGTCACCAGGGACGTCATTTCACCAAAATGCCTGGGGCAGTGGAAGTGACATCACACGACCCTTGACCTCTGATGACATCACAGGAAGTGATGTAATTTGACCGAGCCCCAAAGTGACATCTCGGGAACCCAAAGTGACATCTCGGGAAGCGATGTAACACTACCTTTCACTCCTTGACAAACCAGGAAGGGGCATCACATAGCATTGTTTCTACGTTCACTACGAAAAATATGGTTACGATATCACTATAATATGATATAAATACATTTGATACAAGTATGGACTCACCATATGTATCGTTAATATCAGTGTGTTTAGGACAACATTACTTAATTACTGTGAATGCAAGCCGAAGTACAAGGGCAAATGATAATGATATGTTATTTGAAAGAACTTACGCTTAAGCGCTTTATATAAAACAAATATACATAAAATATCACCCAACCTGTGTTGGTACTCATTTATCGAGGGAGGAAAGGCTGAGTTGAATTGTTTAAGCACAGACTAAATCAGTGACTCCCCCCTAAAGTGTGCCTGAAATAAACCTTTAATGAGTCTAGCAATTATTGTATCGAATTCCAGAAAGACAAATTATTTGTTATTCCTATTCTTTCTTAATTAGGGTCACTGCTCCAAGTGTTACACTTGTGCAACCCCCTGTTTTTTTAGAGGCCTGAACAAGAGCCACTCCAGAAACAAAGAGCCACATGGCACTGGCCACAGCCCAGCAGCATACAAAGTTTTTTTGATGGTTTAGGGGTAGCAAGGGAGACCTGGGGGTAGCGGGGGGCCGGGGGGCACCGGGGCGATCCCCAAATGGCATCCCTGACCGTCACCTACTCCTTCATTTTGTCCAGGGCGATCCCCAAATGGCATCCCTGACCGTCACCTACTCCTTCATTTTGTGCAGAGAGCAAGCCAGTATGTTCGTGACTTGAGATAATGTATTCAGAGAGCCCATCACTTGATCAGAGTAGGAACAATGTTTTTTTTTTACCTAGATGCAATGTCATCACATTTGGAGAGTAAATGAGTTGGAAGAGACTCCAAAATGTTAAACATTGCAGATGAAGAGCTACTGTCATCACCCTCTTGTGATGTATAACTCAACTCTTCACATGGAACTCCAACAAATTGCGACATGCTAATAAGAGAGGACTCCTTCAATGGGTCGGTCAAAAATCTTGTTGGTGCCGTTTGTTTTGCTGACTTAACGGCCGGTTGTCCACGCCCCCCGAATTAACTTCACCCCCATTTTGTACTTCAGCCAGAAAAAGCGGCAGCACTTTGTCGCTGGGATTGCCATTTAAGACATCTGGCGCCAGCTCTCCCTAGTGCGTGGGCAGGCAAAACTGGGCCGAGTAGAATACTTACAGGAGGTATAACCTGTAGTGGTGAGCTGACATCCACTAACACAAAGTCCGGGCCCTGTTTGTTCAGCACCAGGTGTGATCAAGGCCCTAACTACAATTGTCTTAGTGGAAGAGAAGCAAAAAGTTCCTCTGTTAGTTCAGTACATAATTCATATTTGATGTGTGGTTTTCATTTGCCTTTCTGTGCGTGCTGAAAAAAAGTCTGTGATTTTGGAATTAGATTTGCTCCCCACTGTAGCCTTTTCCAGGGCAACAATACATTGCGCACATGTTCTGAATAGCTTGAGTTGTAATGTGCATGCCTTCTCTTGAGTGTTCCCTATAGTGAGAGAAAGAGACTCACCACCTGAGTTAGAGACAGTTAGGGCACAACAGACCAAGCTAGTCGGAAGAGATGTCTCCTCTTCCACCTCCACCACATCCGCGTGTAAGGGCAAAGATGACTAAAGCTGGGTTCCCAAAGCTCCCAATTTCGAAACCGCCAACCGCTTTGCCGCACGCGCTGTAATTGCGGCAAGGGCACGTCGCTTTTGCATGCTTTAAAAAAAAAAAGGGAGGAGCCACACAGAAGACAATTCGGGGGTGCTTCTATGCTGTGAATAGCACGAGGAGACTGTTGGGCTATAGGGATATTAAGCACTGTGCCACAATGCCACAACGTTCCTCCTTCCATCGCCAGTCCAAAGGATGATGTATGCAGCAGGCACACAAATGATAGCAAAGTATTCACTGTGTATTGTATTTGTATTGTATTTGGTTATTTATATAGCACTCTTTCCCCACTTGTGTGATCTCAATGCGCCTTTTCCTCGGTTGAACACCCTTGGTGACCATAGTCAATGTGGTTGGAAATTCTAGGGAGTTTAGCTTAGGAGATGCATGTGTGCATGTTGCTGTTCTAGGATTTGGTTGGCTGGCAAGGCTCAACTAAGCAGCCCAAGAGAGGGGAGACACATGGGTGGGTGCTGTTGAGGGCTAGAGATAGATTGCTATTGTTGAGAGAGTATGTGAAGCCAGCTATAACCGATTCCATTTGGGGGCACGGTGGTAGTGTTGCGAGTCTGCCACAGCGAAAGCTGCTGGTTTACCTGGGTTGCTTGTCCATTGGGAGTGTTGTTGTGGGTGGGTTGATGGTGGGTCAGGTGTGCCACAACGAAAACTGCTGGCTTACCTGGAGTATCAGTCAGTGGTGTGTTAGGGGAAACCACTACAAGAGCTGCAATCCCCGAGTTGTGATTGATGCGTGCGCGTTTATTAGTGGTGTATTCACGGGGAGCAGTGGATTAGGAGAGTATTGGGAAGAGCCAGGTTTTCAGGGCCTTCCTGAATTTCAGATGGTTTTCCGTGTTGTGAATGTGTAATGGAAGGAAATTTCAGATTGGCGCTTGGACGGAGAGGGAGGAACCACCAAGTCTAATGGAGCTTTGGGGTGGGATCACTAGGCGAAATAGAGTGCAAGGTCTGAGGTTCCTGGAAGGTTGGTAGGGGACAATTTTGTCTCAGAGGAATTCCGGGCCGGTGTTGTGGACTGAACGGTGAGTGATACACATGGCTTTGAAAGTGATGCGCTGAGAAATAGGGAGACAGTGGAGGACTCTCAGGGTAGGGCTGGTGTGTTCTCTGGCGGGCAGGTTAATGAGCAGGCGGGCTGCCACATTTTGGATTCTCTGGAGTTTCCTTAGTTGGAATGCTGGGGCTCCAAGGTAGAGGGAGTTTGCGTAGTCTAGGCGGGAAAGGATGATAGAGTTGATGGCGAGAAAGAATGGGGATAATTGAGGTAGGGGAAAATCCACCTGAGGATACGTAGGTGGAAGAAACAGGTTTTGTATATGCTGGTGGTGTGTTTGGTGAGGGATAAATCTGAGTCAAATTTGCATCCAAGGTTTTCAACAACGTTAGAGGGTGCAGGTGCTTGTCCTAGTGATTTGTGCCATGGCATTGGTTGGGGGATGAGTGAAGTTTTCCCGCAGACTAGGATTTCAATTTTCCCAGGATTGAGGATGAGGTGGTTGGTCGTCATCTAGTGGTCAATGTGAGAGAGGCACGATGACAGGTCAGGGCTTCCGGAGTCTTCAAAGTTTGGGATTTTTAGGATGATCTGGGTATCATCTGCATAGTTGTAGCAGGTAAGGTTGTACAAGCAAATGATTGCGGGAATGGGTTGTAGGTAGAAATTGAAAATTAGCGGTGATGTGGCTGCTCCTTGGGGGACTCCTTTACAAACTGGACGTGATATGGATGTGAACTGGGCAAGATTTATGATTTGCAACCGGTTATAGATAAAGGAGGGGATCCACAAAAGAGCTGTGTTTGTGATTCCTAGTGTTTGTAGTCTGACTAATAGAATCGAGTGATCGGCAGTATCGAAGACTGCGGAAAGACCTAACAGGATGAGAACGTGCAGCCGTCTGCGTCGGCTGTTCTTTTTAGGTCATCCCAGATGGAGACTAGCGAGTATTCTGTTCCCCTTAGTGGTCTGAAACCTGATTGCAGTAGGTCTAGCAGGTTGTTGGCTTTGGCAAATTGGCCAAGCTGTGTGTAAAAGTTGCGCTGTCAATCAGTTTTGCGATGAAACGTGTGTTGGAGATAACTCGATAGTTTTTAAGATTGCAAATGTTTTCTGCTGTCTAAATTATTGTTTATGCTTGTGTGCAACTGTTCAAAGCGGCTCCCGTAGGAATTTAGAATAATTTAAGCATTTTTCCACACATTTAGAGTTCTTGCTCAGCCACTTTAAAAGTCATCCTGACAGTTGAAAAGCCCACTTCGTTTTTCTCTTTCTGTGTAAGGGGGTAAGGGGGAAGTGAGGCACTGTTAGATCTGTACTATTCCTGAATACCTGCTCTCTCCTTCCATCTCTTTGCATTGCCTATTGGGGGTTGAGGGGTGTTGAAGGGGGAACCTCTAACCATAGTGCTATCTGATCTGAACCAACACAAAAGTATTATTCCTGTGCTGCATTTGTTTTGCTCATTACTTATTTCTAGTGCATTAAAGATATTATTCTGTGTTCTGTCACCCCATTGGTGATTGTTGTTGTATCTATTAAAATATATATTGTGATTTTGATCTTAAATAAATAAATAATAAATTTTACAAACCAGCCTGATTCCTGGTCCAGCGTGACACGGGGTATTCTTAAGTAAGGGGTGTGATACGAATGGTACATCTTTCAAATGCCTTTGTGGGTAGAGGGTGGGTAGGGATGGGGCAGAGCAGGGTAGGTTGTGGGGACTGGGAGTGGGGGGGTGAGAAGGGAGGTGGTGGGGTTTAGGGGAGAGTGAGCAGTTGGGATGGAGGGACAGGCGACTGGCAATGGGGCGGTGCATTGTGGAGATGAGAGAGCAGTTGGAATGGGAAAACGGGGAGGGGGAAAAGAGCTAGTACTGGGTTGGGCGCAGGCAGGGAGGTCTCGCTCCTATATTGCGGTGGCAGTGATTGCAAACTGTGATGGAGAACGGGTGATTCTAGTGGGAGCATTAGGTGTCTTCAGTCTCGCCCTTCCCTTGCATGATGAGCGGTCATGGGTGTATGGGAGAGAGCGGGTGGTTCTCTGGTGGATGGGGTATTGGCTAGGGCTACTCTTGCTGCCTGAAGGGTGGGGAAGTGTAAGTAGGGGGTGGTGGGAGGTTGAATGGGGAATGTGCAGGGGAGATGTTGGGGGTCGGTTGTTGGCGTGGTTGGAATGCGGTAGGCATGTTAGGTGTCTTGCTGCATTCTCTGGTGTGTTCCCGTGGGGGGATGCTCTCTAATCCGTCTTTCCATCTTGCAGCTCTTATTTGTGCTGAGCGGGATCTATGGGTGGGGAGAGTGCGACACTTTGAGGCAGGTAAGTGTGGTGAGGGCGGGGGAAAAGAGGAGGGTGAGGGATGCAAGTTAAATGTGTGCTGTGGAAGGCAGGCAGAATGTGTGATGGGGAGGTGCCTAGATGAATGTCGTGCAGTTGCAGCCTAGGGTTCACAATGGAGTTTGAGTAGAAGGTGGGACAGGATTACCTTTGTGTAAAAGATTAAAACACAGCTAGAAATGAGAGTTCTGTGTAGTGGGAGAGAGGCCTACACCTAACAATGTAATATGAATATAATTCAAGATAAAGCAGGATTTGCTAGTCCTGTATAGTGGTAGAGAGGCCTACACCTAACAATGCAATTTGAATACAAGACAAGACACAGCTAGATTGGAGAATCCTGTGTAGTGGGAGGAAATACAAATACAGGAAAATTAATCACCTATGTGGTCATTGGCTGCCCCGTTTTGCTGCTGTTGGCTGCTCTCTTGTTCAGCGCGAGCTAGACTCATCAAACTGCTGTTCGGGGTGCCTTCCACCAGCTGAGCTGTGTGTATGTGAAAGGACTGTTATTTTATGTTGTTTGGCATCTGTAAATTGCACATCTGCCATGGCTACTGCATCTATCACCCAAAATAGTGTTGGGAAGGAAATTAACCGATCCCACCCCTAGGCGCTTTAGGGTGAGGAGAATCCCATGAGAAGACACGTGTTGTGCCGGGGGGTGTACTAAGAGACCCTGCACAGCCATGAGATTATGCACATTTTAGATGTTTAGACTTAGTGTGTGCTTATAAACAGACGCCATTTTGTAGCTATGGCAGAAACATAGGGCCTGCATGGCAGGGTGTTGACACAGGCTGCGAACCTGATGAAGAAACCTGAATAGGCCCAAGCACTGATGAGAGAGACCCATGCTGCTAATTTCCACAGAAAACTCTCCTTTGTTCTAAAACTGTTGGCAATACGCTTATCCCGAGAAAGAATTTATCCTGCAAGGCCATGAGACAGTGCTAGGCGCCTCGCTGTACGTGTTACCACAACCAGGCCAGACCAAGCCTCCGACCCCCACCCAGCCAACTACGAGTTATAGTCCCTACAACTGTCCGAGTCCCAAGACCCCTGAATTCTGAGATACCAACTGACCCCAGTCCAACGACCATAAACCAGTCAACCATAAAACATTTAAGAGAATGGTCACACTATCTGTACTTTACAATGCCATTATTTGTAATGAGAGATGCAGGGAGGGATCAATCAATTGAGGATGGAAGCCTTGGAAGCCGGACAATGCAACTGGGATGAGTGAGATGTGTGTGGGTCACAGTGACGTCCAGCCTCCCCCTGTAGCAGTCCATGATCATGCCAGGTGCCCTGTGTAGTAATAGAGTAACACTGTTAGAATAATATAACTAATTGTCTTTTCGACCTTGGTTCCCTGGAGCCGATGAAAGTAAATGACCCCACGTGATTGAAGACCGATGGACAGGGCTGGGGCCAGTGGCCTGGCATTCTCTATGGAGTAGGCCGACCATGCATTGGGTCGCACCAACCAGCCGTGCAGGTTTTTACTGTATATGAATGACACTGTGTCCCCTTTTAAGCTCTTCCTTGCACCTTTTTTCCTAAGAATGTTCCCGGGCAGCAGAGTTCTTTACTTGCACACCTATTTTTTGTATAATTAAAACTTCTTATCCTTGCAAGAATCTCTTGGCCTTTTTTGTGTGTGTTTAAAGGCGTGCCTTCAATTGGTGACCCTGTAGTGATTCCAGCGCCCCTGTACCTGCGGAAGGTGTCGAGGCAGCTTCTTAGAAGAGACTGCGCCTACCTACAGCGACCAGTCCCAAAAAACATGTATTTCCGAGTGGCCTTGCAGGAGCCGTCTTTGCAGAATTTCTGTATGCTCTTTGGAGCGGGGAGCGGCTCCAAAGAGAGTGCAGGCCGGTGTTATCAAGAAATAACAAGTAGGGACAGGTGTATGGGAGAGTGTGAAGAGCGTGAATGCGTGGAGAGTGAAATTGTTGATGTGTTGTGGGTGTGCTTGGTTTTATTTGTTGGTATTATTACATTTTTAACGAGAATATTAAGGAAATGGAATGGTAGGGAGCCTCCCAGAGGGAGGGGAGAAGGTGGTAGCACAAACATTGTATAACAGAGGAAGAAAGGAAATAAAAAGGAGCCCTGTATATTTAGTGGGCTCGGGAATAGTAGTAGTTTTTATTTTAGCTTGTTTTGTTTGTGTCTTTATTGTGTAGGGTGGAGGCCCACAGAGGAGTGCTTTCTGTATTTATTGGTGTGAGTTGAGTGTTTGGAGTATGAGACTAGGGGGGAGAAATAGTTTTTGGACTTTTTGTGGGGAGGGAGGAGGTGGGCTGACTTTTTTGAAGAACAGCAGCAGTGTGCACGGTGCGTTAACAATCGGGTAGAGACAGTGAGGCGCACAGAATATTACAATGGGTGGAGAGACACGCATAGAGTATATGTATAAAGCTCTGCCATTGTATCAAGACAGAATTGAGAAATACCATAAACAGTGGGCGACAGAGACAAGAGGAGGGGGGATGCCCCACTCATGGCCAAAGCAGGGATCCCATAACAAAGGTATCTTAGAAAACATGTCTACATTTTTAACAGCTAAGTATAAGGGTAAACAGTTACAAAAAAGGAAAGTGATATTAGATCTGTGGAAGATGTTTGAAGATATTGAAGACCTTGGGGGAGGAAAAGCACCATGTGAAAGCACTGATGACTGTGCAAGGAAGGAGGGCAGGGTGCCAGCAGAGCGCGGGGGAATATATCCATTGACAGCTTGCTCTGCGGTAGGTTACACCAATCCGACCTATCTGTCCACTGCAGCGACAGCTCCACCACGCCCGTATGCGTCCCCTCCGCAGGTCCCAGTGCATGCCGAAGTCAATAAAAAGACCAAGAAGTGGCACTGGCAGTGGCGCAAACAGAATTGAGTAGATTATGAGCAACAAAGCAAGGGTCTGATGGGTGGAAGGCAGGAGACTTTTTGTTCAGGGTAGATAACACAGCTATAAAAAATGTGCATACAGAGATGGAAGGGGAAGGAGACGAGAGGGCATACAGCCTGGGGTATGAGAATTTTGGGTCTCGTCAAGCAGAGGAGGACGGTTGGAGTACATTTGATGAGTATGAAGATGATGTGGACAAGCACTGGAGCAGACACCTCGGGTGGAGAGTTTGTGGGAGGGCAGGTTAAGGAACAGGTTTGGCCGCATGGCAGTGTCAAGGAAGAGAGGAAGGTGAAAAAGGACTGATGGGGGTAGGGCATGGATGCAGATGCCCCTTATACATAAGTGCGACGGCAGACCGCATTATGTGCCATGGGCACAGATGGATACAAACAATTTGATAAAGGCACTCCACCCTTTACGGTGGGTGCGGACAAGTGGATTTACGCATTTGAAAAGCAGCCAGCTGATGTACCCCTGGCGGTCAGAGACATAAAGAGCTTATTGGTGGCAACGATTGGAGATCAGGCTGGGTAGGTGTGGGGGGTGAAAGATTGGTACTCGGGAGTGACTTTGGGGAACGATGTACATGATTGAGCATCATTTAACAAGATTCGAGCAAAGGTATGGGACGCGCTATGGCAAGTATTCCCTGACACACCCAACCTACAGACTTTCATGCAATGTACTATGGGTGATGATGAAGACCCCTCTCTGTTCATTCTTTTTTTTAAAAAACTTTATTTATTAAAGTAGTTTCATGCCTTACTTAAACAAACATTACAGCAGTTAGACATGGTGGGCACAGTTAAACAATATCAATTACAATGTTAAACACAGCAATACGCCATACGGCCCTTGTGTAACGCTCACCTGATTCCCACGGAGGCGCGGGTCTTGGCAGGAAGGTGTCTGTGACTCAAAGTGATGTGCAGGACTCGATTGGCTTCTGGGGTCGAACCTCTTCGCACTGTGTGTCGAACTCGAAGAGTGAGGTTTCTGCAGGTGAAAGAATATGGGGGTTAATGGCCTGGGTTGTTGAATGTCCCTCTCTCTCTCTCTCTCTCTTCCCAGCTTTTCTGTAGAGCCCCCCCAGGTCAACGTGCTCACCTTAGATAGGTGAATGCTGGGCTCTCCATCTGCGTCTGGTGCAGGGTGCCGTTGCCAGTTCCTTCACTGGTGAAACAGTGGCCTCTTGAATTCAGAGGATGGTTACCGTCGTTATCTGCACGAGCGGTGAGTTTCTGGACACCTTTTGTCTTTATAGTCTTTAAATGCGTGGCACGTTAATATTGAAGACTCTGTATAATGCTTTTCCCTTATGTATTGCAGGACTCTTGGGATGGAAGATGGAGTGAAGCGCCTGGAAATTCGTAAGTATGGCAAGCGCTCTAACTATCTCTTTCCTTGCAGCTTAGTTCGTGTTAAAGAGACGCCGGAGTATTCGCAGGCGTTTTATTGCGACGAGCGTGATGGGCGTGAGTAAATACCTGCTTAATGTCTTTTTCTTTTGTCTTTCAGATGTTGGTTTGCAGCGCCGGAGTCAGCGGAATGCTAGTAAGTTTTAACTATACTTTGTCTTCACAGGCGGCGATGCAGAATGAAGAAATCCGGAATTCACGGCGTGCCGGTAAGTATAACAATGCTTTTGTCTTTGCAGGCGAAGGTGCAGCGTGAAGACACGGCCGCTGCTGATGGATCAGGTGAGAAAGCACTGTGTGTAAAGTTTGTCTTGCTAACCTGTTGTTTCTTGTCTTTTGCAGGTGCTGATGTTGACTGGATACAGGAATGGTAAGTATAATTCTTGCAGGTTCAGGATCGAAAGAGGAAAGGCTGGAACAGACTCGGTGAGCGTTCTGCTGCAGATGCAGAATAACGCGAAGCACGTTTCATCTATCGGGTGTGGTTTAAATAGCCTTGGAGTGATGAGGCGTCTTCTTCCACGGCCCCGCCTAGGTAAGAAAAGAGTTCCAGTTTCCAGAATAGTTCCAGTGCTGTATCCAGGGAGTGGAGCTGCCCCACCCAGGTAAGAAAGTAGTTCCTGTTCACAGAGGGCTTCTAAGTGGCTGGTAAGTAATCAGCATGGTCTGTTGCAGGTAAGTCCACCCAAGCACTTTCACACCAATTATGAGCCCGGCGCTTCCAGTGCCGGGACCGTTGGTTTTGATGAGCCTGATGCCACCGGCGCCAGGACAGGGTCCAAAAGGTCCCAGTAGGGACCGGCTGGTGCCTAGGATTAGGGTTAGGGGGCTGCTTCCAAGGACGTTGGGCTGGTCCTGGCTCCTTGGAAACAGTGATCATGACACCTTGGCGTAGAGGCAGCAATCATAGATTTTAGTCCAGGGACACCATGTCAGCTGTGACATAGTCTGGGCACTGGGCCAAAAGGTAAGCCTCCAGGGGGCCTCAGATGTTTTAAAGCCTTGTCCATGGCCCACATAGGAGTCCGTATTCTTTATCAAGATCACCCAACCTGATCAGACCATCCAGCCACGCCCAGGTAGTAGGGGGTCCCGGTTCTTCCAGCGTAACCGTACACATTTCCTGGCCACAATCATACTGGTGGTTAGACATTTTCGACCATACCCCAGGACCCCGGGACCCACTGAAACATGCAGCACAGCAGTTCACAAGGCATATCATAGTCCAGAATGCTCTAAAGGATGCCCGTCACACCCTCACAAAACTCTCATAGCTGAGGACACGACCACATCATGTGTAGGAATTCAGCTGAGTGCGCTTGGCAGCACGGACACTTGTCACTCTAGGTGGAGTCAAACAAAACATGGCGGGCAGGCCCAAGGTGTACCCTATGGAGAGTCTTAAGCTGAATCAGCTGGAGT
Organism: Ambystoma mexicanum; assembly: GCF_040938575.1. Taxonomy (NCBI): domain Eukaryota; kingdom Metazoa; phylum Chordata; class Amphibia; order Caudata; family Ambystomatidae; genus Ambystoma; species Ambystoma mexicanum. Next base: position 254,409,037 of record NC_090934.1, on the reverse strand, counting down.
CGGATGTTAAACGCCCCCTTGTGAGATCTCTCACACCTCGCTGCCCACTGTTTACCACTGGGTATACCCCAGCATCCTGTTCCCATTGTCGTCTGCATTTCAACTGCACGTGGGGAGACTCTCGCTGCACCATCCCATAAATAGACAACACCAACTGCCTGCCACCGGCAGAATGCAGGAGGTGCTGCAGGTGGGGGAGGCACGGGTGGGAGGGACCGGAAATATAGGGCACCACGCCTTGAAAGCAGCCCTCATACGGAAATACTGAAGTCTTCTGTGGAGCCCACCCTCCATTTTGGCCACAAATAATTCTTGCGAGACAAACACCTTCGGGATACAGATATGCCACAGTGCCTATCCCTGCCCTCCCCATTCATTCACTAGGGGCTTATCAAAGGTAGGTTTAAGACATTCGATCTTCCAAAGCTGGAGCCCAGGGTTGTACGGGATAACCACACCCAGCCTCTTGAGAAGTCTATTCCATGCATTCACTGTGCAGGCAACTATATTGAATTTGCACCTATCAGCCACTTTCCTCGACACCAGAACCCCCTGAATCGCAAAGGGGTGCTGTGAGCATTTTTCAATACACACATGTGGGTACGCTGGAGAACCCAGCATCATGTAAGAGACAAAATGCACTTGGGCTGCTAAAAAGTACAACTCCATGTCAGGCGCACATATACCCCCTTGGACCCATGGCAGGACCAGAGTGTTACAACTTATTCGGGGAGGCTTGGGATGCCACGCCAGCCACACCAACAGCGTCTTCAACTTCACAAAGAAGGCTGCACCTGGTCATACAGGAATGTTCTGAAACATATAAAATAACTTTGGGACCACGATCATCTTAGCAATAGCTACCCTACCCAGCAGGGACATGGGGAGCGTGCACCACCTAGCCACTCTTTCTTTCAGGGTCCTCAGATACGCCAAATGATTGTCATCCAAAAAAGACCGGGAACTCCTGCTAACCCTCACTCCCAGATACCTGACGAAGATCTGCTCCCACCTGAACCCCTTGAGTTCCTCCGGCTACTCTGTTGCATCTGTCAACGGGAACAAAATTTATTTTATCCAATTCACAAGGAGCTCTGAATACTGACCAAAAACCGCAACCTCCTGTGTCAAGTACTGCAGATTGGCCCTAGGGTCTTTAAAGTATAACACAATGTCATCCGCATGCAGCAACACCAATTCTCTTGTCCCCCCTGCGCCAACCCACCTGTAAAATGACATTTCTGCAACCTAGCCGCTAGACACAAATGGCAGCAGTCTATCCGCCAGGAGTTTAGCAACGATTGTATTATCTAAATTAAGAAGGGTTATCGGGCGGTATGAAGCACACTCCAAAGGGTCCTTTCCATCGTTCAGGAGCAGAATCACCATGACCTCACGCATTGTGGGTGGAAGCTGACCCAGAGTCATAGCCTCCTCCCAGACCCCCACCATATATTTCACCACTTCCAGCCCTAACTGCTTATATAACTCTGCTGCTATACTTTAGCCGATGGGAGAGCCCTTGCAGCCGCTAGAATATCATCCACTGAAATCAGCTTAGCCAGCAACTGACACGCCTCAACGCTCAACCTCTGCAGTGCTGCCTCCTCTAGGTAGTCAACCACTGTGCCAAGGGCTAAGGGCCTGCGATCCCCTGGATGCATACACTCCCTCAAAGTATTGTCAAAAAGCACAGCCACCAGCAGGCGACACAGTAGACGCTCCTCATCATATCTGTGACGCATAGCAGAACGTGCCAAGTATTTAACCTCACGGTCAGCCAGGTCACGGAACCTGACCAGGGCTTCCCGTAGTTCTGCCCTGGCCACTATGTCCTCGGCGGCTGACAGGGCAACCTGCCTAGTCTTGATTTCCCCTTCCAGATCTGTCACCTGCCTCCTAATCGTCTTCAACTCCCCAAACTCCAAGGCCATCTCCCGTGAAGAACCACTTTAAATCCCTTCCAAACAGAGGCCATTGAGCCAACAGAGCCTATATTGACCTCAAAGTAAGACCGCACAACCTCCAACACCTCACTGCGAAACACTGTCCGATAGGGCTGCAGCCTTGAACCTCCAATGGGGCCTAGGCACGGCCTCCCGCCCCATTTCCAATGACCACAGAACAGGGGAGTGGTCCAACAAAGTCCTCGGAAGGAGCGTATGATCTAGCGACATGCGCATCTGTAGTGCGTGTGCGAAAATGAGCTAAACAACATGGCGCTGGTGCGCAGCCATTTTGGACATTCTATAAGAACTAGTTCCCTTCACAGTGCTCATTAAATGCAGCAACCAATTTCCCAATGTTCATGCAGAAAAACGGAATTGCACGTGCCTGTTCCTTGATGACTGTCAAGGAACAGGCACGTGTCCTTGTCCGTGGAACTCTTGTCTGTGGACCTTAGCTGTAGATAGACAAAGCCCTTAAAGGCCTCTCCGGTTCCCTTAATAAAAAAAATGGAACACACGAGGTGCCCTTGGGGCTAAGCCCTTGAGGCAAACCCCCTTGGGGAGAAACCTTGTGATGAATTCCTTCCGGTTGCAGTATAAGGACTTGATAGATGGTAGCAGGTAATACAGTCCCGGAGTGTTCAAAAAACAGGTCCATGTGTAAACAGGTTTGAAAAGGACGACCTTGTGCGAGGAAAGGTAATCCTGGAATACCAGCTGAGAAATATAACTCACTGAGGCTGATTCCAAAAGGCTCCAGTAAGAGGAATCAGAACCCATGATTCGGACAGTGAAAGGAAAGCCGTCCGGCATACACGGAGAATACTGCAAGCTGCCGCGCGATTGAGAAGGACTGTACCACTTGAGCGGCCGCATGATGAAGGATATAAACAGGCATGCCGCGAGAAGAAAACGCGGAAGCCTGAACCGTAAAATGAAGGACAGGAAAGAGACAGAAGGAAGATAGACAGCGAGCGAAGCTCAGATACAAGTAGCAAGTAAACGGTGAGCGGAACGCTCAGATACACAGTAGCAAGATACATTAAAGGTAGAAAGGCTTACCCAGCGGAATGGGAAAACTAGCATAATAGCTAGGCAAAGAAGCACGTAGCAACGCGTCGGCTGCCTGTAGCTGAATGCTTAAGAGCTTACCGATGCTACTGCTCCGAAGCCCTCTAGTGGCACGACTAGACAGTTGTATGAATTCCTTCTGGTTGCAGTATAAGGACTTGATAGATGGTAGGATTTAATACAGTCCCACAGTGTTCAGGAAACAGGTCCACGTGTAAACAGGTTTGAAAAGGACGACCTTGTGTGAGAAAAGGTTAACCTGGAATACCAGCCGAGAAATATAACTCACTGAGGCTGATTCCAAAAGGCTCCAGTAAGAGGAATCAGAACCCGTGATTCGGATGGCGAACGGAAAGCCATCTGGCATACACAGAGGATACTGCAAGCTGCCGCGTGAGTGATAAGGACTGTACCAAGCGAGTGGCCGCAGCTGAGGGATATAAACACGTGAGAAGAAAACGCAGAAGCCTGAACTGTAGAATGCAGGATAGGAAAGAGACAGAAGGAAGATAGACAGCGAGCAAAGCTCAGATACAAGTAGCAAGAAAACAGCGAATGGAACGCTCAGATACACAGTGTCAAGATATATTAAAGGTAGAAAGGCTTATCGAGCGGAATGGGAAAACTGGTGTAATAGGTAGGCAAAGAAGCATGTAGCAACGCGTCGGCTGCCTGTAGCTGAATGCTTATGAGCTTACCGATGCTACTACTCCAGAGCACTCTAGTGGCACGACTAGACAGTTGTATGAATTGTTGCATTTGGGAACAACATGCCGCCACTTTGGGAAGGTCAGTAAACCATTAACTGGTCTTCTACGTCATCGCTGCCAGAGGGACCATGTAGACAGGCAATCCCTAACACATTCACTTCCAAACCTCAATGAAAGTCTACGGTTCTGCGAGCTCAGTTAGAAGGCAGACATGATTCCTGAAACGGTTGCGATATTGTAGCATGAAGTAGATGAGCTCACTATGGAGGATAGTTGTTGTATTGTACGCTCAAGGATGAGCCGAGAGGGGAGTCAGGGATGTGCAGGTGCATTGATAAGGGGTGCTGGGAACTAGAGCCTGAGACACAAGCTGGGTTTTTCCACTGTCTGGATTTTTCCACTCTTGCCTCCCATACTTGCTGTCTGTCCTTCAGCCGGGGACAGTCTGCAATTTATGAGGGGTGGGGATTTGTCCCCATAAGAAGAGAAGTGCAATCCCCACAAGGTGACAGAGAATTGGCACCCTGGGTGTTGAAGTCTCACTGAGACGGAGGACGCTTCGCTCCAGACCCCTTTAGTTGATGCGTGATCTCTCTGCCTACCTGTCTCGGGACTGGGAAGTGTTGTTGTGGCCGAGATGAAGCTTTCTCTTACAACTGCACTAACAGTTATGTATAGTTATTGTGTTTATGCTTGTCCATGTATTCATGTATGACTAGTTGCATTTATTTCGTAGTAATATGTATACTTATAGAATGTGAATAAAGGGCCTGTAAGTATTTTCCGACTAATGGTCTAAGTGCACATTATTGCCTTCCTGTGTCCAAGAACTTTTAGTCCGTGCAATAGGGTAAGTGCTGATGTCATTACAGGTGTCTGAAAAGCAAAACGGCATCAATTGTGGGCTAGCACATAGTGCTGTCTCCAGAGCCCTGGTTCTCTCTAAGCTGGACAGCCTCTCTTGGTCCTCTTCCTGCTCCTACCTGCCAGGCAAAAAACTTTGGAGTCCTCTTTGACTCCATACTCTCCTTCTCTCCTCACATTTCTGACGTCCCAAAGAAGTCACACTACCAGCTGCACCTCCTCAGTGGTGGCGAGCTGCTGAGGTGAGTAGCACTAACGGTGAGTGAGGGCGCGATGCGCAGTGCAGCCCCTTTGTGCTTGTATTTATCAGAGTTCGTTTCTGTGTCCTTTTAGGTGCCGCGATGTTACAGCGTGGATGCCAGGTAAGATGAAGAAGCGCGGTGAGTGAGCGCGATGTGCGGTGCCTCCGAATGCTTTCCACGCTAAACTGGTATGTCTTTTCCCTCTTGCAAATTGACGAGATGCTCCGGAGTTAAAGTTACCCCGAGCGGCTTGGATTCAGGTAAGCGTTTGAATCTCGTACAGTTTTCGAGTAAGCGAAGATATGCAGAATGCTTACTAATGTCTTCTTCTCTGTTCTTTACCCTTTTCCTAGGAAGCGGCGTGCCGAGATGAAGATGACACCGCCGTAGTTGCCCACAGGAGGAGTGAGGGATGGAAGCTGGATGCTCCGCAAGGTAAGCTATTATCAATAGTGTTCTTGTTCTTGCAGGGGAGCTGGGCGCGAAAAGAAAGGAGCAGGCCTTCTGGAGACCGATCCGAGCACGGTGAGTGTCATGCTGCAGGTGCAAAGAAATGCAAAGCGTGTTTCTCGGCCTGGGCGTGGCCGAGAGACTTAAATAGTCTCTGGGTATCCTAGGTATCCCTGGGTTGAACCACACCCAAAAGGCTAGACTGCATATGCAGTTCTAGGAACCAGAATATGTGGTGGCATCCATCTTGTCCCCACCTATGCACTACAAGTCCAATGTTCAATGCCATCCTAGGGACGTGTGTGAGTCTGGCGCCACAGGCGCCAAGTCCGACTCCAAGTGGGTCTTTGGAAGGATGGAGAGGCCCTTAGGGGCCATGTAGGTGATCGTGGCCTGGCTCTAGCCTGACATCTTGGAGGGCTGGGGGCAGGAATCATGACACACCTCCATGCGATCTGTGAAAAAAAGTTTTGTTTTCATGAATTATGCGTAGCTTGGACAGGTAAAGCATTGCATATTGCATCCCCTTGTCGCTCAGCAGTTTCTTAGCGGCTTGGAAGGAGAGATGGGCCCTCTGTACCGATGGGGTAAAATCCTGGTAAAAGGAAACCTTGGCTATCTTGTACTGTAGTTCACCTAGTCTGCGTGCCCTGTGGAAGATAATGTTCCAATCTCAATAATTCAGTAGCATAGCAATAACTGGCCGGGGGTGCTGCCCCTGTCTGGATTTTTGCGTCGCAATCCTATCTGCACTTTCCACCAGGAATTGGCAATAGAGTGGGTGATCCGGCAAAACCTCCCTTATGAAGGTTTCCATGAATAGCTCCATGCTCTGCGCTGGCACTGATTCCGGGATCCCCACCACTCGGATATTATCGCGCCTGGACCTCACTTTCAGGTCCTCGTTCTTGTCGCAGATCTCTTTACTTTCCTCTGCAGTGCACGTATTGCCTGAGTCAAGTCACCTTGTTGCTAGTATCCTCCAGCACCCCCACTCTGTGTTCCGCCTCACGTATACTGTTGCTCTCCTTCTCGATTCTTTCCTGCATCCGGTCCGTCTTGTTTTCCATTCTGTCAAGTTTAGTATTCACTGATGCAAACCCATTCTTAATTTCTGCTAGCACCAGGATCAGTTCTGAGGGTGGCCCCACCGACTCCATCATCGCATATGTGGCCGGGCTGGGTGTCTCCTCCTCCTCCCTCCTCCCTCCTTGCCAGACCCAGAACCTCCATAGTACCTTTACTCAGCACCAGGGCTCCCTTTTGCACAAACGGCAATCCGGTTACAGCTGACCGGTCCTACTAGCTCCACCACCCCCAGCGCAGGGATACCCCCAGCGGCATCAGCCCCGATCCACACCGACTCAGGCTCAGCTCTGGGGCTCGGTCAAGACCTCCCACTTCCAGTGGAGCACACAAGCTTCTGGGCAAGGACAGCCCCACACTCCTAGTCAGAGGCCTGGCCCTGACAATGATGCCGGCCTTGCTCCTCACTCCCCCCCAGAGTCGATACCACTCCCCAGCTGTGCCTCCCAGCAGCTTACATCTGGATGCCTCGTCCAGCCCCTGCCATCGTTCACCTGCTCATGTATAACCTCCAGCAGTTGGTGCACTGCCGCGTCTGAGGGTCCAGCTAAGCCGCCAACCAGCAAGCATCCCTGGCGAACGCGGGCCACCAGAAGCGAAGCGGACCTGCAGAATCACTTCACCAGTATGCTCAGCCAATCTTCACCACCTCATTTGGGCCAGAACTGCTCATGGCCTCCTCCTCCGTTCCTCCGCTCACAGAGCTCAGAAGACTGTGGCCATCTTGGTTGCGAGCTCGCAAGCACCCCCCAGTTCATTCTTAAGGTTCAGAAGATGTGGAGAACGGAGACAGGTAATTTGTGGGACCAATCAATACCCTTTTTCTACTTTTTTTATTTTTGTTATTTTGTTATTTTTCAATTACAATAGTTACACAGTTAGTCATGAACCAAAGAATAACACAAGGAGCTATTGTATCAGTAACCCCTGTGACAGCCTACTCATCCCGTTAACTGCACCATGGTTGCTAATTTCGACTTTGCATTCTAACTGTGACATTGTAACATGTGCACCCTGTAAACTCCCCCCCCCCCCACCCCACAGAACCCTAACTGGCCTTAGTATAATATCCTGTCTCTTCCTCCTGTCACTTTAAGTCCTTGTACTCTATCCTATTATGCTTCTTGTTGCTCTTCTTCAGCCTCCAGACATTTTCCCTCTGAGTTCCTTGATTGAAATAGAGTTTGTGTGAGTTCAGTCCACTGCAGTATATCATCTTCAGATCATCCCCAGGGTCCTGCTGATGCATACTGCCCACCAGTGTCCATACCACTGTTTCTGCTATTATCCACTTTTGCAAACACCTCCACCACCTCTCAACAGACGGGCCTGTGCCTGATTTTCAGTTAATGGCTACGCAGCGCTTGGCCAACACGTTTGCCAGGTCTTTCACTTTGCTTTCAGCCCTCCCATTCTTACCCTTTGTATAAATACCCAGCATGCAGGCAGCCAGGGATTGGACATTCAGTTGTATATTACCTCCAGACAGTTTCTTGGCAATGTCCTCCCAGAATTTCCTTATAGTTGTGCACTCCCAAAACAAATGAAACATTCCAGCATTTACCACATTACATTTGGGACAACTTTGTCTATCTGCCCCTTTCAATCCTGCTATGATTCCAGGTGTTAAATATGCTCTATGTGTTACGTATAGTTGCAATAGTCGCAGTCTCGCATTTCTGGACACCCTCTTGTGATAATGTAGCACCTGCAGCCATTCCTTATCTGTAAACAGTTTGCCCAAATCTGTTAACCAACTCAGCTAAATTCGCAGTTCCACTCCCAGTGGCTTTCGAGCAGCACTTCATATAGTATTGATATAGCATGCCCACCTTCCGCTGTATTTATTATCGTTTCTACTGCCTCGCACCCAATCGTGTCCCCTCCAACTGTTGCCCACCTTGTCTTAACTGTATGTATGATAGTGTGGTGCAGCAGGTATTGTCCTTTATGAATCCCTGAGCTTTCTTGTGACTCTTGAAAGCTCATGAAGGAACCATTCAGCATTGGATCCCCTATTGTGGCAATCCCACACACTTCCCAGTGGAGTCGTACACTAGCTCTTAGACCTCTACCATCTGGCATAACCGCAGTCAGGGGTATATGTGGCAAAGCCGGGTCTCTGACCTTCGGTCTCTTGCAGGTTCTGCACCACATTTGCATGCCCCGTTTCACCAGATGTGGCTATTCCTTTGGCTCTGGGCGGGGTACCCATAATAGGTCTTTTAGGTATAAGTGTTTTATCGCTGGCTGTAGCAACGCCGTAACTATTATTGGGTCGTCCGTTAGCCATCCTACCACATACTGAAACTGACATGCAAGATAGTACAGTTCAAAATTCGGTATTCTCAGCGCTCCCTTCTCCTATGTTCTCTGAAGTGTAGTCAACGCTACTCTTTGCCTCCCATTGTGCCACAGGAAACTCCTACATTATTTATCTACTGTGACAAAAAAAACGTTTGGGGATATTATAGGGAATGTTCCCAAAGCAATGCAGCAGCATTGGGAATGCCGCCATTTTTAATAGCGCTGCTCTCCCCATGACTGACAGAGGTAACTTCCCCAAAAATGTCATTGGCCCTCATTACGACCCTGGCGGAAAGGGGTTTACGCCGGCGTAAACCATGGCGCCCCTTTCCGCCTGAGTACGAGTTCCCTTAGCGCCGTGGTGATTTTAACGCCTGCTTTTAGCAGGCGTTAAAATCCATGGCGCTAAGGGACCTTGTTGTTAATTACGCCACCGTAATTTACGGTGGCATAATTAACGCCTTCCCCACTCCCATTATACCCTATGGGGCAAAAATGGGAATGGGGAAGGGTAAATGGGGATTGGGGACTTACCGCCCCGCCAAGGTCGGAATGGGGCGGTAAGTCCGCCAACCACCATGGCGGAGTTGGCAGCTTAGCGCCATGGACCATGGTGCAAATAGCACCATGGTTCTCCGCCAAGGTCGTAATGAGGGCCATTGAGTTTACTATACCCTCCCATGCCTGAAAAGTGTTTTGCGTGTGCTCCTGTCCAGGTGTATGATAAATGTTCAACCCCAGATACCGGAATGTGTCTTTCTTCCATGAATGCGCCAGGGCCGGTAGCTCCCTGCCTCCTTTTTCGGCTAGCTTAGCCAGCGAGAATAAACAGGATTTTTCATTGCTAATCGTGATCCCTGAAAGCCCACTAAAGTTATCCAGCACCTCTAGTATGTGTTGCAGATTAGTCTCGGGATTTTGTATGTATAGTAACATGTCATCAGCATTTATGGACACTACATGCTATGCGCTGTGTATTCTAATTCCTGCATCCTGGTACTCCCTTCTTAAAAAGGCGGCTACCGGTTCCATGCCAGAATATAGAGCATTGGAGACAGCAGGCAGCCTTGTCTAGTACCCTTCATCAGTTCCCATTTGTCAGGGTAGATGCCTCCCGTTCTCACCCTTGCCTCTGGGCTGGTGTATATCAGTTTCACCCATTTTATGTCCATTGGACCAAAGCCGAACTTCCCCAATGTCGCATAAAGCCAATCCCAATGGAAAGAGTCAAAAGCCTTCACCGCATCAAGCGAGGCTACCTTGCAGTAGTTGTCCCATTCTGCAGTGCTGCTAATTACATGATGCAACATCCTTAAATTCCAGGTGATGTTCCTGCCAGCACATATCCTGTTTGATCAAGATGTATCAGTGCGGTTATTACTCTCCAAAGCATGTTTGCCAGTAGTGCTGTAAGAATGTTACTATCCAGATTTAGTAGCGACAGGGGCCTGTAAAACCACACTAAATTGCTGTTTTATGGGATTTAGGGCGGGGTATTATCACTGCTTCCCTCAAGCTACCGGGCAGTGTTTCCATGTCAAATGCTTCCAAAAACATTTCCAGCATGGCCGGTGCGATACTACCTGCAAATTCCTTATAGAATCCACCTGGCAGTCCGTCCGTGCCCGGTGTCTCTGAGGGCAATGTTTTGATCGTGGCTAATACTTCTTCCACTGTTATAGGTTTGTCTAGCATCTCCACTTTCCTCTATATCTAAACGTGGCAAATGTATAAAGTCTAATGCCTCCTGCAGTTCATCGTACTGCGTAGCGCAGGCATCCCCATACAATGTGCTACAATAATCGTAGAGTACTCTGTTCGCTTCAGCCTGTGTATTACAAGGGATACCCTCTTTATTCTGTACTGAGTGTATAGATGTTTTCCTACTATCCCTTTTGTATAGCCATGCTAAGAGTCTACTTGGTTTATCCCCTTCTGCGTGCAATTTCTCTATTTGTTTTGTGTAGGCAAATTTACCCAGTCTGTCTCATTGCAGCAGGCATTTTTGTCTTAGCTCAGTCTCTTCTTTCATATTATCCTCTCCCAAGCTATTTCTTTTCTCAACCTCAGCAAGCACTGCTTCAGTTCTGTTTATTTCTGAAAAAATGGCCTTTCGTATGACTCCTGATTTGGCAATCATCTCACCCCTACCCACCACTTTACATTGTTCCCATAATGTTCCCACTGATTTCACGCTACCCTTATTGAGTAAGATAAAGTGTGTTTGTGTGCTTTCATATGTATTCCCTAAACACTGTATCTAATAGGGCCTCAGTTCTAAGCTTCCAAGTAGGTATTGCTGGTCTAGGCATAGTTATTATCTACTTCAGGCCTAATGTGGCATGATCTGACAAGAGCCTAGCCCTATATTCTGCCTCCACAAATCCCCCCATGTGTTCCTCCCCTGTGAAAAAGTAATCTAATCTTGGGTATACTCTGTTGGGTAGAGTGCTGGGAATACTCCTGCTCCATCGGATGAAATGTCCTCCATATGTCTACCAAATCAAAAGGTATTCAAAACATTGGCAGGCGGAGCTGGCCTTCAGAACTTGTCATCAGATCTGTCAGGGTTCAATGTGCAGTTAACCCCCCCCCCCAAAGCAGGACCACGTTTCTGTAAGGACCTATTCTTGCATATAAAGAACGAAAGAAAGCTGTGGCATCATGGTGCAGAGCGTAAGTGTTTGCTATACATATTTCTCTATTTTCCAAGATACCATGAAGCAGCACCATTCCGCCTTCATCGTCCATCTTAATTTGTAGGATTTTCAATGGGACTGTTGGGGCTAGCCAGATGAGGACCCCCTAGCGTATACTGAGTACGGGGCCTCTACCACCAGACCATTCAGTTTTTGCACCAGCATATCTTGTCTTGTCTTAGGTGCGTCTCTTGTAATAGGGCGATGCCTATGTTGTTCCTGTGCAAATAAGTCATTACCCTGTGTCTCATCACATAACTATTAAGACAGCGTATGTTCCAGGTCAATACCTTAAGGCTATCAGCCATGACATTCGTGTAGAGCTGGAAGATGCTTTAGTATTATTACTTGCTTACTATTTCCCATGGTCGCTTGACCATAAGTGATTGGATGTATTAGTACCACAACAGGCCGTTCCCAAATTCCAGTTAACAGTTCTCCCATCGGCCCCCTCCCCAACTCACCCTTCTCCAACAATAAGCGCCCAGCTGAGCTCTGCATGCTTAGACATGCCCGTTTTCACTGCCACCCTTCCCAGCCAATTGACCAGGCATTTGGTGCCCAACGGGTTGGTACCTGGTGACAAGTACCCTAAACAAAAACCAAGGGGGAAGTTAGGGTGTCACTAATTCTAGCACCACCCTTCCTCTGTAGACTGTGTCTTTGTAGCTTGCACTCCTGCTCAATGTCTCACTATTCCAAAATGCACCCATTGTACTGCGATTCATATTAGGTCCTAGCCTCTGCTGCAGTCCGCAACCCCCAAGCTCTGAGTTGCGAGTTCATGCCAATGTTATTGGGGTAGCCTCCCCCTCTTTCAACTCACTCTCTCATGCACATGCCTTCCGGAGAAGCCTGGTTGTTTCTGATTTCTGTGTACCATTTAGTCCGTCTCCAGTGCTGTCAACCACACCCTGTCCATCCAATCTTGCTTGTGCTTCCTCTGGACTATCAAAAAACAATGCCCGGCCGTTACACAGTATCTTCAATCTAGCCAGTCAAATTAGCATGTATTTCAAGCCCACCTTTCTCAATTTTTCCTTCTTAGGAGCGAATTGGGCCCTACGTTTCTGCACTTGAAAGGTGTAGTCTGGTTATATTGCCAGTTTAGCCGGTGCTCTTTGTATTATTCCTCCGGTAACTCGAGAATGGCAGTATCTTCTCCCTGTCCTTGTAATTCAATATTTTGGCAATGATGGCTCTCGGGGGAGAACCTGGCAGAGGTTTTCTGGACAGGGTTCGATGTCCCCGCTCCACCGTGAATCATTGTGAGGTTTTTAAAGCCGATTTCTTGCAGGAGAAAAGTTTCGATGTAGTTGGTGGGATCTGCTCCCTCCAGGCCTTATGGAAGGCCCAGGACTCTGATTTTGTTCGTGCAAGCTCAGTCTTCTGCATCATCCGCACTGTCTTCCATTAGTTTTACCATCTGTTGCAATACTTTGACATCCACCGTAGCTTGTGTCCCCATCTTGGTGTTTTCCTTTACTTGTTCTTTTATTTGTCCTGTTTGTTCTGCTAATGAGCGCACATCCTGCCTTAGCAGTCACACATCCTCAATCACAGCATCTATCTTGGCTTCCAACACTGTCTTTAATGCTGCTATGGTGGCTAGGATTTGTTGCTCCCCACTGCCCTGTACATTCACTGTGGCTTCCGCTGACTCAGCTGCTAGTTCCCCCTTCAGGCCTTCTTGTCCCTTAGCATGTGTTTCCATGGTGGTTTGTTTGCTCTTTTATTGCCCTTGGTCGCCATCTGTGATGAAGACCTCTTCTTCCTATCACAACCACCTTCAATAAAGTTGCCTCCTGTCATGCCCCTTTCTCTGGAAGTGGGAAGTTTATTATCCCTGGCTCAGTGTGTCTGACTGTTCTACTCCTGGATTATTCTTCCTGCGCTTGGAGGTGCCGCATCCCAGCCCCCTCTACAGACCTAGCCATATTCTGCACAATCCTTAAGCTCTGTCTTTCTTATTTATGCTTGAGCCCTCTTGTTTGTCCTACCCTCATGCCAGGATCATCCAGTCCTTCTCATTGGTAGTCTTCTTATTTTGGGCTGCTGTACCCCAATTTATGGCGCAGGTTACATGCCATGCTCCCCAACCCGCCTCCACACTATCTTGTGTTGCCAGGCTCCCCTGATATTGCTCTCTCTGCTTAGTATCTGCCATGAATTCCAATCAATGAGGCTTCTCGTTCTTGCTATGTCTTGTGGCTTCCAGTGTCCCTCCACCCCCAGTGCTGTGTACATGCGGTTTACTTGCCTGCTATAGAGGGCACTGTTTATTGGCTCCTTAATGTCAGAAGCTTCCTTCTTGCGTGCCTTTGCAATCGTGCTTTTGCCCTCGTGTCTGCCAGCTGCAGGCCCGCTTACCCGCCGACCGTCAGCATCATAGCCTCTTTGGTTCGCACAACACCACTCCTCCTTGGAGTGATCCTCTCCGGCTTGGTCTTTCATGTGTTTCTGTATTCCGCAGAGTACCTTAAGCACTTGTTGCAGCAGACGAATGCCACAGCCAGCCGCTACTTTGGGGAGCCAGGCTCTGCTCTAGTCCACCCTCGGAACCTCCTCCATCTCAATGCTTCTTCTTTAGCCTCTGTCATGATGCCTACCTCCAAGGAGCCAGGCCCAGCCCAGCAACCACAGAGGCAGACATCATTTTCCCCAAGGACGTCTCAGCGGGCCCAAGTTGGGGCCTTTTGGACGCAGTCCTGGCGCCTTTGGCGCCAGGCTCATTCTGGACCCCAGTCCTGGCGCCTTAGGCGCCAGGCTCATAAAGCAAGACATGTGTGTAAGTGTTTTAATGTGCACTTACCTGAAGCAGACCGTGCTGCTACATCCAGGCCCTCTTGAGGACTGAATGGGACTACTTTATCTTTTGGACTACTTTATCACTCTGGTGTGGTCTGAGGAAGAATACATACCTGAGTGGAAGGATACATACCTGGAACTACTTTACAGGCTATTTAAACCACACCCGAAGAGCAGCACATGCTTCGCGTTGTTCTGCATCTAGCAGCTGGACGCTCACCGTGTTTGCTCCTGCATTCGGACTTCTGCCACGCCTGCCAGCACCCTGATCACCTACAAAGGAAGAGAAAGAGAGAATAGGAGAAGGAAAAGACTTTACCTGCAAGATCCGCATTCCGGAGTCAGCTCGCCGACGATCCTGCAAAGGAAGACACTTAATTTAAAAGCACATCACATCGATCGCCGCAGCGCCGCATTCCACTCACCTTCACAGGGCGCCTCCATGTTCAGCAGCGATCACCCGGATTCGCAGCCACGCTTCCACGCCTAGGGAGAAAAAGACCAGAGCAAAGGTGAGAGAGAGAGAAGGGAATGAGGAAACCTAAACCTCCATGTTAAGACTTACCTGTTGGGTCATCCCCTCTTCATTTCGGGTCCGCGCCGCATCCAGGCGTTTCCGGACCCCGGACCCTATGGGGAAAAAGACATTAGGGTCAATGAGCGAATGAAAAGACATTACCCAAAAACGCTCATCAAGACTTACCTGATTCTACAGGGATTGCACCTCGCATCTCGGGTCGGTGCCTTTTCCCCGGCGTTCCGTACCCCGGCCCCTATGGGGAAAAAGACATTGACATTAGCATATTGATGCAAGGACAAAAGGGGAACCTTTCAAGGAACTTACCTGGAAGCCAAGCAAGTTTGGTTCTCATAAAACCAAGAATCCAGTGAAGTAACTGGATACCAACGCGCCCCTGCATCAGAAGCAGGAAGGAGAGCTCGCCCTTCAAGACCCTAAGAAGGATACTTTTGCAAGCCAGACAAGCAGGAGTTGGGAGTCCGGTCCAGTCCATCTTCTGAGCCCTGTGCAACACCTTAGAAGAGGTCACAGCAGCATGATCCTGGCCAGCGCCTCCGTGGGAGTCATGTGAGCGTAACAGCCTCTCTCGCTTCACTGCTACGCACCGTTATCCGCCATCTTGTTTATACGCTTCGCCATCCGATCACGGACGGGCAGTACTCCTTCCCTCTTGTTGGCTGAGCCTTGGCATGCTTCACAAGTTGCTCTCTGCTCCTTCCACCATTGCGATGCTAGTTCCCGTTCTTCGAACTTCAATTGTATAGGTGTTTTTCTTCAGATCTCCAAAGTATCTTGCAGGAGCAGCACAAGGCACGTCTTCACAGCATGGCTGTTGGCCACGTCCCCCTACCCTTTTTCTACTTCATTGTTAAAAAGGGCCTACCCAAAGAGGTGCAAAAGATGTTAGACAAAATTGTGGGTATTGAAGTAAAGGGGTGGCATGAAATACAGAGTACAATAGTACACCAATGTAGAAGAATAAAAGAGCGCGTGACAAGGAAACAGCTCAGAGACTGCAGGCAGAGGAAGCGAAACATATACAAAACTAATGAGCTAAAGTCACTGTGGAGGCATCAGTATTGATGCCAGCACAAACAGAGTGGAAGGAAGCACCCAAAACTTTGCAAAGGCTAGAATAGATGTGGTGTGGTCAAAAGGAGGACAAGGACAGTGGGGTGGGAGCACACAGTATCCCAGCCCACAGTGGCAACAAGGAGGACAACAGGAAGAGGTGGGTTTTGAGGATCATGGGGAGGGAGATTTGGAGGCATGGGACCTAGAGGGGCAGGAATGGGGTATTCACAATGTTGGAACTGTGGGAAATGGGGGCATTTTTCAAGGGAATGTAGGAGCAGACAGGGGATGGGGTACAGTCAACAGAATTATGGTCCACCACCTCAGGGGCTCCACAAGGGACAGTGCCTAGAATGACCTCTATAACCCACAAAATACACCAGGCTTACACACAGTTGCCCCCGCAGATCACATGATCACCCTGCAACAGCAACAACAGCAAGCAATGCAACAATATGTACCCCAGAACACTTCAACAGGCAGGTGACACAAATCCATTTAATGGAACGCCGAATGGTAATGTCACCCAGTTTCAAAGCGTAGCCGTGGTGGGGGGAAACCCCTTCTCATTTTCGGGGGCAAATACATACCCTGACTAGGATAACCAACAGAGAACTCTTGCGTGTCTGTCCTGTCAATGACCCTTATCCCTGAAGATGAATGCTTGGTGGGGACACCGATAGGAAACAAGCAATTCATTTTTATGGTTGATTTGGGCACTGAGAAATCATGCATCAGTGAAGGGGTCTTCCCATTATCGGGCAAAACTCTCGATACGCAGGGCTTCTCTGGGGCTATTTCTGTGGTTCCATGCACAAAGGATTTGGATGTAAAAGTGGTGGGGTGGAGGGGTTGTGCGCATACCTCTATTGTACTCCGAGGCTTCTCCGGTCAACCTGCTGGGTAGGGACCTGCCCAGTAAGTTGAACATGACAATCTAATTCACTGATCGGGGCATTGTTTACGCCACATCAGGAATGTGCTCAATGAGGGCCATGGTAATAATACATACAATGGCAGGAGAGGTGGGGCGGTCAGTGGGATACCTGTAGACCGAGACATGTTTATTTATAGAATAACAGTACTTGCGGAGGCAGTGCCACAAATTGCAAAGGGCTGTTGGAGATTGCCAACGGATTTCATTTTTTGCCCTGCGGTGTCCCCAGAATTGGTGGCGGGTACAATCCTGTCCCTAGACCTACAAGGGTTGGTGGTATCTGCTAAAAGAGTTGTTGTTCTAGGAACAGACAGACAATGGTGTGAGTGGCGTGCAGTGCTTTGCATCGATCCCACTGTACCCCTCAGGAGGTAACAGATTCAGAGCTTTTTGAAAACAATGACAGTGATGGAGAGATAATCTTAGAGATGTGTATCCCCTGTGAGATCATTGTGAGTACAGAAGGGTACAGTGCCCCCTGATGGCCATTGTGGCGTCACCTCCCTCCACTGGGGCAGACCTGGAGTATGTGCTGCACAGTTGTGGACCACCAACCCACATGACGTTGGGCTTTTAAAGGAAGTGACCCCAGTACACATTACACTAAAGGCTGAAGCAGTATTACCCGGGTGAAACAGTACCCACTATCAAGACAAGCGGAGGAGGGAATAAAAGACGTGATACAAGCCCTGCTCAATCAAGGGATAATAGTGAAGTCCAGCTCACTGCGCAACATAGCGGTCTATCCTGTTAAAAAGACAACAGGGGCAATTGTAGAATGATCCAGGATTTACCCCTCCTAAATGATGTGGTACAGAAAGAGTTTACGGTGGTTCCAAACCCAGACACCATTTTGTGTAGTATCCCCAAAGAACATAGATGTATTTATAAGGCCCATGGCTAGGACGGCAGATTGCCAGAGGGGCAGCATTTTATTGCAGTTTAGTTTTAATTTACTGGTTGTCATTTTTTAAACATAAAACCAATTTAGTTTTTCTGAGTGTGGCTGAACCACAACAGTGCATGAAATTTTGAGCTGTTAGCAGTCATTCCACTCTGACAGCCTTGATGACCAAACTTGTATATATGCTTGATATTTGCAAAAGCTTTATTGTTCGGGTGACTTTTGTTTAAAAAAACTAAAAAGGAAATGTGTACCAAACCTAGCATGCTTTTGGTATTTAGTGATTCAGTCATACAACTCTCACAGACATATATGACAGATATAAAATTCTTTGGTCATTCTTATCTTCACAAAATGCTCTCTAATATGCAAAACAGCCAAAACCTCATTGGTTTTATTGGTGTCAATTCACATTATCTTTGGAGTTATTTCTAATCAGTACACACATACACTGTGTTAAGCAATCACTTTTATATTCCAATACACAACATGCATTTTTCAAGCCGTTGTAAAAATTAGGATTTTCCCTTCAGAAAAGTAAAGGTTAAAAATGGTGCATCATTTTACAATATTTTTTTTTCACAGTTCAAGGGTGTTTATTAAACTGTATATGCAGGTTGAAAAAATGCCTAACCTAAATCTAAGGTGGGAGCATGCTACAACCATCAAAATAATAAGGCAGACCTAGTGGCATCTTGTCAAATAAAAGGGCTTCTACTAAGGAAAACCTATTGCCAATTCTTACGCTAAATACAAACAGAGTGTGGGATACGATTCACAGGAAAGAAAGAAGTGTTCACAAATAATAAGTCAGGATGCGGTAGTCGGGTCTCCCTTCCCCACGTTGTGAGCACGGGACCAGGCGAGAGTCCAGAGCACAGCACAGGCTTAGACTTTCCGAGCACAAGACCACAGTTCTGCTCTCAGGTATCAGGACCTTTGTTTGTTAAGTCTCTTTTCTATATAAAGTCTCTTTTTTTTTTTTTTTGATAAAACATTTTTATTGTATTTTGTAACATAAACAAGGCAGCCACCAAACCGGGGCCGAGAACAACAAAACAGCAAAAAAGGGGACAACGAAAATTAAAAGCACTCCAGTACAGCACATTCAGTCGCTAGTCTGCATAGCATTTTTAATATCTTCCATCGCAGTGGGTCGCGTTCTCCCCGTCCCACCCTCCATCCGTTCATGCAGAGACCACCACTGTCACAGGATGTCAGGGCCCAGTTTCTTCCCAATTCCCCAATATTTTAGATGCTTTATTCAGGCATCCTCTTGCGCCATAGACCCGGTGCTCCATCATGGCAGATGAGTCCATGTCAAGTATCCATTGTTCCAGTGTCGGAGGTTCAGGCACTCCCCATTTTTGCGCAATATTGCGTTTCACCAGGGCCATCGCAGTGTTCAATTTCCCATTTATTAGAGTCAGACATATCCGGTACACCCAGAATTAGGGCCCTCGGATCCAGTTCAATAGGACAAGAGCCCTGGACAATTCCGTACAGCATGCATTCCAGTAGGCACAGATCCGGGGGCATGACCAGATTGTATGGTAAAAGGTGCCTTCCTCCTCACCACAACGGAGACAGTTCGGACTTGTTGCCCTCTTCCAGCCATATAAGATAGTTCGAGGGTAGTACACCCTATCTAGGATTTTGAGTTGCACATATCTAAGTCTGGAGGAAATGGCTACCTCCCGCGGGTGCATTAGGACCTGGATCCAGTCCTCAGGGTCTATTTCCCCCACATCCCTTTCCCATTTGGCCTTTAATCCCGATAGCTCGGGGATTGCAAAGGAAGTGATGGCATTGTAAAGAGTGGACGTACATTTGCTGGGGCTATACGTAGGCAGCATATTGCGTTCTATCAGAGTGTAGTCGGGGACTGTGCCACTTGGGGGCATTATGGGTTCGGAGGGCATGGGTTAATTGCGTGAAGTGATATCGCTCAGTGCTGGACAGTTGAAATCTACACTGCATGTCTTCAAATGGGGTTAGTTTCCCATCTTTAAGGATATCTTCAACTCTCAGAATTCCCGCTCTCACCCAGCGTGGCCATGGTTCAAATTTCTCGATTTCTTTCAGATTGCTACTTTGCCATAAAGGTTGCGCTGCTATTTTATTCCCCCGCCTGACAATCACATGTGCCTGTCTCCAGATAGTGGTGATGTGAGCCTTGATTGTAAGTGGGGGGGCCTTCCCGGAGATTGATTTAACGCCTGCAGTGGGTCCGTACCCTGCATGGGTTCCACTTCTGCTCTGATGTGAGGTAGCGCCCGGTCCCCGTGGAGTAGGTCGTTGACCACCGAGAGTTGTGAGGCCCAGTAGTAGATTTGGAGATGGGGTACGCCAATCCCACCCTCCCAGACCGACCTCTGCAAGGTACTTAATGCAATACGTGCGTGGCCTCCCCCCCCAGATGAGTTCCTTAAGGAGGTTTCTGTACGATTTGAATTCAGGGCCGGGGATCGTAAGCGGGACATTCTGCAAGACATAAAGAAATCTTGGTAGTGACATCATTTTAAAAAGTGCGGCTCTCCCCATGAGGGTCAGAGGGAGGAGCTTCCAGTGGTGGATGTCGTTGACCAACCTATCCATGATCGGCTGGAGGTTGTGCATGGCATACTTAGTAAGGTCCGGTGTTATCCAGATCCCCAGGCATTTAAAGCCCTGCCGTTCAAGCCGGTATGGACAATTCGGTAACTCAGCCTGTTCCCCCCCCTTTCACCGGAAACAGTACGGATTTCTTCCAGTTAATTTGCAACCCGCTGAACTCCCCGTAAGTGATGAGTATTTGAGTTACTATGGGGCAGCTCCGAACTGGGTCAGCCAGGTACAGTAGTAGGTCGTCAGCATAAAGAGATATGCGATCCTCATGTCCTTCGGGCCAATTAAATCCCATCCATGCCCCGCTCTGACGAAGCCACAGTGCAAGCGGTTCAATGGCGAGGGCGAAGAGGAGGGGGGAGGGGGGACAGCCTGTCGCGTGCCTCTACCTAAGGGAAAGGCTCGGGAGGTCCAACCGTTCACTTTAACTTCTGCCCAGATATTTGTGTAAAGCAATTTTACCCAGCCTAGAAAGCCTTCTCCAAATCCCATACGGGTCATGATTTCCCAGAGGCTATCCCAACAGATAGAATCAAATGCCTTTTCAAAATCAATTGCCAACAGGGCCAATGGGGTATCAAGGATGGGGGCCTGTTCTGCCGTCAGGTGGAGTCGGCGTAGATTAATCCGGGTTGATTTATGAGGCATAAAGCCACACTGGTCTGGATGTATGAGTGTATCCGCTGCCAGTTGCAGTCGGTTAGCCAAGAGCTTGACCAGGACCTTGGCTTTGCCATTAATTAACGAGATCGGCCTATAAGAGGCACATTGCTCTTGGGGTTTATCTGGCTTGGGGATAACCACTATGGTGGCCTTACATAGGTTGTCCGGGAGGGAGCCCCGCTCTACTGCGGCCAGCAGCATCTGATGCAGGGGAGGTGCTATATTGTTACCTCCCAGTTTCTGCCAGGTTTCTATCGGGAATCCGTTGGGCCTGGGGTTTTCCCCGGCTGCAGCTGTCCAAGGGCTTCTATCAACTCGGCCTCAGAAAGATCAGAGTCCAGCATTTCCCGTTGCCGCACCGATAGAGTGGGGAGCACCACTCCATCCAGGAGGGTCTGGTCCAACGGTAGATCCGGGGTCTGGTATAGTTCAGCATAGAATTGGGCAAAGGCTTCTGCCATTTCGGCATTCGACCGACAGATCTCGCCCTGCGGGGTAATGATCTCACGGACCAAGCGCCGACCCTCGTCCCTCCTCTCCAGCCAGGCCAGGATCTTCCCGGCTTTATCCCCCAGCTCATATATCCTAGCTCTGGATTCCCAGGGGGCCTCCTCTCTAGCCAAGCCAGGATCTTCCTGGCTTTATCCCCTAGCTCATATATCATAGCTCTGGATTCCCAGTGGGCCTGTCTGGCGTTGTCTAACCTAAGGTTTCGGAGGCATTCACTGGCACGCTGAAGGGATATATGGTTTTGTGGGATAGGTTCCAGGGTGTGTTCGTTCTCTCGGTGGGTTACCTCCGCCTCTGCCTCAACTATCTTCCAGATCCTCTCCCGTCTTTTGTTCGCTGTCCGGGAGATTATCTCTCCCCGCAGCGCGCTTTTGTAGGCCTCCCACAACACTATCGGGTAATTTTCGCCAGTATCATTAATCTCGAAGTACTCAGTCGAGACTTCCGTGAGGTGGTCCACCAAATCCGGGCAGCCCAGATAGTAAGCATTCAATCACCACGTTCTGGGGGGGGCTGCTCCTTGCAGCCACAACTCCACCAGGAGAGGCGAGTGGTCTGAAACCCCCCCGAGGGAGCAAGTCTGCCGAGATTATTCTAAAGAGGTCTATGTGCGGAACAAATAGATAATCAAGCCTGGAAAGTGAGCCGGGACCCCGGAGTGGAATGAATAACCTCTGGTTCCCGGATGTAGTTCCCGCCATACATCACCAAGACCCAGGGCGGACACAAAGTTAGACAGCTTCGTGGGGATGTTCGGGTTGCGTTGTCTAAGGTGGGAACGATCTAGGGTGTTGCACATGACATCATTGAAATCGCCCCCCAGAAACCACTTGTCCGGTTGGTGCCTACCCATCAAAGAGGTCAGGTCATTGAGGAGTTCCTGCCCCAGCCCAGGTGGGGAGTAAATTGAGACAAGTCCAAATGTTTCCCCCCGGAGTGTCCCAAGCGCCATCACGTAGCGCCCACAGGGTCCTGCTCTTGTGTCTGCAAGACAAACGGGACCCGTTTATGTATAAGAATGAGGGTGCCCCTGGATCCCATAGTATATCCCGCATGGAAAGCAGTCCTATAATTGGCACGTAGAAAGAATTTACAGTGTGCCCCCAGAAGGTGCGTTTCAGTGATCAAGGCCACTTTGGGGGAGTATCTGGAGAGTAGCTGCTTGACCAGACGTCTTTTGATCGTGGAGCCCATCCCATTCACGTTCCAGATGAGGACCCTAAGAGAGCCGGGGTGCGTAGACATGGATGGATGAGATTGGTCAAGTGGCATCTAGTAGAAGTATCAGAGGGGTAAGCAAGCTGCCCACAGGGGTGCAGCCCCGGTGTGTGACTGTACGGTGCAAGAGAGGCAAAGATTGATGTCTGAAGCGCTGTCTGCGTGTGGTGCAGTCCCAGCTGGCCAGGAACGCCACCATCCCTTGAGAATTACCAGGGAGGGTCGATCCTGAGATAACCAAAAACTTCCCCCAACTAACTCCTCCCTCCCCCTCCCCATAATCCACCCCAACTTGAAGTACCTGTCGACCCAACATTGCTGACAATCAAAGAAGGTATAGTGTCAGCTTTAACAGCCCTTGTTAAAGTTCATCAAAAAAGTCGGGTGGGGTGTGTTGGTGTTTTTCCCCTTCTTAAACACCCAAGTGGGACGGTAGCAATCCCCCGCTTACTGCAATGTAAGTGTGTGAAATTGCCTTTGGTGGCCCCATGACTCTGCTGCGTCAGCGACCACGCAGTGGGTACCCACCGACCAGAGGGCGAAGCCCTCAGCAGGGTTCAAGGCGGCAGCCGTCACCTCCATCTTCCGGCGGATCCGGCAAAGGTGGCTGATCCGGCCTGGGGCGCTGCTCCGGTGGTGGTCTAGGATTCCTATTTCTGTTGCCTCGGGGTGCGGACTAGTCCCCTTCAATGTGCTGCTCCACCCAGCGCCATGCCTCCCCAGGATCCTCAAAGTGGACCGTTGTGCCTTTGTGATATATTTTTAATTGTGCAGGTATTAGGAGGCCGTACTTGACTCCCAATGTTTGTAGTTGCTTCTTAAGTTTCCCAAAGGACTGCCTCGCCTTCTGTACTCCCCTGGTGTAGTCAGGGAAAAAGGCCAGTCTAGAGCCATTGAATGTAATCGTGCCCTTGGTTCTTGCAAGTTGTAAAAATGCATCCCAGTCTCGTATAGTTTAAGAACCTAGCGATCACGGTGCGTGGGGGAGCGCCGGGCAGTGGTCTACCTGCGGGCATTCAATGCGCTCTCTCGATGGAGAAGAATTTTGAGAAGGATTACAAGTCGAACAGGTCCGCTAATAGTTGTTTCAGAAAGAGTTCCATGCAGGGCCCTTCTTCTTTCTCAGGGATACCAAGGATGCGGACGTTATTACGCCTGGACCTTCCTTCGCCCTCCGCCACCCTGGCCTCTTGCGTTTTGAGTGTAGCCGAGACTCCATGGAGTTGTTGTTGCACAGTGTGAAGCCCATCTTCTGTCGTCGCAATCCACAGTTCTGGCTCCCCAGTGCGCTCGGACAGCTTCTGGAGGTCGTGTCTAAAGAGGGAGACATCAAGGCTTATGCAGTCTATCTTCTGCTCCATAGATGAACGGGAGTCTGCAATGGCGGCCATGACGTCTTTAAGTGAAAGCGTATGTTCAACCTCCATCCCTTCAGAGTGCACCGGTTGGGAATCAGCCTGTTGTGACGAGGGCACAGTGTACTGTTCAATTCTATTCTGCATATTGGGCTTCTTCGTCTTTTCTTTGCCCATGGTCGCTCCCCGGTTCGGGGGTCGTGGCTTGATACAGTGTTCCTGCCAAGGGCCTCGGCGGTGTCCGCTGGATTGATCCCGTCTCAGCCGTGCTGTGGCAGAGCCGAAAAGCTATCTTGTCATTACCCCGGTGCCAGGCCTTCCTCCCGTCTCCTGCAGTCTTGAAAGCACTAGGGAGGGTCCAGAGAATCGGTGCACTGTTCGTAGGTTATGCTCACTGTCTTTGGGTGCTCAGACTGTGTTTGGTGTGAGTCCCCGATGGTTGCACAATCCAGCGTGTATGGTTATGGCTCCTGCGCGTGCGGGTGCCACCGCAGCGAGAGAGGTGGTGTGTTGGGGACAGAGCCCGCCGCTTGTAAAAATGGCATTGCACCCCTCCGCCTATTCAGCCCTTAGTGTGCAATAGCAGCTTCGTGGCACACCGTTGCATCAGGTTGTGTATCTTGTCCTGGACCTCAGGGTGTGTCCCTGCCAGGGTTCGGGGTGTTCTTACTGTCTTCCCCACAGTATCGTTGGGGTCCCCTGATGATGCACCACCCCCAATCTTGTGGGCTGCGTGCCACGAGACTGTGCCGAGCCGCTCCTCCGGGTCGCTTTGTGGTCACAGCATGGGAAGCGTTTGCTGTCTGAGCCGGTCCTGGGAGTGTTGCTGGTTCCTCACCCTCCCAGGGGGCCCTCACTGCAGGTTCCACAATACAAGGCACGGCGTGCCAGATGGCTCGGGCAAAACAGTGCACGGGTCGAAAAACGGGTTGTTAATCCGTCGCAGCGAGGTCCTTCAGGATCTGTAGTTCTGCACGGAGTGAAGCAACGCCAAGCTCCGGACCCTTCCACGCATCGAAGACACCCAGCTCCTCCAAGGGCCAGTTCGCTTAGTTTGCTGCGCAGTGCGGTCAGTGCAGATCAAAGGGAAGGACCCGGGAGCCGCTCGTGGTAAGATCAGATTCCCCCTCGCAGATATGGCGGGTGGTGAAGCCACTCGCACGGACCAGTTTGTGTCTTGGGGGGAGGGGGCGCCGAGGCACTCACTTGCAGGTCCCTACCTCGGCCTCCTTGCCGTGGGGTGAGACCCACACTCGGCTCCTCAGGGTCAGGGCGAGCAGCCCACTGCCTCCGCTGATCAGCTCAGTCCAGGGTCCAGCTCGCCATGAGGCTGCCTCTCAAAGTTCGCAGGAGGGCGCTCAGTTTCCTCCGTGCTCCTCTCCGTCCGGGGTCACGGGTCGGGGCTCGCCGAGACAACCCCCCTGCACACCGGAGAGTTCACGCCGTGGAAATCGCAAGGGAACTTAGCGGAGGTCATCGCAGCATCCTGTCGCACAGTTGGCGCCACTCGTTGAGTCGCTTCACATAGGCGGCCATATTGGGAGGGCACCAGGCGGCCCCGCTTCCACCTTTGCTTCGGTGTATCTCTGCTCCCAGACTCCGATTTCTTTCACCGCTTGGTCCAGGTAAGCACATCGGTCTCCGCAGTGCGTAGAGGCTATTTTTGCATTCTGTAATTGGCGATATCAGGCGATTTAATCAGGATTAATGCAGCGGTCGCGGGAGCGACAGAGACCTACCATCATTTTACAATATTAAAAGCATGCCTAGGCTTAGGTCAAGCACTGAGTCGCCACAGGTGGCACTAAAATGATGTTCAGAAGCAAGCACTCATTTCACTCCCCGGCCCCACATTTCAGAGGACTGTTGCCGCCCAAAAGGTGCACGCATGAAATAGATCATAGAGAAATTAAAACAGCGAAGAGTAAATATGAATGCGCAAGTGCATCAAGAAACCTGTGAAAGGATATCCAAAGCCATAGAAGGGTGAGAACAAAAACAGTGTGCCAAAGGTACACACTGTTTCACAGCTGTAAAGGTGTCCCATAAAGATATCCATTCAGCCACCTTTACAGAAGCTGCTCAGTGCTAAGCAGGCAAATGGCATCACTTCTGGGTTCATCATGTGTCTTTGATGACATTGTGCTGCACGCTCAGTACTACCAGGAGAAACAACACTCAATGTATGTCACACAATGCATAACTGTGAGGCTTATAGGTAATCTTTACATTCATTATATTTTAAATACAAAGTAGGATTTATACTGTGAAACAGTACTTCAAACGATAGAAGAACATCTAAGTCCACAGATCTCAAAATGTTCCTATGCATTGTACAGTCCAAACAATTCTACGGAGTTAACAAACATTTTAAATTACTTTAAATGCAAGCTGGCAAGACTGATATCCTAAACCAAACCCATGAAACTAATGTTGTGCTGGAACGCCCAATCCATTGCTCAATTGTACTCTTGGGGTGTTGGGTATTTTGAGAAATTGCACAAACGGCAATGGTGTAAACAGTATGTACCACTTCATTTGTTAAAAAGGTGCCTGCATTGTGCATCTACGAGGAATGCTGTTGCCTCCCACACATGAATGTTCAGGGTCGCCCTTATCCATTAATCCACTGTGAGAATGCACAGCCAAAGATTCAAACAACCTTCTCCAACTGTGTTTACTCTACTGAGGTGCTTATGCTCAGACGGAGTTTGCAAATTTCACTTGTGATTTTGCCATATTGTAAAGGCGTTCCAACTCGAGGGATTGGAGGTACATCAGCTGCAGCAGGTAACTTGTCTTATTTCCATTGTACTGCCTACTAGCACCAGTGCTGTAACCAGGAGAAGGGTTATTTTTATTCAACATGTTTATAAAATGTGCCTGCACCCCTTGCATTTATATTTTATATGTAAACTTCACCATTTGATAAAACGAGATGCAGAAATGTAGTTATGTTGCATTAACATTAAAGATCTGTCTAGGTGCTTCTCATAGAGTGGCAGCAGTCCATTTTTGAGAGAAACCAGATATTAGCATTGAAAAAAAAATTCCTCATTCCAGCCTTCTCTCACTTTTGTCCATTTTGTAGACTGCTTATGTTCTTATCACTTCTTCTAAAAGATTGTTTTCGAACTTAACCAAAAGTAGACAATTAGCCATAACAATTACCTCTAGTGCACTCAACTGTAGAACACACTGCCTTCTCCAAATCATGGGCAGCAAAGATCTGAAAAGACTCTTTCACCTAACATATCATAGAGGATTACAGGCTTGACTTAATAGAAAGGAAGCAATAACTTTCTAATCCCTGCAACCGTAAAAACATCCTTATAATGCTATGGAGCCAAAATGGGGGGACAAAATGAGGGTGAAGGGGTGTAGTTTGGGCAACACGAACAGAGTTTGCTGACGGGGCATCTTGTAGAGATGGAAATTTACCCTGACCACACAAAGAGAATCGGCATATGAGATGATCCTCTCTAGCCCAAACATTCATTTTGTGCGATGCAAAACCGTGAACCCTGCTACTTTTCTGACAGAAATGTGCACAGATGAAGACTTGCAAATACATGACTGTGCCACATATGAGGGGGAGGAGCATGACATTCCCAAATCAAAGGATAGCCCATTGGAGGAGAGGGAGGTGCTCTTTATTGATGCCCATAAGGCAGCAACGATCCTAGGTGAGGAATTTCAAGAGTATTTGACAACCCTAACACGTGCTATTAAGTGCATCGCCCGACAAATTGCACCACCCCAGACAAAGGACTCCACAGGTACCACACACCCAACAGTAGCAAGTTCCCAGCCTACCCAACCACTCCTGCCTGGAGAAATGATCTACATGCATAGTTTTATCAGAAAATAGAACAACCCCAGATTTCATGGGTCATACAAGGTCATACTCAACCCCTCTTGCTGTAAAAGTAAAGGGACTATGCTATTGGATCCATCTTTCAGATGTACGTAGGGCAGCCCCAACCAGTACAGAACTGTCCTATGTCCCGAGGTCCCTGCTCTCCTACCCCAGTTCCAATGATCAGTTCAGCCAGCTCCAATAGTAAAGTAAACAACTAGAAAACATGCTCAAGTATATTATAAAATTAGAACAGCGTAAGCCCATTATTAAATAAATAATTTTATCTTATAAAGAATGATCTCTTTTCTTTTCTCTCCTTCTCTTCCTCTCTCACTACTCCCCCCTACTATCTCTTTTTTTTACCTCCTTCTCTTCCTCTATCACTACTCCACTAATATCTCTCTCTCTGACTTACTCCCCCTCCACTTGCTCCTTTCTTTCTTTTCTGCCTTTTTGTGTGCATTATTTTTTCCTTTCAGAAAGAAGACAATGGAACCAGCATCATTGGATACATATATACATTAGAAATAATGTTAGCTATCAGGCAGTACCTATATGTTCCTATTCATACACATGTGGATTGCATTTTAGTGTGGCACTGTTTGCCATTTTGATATTTGCACTAGGAATTTATTGGGGAGCTTATTTTACATGGGGAGCTCGTGTAATTGAGGTGGGAGTGTGTAGCACATATACAAACACCACCAACAGCACTGTAAATATTTATAATAAGAGTAACAAGCATAATAACAGCCATAACAAATCAACCTGTATATATTAGTAAGAAAATTAGCATAAAATTAGAACATCTTTTAAAAAAATGTTTTGCATAACGTAAGCAGTTATAATATTAGTAACAGAAGCGCTGTTAGTAAATCCCTAGAATTACGTAAATGAAGGAAACGGCAAGCACGACCGGTGAAATATAACGCCTACCACTGCTTGGCCTTGATGCCATTGAGGATGTACGCCATCAGGAAATGTCGAATAGCTGCTACACACACATGAGTGTGGTAGGGAGACCAACAGCAAATGGCAGCTGCTACGTGTGTCACTGATCCCACACGCGTCAGGGGACCCAAAATACTAGTACCACAGGAAGTACCAATTATAAAGACACAGTGCCTGTTTCATCTTGCACTATGTAGGATTAAAGACACCTTCCAGGCACACAGAGTACGACTAGAACTTGTTGATCCAGACCGTCTGCAATGGAACGACAACCCGAGAGACATTAAATACCTGCAGAAGCCATACTTTGTCATTGAAGTACTCAAATATACAAACAAAAAGTGGCAAGAGACCACACTTACTTGTCTGGCAGAAGGACTATCAGGATACGAGGAGGAACTCCTGGCTCGAGTGGAAACAAAATGCGTACAAATTTGGACAGAGCACATTG
The DNA here is from genome assembly GCF_040938575.1 of Ambystoma mexicanum. Taxonomy (NCBI): domain Eukaryota; kingdom Metazoa; phylum Chordata; class Amphibia; order Caudata; family Ambystomatidae; genus Ambystoma; species Ambystoma mexicanum. Next base: position 254,379,799 of record NC_090934.1, on the reverse strand, counting down.
CAAAATTGACATGGATTGTGACGATGGAAAAACCGGTGAAGGTGCATCGAGAAGAAACATACGAACTTTGATTCCAAAGGGAATGGAATTGTCTTTATCTGTTCAAATGAGAAGTGCAACAGGACCCTCTTTATCCCAGACCTGAAGAGGGGCACGTCAGCTGTGATGGATTACTACTGGGTCTGTGGACAACAAGCGTATTTGTACCTCCCACCATCATGGAGGGGCTATTGTTCGCTGGCCACGCTGCACTCAACGCTACTAGTAATCCCAGAAGAACACTTGAAAGAGGGGCCCATACCTGACACAGCCCCCAGCAGTTTCCCCTGTGTTCGAGGTGCCACCACCAGCATTTCACATTTCTTCCCTGGAAAAAGCCAGTATGAGAAACTGTGAAGGAAGAAGAGATCATCAAACTATCAAAAGACTCTGCCACATTGCTTGGGGAAATCTCTGAAGAATACAGATTTTTCAGCTCAGCTGAGACTTTCTTCGCCTCACTCTTGCTACCCGGTGTACAGACAGAAGCAAATGCAAAATGGCTGCGGATAGTTAGCTGGTAACTGGTCCAGTTGGAAAATGACACTGAGCATGGGTTCAACGTCATAAAGGTCAAGCTGCGCATCCTTAGGTTAATGACAATGCAGAACCGATACGTCCTCGATATGTTGACAATCGGCAATGGAAGGAGGCGTGTGCCGAAAAATCAGGGATTTGTGTTGCACATTCGTGCCTCCCAAAGATGCGGAGAATGGATCATTGTCTCACATAATAGCAGCACTACACGGACTGGCAGTGCGCATGAAAAAAGAAGCTGGAATACAGGGGGGTGATTGGTTTGATGTCACATTTGATTGGGCTCCATCCTGGCTAGGAGCCATTGTGAAGATCCTGGTACCTGTGATCGTGTTCATCTTGGTCAGCTTCTGCACCTGCCAGATGGGACTCCAGTGTTGTGCCAGAGCAGTGCCTAGTAGCGCAAAGATGATGGTTTCAATTGTGGTTTCAAATGTATTCTCGCAATACAAAGGATAGTGAAATAGAAACTGACCATGCCATTCCTCAAATGCTCCCTACTCCCTATGGATATGAAGAAGACTGCTTATACCACACCACAATTGTCCCACCCCATGACCCTGAAGATTATGAGGAGGTATGTGTTGATCCAGAAGGAGCAGGGGATGTATTTATATGACGTGCACACCCAAAGAATATGCGCAATCAGGAGAAGGTTTGTGGCCAGTATGTAGGCCCTGGATTCCAATAAAGGGAAGTCCACCGTATGAGGCCACAGTGAGAAGGGAGAACAAACACATGTGTAGGGGGGAGTTTGTTACTGTAGAAGTAACAAAAGGGGGGAATGTTGGGAAGGAAAATAACCTATCCCACCCTCGAGGCGAATCTCATGAGGAGACCTGTGATGTGCCAGAGGGGATGGGAGTGTGAGAAACCTGAGGGTATTCTTTAAGGTAGACCTCGAGAAACCCTTATTCAGGTGGCCAGGTGAGGGCTGGCATTCTCCGATACCAACCCTGGGGGTGGACGAGCGAGGGAGGATCACCTGGGAAAGGGAGCCCAGGGTTATGCTCAGGGGAATGCCCCAGGTGAGACGCGGTATTATGCTGAGGAAGAAGGAGAGGCAAATGATAACTCTGAGGCCTTTATAGGCTACAATACATCTGCCTCACCTCCTCCCATTAAATCTCTCCTATCTAGATCCAATGACCCGTCTATACAGAACCAATCCCCTAAGAATTCAAACCTGCTTGCACCCGAAGATTATCTATCCCAGAATCCTTGTTTTCCTGTTCCCTATCCGAATACTCCCAGTCATTCTTCTTCCCGCGCCTCTGATTATTATTTTCTGCACTCCCAACCTGTACAGAGAAAATACTACAGTTCCCACAATCCCCCTTATTTATTTCACGATCCCAACTATTCCCATTTGCCCCGCAAACCCTATCAATCCCGTCCATTTGATTGTCACTTTTTGAAATCCCAGTCAAAAGTGCCCAACAATTACAGATCCCACAAACCTTCCTACTCATTTTGAAAACCCTCCAAAACCCGCCCTTGTGAAATCGCCTATCCCCCATACCGTCTTGTAGGGTACTCTGACACTCCACCACTTTCCTTTACAAAACGAACACTATCTTTCCACTCGAAAGACAGCAGACTAATAAAACGGTTTTCCTGACAGTTCCTGCCGCAAGGATCAGGCAGAGTCAGGCAACTGATTTAAATCACACAACCTGACGGCCCATTCCTTTCCCCACAGGGATAAAAGGTGGAGCAAGAGAGCATAGGACAACCAAGGCACACCACACGAGGAGACAGCTATCGAGACCCAGCAGGTCAAGGGGAGGAGAAAGCCGGCGAATATCGAGAGGCTGACAAGGAGAGACACGACTTTGCCCTTTTCAACACAGACCCGCGAAACCTCTGCAGAGGGAATCATAAGACCGAGGACAATAGCCCAAGTGTGCTGCCACAGATGTCAACGGTACACAGAGCGTGTCGACGCTGATAAGCGGGAACAAGGGAAACTCCTGCTCCTGTGGTACTGAACTTGACTTCAATTACGGAGAAAGCCAAGCGGTTAATCACAGCCGGTGAGTTGACAGGGAGAGCCTATAAGAGCTGGGCTGTGATGAATGAAAGTGGCAAGTTGAACTGAGTTTAAAGAACTGTGGAGATGTTAGGGGGAGACCAGCTGAGGAGGGAACCGGTACCACATGGGTGCTAACTCGAGAGACTCTGGTTGATCCCCGTCTTAGTGAAAGTACAGATACCAGAAGGCCACAGGAGAGCCGCCAATTTGGGTCAAAGTGGTCATACAGGAGGTCAAGCAAAATCCCTGTACAGTCGAAAGCATTTGACCTAAGAACTGTGAGAAAGCAAGGGACGTGAATCCCATAAACAGTGAATCCAATTGTGAATGTGAATGTGAAGGTGGCAAGAGTGAACCCGGAAGAGGAATGCTGACAAGGAAGGGACTAAGTCTAAAGTCCCAAGAAACAGTGTGTTGAGGGATGTCCACTATGAACTGTGCAAAATGACATTGAAAAACCAAGGGGAGTGAATCCCACGAAAGTGAAAAGCGAGCCATAGTGAACCTGGAAGAGGGAAATTGATGAATGCTGAAAAAGCCATAGTGAACCCGGTGGAGGGAGGCCAACAGTCGAGAGGGATTCCGAGCCCGAACAAGGGAGATCCAGGGGTGAAGCCATCACCCAAAGTCTATTAAGAAAAGGAACAGTTTTTGATTTATGAAATACGATTTCTGAAGGGTCAGCGCCCGGAAGAGGGGGACTCAGGGGTGAATCCATCACCCAAAGAAAACGTGAAAAGGAACTTTGTGTTTGTTATTTTACTGATCCTCGAAGGCAAGAGACTTTTGTTTGTTGAAAAGATACTTGGCTGTCGAGGCTTCTGAGAAATTGAAACCGGAGCTGTCATCTTGTGTCGTCTTGTGCTGGGGAAAGCTCGAGAACTGTACTGTGCTCCAAGATCCGATCGTACCCTGTTCTCAAAACGTGGGGAAGGGAGACCCAAGCTACCGCATCCTGACATATTATTTGAGAACACTTCTTTCCATCCTTGTAAACCATCCCACACCCTTTTTGTATTAGTTGTAAGGTTTGGCAATTGGTTTCTTAATATAGGCCCTATTTTATTTGACACAACGCCACTAGGACTGCCTTATTTTCATTTGATGGTCGACGCTTGCTCCCATTTTAGATTTAGGCTTAGATTTAGGTTTAGATTAGGTGTTTTTCCAACCTGCATACAGTTTAATAAACACCCTTGAACTGTGATCACTTCTGTCTGTCTTTACTGTTTCCACCATGAGTTCTTTACAAGGGCTTACTAAGAGACTGGACACCGCCATAATATTATGCAAATTGTAGATGTTTAGACTAACAGGCCGATTCATGGAATAATTAGCGCGGCGCAAGTGGGCAAAAACGTGCGATTCGCAGTGGAATAGCGAAAATCGCAGTGCAAGTGCGAAAATCGCGCGAAAAGCAGCGCACATCGATTCATGGAAGGCCGTGCGCGAGAAAACCATCGGATGTGCGAAAAAAAAGTGCGCGGCGCATGTTGGCGCACAGGCCATCTAACAGCGTGCGCCAGGTCACAGCGAAAATCGCACATAGCGCGGCGCACGCAACAAAAGTAGGCGGAACACGGGGCGTAACACTCGGAATGGGGAACAACTTGCCAAAACGTGGGCGTCACGGGGGAAGTACGGGGTACAAGTGCGCGGAACGCCCACACGCTCGCCTACAACACGTATTCATGGAATAGAATAGGGCAAAAAAGCGCACGCTCAAACCAGCGCACAGGCACAAACACGACCGCCACAAGAAAGCATGCGGTAGCGTCTCTGCGCCTGGAAGAAATGTGCGCCAAAAGGTGCACCAACAAATAGCACCTATATACAGCCATGAAGAATGTCCTATACTGTGGCCCTCCAGGACAAATGACGTGCAAAGGGGTACCCACAAACACGGACACCCGCTGACAAAAAATTACGTGTGCGTGTATACCGGGGTGCGCGGGAAGTCTCACACGCGATTTCGGCAGGGTACGTGTATTACATGGGTGCAAGGGAAGTACCACCCGCGATTTCAGCAGGGTATGTGAATTCCAGGGGTGCGCGGGAAGTTCCACACGCGATTGGCCCAGTGCGAGCAGGGTACGTGTATTCCATGGGTGCGCGGGAAGTACCACACGCGATTTCAGCAGGGTATGTGAATTCCAGGGGTGCGCGGGAAGTTCCACACGCGATTTCAGCAGGGTACGTGGATTTCAGGGGTGCGCGGGAAGTTCCACACGCGATTGGCCCAGTGCGAGCAGGGTACGTGTATTTCAGGGGTGCGCGGGAAGTTCCACACGTGATTTCAGCAGGGTACGTGAATTTCAGGGGTGCGCAGGAAGTACCACACCCGATTTCAGCAGGGTATGTGAATTCCAGGGGTGCGCGGGAAGTTCCACACGCGATTTCAGCAGGGTACGTGGATTTCAGGGGTGCGCGGGAAGTTCCACACGCGATTGGCCCAGTGCGAGCAGGGTACGTGTATTTCAGGGGTACGAGGGAAGTTCCACACGCGATTTCAGCAGGGTACGTGTATTTCAGGGGTGCGCGGGAAGTTCCACACGCGATTTCAGCAGGGTACGTGTATTTCAGGGGTGCGCGGGAAGTTCCACACGCGATTTCAGCAGGGTACGTGTATTTCAGGGGTGTGCGGGAAGTTCCACACGCGATTTCAGCAGGGTGTGTATTTCAGGGGTTCTGGGGAGTACTACACGTGAATTGGCCGTGTGGGTCCTCCAAGGTGTACGCTCCACGGCCCCTGCAGGCAGCCCACACCACGGGGGACTACCCTGCACCCCTGCTCATGTCCCGCAGGCAGCCCATCCACCATGGGCATGCCCCCGATCCAACCCACATGTCACCTTGCACTACTGATCAACAATGCATGTCTCCCACCACCCCCACCCCCCAGAAGTGCAGGGGCAGCCTCCACCAGGCCCCCACTCATGTCTCCCCCCACCCCCAGCAGTGCAGGGGCAGCCTCCACCAGGCCCCCACTCATGTCTCCCACCACCCCCACCCCCAGCAGTGCAGGGGCAGCCTCCACCAGGCCCCCACTCATGTCTCCCACCACCCCCACCCCCAGCAGTGCAGGGGCAGCCTCCACCAGGCCCCCACTCATGTCTCCCACCACCCCCACCCCCCAGCAGTGCAGGGGCAGCCTCCACCAGGCCCCCACTCATGTCTCCCACCACCCCACCCCCCAGCAGTGCAGGGGCACCCTCCACCAGGCCCCCACTCATGTCTCCCACCACCCCCCAGCAGTGCAGGGGCACCCTCCACCAGGCCCCCACTCATGTCTCCCACCACCCCCACCCCACAGCAATGCAGGGGCAGCCTCCACCAGGCCCCCACTCATGTCTCCCACCACCCCCACCCCCCAGCATCCAGGGGCACCCTCCACCAGGCCCCCACTCATGTCTCCCACCACCCCCACCCCCCAGCAGTGCAGGGGCAGCCTCCACCAGGCCCCCACTCATGTCCCCCTGCACCCCCAGCATCCAGGGGCACCCTCCACCAGGCCCCCACTCATGTCTCCCACCACCCCCAGCCACCAGGGGCAGCCACCACCAGGCCCCCACTCATGTCTCCCACCACCCCCCAGCCACCAGGGGCAGCCACCACCAGGCCCCCACTCATGTCTCCCAACCCCCCACACCCCACCATCCAGGGGCAGCCTCCACCAGGCCCCCACTCATGTCTCCCACTACCCCCACCCCCCACCATCCAGGGGCAGCCTCCACCAGGCCCCCACTCATGTCTCCCACCACCCCCACCCCCCAGCAGTGCAGGGTCAGCCTCCACCAGGCCCCCACTCATGTCTCCCACCACCCCCACCCCCCAGCAGTGCAGGGGCAGCCTCCACCAGGCCCCCACCCATGTCTCCCACCACCCCCACCCCCCAGCAGTGCAGGGGCAGCCTCCACCAGGCCCCCACTCATGTCTCCCACCACCCCCACCCCCCAGCAGTGCAGGGGCACCCTCCACCAGGCCCCCACTCATGTCTCCCACCACCCCCACCCCCCAGCCACCAGGGGCAGCCACCACCAGGCCCCCACTCATGTCTCCCACCCCCCACCATCCAGGGGCAGCCTCCACCAGGCCCCCACTCATGTCTCCCACCACCCCCACCAGTGCAGGGTCAGCCTCCACCAGGCCCCCACTCATGTCCCCCACCACCCCCACCCCCCAGCAGTGCAGGGGCCGCCTCCACCAGGCCCCCCCACTCATGTCCCCCACCACCCCCACCCCCCAGCAGTGCAGGGGCACCCTCCACCAGGCCCCCACTCATGTCTCCCGCCACCCCCACCCCCAGCAGTGCAGGGGCAGCCTCCACCAGGCCCCCACTCATGTCCCCCTGCACCCCCACCCCCCAGCATCCAGGGGCACCCTCCACCAGGCCCCCACTCATGTCTCCCACCCCCCCACCCCCCACCATCCAGGGCAGCCTCCACCAGGCCCCCACTCATGTCTCCCACCACCCCCACCAGTGCAGGGTCAGCCTCCACCAGGCACCCACTCATGTCTCCCACCACCCCCACCCCCCAGCAGTGCAGGGGCTGCCTCCACCAGGCCCCCCCACTCATGTCCCCCACCACCCCCACCCCCCAGCAGTGCAGGGGCACCCTCCAACAGGCCCCCACTCATGTCTCCCACCACCCCCCAGCCACCAGGGGCACCCTCCACCAGGCCCCCACTCATGTCTCCCACCCCCCCACCCCCCACCATCCAGGGGCAGCCTCCACCAGGCCCCCACTCATGTCTCCCACCACCCCCACCCCCCAGCAGTGCAGGGTCAGCCTCCACCAGGCCCCCACTCATGTCTCCCACCACCCCCACCCCCCAGCAGTGAAGGGGCCGCCTCCACCAGGCCCCCCCACTCATGTCCCCCACCACCCCCACCCCCCAGCAGTGCAGGGGCACCCTCCACCAGGCCCCCACTCATGTCTCTCACCACCCCCACCCCCCAGCCACCAGGGGCAGCCTCCACCAGGCCCCCACTCATGTCTCCCACCTCCCCCAGCCACCAGGGGCAGCCACCACCAGGCCCCCACTCATGTCTCCCACCATCCAGGGGCACCCTCCACCAGGCCCCCACTCATGTCTCCCACCACCCCCACCCCCCAGCAGTGCAGGGGCAGCCTCCACCAGGCCCCCACTCATGTCCCCCTGCACCCCCACCCCCCAGCATCCAGGGGCACCCTACACCAGGCCCCCCCTCATGTCTCCCACCACCCCCCAGCAGTGCAGGGGCAGCCTCCACCAGGCCCCCACTCATGTCTCCCACCACCCCCAACCCACAGCCACCAGGGGCAGCCACCACCAGGCCCCCACTCATGTCTCCCACCACCCCCACCCCCCACCATCCAGGGGCACCCTCCACCAGGCCCCCACTCATGTCTCCCACCATCCTCACCCCCAGCAGTGCAGGGGCAGCCTCCACCAGGCCCCCACTCATGTCCCCCTGCACCCCCACCCCCGGCATCCAGGGGCACCCTCCACCAGGCCCCCACTCATGTCTCCCACCACCCCCACCCCCCAGCAGTGCAGGGGCAGCCTCCACCAGGCCACCACTCATGTCTCCCACCCCCCAACCCCCAGCAGTGCAGGGGCAGCCTCCACCAGGCCCCCATTCATGTCTCCCACCACCCCCACCCCCCAGCAGTGCAGGGTCAGCCTCCACCAGGCCCCCACTCATGTCTCCCACCACCCCCACCCCCCAGCAGTGAAGGGGCCGCCTCCACCAAGCCCCCCCACTCATGTCCCCCACCACCCCCACCCCCCAGCAGTGCAGGGGCACCCTCCACCAGGCCCCCACTCATGTCACTCACCACCCCCACCCCCCAGCCACCAGGGGCAGCCTGCACCAGGCCCCCACTCATGTCTCCCACCTCCCCCAGCCACCAGGGGCAGCCACCACCAGGCCCCCACTCATGTCTCCCACCATCCAGGGGCACCCTCCACCAGGCCCCCACTCATGTCTCCCACCACCCCCACCCCCCAGCAGTGCAGGGGCAGCCTCCACCAGGCCCCCACTCATGTCCCCCTGCACCCCCACCCCCCAGCATCCAGGGGCACCCTACACCAGGCCCCCCCTCATGTCTCCCACCACCCCCCAGCAGTGCAGGGGCAGCCTCCACCAGGCCCCCACTCATGTCTCCCACCACCCCCAACCCACAGCCACCAGGGGCAGCCACCACCAGGCCCCCACTCATGTCTCCCACCACCCCCACCCCCCACCATCCAGGGGCACCCTCCACCAGGCCCCTACTCATGTCTCCCACCATCCTCACCCCCAGCAGTGCAGGGGCAGCCTCCACCAGGCCCCCACTCATGTCCCCCTGCACCCCCACCCCCGGCATCCAGGGGCACCCTCCACCAGGCCCCCACTCATGTCTCCCACCACCCCACCCCCCGGCAGTGCAGGTGCAGCCTCCACCAGGCCACCACTCATGTCTCCCACCCCCCAACCCCCAGCAGTGCAGGGGCAGCCTCCACCAGGCCCCCACTCATGTCCCCCTGCACCCCCACCCCCCAGCCACCAGGGGCAGCCATCACCAGGCCCCCACTCATGTCTCCCACCCCACCCACCCCCCACCATCCAGGGGCAGCCTCCACCAGGCCCCCACTCATGTCTCCCACCACCCCCCAGCAGTGCAGGGGCAGCCTCCACCAGGCCCCCACTCATGTCTCCCACCACCCCCACCCCCCAGCGGTGCAGGGGCAGCCTCCACCAGGCCCCCACTCATGTCCCCCTGCACCCCCACCCCCCAGCCACCATGGGCAGCCACCACCAGGCCCCCACTCAAGTCTCCCACCACCCCCACCCCCCAGCCGTGCAGGGGCACCCTCCACCAGGCCCCCACTCATGTCTCCCACCACCCCCACCCCCCAGCAGTGCAGGGGCAGCACCACCAGGCCCCCACTCATGTCTCCCACCACCCCCACCCCCCAGCAGTGCAGGGGCAGCCTCCACCAGGCCCCCACTCATGTCTCCCACCCCCACCAGGGCAGGGGCAGCCTCCACCAGGCCCCCACTCATGTCCCCCTGCACCCCCATCCCCCAGCCACCAGGGGCAGCCACCACCAGGCCCCCACTCATGACTCCCACCCCCACCCACCCCCCACCATCCAGGGGCAGCCTCCACCAGGCCCCCACTCATGTCTCCCACCACCCCCACCCCCCACCCCCCAGCAGTGCAGGGGCAGCCTCCACCAGGCCCCCACTCATGTCTCCCACCACCCCCACCCCCCAGGGGCACCCTCCACCAGGCCCCCACTCATGTCTCCCACCACCCCCACCCCCCAGCAGTGCAGGGGCAGCCTCCACCAGGCCCCCACTCATGTCTCCCACCACCCCCACCAGGCCCCCACTCCTGTCTCCTACCACCCCCACCCCCAGCAGTGCAGGGGCAGCCTCCACCAGGCCCCCACTCATGTCTCCCACCACCCCCACCCCCCAGCAGTGCAGGGTCAGCCTCCACCAGGCCCCCACTCATGTCTCCCACCACCCCCACCCCCCACCATCCAGGGGCACCCTCCACCAGGCCCCCACTCATGTCTCCCACCGCCCCCACACCCCAGCAGTGCAGGGGCAGCACCACCAGGCCCCCAACCATGTCCCCCTGCACCCCCACCCCCCAGCATCCAGGGGCACCCTCCACCAGGCCCCCACTCATGTCTTCCACCACCCCCACCCCCCAGCAGTGCAGGGTCAGCCTCCACCAGGCCCCCACTCATGTCTCCCAACACCCCCACTAGTGCAGGGGCAGCCTCCACCAGGCCCCCACTCATGTCTCCCACCACCCCCAGCCACCAGGGGCACCCTCCACCAGGCCCCCACTCATGTCTCCCACCACCCCCACCCCGCAGCCACCAGGGGCAGCCTCCACCAGCCCCCCACTCATGTCTCCCACCACCCCCACCCCCCAGCCACCAGGGGCAGCCACCACCAGGCCCCCACTCAGGTCTCCCACCACCCCCACCCCCCAGCAGTGCAGGGGCAGCCTCCACCAGGCCCCCACTCATGTCCCCCTGCACCCCACCCCCCAGCATCCAGGGGCACCCTCCACCAGGCCCCCACTCATGTCTCCCACCACCCCCACCCCCCAGCAGTGCAGGGGCAGCCTCCACCAGGCCCCCACTCATGTCTCCCACCACCCCCACCCCCCAGTAATGCAGGGGCAGCCTCCACCAGGCCCCCACTCATGTCCCCCTGCACCCCACCCCCCAGCCACCACCAGGCCCCCACTCATGTCTCCCACCCCCCACCATCCAGGGGCAGCCTCCACCAGGCCCCCACTCATGTCTCCCACCACCCCCACCCCCCAGCAGTGCAGGGGCAGCCTCCACCAGGCCCCCACTCATGTCTCCCACCACCCCCACCCCCCAGCAGTGCAGGGGCAGCCTCCACCAGGCCCCCACTCATGTCTCCCACCACCCCCACCATCCAGGGGCACCCTCCACCAGGCCCCCACTCATGTCTCCCACCACCCCCACCCTCCAGCAGTGCAGGGGCAGCCTCCACCAGGCCCCCACTCATGTCTCCCACCACCCCCACCCTCCAGCAGTGCAGGGGCAGCCTCCACCAGGCCCCCACTCATGTCTCCCACCACCCCCCACCCCCCACCATCCAGGGACACCCTCCACCAGGCCCCCACTCATGTCTCCCACCACCCCCACCCCCCACCATCCAGGGGCACCCTCCACCAGGCCCCCACTCATGTCTCCCACCACCCCCCAGCCACCAGGGGCACCCTCGACCAGGTCCTCACAATCCCCAATCATGTGCGTTATGGTCAGCCTCCACAGCCAAAAAGCCCTACCAAGTAACCCATTCACCCACATGGAAATGGAAATTACATGTCACACCCCCAATGTTCATGAAGCAAATGAACCCATGTCCGTCACACACAATGTTTGCAATTGAATGGGAAAACACCCAACATGACATGCATGAAACCAATGAGATGATACCACACAGTGAAGTATGAAAACAAAATTGTATTGAAAAAAAGAAAGAATGCTAAAGAAATGAAACAAACTACAATGGGAAGTAAAAAAAATCAAGCTGCATGTCCGCATAAAAATAAAGAACTGCAAATCATAATCCAAAAAAATGTCGTCCAAAGTCAAATGTAAAAAAACTATCTATCAAATCAAGAACTATGTACAAAACTCGAAAGGGTCCATGAGCCCAACTGTACAAAGGAAACCTAAAAAAAAACCTAACTAAAAAGCAACTATATACAAAAAGTGGAGCAGTGTCCGTCGACTCCAAATCATAAGAAAAAACAAAGGAAACCTAAAACTAAAGAACTATATACAAAGGCGGCGGGCAAGTCCAGCGGTTCACTCCGTGGTGTCCCGGGCCAGGGCATCATCGAACTCCTGTTCGATGTCCCGGAGGCGGTCCAGTTCCATGGCCCCGAGGGTCCGCAGGGGCGACGCCGTGTCCTCCTCCAACCCCCTGCGGATTGCCTCGAGGCACTCGGCCCGCCTCAGGGCCCTCCGCATGGAGTTCTCCGCCCTGACCATTGTGAGCCGCGCCTCTTCCGCCCGCCGCCGCTCCGCACCTATGGCGTGGCCCAACCGCTGCCACACGGAAGACACTCTCTGTCCTGGGTCCTCCTGCCCTCCGGCCGATGCCTGCCCCTCTGATGTCGAAGGCCCCGAGCCTTCATGGCTCCCACCATGTTGCTGCTGCTGCTCTGCCTCTGCCCGTGCACTGCCTCCTGCTGCCTGCACATCCTCCGCCGGCTGGGGTGCAGTTGTTGATGTGGCCACCCCTGCTGGACGTCCGACTCCCGACTGTGGCAGGGATGCCTCCTCCACCAGCCTGGCCGCACTGTCGGAGGCAGCTCCACAGGGCACCCAGGTGACTGATGGGTGGGAAGATGGCACAGAGGACGACTGGCGCGTAGGGGGTCCAGTTGAGGAGGGGGTCGGAGCAAGCCCCATCAGACGGAGGAATCCGGCCTGGGTGACCTGTCCCAGCAGGCTGACGTGGTCAACGAGCCATTCGAGATGACGTGCAGTCTCTCCATGAAAAGACTGCAGGTCACCTCGCATGGCCCGTTGACGCAACACCACACCAGCCAGGACCGGCTCAACCCGGACCTGGATAGCCACGTCTGCAGGCAGAGGAAGGCCAGTTGACGTCAGCTCATCCCCTGCCTGAAAACGGGTCTGGACGTAGGCATCCCTGCTGGTGCAAGATGATGCAGGGACAGGATCGGGGACAGGATTGCACACAGGCACCTCCGCGGCGGCCTGTGCTGCCTCCTGTCCCTGGTCCTGGACTGCACCACTAGCACCAGTGGGATCCCCACCTCCAGACCCCGTCTCTGGTGCTTGCACGGCCTCCTCCTCCAAACCCCCCACCAACCTGGATGACTCCATGCCATCTTCCCCTGTTGGGCCCTGTGGGGTCCCAGCTGCCCCTTCTGCTGCCGAGGAGTCCAACTCCAACCTCCGCCTCTTGGACCTCCCCCCGGCAGCTGCGGCCTGGGACGCGGCACCGGACTCCTCACTCCCCGACGAGATGACGAACACGGGAGGGGAGCCGGGCCTTGCGTCTCCGGCTGGCGGTGGGATCCCCGCCGCTGTGCTCAACAGCACCTTCTCCGCCCTCTTCATCAGTTGACGCTGCAGACAGGGAGAAACAAAACACAGGCATCAGGGCACTGTACAATGGACACATACACACATGACAGTTGCACATGAGTGGCATTGGCAAACCTCCGACATGTCATCACAATCCCCAACACACATGTCATTGCAACTCGCACACATGAGCCATACCACAGCCATATCGCAACTGCCACCACCATCCATACACATACAACAGCATGAGCAGCCAAAGGTGACCCAGACATCACATGCAACACAGGAAGTGCACCACACATGTACACACACCACCACACTTGCATGCATGTGTACACCTCTGCCAAGTGTCGCACTGTTCAGACGGGCATCCATGTCACATCTGCCAATCAGGCTTCCACATACCGCAGTCACATGCATCCATGTTGCACCCTTGTCAAATACACATGTACACAGTGCTCATACATGCAGCCGAAAACAACATACATGCGTGACATCATGGACATGTCTACTTAAATACACATTCATCCAAACATGTGTGCACACACAACTGCATTTGGCATGCAAGCCTACACACACAAGCACCATCCATGTCTCACACATTACAGCCCTCGCATGTGTCAGCCCCACGGCCCTGGACACCCCCACCCATACTGGACCCCATACAAACAGATGTGCAACCTGCACACTACCGAATAATCACCACACGCACTGCTCACAATCAGGATGCATGTACACTCACCGCTCGACTCCAGACGGGTCTGCTTCTCCAGGACCTGGACGTGGAGCGCTGGGGATATGCGTTCCAGGACCCTCATCTGTTCTTCCGACAAGTGGCCCCGGCGCCCCTTGGCATCCGCTGCCTTCAAGAGGCGCCGGGCCTTGTTCAGGGTCCTGGATCTGAAGTCCTTCCAGCGCTTCCTGACATGTTGGAAGTCGCGGACTGCCACCCCCTCCGCGTTGATGGCAGTCACGATGTCAGTCCAGATCAGAGTCCGTCCTTCCTTGTCGGCGCAGGAACTTCCGAAGAGGGCATCATACTGCCCCAGGACTTGCTCCACCAGGACACCAACTTCGGTGGCACTGAAGCTGGTGCCCCTCTGCCTCTCTGGCCGGGGGTTGTCAGTGGTCACAGATGGTGTTTGCCCCGACATGACAACCCCAGAGGCAGGAGTGGGTGGGCAACTGGGTCCTGGGGCTGGGCTGTGGAGCGATGGAATACCAGTCGGGAGTCTTCGGTTCCAGCAGGGGTGGTCACAGCAACAGCACCCCTGGCTGATGTGCAGGCAGCAAATGGCAGTGCACGTGGGCAGCAGGCAGTCAGGCAGCAGCAGATGGCAGGTGGGAGCGTGCTCGGGGCTCTGGGGGGGGCAGTATTTCGGCCTTCTGGGCAGGAGCGTGGTCTTCCGTGTGCATACGCGTGGCCAGCTTGATATGAAGTGATTTGGCACGTGAAAAGTCTGCACGTCAGCGTGAAATTCGAGGAAAGGCCCTTAGCGCGTAAGCACGCATACGCGATTCTATTGGACCAAAGGCCCTCAGCGCGTAAGCGCGTCTGTGACGTGACCCGCACGGGTGTTTCCCACACAGCACGTGATGACAGAGCACACGTGGAAAGACTGCACGTCACAGTGTCATCGCGTGTAATTGGTGGGAATGGGCCTAGCGCGTACACGCGGCAGTGACAAAGCGTGTAATTGGTGGAAATGGCCCTAGCGCGTACACGCCGCGTAAGTGACGCTGGACGTGTGGGCCTGTATAAAAGGTACGTGTAGAACACCATTTCCTTGTACGTGCTTTTCGTGGAGAGCGAGTGGGTGAATTCTGTACTTCTTGTCGTTTCACACGCGATTTACTTCACGGCGTTTCAAGTTCGTATTCCCTGTTACCTCTGACAGCTTTTTCTCTTCTTTCCTCTTTTACTGGTTTACCTGGGCCTGTTCCCTCAAACAGTGTTCCCTTCTACTGTTGTCCTGTCTCCTCAGACAGCGTACAAATCTTTTGGCGGGGGTGTTGCCAACCAAACGCGCTCCTTTTTCACGCTCTTTTACCTGGCAGACGGTGAGTCACGCACGTATCTAACATCTGTGCTTGCCCCGTGTGTAGCCTACCCCTTCAGAGGTCATTCTAGGCTGCGTGTGACACGCATACGTTCATTCTTGTGTTACTGGGTGCCACAGCGTAGTGCAGGTTTTTCTTTCTGCACACGTGGTCTAGGAGGGGTTGCGTGCACGTCATCTCCCTTTTTTGGGGCTCGTGTGCGTAGCGTGACCCGTCATCTTTCCCCAGGGGTTACATTCAGCCTTGCTAGAGCACTAGGGTACAATTACCATCTGGTACCCAACCCCTTTGACCCCCAATTGCCCAGGACAATAGTTTACAGCCACTCCCATACGCACATTTACATCAGTGCCATGGCTGGGAGGCGAGGATTCCGTAAGGGTGGCAAAGGTGGAAGAGCCACAAGTGGTGGCCGTGGTGGCCCGGTAGGGGACGTGGTCGTTACTTGCAGGGTGAGTCTGTCCCCCATGTGTGGAGGACCAGTCAAGGGCACCCATAATCCCCCCCCCCTCCCGTTGAGGCTGATGTGGCTGACACCATCCATGCTCAGCCCTTGTTGGACCAGCCCATTGTGGCACCAGACCTGGCTGACTCCATGGCTGACTTCCAGGTCAGCAGGCCTATGACACGTGCGCTGGTGCACGTTGATGTCACCATGCCACGTGCATCTGGGGCAGCAAGGTCATCTGCTGCCCCAAGTAGGCAGGGCGGAGAGGCTGCAGGGGCAGCTGCGGCTCCATCCACCCCAGCCCTCACACACCCAGCCAGGACAGTGTCGGTCCTAGTCCATCCTGCTGACATTCCCCCTGACACCATCACACTTGAGCCAATGCCTGCACCAACTCCCATGCTGAGTGTGCAATCCCACACTCCTGATACAGAGTCCACCAGGGCTCCTGCCCCTAGTGTCCAGAGCGGCGCAGGACACTCAGGATCACCACCACCTTCCAAGCGGAAGAGGAAGAGTGCTCGTCCGGCACAGGCTGATGCCCCAGACACGGCTACACAGTCCGGCCCGTCGAGGAAGCCCAGCTTCATGAATGACGAACTGAATGCACTTGTCGAGTATGTGTCCGCACATGACAACGAGATGGTCATTGTTGCAGGATCCAAGACCACACCTGCACATCGCCAGGCACACTGGCAGACCGTTGCGGACATCGTAAGTGCCCTTGGAATCGTGAGGCGCACAGCCAATGATTGCTATAAGCGCTGGAATGACCTAAAGCGCAGGGCAAAGAGTAAGCTGGCCTCAAGTCATGCCGCAACTCTAGTGACTGGAGGTGGGTCTCCAGTAGTAGACATGGAACTCACTCCACATGAGTCAGTTGCTGGGACCTACGTCACGGAGGAACAGATCCAAGGCGTGGGAGATCTGCCTGATTACGAGGCATTGTCCGGTGAGTGCACATACATGTGTGTGTCATCCATGTGCATGGTGTGTGTGAGGGCTTCTGTTTGTGTGCCAGGTGAGAGTGTGTGCGCCTGAGTCGTATGGGTCAGCCATGTGCTTCATGCAATACATCCTGCGCAGCTGCATTTGGCCATAGCAGTATCCCTTCTGCCAACAGTAGACATCTAGCCCAACTGCACGCCAGTTGCCCTTGAAGTGTCACCTTGCCACAACATTGTTGCTTATTTTTCACAGTTCATTCAGTCAGATTGTTTGCATTCCACCACTTTTACTAGGCATTTCGCAGTCCTCTAGTCACATGTCTGACATGGCTATGGTAAAGTGGAGTGACTTTGTTACCTGGATATCATTTGTTCACACATGTCCCTGTGCAATTGGACCATTTCGGACTGGCAGCTCCAGGTGAAAAATCAGACCTGTTTGAATTAGAAAAGCTATTACATGCGGGAACTGGACTGAATGAATAGGTGCTGCCCTCCTCTCCATCTTCACTCAATAGCAATGGTACATGCCATCTGTGTGATGGCATGTGTGTTTCACCTGGCAATCACAGGCCAATGTGTGATGCCACTGCCAGGCAGCATGCAGAAAATGTGTTCATCTTCCATCTTGGTGTCATCAGTGTGTGCCATTTGCCTGCCCTTCATATGCATTGAGGGTGCATGCATGGGAGGGTTTTAGTCATGTGGGACATGTGTCAATCAAGTACTGGTTCTCTTGCTTCTCAGCCCTCATTGTGTGCCATGGTGCTAATGCCTGTTTCCATTTCTTTGTTTTTATGTCTTTGCAGGGGAAGACGCACCTGATACTGCTGGGGTTGTGGAGATGGTGCAGACCCAGGAGGGGTCCGAGGGCCGACCAACCACCAGTGAGGGACGTGGTGTGGTGGTGGGTGAGAACCCACAACTGCTGCAGGTCGTGCTCTCAGGGGGTGTCTCTGGCTGCACCTCCCCCGAGCTGTACTCAGGTGTTGATTCGGATGAGACCTACGTGCCGTCGCAGGTGAGTGTTCCAGGGAGGGATTCTGTTCTGTCCCACCCACCTGCACCAGGGTCAGAACCCTCAATGGGGATGTCAGTGTTGGCAGCTACGCCTTTGGTGGTTACGGATGCAGGGTCACACTCCGCGACATCTGATCCTGTTCCTGGGCCAGCAGATCAGAGGGGAATGCAGTCCTGCAGCCTCAGGCAGTGCCGGCACAGCAAGGCGCACTTCGCCTTGCCCCAGACAGGTGTGGTGCCCGCCGAGGTGGTGGCCGTACGCCACCTGGCAATACCGCATGGGAGCAATCCATTTACGGTATGGCAACCCAACAGGCAGCATCATCCGAGATGATGGCTCAGGCCATGGATAGGGTGGCCACTTCCATTGTCCCCCCTGAAAGGCTGATGGAGCGACTACAGCAGGCAACCGATTCCATCTGCCAGTCACACAGGGAGGACATGTTGGCGTCCAACAGGGACAGGCGGGCGGCACTGGTGACTCTGCAGGAGGCCATCTCCATAGAGTCCCAGGGCCACAGGGAAGCCCTGAGGCAGGAGCTCCTTCACCTCAGGACAACTCTTGTTGAGCTTGAGGCTTCAACACACCAAAGGACAGAACAGCAGCTGGAGCGTCTCACCCGTACGCTCTCAGCTGAGATGCAGGCAACGAGAGCGGAGGTCCGGGCATCCCGTGAGTTGTTGCATGGGGACCTCCGCACACTCATCCTCCAGAACCAGACCTATCACACCCGCATGCTTGCAGCCATGGAGGAGCAGACTAGGGCCTTGCGTGGGCTGCCTCCCATAGTGCAACCACCTCCGGATGCAGCTGCACAGGGTGATAATAGCGACAGCAGTGATACTCCCACAATAGGGTAGCCGTGTGGGCCATGAGCCCATGGAGGTGTTTTTTTTTCCCAGGATCCACGCAGGTGGTTTCTGGTGTGCATCCTGTCCTCGGACCTCCTGGGTGGCCTCCCCAACCCCCCCGGGCCCATCAATGGCCATTTTACATTTTTTTTTATTTTTAATTATATTTTCCCAATTTTTTTGGGACAATTTGTTGGGTTCCGTGGTTCCTGTGGGCATACGCTGCATTGTGGCTGGGCACAGGCAGGCTTGTCATGTATTTGGTTCAGATGCTTGGGTTAGAGTCACACACACCCCTCCTATTTCCCGTTTCCATGGGCTTGCAAAGGGTGTGCCCAAGTGACATTGACGTACATGGTGACATTGGACTCCCACTACATGTGTGGGTAGTCTAGTCAATACTGTGTATACATTCCTAGTGCATATTGCTGTTGTGTTGTACACTGCATGTTGCATTGATGTGTAACTCATCATCTGTGTCTACCTCCCAATTTGCAGGTCCCTTCCTCATGTCTACACAAGGCCCTCTAGTTTGGAGATGGGGTCCATGTTGGCAGCAGTGCACCTACAACTCTACATGGCGCCAACACTGCACAGTTGGTAGTGGTGGGAGTGCAGGCATTTCCAGGTGGTGAGACTACTAATATATAACATTTGTGATGTCATGTTGATGGTAGTACCTGCTCAAGTTTGTTGTTGGTCCTGCATTACTGTGAGCATTTCAGGTGTTGCAAGTTTCAATTAGGGACACTCTACATTGTGACACTAGTGTCATGTTGTGGGGATTAGTTTGTTTACCTGCAAATAGCATGACATGGCACGGTGTGTCATGTGGCGGTGCTGGGGATGGGTTGGCTGACATGGCACTGTCCTCTTGTTGCATTTTGCAAGTGGGTATTCATTTTAGCTGCTTGAATGTGTTACTTCACAAAACTGCATTGGTGGTATCTGTGTGGGTAGGGATGCACACATTGTGACACTTCCAGGTGAACAATCTCAGGCTGATATGGTTTTGACGGTTCATTCTCCAGACATTCAGGATCAGTGTCAGGTTGAGTCATCATTGATTGTCAGATGGAATGTGCCAGGGCAGTGTGCACTCCACAGGGGTGTGATTTCTATGTTAAGTAATTAGCCACTAGCTGTGTACGGGCTGCCTCCCCCCCGTGCCCTTTCCCCTCCCATGTGCAGCGGCTGTGCATGTGGTTGGGGATGTGGGGCCACCACCATGTCCACGGCCAGGCCCCGGCGTGTTGCAACGTTGTGCAGGACACATGCTGCCACTATGATCCTGCACACTACTGGGGGAGCGTACAACAGCTGCCCGCCAGAACGGCCAAGGGAGCGAAAGCGTGACTTTAGCACTCCGAATGTGCGCTCCACTATGCCCCGGGTTGTAATGTGGGCTGTGTTATATCTTACCTGGGGTGGCGTGGTGGGGTTCCGAATTGGCGTCATCATGTGGGGGCTGAGAGGGTAGGCACTGTCCCCTATGGAGGTGGTGATTGGTATCATTGTTGGGGTTGTGACCTTGCTCAGTATCTGACATGCATGCATGTGCAGTGGCATTCATACTCCCCAAGCAGCCATGTATCGCCATGCCGCCCAGCTTCTAGGTCCCGGCTTAGGGTGGACATTCGGTAAATGAAGCTGTCGTGGGTTGACCCGGGATAGTTGGCAAATACTGAGGTGATGATTCCCTTGGCATTACATACTACCTGCATGTTGATGGAATGCCAGTGCTTGCGGTTCCTATAGATGTGCTCTGATGCCCTGGGGGGACGTAGAGCCACATGGGTGCAGTCAATGGCACCTAGCACTTTGGGGAATCGTGCCACACCGTAAAAATCCAGGGCGGCAGCATGCCTTTCTGCAGGTGTTCTGGGCAGGTATATGTGCCTGCGGACTGATGGGTGTGCAGTGATGATGTTCAAGACCTGGTGTAGGCAGCGTGACTGGGTGGCCTGTGATACCCCACCCACAATGGCACTTGTCGGCTGAAATGATCCTGTGGCCAAGAAGTGCAGTACATTGAGAACCTTCTCCAGGGGGCTGAGTGCTTGGGAGCACAGGGTGGGTGATGTGAGGTCATCCTCCCACTCACTCACCAGGTCCAGTATAATGTGTGGTGGAAACCTGTACCTCCCATGCACCTGGTCATCAGGCATCCCGAAAAGGCTGGTTCTGGGTGTGAATATTCTGGCCCTGACTATCCTCCTCCTCCTCCTTTGGTAGCCCACGCCCACTGCTGCTAGGAACGGTATGTCCATCCTGGGTCTGAGCTTGTTATTTTGTTAGCGCGCAAATTAATGCGTTGCGAGTGTTGTAGGCGAGCGTGTGACCCGCGCACCCCTGAAATCCAGTGCCCAGTCCAATAGCGTGTGGAAATTCCCGCGCACCCCGGGATACAGGTGCGCTGACCTACTTGCGTGTGTAAGTGCCCGCGCACCCCTGATATACACGTACATAGGCCAATCGCGTGTACGCGCACTTTTGTCCAATGACGCACGATGACACTCTGACGTGCAGTCTTTCCACGTGTGCTCTGTCATCACGTGCTGTGTGGGAAACACCCGTGCGGGTCACGTCACAGACGCGCTTACGCGCTGAGGGCCTTTGGTCCAATAGAATCGCGTATGCGTGCTGACGCGCTTACGCGCTAAGGGCCTTTCCTCGAATTTCACGCTGACGTGCAGACTTTTCACGTGCCAAGTCACTCCGTATCAAGCTGGCCACGCGTATGCACACGGAAGACCACGCTCCTGCCCAGAAGGCCGAACTACTGCCCCCCCAGAGCCCCGAGCACGCTCCCACCTGCCATCTGCTGCTGCCTGACTGCCTGCTGCCCACGTGCACTGCCATTTGCTGCCTGCACATCAGCCAGGGGTGCTGTTGCTGTGACCACCCCTGCTGGAACCGAAGACTCCCGACTGGTATTCCATCGCTCCACAGCCCAGCCCCAGGACCCAGTTGCCCACCCACTGCTGCCTCTGGGTTTGTCATGTCGGGGCAAACACCATCTGTGACCACTGACAACCCCCGGCCAGAGGGGCACCAGCTTCAGTGCCACCGAAGTTGGTGTCCTGGTGGAGCAAGTCCTGGGGCAGTATGATGCCCTCTTCGGAAGTTCCCGCGCCGACAAGGAAGGACGGACTCGGATCTGGACTGACATCGTGACTGCCATCAACGCGGAGGGGGTGGCAGTCCGCGACTTCCAACATGTCAGGAAGCGCTGGGAGTACTTCAGGTCCAGGACCCTGAAAAAGGCCCGGCGCCTCTTGAAGGCAGCGAATGCCAAGGGGCGCCGGGGCCACTTGTCGGAAGAACAGATGAGGGTCCTGGAACGCATATCCCCAGTGCTCCACGTCCAGGTCCTGGAGAAGCAGACCCGTCTGGAGTCGAGCGGTGAGTGTACATGCATCCTGATTGTGAGCAGTGCGTGTGGTGATTATTCGGTAGTGTGCAGGTTGCACGTCTGTTTGTATGGGGTCGAGTATGGGTGGGGGTGTCCAGGGCCGTGGGGCTGACACATGCGAGGGCTGTAATGTGTGAGACATGGATGGTGCTTGTGTGTGTAGGCTTGCATGCCAAATGCAGTTGTGTGTGCACACATGTTTGGATGAATGTGTATTTAAGTAGACATGTCTGTGATGTCACGCATGTATGTTGTTTTCGGCTGCATGTATGAGCACTGTGTACATGTGTATTTGACAAGGGTGCAACATGGATGCATGTGACTGCGGTATGTGGAAGCCTGATTGGCAGATGTGACATGGATGCCCGTCTGAACAGTGCGACACTTGGCAGAGGTGTACACATGCATGCAAGTGTGGTGGTGTGTGTACATGTGTGGTGCACTTCCTGTGTTGCATGTGATGTCTGGGTCACCTTTGGCTGCTCATGCTGTTGTATGTGTATGGATGGTGGTGGCAGTTGCGATATGGCTGTGGTATGGCTCATGTGTGCGAGTTGCAATGACATGTGTGTTGGGGATTGTGATGACATGTCTGAGGTTTGCCAATGCCACTCATGTGCAACTGTCATGTGTGTATGTGTCCATTGTACAGTGCCCTGATGCCTGTGTTTTTTTTCTCCCTGTCTGCAGCGTCAACTGATGAAGAGGGCGGAGAAGGTGCTGTGGAGCACAGCAGCGGGGATCCCACCGCCAGCCGGAGACGCAAGGCCCGGCTCCCCTCCCGTGTTGTCATCTCGTCGGGGAGTGAGGAGTCCGGTGCCGCGTCCCAGGCCGCAGCTGCCGGGGGGAGGTCCAAGAGGCAGAGGTTGGAGTTGGACTCCTCGGCAGCAGAAGGGGCAGCTGGGACCCCACAGGGCCCAACAGGGGAAGATGGCACGGAGTCATCCAGGTTGGTGGGGGGTTTGGAGGAGGAGGCCGTGCAAGCACCAGAGACGGGGTCTGGAGGTGGGGATCCCACTGGTGCTAGTGGTACAGTCCAGGACCAGGACCAGGAGGCAGCACAGGCCGCCGCGGAGGTGCCTGTGTGCAATCCTGTCCCCGATCCTGTTCCCTGCATCATCTTGCACCAGCAGGGATGCCTACGTCCAGACCCGTTTTCAGGCAGGGGATGAGCTGACGTCAACTGGCCTTCCTCTGCCTGCGGACGTGGCTATCCAGGTCCGGGTTGAGCCTGTCCTGGCTGGTGTGGTGTTGCGTCAACGGGCCATGCGAGGTGACCTGCAGTCTTTTCATGGAGAGACTGCACGTCATCTCGAATGGCTCGTTGACCACGTCAGCCTGCTGGGACAGGTCACCCAGGCCGGATTCCTCCGTCTGATGGGGCTTGCTCTGACCCCCTCCTCAACTGGACCCCCTACGCGCCAGTCATCCTCTGTGCCATCTTCCCACCCATCAGTCACCTGGGTGCCCTGTGGAGCTGCCTCTGACAGTGCGGCCAGGCTGGTGGAGGAGGCATCCCTGCCACAGTCGGGAGTCGGACGTCCAGCAGGGGTGGCCACATCAACAACTGCACCCCAGCCGGCGGAGGATGTGCAGGCAGCAGGAGGCAGTGCACGGGCAGAGGCAGAGCAGCAGCAGCAACATGGTGGGAGCCATGAAGGCTCGGGGCCTTCGACATCGGAGGGGCAGGCATCGGCCGGAGGGCAGGAGGACCCAGGACAGAGAGTGTCTTCCGTGTGGCAGCGGTTGGGCCACGCCATAGGTGCGGAGCGGCGGCGGGCGGAAGAGGCGCGGCTCACAATGGTCAGGGCGGAGAACTTCATGCGGAGGGCCCTGAGGCGGGCCGAGTGCCTCGAGGCAATCCGCAGGGGGTTGTAGGAGGACACGGCGTCGTCCCTGCGGCCCCTGGGGGCCATGGAACTGGACGCCTCCGGGACATCGAACAGGAGTTCGATGATGCCCTGGCCCGGGACACCACGGAGTGAGCCGCTGGACTTGCCCGCCGCCTTTGTATATAGTTCTTTAGTTTTAGGTTTCCTTTGTTTTTTCTTATGATTTGGAGTCGACGGACACGGCTCCACTTTTTGTATATAGTTGCTTTTTAGTTAGGTTTTTTTTTAGGTTTCCTTTGTACAGTTGGGCTCATGGACCCTTTCGAGTTTTGTACATAGTTCTTGATTTGATAGATAGTTTTTTTACATTTGACTTTGGACGACATTTTTTTGGATTATGATTTGCAGTTCTTTATTTTTATGCGGACATGCAGCTTGATTTTTTTACTTCCCATTGTAGTTTGTTTCATTTCTTTAGCATTCTTTCTTTTTTTAAATACAATTTTGTTTTCATACTTCACTGTGTGGTATCATCTCATTGGTTTCATGCATGTCATGTTGGGTGTTTTCCCATTCAATTGCAAACATTGTGTGTGACAGACATGGGTTCATTTGCTTCATGAACATTGGGGGTGTGACATGTAATTTCCATTTCCATGTGGGTGAATGGGTTACTTGGTAGGGCTTTTTGGCTGTGGAGGCTGACCATAACGCACATGATTGGGGATTGTGAGGACCTGGTCGAGGGTGCCCCTGGTGGCTGGGGGGTGGTGGGAGACATGAGTGGGGGCCTGGTGGTGGGTGTCCCTGGTAGCTGGGGGGTGGGGGTGGTGGGAGACATGAGTGGGGGCCTGGTGGAGGGTGCCCCTGGATGGTGGGGGGTGGGTGTGCAGGGGGACATGAGTGGGGGCCTGGTGGAGGGTGCCCCTGGATGCTGGGGGGTGGGTGTGCAGGGGGACATGAGTGGGGGCCTGGTGGTGGCTGCCCCTGGTGGCTGGGGGGTGGGGGTGCAGGGGGACATGAGTGGGGGCCTGGTGGTGGGTGCCCCTGGTAGCTGGGGGGTGGGGGTGGTGGGCGACATGAGTGGGGGCCTGGTGGGGGCTGCCCCTGCACTGCTGGGGGGTGGGGGTGCAGGGGGACATGAGTGGGGGCCTGGTGGAGGGTGCCCCTGGATGCTGGGGGGGTGGGGATGCAGGGGAACATATGTGGGGGCCTGGTGGTGCTGCCCCTGCACTGCTGGGGGGTGGGGGTGGTGGGAGACATGAGTGGGGGCCTGGTGGAGGGTGCCCCTGGATGGTGGGGGGTGGGGGTGGTGGGAGACATGAGTGGGGGCCTGGTGGGGGCTGCCCCTGCACTGCTGGGGTGTGGGGGTGGTGGGAGACATGAGTGGGGGCCTGGTGGAGGGTGCCCCTGGTGGCTGGGTGGTGGGGGTGGTGGGAGACATGAGTGGGGGCCTGGTGGAGGGTGCCCCTGCATGGCTGGGGGGTGGGGGTGGTGGTGGGAGACATGAGTGGGGGCCTGGTGGTGGCTGCCCATGGTGGCTGGGGGTGGGGGTGGGGGTGGGGGGGAGACTTGAGTAGGGGCCTGGTGGTGCTGCCCCTGCACTGCTGGGGGGTGGGGGTGGTGGGAGACATGAGTGGGGGCCTGGTGGAGGCTGCCCCCGGTGGCTGGGGGGTGGGGGTGGGGGTGGTGGGAGACATGAGTGGGGGCCTGGTGGAGGGTGCCCCTGGATGGTGAGGGGTGGGGGTGGTGGGAGACATGAGTGGGGGCCTGGTGGAGGCTGACCCTGCACGGGTGGGGGTGGTGGGAGACATGAGTCGGGGCCTGGTGGAGGCTGCCCCTGCACTGCTGGGGGGTGGGGGTGGTGAGAGACATGAGTGGGGGCCTGGTGGAGGGTGCCCCTGGATGGTGGGGGTGGGGGTGGTGGGAGACATGAGTGGGGGCCTGGTGGAGGCTGACCCTGCACTGCTGGGGGGTGGGGTGGGGTGGTGGGAGACATGAGTGGGGCCTGGTGGAGGCTGACCCTGCACTGCTGGGGGGTGGGGGTGGTGGGAGACATGAGTGGGGGCCTGGTGGAGGCTGCCCCTGGGTGTTGGGGGGTGGGGGTGGTGGGAGACATGAGTGGGGGCCTGGTGGAGGGTGCCCCTGGATGCTGGGCGGTGGGGGTGCAGGGAGACATGAGTGGGGGCCTGGTGGAGGCTGCCCCTGCACTGCTGGGGGGTGGGGGTGGTGGGAGACATGAGTGGGGGCCTGGTGGAGGCTGCCCCTGGATGGTGGAGGCTGGGGGGGTGGGAGACATGAGTGGGGGCCTGGTGGAGGGTGCCCCTGGATGCTGGGGGGTGGGGGTGCAGGGGGACATGAGTGGGGGCCTGGTGGTGCTGCCCCTGCACTGCTGGGGGGTGGGGGGTGGGAGACATGAGTGGGGGCCTGGTGGTGGCTGCCCATGGTGGCTGGGGGGTGGGGGTGGTGGGAGACATGAGTGGGGGCCTGGTGGAGGCTGCCCCTGCACTGCTGGGGGGTGGGGGTGGTGGGAGACATGGGAGACATGAGTGGGGGCCTGGTGGAGGGTGCCCCTGGATGGTGGGGGTGGTGGGAGACATGAGTGGGGGCCTGGTGGTGGCTGCCCCTGGTGACTGGGGGGTGGGGGTGGGGGTGGGGGTGGTGGGGGCCTGGTGGAGGCTGCCCCTGGTGGCTGGGGGGTGGGGGTGGTGGGGGTGGTGGGAGACATGAGTGGGGGCCTGGTGGAGTGTGCCCCTGGTGGCTGGGGGGTGGGGGTGGTGGGAGACATGAGTGGGGGCCTGGCGGAGGCTGCCCCTGGTGGCTGGGGGGTGGGGGTGGTGAGAGACATGAGTGGGGGCCTGGTGGAGGCTGCCCCTGCACTGCTGGGGGGTGGGGGTGGTGGGAGACATGAGTGGGGGCCTGGTGGAGGATGCCCCTGGATGCTGGGGGGTGGGGGTGCAGGGGGAGATGAGTGGGGGCCTGGTGGAAGCTGCACCTGCACTGCTGGGGGGTGGGGGTGGTGGGAGACATGAGTGGGGGCCTGGTGGTGGGTGCCCGTGGTAGCTGGGGGGTGGGGGTGGGGGTGGGGGTGGTGGGAGACATGAGTGGGGGCCTGGTGGAGGGTGCCCCTGGATGCTGGGGGGTGGGGGTGCAGGGGGAGATGAGTGGGGGCCTGGTGGTGCTGCCCCTGCACTGCTGGGGGTGGGAGTGGTGGTGGGAGACATGAGTGGGGGCCTGGTGGAGGGTGCCCCTGGATGGTGGGGGGTGGGGGTGGTGGGAGACATGAGTGGGGGCCTGGTGGGGGCTGCCCCTGCACTGCTGGGGGGTGGGGGTGGTGGGAGACATGAGTGGGGGCCTGCTGGAGGGTGCCCCTGGTGGCTGGGTGGTGGGGGTGGTGGGAGACATGAGTGGGGGCCTGGTGGTGCTGCCTCTGCACTGCTGGGGGGTGGGGGTGGTGGGAGACATGAGTGGGGGCCTGGTGGAGGGTGCCCCTGCACGGCTGGGGGGTGGGGGTGGTGCTAGACATGAGTGGGGGCCTGGTGGTGGCTGCCCATGGTGGCTGGGGGGTGGGGGTGGTGGGAGACATGAGTGGGGGCCTGGT
The DNA here is from genome assembly GCF_040938575.1 of Ambystoma mexicanum. Classification (NCBI taxonomy): domain Eukaryota; kingdom Metazoa; phylum Chordata; class Amphibia; order Caudata; family Ambystomatidae; genus Ambystoma; species Ambystoma mexicanum. The sequence continues at coordinate 254,352,416 of NC_090934.1, read as the reverse complement.
GGAGGCTGCCCCTGGTGGCTGGGGGTGGGGGTGGTGGGGAGACATGAGTGGGGGCCTGGTGGAGGGTGCCCCTGGATGGTGGGAGACATGAGTGGGGGCCTGGTGGAGGCTGACCCTGCACTGCTGGGGGGTGGGTGTGGTGGGAGACATGAGTGGGGGCCTGGTGGGAGCTGCCCCTGCACTGCTGGGGGGTGGGGGTGCAGGGGGACATGAGTGGGGGCCTGGTGGAGGGTGCCCCTGGATGCTGGGGGGTGGGGGTGCAGGGGGACATGAGTGGGGGCCTGGTGGTGCTGCCCCTGCACTGCTGGGGGGTGGGGGTGGTGGGAGACATGAGTGGGGGCCTGGTGGAGGGTGCCCCTGCACTGCTGGGGGGTGGGGGCGGTGGGAGACATGAGTGGGGGCCTGGTGGAGGGTGCCCCTGGATGGTGGGGGGTGGGGGTGGTGGGAGACATGAGTGGGGGCCTGGTGGGGGCTGCCCCTGCACTGCTGGGGGGTGGTGGGAGACATGAGTGGGGGCCTGGTGGAGGGTGCCCCTGGTGGCTGGGTGGTGGGGGTGGTGGGAGACATGAGTGGGGGCCTGGTGGTGCTGCCCCTGCACTGCTGGGGGGTGGGGGTGGTGGGAGACATGAGTGGGGGCCTGGTGGAGGGTGCCCCTGGATGGTGGGGGGTGGGGGTGGTGGGAGACATGAGTGGGGGCCTGGTGGAGGCTGTCCCTGCACTGCTGGGGGGTGGGGGTGGTGGGAGACATGAGTGGGGGCCTGGTGGAGGGGGCCCCTGCACTGCTGGGGGGTGGGGGTGGTGGGAGACATGAGTGGGGGCCTGGTGGAGGCTGCCCCTGGTGGCTGGGGGGTGGGGGTGGTGGGAGACATGAGTGGGGGCCTGGTGGAGGGTGCCCCTGGATGGTGGGGGTGGTGGGAGACATGAGTGGGGGCCTGGTGGTGGCTGCCCCTGGTGGCTGGGGGGTGGGGGTGGGGGTGGTGGGAGACATGAGTGGGGGCCTGGTGGAGGCTGCCCCTGGTGGCTGGGGGGTGGGGGTGGTGGGTGACATGAGTGGGGGCTTGTGGAGTGTGCCCCTGGTGGCTGGGGGGTGGGGGTGGTGAGAGACATGAGTGGGGGCCTGGTGGAGGCTGCCCCTGCACTGCTGGGGGGTGGGGGTGGTGGGAGACATGAGTGGGGGCCTGGTGGAGGGTGCCCCTGGATGCTGGGGGGTGGGGGTGGGGGTGGTGGGAGACATGAGTGGGGGCCTGGTGGAGGGTGCCCCTGGATGGTGGGGGTTGGGTGTGGTGGGAGACATGAGTGGGGGCCTGGTGGGGGCTGCCCCTGCACTGCTGGGGGGTGGGGGTGCAGGGGGACATGAGTGGGGGCCTGGTGGAGGGTGCTCCTGGATGCTGGGGGTGGGGGTGCAGGGGGACATGAGTGGGGGCCTGGTGGAGGCTGCCCCTGCACTGCTGGGGGGTGGGTGTGGTGGGAGACATGAGTGGGGGCCTGGTGGAGGCTGACCCTGCACTGCTGGGGGGTGGGGTGGTGGGAGACATGAGTGGGGGCCTGGTGGAGGCTGACCCTGCACTGCTGGGGGGTGGGGGTGGTGGGAGAAATGAGTGGGGGCCTGGTGGAGGGTGCCCCTGGATGGTGGGGGTTGGGTGTGGTGGGAGACATGAGTGGGGGCCTGGTGGGGGCTGCCCCTGCACTGCTGGGGGGTGGGGGTGGTGGGAGACATGAGTGGGGGCCTGGTGGAGGGTGCCCCTGGATGGTGGGGGGTGGGGGTGGTGGGAGACATGAGTGGGGGCCTGGTGGAGGCTGACCCTGCACTGCTGGGGTTGGGGTGGTGGGAGACATGAGTGGGTGCCTGGTGGAGGCTGACCCTGCACTGCTGTGGGGTGAGGGTGGTGGGAGACATGAGTGGGGGCCTGGTGGAGGCTGCCCCTGGGTGGTGGGGGGTTGGGGGTGGGGGGTGGTGGGAGACATGAGTGGGGGCCTGGTGGAGGGTGCCCCTGGATGCTGGGGGGTGGGGGTGCAGGGAGACATGAGTGGGGGCCTGGTGGTGGCTGCCCCTGGGGGGTGGGGGTGGTGGGAGACATGAGTGGGGGCCTGGTGGAGGCTGCCCCTGGTGGCTGGGGGTGGTGGGAGACATGAGTGGGGGCCTGGTGGAGGGTGCCCCTGGATGCTGGCGGGTGGGGGTGCAGGGGGACATGAGTGGGGGCCTGGTGGTGCTGCCCCTGCACTGCTGGGGGGTGGGAGACATGAGTGGGGGCCTGGTGGTGGCTACCCATGGTGGCTGGGGGGTGGGGGTGGTGGGAGACATGAGTGGGGGCCTGGTGGAGGCTGCCCCTGCACTGCTGGGGGGTTGGGGTGGTGGGAGACATGAGTGGGGGCCTGGTGGAGGGTGCCCCTGGATGGTGGGGGTGGTGGGAGACATGAGTGGGGGCCTGGTGGTGGCTGCCCCTGGTGGCTGGGGGGTGGGGGTGGTGGTGGTGGGAGACATGAGTGGGGGCCTGGTGGAGGCTGCCCCTGGTGGCTGGGGGGTGGGGGGTGGTGGGAGACATGAGTGGGGGCCTGGTGGAGTGTGCCCCTGGTGGCTGGGGGGTGGGGGTGGTGGGAGACATGAGTGGGGGCCTGGCGGAGGCTGTCCCTGGTGGCTGGGGGGTGGGGGTGGTGAGAGACATGAGTGGGGGCCTGGTGGAGGGTGCCCCTGGATGCTGGGGGGTGGGGGTGCAGGGGGAGATGAGTGGGGGCCTGGTGGAAGCTGCACCTGCACTGCTGGGGGGTGGGGGTGGTGGGAGACATGAGTGGGGGCCTGGTGGTGGGTGCCCCTGGTAGCTGGGGGGTGGGAGTGGGGGTGGTGGGAGACATGAGTGGGGGCCTGGTGGAGGGTGCCCCTGGATGGTGGGGGTTGGGTGTGGTGGGAGACATGAGTGGGGGCCTGGTGGGGGCTGCCCCTGCACTGCTGGGGGGTGGGGGTGCAGGGGGACTTGAGTGGGGGCCTGGTGGTGCTGCCCCTGCACTGCTGGGGGTGGGAGTGGTGGTGGGAGACATGAGTGGGGGCCTGGTGGAGGGTGCCCCTGGATGGTGGGGGGGTGGGAGACATGAGTGGGGGCCTGGTGGGGGCTGCCCCTGCACTGCTGGGGGGTGGGGGTGGTGGGAGACATGAGTGGGGGCCTGGTGGTGGCTGCCCATGGTGGCTGGGGGGTGGGGGTGGTGGGAGACATGAGTGGGGGCCTGGTGGAGGCTGCCCCTGGTGGCTGGGGGGTGGTGGGAGACATGAGTGGGGGCCTGGTGGAGGGTGCCCCTGGATGGTGGGGGGTGGGGGTGGTGGGAGACATGAGTGGGGGCCTGGTGGAGGCTGACCCTGCACTGCTGGGGGGTGGGGGTGGTGGGAGACATGAGTGGGGGCCTGGTGGAGGCTGCCCCTGCACTGCTGGGGGGTGGGGGTGGTGGGAGACATGAGTGGGGGCCTGGTGGAGGGTGCCCCTGGATGGTGGGGGTCGGCTGGTGGGAGACATGAGTGGGGGCCTGGTGGAGGCTGACCCTGCACTGCTGGGGGGTGGGGGTGGTGGGAGACATGAGTGGGGGCCTGGTGGAGGCTGCCCCTGGATGGTGGGGGGTGGGGGTGGTGGGAGACATGAGTGGGGGCCTGGTGGAGGGTGCCCCTGGATGCTGGGGGGTGGGGGTGCAGGGGGACATGAGTGGGGGCCTGGTGGAGGCTGCCCCTGGTGGCTGGGGGGTGGGGGTGGTGGGAGACATGAGTGGGGGCCTGGTGGAGGGTGCCCCTGGATGGTGGGGGGTGGGGGGGTGGGAGACAGGAGTGGAGGCCTGGTGGTGGCTGCCCCTGGTGGCTGGGGGGTGGTGGGAGACATGAGTGGGGGCCTGGTGGAGGCTGCCCCTGGTGGCTGGGTGGTGGGGGTGGTGGAAGACATGAATGGGGGCCTGGTGGAGGGTGCCCCTGGATGCTGGGGGGTGGAGGTGGTGGGAGACATGAGTGGGGGCCTGGTGGAGGGTGCCCCTGGATGGTGGGGGGTGGATGTGGTGGGAGACATGAGTGGGGGCCTGGTGGAGGATGCCCCTGGATGCTGGGGGGTGGAGGTGGTGGGAGACATGAGTGGGGGCCTGGTGGAGGGTGCCCCCGGATGGTGGGGGGTGGGGGTGGTGGGAGTCATGAGTGGGGGCCTGGTGGAGGCTGCCCCTGGTGGCTGGGGGTTGGTGGGAGACATGAGTGGGGGCCTGGTGGAGGCTGCCCCTGGTGGCTTGGGGGTGGGGTTGGTGGGAGACATGAGTGGGGGCCTGGTCGAGGCTGCCCCTGAACTGCTGGGGGGTGGGGGTGGTGGGAGACATGAGTGGGGGCCTGGTGGAGGGTGCCCCTGGTGGCTGGGGGGTGGGGGTGGTGGGAGACATGAGTGGGGGCCTGGTAGAGGGTGCCCCTGGATGGTGGGGGGTGGGTGTGGTGGGAGACATGAGTGGGGGCCTGGTGGGGGCTGCCCCTGCACTGCTGGGGGGTGGGGGTGGTGGGAGACATGAGTGGGGGCCTGGTGGAGGCTGCCCCTGCACGGCTGGGGGGTGGGGGTCGTGGGAGACATGAGTGGGGGCCTGGTGGTGGCTGCCCCTGGTGGCTGGGGGGTGGGGGTGCAGGGGGACATGAGTGGGGGCCTGGTGGAGGGTGCCCCTGCACTGCTGGGGGGTGGGAGACATGAGTGGGGGCCTGGTGGAGGCTGCCCCTGCACTGCTGGGGGGTGGGGGTGGTGGGAGACATGAGTGGGGGCGGTGGGAGACATGAGTGGGGGCCTGGTGGTGGGTGCCCCTGGTAGCTGGGGGGGTGGGGGTGGTGGGAGACAAGAGGGGGGGCCTGGTGGAGGGTGCCCCTGGATGGTGGGGGGTGGGTGTGGTGGGAGACATGAGTGGGGGCCTGGTGGGGGCTGCCCCTGCACTGCTGGGGGGTGGGGGTGGTGGGAGACATGAGTGGGGGCCTGGTGGAGGGTGCCCCTGGTGGCTGGGTGGTGGGGGTGGTGGGAGACATGAGTGGGGGCCTGGTGGTGCTGCCCCTGCACTGCTGGGGGGTGGGGGTGGTGGGAGACATGAGTGGGGGCCTGGTGGTGGCTGCCCATGGTGGCTGGGGGGTGGGGGTGGTGGGAGACATGAGTGAGGGCCTGGGGGGTGGGGGTGGTGGGAGACATGAGTGGGGGCCTGGTGGAGGGTGCCCCTGGATGGTGGGGGGTGGGGGTGGTGGGAGACATGAGTGGGGGCCTGGTGGAGGCTGACCCTGCACTACTGGGGGGCGGGGGGGGGTGGGAGACATGAGTGGGGGCCTGGTGGTGGCTGCCCATGGTGGCTGGGGGGTGGGGGTGGTGGGAGACATGAGTGAGGGCCTGGGGGGTGGGGGTGGTGGGAGACATGAGTGGGGGCCTGGTGGAGGGTGCCCCTGGATGGTGGGGGGTGGGGGTGGTGGGAGACATGAGTGGGGGCCTGGTGGAGGCTGACCCTGCACTACTGGGGGGCGGGGGGGGTGGGAGACATGAGTGGGGGCCTGGTGGAGGCTGCCCCTGCACTGCTGGGGGGTGGGGGTGGGGGTGGGGGTGGGGGTGGTGGGAGACATGAGTGGGGGCCTGGTGGAGGGTGCCCCTGGATGGTGGGGGGTGGGGGTGGTGGGAGACATGAGTGGGGGCCTGGTGGAGGCTGCCCCTGCACTGCTAGGGGGTGGTGGGAGACATGAGTGGGGGCCTGGTGGAGGCTGCCCATGCACTGCTGGGGGGTGGGGGTGGTGGGAGACATGAGTGGGGGCCTGGTGGAGGCTGACCCTGCACTACTGGGGGGTGGGGGTGGTGGGAGACATGAGTGGGGGCCTGGTGGAGGCTGCCCCTGGATGGTGGGGGGTGGGTGTGGTGGGAGACATGAGTGGGGGCCTGGTGGAGGGTGCCCCTGGATGCTGGGGGGTGGGGGTGCAGGGGGACATGAGTGGGGGCCTGGTGGAGGCTGCCCCTGCACTGCTGGGGGGTGGGGTGGTGGGAGACATGAGTGGGGGCCTGGTGGAGGCTGCCCCTGGATGGTGGGGGGTGGGGGGGTGGCCGACATGAGCGGGGGCCTGGTGGTGGCTGCCCCTGGTGGCTGGGGGGTGGGGGTGGTGGGAGACATGAGTGGGGGCCTGGTGGAGGCTGCCCCTGGTGGCTGGGGGGTGGTGGGAGACATGAGTGGGGGCCTGGTGGAGGGTGCCCCTGGATGCTGGGGGGTGGGGGTGCAGGGGGACATGAGTGGGGGCCTGGTGGTGCTGCCCCTGCACTGCTGGGGGGTGGGGGGTGGGAGACATGAGTGGGGGCCTGGTGGTGGCTGCCCATGGTGGCTGGGGGGTGGGGGTGGTGGGAGACATGAGTGGGGGCCTGGTGGAGGCTGCCCCTGCACTGCTGGGGGGTGGGGGTGGTGGGAGACATGAGTGGGGGCCTGGTGGAGGGTGCCCCTGGATGCTGGGGGGTGGGGGTGGTGGGAGACATGAGTGGGGGCCTGGTGGAGGGTGCCCCTGGATGGTGGGGGGTGGGGGTGGTGGGAGACATGAGTGGGGGCCTGGTGGTGGCTGCCCCTGGTGGCTGGGGGGTGGGGGTGGTGGGAGACATGAGTGGGGGCCTGGTGGAGGGTGCCCCTGGTAGCTGGGTGGTGGGGGTGGTGGGAGACATGAGTGGGGGCCTGGTGGAGGCTGCCCCTGGTGGCTGGGGGGTGGGGGTGGTGGGAGACATGCATTGTTGATCAGTAGTGCAAGGTGACATGTGGGTTGGCTGCGGGGCATACCCATGGTGGATGGGCTGCCTGCGGGACATGAGCAGGGGTGCAGGGTAGTCCCCCGTGGTGTGGGCTGCCTGCAGGGGCCGTGGAGGTTGTCGAGCGTACACCTGGGAGGACCCACACGGCCAATTCACGTGTAGTACTCCCCAGAACCCCTGGAATTCACATACCCTGCTGGAATCGCATGTGGAACTTCCCGCGCACCCATGGAATACACGTACCCTGCTCGCACTGGGCCAATCGCGTGTGGAACTTCCCGCGCACCCCTGAAATACATGTACCCTGCTGATATCGCGTGTGGAACTTCCCGCGCACCCATGGATTACACGTACCCTGCTCGCACTGGGCCAATCGCGTGTGGAACTTCCCGCGCACCCCTGAAATACACGTACCCTGCTGAAATCGCATGTGGAACTTCCCGTGCACCCCTGAAATACACGTACCCTGCTGGCACTGGGCCAATCGCGTGTGGAACTTCCTGCGCACCCCTGGAATACACGTTCCCCGCTTGGCGTTTGCTGTTTGCCAGCCCGGTGAACTGGTCCAGGGTTAGCGCAGCCCTTTGCGATGATTTAGCGATTTTGATGGCTTTTCCTTGCGCGAGGGCGTTCTTGGGGGCGTTACTGGCGCTGCTGCAGGGTCGCTGCGATTCTCTGCGCCACGGCTGGTTTGGCGTGAATACGCTGTGCGCGGAAATCGGTTTTAGCGCACGTTCCTGGCGCACACAATCGCACGCGGACACTCTGCGCCAGCTGCTTGCGACACTTTTCTGCGAAATTCTATGAATTACCCTCTTAGTGTGCGCATTTAAACAGACGCCATTTTGTAGCTATGGCAAAAACATAGGGCCTGCATGGCAGCGCGTTAGACACAGGCAACAAACCTGATGAAGAAACCTGAATAGGCCCAAGTACTGCTGAGAGAGACCGACGCGGCTAATTTCCACAGAAAACTCTCCTTTGTTCTAAAACTATATAAGTTTATCCTGAGAAAGAATGTATCCTACAAGGCCATGAGACAGTGCTAGGAGTCTCGTTGTACGTGTTATCACAACCAGACCAGAGCAAGCCTCCAACCTCCACCCAGCCAACTACGAGTTATAGCCCCTATAACTGTCCGAGTCCCAAGACCCCTGAATTCCGAGATACAAGCTGACCCCAGGCCACACACCATAAACCAGTCAACCATAAAACAAGTAAGAGAATGGTCACACTATCTGTACTTTACAATGGCATGATTTGTAATGCGAGGTGAGACGAGGGATAAATTATAGTTCAAAAGCGAGAGTGGAAGCCTTGGAAGCCGGACGACTCAACTGGGCTGAGAGAAATGAGTGCAGGTCACAGTGACCTTGAGCCTCCCCCTGTACCAGTCCATGATCATTCCAGGTGCCCTGTGTAGTAATAGAGTAGCACTGTTAGAATAATATAACTAATTGTCTTTTCGACCTTGGTTCCCTGGAGACGATGAGCCCAGTTGACTCCACGTGATGGAAGACGGACAGACGGGTCTGGCACCAATGGCCTGGCATCCCCTAAGGAGTAGGCCGACCATGCATAGGGTTGCACAAAACAGCTGTGCTGGTTCTTAATGTATATGATTGACGCTGTGTCCCCTTTTAAGCTCTTGCTTGCACCTTTTTTGCTCAGAACGTTCCTGGGCAGCAGAGTTCTTTGCTGGCACACCTATTTTTTGTATAATTAAAATGTGTTATCCTTGCAAGAATCCCTTGTCCTTTTTTCCCTAGTCGGTTGCATTTTTTCTGGTGTGAGCATTCAACGGCATGCCTTCAATAGCCAGTGAGAGTTGCAGCATTAACCCTTAATATGCAGGCACTGTGGGCGAACAATCATGGGTTTTGGCAGAAGTGGGCTGGGAGTTGCCCGCTCGATGTGTCCCAGGTGTGCTAGAAAATATTTGGGCCCTGGCACTCATCTATTTTACAAATTAAGCACTAGGAAGATCCATACCCCTTGAAGGAAAAAGGACAAAATGGCAATACCCTTTCAGGAGAGAATACCAGGGACAGGAAAAGGATTGAGAAAGTGCAGGGGTCAAAACCCCTTCTTGAAACTGTGGAACAGTGAATTGTGTGTTTAAAGGAGATTCAAGGGAAGGCTCTTCCCCCTTGAACAAACTTGAATTGTAATAAAGTAACATTCAACCCACCAGAAGAAATCTAGCCGAAGGGAAGTGCCCCTTTCCTGGTGAATCTTTATTCCTTTTCTTTCCTGCACCTTATAACCTTATATTTTGAAATGTTTAAAAGAAATCTACAAGTACCTAGTACCTAGATCCGAGATGCCAAATGCAGGAAAATGACAGGCAAAACTATGGTCGTTCGTTCCGAGGTTGAGTAACAGGTGGAATCCAATACGAGGTCAAGGGGTGTTCAAGATCAGTCCGTGAGACGAAAGCAGGGTCAAAGATTCAAGGCCAGACAAGAACACAGTAGAGAGCACCAAAAGCCGAAAATTCAGAAGCAGCGTTCCGAATGCTGGGCGGAGATTTAAACAAATCACGTGACCATGCGGGGAACGTTGCAATGCCGTAATCGTGCACGTACGTGCTCAGGCCACCAACGTTTCCACGGCAACCCCCAGCATTGTCTGACACTCTGGAAACGCTTCGGCTCCGTGTGTGTTGGAATTGTGGAACTTGTAGTTTTAACATAACGCTTGACGGAACGGGGAGCAGACGCTGATTTCTTGACAGAGACACTTTCAGGGTTCTCACAATGATGAAAATAAGTCCTGTGAATATATCTGCTGTATTTCATAGATAGCACTTTACTGTATTAACCCCACTTTTCTTTGTACTTTGATTCATTATTTTTGTATGTATGCACTTTAATGAGTAGGTAGTGTTTTTTCTGTCCCCTACTCAAACACATTTTGTTTAAATGTGCTGCTATTTAGTATGTTGAAGACCTTATGTCTTGTGGAAAAAAATCTTTTTGTATCTTATACGTTTTCATGTAGCTTGTTCATTTTGTGAAATGTTTGGACAATCACACCGTAATACATTTTTTGCTTATTGAACACTGTAGCTTATTTAAAGACATGTACCATAAATAAAGTGATTGTATATCAAAATCAATTAGAGGGAATGTGCAGCATTTATTCCACATCTGCACGTTTCTCCAGATAAGGCTAATGTAACCTGCATAAACAGAGGGAGGGCTAGCCAGATACTCACTTTTTTGTCTGTCTGATACCTGCCCTGATTTCCAGGTCAGGCACCCCAGTTAACAAAAAAGAATGGGAAGACCCATTGTGTATAAAAAGGAAGTAAACCAGGCATTGTGCGTGTCTGGGGCCAGCACCCAAGAAACATAGTTGTGATACCCTGGCAGGAGAGTAAACCAGGGGTACGAAGAGACATAAGAGATGTCAGGGGTAATGCCCCCACCCTCAATTTGTGGAACAGTTATAACCAATATAGAAGGGAAGAACCATACCCCTTTCAAGGATAAATGACAAAGTCACAATACCCTGGCAGGAGAGTATACTAGGGATAGGAAAAGGACTGAGAAAGCTCAGGGGTCAAAATCCCTACTTGAAACTGTGGAACAGTGAACTGTGTATTTAAAGGAGATTCAAGGGACGAATCTCCCCCTGTGAACATACTTGAACTGTGATAAAGTGACATTCAACCCACCAGAAGAAATCCTGGGAAGGGGAAGCCCCCTTTCCTGGAGAAACCTTATTCCTTTTCTTTCCTTCACCTTTGAACCTTATATTTTGGAACATTTGAAAGAAAGCTACACGTACCTAGCTTAAAAAGACCCCCTTTTACACATTATATTGAGTTTAGCATGTAAGGGTCAGATTGGGTTTCGGACACAGGACATAGGATGCTCTTTTATTAAAACATCCTGAAATAGACGGTCCTCAGTTTTGTTGAGGCTGGCAAACCTCTCCTATAATTAGTGATAGATAGGATTTCCCCCAGCCCCTCTTATTATTTTGTGCTTAATAAAACACTATAACCCTCACTTAACATGTCAATGGGCCTCATTACACGTTAGGCGGCCGCGGAATGAACGGTGCCGGTAAGGGACCGGCACCGTTCATTCCTGGCCGCCCTATTACGAGATCTGCAGCGGGTCCCGCTCTGGAACGCCTGGTCAGACCAGGCATCCTTAGTGGGACTCGCTAGCAGACCAGGATGCTAACAACGGGCCTGTCATTAACGGGTCCGGGTCCCAAGAATGGGAATTACCGGGCCCGCCAAAGTCAGCATGGCCCGGTAATTCCCTATTCCTGGAACTCGGACCCGGTATGGGGGTAGCCATGCCGCTAAAAGCGGCATGGCTACCTCCATACTCGTAATGAGGCCCACTGTGTCTGAGTCTTACTCTTGATCCCTTACAGGACCGTTTCACTCTAGACCATATGTCACTCCAATTTCTCAGGGAGGGCCAGCCTTTAAGAGTGTCTGAAAGAGTTATAATACAATTTTAATTTTGATGACGTTAATTCTCCATAACTGAGGCATTGTTGACTTTTTTCAACTTTTCATGTGTTTAATTATTTGACTTATTACGTCTGGTTAAGTAGCCTTAAAGAGACCATCTATGATGGAGGTCCATTTCACTCTTAGGTTTTGTACCCAATCATTTGCCCATTTAAATGCAAACAATTTGTCTATTGTGTATTTCATATTTGGCGGCATTGCTAAATTAAGGTGTTCTGATTTTGAATAGTTGATTTTAAATCCTGATCTTTCCATAATCTCATAGCTCATTTAAGGGGCCCTAATTGAAGAATTGCAGCTCTGCAATTTAATCAAGATGTCGTCACCATACATTGCTAATTTAAATGATAATTTGCTAAATGTGATACCTTGAATTCCAGGATTAGATCTAACATGGTAGGCAAATGGCTCCGTCGCAAAAACAAATAGGGGCGTACCACGAGGTTAACCCTTTCAAGTAGCACTGCTAAAATCAAAGTCCTGAGAAAGATGATCGCTTAACTTAATCTTTGTGGTGTGATTACTGTAGATGAGAAACTAGTTTACATCTTTTCACCGAATGCCACTACTTCAAGTGTTCAGCTAGAAAATACCAAATTAACCCTTTTAAATGCTTTTTTTTAGCATCTACTGTTAGAAGAAGCTTGATGCCCCTTCTTCTAATTTTGACCAATAAATGTACTACTTTTCTGATACTATTAAAAGTCTGACAACCTTGAACAAAGCCTGCTTTGGCAGAATGAATCTGGTTTTGCAACAAAGTCTCCAATCTATTCGCCAGATTTTTAAAAATCATTTAAAATAATTTTAGCACCCAAATTTAAAACTCATATAGGTCAGTATGATCCATAGTCTTCCAGATCTGTTCCTAACTTTTGAATAGGAATGATGGTTGCTTCACTCATCAAAGAAGGAATACTTTCTGATTTGATAAATTAAAGAGTACAGTTAAATGTGTAAGAAAGTCCCAGGCAAACTGTTTATATAATTTCCCCCTGAACCCGTCAGGGCCTGGTGCGTTATTTGGTTTCAAGGCCCTGATAGCTAGATGCACTTCCTCCTTTGTGATAGGTTGTTCAAGAATATCTCTCCGATAGTGAGTTAACCGCAGGAGGGAAAACTGCATGATGTAATTGTCACATTAAGTTTGTCAAATGGCCTAAATAGAGGGATGAATTGCTCTATATGGACCATTTGACAAACCTTGACAAATGTAATACTATGAATTCCAGTACAATCCTAAGTTTAGAGTCTTCATGGTATAGCCTAACAGAGCCGGGGGGTGTCATTATAGCTGCATAATGGCCCACTGACTAGCTATGGCCCAAGGAGAAGCCGAGAGCCATAAGTTGTGGGAGAGTCATTATTCAAAGCAATAAAGACCCTTCCTGAGGTGTAAGTAAATTAAATGTGCTTTTATTTTGTAATATTTATAAAAACAGGGTTGTCTTAATACATTTTTCATTTTAATTGCAAACTTGGTTGCACTTAACATGAACATGCCTCAGGTGTAAAGTAAAAGTAAACAAGTTTCTCTATAAGAAAGTAAAATAATTTCCCCATGTTTTAGCATTCTCTTTGGGGCGTTAAAAATTAATGTTGCAGTGGAAAAGAAATCTTGCCAGAGAGGGAGTGCCATGTTAAAAATAATCTTGCCTGGAAATTACATTGTTGTTTTCCTATCTTCTTTTGAAGTTAGAATATTCAGATTGCAGTTGCTACCAGTAGTTATTGACTGCACTCCAACCATTCGGATTGGCTGAGAGGTCAATAATTACTTCCATGAGCTAATACTGTAAATAATGTATGTGCCTTTTGAAAGATTTGATATGTGCCAAACTGGATTGCACTTTTAGCGAGTGTGCTAAAAGCTTGTCATTTTGTGGCTTTTTTCGTAAAAGTATGTTCAGTGTTCAATAGAGTTCTCTTGTTCAGTTGGCCACTATTTGCTTTCAATTTCGGCCAAATTTTCTTTGAACCAGTTTGCTTCTGTTCTGTCTCTAACATGCGGAAATCAGTGGTAATCCTTTGCATTCAATTCTCCTGGTTCTAGCGAGTTCCTCGCAGAGGGCCAGTATCCTCCCTCTGATAGCTACTTTGAACCAATCGTAATTATTATGAGAGGATCATTTAAAGCAAAATATACATTAACATAGGCCAAGTTCTCTTTGCAGATTAAGGTGTCCCTTAGGAGATATCTTGGAAGGGTCCAGGTTTCATTTGCAGTGTGACCCAGTTTGAGGCTCAATCTCAGTCTAACTGGAGTGGTTTTACAATGTAATTTCTCCCATGGTTACACCTTTGAGGTATTTCCCAAAAGAGGCAGAAATAAAAATATACTTAACCCTAGCGTATGTTCAATGAATATGAGTGACAAAAGTGGCATGAAAAGAAACCAGCGGCACCCCTAGCCTTTTGGCTTTATCATGATTTGACCAGTTTTCAGAGGCATGCACCTAGCCTCTTTTCTCCGTCAGTGGCTTCACCAGTCTCTTGAATCCTACAACTATCCCCTTTCCTTTGTCAGAAGCTTGAACCGTTTTTAGAGCCACATCTAGCCTCTTGGCTTTGTCAGTGGCTTGAGCAGTACTAAGAAGACAGCCTATTCTCTTGGCTTTATCAGCGCCTTGCACACTTCTCAGTGAGCTAATCCTTGCCTCATAAATTTGCCAGTGGGCCTAGCACTTCACAGAATCATACACCTAGCCTTTTGGTTTTGTCAGCTTGATAAGTTATCAAAGGCATATCTTGTTTTTTTAGCTGTTTGAACAGTTCTCAGAGGCACACACTTATCCTCTTGGCTTTATCAGCAGCTCGAAAAGTAACAGCAAAGACAAGTCCATCAGCCTCTGGCCCTGGTGACGTCTAGTTGTTGGCAGCGATGTCTCCAGCTCCTCTCATTAGGTCCTCTTTTCATTGGTCCGTCATTCTCCACCTATGACTGATCACTGCTGATTGAGTAGCAACTCATTCACTTTAGATCCATGAACTTGTATGATGATTGGTAGTGACATTCCCTCCCTTAGCCTAGTGTTATGATTGGCAGGAAGGGCTTCACTTCTTTCTGATTTCGAACAAGTGACATGATATTGGCCAAAAATGTTATGAATACCTGGACAGAATTTGGGGATTTTCCACACTTGCAAATGCACCAACCAGGCTCCATTCTCTCTCTCCCCTTCTGGATATCTTGGTCTCCACTTCCGAAGAAATCTTTTATAATGCTCTGATATTACACCATGGATATTCCTGGGAGGGGAGAGGACAAAAACATCAAACCCCTTTTCTGGGAACCCGAGAATTTAGGGTTTTATCTGTCGAATTTGTGCACTTTTTCACACAAATATTGATGGTACGTTGGGTAGGAGTATTAATTGGGAATGGGGAATGTGGTAAGGGATCGGGGGGTGCAACAAAATGAAAGCTAATAGTCAGGAATTTCAGGATTCGCAGCAAAAGATTCAATATTTTCACATAGATCCCCTGGGAGACACTACAGACCACCAGGTAAATGCGGTCCCGGCACACTGATATCTGGGAAAGTGATGCCACAACACCAAAATTGACAAGTAATTATTTGGAATGTATTGCCAAAGCTGACAGGGGTGATTAATCACATAAGTCTTCTGACAACTACACCAGCTACTATACTGTACCTGAGAGCTTGAGGGTGTTAACGTCTTTTGGAAATGGAGACAGTTAAGTAAGCATACCATCACTACCTTCATGGGGTCTGTAGCATCCTTAGCCGAGTACCCCCAAGATTAACTGGGATTGTGATCACCATAGCTCTGACCAGGACCAACCACTTACTGCATTCTAGCTTATTCCCCAGGAAGGATGGTTAACTTTTCTCGATTGCTGTGATGCTGGAAATAACTTATTGAGGGACAGGGCCTCCTGGTCCTTGTCCTACCACTTCTCGGTGTGCGTTTCCTCTATGTTTTCTGCCACTGAGGTCTAGCCTGGACCTCTGGCAGTGCAGCTCTTCATTTTATCGTTTGGTGAACAACACCCATGGGATACCCTTATGACACCCATGGGTGGGGGGACACCCTAGTGCCCCTTTAGTGTGTATTGGGGCACCTGTGTGTTGCCCAGAGAGCAGGGTATGGGGCGGTGGCAGCTACATGCTGACTTGGCAGTGGCGCTAAGTGTCCCCCATTTTGGAATACCCAGGCTTTTCATAGGAATCAATGGATTCCTACACATAGGCAATATGGCCACTGTGGCCTCCTAGTTTCTATTGCCTTTTACCTTGTTTCCCAACGTCCTGGGAAGCCCTGTCTCTGTTCCCTTCCTCCTGGGTGGCTGTTGGGTGGAAATACCATATATGGCTCTGGGATTGCCTCATATCAGACTGACTGGAGCCTTCCCAGGGGCTGTGTGTACAACCTAGGGGTGGGACCTGTATAAATGGAGTCTGAAGTGTACTCACATTCTGTGTTATGGATGTCTGGTTTTTTTGTGTGTAACACAATGAATGAGACAGCTCTGACTGATACTGACATTAATGCAGTGTAGTGTGCTGAAAGGCAGGGTACTTGCCCCAATATACATTCTTTGTTACAGGTGTCTGGGTGGAGTAAATGGCCTGAATGCATGTGAGCCTGATTGGCGGCCTGCCTGCATGAATGCCCTTCTGTGTGATTGGCTGACTTAGCCTGGTTCAGCCAGAGTGAATGGGGAACAGATGTGTATATCTGGGGGCCTCTTACTTACCAATTTGTTTAGAAGCGGAAGTCGAAGCTTAGCAAGAAGAAGCTGTTTCTTGAAGCCCTGCTGCTGCAATGTCTTCACTGTAATCTGAAAGCTGTTGTGTTCTTCGAAGGACTGGTCCAGAGAGGACCTGCAAAGGAGACCTCTCGCCAAGCTATGAGGTACCATTGTGCAAAACTGCTGCTCTTCATCCGAAGTGCCCTGAAAGCCAGTCCTGTGTGCTTGCCATCCAGAGAAGGGGTCTTCGTGAGTCATGAAGAGGAGTTCCTTGACATCTCGAGTGGAAGAAGTCCATTGGTGTCACACAGGGTCCGGAGGTGCGTTTCGTAACCGCTGGAAGATGTTGCAGCCTACTGCCCAGAAGAGGGGGGTACCCTGGCCTAGTGCTGCTGGACACCCAGAACTGTGAAAGTTCCAAACTGCCTAAGAACATTTCAAAGGACATTCTTGCCATCATCACAGACCACTTTTGCTCACCGGAAGGAGTCTAGAGTCATTGAGTGCAGTGGAAGGTCCACGAGTTTACTGACACCAGAAGCTAACAAAGTTGTCCCGAGGGTCCAGACTTGGTGAAGGTCTGAGGTCCACTACAGTGGTCGAGTCCAGGTCACCAGAAGCTGTCCATAGGTCCGCGCTGTGTCTGCAGCACCGAAGAACCGAAAGTCATAAAACCGTGATATTCCGAAGCCCGATACCAAAAGTGACGTACGCACCTGTCACCACCAGAAATCATCGAAGGATCCTAGGGATTTTACTCTCATTTACCAAGCTTTTAAGGAGCCCACAGCAAGTTTCATCTTCACAGGACTTCTACAGTCAGAGAAATGGTCCACCAAAGGGGAGCACTGCGAAGAGTAAAACTGCTACACTTCAGAAAGACTTTGGTTCCATTTTTCTCCTGGACTCAGCATCCCAGTGGCTCCGTCTTCCAAGGGTGGTCCATCCTCAGAATGAATCATCGAGTGAAACCGGGAAACTCTGCCACTTCACCTGCCAAGGCACCAAAGGTACTGTGACGAGGAAGAGCATCTTCTAGCCTCAGGAGTCATCCAGGGGTCCCAGATTCGTCTTGGATCATGTTCTCTTGTGGCCCCTCAAGTACTTTGGGGTGGCAGAACCTTTTAAAAGAAAGAAGAAAGTTTTTGAACATAATTGGACTGGGCTGTAAAAGACAAGATAAGTTACTCCCTAACGCTTCCATTACAGGTTGCCCAGGTGGGGGATCTTCACACAGAATTGTATATTTAGTCAAAAGAAAGCATTCACATGCCTATTTAAAACTGTCTGCAGTTAGTGCATCTATTACTGAATTTAAGTATTGTGTGCTACCACATAGTGTATATATTTGTCATTCTTTGAATAAGTATTCCAAGTGCAAAGTGTTATTATTTATATGTATATACATTTAGGGGTGAAAAAACCTATTTTATATAAAGAAGCTGTGTAACCACCTAACATGGTGTGTAGGCATTCCTTTGTGGGGGCTTTGGGGAAACACTGTACTTAAGAATCAGCCTGCATCACCTCCTGAAAGCTTAAGCCTGGTTGCTCGTCCATTGCTACTAAATTGAGAGCTCTGGCTGGGGTGTTCTGTGCCTTTACCCTACCATATAGAGGGCAGAAGTACAGATACCCCCTCCAGTCTTTACAATTGCTGTGCCCAAGCCTGTGATTGTTCAAGGCTTAGAGTCTGAACATATTCTAAGCGCCTTCAGAAGCATCCTTTCACCTGGAAAACAACTTATTTTCGTCTGGCTTATTCTTACATTGTCGGTCTGCATCCAGAGGTTTATCCCAGTGAATCCTTAGCATGTTTGGACTCTTGACTCTTGACTCTGTAGTGGCATCTTAATTCACTTTAATGGACCCTGCTGCTTCCAATGGACATCTTTGTGGTACACTGGTTTTAGGGGTCACCAAGATATGCACGGGTGCACAGCTCTTGGCCTCTTGGCCTCAAGAGTAGCAAATGGTTTTAAGTTTTCAGGATATCCATCATGAATATTAATGAGGTAAATGTTCATCCATTTATCCAAACGGGAACTCATTGAGTGGTTATACCAAAAACCTGATGGGCAGAGTTGGGCACGGTTGAGTGTAAAGACTGGTCTGCATTTCATCATTTTGTTATCTCCTGCGTTCTCACAGCAACCCATTTGTTACTTTCCAATGGCTATGATCTGTTTATAGGTGTGGTTGAAGTAGGATGGAACTGCAGTATTTGAAAGAAAAAGAAATAGGAGAAATATTAGGAAATGGGCTCTGACATGCCAAATATCAGGCACATGGTGCTTGCAGACTGTATGAGTTGTTATTGGTTATGAAGTGTTTCATTAACCATTAAATAGTCCATATGGCAATGTGGTTAGGCAGTGGAAACGAGATAAAAGTTCCCCTCCCCCGACGGTGCGCCACTACCACACGACTTATATGAAAGAGTCAGCTATTCTGCAGCCATCCCATCCCTTCCGCTATGTCGACCTCACAGTACTCAACTGACGAGTGTCTGGGAGGGTTGGCTATTGATTACGTGAATTTAATTATCAATGATTGCATTGAAGACGCTCTTAATCAATACAGAACCAAAATACCTCTATCTGGGTCTACCCACAAACATAGATTCAACTACAACATCAAAATGTTGAAAACATCTAAAAATCGTGACATTAGAAGATTAGAAATGCGGAATTTACCGGTTTCACAATACATGTTAAAAAAGAAGCGTATTATTCTTGAATATAAATTCAAAATTAAAGCTGTCCATCTGGAGTAATAGAATGAGCAAAATTGTAAAATGATCAAAGCTATTTGTTGCCGCAATTCACGTGACATTTGGACTGCGTTGAAAAAGGGAAATGTACCAGAAAGATTAGACAAGTGTGAAATAAATGCAGAAACATGGATATTTTATGTTAAGGGAAAAATACATGATACCGGCCCGCTTTGATAACATAAATGATGACATAGTTCCTGTTTCTCCCTCTAATCACTTTGTTTGGTCCATGTATGACATCATGTGGGCCATCAAAAAATTGTCTATCTCCCGTGCTCCGGGCCCTGATGGGATTCCAAGTTGTGTATATAGATCAGACCCTATTTTCTTGAGTAAAATCCTAAAGATCAAATTTGACAGTATTCTTCAAAAGGGTCATATCCCAACTTCTTGGGTCACCTCTATTCTTATACCTCTTTATAAAAAGGGTGATTCGAGCCTACCTGAGAATTACCGTCCCATATCTTTGACAGATGCAGCCGCAAAGGTTTTCTCTATTTTAATCATCTATGACTTAGAAAAATATCTATCCACACATAAAATGTACTCAAAATGTCAAGTTGGATTTGGGCGTCAGATGGGAACAACCTTGAATGCTACAATCATGGCCCATCTGATTGCCGGTGTTAAAAGAAGGGAACTAGGTAACGTCTATGTTGCCTCCATTGACATGTCTTCTGCATTTGATTCAGTTGTGCGGCATGTTTTATGGAACAAAATGCATAAGTTTGGAATTCCAGAACACTTTATATACTGGATTACTAAATTACATACAAACACATCATGTAGAATTCGTTTGACTCAGGGGGAGCTCTAACTGAATCTGTTCCTCTTCATCTTGGTTTGAAGCAAGGTGGCAATTTTGCAGCATTTCTCTTCAATTTGTATCTTGCAGATATAGAATATAGACGACTTTTGGGAATCAGTTATCAAATATCCTGCAAGGCTTTGCTCACTTCGTCTACACTGGTTAGCCTTCGCAGATGACCTAATTTTTTTTTACTTAACTCCAGCTGGTCTTCAATCGAAATTGGACATATTCTCAAGGTTCGCCTATAATCATTATCTTATTCCCAATCCATCTAAGACCCATGTTATGATTTTTCAATCTTGCAAAAAGCTTAATAAATTTAGATGGAGTATTGGTGATATCCCTATACTTGAACTAAAAGAGACCATTTATTTGGGATATCGTTTGAGTAATGTGACTACTATAAACTCATGGATATACTACTTAAAGCAAAAAAGCCAGACCTCTACTGAGTCAAATGAAATTAATTTTTTCGAAATTTGCAAATTCTCAATTTTACTGCTCCTTGAGTTCCTTACATTAAAAGTGGAACCAATTCTTCTTTATGCACTGGTTATTTGTCTCAGTAGCCTGTTTAAGGAATTGGACCTATTACAGGGCAGTATGGTTACAAAAGCTCTGCGCCTATCTCTTATCCATTCCCAACTGCATTATTAGACATGAGCTGGGTCTTATTTCCTTATCCACCAGGTTTACATGGAGGGCTCTATCCAACTACTCCAAAATTCTGAATTTTCCTGATAATTCAATCTACCAAGATTTTTTCAATTTCAAAAAGGGTTGCTCCTCTAGTTCTATCACCAGCTATTATGTATCTATGGAGAAACCTTTATAGAGCTTGAGTGTTGATAGTGAAGATCTGCACAGGCGTCCAAATTATGTTAAATAAAAGTTATTTCAGAATGACTGGTGTAAAACCATTCATCAAATTGCTACTCTGAGTACATACAAGGAATATACGAAATTTCCCTATAAAAGGGATGGTTGCAGTGATTGTCTTAAGATGTTTCCAAGTAACATGACTAGAATGTATTACATGCGCTTTAAGTTAAACCAATATCATACCCTTGAACGAACAAAGTATTGGGGAACAGGAAAAAATAAGCAGGGCACCTCTAATTGTCGGTTTCCTGAATGTACAGAATGGAACGAAACTTTAAAACATCTTGTTTTAGAATGTCATTTCTTTAGGGATGAAAGGACAAAGTATTTTTTAAGATTTATGAATGTGAATTATGAATATTGTATGATTTCACTTTGGAGTCGACTTATGCAAGGTAACGAGAAGGCATTAATTTTTGCTTTGGTTGTTTTATTCAAAAGTAATTGAAAAAGAGATTTTGTTACTTTGATGATATATTGTTTTTTTAATTTAAAAAATGGGTTTAAATTTGTATTTTTAATGTATTGTATTGTAAAATTGTTTAAATAGATATTGTTGTCATTTTGTAAAGGTTTTTTGAACCATATACAAATAAAAGAGAAATAGACAATCACCAGAGAGATTTTCGTAGAACATCATGGAGTTTTTCATCTTGTATCCAGGCTTGCAACATTATGCGTTACTACTGACTTCTGCAATTGTATTACACCCTCTGTCCCAACAGGCCATCCCCACCCTCTCTGGCCCCCCCGTGTTGTTCCCTTGTGCCCCCCCTTCCCGCACACAGGAGTCTGTCCTGATACATTCTGGTTTCACCATCACCGTCTTGTGGCCAATGCTGGATTTGACTTTTATGGACTTCATTGATGCACGATGCGTCACCCTTTCTCAACTCTCATGCTGTACTTCTTTTGCATCTTGTACTCATGATGGCCCTGAATCGTGCTGTTTTCATCTTGTATCCAGGCTTGCAACATTATGTGTTACTACTAACTTCTCCAATTGTATTCGCTCTTCCCCTCTTGCTTCTCCACTCTTTTTGACTACTTACTCTCTATTCTCCTATCCCTTCCTTCCTTTTCCTATCTCCTCACCTCCTCCCCTTACTTTCTTCTATGCACTTACTCTATCAGAATTGTCCCTGGACCTAGTATGATAGCAACCTCGGCTGTCGCTCCCCCATCCCCTTACTGTCTCCCCCACTCCAGTACTATCAGAAACGTTGTCAGGCCTAGTATGATAGTCACTTGTTTTGTTCCTCCCCTCCCTTTCTGCACCCCTCTCTCACACCATTTGTTTTTCTCCGGCTCTACCAGAAATGTCGTCAGGCCTAGTATGGTAGTCGCCTGTCTGTTTTCATTTCCTTCCCACTCTCCCCCTCCCTCCCTTCCTTATCTATGTTTTAGCTCTTGCACTATCTGAAATGTCGTCAGGCCGAGTACGATAGTTAATTTCACATCCTTACTGTTTATGGTCTGTAAGAATGTCGTTGTATTTTCCCTTGTCCCCTCCCTTGCCTTGAAGCGATTTGAAACACATTGTGTATAGGCGCTATATAAATAAACTATCAGATAAGATCATATCAGATCATTCATTAACAAAAGCTAAAAAGATTTGTGGGACACATCCGAATCAAAGATATTTGCAGGAAATGTCAGGGTTATTTACATTGTGTACTGCGTGGATTTAGTGAGAACATCAGAGAGATTTGTATTGTATTGTCTTGTACTTGTCATTTGTAGAGCACAATTTGAACATTATTTTAGTCTCAATGCACTGTTGGTGGGAACGCCCCCTCGGAGGACTGAAGTCCAGAGTGTAGGAGGTCATGGGGTACGATCAGAATGCATGTGTGCATTTGGCCATAAAAGGCTTAGCAGGGCTGTCCAAGCTCCAGTAGAGAAGCAACCCATGGGGTCAGGCATGTGGAGAGGTGCTGAGAGGAGCAGGGGCAGCGTCAGTGCTAGGGACTCACTATGTGTTAAGCAGACCCAAATTTGTCATAGGTCTGCACTGCATTCTGCTGTCAGAGGTGTTGAGCCGTAGTCTGGTGTAAGTAGGCAGAGAATTATGTGAACAGCACAACCAAATGTTGTCATAGTCCTTGCTGAATACTGATGTGTGGGGAAAGCCATGCCTGCGACCAGTGGAGTGGTTTATTATACGTAGATTACCGCCATTGATGGTGTTTTGTTGTTTGGGCGCACACTCAGGTATTTGGCTTATTCTGTCGGCTCTTGTGGCTGTGATAAAAATAGTTAGCAGCAGCGACAGTCTATGTCCTCCTGCCTCCTGCCCTGGCTTACTTCTGCAACCACTTCTTTGCCACAGGAGCCTTCCCTTCTGCCCTGAAGCACTCTCGTGTGCACCCTCTTCTCAAGAAACCCCCAGCCGACCCCTCCTGCCCGGCTAACTATCGCCAAATCCCCATCACTCCTTTCCTGGGCAAACTCCTGGAAAAGATGGTCATCTTACCAGGTTAATCTTCATACTGAATCTGTTGGTTGCCTCCATGACCATCAGTCTGGCTTCAGAGCAGCCAGAAGCACAGAAACTGCTCTGCTGAACATCTGTGAAGACCTAATCTCCCCTCTGTCCTCATCTTACTCGATCTCTGCCTTTGATATGGTCACCCATGCAATCCTGCTCAATAGTCTCTGTGATAACCTGGGTATCACCGATCAGGCCCTTGCCTGACTGACCTCTTTCCTCTCTGTTCGACCCTCCCAGGTGCAACTTGGGTCCTTCCTCTCCTCTATCTCACTCTCTACCTGTGGTGTTCCCCAGGGGTCTAACCTCTTTCCCGACTGTTCAACCAATACCTGGCACCTCTTGCCCACTGCATTGCCGCTCTCTGCTCCAACTTTAAGTGCTATGCGGATGACACTGAGCTCGTATTCAGGCTCACCTCTGTCACCTCTTCTCCTTATCTCATCTCTGACTGTCTGCTATCCAAGGGTCGTCTGCCACCAAAGATATCTGCTTTAATGCCATTGAGATGGAGATTTTCCTCATCAGCACAACTGCACCCTCCTTTCCTGTCACTCTTTGGCTGGCCTCCCTTGGCCTCTTCCTGCTCCCATCTGCGAGGCTAAGAACCCTGGGGTCATCTTCAAATCCACACTCTCCTTTTCTCCTTACATCTCTAACAAGTCAAACTACCAACTGCACCTCCTCAGAGGTATGCTTCCTTTCCTCTCCTTCCCCCAGAAGCTCACTGTCTCCAGAGCTCTGGTTCTATCTAGGCTAGACTACTGCAACAGCCTCTTTCTAAATCTGCCTGCTTCTACACTCCACCCTCTGCAACTCATCCAGAACAGGACTGCAAGCCCAGGGATTGTATCTCTTCAGCACTGAAATCTCTGCATTGGCTCCTAGAGGCTGCGAGGATTACGTTCAAGACCCTTTGGATTGTCCACAAGGCCTTCTGGGGCCTGAGGCCTCAATACCTCCAACTCTCTCTTCGTAAATACCTTCCTACTCGAGCTCTTCGCTCCTCCACCTCCAACTCCCTCAGGGCCAGCCGCTTCGCCAAGCAAGGAGTTGGTGGTAGATCTCTGTCTTCGGCTGGGGCCTCCCCTGGAACAGCCTCTCAGCCTCTCTGAAACTTGATGAGAACCATCTCCGGTTCCGGAAGCACCTCAAGACCTTCCTCTCTGCTTCTGCCTTCTCTCTTCCTCTCCCCTGCTGATTCCTGTCTGAAACTGCACTGGTCACCTGTCTACCCTCTGATCTCAGGCCCAGGTGCCTGTCCACCCAGTTGCACAACCGCTTTGCCTCCCATCAACCCTTGCACTTGGGTCTGTATCTGTCCCCCTACCTGCACTTTTGGACACCTGCTGTCTGCACTTACCCTTGCACCTGCCACCCGACGAATGAGCAGGAGAAGTAACCCGGGGCACGCCAGCAGGCGGAGATCCCCTGCCCATTTGGGATAACCACTGTGTGAAGCTGTCAGAGGAAGGAGAGCCTGACGGAGGAGAAGCCACAGCGAGAAGAACCAAACCGAAGAGGTTGGAGTGGATGAAGACGAGCCCCAGGCGTAACATATGTGGCGAAAAGGCGTCCTCCCCCCACATCAGTAGAAATGAGATAAGGAGAGGAGGAGCTCCGACGACCATGTGAAGTGTCTCACTGGGAAGAAGCCAGGAGGGATGAGCCCCAGCACTTGGAGTACAAGCGGCACTGCGGGACATAGAAGGCATTGTGGTTTGAGGACCCGGTGAGAAGCGGGGCAGTAAAGTAATTGCAGAGGAGTAGCGGAGAAGCAGCTTCGGTGAGACCAAGAGCCCGAAAGGAGGTCCCTGCACTGTATGACAGTAAGTGCGTATTGCGGCTGCACTAAGAGCGAGATCGGTGGAAACCCGCGTAAGGCAGGTGGGGCCGGCAAGGGGCTTCCTATTCAGCTCGGCCTGGTAAGCAAGGGAGGAGCGGCCCTCACACAAACACAGAGTTTCTTTTAAAGTAAGACCGACTATCAGGGGACAAGGTTGCAGCCCTGAGACGGCCCTCTAAAGAACTGGAACCCCTGGGAATCCCACAAATAGCAGCCCCAGCAATCAGTGGCGATCCGCATAGAACCATCCCCCCCATATAAACTATCATCACAACACAGCGTGGAGGACATATAAAATGAGAAAGGGGCTTGGGGATCCAAGAGTCCAGCGGGGGCCTGCAGCAATAGAGAATATAGGGCAGACACTGCATACTCTGAGGAGGAGGAGGAGATTTGGGGGCAACAAGACTAAGAGGGACGGACCGCCATACAAGCTGAAAGACACATAAAAAAAGCTCAAATAGGGTGAATACACTATGTCGAAGTAAAAGTCCTCTGATAAGAATAAGGTGAGACGCTGGAGAGCTGCCCCACATGCAGATGCCAGCATGTGGGGCCCGTAGGGGGGCTCAAATGGGAATGGGGATGTACCGGGTCCAGGTCCCGAGAATGGGAATTACCGGGCCCGCCAAAGTCGGCATGGCCCGGTAATTCCCTATTTCTGGAACCTGGACCCGGTACCTGGTTTGGGGGTAGCCATGCCGCTTAATGCGGCATGGCTACCTCCAACTTCGTAATGAGGCCCATAGCCTACTACATTGGTAGTGACAGGAGGAGTTGGCATCTCCCACCCCTCTTTGACTTTTGCTAAGGGTCCCCTCACAGGGTGACCAAAAAGGAGCTTGTAGGGGCTGAAGCCAATACCCTCCTGAGGTACTTCTCTGTAGGCAAACAGTAAGCATGGTAAAAGAAGATCCCATTTTCTTCTTTGGGGCTCTTCCAGAGCCCAAATCATGCTTTTAAGGGTTCTGTTAAACTGCTCAACTAGGCCATTGGTTTGTGGGTGGTATGCGGATGAAAACATATAGGTGACACCACATTCCTGCCACATGGTCTGCATATACTTTGACATAAAGTTGCTGCCCCTATCAGACACAACTTCCTAGGGAAGCCAACCCTAGTAAATATGGCAAGCAAAGCTTTTGCAACTGACTTGGCAGTCAGTCTTTAATGGGATGGCCTTGGGATACCTGGAGGCATGGTCGACCAGCACCAGGATAAACCTATTGCCTGAGGATGTTTGGGGTCAAGGGGACCAACAATGTCAATCCCTACCCTCTCAAATGATAACCCCACAACTGGGAGTGGTACCAATGGAGCTTGGATTGTTGTGCCACCCTTCCCAGATAACTTGCATGTGGCACAACTCCTGCTGTGACTTTTGACTTGCACCCCCATCTTGGGCCAGTAGATGTGCATGGATAACCTTTGCTTGGTTCTCTTGATGGCAAGGTGACCAGCAAGGGGGACTTCATGCGCCAACTGCAAGAGGAAGGGGAACCAGACACTGTGGCCACACTGTAGAGGAGCCCACCTTCCCAATAAATCCTATGCTTCCCAGGAGGTTCACCCTCAAGCTTGGAGCAGGCCTGTCTCCTTAGGACTTCCAAAGATGGGCACTCACGTTGGCCCTTACTGAACTCAACCCTGTCAGGACCACCTTCCACTAACAAACTCTCGTAGTTCAGGATGGTCACGGGGTGTGAGAATTTCAGGCAACACCTCTTCCTCGTCAGATTCAGGTGTTTGACCAACTACCTCCACTTCAGTGGTTGGTGAGCTAATGGAAATATTCTCTTTCCCTTTTTTTTCAGACTCCTTTAGCCTTGGGTTTCCCCTTTTGGCTTAGGCTGGGCATTGGTCTTGGCCAATGCAGCACTTGTTTGTGCCCTTGTGCATAGTCTCTCTGCTGTGCCACCCACAAGCCCTAAAGCTCTGAGATCATTCCCCAGCAGGACCATTCCGGGGACATCTCTCTGAATGCTCACTGGAATCCTGACCAAAGCCAGTTTAGTGGGTAACAGAGGAGCTCTGGCAACTTCCTCTGGGTCTACCAAGGTAGAATCCACTACAGTTCTACTGCACCCACTATCCCTAAGGGCAGGGGTATAAACCCCATTGATCAGCACAATGTCCTTAAAATAGTGCTTGGTATTATCAGGAATTCTAGCATAAGCCTCTGAGACATTAGGCTCCCAGGAACCCAGGGAAACTAAAACTACCTCGGAATCTATCCCACTGGGGAATGAGTCTGAGGGGAAGGATGCCCCTGTGATCTCTTCTTCCTCATTGGAGGAGAAGGCCAGACTCACAGAGTGGACCCCCACGATTCTGACCTTATATCTGGGGTCCCCCTTCACATGGTCACTTGCTCCACAAGCCAAAATGAACATAGGTAAAGCCCCTTCCTCTTTCGCGGAGGCCAGAATAATAGTTATTCCCAAGGAGGGTAGGGACAAACTGGAATGCGGCCCATATAGGCCCATCTCACTACTAAATGTCGATGCAAAGATCTACGCAAGGATCTTAGCTAACAGGTTAAGCAAGGTCCTGCCGCTCCTGGTACACACTGACCAAGTGGGCTATGTGAAAGTGAGGCAGGGGGGAGAAAACATCAGCAAAACCCTGGATCTGATGGTATCGATAAACTCCAGTGATATGGACCCCACCTTTATCTCGGTCTACGCTGAAAAAGCCTTCGACCGAGTAGAATGGCAATTCATGCTCCAGGTCCTGAAAAAAGCTAACCTAGGTTCCAGCTGGATACAGGGAGCGTGAGCACTCTATACCAACACAAGGGCGAGAGTAGTAGTCAATGGAGTGGCTTCCCCCACCCTTCACCCTGACGAGGGGACCAGACAGGGCTGCCCCCTCTCCACACTGGTCTTTACCCTGGTTATGGAACCTCTCGCCCAGATCGTTTGCAAGGACGTCTCAATAAGAGGCCTTAGCAAATTTGGGAGGGAGTACAAACTCGCCCTTTTTGCTGACGATGTACTGGTCTATGTGACGCACCCGTCACAATCTATCCCGGTGCTTCTGGCAAGAATGGAAAATGATGGCGCTCATTCAGGGTTTCGCATAAACAGAAGCAAAACTACAGCCCTGCCTATACGACCTGATCATACTCACATAGATTAAAGTCCCACGAAGTGGGGTCTAAAAGTCGCTGTAACAGCCTGCGCTACCTAGGGATAATCATCAAACAGCATCTGAATGAACTGTACCAGGCAAACTATTTTGTATTTGTATTTAGTTTATTTGCATTTGCGTGCCTGGCCGAAAGGCATCTGGGTGCATTTCTTAAAAAGGTACATAAGTTACAGATAACAATAAACATTACATGGTACAATAAGCATAGTAAAAACAGAGTACACTAAGGCCCTAAGTGCAGCTCAATGCAATGACAGAGGTGACATAAGAAACAGTGGAAGGAAAATGACAGACAAGTATACAGTGTATTCACAGGATTTACATAGGAATACGATAGGTTATGCAGTAAATTTACAAAATGATGCATGTTAAAGGCGTGGGTCAAATTGTGAGTGACCAGATTTGGGCCCAATGCCAGCTTGGCATTGGTTATTATTGACATGTGGCAGCTTGATCCTTTGCAAAGAGCCAGATTTTGGCTTTGCTCTTGAATGAATGATAAGACGGTTCAGCTCTGAGTGGGTTGGGGAGTGTGTTCCATAATTTGGCTGTGAGGAGTGGGAAACTAGACCCACCTACTTTTTGCAGCTTAGATCTAGGCGTGGACAAGGAGTGGGCTTGGGCTGATCTAAAAGGGAGGGTAGAGGTATGGGAGATAAAGCAATTGGCTAAATATTCAGGGGCAAGGTTGGACTGGCACTTATGAGTAAGTGCAAGGGTTTTGAGTGATATTCTGAGAGCAATAGGGAGCCAGTGCAGACTGAGTCTGGTGTCCGAGATATGTAGTTTCCTGGGAATATTGAGAGCAGCCCTGATTGCATTATTCTGGGTTACCTGTAGCTTGTTAATGTTCCTTTGACTAGTCCCTAAATAAAGGGCATTACAATAATCAATTTTAGCCATAATGAGAGTTCTGGCAAGGATAATGAAATTAGCAGCGGTGAGGAAATGTCTGCATGCTAGTTTGCATGTGTAGGCTGATGCCGAGACCACGGCATTAGTTTGTCTCGTAAGAGATAAGGTGGAGTCAAGATAGATACCTAGAGTTTTTGTGTCATTGGATACCTTGATGGTATTACCGTCAATAACAAATGATTTGAAGGCAGAATCCAATTTATTGAGTCGGAGGTGGGAGCCTAGAATGAGAAACTCAGTCTTTTCATCATTTAAACAGAGCCCATGATGCACCATCCAAGCCTGAATGACTGTATAGACATCGTTGAGGGCTTTCGAGTCGGTCACGTAGTCACCAGTGATAGGGATGAGTATCTGGGTGTCATCCGCATAATTGGTGTAGGTGGCACCCAGATAGTCAAGAATATCAAAGAGTGGCTTCGTGACCACGCTATACAGTGTGGTAGAGACACAGGACCCTTGCGGGACCCCACACAGGACTGGCGACGGCTCAGTAGAAGTGGATGGGGGAGAAGACCCTCATGGTTCTGTTTGCCAAAAAGGATCTAATCCAGGAAGTGGCTTCATTGGAGAAGTGGGCAGCGATTTTGAGGTGGTGGCAGAGAATTTGGTGGTTGACCAAATCAAATGCTGCTGAGAGGTCAAGCAGAAGTAAGAGGGCCAGCTTGCCCTTGTCATGAGGTCTGACATAAGGTCGATTTGCGTTTTTAAATTAATGAGGGCAGTTTCTGTTCCGTGCCTAGGTCGGAAGCCCAATTGTCGGAGGCCAAGGAGTTTATTGGATTCTAAATAATTCTGAATTTGTAAGCAGGCGGCACGGTCCAAGATTTTCAATATAAAAGGCACCATGATAATAGGTCTATAATTAGAAGGGTTGCTAGGATCTAGAGTAGGTTTTTTTTTATTAATGGGATGACCCACGCATCCTTAAGGTTATCGGGACAGTACCTGATTTGAAATAGGCATGAATAAAGGTGGTGATGAATGGGGCTAAGTCATAGGCAGCCTCCTTGATGACGGGGCTGGGCAAGAGTCACCTTGACAATAATGTTGGATGGTTTAAGTTTTTTAATGATATTTCCACTTCCAAGAAGGACAGGGGTGAGAAGCTAAATGGTTTGAAGGAATGTGCAGTTGAAGGAGTGTTGTTGGAAGAGGAGTTTGGTAGTGGAACCATGAATAGACTACATTTTTTGGCATTGATTTTGATTTGCAGTGTGGAGATTTTATCAAGAAGCGCTTTTTGGATATGAGTACACCATGTGGTGTCAGCGTTGCAATTGGCGATAGGGGCTATGGGAGATTCAAGTTCTTTCAGAATCTCGGAGAGCTCTTTAGTGTTGGATTCAGCCTGCAGGATACGCTTATTAGGAGTGTCATTTTTTGCTAGGAGTATCGCCTCTTTGTAATTGGACGAGGCTATAATCAGAGTACTTTTATTGGCATCCGTAGGAAGACTTTTCCAGCGATCCTTCGCGTTTCTTTTAGCTTTACTCAAATCTCTCAGGTGTGGTGTGAACCCCGAGTTGAGACTGTGGGGTCTGAGCAAGATACTGAGGCGTTGTTGAGGAGGGGAAGGATTAGTGGGAGCAGTTTCTCCTTTGTGATGTCCTTCTTGTTTCCGGTACAGATACAAGGTGTAATATTTTGTGTGAGACTTTGAAGGTTGGATTTAATAGAGAAGGTTATCTTACGGTGATCAGACCAGATGCAAGGTGTAATGGACACCATGTTGACTCGACAATTCAAATCAGCAAGCCAATTAAGGGTTCTACCTTTGATGTGTGTAGGTTCCTGGATATGATGGGTAAATCATAAGTCAGTTAGCGTGCTGGCAAGGTCTAAGGCTTTGAGGTGATTCGGGTCTTGGTAGCCAAGATTAAGGTCCCCAAGTAGTATAATTTGGGAATTGGGCTTGGTGTTCGCTGCAAAGACGGATGTGATATCATCAGCAAAGGGGGAGATGGGTCCTGGTGGCCGATAGATAAGATGCACAGTGGCAGTTTGATTAGATGATATCAGCAGTTTAACTGATAGTAGCTCAGCCAAAGGGATCTGCTGATAGACAATGGGTCTGAGTTCAAGGGAACTTTTGAAGATGATGGCAACGCCTCCACCTTTATATTGGTTGGAGTTCCTGTCGGATCTGATGATGGAGTAGTTATCAGGGATGGCCAAGGATAGTGACGTTCCAGCTGCCGCGTGTGCCACGTTTCAGCAACGGCTAAGAAGTCAAGGTCTTGGGTTACAATCAAGTCGGCAATATAAAGCGCATGAGCTAGGTGGGATCTGGCATTGACAAGGGCCCCTTTAATCAAGGTATCTTTGGCAATGTTGGGACTATTGTCGTGGAGAATTGAGGCATTTTTATGAATTGAGGTTGTGATACCTGTGTGTTCAGGTACTGTTATGGAGTTACCCTGGAGAGTGAGGTATTTGGTGTTAGTAGGCTGGTAGAGGCATTGAGTTTTTTGGCTAAATCTTGAGCCTAATCTGAAGTTCCTATGGTGGTGAGCACAAGGTTGGTTGGGATTACGTTTAGTCGCAAAGTGTTCCAGCCATAGGCCTTCGGGGTTCAGGTAAGGGTTGATGCTAGACATGGTGTGAAAGGGCTTATTGTTGTGAGAGCGCAAGGTGTAAGGTGTAAGTGGGTGAGGATAAGGAATAGTGGCTCAGATGGGATAGATGAATGAAGCTGGGGATGTGAGAGGGGCGTTCAATATTGTGTTGTGTTTTTTGCATATATGTCGTGTAGGGGTGCAAGAGGTAGGTTCTTGTAATTGAGGTTGTAGTGAGAAGCAAGAGAAGTGTACGGTATGTCAAGTGGATCCAATGCATTGTGAGATAAGAGCTAGGGCGGGGAGCTAGGTCAGCGGGTGATGTTTCATTAGTGACAAAGGTTTAGGGGAGAGATGCGTGGAGACCTGGTTTGGTAACGGAGAGATAGCTTCCATACCGAAATCAGTACAGGTACGTAAATACAGTCAGACAATTATAGCAGTATGACACAAGTTTGTGTTGCCGTGATGTGAATAATCAGTAATGACCATACAAACTACTGCCAATGGTTAACTATTAATAGGCAAGTGTATCACCAGCGAGATTATGCGTCCGACTGCAATTGTATTTGCGGTCTGTGCGGTCTTAATAAATGGTGACATGCAGTACTTGTAAGATGATCATCAGCAGAAAAGGGGGCCGCATATACATCTGTCGACTAATGCGGAATAAAAGTGGTGCATAACCGTCAGGTAGGCTAACAGCAGCTGCAATATGTTTACAGCATGAATAGAAAATAGTTTATAGTGTTGTGACTGACGTTTAAATGGTAGCGTCGATAACTGACACATACAACATAGATGGCCAACGATATAGCCAGAATGAGAAGCAATCAGATTAAGACACATAGGTTATCGTGCACAGTAACTTATAAGGTATACAGCACCTTGATCGCGGTGGATGGTTGCTAGCACAGGGAAAATGTGTGCACCTGTAGGTCAGTGTGCTTCAATACAATAACAAACTAGGCGGCATACACATTATTAAGGTGATAAGAAGTTAAAATCACGCTAAGCAGCGTTCTCAATAGGTTTTCCGTGCGGCTTTTGACTGTAACCGGGATAGGGTAAAGACAAATAGGATAGGCTGGGCTCTGGCTTATTTGTGTATAAGCGATAGTCAGATGGACAGTTCAAAGAGGGTGATTGGTCGCCACTTCAGTTAAAGATGGCCACGATGATAGGGTAGTCTCTGTTAGGTAAGAATGAGTCTTATTGTGATGAAAGTCTAAGCATAGCGGAATTGTACGTACAGACCCAGCTGCTTCAGCAGCACGTGGCAGGGTCTCGGAGGCTCAGATGATCGAAGAGGGAGATAGGAAAGGACTCCTGCCCTCTCCACGATCCAGATGGAGATGGCCGAGATTGGCGCAGTGGACTATAAACCGCTATGGACGGCCATAAAGCAGGACATGGCGAATTGGACCAAAGTAAAGCTTTCCTGAGTGGGGAGGTTGACGGCCATTAAAATGAATGTGTTGCCGCGGCTTCTCTTCCTGTCAGTCGCTCCCAGTCACGAAATAAGAAATACCTTGTTAGCATTCTTCTGGGGGTGGAAGAGACCCAGGATCGCATATGACACCCTGATCCTCCCCAAAGAGAAAGGGGGCATGGCGTACCCTGACTTCCGTGAATATTATAGGACAGCCCAGCTACAAATATTAGTAGACCACCTACGGGAGTCTAAGAGCAAACAATGGGTCCACATAGGAAACGGCTATTTTGCCCTGGTCACCCTGGGAGAATGGCTCTGGGCCTCCGTGAAATCCCTCATGCGCAAAGTGCGAGAGCACCCGGTTCTGGGGGTGCTGTGGACGATCTGGAAGAAGAGTGCGAGCATGAATGGAATCACCACCTGGCCCTCCCCTCTTAGCTGTATCTGGGCCCCCCCACCCCTGATCAGAGGTCACATTACAGACCCTATATGGTTCCAGCCGCAGTAGCAACAGGGCCTAATTAGAGCGGGTGAGATGTGGAGGGAGGGCACAGTCTTGTCCAGGGAGGATCTGGAAGAGGCACAACAGGGCCTGAGAATCAAGCCTCTCCCATACCTGCAACTGAAGGGAGTCCTCACAGAACTACAGTGGAAAGATCAGCTACAGCGCCCCCTAACTGTGTTAGAAAACATTCTGAACACTTAAACGGGGACCAAGGGGTTGATTGCTAAAATATACCAGGCTCTCATAGAAAGAGGTCACCTCCCTACCCCCCACACTGACTAAATGGGAAAGGGAGCTAGAGTGGGAAAGTAACGAGGAGGAATGGGCAGCAATATTCAGAGCAGTCTGGAAGTCATCAATAGCGGTGCAATATAAAATGCACAACTGTAGGTTACTCACACAATGGCACCTCACTCTGCAGCACCTAGGCGGGAGAGGGAGGGTCTGGGGGGGTTGTGATAATGTTAAAGTAAAAACCTTTTGATCGTACATTTGCCTTATGCTGAATAAAAAAGAAAATAATGTAATGTATATGATAAGCATCTGTTGATCATAAGAATAAAAATATATATTTAAAAAAAAGAAGGGACATCTCTCTTCCATTCCATTGCCCTTTGCCCCCATGTTTGAAAACCCGAACTTCACCCCAGGCACTGTGGAGAGCTCATTTACACGTTGGAAAGAAAGAGGATGTCTAAAGATTAGAGACATGGTGTGGGAGAGGGAAATAGCTTCATTCAAGGATTGTAAGATACATGTAGGAATGACGGAAGGGGACAGATTTGAATATACTCAACTGAGGCACTGGTTACGACAGAAGGAGATCCGCCAAGCAGCAATAAGCCTGCTGACAACATTTGAGACATATATCACCACCCACACGGGGGGGACAAACACTGAGTGGCAGACATATATGGGATACTGCAAGACTGTCTAGACCAAAGGATATGGCTGTATCAAATAGCATGGGAAGGCTCGCTGGGAGGGGAGGTTCCTGCCGGGCACTGGGAAGAGTTATGGAAGAACATCCCAAAACTGACCAGGTCCTTACAGCTGCGGGAGGCCTGGTATAAAAAGATGTTACAGTGGTATTATACCCCTAGTAAACTATACAGAATGTATAGCTCGGCTTCTGCGGAGTGCAGGAGGGGATGCAATGGGAATGGGGATTGGAGACATATTTGGTGGGGTGCCCTAAGATTTAAGGGTTTTGGGAGAAAGTCATGGGATTTCTGCAGGAAATTGACCGGAGATCCTGCCTCTCTTGTTAGCAGAGAGCCTAGGTGGGCTGATAGAAGCTGAGTGATATACTACCTCAAACACACAGAAAAGAGCATTGGTGACCTTATTAATAGCGGATTGTGCGGTGATTGCAAAAGACTGGAAAAAAAAGCCCACCCACGGTTGCGAACTGGCTCCGTAAACTCTGGGACATAGCAGCAATGGAGTGGATTACGTATAAAATCCAATGTGATGCAGAGACATTTCAGAAGGAATGGGGAGAGACTATCCGTTTTTTGAAAAGTTACTTTGTACGACAATGGTGTCCACAAAATGTGCATGTGTTGGATAATCAGTGACTGGTTTAGCACCCGTTGTGCTCCATTGATAACAAACTTTAAGCTCCCGAAGGTGTATAGCTCGGACATGCGGTCCCTCAAGGGGTGGGGGGGGGCGATGGGTCAGTAGTGGGGGTGGGGGTTAGAAAATGTTTGACAAATGCCAATAAAGAAAACAAAAAAATAAAAAAACACAATGCGGTTGGGGTAAGGCCTATCTTGCCCTATGCTAAGGTGAGATTTCCCAACCTAACTGAAACTAATGATAGTCTGTGTCAGGAAGTCCAAAGTAAATGTCCGTCTGTGTCCCAAACTTATACTTGCCCTCACATCTATTTGTTCAAACTGTGTAGGGATGTCAGCATCAAATGAAAAAGTGTTCAAACAAAGGTTCAGGGCTTCTTTCAGATCTTGGTTGGAAAAAGGGGTTTTCCCTTCCCCAGGATTCCAAATAGTTTACTTTCAATCACAAGGGGTTCCCTTCCCCAAGCTTTCAAGTCTCTCACTGTTTTCACAACACAGTTCCTCTGGATTCTTCTTTGCTTTCAGGCTCTTTGTATCTTTCATCAATATCACACAGTTCAACTCTTTAAGTCCACAAAGTACAAACTTTTCTTGATAGTCAACCATAAACTTATAGATGAGTTAAGTGGCTTCTCTTTAGTGGGGTTTATTTAGTCTAGGCGCAGTTGTCGGACCATACGTTCCATCCATTACAGGTCACACAGCCGACACACCACTACTTTTCCACAGTTACACCACCACTGCTTCAGCTCAACAATGGTATTGGACTTATATTCTTGCAGTCCTTTTCAATACTTGTTTTGCCACTATTTACTTGCTGGATTATCAAACCTTTTCATAGCTTTGCCACAGTTTTCACTTTCAACTTGCACAGTTCCTCTTTTCCTTATGGGTCTTGCCAATGCTTTCTTTTTCTCAGCTTCTACAATTCAGTTTGTTATATTCATTACCAATGATGGCTGTCTTTAGTTTCCATTATTCACAAATCCTTTGTATCAGGGAAAGCTTTCCTCTGCTTTCCATTCATGTGGCATTCACTCAGTATTACTTTCCTTTGGTTCAGTATTCTAAACTTCAATTGATTCATATGTAAAACAACGTAAATGCAAATACCCAGTTCATTCTCCTGCTGTGCATTTGTACCCTGTTCACAAACTTCTCATTCACTGTACATTTATTTCACTGGTTCACAGCTTTTATGGCCCTACCGCGGCCTTCCCAATTTCAATACAGTTCGGTATTCACAAACCACTCGCTTATCAACGTTCACATTGCCGTAGTGTGAAAAACCTGAGGGTATTCTCATTCCTAAACCTCTGGATCTTCTTCTCAGGTGGCCGGAGAAGGGCCATTGCTCCTGAAACCCGACCCTGGGGGTGGAGAAGCGAAGGAGGATCCACCTAGGTGGAGGGTCTTCTGAGATTTAGAGTGGGGTGTCCACAGGTGAGAGATGGTATCCCTCTTTCCCTAATTTTGACCAATTTAACCCTCCCCCGACCTTTATGAGCTACTGCAAGACCTCTCCCGTCATTTCCCCACATTTAACATTTGAAAGTACCGGGACGAGGAAGAGGAGACGGATAACAATAAACACTACACCTTCATTTTACCACACTAGTACTGGGATGAAGAAGATGCCTGCAGAGTATGGTGAGACTCAGGCATGTCCCCTTAATCATAGTCAGGCAAACCTGAGTAAGTGTTCAAACCTGCAACCTGTTAAGTGGTTGCAGGTATATAAAATGAGGGTCAGAGAACAGCATAGAGACAGTAATAGGGAGGCCTGCATGGGAGAGACCAGCAGTGGACCCTTTCCATGTGGAGGCAGCCGTGGTGGGACCGGAGCAGGAGCCAGGATGCCAGCAGATACCCCGGGGAACTAGTGGGGCCCAAGTGGACGCCACCAGGACAAAGAGCCAGCAGCAGGAGCTGCAGTTGAACCAAGTACAGAGGGGATGCTGTTCGCGTCCAGAGAGAAACCGCTTCCATTGCCGGTGTGCAGAGAAAGATGCCCGGCATGCAAACATGCCTCGCAAGAGGTAGTCCACTGTCCTTGCAAGCAGAGAGGAAGCTACGGAGGTCATCGAATGGAGCCGCAGAGACCCGGTGACTGTTAGTGAAAGCACTTGGGCACCAGGGGGCTCCTAACGGACCGTAAACAAGTAACGGTCTTTGAAAGTTAATACAACTATTGTATGTTGAATACCAAACTGAAAAGAAATATGAAATTAAGCGTAATAAATACATCTTAAACATTGAACTGAATAGAACTGTGAAATGAATTATAATGAATGAATCTTAAATGCCGAATTGAAGAAAATTATGAAATTGAACACAACGGATGCATATTGAATACCAAACTGAATGGAACCTTGAAGTTGGACATATTAAATACTGAAAGCAATGAAGCCTTATGGGCAAAGCAAATATCCAGGGACAGCCAAAGTGCCCATGTGAAAGCAAGCTACTGAAAAGGGGGCACAAGTGTGAACAAGTGACATTGAAAGGTGGCGTATGAATAAGAGCCACACAAAGTGAACTTTTATGAGTGATTGCAGTGTGGCAAGGCCAAAGACTGGAAAGACCAGGAGAAGTCAGAGAAGTGTAAAATTGCACAGAAAGCCAAGAGGCCAACAAATAGGAATTAAGTAGAGGTGACATGGTGCACAGGGACAAGTGCTGAAGAACCTGTGTGGGCTGTAGAGCCTAGGAATGATGGTTGTGCATCCTGTGATGAATGGACCGTGTGGTCTAACAACTGCGTCTAGACCAGTGAGCCCCCAACAACATTGTGAAAACAAAAACAAGGAGAAGCATTATAAGTGAGGCTAAACTTGAGTTATGTTGCACTTTTTGAAGACTGAAACAAGTACAAGTGGCAGAGTTGAAGGTCTGGGGGAAGGGAACCCTGAGATTTGAGGAACTGCATGTGCCGTCTTGAGAATAGAGCCTCAAAACCTCTTTGTTTTTTAACTGTGTTGCTTGGATCTTGGGGAAGGGAACCCTGAGGATTGTTTGGAGCTGTATTGCCTTGAACATCAGAAAGGTAATCTCTAGACTTTTGTGGAACTTTCTTGCACTTTGGGAAGGGGAGCTGAAAGAGAGCTGGGAACCTTTGAGTTCAACACCATTCCTTTTGTTATTAACATCCCTACACATTGGTTAGCTTTAGTTGTGAGGGCAAGAATAGGTTTTGCACACAGACGGACCTTTAAGTAGAAATCTTTGACTCAAACTTTCCTTAGTTTCATTCAGGTAGGGAAATCCCACCTTAGCATAGGGAAAGTTAGGGCTTCTACCATCCTGACATTTAAGTTAATAAAAATCTTTTGTTTCAACTTTAAGTCTGTTGTCTGTGTCTTGCTTCATGATGCCTTCACAGTAGTCATCAAACATCTGCGTT
Source organism: Ambystoma mexicanum (assembly GCF_040938575.1). Classification (NCBI taxonomy): domain Eukaryota; kingdom Metazoa; phylum Chordata; class Amphibia; order Caudata; family Ambystomatidae; genus Ambystoma; species Ambystoma mexicanum. Next base: position 254,314,104 of record NC_090934.1, on the reverse strand, counting down.
TTACATTTGGACTGGCAAGCCCATTGCCTCTGCTGTCCTTCACCCACTCGTGAGCGCTCCGACCGGCTTCCACAATGCAGCTTGCACCACAGAGTCCCGGAGTCTTACAGCCCCACTTGACTCCTCGTATATGCTGTCTTTGCGTGCTCTCCTCCGCTTCAGTCGGTTCTTCGTGGCTGCTGCTGTTCCCGGCGCGGCAGGTCCTTCTTCCAGGGTATCAGATGCCTTGAGCTGCCAGAGAGGAGTCCTCTTGACTTCAGGAGGTCGGCAGCCTGTGCCTGCCACCAGAGACCTTACGCCATTGTCGCCACTCTGCTTCCACGGCAACGGCTCTGCAGCACCTTGGCGTCTCCATGCATTCACCTCCAACTTATCCGTCTGCAGGCATTCCACAGGCAATCTCCTCCTTAGCCTCACCTGAGTGGCACATTTATACAGCCCCTTTGGCTTCAGGTGCAGGCCATTCACATTGATTTCACAACCGTCTTGGTACTCGATATCACTCTTCCTCGTCCTAGTACCAGAGTGGTATATGTGTATGTCCGAGTTTGATGTATGTTTCTATGTGGTCTCTACCTCGTCTCTGTACCACAGTGATATACACTAGGAGATGGTTTTCTAAAACAATAGGGAAGGGTTTGGCAATATCCCATAAAAGCCTGTTGGACATTTTATTACTTATGAAAGGGTAATGGGGGATACTATGTCTCACCCACGGATGCCTCATTCCCACTCCCCATGTCTCATCCTCCCAGGTGATCCTCCCTCGCATATTCAACCCCCGGATCAGGATCCGAAAGCAACAGCCTTTCCCTGGCTGACTGGGGTGGAGGATATTTTGGGGAAAGAAGTGAGGACACCCTCAGATTCCGCACATACCCTTCCAAGGTGGATCTGGCTGTTTCACAGGGGAATCAACCCTTCCTGTGTTCCATTGTGAAACAGTAGGGTTGCAGATCTAGAAACCACTGCATAACTCGTGGATTGGATTCTTTCCTCTGGCTAATCCACACCAAGGGTGAATGGTCAGTGACTAGCCTGAATTTCCTTCCCAATATATAGTACTGTAAATGTGTGATAGCCCATTTTATGGCAAGGGCAAGTATCTCACAGCAGATTGGGCCAATTTACATTTTTTGGAACTAGCTGTTAATCCTGTGGCTCTTAAGATGTTCATGATGGTGTATAAATGATAGACAAGATCCTCCCACGTCTTACTATGGATCACAATGCCATCTATGTAGGCCCCACAAAAGTTAAAATAAGGTTGCAAGATTGCATCCATCAACCGTTGGAATATTGCAGGGGCCCCGTGTAGCCCAAAGGGGAGGACTTTGAAGTGGACCAAACTTGGAGATGTAGCAAAGGCTGTTTGTTCTTTATCAGGATTGTACAATGAAACCTGACAATAGTCTTTTGTAAGGTCTATGTTAGAGACATAGGGCCTCATTACGAGTATGAAGGCAGCATGCCCTTAATAAGGGCATGCTGCCTCCATACGGGGATCCTCCAGTGAGGACTTACCGGGCTATTCCAACCATGGAGGACCCGGTAAGACCTCATTGGAAAAACCCATCCCCATTCCCATTTCAGCCCCCATAGGGCACAATGGGAATGGGCAGGGAGCTAATAATGGGCCCATTATTAGCTCACTGGTCCCCTCGCAGAACCCGCTAAGGATGCCTGGTTTTACCAGGCATCCTTACCGGGTTCCCGCAAGGGATCCTCGTAATAGGGCGTCCCGTAATGAAGGGTGCCGGTCCCGTACCGGAACCCTTCATTACGGGAGCGCCATGGCCGTAATGAGGCCCCTAGACAGTGCTACAAAAGGGGTGGGATGTATTGACCCACTCTGCTATACTATGCGGCCTCACTTTGCTATCTATGGTGCAAGAAACAGTAAAATGGTGGCAAAACCCTTGTGCGCGCCAAAACCTCCCAAACCGCATTTTGCAACACACAAAAAGATGGCTGCAACTTGGGTCCTTCCTCTCCTCTATCTCACTCTACACCTGTGGTGTTCCCCAGGGGTCTAACCTCTCTCTCTCGACTGTTCAGCCAATACCTGGCACCTCTTGCCCACTGCATTGCCGCTCTCTGCTCCAACTTTAAGTGCTATGCGGATGACACTGAGCTCGTATTCAGGCTCACCTCTGTCACCTCTTCTCCTTATCTCATCTCTGACTGTCTGTCTGCTATCCAAGGGTCGTCTGCCGCCAAAGATATCTGCTTTAATGCCATTGAGATGGAGATTTTCCTCATCAGCACAACTGCACCCTCCTTTCCTGTCACTCTCTGGCTGGCCTCCCTTGGCCTCTTCCTGCTCACATCTGCGAGGCTAAAAACCCTGGGGTCATCTTCAAATCCACACTCTCCTTTTCTCCTTATATCTCTAACAAGTCAAACTACCAACTGCACCTCCTCAGAGGTATGCTTCCTTTCCTCTCCTTCCCCCAGAAGCTCACTGTCTCCAGAGCTCTGGTTCTATCTAGGCTAGACTACTGCAACAGCCTCTTTCTAAATCTGCCTGCTTCTACACTCCACCCTCTGCAACTCATCCAGAACAGGACTGCAAGCCCAGGGATTGTATCTCTTCAGCACTGAAATCTCTGCATTGGCTCCCAGAGGCTGCGAGGATTACGTTCAAGACCCTTTGGATTGTCCACAAGGCCTTCTGGGGCCTGAGGCCTCAATACCTCCAACTCTCTCTTCGTAAATACCTTCCTACTCGAGCTCTTCGCTCGTCCACCTCCAACTCCCTCAGGGCCAGCCGCTTCGCCAAGCAAGGAGTTGGTGGTAGATCTCTGTCTTCGGCTGGGGCCTCCCCTGGAACAGCCTCTCAGCCTCTTTGAAACTTGATGAGAACCATCTCAGGTTCCGGAAGCACCTCAAGACCTTCCTCTTTGCTTCTGCCTTCTCTCTTCCTCTCCCCTGCTGATTCCTGTCTGAAACTGCACTGGTCACCTGTCTACCCTCTGATCTCAGGCCCAGGTGCCTGTCCACCCAGTTGCACAACCGCTTTGCCGCCCATCAACCCTTGCACTTGGGTCTGTATCTGTCCCCCTACCTGCACTTTTGGACACCTGATGTCTGCACTTACCCTTGCACCTGCCACCCGACGAATGAGCAGGAGAAGTAACCCGGGGCACGCCAGCAGGCGGAGATCCCCTGCCCATTTGGGATAACCACTGTGTGAAGCTGTCAGAGGAAGGAGAGCCTGACGGAGGAGAAGCCACAGCGAGAAGAACCAAACCGAAGAGGTCGGAGTGGATGAAGACGAGCCCCAGGCGTAACATATGTGGCGAAAAGGCGTCCTCCCCCCACATCAGTAGAAATGAGATAAGGAGACGAGGAGCTCCGACGACCATGTGAAGTGTCTCACTGGGAAGAAGCCAGGAGGGATGAGCCCCAGCACTTGGAGTACAAGTGGCACTGCGGGACATAGAAGGCATTGTGCTTTGAGGACCCGGTGAGACGCGGGGCAGTAAAGTAATTGCAGAGGAGTAGCAGAGAAGCAGCTTCGGTGAGACCAAGAGCCCGAAAGGAGGTCCCTGCACTGTATGACAGTAAGTGCGTATTGCGGCTGCACTAAGAGCGAGATCGGTGGAAACCCGCGTAAGGCAGGTGGGGCCGGCAAGGGGCTTCCCATTCAGCTCGGCCTGGTAAGCGAGGGAGGAGCGGCCCTCGCACAATCACAGAGTTTCATTTAAAGTAAGACCGACTATCAGGGGACAAGGTTGCAGCCCTGAGACGGCCCTCTAAAGAACTGAAACCCCTGGGAATCCCACAAATAGCAGCCCCAGCAATCAGTGGCGATCCGCATAGAACCGTCCCCCCCATATAAACTATCATCACAACACAGCGTGGAGGACATATAAAATGAGAAAGGGGCTTGGGGATCCAAGAGTCCAGCGGGGGCCTGCAGCAATAGACAATATATGGCAGACACTGCATACTCTGAGGAGGAGGAGATTTGGGGGCAACGGGGCAACAAGACTAAGAGGGACGGACCGCCATACAAGCTGAAAGACACATAAAAAAAGCTCAAATAGGGTGAATACACTATGTCGAAGTAAAAGTCCGCTGATAAGAATAAGGTGAAACGCTGGAGAGCTGCCCCACATGCAGATGCCAGCATGTGGGGCCTGCAGGGGGGCTCAAATGGGAATGGGGATGTACCGGGTCCAGGTCCCGAGAATGGGAATTACCGGGCCCGCCAAAGTCGGCATGGCCCAGTAATTCCCTATTTCTGGAACCTGGACCTGGTACCTGGTTTTGGGGTAGCCATGCCGCTTAATGCAGCATGGCTACCTCCAACCTCATAATGTGGCCCATAGCCTACTACATTGGTAGTGACAGGAGGAGTTGGCATCTCCCACCCCTCTTTGACTTTTGCTAAGGGTCCCCTCACAGGGTGACCAAAAAGGAGCATGTAGGGGCTGAAGCCAACACCCTCCTGAGGTACTTCTCTGTAGGCAAACAGTAAGCATGGTAAAAGAAGATCCCATTTTCTTCTTTGGGGCTCTTCCAGAGCCCAAATCATGCTTTTAAGGGTTCTGTTAAACTGCTCAAATAGGCCATTGGTTTGTGGGTGGTATGCGGATGAAAACATATAGGTGACGCCACATTCCTGCCACATGGTCTGCATATACTTTGACATGAAGTTGCTGCCCCTATCAGACACAACTTCCTAGGGAAGCCAACCCTAGTAAATATGGCAAGCAAAGCTTTTGCAACTGACTTGGCAGTCAGTCTTTAATGGGATGGCCTTAGGATACCTGGAGGCATGGTCGACCAGCACCAGGATAAACCTATTGCCTGAGGATGTTTGGGGTCAAGGAGACCAACAATGTCGATCCCTACCCTCTCAAATGATAACCCCACAACTGGGAGTGGTACCAATGGTGCTTGGATTGTTGTGCCACCTTTCCCAGATAACTTGCATGTGGCACAACTCCTGCTGTGACTTTTGACTTGCACCCCCATCTTGGACCAGTAGAAGTGCATGGATAACCTTTGCTTGGTTCTCTTGATGGCAAGGTGACCAGCAAGGGGGACTTCATGCGCCAACTGCAAGAGGAAGGGGAACCACCAGCCTCCTATGGTCTCCTTCTGTAGACTCCATGGCCACACTGTAGAGGAGCCCACCTTCCCAATAAATCCTATGCTTCCCAGGAGGTTCACCCTCAAGCTTGGAGCAGGCCTGTCTCCTTAGGACTTCCAAAGATGGGCACTCAAGTTGGCCCTTACTGAACTCAACCCTGACAGGACCACCTTCCACTAACAAACTCTCGTAGTTCGGGATGGTCACGGGGTGTGAGAATTTCAGGCAACACCTCTTCCTCGTCAGATTCAGGTGTTTGACCAACTACCTCCACTTCAGTGGTAGGTGAGCTAATGGGAATATTCTCTTTCCCTTTTTTTCAGACTCCTTTAGCCTTGGGTTTCCCCTTTGGCTTAGGCTGGGCATTGGTCTTGGCCAATGCAGCACTTGTTTGTGCCCTTGTGCATAGTCTCTCTGCTGTGTCACCCACAAGCCCTAAAGCTCTGAGATCGTTCCCCAGCAGGACCATTCCGGGGACATCTCTCTGAATGCTCACTGGAATCCTGACCAAAGCCAGTTTAGTGGGTAACAGAGGAGCTCTGGCAACTTCCTCTGGGTCTACCAAGGTAGAATCCACTACAGTTCTACTGCACCCACTATCCCTAAGGGCAGGGGTATAAACCCCATTGATCAGCACACTGTCCTTAAAATAGTGCTTGGTATTATCAGGAATTCTAGCATAAGCCTCTGAGACTTTAGGCTCCCAGGAACCCAGGGAAACTAAAACTACCTCAGAATCTATCCCACTGGGGAATGAGTCTGAGGGGAAGAATGCCCCTGTGATCTCTTCTTCCTCATTGGAGGAGAAGGCCAGATTCGCAGAGTGGACACCCACGATTCTGACCTTATATCTGGGATCCCCCTTCACATGGTCACTTGCTCCACAAGCCAAAATGAACATAGGTAAAGCCCCTTCCTCTTTCGCGGAGGCCAGAATAATAGTTATTCCCAAGGAGGGTAGGGACAAACTGGTTTGCGGCCCATATAGGCCCATCTCACTACTAAATGTCGATGCAAAGATCTACGCAAGCATCTTAGCTAACAGGTTAAGCAAGGTCCTGTCGCTCCTGGTACACACTGACCAAGTGGGCTATGTGAAAGTGAGGCAGGGGGGAGAAAACATCAGCAAAACCCTGGATCTGATGGCATCGATAAACTCCAGTGATGTGGACCCCACCTTTATCTCGGTCTACGCTGAAAAAGCCTTCGACCGAGTAGAATGGCAATTCATGCTCCAGGCCCTGAAAAAAGCTAATCTAGGGTCCAGCTGGATACAGGGAGCGTGAGCACTCTATAACAACACAAGGGCGAGAGTAGTAGTCAATGGAGTGGCTTCCCCCACCCTTCACCCTGACGAGGGGGACCAGACAGGGCTGCACCCTCTCCACACTGGTCTTTACCCTGGTTATGGAACCTCTCGCCCAGATCGTTTACAAGGACATCTCAAAAAGAGGCCTTAGCAAATTTGGGAGGGAGTACAAACTCGCCCTTTTTGCTGACGATGTACAGGTCTACGTGACGCACCCGTCACAATCTATCCCGGTGCTTCTGGCAAGAATGGAAAATGGTGGCGCTCATTCAGGGTTTCGCATAAACAGAAGCAAAACTACAGCCCTGCCTATACGACCTGACCATACTCACCTAGATTAAAGTCCCACGAAGTGGGGTCTAAAAGTCGCTGTAACAGCCTGCGCTACCTAGGGATAATCATCAAACAGCATCTTAATGAACTGTACCAGGCAAACTATTTTGTATTTGTATTTAGTTTATTTGCATTTGCGCGCCTGGCCGAAAGGCATCTGGGTGCATTTCTTAAAAAGGTACATAAGTTACAGATAACAATAAACATTACATGGTACACTAAGCATAGTAAAAACAGAGTACACTAAGGCCCTAAGTGCAGCTCAATGCAATGACAGAGGTGACATAAGAAACAGTGGGAGGAAAATGACAGACAAGTATACAGTGTATTCACAGGATTTACATAGGAATACGATAGGTTATGCAGTAAATTTACAAAATGATGCATGTTAAAGGCGTGGGTCAAATTGTGAGTGACCAGATTTGGGCCCAATGCCAGCTTGGCATTGGTTATTATTGACATGTGGCAGCTTGATCCTGTGCAAAGAGCCAGATTTTGGCTTTGCTCTTGAATGAATGATAAGACGGTTCAGCTCTGAGTGGGTTCGGGAGTGTGTTCCATAATTTGGCTGTGAGGACTGGGAAACTAGACCCACCTACTTTCTGCAGCTTAGATCTAGGTGTGGACAAGGAGTGGGCTTGGGCTGATCTAAAAGGGAGGGTAGAGGTATGGGAGATAAAGCAATTGGCTAAATATTCAGGGGCAAGGTTGGACTGGCACTTATGAGTAAGTGCAAGGGTTTTGAGTGATATTCTGAGAGCAATAGGGAGCCAGTGCAGACTGAGTCTGGTGTCAGAGATATGTAGTTTCCTGGGAATATTGAGAGCAGCCCTGATTGCATTATTCTGGGTTACCTGTAGCTTGTTAATGTTCCTTTGACTAGTCTCTAAATAAAGGGCATTACAATAATCAATTTTAGCCATAATGAGAGTTCTGGCAAGGATAATGAAATTAGCAGCGGTGAGGAAATGTCTGCATGCTAGTTTGCATGTGTAGGCTGATGCCGAGACCACGGCATTAGTTTGTCTCGTAAGAGATAAGGTGGAGTCAAAATAGATACCTAGAGTTTTTGTGTCATTGGATACCTTGATGGTATTACCGTCAATACAAATGATTTGAAGGCAGAATCCAATTTATTGAGTCGGAGGTGGGAGCCTAGATTGAGAAACTCAGTCTTTTCATCATTTAAACAGAGCCCATGATGCACCATCCAAGCCTGAATGACTGTATAGACATCGTTGAGGGCTTTCGAGTCGGTCACGTAGTCACCAGTGATAGGGATGAGTATCTGGGTGTCATCTGCATAATTGGTGTAGGTGGCACCCAGATAGTCAAGAATATCAAAGAGTGGCTTCGTGACCACGCTATACAGTGTGGTAGAGACACAGGACCCTTGCGGGACCCCACACAGGACTGGCGACAGCTCAATAGAAATGGATGGGGAGAAGACCCTCATGGTTCTGTTTGCCAAAAAGGATCTAATCCAGGAAGTGGCTTCATTGGAGAAGTGGGCAGCGATTTTGAGGTGGTGGCAGAGAATTTGGTGGTTGACCAAATCAAATGCTGCTGAGAGGTCAAGCAGAAGTAAGAGGGCCAGCTTGCCCTTGTCATGAGGTCTGACATAAGGTCGATTTGCGTTTTTAAATTAATGAGGGCAGTTTCTGTTCCGTGCCTAGGTCGGAAGCCCAATTGTCGGAGGCCAAGGAGTTTATTGGATTCTAAATAATTCTGAATTTGTAAGCAGGCGGCACGGTCCAAGATTTTCAATATAAAAGGCACCATGATAATAGGTCTATAATTAGAAGGGTTGCTAGGATCTAGAGTAGGTTTTTTTTTATTAATGGGATGACCCACGCATCCTTAAGGTTATCGGGACAGTACCTGATTTGAAATAGGCATGAATAAAGGTGGTGATGAATGGGGCTAAGTCATAGGCAGCCTCCTTGATGACGGGGCTGGGCAAGAGTCACCTTGACAGTTGGATGGTTTAAGTTTTTTAATGATGTTTTCCACTTCCAAGAAGGACAGGGGTGAGAAGCTAAATGGTTTGAAGGAATGTGCAGTTGAAGGAGTGTTGTTGGAAGAGGAGTTGGGTAGTGGAACCATGAATAGACTACATTTTTTGGCATTGATTTTGATTTGCAGTGTGGAGATTTTACCAAGAAGCGCTTTTTGGATATGAGTACACCATGTGGTGTCAGCGTTGCAATTGGCGATAGGGGCTATGGGAGATTCAAGTTCTTTCAGAATCTTGGAGAGCTCTTTAGTGTTGGATTCAGCCTGCAGGATACGCTTATTAGGAGTGTCATTTTTTGCTAGGAGTATCGCCTCTTTGTAATTGGACGAGGCTATAATCAGAGTACTTTTATTGGCATCCGTAGGAAGACTTTTCCAGCGATCCTTAGCGTTTCTTTTAGCTTTACGCCAATCTCTCAGGTGTGGTGTGAACCCCGAGTTGAGACGAGCAAAGGGTTTCGGTTTCCTCAGTTTCAGTGGGGCTATGGTATTCAGCGCTTTTAGGATAGATTGGTTGTAGGTATCTACTAAGACTGTGGGGTCTGAGCAAGATACTGAGGCGTTGTTGAGGAGGGGAAGGATTAGTGGGAGCAGTTTCTCCTTTGTGATGTCCTTCTTGTTTCGGGTACAGATACAAGGTGTAATATTTTGTGTGAGACTTTGAAGGTTGGATTTAATAGATAAGGTTATCTTACGGTGATCAGACCAGATGCAAGGTGTAATGGACACCATGTTGACTCGGCAATTCAAATCAGCAAGCAAATTAAGGGTTCTACCTTTGATGTGTGTATGTTCCTGGATATGATGGGTAAATCATAAGTCAGTTAGCGTGCTGGCAAGGTCTAGGGCTTTGAGGCGATTCGGGTCTTGGTAGCCAAGATTAAGGTCCCCAAGTAGTATAATTCGGGAATTGGGCTTGGTGTTCGCTGCAAAGACGGATGTGATATCATCAGCAAAGGGGGAGATGGGTCCTGGTGGCCGATAGATAAGATGCACAGTGGCAGTTTGATTAGATGATATCAGCAGTTTAACTGATAGTAGCTCAGCCAAAGGGATCTGCTGATAGACAATGGGTCTGAGTTCAAGGGAACTTTTGAAGATGATGGCAACGCCTCCACCTTTAGATTGGTTGGAGTTCCTGTCGGATCTGATGATGGAGTAGTTATCAGGGATGGCCAAGGATAGTGACGTTCCAGCTGCCGCGTGTGCCACGTTTCAGCAACGGCTAAGAAGTCAAGGTCTTGGGTTACAATGAAGTCGGCAATATAAAGCGCATGAGCTAGGAGGGATCTGGCATTGACAAGGGCCCCTTTAATCAAGGTATCTTTGGCAATGTTGGGACTATTGTCGTGGAGAATTGAGGCATTTTTATGAATTGAGGTTGTGATACCTGTGTGTTCAGGTACTGTTATGGAGTTACCCTGGAGAGTGAGGAATTTGGTGTTAGTAGGCTGGTAGAGGCATTGAGTTTTTTGGCTAAATCTCGAGCCTAATCTGAAGTTCCTAAGGTGGTGAGCACAAGGTTGGTTGGGATTACGTTTAGTCGCAAAGTGTTCCATCCATAGGCCTTCGGGGTTCAGGTAAGGGTTGATGCTAGACATGGTGTGAGAGGGCTTATTGTTGTGAGAGCGCAAGGTGTAAGGTGTAAGTGGGTGAGGATAAGGAATAGTGGCTCAGATGGCATAGATGAATGAAGCTGGGGATGTGAGAGGGGCGTGCAATATTGTGTTGTGTTTTTTGCATATATGTCGTGTAGGGGTGCAAGAGGTAGGTTCTTGTAATTGAGGTTGTAGTGAGAAGCAAGAGAAGTGTACGGTATGTCAAGTGGATCCAATGCATTGTGAGATAAGAGCTAGGGCGGGGAGCTAGGTCAGCGGGTGATGTTTCATTAGTGACAAAGGTTTAGGGGAGAGATGCGTGGAGACCTGGTTTGGTAACGGAGAGATAGCTTCCATACCGAAATCAGTACAGGTACGTAAATACAGTCAGACAATTATAGCAGTATGACACAAGTTTGTGTTGCCGTGATGTGAATAATCAGTAATGACCATACAAACTACTGCCAATGGTTAACTATTAATAGGCAAGTGTATCACCAGCGAGATTATGCGTCCGACTGCAATTGTATTTGCGGTCTGTGCGGTCTTAATAAATGGTGACATGCAGTACTTGTAAGATGATCATCAGCAGAAAAGGGGGCCGCATATACATCTGTCGACTAATGCGGAATAAAAGTGGTGCATAACCGTCAGGTAGGCTAACAGCAGCTGCAATATGTTTACAGCATGAATAGAAAATAGTTTATAGTGTTGTGACTGACGTTTAAATGGTAGCGTCGATAACTGACACATACAACATAGATGGCCAACGATATAGCCAGAATGAGAAGCAATCAGATTAAGACACATAGGTTATCGTGCACAGTAACTTATAAGGTATACAGCACCTTGATCGCGGTGGATGGTTGCTAGCACAGGGAAAATGTGTGCACCTGTAGGTCAGTGTGCTTCAATACAATAACAAACTAGGCGGCATACACATTATTAAGGTGATAAGAAGTTAAAATCACGCTAAGCAGCGTTCTCAATAGGTTTTCCGTGCGGCTTTTGACTGTAACCGGGATAGGGTAAAGACAAATAGGATAGGCTGGGCTCTGGCTTATTTGTGTATAAGCGATAGTCAGATGGACAGTTCAAAGAGGGTGATTGGTCGCCACTTCAGTTAAAGATGGCCACGATGATAGGGTAGTCTCTGTTAGGTAAGAATGAGTCTTATTGTGATGAAAGTCTAAGCATAGCGGAATTGTACGTACAGACCCAGCTGCTTCAGCAGCACGTGGCAGGGTCTCGGAGGCTCAGATGATCGAAGAGGGAGATAGGAAAGGACTCCTGCCCTCTCCACGATCCAGATGGAGATGGCCGAGATTGGCGCAGTGGACTATAAACCGCTATGGACGGCCATAAAGCAGGACATGGCGAATTGGACAAAAGTAAAGCTTTCCTGAGTGGGGAGGTTGACGGCCATTAAAATGAATGTGTTGCCGCGGCTTCTCTTCCTGTCAGTCGCTCCCAGTCACGAAATAAGAAATACCTTGTTAGCATTCTTCTGGGGGTGGAAGAGACCCAGGATCGCATATGACACCCTGATCCTCCCCAAAGAGAAAGGGGGCATGGCGTACCCTGACTTCCGTGAATATTATAGGACAGCCCAGCTACAAATATTAGTAGACCACCTACGGGAGTCTAAGAGCAAACAATGGGTCCACATAGGAAACGGCTACTTTGCCTTGGTCACCCTTGGAGAATGGCTCTGGGCCTCCGTGAAATCCCTCATGCGCAAAGTGCGAGAGCACCCGGTTCTGGGGGTGCTGTGGACGATCTGGAAGAAGAGCGCGAGCATGAATGGAATCACCACCTGGCCCTCCCCTCTTAGCTGTATCTGGGCCCCCCCACCCCTGATCAGAGGTCACATTACAGACCCTATATGGTTCCAGCCGCAGTAGCAACAGGGCCTAATTAGAGCGGGTGAGATGTGGAGGGAGGGCACAGTCTTGTCCAGGGAGGATCTGGAAAAGGCACAACAGGGCCTGAGAATCAAGCCTCTCCCATACCTGCAACTGAAGGGAGTCCTCACAGAACTACAGTGGAAAGATCAGCTACAGCGCCCCCTAACTGTGTTAGAAAACATTCTGAACACTTAAACGGGGACCAAGGGGTTGATTGCTAAAATATACCAGGCTCTCATAGAAGGAGGTCACCTCCCTACCCCCCACACTGACTAAATGGGAAAGGGAGCTAGGATGGGAAAGTAACGAGGAGGAATGGGCAGCAATGTTCAGAGCAGTCTGGAAGTCATCAATAGCGGTGCAATATAAAATGCACAACTGTAGGTTACTCACACAATGGCACCTCACTCTGCAGCACCTAGGCGGGAGAGGGAGGGTCTGGGGGGGTTGTGATAATGTTAAAGTAAAAACCTTTTGATCGTACATTTGCCTTATGCTGAATAAAAAAGAAAATAATGTAATGTATATGATAAGCATCTGTTGATCATAAGAATAAAAATATATATTTTTACAAAAAGAAGGGACATCTCTCTTCCATTCCATCGCCCTTTGCCCCCATGTTTGAAAACCCGAACTTCACCCCAGGCACTGTGGAGAGCTCATTTACACGTTCGAAAGAAAGAGGATGTCTAAAGATTAGAGACATGGGGCCTCATTAGGACCCTGGCGGTAAGGGGTTTGCGCCAGCGTTAGCTGCGCCGACCCCTTACCGCCAACTACGAGTTCCCATAGCGCCATGGTCATTTTTCCGCCCGCTTTTTGCGGGCGTAGAAATCCATGGCGCTATGGGACCTTGGTGTTAATTACGCCACCGTAACTTACGGTGGCGTAATTAACTCCTTCCCCACTCCCATTGAGCCCTATGGGGCCGAAATGGGAATGGGGAAGGGTAAATGGGTCAATGGGGACTTACCGCCCCGCCGACCTCGGAATGGGGCGGTAAGTCCGCCATCCGCCATGGCGTAAAGGGACTTTGCGCCATGGCGGAAAAGTCCGCCGACGGCGGAAAAAATCCGCCAGGGTCCTAATGAGGGCCATGGTGTGGGAGAGGGAAATAGCTTCATTCGAGGATTGTAAGATACATGTAGGAATGAAGGAAGGGGACAGATTTGAATATACTCAACTGAGGCACTGGTTACGACAGAAGGAGATCCGCCAAGCAGCAATAAGCCTGCTGACAACATTTGAGACATGTCACCACCCACACGGGGGACAAACACTGAGTGGCAGACATATATGGGATACTGCAAGACTGTCTAGACCAAAGGATATGGCTGTATCAAATAGCATGGGAAGGCTCGCTGGGAGGGGAGGTTCCTGCCGGGCACTGGGAAGAGTTATGGAAGAACATCCCAAAACTGACCAGGTCCTTACAGCTGCGGGAGGCCTGGTATAAAAAGATGTTACAGTGGTATTATACCCCTAGTAAACTACACAGAATGTATAGCTCGGCTTCTGCGGAGTGCTGGAGGGGATGCAATGGGAATGGGGATTGGAGACATATTTGGTGGGGTGCCCTAAGATTTAAGGGTTTTGGGAGAAAGTCATGGGATTTCTGCAGGAAATTGACCGGAGATCCTGCCTCTCTCGTTAGCAGAGAGCCTAGGTGGGCTGATAGAAGCTGAGTGATATACTACCTCAAACACACAGAAAAGAGCATTGGTGACCTTATTAATAGCAGATTGTGCGGTGATTGCAAAAGACTGGAAAAAAAAGCCCACCCACGGTTGCGAACTGGCTCCGTAAACTCTGGGACATAGTAGCAATGGAGTGGATTACGTATAAAATCCAATGGGATGCAGAGACATTTCAGAAAGAATGGGGAGAGACTATCCGTTTTTTGAAAAGTTACTTTGTACGACAATGGTGTCCACAAAATGTGCATGTGTTGGATAATCAGTGACTGGTTTAGCACCCGTTGTGCTCCATTGATAACAAACTTTAAGCTCCCGAAGGTGTATAGCTCGGACATGCGGTCCCTCAAGGGGTGGGGGGGGCGATGGGTCAGTAGTGGGGGTGGGGGTTAGAAAATGTTTGACAAATGCCAATAAAGAAAACAAAAAAATAAAAAAACACAATGCGGTTGGGGTAAGGCCTATCTTGCCCTATGCTAAGGTGAGATTTCCCAACCTAACTGAAACTAATGATAGTCTGTGTCAGGAAGTCCAAAGTAAATGTCCGTCTGTGTCCCAAACTTATACTTGCCCTCACATCTATTTGTTCAAACTGTGTAGGGATGTCAGCATCAAATGAAAAAGTGTTCAAACAAAGGTTCAGGGCTTCTTTCAGATCTTGGTCGGAAAAAGGGGGTTTCCCTTCCCCAGGATTCCAAATAGTTTACTTTCAATCACAAGGGGTTCCCTTCCCCAAGCTTTCAAGTCTCTCACTGTTTTCACAACACAGTTCCTCTGGATTCTTCTTTGCTTTCAGGCTCTTTGTATCTTTCATCAATATCACGCAAGTCCACAAAGTACAAACTTTTCTTGATAGTCAACCATAAACTTATAGATGAGTTAAGTGGCTTCTCTTTAGTGGGGTTTATTTAGTCTAGGCGCAGTTGTCGGACCATACGTTCCATCCATTACAGGTCACACAGCCGACACACCACTACTTTTCCACAGTTACACCACCACTGCTTCAGCTCAACAATGGTATTGGACTTATATTCTTGCAGTCCTTTTCAATACTTGTTTTGCCACTATTTACTTGCTGGATTATCAAACCTTTTCATAGCTTTGCCACAGTTTCCACTTTCAACTTGCACAGTTCCTCTTTTCCTTATGGGTCTTGTCAATGCTTGCTTTTTCTCAGCTTCTACAATTCAGTTTGTTATATTCATTACCAATTTTGGCTGTCTTTAGTTTCCATTATTCACAAATCCTTTGTATCAGGGAAAGCTTTCCTCTGCTTTCCATTCATGTGGCATTCACTCAGTATTACTTTCCTTTGCTTCAGTATTCTAAACTTCAGTTGATTCATATGTAAAACAACGTAAATGCAAATACCCAGTTCATTCTCCTGCTGTGCATTTGTACCCTGGTCACAAACTTCTCATTCACTGTACATTTATTTCACTGGTTCACAGCTTTTATGGCCCTACCGCGGCCTTCCCAATTTCAATACAGTTCGGTATTCACAAACCACTCGCTTATCAACCTTCACATTGCCGTAGTGTGAAAAACCTGAGGGTATTCTCATTCCTAAACCTCTGGATCTTCTTCTCAGGTGGCCGGAGAAAGGCCATTGCTCCTGAAACCCGACCCTGGAGGTGGAGAAGCGAAGGAGGATCCACCTAGGTGGAGGGTCTTCTGAGATTTAGAGTGGGGGGGTCCACAGGTGAGAGATGGTATCCCTCTTTCCCTAATTCTGACCAATTTAACCCTCCCCCGACCTTTATGGGCTACTGCAAGACCTCTCCCGTCATTTCCCCACATTTAACATTTGAAAGTACCGGGACGAGGAAGAGGAGACGGATAACAATAAACACTACACCTTCATTTTACCACACTAGTACTGGGATGAAGAAGATGCCTGCAGAGTATGGTTAGAGTCAGGCATGTCCCCTTAATCATAGTCAGGCAAACCTGAGTAAGTGTTCAAACCTGCAACCTGTTAAGTGGTTGCAGGTATATAAAATGAGGGTCAGAGAACAGCATAGAGACAGTAATAGGGAGGCCTGCATGGGAGAGACCAGCAGTGGACCCTTTCCATGTGGAGGCAGCCGTGGTGGGACCGGAGCAGGAGCCAGGATGCCAGCAGATACCCCGGGGAACTAGTGGGGCCCAAGTGGAAGCCACCAGGACAAAGAGCCAGCAGCAGGAGCTGCAGTTGAACCAAGTACAGAGGGGATGCTGTTCGCGTCCAGAGAGAAACCTCTTCCATTGCCGTAGTGCAGAGGAAGAGGCCCGGCATGCAAACATGCCTCGCAACAGGTAGTCCACTGTCCTTGCAAGCAGAGAGGAAGCTACGGAGGTCATCGAATGCAGCCGCAGAGACCTGGTGACTGTTAGTGAAAGCACTTGGGCACCAGGGGGCTCCTAACGGACCGTAAACAAACGGTCTTTGAAAGTTAATACAACTATTGTATGTTGAATACCAAACTGAAAAGAAATATGAAATTAAGCGTAATAAATACATCTTAAACATTGAACTGAATAGAACTGTGAAATGAATTATAATGAATGAATCTTAAATGCCGAATTGAAGAAAATTATGAAATTGAACACAACGGATGCATATTGAATACCAACCTGAATGCAACCTTGAAGTTGGACATATTAAATACTGAAAGCAATAAAGCCTTATGGGCAAAGCAAATATCCAGGTACAGCCAAATTGCCCATGTGAAAGCAAGCTACTGAAAAGGGGGCACAAGTGTGAACAAGTGACATTGAAAGGTGGCGTATGAATAAGAGCCACACAAAGTGAACTTTTATGAGTGATTGCAGTGTGGCAAGGCCAAAGACTGGAAAGACCAGGAGAAGTCAGAGAAGTGTAAAATTGCACAGAAAGCCAAGAGGCCAACAAATAGGAATTAAGTAGAGGTGACATGGTGCACAGGGACAAGTGCTGAAGAACCTGTGTGGGCTGTAGAGCCTAGGAATGATGGTTGTGCATCCTGTGATGAATGGACCGTGTGGTCTAACAACTGCGTCTAGACCAGTGAGCCCCCAACAACATTGTGAAAACAAAAACAAGGAGAAGCATTATAAGTGAGGCTAAACTCGAGTTATGTTGCACTTTTTGAAGACTGAAACAAGTACAAGTGGCAGAGTTGAAGGTCTGGGGGAAGGGAACCCTGAGATTTGAGGAACTGCATGTGCCGTCTTGAGAATAGAGCCTCAAAACCTCTTTGCTTTTTAACTGTGTTGCTTGGATCTTGGGGAAGGGAACCCTGAGGATTGTTTGGAGCTGTATTGCCTTGAACATCAGAAAGGTAATCTCTAGACTTTTGTGGAACTTTCTTGCACTTTGGGAAGGGGAGCTGAAAGAGAGCTGGGAACCTTTGAGTTCAACACCATTCCTTTTGTTATTAACATCCCTACACATTGGTTAGCTTTAGTTGTGAGGGCAAGAATAGGTTTTGTACACAGATGGACCTTTAAGTAGAAATCTTTGACTCAAACTTTCCTTAGTTTCATTCAGGTAGGGAAATCCCACCTTGGCATAGGGAAAGTTAGGGCTTCTACCATCCTGACATTTAAGTTAATACAAATCTTTTGTTTCAACTTTAAGTCTGTTGTCTGTGTCTTGCTTCATGATGCCTTCACAGTGGTCATCAAACATCTGCGTTTTACATTTGGACTGGCAAGCCCATTGCCTCTGCTGTCCTTCACCCACTCGTGAGCGCTCTGACCTGCTTCCACAATGCAGCTTGCACCACAGAGTCCCGGAGTCTTACAGCCTCACTTGACTCCTCGTATATGCTGTCTTTGCGTGCTCTCCTCCGCTTCAGTCGGTTCTTCGTGGCTGCTGCTGTTCCCGGCGCGGCAGGTCCTTCTTCCAGGGTATCTGGGCCTCCGTGAAATCCCTCATGCGCAAAGTGCGAGAGCACCCGGTTCTGGGGGTGCTGTGGACGATCTGGAAGAAGAGCGCGAGCATGAATGGAATCACCACCTGGCCCTCCCCTCTTAGCTGTATCTGGGCCCCCCCACCCCTGATCAGAGGTCACATTACAGACCCTATATGGTTCCAGCCGCAGTAGCAACAGGGCCTAATTAGAGCGGGTGAGATGTGGAGGGAGGGCACAGTCTTGTCCAGGGAGGATCTGGAAAAGGCACAACAGGGCCTGCGAATCAAGCCTCTCCCATACCTGCAACTGAAGGGAGTCCTCACAGAACTACAGTGGAAAGATCAGCTACAGCGCCCCCTAACTGTGTTAGAAAACATTCTGAACACTTAAACGGGGTCCAAGGGGTTGATTGCTAAAATATACCAGGCTCTCATAGAAGGAGGTCACCTCCCTACCCTCCACACTGACTAAATGGGAAAGGGAGCTAGGATGGGAAAGTAACGAGGAGGAATGGGCAGCAATGTTCAGAGCAGTCTGGAAGTCATCAATAGCGGTGCAATATAAAATGCACAACTGTAGGTTACTCACACAATGGCACCTCACTCTGCAGCACCTAGGCGGGAGAGGGAGGGTCTGGGGGGGTTGTGATAATGTTAAAGTAAAAACCTTTTGATCGTACATTTGCCTTATGCTGAATAAAAAAGAAAATAATGTAATGTATATGATAAGCATCTGTTGATCATAAGAATAAAAATATATATTTTTACAAAAAGAAGGGACATCTCTCTTCCATTCCATCGCCCTTTGCCCCCATGTTTGAAAACCCGAACTTCACCCCAGGCACTGTGGAGAGCTCATTTACACGTTCGAAAGAAAGAGGATGTCTAAAGATTAGAGACATGGTGTGGGAGAGGGAAATAGCTTCATTCGAGGATTGTAAGATACATGTAGGAATGAAGGAAGGGGACAGATTTGAATAAACTCAACTGAGGCACTGGTTACGACAGAAGGAGATCCGCCAAGCAGCAATAAGCCTGCTGACAACATTTGAGACATGTCACCACCCACACGGGGGACAAACACTGAGTGGCAGACATATATGGGATACTGCAAGACTGTCTAGACCAAAGGATATGGCTGTATCAAATAGCATGGGAAGGCTCGCTGGGAGGGGAGGTTCCTGCCGGGCACTGGGAAGAGTTATGGAAGAACATCCCAAAACTGACCAGGTCCTTACAGCTGCGGGAGGCCTGGTATAAAAAGATGTTACAGTGGTATTATACCCCTAGTAAACTACACAGAATGTATAGCTCGGCTTCTGCGGAGTGCTGGAGGGGATGCAATGGGAATGGGGATTGGAGACATATTTGGTGGGGTGCCCTAAGATTTAAGGGTTTTGGGAGAAAGTCATGGGATTTCTGCAGGAAATTGACCGGAGATCCTGCCTCTCTCGTTAGCAGAGAGCCTAGGTGGGCTGATAGAAGCTGAGTGATATACTACCTCAAACACACAGAAAAGAGCATTGGTGACCTTATTAATAGCAGATTGTGCGGTGATTGCAAAAGACTGGAAAAAAAAGCCCACCCACGGTTGCGAACTGGCTCCGTAAACTCTGGGACATAGTAGCAATGGAGTGGATTACGTATAAAATCCAATGGGATGCAGAGACATTTCAGAAAGAATGGGGAGAGACTATCCGTTTTTTGAAAAGTTACTTTGTACGACAATGGTGTCCACAAAATGTGCATGTGTTGGATAATCAGTGACTGGTTTAGCACCCGTTGTGCTCCATTGATAACAAACTTTAAGCTCCCGAAGGTGTATAGCTCGGACATGCGGTCCCTCAAGGGGTGGGGGGGGCGATGGGTCAGTAGTGGGGGTGGGGGTTAGAAAATGTTTGACAAATGCCAATAAAGAAAACAAAAAAATAAAAAAACACAATGCGGTTGGGGTAAGGCCTATCTTGCCCTATGCTAAGGTGAGATTTCCCAACCTAACTGAAACTAATGATAGTCTGTGTCAGGAAGTCCAAAGTAAATGTCCGTCTGTGTCCCAAACTTATACTTGCCCTCACATCTATTTGTTCAAACTGTGTAGGGATGTCAGCATCAAATGAAAAAGTGTTCAAACAAAGGTTCAGGGCTTCTTTCAGATCTTGGTCGGAAAAAGGGGGTTTCCCTTCCCCAGGATTCCAAATAGTTTACTTTCAATCACAAGGGGTTCCCTTCCCCAAGCTTTCAAGTCTCTCACTGTTTTCACAACACAGTTCCTCTGGATTCTTCTTTGCTTTCAGGCTCTTTGTATCTTTCATCAATATCACGCAAGTCCACAAAGTACAAACTTTTCTTGATAGTCAACCATAAACTTATAGATGAGTTAAGTGGCTTCTCTTTAGTGGGGTTTATTTAGTCTAGGCGCAGTTGTCGGACCATACGTTCCATCCATTACAGGTCACACAGCCGACACACCACTACTTTTCCACAGTTACACCACCACTGCTTCAGCTCAACAATGGTATTGGACTTATATTCTTGCAGTCCTTTTCAATACTTGTTTTGCCACTATTTACTTGCTGGATTATCAAACCTTTTCATAGCTTTGCCACAGTTTCCACTTTCAACTTGCACAGTTCCTCTTTTCCTTATGGGTCTTGTCAATGCTTGCTTTTTCTCAGCTTCTACAATTCAGTTTGTTATATTCATTACCAATTTTGGCTGTCTTTAGTTTCCATTATTCACAAATCCTTTGTATCAGGGAAAGCTTTCCTCTGCTTTCCATTCATGTGGCATTCACTCAGTATTACTTTCCTTTGCTTCAGTATTCTAAACTTCAGTTGATTCATATGTAAAACAACGTAAATGCAAATACCCAGTTCATTCTCCTGCTGTGCATTTGTACCCTGGTCACAAACTTCTCATTCGCTGTACATTTATTTCACTGGTTCACAGCTTTTATGGCCCTACCGCGGCCTTCCCAATTTCAATACAGTTCGGTATTCACAAACCACTCGCTTATCAACCTTCACATTGCCGTAGTGTGAAAAACCTGAGGGTATTCTCATTCCTAAACCTCTGGATCTTCTTCTCAGGTGGCCGGAGAAAGGCCATTGCTCCTGAAACCCGACCCTGGAGGTGGAGAAGCGAAGGAGGATCCACCTAGGTGGAGGGTCTTCTGAGATTTAGAGTGGGGGGGTCCACAGGTGAGAGATGGTATCCCTCTTTCCCTAATTCTGACCAATTTAACCCTCCCCCGACCTTTATGGGCTACTGCAAGACCTCTCCCGTCATTTCCCCACATTTAACATTTGAAAGTACCGGGACGAGGAAGAGGAGACGGATAACAATAAACACTACACCTTCATTTTACCACACTAGTACTGGGATGAAGAAGATGCCTGCAGAGTATGGTTAGAGTCAGGCATGTCCCCTTAATCATAGTCAGGCAAACCTGAGTAAGTGTTCAAACCTGCAACCTGTTAAGTGGTTGCAGGTATATAAAATGAGGGTCAGAGAACAGCATAGAGACAGTAATAGGGAGGCCTGCATGGGAGAGACCAGCAGTGGACCCTTTCCATGTGGAGGCAGCCGTGGTGGGACCGGAGCAGGAGCCAGGATGCCAGCAGATACCCCGGGGAACTAGTGGGGCCCAAGTGGAAGCCACCAGGACAAAGAGCCAGCAGCAGGAGCTGCAGTTGAACCAAGTACAGAGGGGATGCTGTTCGCGTCCAGAGAGAAACCTCTTCCATTGCCGTAGTGCAGAGGAAGAGGCCCGGCATGCAAACATGCCTCGCAACAGGTAGTCCACTGTCCTTGCAAGCAGAGAGGAAGCTACGGAGGTCATCGAATGCAGCCGCAGAGACCTGGTGACTGTTAGTGAAAGCACTTGGGCACCAGGGGGCTCCTAACGGACCGTAAACAAACGGTCTTTGAAAGTTAATACAACTATTGTATGTTGAATACCAAACTGAAAAGAAATATGAAATTAAGCGTAATAAATACATCTTAAACATTGAACTGAATAGAACTGTGAAATGAATTATAATGAATGAATCTTAAATGCCGAATTGAAGAAAATTATGAAATTGAACACAACGGATGCATATTGAATACCAACCTGAATGCAACCTTGAAGTTGGACATATTAAATACTGAAAGCAATAAAGCCTTATGGGCAAAGCAAATATCCAGGTACAGCCAAATTGCCCATGTGAAAGCAAGCTACTGAAAAGGGGGCACAAGTGTGAACAAGTGACATTGAAAGGTGGCGTATGAATAAGAGCCACACAAAGTGAACTTTTATGAGTGATTGCAGTGTGGCAAGGCCAAAGACTGGAAAGACCAGGAGAAGTCAGAGAAGTGTAAAATTGCACAGAAAGCCAAGAGGCCAACAAATAGGAATTAAGTAGAGGTGACATGGTGCACAGGGACAAGTGCTGAAGAACCTGTGTGGGCTGTAGAGCCTAGGAATGATGGTTGTGCATCCTGTGATGAATGGACCGTGTGGTCTAACAACTGCGTCTAGACCAGTGAGCCCCCAACAACATTGTGAAAACAAAAACAAGGAGAAGCATTATAAGTGAGGCTAAACTCGAGTTATGTTGCACTTTTTGAAGACTGAAACAAGTACAAGTGGCAGAGTTGAAGGTCTGGGGGAAGGGAACCCTGAGATTTGAGGAACTGCATGTGCCGTCTTGAGAATAGAGCCTCAAAACCTCTTTGCTTTTTAACTGTGTTGCTTGGATCTTGGGGAAGGGAACCCTGAGGATTGTTTGGAGCTGTATTGCCTTGAACATCAGAAAGGTAATCTCTAGACTTTTGTGGAACTTTCTTGCACTTTGGGAAGGGGAGCTGAAAGAGAGCTGGGAACCTTTGAGTTCAACACCATTCCTTTTGTTATTAACATCCCTACACATTGGTTAGCTTTAGTTGTGAGGGCAAGAATAGGTTTTGTACACAGATGGACCTTTAAGTAGAAATCTTTGACTCAAACTTTCCTTAGTTTCATTCAGGTAGGGAAATCCCACCTTGGCATAGGGAAAGTTAGGGCTTCTACCATCCTGACATTTAAGTTAATACAAATCTTTTGTTTCAACTTTAAGTCTGTTGTCTGTGTCTTGCTTCATGATGCCTTCACAGTGGTCATCAAACATCTGCGTTTTACATTTGGACTGGCAAGCCCATTGCCTCTGCTGTCCTTCACCCACTCGTGAGCGCTCTGACCTGCTTCCACAATGCAGCTTGCACCACAGAGTCCCGGAGTCTTACAGCCTCACTTGACTCCTCGTATATGCTGTCTTTGCGTGCTCTCCTCCGCTTCAGTCGGTTCTTCGTGGCTGCTGCTGTTCCCGGCGCGGCAGGTCCTTCTTCCAGGGTATCTGGGCCTCCGTGAAATCCCTCATGCGCAAAGTGCGAGAGCACCCGGTTCTGGGGGTGCTGTGGACGATCTGGAAGAAGAGCGCGAGCATGAATGGAATCACCACCTGGCCCTCCCCTCTTAGCTGTATCTGGGCCCCCCCACCCCTGATCAGAGGTCACATTACAGACCCTATATGGTTCCAGCCGCAGTAGCAACAGGGCCTAATTAGAGCGGGTGAGATGTGGAGGGAGGGCACAGTCTTGTCCAGGGAGGATCTGGAAAAGGCACAACAGGGCCTGCGAATCGAGCCTCTCCCATACCTGCAACTGAAGGGAGTCCTCACAGAACTACAGTGGAAAGATCAGCTACAGCGCCCCCTAACTGTGTTAGAAAACATTCTGAACACTTAAACGGGGTCCAAGGGGTTGATTGCTAAAATATACCAGGCTCTCATAGAAGGAGGTCACCTCCCTACCCTCCACACTGACTAAATGGGAAAGGGAGCTAGGATGGGAAAGTAACGAGGAGGAATGGGCAGCAATGTTCAGAGCAGTCTGGAAGTCATCAATAGCGGTGCAATATAAAATGCACAACTGTAGGTTACTCACACAATGGCACCTCACTCTGCAGCACCTAGGCGGGAGAGGGAGGGTCTGGGGGGGTTGTGATAATGTTAAAGTAAAAACCTTTTGATCGTACATTTGCCTTATGCTGAATAAAAAAGAAAATAATGTAATGTATATGATAAGCATCTGTTGATCATAAGAATAAAAATATATATTTTTACAAAAAGAAGGGACATCTCTCTTCCATTCCATCGCCCTTTGCCCCCATGTTTGAAAACCCGAACTTCACCCCAGGCACTGTGGAGAGCTCATTTACACGTTCGAAAGAAAGAGGATGTCTAAAGATTAGAGACATGGTGTGGGAGAGGGAAATAGCTTCATTCGAGGATTGTAAGATACATGTAGGAATGAAGGAAGGGGACAGATTTGAATAAACTCAACTGAGGCACTGGTTACGACAGAAGGAGATCCGCCAAGCAGCAATAAGCCTGCTGACAACATTTGAGACATGTCACCACCCACACGGGGGACAAACACTGAGTGGCAGACATATATGGGATACTGCAAGACTGTCTAGACCAAAGGATATGGCTGTATCAAATAGCATCGGAAGGCTCGCTGGGAGGGGAGGTTCCTGCCGGGCACTGGGAAGAGTTATGGAAGAACATCCCAAAACTGACCAGGTCCTTACAGCTGCGGGAGGCCTGGTATAAAAAGATGTTACAGTGGTATTATACCCCTAGTAAACTACACAGAATGTATAGCTCGGCTTCTGCGGAGTGCTGGAGGGGATGCAATGGGAATGGGGATTGGAGACATATTTGGTGGGGTGCCCTAAGATTTAAGGGTTTTGGGAGAAAGTCATGGGATTTCTGCAGGAAATTGACCGGAGATCCTGCCTCTCTCGTTAGCAGAGAGCCTAGGTGGGCTGATAGAAGCTGAGTGATATACTACCTCAAACACACAGAAAAGAGCATTGGTGACCTTATTAATAGCAGATTGTGCGGTGATTGCAAAAGACTGGAAAAAAAAGCCCACCCACGGTTGCGAACTGGCTCCGTAAACTCTGGGACATAGTAGCAATGGAGTGGATTACGTATAAAATCCAATGGGATGCAGAGACATTTCAGAAGGAATGGGGAGAGACTATCCGTTTTTTGAAAAGTTACTTTGTACGACAATGGTGTCCACAAAATGTGCATGTGTTGGATAATCAGTGACTGGTTTAGCACCCGTTGTGCTCCATTGATAACAAACTTTAAGCTCCCGAAGGTGTATAGCTCGGACATGCGGTCCCTCAAGGGGTGGGGGGGGCGATGGGTCAGTAGTGGGGGCGGGGGTTAGAAAATGTTTGACAAATGCCAATAAAGAAAACAAAAAAATAAAAAAACACAATGCGGTTGGGGTAAGGCCTATCTTGCCCTATGCTAAGGTGAGATTTCCCAACCTAACTGAAACTAATGATAGTCTGTGTCAGGAAGTCCAAAGTAAATGTCCGTCTGTGTCCCAAACTTATACTTGCCCTCACATCTATTTGTTCAAACTGTGTAGGGATGTCAGCATCAAATGAAAAAGTGTTCAAACAAAGGTTCAGGGCTTCTTTCAGATCTTGGTCGGAAAAAGGGGGTTTCCCTTCCCCAGGATTCCAAATAGTTTACTTTCAATCACAAGGGGTTCCCTTCCCCAAGCTTTCAAGTCTCTCACTGTTTTCACAACACAGTTCCTCTGGATTCTTCTTTGCTTTCAGGCTCTTTGTATCTTTCATCAATATCACGCAAGTACACAAAGTACAAACTTTTCTTGATAGTCAACCATAAACTTATAGATGAGTTAAGTGGCTTCTCTTTAGTGGGGTTTATTTAGTCTAGGCGCAGTTGTCGGACCATACGTTCCATCCATTACAGGTCACACAGCCGACACACCACTACTTTTCCACAGTTACACCACCACTGCTTCAGCTCAACAATGGTATTGGACTTATATTCTTGCAGTCCTTTTCAATACTTGTTTTGCCACTATTTACTTGCTGGATTATCAAACCTTTTCATAGCTTTGCCACAGTTTCCACTTTCAACTTGCACAGTTCCTCTTTTCCTTATGGGTCTTGTCAATGCTTGCTTTTTCTCAGCTTCTACAATTCAGTTTGTTATATTCATTACCAATTTTGGCTGTCTTTAGTTTCCATTATTCACAAATCCTTTGTATCAGGGAAAGCTTTCCTCTGCTTTCCATTCATGTGGCATTCACTCAGTATTACTTTCCTTTGCTTCAGTATTCTAAATTTCAGTTGATTCATATGTAAAACAACGTAAATGCAAATACCCAGTTCATTCTCCTGCTGTGCATTTGTACCCTGGTCACAAACTTCTCATTCACTGTACATTTATTTCACTGGTTCACAGCTTTTATGGCCCTACCGCGGCCTTCCCAATTTCAATACAGTTCGGTATTCACAAACCACTCGCTTATCAACCTTCACATTGCCGTAGTGTGAAAAACCTGAGGGTATTCTCATTCCTAAACCTCTGGATCTTCTTCTCAGGTGGCCGGAGAAAGGCCATTGCTCCTGAAACCCGACCCTGGAGGTGGAGAAGCGAAGGAGGATCCACCTAGGTGGAGGGTCTTCTGAGATTTAGAGTGGGGGGGTCCACAGGTGAGAGATGGTATCCCTCTTTCCCTAATTCTGACCAATTTAACCCTCCCACGACCTTTATGGGCTACTGCAAGACCTCTCCCGTCATTTCCCCACATTTAACATTTGAAAGTACCGGGACGAGGAAGAGGAGACGGATAACAATAAACACTACACCTTCATTTTACCACACTAGTACTGGGATGAAGAAGATGCCTGCAGAGTATGGTTAGAGTCAGGCATGTCCCCTTAATCATAGTCAGGCAAACCTGAGTAAGTGTTCAAACCTGCAACCTGTTAAGTGGTTGCAGGTATATAAAATGAGGGTCAGAGAACAGCATAGAGACAGTAATAGGGAGGCCTGCATGGGAGAGACCAGCAGTGGACCCTTTCCATGTGGAGGCAGCCGTGGTGGGACCGGAGCAGGAGCCAGGATGCCAGCAGATACCCCGGGGAACTAGTGGGGCCCAAGTGGAAGCCACCAGGACAAAGAGCCAGCAGCAGGAGCTGCAGTTGAACCAAGTACAGAGGGGATGCTGTTCGCGTCCAGAGAGAAACCTCTTCCATTGCCGTAGTGCAGAGGAAGAGGCCCGGCATGCAAACATGCCTCGCAACAGGTAGTCCACTGTCCTTGCAAGCAGAGAGGAAGCTACGGAGGTCATCGAATGCAGCCGCAGAGACCTGGTGACTGTTAGTGAAAGCACTTGGGCACCAGGGGGCTCCTAACGGACCGTAAACAAACGGTCTTTGAAAGTTAATACAACTATTGTATGTTGAATACCAAACTGAAAAGAAATATGAAATTAAGCGTAATAAATACATCTTAAACATTGAACTGAATAGAACTGTGAAATGAATTATAATGAATGAATCTTAAATGCCGAATTGAAGAAAATTATGAAATTGAACACAACGGATGCATATTGAATACCAACCTGAATGCAACCTTGAAGTTGGACATATTAAATACTGAAAGCAATAAAGCCTTATGGGCAAAGCAAATATCCAGGTACAGCCAAATTGCCCATGTGAAAGCAAGCTACTGAAAAGGGGGCACAAGTGTGAACAAGTGACATTGAAAGGTGGCGTATGAATAAGAGCCACACAAAGTGAACTTTTATGAGTGATTGCAGTGTGGCAAGGCCAAAGACTGGAAAGACCAGGAGAAGTCAGAGAAGTGTAAAATTGCACAGAAAGCCAAGAGGCCAACAAATAGGAATTAAGTAGAGGTGACATGGTGCACAGGGACAAGTGCTGAAGAACCTGTGTGGGCTGTAGAGCCTAGGAATGATGGTTGTGCATCCTGTGATGAATGGACCGTGTGGTCTAACAACTGCGTCTAGACCAGTGAGCCCCCAACAACATTGTGAAAACAAAAACAAGGAGAAGCATTATAAGTGAGGCTAAACTCGAGTTATGTTGCACTTTTTGAAGACTGAAACAAGTACAAGTGGCAGAGTTGAAGGTCTGGGGGAAGGGAACCCTGAGATTTGAGGAACTGCATGTGCCGTCTTGAGAATAGAGCCTCAAAACCTCTTTGCTTTTTAACTGTGTTGCTTGGATCTTGGGGAAGGGAACCCTGAGGATTGTTTGGAGCTGTATTGCCTTGAACATCAGAAAGGTAATCTCTAGACTTTTGTGGAACTTTCTTGCACTTTGGGAAGGGGAGCTGAAAGAGAGCTGGGAACCTTTGAGTTCAACACCATTCCTTTTGTTATTAACATCCCTACACATTGGTTAGCTTTAGTTGTGAGGGCAAGAATAGGTTTTGTACACAGATGGACCTTTAAGTAGAAATCTTTGACTCAAACTTTCCTTAGTTTCATTCAGGTAGGGAAATCCCACCTTGGCATAGGGAAAGTTAGGGCTTCTACCATCCTGACATTTAAGTTAATACAAATCTTTTGTTTCAACTTTAAGTCTGTTGTCTGTGTCTTGCTTCATGATGCCTTCACAGTGGTCATCAAACATCTGCGTTTTACATTTGGACTGGCAAGCCCATTGCCTCTGCTGTCCTTCACCCACTCGTGAGCGCTCTGACCTGCTTCCACAATGCAGCTTGCACCACAGAGTCCCGGAGTCTTACAGCCTCACTTGACTCCTCGTATATGCTGTCTTTGCGTGCTCTCCTCCGCTTCAGTCGGTTCTTCGTGGCTGCTGCTGTTCCCGGCGCGGCAGGTCCTTCTTCCAGGGTATCTGGGCCTCCGTGAAATCCCTCATGCGCAAAGTGCGAGAGCACCCGGTTCTGGGGGTGCTGTGGACGATCTGGAAGAAGAGCGCGAGCATGAATGGAATCACCACCTGGCCCTCCCCTCTTAGCTGTATCTGGGCCCCCCCACCCCTGATCAGAGGTCACATTACAGACCCTATATGGTTCCAGCCGCAGTAGCAACAGGGCCTAATTAGAGCGGGTGAGATGTGGAGGGAGGGCACAGTCTTGTCCAGGGAGGATCTGGAAAAGGCACAACAGGGCCTGCGAATCAAGCCTCTCCCATACCTGCAACTGAAGGGAGTCCTCACAGAACTACAGTGGAAAGATCAGCTACAGCGCCCCCTAACTGTGTTAGAAAACATTCTGAACACTTAAACGGGGTCCAAGGGGTTGATTGCTAAAATATACCAGGCTCTCATAGAAGGAGGTCACCTCCCTACCCTCCACACTGACTAAATGGGAAAGGGAGCTAGGATGGGAAAGTAACGAGGAGGAATGGGCAGCAATGTTCAGAGCAGTCTGGAAGTCATCAATAGCGGTGCAATATAAAATGCACAACTGTAGGTTACTCACACAATGGCACCTCACTCTGCAGCACCTAGGCGGGAGAGGGAGGGTCTGGGGGGGTTGTGATAATGTTAAAGTAAAAACCTTTTGATCGTACATTTGCCTTATGCTGAATAAAAAAGAAAATAATGTAATGTATATGATAAGCATCTGTTGATCATAAGAATAAAAATATATATTTTTACAAAAAGAAGGGACATCTCTCTTCCATTCCATCGCCCTTTGCCCCCATGTTTGAAAACCCGAACTTCACCCCAGGCACTGTGGAGAGCTCATTTACACGTTCGAAAGAAAGAGGATGTCTAAAGATTAGAGACATGGTGTGGGAGAGGGAAATAGCTTCATTCGAGGATTGTAAGATACATGTAGGAATGAAGGAAGGGGACAGATTTGAATAAACTCAACTGAGGCACTGGTTACGACAGAAGGAGATCCGCCAAGCAGCAATAAGCCTGCTGACAACATTTGAGACATGTCACCACCCACACGGGGGACAAACACTGAGTGGCAGACATATATGGGATACTGCAAGACTGTCTAGACCAAAGGATATGGCTGTATCAAATAGCATGGGAAGGCTCGCTGGGAGGGGAGGTTCCTGCCGGGCACTGGGAAGAGTTATGGAAGAACATCCCAAAACTGACCAGGTCCTTACAGCTGCGGGAGGCCTGGTATAAAAAGATGTTACAGTGGTATTATACCCCTAGTAAACTACACAGAATGTATAGCTCGGCTTCTGCGGAGTGCTGGAGGGGATGCAATGGGAATGGGGATTGGAGACATATTTGGTGGGGTGCCCTAAGATTTAAGGGTTTTGGGAGAAAGTCATGGGATTTCTGCAGGAAATTGACCGGAGATCCTGCCTCTCTCGTTAGCAGAGAGCCTAGGTGGGCTGATAGAAGCTGAGTGATATACTACCTCAAACACACAGAAAAGAGCATTGGTGACCTTATTAATAGCAGATTGTGCGGTGATTGCAAAAGACTGGAAAAAAAAGCCCACCCACGGTTGCGAACTGGCTCCGTAAACTCTGGGACATAGTAGCAATGGAGTGGATTACGTATAAAATCCAATGGGATGCAGAGACATTTCAGAAAGAATGGGGAGAGACTATCCGTTTTTTGAAAAGTTACTTTGTACGACAATGGTGTCCACAAAATGTGCATGTGTTGGATAATCAGTGACTGGTTTAGCACCCGTTGTGCTCCATTGATAACAAACTTTAAGCTCCCGAAGGTGTATAGCTCGGACATGCGGTCCCTCAAGGGGTGGGGGGGGCGATGGGTCAGTAGTGGGGGTGGGGGTTAGAAAATGTTTGACAAATGCCAATAAAGAAAACAAAAAAATAAAAAAACACAATGCGGTTGGGGTAAGGCCTATCTTGCCCTATGCTAAGGTGAGATTTCCCAACCTAACTGAAACTAATGATAGTCTGTGTCAGGAAGTCCAAAGTAAATGTCCGTCTGTGTCCCAAACTTATACTTGCCCTCACATCTATTTGTTCAAACTGTGTAGGGATGTCAGCATCAAATGAAAAAGTGTTCAAACAAAGGTTCAGGGCTTCTTTCAGATCTTGGTCGGAAAAAGGGGGTTTCCCTTCCCCAGGATTCCAAATAGTTTACTTTCAATCACAAGGGGTTCCCTTCCCCAAGCTTTCAAGTCTCTCACTGTTTTCACAACACAGTTCCTCTGGATTCTTCTTTGCTTTCAGGCTCTTTGTATCTTTCATCAATATCACGCAAGTCCACAAAGTACAAACTTTTCTTGATAGTCAACCATAAACTTATAGATGAGTTAAGTGGCTTCTCTTTAGTGGGGTTTATTTAGTCTAGGCGCAGTTGTCGGACCATACGTTCCATCCATTACAGGTCACACAGCCGACACACCACTACTTTTCCACAGTTACACCACCACTGCTTCAGCTCAACAATGGTATTGGACTTATATTCTTGCAGTCCTTTTCAATACTTGTTTTGCCACTATTTACTTGCTGGATTATCAAACCTTTTCATAGCTTTGCCACAGTTTCCACTTTCAACTTGCACAGTTCCTCTTTTCCTTATGGGTCTTGTCAATGCTTGCTTTTTCTCAGCTTCTACAATTCAGTTTGTTATATTCATTACCAATTTTGGCTGTCTTTAGTTTCCATTATTCACAAATCCTTTGTATCAGGGAAAGCTTTCCTCTGCTTTCCATTCATGTGGCATTCACTCAGTATTACTTTCCTTTGCTTCAGTATTCTAAACTTCAGTTGATTCATATGTAAAACAACGTAAATGCAAATACCCAGTTCATTCTCCTGCTGTGCATTTGTACCCTGGTCACAAACTTCTCATTCGCTGTACATTTATTTCACTGGTTCACAGCTTTTATGGCCCTACCGCGGCCTTCCCAATTTCAATACAGTTCGGTATTCACAAACCACTCGCTTATCAACCTTCACATTGCCGTAGTGTGAAAAACCTGAGGGTATTCTCATTCCTAAACCTCTGGATCTTCTTCTCAGGTGGCCGGAGAAAGGCCATTGCTCCTGAAACCCGACCCTGGAGGTGGAGAAGCGAAGGAGGATCCACCTAGGTGGAGGGTCTTCTGAGATTTAGAGTGGGGGGGTCCACAGGTGAGAGATGGTATCCCTCTTTCCCTAATTCTGACCAATTTAACCCTCCCCCGACCTTTATGGGCTACTGCAAGACCTCTCCCGTCATTTCCCCACATTTAACATTTGAAAGTACCGGGACGAGGAAGAGGAGACGGATAACAATAAACACTACACCTTCATTTTACCACACTAGTACTGGGATGAAGAAGATGCCTGCAGAGTATGGTTAGAGTCAGGCATGTCCCCTTAATCATAGTCAGGCAAACCTGAGTAAGTGTTCAAACCTGCAACCTGTTAAGTGGTTGCAGGTATATAAAATGAGGGTCAGAGAACAGCATAGAGACAGTAATAGGGAGGCCTGCATGGGAGAGACCAGCAGTGGACCCTTTCCATGTGGAGGCAGCCGTGGTGGGACCGGAGCAGGAGCCAGGATGCCAGCAGATACCCCGGGGAACTAGTGGGGCCCAAGTGGAAGCCACCAGGACAAAGAGCCAGCAGCAGGAGCTGCAGTTGAACCAAGTACAGAGGGGATGCTGTTCGCGTCCAGAGAGAAACCTCTTCCATTGCCGTAGTGCAGAGGAAGAGGCCCGGCATGCAAACATGCCTCGCAACAGGTAGTCCACTGTCCTTGCAAGCAGAGAGGAAGCTACGGAGGTCATCGAATGCAGCCGCAGAGACCTGGTGACTGTTAGTGAAAGCACTTGGGCACCAGGGGGCTCCTAACGGACCGTAAACAAACGGTCTTTGAAAGTTAATACAACTATTGTATGTTGAATACCAAACTGAAAAGAAATATGAAATTAAGCGTAATAAATACATCTTAAACATTGAACTGAATAGAACTGTGAAATGAATTATAATGAATGAATCTTAAATGCCGAATTGAAGAAAATTATGAAATTGAACACAACGGATGCATATTGAATACCAACCTGAATGCAACCTTGAAGTTGGACATATTAAATACTGAAAGCAATAAAGCCTTATGGGCAAAGCAAATATCCAGGTACAGCCAAATTGCCCATGTGAAAGCAAGCTACTGAAAAGGGGGCACAAGTGTGAACAAGTGACATTGAAAGGTGGCGTATGAATAAGAGCCACACAAAGTGAACTTTTATGAGTGATTGCAGTGTGGCAAGGCCAAAGACTGGAAAGACCAGGAGAAGTCAGAGAAGTGTAAAATTGCACAGAAAGCCAAGAGGCCAACAAATAGGAATTAAGTAGAGGTGACATGGTGCACAGGGACAAGTGCTGAAGAACCTGTGTGGGCTGTAGAGCCTAGGAATGATGGTTGTGCATCCTGTGATGAATGGACCGTGTGGTCTAACAACTGCGTCTAGACCAGTGAGCCCCCAACAACATTGTGAAAACAAAAACAAGGAGAAGCATTATAAGTGAGGCTAAACTCGAGTTATGTTGCACTTTTTGAAGACTGAAACAAGTACAAGTGGCAGAGTTGAAGGTCTGGGGGAAGGGAACCCTGAGATTTGAGGAACTGCATGTGCCGTCTTGAGAATAGAGCCTCAAAACCTCTTTGCTTTTTAACTGTGTTGCTTGGATCTTGGGGAAGGGAACCCTGAGGATTGTTTGGAGCTGTATTGCCTTGAACATCAGAAAGGTAATCTCTAGACTTTTGTGGAACTTTCTTGCACTTTGGGAAGGGGAGCTGAAAGAGAGCTGGGAACCTTTGAGTTCAACACCATTCCTTTTGTTATTAACATCCCTACACATTGGTTAGCTTTAGTTGTGAGGGCAAGAATAGGTTTTGTACACAGATGGACCTTTAAGTAGAAATCTTTGACTCAAACTTTCCTTAGTTTCATTCAGGTAGGGAAATCCCACCTTGGCATAGGGAAAGTTAGGGCTTCTACCATCCTGACATTTAAGTTAATACAAATCTTTTGTTTCAACTTTAAGTCTGTTGTCTGTGTCTTGCTTCATGATGCCTTCACAGTGGTCATCAAACATCTGCGTTTTACATTTGGACTGGCAAGCCCATTGCCTCTGCTGTCCTTCACCCACTCGTGAGCGCTCTGACCTGCTTCCACAATGCAGCTTGCACCACAGAGTCCCGGAGTCTTACAGCCTCACTTGACTCCTCGTATATGCTGTCTTTGCGTGCTCTCCTCCGCTTCAGTCGGTTCTTCGTGGCTGCTGCTGTTCCCGGCGCGGCAGGTCCTTCTTCCAGGGTATCTGGGCCTCCGTGAAATCCCTCATGCGCAAAGTGCGAGAGCACCCGGTTCTGGGGGTGCTGTGGACGATCTGGAAGAAGAGCGCGAGCATGAATGGAATCACCACCTGGCCCTCCCCTCTTAGCTGTATCTGGGCCCCCCCACCCCTGATCAGAGGTCACATTACAGACCCTATATGGTTCCAGCCGCAGTAGCAACAGGGCCTAATTAGAGCGGGTGAGATGTGGAGGGAGGGCACAGTCTTGTCCAGGGAGGATCTGGAAAAGGCACAACAGGGCCTGCGAATCGAGCCTCTCCCATACCTGCAACTGAAGGGAGTCCTCACAGAACTACAGTGGAAAGATCAGCTACAGCGCCCCCTAACTGTGTTAGAAAACATTCTGAACACTTAAACGGGGTCCAAGGGGTTGATTGCTAAAATATACCAGGCTCTCATAGAAGGAGGTCACCTCCCTACCCTCCACACTGACTAAATGGGAAAGGGAGCTAGGATGGGAAAGTAACGAGGAGGAATGGGCAGCAATGTTCAGAGCAGTCTGGAAGTCATCAATAGCGGTGCAATATAAAATGCACAACTGTAGGTTACTCACACAATGGCACCTCACTCTGCAGCACCTAGGCGGGAGAGGGAGGGTCTGGGGGGGTTGTGATAATGTTAAAGTAAAAACCTTTTGATCGTACATTTGCCTTATGCTGAATAAAAAAGAAAATAATGTAATGTATATGATAAGCATCTGTTGATCATAAGAATAAAAATATATATTTTTACAAAAAGAAGGGACATCTCTCTTCCATTCCATCGCCCTTTGCCCCCATGTTTGAAAACCCGAACTTCACCCCAGGCACTGTGGAGAGCTCATTTACACGTTCGAAAGAAAGAGGATGTCTAAAGATTAGAGACATGGTGTGGGAGAGGGAAATAGCTTCATTCGAGGATTGTAAGATACATGTAGGAATGAAGGAAGGGGACAGATTTGAATAAACTCAACTGAGGCACTGGTTACGACAGAAGGAGATCCGCCAAGCAGCAATAAGCCTGCTGACAACATTTGAGACATGTCACCACCCACACGGGGGACAAACACTGAGTGGCAGACATATATGGGATACTGCAAGACTGTCTAGACCAAAGGATATGGCTGTATCAAATAGCATCGGAAGGCTCGCTGGGAGGGGAGGTTCCTGCCGGGCACTGGGAAGAGTTATGGAAGAACATCCCAAAACTGACCAGGTCCTTACAGCTGCGGGAGGCCTGGTATAAAAAGATGTTACAGTGGTATTATACCCCTAGTAAACTACACAGAATGTATAGCTCGGCTTCTGCGGAGTGCTGGAGGGGATGCAATGGGAATGGGGATTGGAGACATATTTGGTGGGGTGCCCTAAGATTTAAGGGTTTTGGGAGAAAGTCATGGGATTTCTGCAGGAAATTGACCGGAGATCCTGCCTCTCTCGTTAGCAGAGAGCCTAGGTGGGCTGATAGAAGCTGAGTGATATACTACCTCAAACACACAGAAAAGAGCATTGGTGACCTTATTAATAGCAGATTGTGCGGTGATTGCAAAAGACTGGAAAAAAAAGCCCACCCACGGTTGCGAACTGGCTCCGTAAACTCTGGGACATAGTAGCAATGGAGTGGATTACGTATAAAATCCAATGGGATGCAGAGACATTTCAGAAGGAATGGGGAGAGACTATCCGTTTTTTGAAAAGTTACTTTGTACGACAATGGTGTCCACAAAATGTGCATGTGTTGGATAATCAGTGACTGGTTTAGCACCCGTTGTGCTCCATTGATAACAAACTTTAAGCTCCCGAAGGTGTATAGCTCGGACATGCGGTCCCTCAAGGGGTGGGGGGGGCGATGGGTCAGTAGTGGGGGCGGGGGTTAGAAAATGTTTGACAAATGCCAATAAAGAAAACAAAAAAATAAAAAAACACAATGCGGTTGGGGTAAGGCCTATCTTGCCCTATGCTAAGGTGAGATTTCCCAACCTAACTGAAACTAATGATAGTCTGTGTCAGGAAGTCCAAAGTAAATGTCCGTCTGTGTCCCAAACTTATACTTGCCCTCACATCTATTTGTTCAAACTGTGTAGGGATGTCAGCATCAAATGAAAAAGTGTTCAAACAAAGGTTCAGGGCTTCTTTCAGATCTTGGTCGGAAAAAGGGGGTTTCCCTTCCCCAGGATTCCAAATAGTTTACTTTCAATCACAAGGGGTTCCCTTCCCCAAGCTTTCAAGTCTCTCACTGTTTTCACAACACAGTTCCTCTGGATTCTTCTTTGCTTTCAGGCTCTTTGTATCTTTCATCAATATCACGCAAGTACACAAAGTACAAACTTTTCTTGATAGTCAACCATAAACTTATAGATGAGTTAAGTGGCTTCTCTTTAGTGGGGTTTATTTAGTCTAGGCGCAGTTGTCGGACCATACGTTCCATCCATTACAGGTCACACAGCCGACACACCACTACTTTTCCACAGTTACACCACCACTGCTTCAGCTCAACAATGGTATTGGACTTATATTCTTGCAGTCCTTTTCAATACTTGTTTTGCCACTATTTACTTGCTGGATTATCAAACCTTTTCATAGCTTTGCCACAGTTTCCACTTTCAACTTGCACAGTTCCTCTTTTCCTTATGGGTCTTGTCAATGCTTGCTTTTTCTCAGCTTCTACAATTCAGTTTGTTATATTCATTACCAATTTTGGCTGTCTTTAGTTTCCATTATTCACAAATCCTTTGTATCAGGGAAAGCTTTCCTCTGCTTTCCATTCATGTGGCATTCACTCAGTATTACTTTCCTTTGCTTCAGTATTCTAAATTTCAGTTGATTCATATGTAAAACAACGTAAATGCAAATACCCAGTTCATTCTCCTGCTGTGCATTTGTACCCTGGTCACAAACTTCTCATTCACTGTACATTTATTTCACTGGTTCACAGCTTTTATGGCCCTACCGCGGCCTTCCCAATTTCAATACAGTTCGGTATTCACAAACCACTCGCTTAT
Organism: Ambystoma mexicanum; assembly: GCF_040938575.1. Lineage (NCBI taxonomy): Eukaryota > Metazoa > Chordata > Amphibia > Caudata > Ambystomatidae > Ambystoma > Ambystoma mexicanum. Next base: position 254,277,125 of record NC_090934.1, on the reverse strand, counting down.
CAACCTTCACATTGCCGTAGTGTGAAAAACCTGAGGGTATTCTCATTCCTAAACCTCTGGATCTTCTTCTCAGGTGGCCGGAGAAAGGCCATTGCTCCTGAAACCCGACCCTGGAGGTGGAGAAGCGAAGGAGGATCCACCTAGGTGGAGGGTCTTCTGAGATTTAGAGTGGGGGGGTCCACAGGTGAGAGATGGTATCCCTCTTTCCCTAATTCTGACCAATTTAACCCTCCCACGACCTTTATGGGCTACTGCAAGACCTCTCCCGTCATTTCCCCACATTTAACATTTGAAAGTACCGGGACGAGGAAGAGGAGACGGATAACAATAAACACTACACCTTCATTTTACCACACTAGTACTGGGATGAAGAAGATGCCTGCAGAGTATGGTTAGAGTCAGGCATGTCCCCTTAATCATAGTCAGGCAAACCTGAGTAAGTGTTCAAACCTGCAACCTGTTAAGTGGTTGCAGGTATATAAAATGAGGGTCAGAGAACAGCATAGAGACAGTAATAGGGAGGCCTGCATGGGAGAGACCAGCAGTGGACCCTTTCCATGTGGAGGCAGCCGTGGTGGGACCGGAGCAGGAGCCAGGATGCCAGCAGATACCCCGGGGAACTAGTGGGGCCCAAGTGGAAGCCACCAGGACAAAGAGCCAGCAGCAGGAGCTGCAGTTGAACCAAGTACAGAGGGGATGCTGTTCGCGTCCAGAGAGAAACCTCTTCCATTGCCGTAGTGCAGAGGAAGAGGCCCGGCATGCAAACATGCCTCGCAACAGGTAGTCCACTGTCCTTGCAAGCAGAGAGGAAGCTACGGAGGTCATCGAATGCAGCCGCAGAGACCTGGTGACTGTTAGTGAAAGCACTTGGGCACCAGGGGGCTCCTAACGGACCGTAAACAAACGGTCTTTGAAAGTTAATACAACTATTGTATGTTGAATACCAAACTGAAAAGAAATATGAAATTAAGCGTAATAAATACATCTTAAACATTGAACTGAATAGAACTGTGAAATGAATTATAATGAATGAATCTTAAATGCCGAATTGAAGAAAATTATGAAATTGAACACAACGGATGCATATTGAATACCAACCTGAATGGAACCTTGAAGTTGGACATATTAAATACTGAAAGCAATAAAGCCTTATGGGCAAAGCAAATATCCAGGTACAGCCAAATTGCCCATGTGAAAGCAAGCTACTGAAAAGGGGGCACAAGTGTGAACAAGTGACATTGAAAGGTGGCGTATGAATAAGAGCCACACAAAGTGAACTTTTATGAGTGATTGCAGTGTGGCAAGGCCAAAGACTGGAAAGACCAGGAGAAGTCAGAGAAGTGTAAAATTGCACAGAAAGCCAAGAGGCCAACAAATAGGAATTAAGTAGAGGTGACATGGTGCACAGGGACAAGTGCTGAAGAACCTGTGTGGGCTGTAGAGCCTAGGAATGATGGTTGTGCATCCTGTGATGAATGGACCGTGTGGTCTAACAACTGCGTCTAGACCAGTGAGCCCCCAACAACATTGTGAAAACAAAAACAAGGAGAAGCATTATAAGTGAGGCTAAACTCGAGTTATGTTGCACTTTTTGAAGACTGAAACAAGTACAAGTGGCAGAGTTGAAGGTCTGGGGGAAGGGAACCCTGAGATTTGAGGAACTGCATGTGCCGTCTTGAGAATAGAGCCTCAAAACCTCTTTGCTTTTTAACTGTGTTGCTTGGATCTTGGGGAAGGGAACCCTGAGGATTGTTTGGAGCTGTATTGCCTTGAACATCAGAAAGGTAATCTCTAGACTTTTGTGGAACTTTCTTGCACTTTGGGAAGGGGAGCTGAAAGAGAGCTGGGAACCTTTGAGTTCAACACCATTCCTTTTGTTATTAACATCCCTACACATTGGTTAGCTTTAGTTGTGAGGGCAAGAATAGGTTTTGTACACAGATGGACCTTTAAGTAGAAATCTTTGACTCAAACTTTCCTTAGTTTCATTCAGGTAGGGAAATCCCACCTTGGCATAGGGAAAGTTAGGGCTTCTACCATCCTGACATTTAAGTTAATACAAATCTTTTGTTTCAACTTTAAGTCTGTTGTCTGTGTCTTGCTTCATGATGCCTTCACAGTGGTCATCAAACATCTGCGTTTTACATTTGGACTGGCAAGCCCATTGCCTCTGCTGTCCTTCACCCACTCGTGAGCGCTCTGACCTGCTTCCACAATGCAGCTTGCACCACAGAGTCCCGGAGTCTTACAGCCTCACTTGACTCCTCGTATATGCTGTCTTTGCGTGCTCTCCTCCGCTTCAGTCGGTTCTTCGTGGCTGCTGCTGTTCCCGGCGCGGCAGGTCCTTCTTCCAGGGTATCAGATGCCTTGAGCTGCCAGAGAGGAGTCCTCTTGACTTCAGGAGGTCGGCAGCCTGTGCCTGCCACCAGAGACCTTACGCCATTGTCGCCACTCTGCTTCCACGGCAACGGCTCTGCAGCACCTTGGCGTCTCCATGCATTCACCTCCAGCTTCTCCGTCTGCAGACATTCCACAGGCAATCTCCTCCTTAGCCTCACCTGAGTGGCACATTTATACAGCCCCTTTGGCTTCAGGTGCAGGCCATTCACATTGATTTCACAACCGTCTTGGTACTCGATATCACTCTTCCTCGTCCTAGTACCAGAGTGGTATATGTGTATGTCTGAGTTTGGTGTATGTTTCTATGTGGTCTCTACCTCGTCTCAGTACCACAGTGATATACACTAGGAGATGGTTTTCTAAAACAATAGGGAAGGGTTTGGCAATATCCCATAAAAGCCTGTTGGACATTTTATTACTTATGAAAGGGTAATGGGGGATACTATGTCTCACCCACGGATGCCTCATTCCCACTCCCCATGTCTCATGCTCCCAGGTGATCCTCCCTTGCATATTCACCCCCGGATCAGGATCCGAAAGCAACAGCCTTTCCCTGGCTGACTGGGGTGGAGGATATTTTGGGGAAAGAAGTGAGGACACCCTCAGATTCCGCACATACCCTTCCAAGGTGGATCTGGCTGTTTCACAGGGGAATCAACCCTTCCTGTGTTCCACTGTGAAACAGTAGGGTTGCAGATCTAGAAACCACTGCATAACTCGTGGATTGGATTCTTTCCTCTGGCTAATCCACACCAAGGGTCAGTGACTAGCCTGAATTTCCTTCCCAATATATAGTACTGTAAATGTATGATAGCCCATTTTATGGCAAGGGCAAGTATCTCACAGCAGATTGGGCCAATTTACATTTTTTGGAACTAGCTGTTAATCCTGTGGCTCTTAAGATGTTCATGATGGTGTATAAATGATAGACATGATCCTCCCACGTCTTACTATGGATCACAATGCCATCTATGTAGGCCCCACAAAAGTTAAAATAAGGTTGCAAGATTGCATCCATCAACCGTTGGAATATTGCAGGGGCCCCGCGTAGCCCAAAAGGGAGGACTTTGAAGTGGAACAAACTTGGAGATGTAGCAAAGGCTGTTTTTTCTTTATCAGGATTGTACAATGAAACCTGACAATAGCCTTTTGTACGGTCTATGTTAGAGACATAGGGCCTCATTACGAGTATGAAGGCAGCATGCCCTTAATAAGGGCATGCTGCCTCCATACGGGGTTCCTCCAGTGAGGACTTACCCGGCTATTCCAACCATGGAGGACCCGGTAAGTCCTCATTGGAAAAACCCATCCCCATTCCCATTTCAGCCCCCATAGGGCACAATGGGAATGGGGAGGGAGCTAATAATGGGCCCATTATTAGCTCACTGGTCCCCTCGCAGAACCCGCTAAGGATGCCTGGTTTTACCAGGCGTCCTTACCGGGTCCCGCAAGGGAACCTCATAATAGGGCGTCCCGTAATGAAGGGTGCCGTCCCGTACCGGAACCCTTCATTACGGGAGCGCCATGGCCGTAATGAGGCCCCTAGACAGTGCTCCAAAAGGGGTGGGATGTATTGACCCACTCTGCTATACTATGCGGCCTCACTTTGCTATCTATGGTGCAAGAAACAGTAAAATGGCGGCAAAACCCTTGTGCGCGCCAAAACCTCCCAAACCGCATTTTGCAACACACAAAAAGATGGCTGCACAACCTGCCACCCATGGTGCATGTGTGGTGGAACAGAGCACATGCTGCAGGCAAAGTGCCAGTGGGCTCCATGACAAGTAAACATGGAGTACAGAGGGAGAAGCAGCGCTTTGCCAGTGAAACTACATAATTCGCCTGTAAATGACATCTACTTTGCTGCTGAAACTGCAAAATACCTGTACAAAACACTGTCCAACACTCAAAATCTTGCTTGGCGCTAAAAAGTCATTTAATCTAATGAAGCACTGTGAATTTACCAGGTCCTGAAATGTTGGGAGTAAAACATTTATCAGCAAAACCGGATGGCCTGTGAATGACAGTTCCTGTCAACAATCTGTGTGCAGCCACACTGGGCTACTTGTGAGTGACAGCCCCTGTCAAATTGGCTCTCCTGATTAAAAAAGTTGTCTAAAACTAAAGACTTGCCGGATTGACAAATATATAAGGACTGTTGCTGAAAGGAACATGAATCTCAGTTGTTTTGAACCCACAGGTTTAAAGTTAAGAATGTAATTTATCTATGTCATCTGATGCAACAAGTTTGTTTGTGCTGGATTTCAAAGTCAAGAAATTAAAATTTAACTTTGGCTGACTGGGCCTGCAAGAAGTTGAAAAACAGGGTTCCACCCAAGGGGAGGGCATTCCTCTCACTCTGCAGATGCTCACTGACATATGATAATTGTGGGGTAGGACAGACTTTTATCTGCTCCCAAGGACTGAACAATGGTAGATTCTCCAGGCCAGGAAATGGACGTGTGAAAGGGTCGTAAACTAGGCTTGCAGAAGGAAATCCCAAAGGTGGGGGGCTGATCCTTGCCTCCATTGACAGAGGAAAGGCAGACCATTTGCTGCTAAGAATATGTAATAAACATTGTTTAGAGACTTATAACTCGCTATCAGAAATGGTGAAAAATATAAAAAGGGCAGAGTTGTTAACCTAATTTTTGGCCCTACATTTCACAACGTGGTGGAACTATGTAGCATGTTTTGAGCAGGAATGGCAAAATATGTGGTTTTATGGGAACTGTATTTATGCTAGAATTGTTAACCTTTGCACACACATTCCTATGGTACACACGCATATTTGTGTAAATTTGGAGAAAATTTGGAAAATGTTTTCATGGAGAAATGGACAAAATGCTGCAGAAAGGTGAAACAAGGTCTCACACCTGCCGGATGTTGAGGAACACATACCATATAAAATATGTAATTCTTGTATGTGATTTTTGTAGAGGTTACAAATGTAAAATATGTATTTAGGACAAAATTCGATTTTGATACTAGTGGCTAGGGGAGGTTTCTAAGGATTGTAAAAACCAAACCATTAAACTTGAAATCATCTGTCCTTGATCCAATCACTTGGGTGCAAGGCGGAGATGGGCTCTGATCCAATCCCGGTTCACAGGGGCAATCTTAGTTAAGCCGGCCCATACACCCATTTTTGTGATGTCATTTGAAAAGATAAATAGAGACATCTGACAACACATAGACACACTCTCTCTTCTGATTCCAGCGAAGCACTCTGATCCAGCATTCAACATCCAGCCTTTAACATCCTTCCAGATCCACATTCCAATCACCAGGCCAAGCAGTAGCTGAACCATTTTCAACTAGGCCTCTATCATCAATTAATCCTTAACTAATCCTTACAACCCAGTGGAGCACTGTGGTGTGGGGAAGCATCCTGAAATTATCTGGCTTGCTACCATAATGCTTGCCTGCTGAACTCGCAATCCTGCTGATCTGAAATATCCAGAAACAAGAAGGGTAGAGCCTGTGCAGTTACGGTGATCAACCTAGCTGATCCTAGCTGATGTGCTGTCCTTCCCTGATAGACCGATCCATTGACCAGAATCTTGATGGGCCAGCACGCTAGAGAACTATTGTATACCTTGACTTATCTTGATCCACCCTAAATCTCAGAACTACTCTTACTTCCATATCCTGTAACAGTGTCAAAATCTTAGTGCTGTCTCATCCTGTCTATTTGCTAAAGCGTCATTTTCATAGTCATTTTTATTTGTGTAACTCTCCTCCATAAATCCCACTTCGAGTGTTTGGACTGGTTCTGCCGGGGTGGCGATGGGGATCTGTTACTGAAGCCATGAATCAGTCTCAGAGCTTACTTCGTCCCAACTTCGTCCCAACTTGGTTGTCTAGTCTGAATGCTCTAGTCTTGAGTAAAAGCATAACCCATATTTTCTGATTTTAAACTGAAGTGCTTGTCCAAATTCATGTCTTTATTTCCGAAAAAAAAAAACCAAAACTCCCTCAGTTCTTAAGATAGAAATGGAATTTCAATTCCTACTGATACCTGACATCCTCAGCTATCCACAGCTAAAAACCGCACAGTATTGTCAAAAATCGCATAGTAAAAGTTTGCCGCGAATTTACGCTTTGCAAAAGTTTTACACGTGTGAATTGCCTTTAAATTATTTCCCACTTTGCATTTGAGATTCCAAATGTTTTCTTTTGAATAAATTGTTGCTTTTGCTTGCTTGCTTCTGTTCAAAGCGGCTCCCATAGAAATGTATAATAATTTAAGCATTTCTGACCACATTTAGTGTTTTTGCTCAGCCAATTTCAAAGCCATTCTTACAGTTCAAAAGTCAAATCCGTTTTTCTCTTGTTTGTAAAGGGGGGAGGTGGGAGTGATATTCTGTTTAGTCTGTATTATTCCTGAGTACCTGCTGTCTCCTCACATCTATTTAAATTGCCTATTGGTGGGTTGAGGGGTGTTGCAGGGGGAACCTCTAACCATAGTGCTAGCTGTTCCAAACCAACCAAAAATATTATTTTCCTTGCTGCATTCTTTTTGTGTTCGTAACCCGATTCCCAGTGCATTAAAGATATTATTCATTGTTCCTGTCACCCCATTGGTGATTGTTTTTACCTATTAAAAATATATTGTGATTCAACTTCTAATACATAAATAAATATTTACCGTTGCAACCTAGCCTGATTCCTGGTTCAGTGTGACCACAGGGCGTATTTTGAGAAGGGTGTGATATGGAGTGGTATATCATTCAGAATATTGAACTTATAGATAAAAATAAATAAAGGTTTCATTTGCGCACTACATGCTAGGCAAGACTTGGGTGTGTGCCTGATTGAAATCCTTTACAAAGGCGGTCAATAATATCGTCGATACAATGCATCGAATAAGCATCAAAGGGCGAAATTGCATTCACTTTTCTGAAGTCAGTACAAAATCTCCAGCTTCTATCCGGCTTTGCTACTAATATTATGGGGGAAGACCAGGGACTGATGGATGGTTCAATAATATTGGCGTCCATCATTTGCTTTACTTCCTGGTTGATGGTCGCTTTCCTTGCCTCAGGTATCCTATAAGGTTTTAGGTGTATCACTTTGCCTTCAGGGGTGTGGAAATGGTAGGAAAATCTCTTCACCCTTTCTGGCTCCTCTTTAAACAGATCAGTAAATTGGCTGAGTAGATCATAGAGATCTTAATTTTATATGTTACTAATATCGGGAGGGATAGGTTCTTTTATATCTGAGTCATAGGACAATAGACATGTTAATATGCTGGTAGTTGACTCTGTGTGATTTTTTTTTCCTCTCTTTAAGGAGATTTATATGGTATACCTGGGTTTTCAATTGTCGTCAGGTTGGGAAATTTTGTAATGGTCCATCCCATCTAGATATTTGTTTGTTCTCGGAGGTTGGCAGTAAGACTATGTTATGAAACCTCACCCGTGCCATTTCCCTGCTTAATATACTGATGCGCGTCGCATTCCCTGGCGAGGGCGATCACAGCCACTCGTGAAGCCTCATCTCCCCTCAACGGTCAAAGTGCAGCACCTGCGGCGAACATAGAAAGGGTTGAACTTGCTTCATGATTACTTCTTTCTCAGAATGCCACGCATAGAGCGATGTTTCCAGGTTCTTTCCTCGGAAGCGTTGTGTGTCATGTGATTGCAGGATTCAATATGCAGGGAGTACTTAAAGCATTACGAGACACCATACTCGCGTTCTCGCAACGGTTCCAGACACACTTTGGACCCCGTATCCAAGACCTCGGATAGTAAAGTATATTTTATGATTGGTCCTTAGTTACTAGGTAATTAGGACACTTGTTTTCAAGACTTTGTTTTCATGGATCTCTATGCTGGCAGACTGAGTTTGGATTTACTGCACCTTCTTCATAGCTGTTTAAAACAATCTTCCAGGTACTGTTTTCTCAACTGTTTCTTCTGTTTCCACTGCCCCATCTAATCTCCTGCCACCATTGTACTCACCTCTTTTATTTGTCGTCATCTGCAGCTCCTGTATCCCAAAGTTCCTGCCGAGCCACAGATAAAGAGATGTGTCACGTAGCACTTACGCCAGGGATTACACTCTCTTGTGTGGGTACAACCCTACCAGTGGATTGCATTCCTTTTGGTTGACTGTGTAATTCCTCATGCTCCTGAGAGACCCTCGGCATGCTGTGATCAATAACAGATTGCGAGAACCTAAATATCTCTCCTGAGCATGGAATCCTTATTAAAAGAAATGTCTATCACTATGCAGAAACTTCAGGTAGAAGTCACGCCCTCAAGGCAGGAAAATGCAGTCCTTTTTCAGTCCATGTTCACGTTGCAAGGGACGGTGGACCAGTTAATCAAGAAAACCCCTTCTACTATTACCCCTTGGGGATTGGTGATTGGAACAGGAGGTGCCTCTGGCACCTCTGGTGCTTCTTCTAAAACAGAGGGGCATCCCCTTATGTCCCCGGCTACCTTACCAGCAATCACCCAATCTCATGGTGGTCCTTCTCCTCCCATGCCTCCCAGGTATGGAGGTGATCCCAAAGAAATCAAACCCTTTCTCACGCAATGCAAAATATACTTTCTGAATAGACCCCAGGTTTGTACCTCTGATCAAGCTAAAGTAGCCTTTCTGTTATTTAATCTTGCGAAAACTGATCTTGCTTGGGCTAACCCTTACATTGATAGCAACAGTCCTTTACTGAATGATTATGCTGGGTTTGTAGGTGCCTTTCAAACAATGTTTGATTGCCAAGGAGTGTATCAGACTGTTCGAAACAAACTCATCGATATCCGCCAAGGAAACAGGGATCTCCTCCATTATGCCCATTTCAAAGGCTTAGTAACTCAAACTGATTGGCCGGAGGATGAACAGATAACAATATATCACAGAGGGTTAAGAGAAGAGCGCAAGGATGCACTGTGCCATGTTGTAGACCTTCCCAAACATTTGGTGGATTATATAGCATTATTCTTTATTTAATTTTTGAAACTTTTTTTATTGAATTTTGCAACATGTCAAACAGAAAAAGCAAGAACCCTTCCCTCCTCCCTCCGACCCTCTCCAGCGCCCCTGCCCCCCCGGGCAACGAGCCTTAATATACCAAATCTCCATCCTGCCGGGCAGTCTCTCCATATTCATTGTAGGTCCAACAGTCTCAGGCGCTTTGGGCACCACATCACCCTAAAGTCATCTTTAAGAAAATCCAACATTTCGCCCCAGTCCGCCGCAAATCTCTGAACTTTATTATTCATGGCATAAGTCCACCCACTCCAGAGCTACTATTTCCCACATTTTCCAGAGCCAGTCCTGGCACATAGGGACCTCAGGGCGCTTCCATCTCTGTGCTATTGACATCATAGCTGCCAATGTTAGTATCGCTTTTGCCTTCTCCCTTCCTCTAGGTTCACCCGCCCCGCTGCCTTTCGAATGTCTAAGAGGATGTGAACCGGCGTTCTTTCATCTTCCGGATCGAAGGCCTGCTCTTGTGCTTTGCGTATCTCCCCCCAAAATGGTTCAATCTTTGGGCATGACCACCATATGTGCTCCGCTGTACCTGCCAGTCCACATCCCCTCCAACACTTCCCCGAAATTGCTGGGTACATCCTATGGAGCCGGGCAGGGGTATAGTGCCACCCGTACAATATCTTGTACCAAGCTTCCTGCATTTGGGACGCCTTAGCCAATTTAGGTACTCTCCTCCATAACCTCTCCCATTCTGCCCTATCAATCTCCCACCCCAATAGCCTTTCCCATTTCCGCATACAGGCCCATTGGGTGCCTGCATTAGCACTATCCAGAATCTTAAAAATATTGGAAATGAGGCCTTTCGTTCCATCATTAGTGAGGAGGAATCTCTCAAATAGTGTTGGGTCTTGAGTGGCCGCCTTTTTAACCCCTGGGTGCAGTACCCAATGTCGTACCTGCACGTACCGCAATCTCTCGCTCTCTTGTATTGCGAATTCCCTTTTGCAGTCGTGAAAAGACAACAATTCCCCTCCCCGGAATATATCCGACAGTTTCCTGCAACCCCTTTCCTGCCATTTCACAAATGCCCCTTTCTCCAAACCTGGGGTAAAGTCCCCATTACCAAAAATGGGAGTGAAGGGGGACGGAAATGTGGTTATTCCCTTAGGGCCAGCCAGCTTGTCCCAAGTATCAGCCATAAGCTTAGTAATAGCACTCTCATAAAGATGCCAGGGCCTATGCGATTTTGGAAGCCATAATACTTCAGCTAGGTTACGGTGCGCCACCACCCTATCCATCCTCACCCACAGTTTATCTTGCATGCTCTCCTCGCCCTTCAGTCATTCCCTGATGATGCGAATCTGTGCAGCCTCATAGTATCGCCGAAAATTCGGCAGTGCCAACCCTCCCTTTCCCTTGGATGCCATCAGGAGCCTGATGCCCACCTTAGCTCTTTTCCCTTCCCAGATAAACCCGTTGGTCAGTGTTCCCATCTCTTTAAAGAAGCTTGACGGGACCGGCAGCGGGATCGCTTGGAATAGATACAGGAATCTCGGGAGTGTGACCATCTTGACCGCAGCTATCCGCCCCACCCATGACACCCTGAGCCCTCTCCACCTTTGGAAGTCCTTTTTAACCGTCTTGAGAAGTGGGGGGAAGTTAGCCGCATACCACCCTGCCAAAGTTGCTGTGATTCTCACCCCCAAGTATCTAATCCCTCCCGGGCTCCACAAGAAACGAGTGCCCTCCTTTAGCCTGTCCCGTTTCTCTGCCCTTAGCGTCAAGTTCAGCCCCTCCGACTTATTAGTATTAACCTTTAGGCCTGAGGCTTCCCCAAATGTCTCCAGCAGAGTCACACTCGCTTGTAGTGATTCCCTTGGCACGGTCAACATCAGCAACATGTCGTCTGCAAAAGCTGCAACCTTCTGTTGCTCTCCTCCAAAGGGGATGCCCTGTATCTCTGCAGCCTCCCTTATTGCTTGGAGGAGCGGTTATAGGTAAATCGCGTAAAGTATTGGGGAAAGTGGACAGCCTTGCTTAGTTCCTCGCCGCAGATTTACACGCTTCGTAGCTATCCCGTTCACCATTATTCTGATGGTGGGGTCCTGGTAATTAGCTCGAACCATCTTCATAAAGTCCCCCTCCAAAACCCATCTTTTCCATTACCCAGAACAAAAAGGTCCACTCCAAAAGCCTTTTCCACGTCGAGTGCCACCAAGACCGCGGGAGTGTTTGTTTTCTGCACTTTTTCAACTATATGGGCCACTCGCCTGATATTGTCTGCAGTTTGTCTACCTCTGATGAACCCGGCCTGATCGGGCTGGATCAAATGCGGGAGGATGGACTCGAGTCTATTCGCCAGGATCTTTGTATATATCTTTGCGTCAGTATTAATCAAAGCTATGGGGCGATAAGAAGATCTCTCCTCCAGATTTTTATTAGGTTTAAGGATGAGGGTAATCTTAGCCTCCTCCATGGATGGGGCAATTCTACCTGTTTGCCGAAATGAGTTAAATAGTGATGTAATTTGCGGGGCCAGCTGCGTGATAAACAATTTATAAAATGCAGCAGTGTAGCTGTCTGGGCCGGGAGCTTTGTGTGCCAGAAGAGCCCTAATCACCCCTCGCATCTCCTACTCCGAGATTTCTTGGTTGAGGGCTTCCCTCGTTTCTCTACTAATTTCCCCCAGCTCTATCTTTTGCAGGAATTTCTCCTGTGTGTCGCTCCAGGGGGTGCTGAGTGGCATATAGGGAGTCATAATAAGCATTATTCTTTTTAATTTCTTTTTATTATTTTTAAAGCAAACAGTGCAAGAACAATAAACATTTTGACATGAATCATTGCATATGGTACAACTGTTAAGATTATCATCGGCTTCTTCTTATGTCCTTCTCATGGTCATGTAACCCATACGTGAATCCATTTCAATTAAACCACCAAATGCTTGGGTTCCATCGTGGGCCCTGAATCACCTAATGCACATTCACCTCGGGTCAAACTATGGTTGGCCCTCTCCCGTCATTCCCCCATTTGAGGATTTATTTCTCCCGTATTTCACCATGTCCCCCCCTTCCCTACCTTGAGTGACACTCTGCCTCACCCTCCCCTTTGCCCATGATGAGGACATTGCTTGTTGTTGGCCCCTTTTTTCCATAAACTTATTAGACACCCGTCATCTCCCCCTTCAAGGCGAACATCTAAGTTGTAGCTTCCATGTGCATCTCAGGACCATCGTCCAGTTAAGCTTTAAACTTCTAATCCCCCCATCTAAACCCTCCTCCTCCCTCCCCCGCCATCTCCAACTTCGTCTGCCCCCAGTTACCCCTAACTCCCCCCTCCCAACCTTGAGTGCCTTACCTTCCCAATAGCTTCCCGTAGCTCCCCTTCATTTTCCCATTTTTTTGCAAGTTTGGAAACCCCTTCCCTCTAATCCCATCTGCCCCCTCTGCACCTCCGCATCTTGCGCTTTCAGCTCTGCATCTGTTCAAGGGGGTTTTAGGTCCGGGTGGATGCTAGCTTGTTCAGCACCTGTCCCCAATCCACCACTAGCGCATTTTCCCCTTCTGGATCCCTATGTTTATTTAGGTATTCCACTTCGGCCAGGCCCCATCTGCGTCTCTCGTGTACCCATTGTCTCACTGATGGACCAGACTGCTTCTTCCATTCTATTGCGCTGTTGGTTTTTGTAATTCTTTGCTCCCGGCAGAAGTCCCCACAGGCATACCTCGGAAGTACATTCATATCTGCTTCCTAGTAGGGCATTTATCTGTCCACCATCTCTACCCAATATTTAGCTACCACTGGGCAACCCCAAACCATGTGCCGGAACCCAGCGTGATCCCCTCCGAATCGTGTGCAGGTATGTGGTGTTGTGTGACTTATCGCGTGTTGTTTCTCTGGCATCAGGTATACTCTATGTAAGTAATAACATTGAGTGAGTTGGAATCGTGCATTCCTAGATGTTTTTCTGTTTTCTGAACCCATTTCTGTTCAGGGATAGGTGCTCTGAATCCCGTTCCCATTTACTCTTTATCGCTAGTTCTTTGTCCTCCCTCGCTGTCTGCAGTGCTCCATACACCCTTGATATTTTACCCCCGCCTTCTCCCAATTCCAATAACGTTTGCATCAGTGGATGCTCCTCTGGCTCCCCGGGATATCTACCCAAATCACTGCCAAGGGTCTCACCACTTTGGCATACGCTAGTAAGTGTCCACTTGTTACCTGGTAGGTCTGCTCCATTCCTCGAATGTCAGCAATTTAGCGTCCCTGAAGAGATCCCCTAGTGTGGCGCAATGCCTTTCCTGTAACATTTTGAGACCCACGTTCCACTGTGCCATCCTAATGCTGGCATTGAACCCAATTGGCAGTCCCCTGCTGTATAATTCTTTGCCCTGTGCGCTTTTTAATATTTTCCCCCATTCTGTTTGTACCACTTTAGAGACCGTCATGTCCTCCTTACCCCCGATGGCCCCCCACAGTATCTCTGCTCCCTGCCTTTCTGGCTGGGTCCCCCCCAGCAATCCTATCACCTCCCCTCCTGACCCAGTTTGCCAGCGTGCCACAGCCTGTAGCTGTGCCACCATAACATATAGTTCGAAGTCTGGCAAGTTGAGGACTCCTTCCTCTCGTCTGCAACGTCGTGTTTGCATGGCCACCCTGGTGCGCCCCCCATGCCACAACAGTTGCCCTAGCATTTTATCCAACATCTTGAAGAATATTTTCTTGACTACATATGGGATATTCGCAAAGTAATACTAAAGACGCAGGAAGACTACCATTCTACAAAGTGCGATTCTCCCCATCGAGGATAGTGGTAGCTTTTTCCAAAATTGTACTGCATCTCCAATGCGTGAAAGAGCCCTTCCCCTGTTGTGCACGAACGTCTCCTCCACATCATGGTAGATCTGAATCCCAAGTATTTAACCCCTTAACTGCCAAGGGGTCCACAGCCCCTTTCCCCCAGTGCCAATGCCTTTTTTGGTGATTTCGGTATGTCGCCATTCAATCCCTTGTAACTTTTTTGTTACATGAGATATCTCGGCCAAATCTGGCCCCTTTTCTTCCCACGTCATAACGCCACCAAGGAATCCTAGTTTGCTCTATGGGAGTGATAGAAAAAAAACAGAAAGGGAGAACATTTTTGTTTTTTCCAGAAAATGCCAATAAAATGATATACCAAGAAGCCTGTGGTTTTTTCCTTGTAAGAGCTAGGAACAAATGGCTTGCTGTGCTGAATTCACCTTTTTCCAGGCTTTCCAGAACATGTTGAGTTGAAACCAAGCAAACATATTTTTATATGGTTACTATCTGTTTTGTGAAAGGTAGGCGATTTTGCCGTTTTTTCCAATAGGACATGCATGGACGGAATGGAAGAGTAGGGTAGGACAGCTGAATGGGAAGACCGAAAGGCATACATTTCTGAAAAGTAGAACACATTCCAAGTTTATGAAGGGGTGATTTGCACAGGTCAGGCAACAACTATGTAGGGAAGATGTCCATAGTTTGGGGAAAAAATGACAGAAAAAAGATGTGGTAGATATGGTTGGCCTGGTAAGGCAATGGCTTCTGTGAATTTTGAGAAAACCAATGCTCCGCTACATTCCCCCGACTCTTATAGTTAGGAAATCACACCTTTTTCATAATGTTTCACAAAACAAGCAATACCACAAGCCAAAAACGGAGCCATGGTACACAGGATTTTTATGCTTACGGCCTAAACAGATATACTTAGCATGTGTAAATAAGGAAAACAAATGTGGTGAGGAAGACCACAGGCAGACCCTTTGAAGGGTAGGTGACTTGTGCAGGTTACAAAGCGTATAGTGCCTAAAGCAGCGACTAAATGTAGGTCACATTTGGCAAATGAAAGGGTTGTGTGACAAAGTGTAGCAGCAAATGTATGAAAACTTTATGAAAACCAAGCGAAAACAGCAAATGTCCTACCTTCACACGTTCCCTCACATGTGTGGATGCACCTAACTGGGCGCAAAGGGAAAAGGCTAATCCACTGGGAACCCCAAGTCTTTCGGGCAGAGCAGATTTTGCGGGAATTTGCTCTTGTGGACAACCTACAGATTTGGGCTTGGGGTGTTGCAGCCACCAAGGAAAACAGGGAACCCCATGCATTTCCAAAAACACGACACCCGTGGGAATCCACAGAGGTCTGATTTATGGGAATCGCCCCAGAATTAATTACCCACAATCCCTGGCAAAGTCCGACATTTTGAGAAAAAACACAATGTTCAGACATTTCCCCCTGCCAACCCACCGAAACACGCCGCCAACAACACATGTCCTACCTTCCCACATTCCCTCAGGTGTCCTGACGAAAACGGTACCTCACATGTGTGGGTGCACCTACCTGGGCGCAAAGGGAAAAGGCTAAACCACTGGTAACCCCAAGGATTTCAGTTTAGCAGATTTTGCAGGATTTTGCTCTTGTGGACAGGACAACCTACAGATTTGGGCCTAGGGTGTCGAAGCCACCAAGGAAAATAGGGAACCCCATGCATTTCCGAAAAGAAGACACCCACAGAGGTCTGACTTGGGCGATGTAACGCTCACCTGATTCTCGCAGAGGCGCCGGTCTTGACTGGGCGACTACCGTATCTTCAAAGGTGATGTGTAGCAACCGGTTGGCTCTTTGGGCTGGACCTCTGTGCACTGTATGCCTGACGTGTAGAGTAAGATGTCTGCAGATAGAAAATATGGGGTTAATGAACTGGGGTTATTGGGGTGTCCCTATCTCTTTCCTCTTCTCCTCTCCTGTAGACCCCCAAAGGTTAACGCTCTCACCTTAGGTAAGTGAATGCCGAGCTCTCCATCTGCCTCGGGGCAGGGTGCTGTAACCAGTTTCTTCACTGGATAGGTAGCGCAGGCCTCTTGACTTCAGAGGAATGCTGTCCGTCGTTTACTGCACGAACGGTAAGTTTCGAGTCATTCAAATGTCTTTAAAGTCTTTAGTAATGATGTCTCTTGTTTTGCAGGGTTCCGGCGATGGCGGATGACGGGCTGAAGTGAGTTGAAGATGGAGCCCGTGTGATGAATAGAAGCGCCTGGAAGCACGTAAGTAAGCGCTTGTTGCCTGCTTCACGATGCGCTCTAACTGTCTTTTTATTTTGCAGGTACGAGTTCGGAGCGGCTGCAGGGTGCCGGAATACCCACTGGATTAGATGTGGAAAGGAGTAATGGCACGTGAGTATTAAAGTTCCCCAATGTCTTTAAACGCACCTTGTTTTGTCTTTCAGATGCGGGATGCAGCGCCGAAGGCCTCCGGAGCGTGCGAAGAGTTGGTAAGCTTTTGTCTTTCAGATGCCGGAATGCAGTGTGAAGACCTCCGGAGCGCACGAAGAGTAGGTAAGCCTTTGCCTTTCAGATGCCGGAATGCTAACCTGTTCTTTCTTGTCTTTATAGGTGTTGCTGAAGACTGGATTCAGAATGGTAAGCCTTTGCCTTTCAGATGCCGGAATGCTAACCTGTTCTTTCTTGTCTTTATATGTGTTGCTGAAGACTGGATTCAGGATGGTAAGCCTTTTTCCTTAGGCCCAGGACCGGATGCAGAAGACACGATGAGCGTCCTGCTGCAGAGGTTGCAGAATAACGCAAAGCAAGATTCATCCACCGGGTGTGGTTTAAATAGCCTCCTGTAGTGCTTAGGTGTCTCCTTCCACAGCCACGCCTAGGTAAGAAAAGAGTTCCTGGTAAGAAAAGAGTTCCTGCCTTCCAGAAGAGTTCCAGTGTTCTGAATCTAGGGAGTGGCTCCAGCCCCACCCAACAGGAAAAGTAGTTCCAAACAGAAGATGATCAGAGGCTCAACTGGCAGGCAAGTAAGCAGCATGGTCTGCTGCAGGTAAGTCCACCCAAGCATTATGAGCCCGGCGCTTCCAGCGCTGGGACTGGGCATATTTATGAGCCTGGTGCCACTGGCGCCAGGACTGGGTCCAAAAGGTCCCAATTGGGACTGGTTGGCACTTGTAACCTGGGTTATGGATCTGCTTCCAAGGGAGTTGGGAAAACCCTGACCTTTTGGAAGCAGAGATCATGACAGTACCCCCCCTCAAGGCCCCTCCCAAACCGGGCTCCTCCGGGGGTTTTGGCTTGTCAGGAAATGTTCGGTGAAATCTTTTGATTAGGCGAGGAGCGTGGACATATTCAGCAGGTTCCCAGGATCTCTCTTGGGGGCCGTAGCCTTTCCAGTCAATTAGGTAGAATAGTTTAGATTTGGAGATCTTGGAGTCCAGAATGCTTTTGACTTCAAACTCGAGTTCTCCATCAACTAGGATAGGTTTTGGAGATTTGGTTAGTCGGGTTTGAGGTTGCACGGGTTTTAATAGAGAGACGTGGAAGACCGGATGTATCTTCATGTGCGGGGGCAAGTCCAACTTGACCGCTACTGGGTTTACTATGGTAGTGATGGAATAGGGACCAAGGTATCTTGGGTTGAATGTGCGTGGCCCTTTTAGAGATAGATATTTGGTGGATAACCAGACTTGATCCCCTACTTGATAGTGAGGGGCTTCCTTCCGATGTTGATCTGCTCCTTTCTTGTATTGTTCTTTAGCCCTTTGAAGGTGAGAAACAGCTTCTTTAAAGGCTTGGGTGATTGTAGAATGCAGGTAGTCTACTGCTGGTGTTTCAAGATCTTGGAGGGGATCCAATTCCGAGGTTCGAGGGTGACTGCCGTACAAAAGAAAAAACGGGGTTTTCCCAGTTCCCGAATGGACAGAGTTATTGTAGGCATATTCGGCTATCCAAAGGATATCTTTCCAAGTTTTTTCAGTTTGTTGCAGCATGCAGCGTAAATACTGTTCCAGAGTTTGATTGGTCCTCTCGGTTTGTCCGTCGGTCTGAGGGTGGTGACTGGTCGATAGTCTCACATCAATTTGAGCCGACCGACAGCAACTTCGCCAAAAATGAGAAATAAATTGACTACCTCGATCCGAAATTAGAACCGAAGGAAAACCGTGCAGTCGGATGATGTTTTCGAGAAATTCTCGGGCCAGAGTTGCTGCTGTTGGCAAGCCTTTGAGCGGAATTAAGTGCGCCATCTTGGAGAATAAGTCCACGATTACTAGAATCGTATTGTATCCGGAGCATGGAGGTAGATCGGTGATGAAGTCCATAGAAAGCGTATGCCAAGGGCGAGGTGGGATGTCAATAGGGCGTAAGAGGCCTGCTGGTCTTTCCTTTTGACTCTTGTTTTGGGCGCATACTCCACAGGACATTATAAAGTCTCTGATATCTTTCTTCCAAGACGGCCACCAGAAGTAGCGCTTGATCTTTTCTGAGGTCTTGGCCATACCGGGATGACCTTCCATTAAAGAGTCGTGATAACAAGAGATTACTTTTTTCTGTAAATCTGTGCTGGGTAGGTATAATCGTTCTTGGAAATACAATAAGTTGTCCTTTACTGCAAAGTCCTTTCCCTGCAGATGCCAATTCTGTATGTCTGCTGGAGTTACAAGTTGCCTGGCTTTATCCTTAACTTCCTCTATGGATTCGGTGGCGATTACACCCAGAATTCTTTGTTCGGGAATGATTGGTACAGGTTTAGGGTTGATCAAGTGTTCTTCCACTCCCATCCGAGAAAGGGCATCAGCTTTACCGTTCTTTGTACCAGGTCGATAGGTAATTATGAAGTCAAACTCGGCAAAGAATAATGCCCAACAGAGTTGTCTAGAGGATTGGGCTTTTGCGGTTTTCAAATATTGCAGGTTTCGGTGATCCGTAATCACAATAACGGTGTGTCGGGCCCCCAGCAGATAATGCCGCCAAGCCTTAAAGGCAGACTTGATAGCCAGAAGTTCCTTGTCAGTAATCGTGTAATTGATTTCAGGAGGCGAGAATTTGCGGGACCAAAATGCCACGGGATGCAACTGATTGGTTACCGGGTCCTTTTGTGATAGAACTGCTCCCATGGCAAGGCTTGAAGCATCAGTTTCCACGATGTAGGGGAGTTTGGGGCGAGGGTGTTTTAAGATTGGTGCAGAGATAAATTTAGTCTTCAAATCCTGGAAAGCTTGTTCCGCCTCGGTAGACCATTCAAAACGTTTGTTTTTCTTTAACAAGGCAGTGATGGGCTGGACTATTCGAGAGAATTCGGGGATAAACCTGCGGTAAAAGTTAGCGAAGCCTAACATGCTTTGCACACCTTTTACGGAGGATGGTGATGGCCATTTGAGAACTGCATCGACCTTCTTTGAATCCATACGCACTCCGCCAGGTGATAATATGAATCCCAAGAATTCAACTTCAGTCACGTTGAAAACACATTTTTCCAACTTAGTGAAAAGTTTGTGTTGACGCAATCTTTCGAGGACCATTTTCACGTGTTTCCGATGTTCAGATTCCGATGAAGAATAAACGAGGATGTCGTCAATGTAAACAACAACACATACATCTATGAGCTCTCTGAGGACATCGTTCATAAAATATTGAAAGGCGGCCGGGGCATTGCAAAGTCCGAAGGGCATGACCTGATATTCAAATAGCCCATACTTGGTGCGGAAGGCCGTCTTCCATTCATCGCCCTCTTTTACTCGTACCAAGTGGTAATCTCCTCTAAGATCCAGCTTTGTATATATGCATGCTTTTCTGACTTGGTCCAGGAGTTCAGGGATCAAAGGTAACGGATATCTATTCTTAACGGTGATCTGGTTCAGGGAGCGATAATCGATACAAGTTCTAAGGTCTCCTTCCTTTTTTGGAACGAAGAATAAAGCTGAAGAAGCAGGGGACTTGGAAGGACGAATAAACCCATTTGCCAGGTATTGATCCAGGTATTGTCGAAGGTGAAGGTTCTCAGGCTCGGTGAGGGCATAAATTCTACTACAAGGAGGAGTAGATCCAGGTATCAGGTCTATCTGGCAGTCATAAGACCTATGAGGAGGTAGAGAGTTAGCCTGATCCTTCCGGAAAACATCTTGGTATTCTAGGTATTCGGGAGGTAACTGGGGAGTCTCTGAAGAAATTGCAGCCAGTGCAACACCAGGTGGAGGGTGACAAGTAGAGACACATTCTGGAAACTGGACCGTTCTTGCTCGCCAATCGATCAGAGGATTGTGTTTCTCTAACCAAGGTATTCCTAGAATAATCTGAAACTGAGGGGCCTTGATCACATCGAACACGATCTTCTCATGGTGTCCATCTTGACTTACTAGCGTCACCTCTTGAGTGGTATGCGTTACTGGCCCGGAGGCTATCTCCGTACCATCCACCGTAGTAATGACGTCCTTTACAGCCTTGGGACAAAGAGTTAGATTCATCCTCAAAACCATTTCATGATCCACATAATTGCCGATGGCACCGCTGTCGACGTAAGCTTCAATTGCATGTAATCGATCCGGATTATCAGGGCTAATGAGGACCATAGGTATCACGAAATGCGAGGTCACGGAACTGGTTTTCACGCTCGGCAAGAGGACCTCTATTCTTGTCGGGCGAGGTCGTTTCCCTGCTCAGAGTTTGTAACTTTGGTAACTGCAGCTCCTACTGCCTTCTTGGCAGGTTTCACCGGACAGTCTCGAAGAAAGTGCCCTGAGTTTCCGCAATATAGGCATAATTGCAACTGTTTCCTCCTTTCCCGCTCCCTTTGTGTTAGAGGACCTTTCAGACCCCCTATTTGCATGGGTTCCCCGGAGTCTACTCCTTTGGAAGGAGTTGGCGGTTTGGAAAATACTCGAGCATCAAACTTGGAACGATCGGCCTTCCTGTTCTGCAGCCTGTGATCTATTTGAACGACCAAGTCTATATAATCCGAACAGTCTTGTGGGGGATTCACTACTTGGGCTAAAACGTCTTTGAGCTCTCCACGTAGACCTCTATAAAACAGCGTAATCCTTTTGTCCTCAGGCCATTGAGTTTCCACTATTAGTCTATTGAAAGATGCAATATAAGCCAAAAGGTCTTGATTACCCTGTCGCAACGAAAGAAGCTCATTGTCCAAGGCCTGCCCCTGTGAATGTCTTGCGAACAGTTTTTTCATACTAAGCTGAAAGGCTTGAAAATCATGGAGAACCGGATCATCTTGATTAACTAGAGGGATCGACCAGTCTGCCGCATTGCCACTAAGGTACGAAAGTACAAAAGCTACTTTTGCTTGATCAGTTGGAAAGGCTGCTGGCCGGCATAAGAAGTGCAACCGGCACTGATTGATAAATACTGCAAACCTCTTTGGGTCACCAGAAAATCGTTCGGGCGGAGCCAGAGGTACATTCCCAGGTAGGTTGATCTGCACTGGATTCATAGAGGATGTTGAAGGAAGATTTGCCCCTGATGCGGGTAACGGGGTCTGTCCGGCTTGTGACTGTAGCACTTGTCTAGCAAGATTGTCTGTTCTCTCCTTGGAAATAATGAGTTCCCTTCTTAGAGCATTCGTTTCCTGACGAGCTGCATGCACTTCTGCCCTTAGTTCCCCAAGTAACCGGGCTAGGGGGTCAGTATCCGAGGTTTCCATAGCGCCTGGGCGAGAGTTTTGCGGTAGGCTTTGCGTTCTGTAACGCTCACCTGATTCTCGCAGAGGCGCCGGTCTTGACTGGGCGACTACCGTTTCTTCAAAGGTGATGTGTAGCAACCGGTTGGCTCTTTGGGCTGGACCTCTGTGCACTGTATGCCTGACGTGTAGAGTAAGATGTCTGCAGATAGAAAATATGGGGTTAATGAACTGGGGTTATTGGGGTGTCCCTATCTCTTTCCTCTTCTCCTCTCCTGTAGACCCCCAAAGGTTAACGCTCTCACCTTAGGTAAGTGAATGCCGAGCTCTCCATCTGCCTCGGGGCAGGGTGCTGTAACCAGTTTCTTCACTGGATAGGTAGCGCAGGCCTCTTGACTTCAGAGGACTGCTGTCCGTCGTTTACTGCACGAACGGTAAGTTTCGAGTCATTCAAATGTCTTTAAAGTCTTTAGTAATGATGTCTCTTGTTTTGCAGGGTTCCGGCGATGGCGGATGACGGGCTGAAGTGAGTTGAAGATGGAGCCCGTGTGATGAATAGAAGCGCCTGGAAGCACGTAAGTAAGCGCTTGTTGCCTGCTTCACGATGCGCTCTAACTGTCTTTTTATTTTGCAGGTACGAGTTCGGAGCGGCTGCAGGGTGCCGGAATACCCACTGGATTAGATGTGGAAAGGAGTAATGGCACGTGAGTATTAAAGTTCCCCAATGTCTTTAAACGCACCTTGTTTTGTTTTTCAGATGCGGGATGCAGCGCCGAAGGCCTCCGGAGCGTGCGAAGAGTTGGTAAGCTTTTGTCTTTCAGATGCCGGAATGCAGTGTGAAGACCTCCGGAGCGCACGAAGAGTAGGTAAGCCTTTGCCTTTCAGATGCCGGAATGCTAACCTGTTCTTTCTTGTCTTTATAGGTGTTGCTGAAGACTGGATTCAGAATGGTAAGCCTTTGCCTTTCAGATGCCGGAATGCTAACCTGTTCTTTCTTGTCTTTATAGGTGTTGCTGAAGACTGGATTCAGGATGGTAAGCCTTTTTCCTTAGGCCCAGGACCGGATGCAGAAGACACGATGAGCGTCCTGCTGCAGAGGTTGCAGAATAACGCAAAGCAAGATTCATCCACCGGGTGTGGTTTAAATAGCCTCCTGTAGTGCTTAGGTGTCTCCTTCCACAGCCACGCCTAGGTAAGAAAAGAGTTCCTGGTAAGAAAAGAGTTCCTGCCTTCCAGAAGAGTTCCAGTGTTCTGAATCTAGGGAGTGGCTCCAGCCCCACCCAACAGGAAAAGTAGTTCCAAACAGAAGAGGATCAGAGGCTCAACTGGCAGGCAAGTAAGCAGCATGGTCTGCTGCAGGTAAGTCCACCCAAGCATTATGAGCCCGGCGCTTCCAGCGCTGGGACTGGGCATATTTATGAGCCTGGTGCCACTGGCGCCAGGACTGGGTCCAAAAGGTCCCAATTGGGACTGGTTGGCACTTGTAACCTGGGTTATGGATCTGCTTCCAAGGGAGTTGGGAAAACCCTGACCTTTTGGAAGCAGAGATCATGACAGGCGAATCGCCTTAGAATGTATTACCCAAAAGCCACGGCAAAGTCCCACATTTTCCAAATGGAAACTACTGAAACACGCCGCCAACAACACATGTCCTAACTTCCCACATTCCCAAAGGTGTCCGGATTAAAACAGTACCTCACATGTGAGGGAAAACCCTACCTGGGTGGAAAAGAAAAAGTGTTCACTGTCCACAAGTCCAACGGCAGTCCCAGGGAGCCCCGGCAAGGTCCCCGTCCGTTCCCCGAGGGAAATTCTGTAATGCTGCCTAGCCAGAGCTTCAGGATGGTTGGGGTGATATCCCTGGCTTTGGTGACTGTCCCTCATGTGGGTTGACCATGTACAAGTCCAGCAGCAGTTTCAGGGAGTCTCGGCAGGCTCCCTGACCATTCCCAGAGAGAGAGGCTGTAACGCAGGCCAGCCAGAGCTCCAGGAAAGTCAGGGGTAATGTCCGTGGCCTTGAGCGGCTGTCTCCCATGTGGTGTGACCATCCCCAAGCCCAGCAGCAATTGCAGGGAGTAACGTCAGGGTCCCCGACCTTTCCCAGCGGGAGAAGCTGTAACGCAGGCCAGCCAGAGCTCCGGGATAGTCGGAGGTAATGTCCCTGGCCTTGGGCGGCTGTCTCCCATGTGGGTTGACCATCCCCACATGCCACGGCAGTCCCAGGGAGCCCCAGCAGGGTCCCCGACCTTTCTCGGAGAAAGAAGCTGTAACGCAGGCCAGCCAGAGCTTCAGGATAGACTGCGGTAATGTCCCTGGTCTTGGGCAGCTGTCTCCCATGTGGGTTGACCGTCCCCAAGCCCAGCGGCGGTTCCAGGAAGCCCCGGCAGAGCCCCCATCTTTTCTCAGAGGGAGTTGCTGTAACGCAGCCCAGCCAGAGGTGCAACCTGGGCATGCGGACGGTCGACCCACATCTGGGACAGGTGCCCAAGGCCGGAAACATCACCTCCGACCATCCTGGAATTCTGGCTGGCCTGCGTTACAGCTTTTCCCTTCAGCAAAGGACGGGGACCCTGCTGGGACTCCTTGGAACTGCTGCTGGGCTTGGGGACGGTCACACCACATGGGAGACAGCCGCCCAAGGCAAGGGACATCACCCCTGACCATTCGGGAGCACTGGCTGGCCTGCATTACAGAATTTCCCTTGAGAAAGGTCAAGACCCTGCCAGGGCTCCCTGGGACTGCTGCTGTGCTTCAGGATGGTCGACTGACATGAGAGACTGCCACCCAAGGCCGGGGACATCCCCCCTGACCATCCTGGAGCTCTGGCTGGTCTATTTTACAGGTTCTCCCCAACAGGTAGCCCCGGCAGTGTGCCAATACCTCCCTGGAGGGAAAAGCTATAACGCAGCCCAGCCAGAACTCCAGAAACTCCAGGACGGTTGGAGGTGATGTTCCTGGCCTTACGCATCCGTCTCCCATGTGGGTCTACCATCTCCAATCTCAGCAGTAGATCCAGGGAGCCCCGGCAGGGTCCCCATCTTTTCCCAGAGGGAGAGGCTGTAATGCAGGCCAACCAGAGCTCCAGGAAGATGGGGGGTGATGTCCCTGGCCTTGAGCGGCTGTCTCCCATATGGGTTGACTGTCCCCAAGCCCAGCAGCAGTTCCAGAGAGCCAGTAGGGTCCCTGTCCTTTCCTAGAGGGAAAAGCTGTAACGCAGGCCAGCCAGAACTTGAGGGTGGTCGGAGGTGATGCCTCCGGCCTTGGGCGCCTTGTCTCCCATGTGGGTCGACCGTCCCCAAGTCCAGCACCAGCTCCAGGGAGCACCGGCAGGTTCCCCATTCCTCCCCGGAGGTGACATCTGTAACGCAGCTGTAGAGGAGGTCCCAAATAAAGCCTGCACTCCAGTTGCCCATTTTGAAGTACCAAGAACATTTGCGCCGAGATATGTGACGTATGATGAGCAACTAAACCAGCAGAGAGCCGCATTAGGGCTCTGCCCAGTGCCTATCAGAAGAGCAATACCTATTGCTACCTATACCTATTTAAGTACCAATAACCAGACAACCATGGACAGTAAGGTAGAAAACCCTACCAGCAAATGACATAAAAGGAAGATTGCTTAAACACTGTCCCACAAGAAACTCAACAGGCCTTAATTGAAGACAAATGGTGACGTCACGAGTGCCCAGACAGACTCACAGATGAAAGAAACGACAGTCAAAAGATGACACACAGAGACGAAACGTCATGAATAAGGACATCATGAACTTAGAAGGAGAGACGATGTTGAAATATAAAGAAACTTAAACTGTAAAGCAGGATGAAGCTATTCAACTAGCTAACGTCTGTACATATGTTTGTAACCGCAAGAAGCTAAGAAAATAGTACGGCTTGCTATGCTTAGTAGAAGAATAGAGTGGTAAGCGCCACCTATATATCTACCTCAACAAAGCACACTATATAAGTGCGAGTCCACTTTACACAAAAGCAGAATTAACTCAGGTTACTAGACGTCAAACAGGACAGGATTCGTACTCCAGCTAGAGTGAAAAGAGACGGCGGAATTGAAACTCAGCAAGAGCAGCTCGTGCCTGGGAAGTTGAGGTCAGACCAAGAAATGGAGGCGGACAGTAGCTTCGGAGAATCGAAACTTAAGAACAGAGCAGCCTTCCCCGTGAAGGTCGAGATAAGGAGGCCCAGGCAGGTGGCCAGCCGAATAAAGAATTAAAGGCACAAATAGGAGGAAAACCAAGCAGATTCACGGTGTGCTAGCACGTGACCAGCCAAGTGAGAAGAGACACCTATGCCTGGCTATCTCCTGAGCAGAAGATACCATAACTTTTCTTGACAAGAAGCTATAGTTTCGAGGCCGACCACAGCCAACTAATTGACACATAGCACTTAAGTACTGATTGATGGAAGGGAGGCCGGGTGAATCTTGGGGCATTCTGCACCTGGTTGACCATTCTGCGTGCTGCTAATTAAAATGGAGATTTATGCATGGGGTTGAAGCCAACCCAATCATAGTGGACCAAATAATCTAGGGTCCTATAGATAGTAGAACCAATGGGATGTCGTACTTTTAGTGACGTCTACAAGAGTAATGTTAGAAGAATGGGCTTAGACGCCCACCTGATAGTGTTTATCCAATCCCCTCACTCCATTACCATATACAGATATAGCACCTATACTTAAGTTACCTTTTCCTAACCAATAGAAATGCTTATTAACTTTTGAGTGTTACACGTCACTTATGATGAATTTTCAGTAAAAATTATGTGTTTTTATGAAGTTCAGTGGAGTTGAAACGAGATGGGCTATCGCATCACTGTTGATTTCCATGTTTCCCCGTTTTCTGTACTTGCCATTAAACGGACTCCCCTTTGCCAAACCATTGAGTTGTCCTTATTGATTGGTGTTGGAGTAAGAAATCCTACACCCCATCCACCTCAAGGTGCAGCTGTCTCGTCTTAAAAGTACTACAGAGCAAGCTCTGACTCTATGGGCCGGTCAAGGGTCGCTCGCTCTCGTAGTAGACTTGGTAGCAGAGGATGGTTGGTGACCAACGATTATTGATTAAAACAAGACATGTATTGACCGTCGACATAAAGTAACTGTAGGTCTTCAGCAATATCACAAGTCCTTTGCCATTCGGCTGAGTAGACAGTGAAGCTTCCCGTAGAGAATGGTAGCTTAAGTAAGAGACTGCAGTTGGGCCCTGAAGGCACCCGTTTTCCCAACACATCCCTTCCCATTCCTACGGGAAGCTGATCGGGCGAAAATCTGAAGGAGGCGGTAACGAAGGCGGTGATCCCGAGGGTCCAGAGACGAACAATGAGAACGGTGAGTGAAGCAAAAAATTGAGTGCTTTGGCAAACAGTGTATGCCTTAAGAACAAGTAAAGGGAAAAGGTAACGGAGGGAGGAGGAAAAACAAAATAGTCAGAAGTAGAGAAGACTGTATGGATACAAGGGGATAATGACTCGAGAATAATTGAATAAATAAAGATAACCGGGGTGGACACCCGAGAAGAGAGAGGTTACCAGGGCGGACACCTGAGAAGTGAGAGGATTCGCCTTATTCCTGCATTTTAATATAGCGGCCAGAAGAAACATGTACCCAGAGTCCCACATAATGGGGAACAATTAGACTACCACAACATTTAAAGATGTCGTGAAAGGGGTTCGTTTAGACTCCATGAAGGGCTAATGATTAGAGGCAGAGATATCTGTGTCCAGCTGGTGTCCGTTTAGTCTGGTAAAATGTCTGTCTTACATATTTTGTTGTGACGTCATATGTGAAATTTTTGTTAAGAGAACTGATTAAAAGATTTTGCGCAATTCAATAGCTAAAACAGAATCGCACATGAATTGATGTTTTTTGAGCAAATTGGTAATATAAACATTTTTGTGGATAATTTGGATTGGAGCTTGCGATGTTTGCTGCTCGCCCATATTGTCACAAGGTGTTTAAACCACACGAAAGCATTAACAAGTGTTATATAAGAGGAAAGGGAACATCTTTAAGCATGAAAGACAACCCCATTAGCACACTTATGCAAGCAGTTGCCAAAACATGCACCCAAGCTAAAGAAGTATAGCACCGAGTGGGTTAAAGGTGCTGCCCACAAGATGTTTATGCCATGGCCACAAAACTGGTCTTTATCTAAAGCCGTCTTACAACATATGATGACATATTTGCATGCCACGTATACAGGCAAGAAGCTAGAAAAACGCCTTGCTGTTCTAGAACATTGGAAGATGTATAAACAGACAAAGGAGGAAGAGCCGCCAGCAGATTGGATACTAAATGCATTCACAGAGGGGGGTGAGACGCCTACCGCGACACCTGCCCCGCCCAAATCGAAAACCGAAGAAAGTAAGGACGAGGGATTATACCCATTAAGGGAGCTTAAAGCAGCCACGGGGTACAGCAACCCTGCATATGAGTCACCTACATATAGTAGTGATGAAAATAAAGGGAAGGATAAGGACAAGAATCTTACCTCCGCAGTCCCAAGTGACAAGAGGAGACGTGATGACGAACGGAAGAATCAGGTACAGACAAGTGCATCTCTCGACAAGGAGAGAGACAGAAAGAAATGGAAAGGAAGTGAAGACAGAACTGATACAATAGCATTCGCAAAAGACGAGTGGGTGAGAGGACAAATCTTATTAAAACTCGATGGGAAAGGAAGTGATGACGTGAAACCAAAGGAGAGGTTTGATGGGGCACAGAGAAAGGAGAAAGAGAAGGAGTTAAGAGACGAAAGGATAAGAAGGAAAGATAGATTAAGGCGAGACAGCTATATCGCGAAGAGCGAGAAAAACAGCTTGATCGCAACCCGAGAGCAGCCTATGATCAAGACAGACAGAAACAGCAAAGGTTAGAAGAAGAGCAAAGGGTACCTGAAAAAAGGATAAGGAGACGAAGAGATGAGGAAATTCAAAGGGCAGATGAATGTAGAAATGAAAAGAGAAGGGAAGAAGATAGGGTCAGAGAAGAAGAGGCGAGGAAGCGCAAAGAATTTGATGACGATATCGAACATAAGCATAGACAGTGGGCACACGATCTTCAATATTTGGAGAGGGAAGTCAAAAAAACGGATACAGTTGTAGACTGGGAAGACATTGAAGAATTCTTTCCTGCGTACGATTCAGTACCAGGCATGTCTAGGGCAAATATTGAAGATGACTTCGACACCAGAAGCATTGGAGAAACGATCGATAGAGTATATGATGAAATGGGGCTAGAACAAATACCCTAAGGAGAGGGGGAGGACAAGCGCTTGGAAAACACTCAGCTGTAGGACACTGAGGATGTCACCCGAAGTAGTGGAAATAGGAAACTGTCCCTGGACAGATTAGAAATCAGTAGAAACGATGAAGGCACAAGAAGTTGCGTGAATTGGGGACAAACAATGGCCGACTCCGAAGGGGAGGAGCACGAGGCAAACGAGGAAGGGAGACGGCGCAAAAGATGACTCCCTAGAGAAAGAGGGATACGATGGTCAGACACTAGCGAGTCCGCACCGAGGGCATCAGAGTCAGCTGCACAGTCTGACCGACATGAAGGAGTACCTCATGGTCAGAGGGGGGTGTCGTCACCTCCCTATGTAGACAGACTAAGGACATTGCCAGGTAGATGGAGATGCGGGAATATTACCCCTGTGGTAGACAGGAGAACTATGAGAGAAGAGAAAGAGGGCTGCGCATTCCAATTTCCACTACTAGAAAAGGGGGGTGCAAGACCGCAATATATTCCATGGCCACACATGGATCGAGAAAACTTGAAAAACAAGATTACAATGCTGACATCGGGAGCCGGAAAATGGATATACAAGCTAGAAAAAATGACAGGAGGAAACATGCTAGGGGACATTAAAGGTCTCCTGATCGCCATACTTGGTGAGATAGCAGACGATGTGTGGACACAGGCAGGGTACCCTGGTGTAACCACAATCAACACCGCGCATGACGGAGCACCATTTAACAATTGCAGAGCAGCTTTACCCAGACGCTTTCGATATGGGAGCTATAATGACTCGAAAAATGAAGGAGTTGGAAGATCCGTCAATTTATATACAGAATTTCGAAGACGCATGGGTGCTCGTAACGCATGAATCTTGGACGAAATCAATACCTGTGTTTTACCATATATTGTGCCAAGGGTTGCCAGAACCAGTGCAGAAACAACTCAACAAATTGGTAGGAGTTGAGGCTAAGCCTTGGGCTGAAATACAGTTGACTATCGCACATTACTGTAGACTGTTGCAAGAAAAGAATCGCAAAAAGGAGGCAAATCGAAAGGGTGAGGAAGCGAAGCTGGTGCAAAAGAAATTATGATTATGCTCTTGAAGGAGCTATGCTAACTAACGCAGCTGAACACAACATGCAGCAGGTGGCTAATCCACAACAGAATAACCAGGGTAGCGTAGGGTTTTATCCACGGGGAAGAGGATTTAGAGGAAGAAGATGGCAGAGCAATCGGGGAGGTTTCCAAAATAATCAAGGAGGCTTTCAGAATGTGCAAAATGGTAACCCAGATATGTCAAATGGACAAATCATCCGACCACTGCCAGAATGTTGGTTGAGTGGAATGACAGGGCATTCGGCTTGCACGTGCAGAAGTCAAGGTATGATGCAGAACGGCCAAGGAATGGGAGCAGGCCCAGCGAATCCACCTGCAGTTTCACAACAGGGCGTTGCACAGAATCACACGGTGCAGCAACAAGCACCAGGAGCGCAACAAGGGGCGCAACCACAAAACATGGGGAATTTTCCACAAGGACAATCCCAACAGGCACCACGGCAACTACCACAGACCCAGAACCCTGGAAGGGGAAGCAACAATAGGAATGGGGAAAATCCGCAAGTGCACAGTGGGCCAAACTTATATATACTCTAGGACAGCTCACTGGGAACCCTGATGTGCTCTATCCTATCAGTGACACCAGACCCTCATAGGGAACCTAGGCTGGATGTCATTATAGGGGGTAAAGAATATTCTTCCTAGTGGACATGGGTGCAACACGCTCGTGCATACGTGAAGGCAAGTTTTCCTTGTCCGGCGAGGCCATAGATACTCAGAGTTTTGCAGGAGCTCACAGTCGAGTTCCCATTACAGACGCACTCCCAGTCTCAAAAGGAGAGTGTGAAATGAATGTGCCTTTATTATATTCACATCAGACCCCAGTAAAAATTTTGAGTCGAGACTTAATGACAAAGTTGAACATGACAATTTTGTTCACGGAGGAGGGCATAGTATGCTCCACTCCAGGAATGCACTACTCAAATGTATGCGAAAGGATTAGAGCATCCTCAGGACACATAGCCATGAGGGCCATACCATTGGAGCCAGAAAATTTTGATGGGTACGATGATGAAGGCAGACAATGGTGCGCTATTATCGCCATTGAAGAGGGGTATCGAGTGAGTGACGTCACCGATGACGATCTGTTTGAAGAACAACCAGACACGGGAGAACCAATGGTGGAAGTAAGTCTCATCTTTTGGGTAAAAATGATCAAAAGAGAAGTGCCTCAGAGAATGATGTTGGAGCTAAAGCATCCGGAGTATTTTGATGATGATATAGCTAAAATATAGCTAAAGTGCCTGTCTCAGTATGGACTACAGGACCCTATGGCGTAGGCCTCTTGAAGGGGGTGGGAGAAGTGAAAATGAAACTAAAACCAGGAGCAATTTTACTGAGAGTCTGACAATATCCAATGTCCAGAGAGGCAGATGAAGGGATTTCTGCTATGATGGACCAGGTCATTCTAGTGACATCAGAGTCACCATGTAATACAGCAGTTTATCCTGTCAAGAAATCGAAGGGGGGTCTTGGCGTTTAATTCAGGATTTACGAGCAATAAACAATATTGTTGAAGCCGAGTTCCCTCTAGTCCCTAAACCATCTACAATTATATGTAATATACCTGTCGAGGCAAAATATTTCACGGTGATTGACTTAAAAAATGCCTTTTTCTCAATCCCGTTACACCGTGATTCACAAGATCTGACGTCATTCACGTTCAGACAAATGCGTCTGAAAAGCACGAGGCTGCCACAGGGGTACTGTGAGTCTCCGTCTATTTTCAACAGAGTCCTGCAGATGGACTTAAGCAATATTGCATTAGAAAGTATCGGCTTGCAGTATGTGGATGATATCCTAATCTGCAGCACCACAGAAGAACAATACAGGCACGATTCTGTTCAGCTACTGACTATACTGGCTGAGAAGGGTTAGAAGTTTGACATGGAAAAGTTACAATATTGTCAACAGGAAGTGCTGTACATAGGCCAGCTAATCTCACATGAAGGCAAGAAGGTGACCCCAGAAAGGGCTGAAGCCATACTGAACACGGCTAAGCCACACACGATAAAGCAAATGCAGAGCTTTCTAGGCCTGTGCAACTATGTTAGGGCATGGGTTTAG
Organism: Ambystoma mexicanum; assembly: GCF_040938575.1. Taxonomy (NCBI): domain Eukaryota; kingdom Metazoa; phylum Chordata; class Amphibia; order Caudata; family Ambystomatidae; genus Ambystoma; species Ambystoma mexicanum. Next base: position 254,244,913 of record NC_090934.1, on the reverse strand, counting down.
ATTACAGCTCTTATACTAAGCCTTTACTTCAGGCCCTAAAGAAGGCCCAAGTGACAAAAGAAAAGATTGAATGGTCTGGGACAATGGAGAAAGGGTTTACTGAACTCAAGAGAGCGATTTATACAGCTCCAGTTCTCGGAATTCCCAATTATGCAGAGGAATTTTACCTGTTTTCGCACACAGATGGCAGCGTTATGACAGCAGTGCTCGCTCAAAGAACCTCGCTGGGGTACAAGCCCTTAGCATATTACAGTGGGAACCTGGACCCAGTAATGAAAGGCCACTTTCCACGCGAACAAAGTTAAGCTGCCGCAGCTTTCGCCATAGAGAAAGCGACAACCATTGTAATGCCATGTTCCATGACGTTATACGTTGAGCACTCATTATTTGCCATTTTAGAGAAACCAAAGGGCACATCGACATCTCAGAGAGCTTCTGCCTATGAAGAGATCATATCAAACCCATCAATCAAAATAGTCTAATGTAAGATAGTGAACCCAGCTATGTTTATAGCAGAACCAGTCACGGAAGGAGAGCCGATACATGACTGCACGAATTATGAAGAATTCTATGACTAAATCCCCAGGTTAAAAGAAAATTACTTGTCAGGACATGTCACGTCGACATGATTCAAGTATGCAACGGGTACAGATATTTAATTGTCGTGGTGTGTCAATTTCCAAGATCAGGGGTGCACAACTGATTTTGACAGAGGGCCGAAAGTTCCCTACATGATGGCTATAGTGGGCCGAAAAGTAAATGTGGGTGGGACGGTTGGCGTGGCGTGGTGGGAGGCTTTTTCAACCCCTAATTTTTATTAAACACTATGCCCCATGGCTCCCACCCCTCATGCAAACACTATGCCCCAAGGCCCCCACCCCTCAAGCAAACACTATGCCCCATGGCCCCCACTCCTCAACCAAACACTATGCCCCATGGCCCCCACCCCTCATGCAAACACTATGCCCCAAGACACCCACCCCTCATGCAAACACTATGTCCCATGGCCCCCACTCCCCGACCAAACACCATGCCCCATGACACCCACCCCTCATGCAAACACTATGCCCCAAGACACCCACCCCTCATGCAAACACTATGCCCCATGACACCCACCTCTCATGCAAACACTATGCCCCATGACACCCACCCCTCAAGCAAACACTATGCCCCATGCCACCAAGCATGCACCATGCATACATACTCATACAGACCCCAACGCCCCCACCCCTGCATACAAACTAACAAGCATACACCATGCACCCATACAGACCCGAACCCCACCCCCAACTCAGCACACAAACCCACAAGTATACACCATGCACCCATACAGACCCGAACCCCCCACTCCCAAATCAGCACACAAACCCACAAGCATACACCATGCACCCATACAGACCCGAACCCCCCACCCCCAACTCAGCACACAAACCCACAAGCATACACCATGCACCCATACAGACCCGAACCCGCCACCCCCAACTCACCATACAAACTCACAAGTATACACCATGCACCCATACAGACCTGAACCCCCCACCCCCAACTCCGCACACAAACCCACAAGCATACACCATGCACCCATACAGACCTGAACCCCCCACCCCCAACTCAGCACACAAACCCACAAGCATACACCATGCACCCATACAGACCCAAACCCCCCACCCCCAACTCAGCACACAAACTCACAAGCATACACCATGCACCCATACAGACCCCACCCCCAACTCACCATACAAACTCACAAGTATACACCATGCACCCATACAGACCCAAACCCCCCACCCCCAACTCAGCACACAAACCCACAAGCATACACCATGTACCCATACAGACCCGAACCCCCACCCCCAACTCAGCACACAAACTCACAAGCATACACCATGCACCCATACAGACCCCACCCCCAACTCACCATACAAACTCACAAGTATACACCATGCACCCATACAGACCCAAACCCCCCACCCCCAACTCAGCACACAAACCCACAAGCATACACCATGTACCCATACAGACCCGAACCCCCACCCCCAACTCAGCACACAAACCCACAAGCATACACCATGCACCCATACAGACCCAAACCCCCCACCCCCAACTCAGCACACAAACTCACAAGCATACACCATGTACCCATACAGACCCGAACCCCCACCCCCAACTCAGCACACAAACCCACAAGCATACACCATGCACCCATACAGACCCAAACCCCCCACCCCCAACTCAGCACACAAACTCACAAGCATACACCATGCACCCATACAGACCCCACCCCCAACTCACCATACAAACTCACAAGTATACACCATGCACCCATACAGACCCAAACCCCCCACCCCCAACTCAGCACACAAACCCACAAGCATACACCATGCACCCATACAGGCCCGAACCCCCCACCCCCAACTCAGCACACAAACCCACAAGCATACACCATGCACCCATACAGACCCGAAACCCCCACCCGCAACTCAGCACACAAACTCACAAGCATACACCATGCACCCATACAGACCCCACCCCCAACTCACCATACAAACTCACATGCATACACCATGCATCCATACAGGCCTGAACCCCCCCACCCCCCAACTCACCAAACAAACTCACAAGCATGCACGCATACAGACCCGGACCCCCCATCCCCACATCCCAATGTACACTGAACGTGCACACAACAACAACAAACATTCAGGCAGACCCGACCCCTCCAACCTCCCCCCCCAGCATCTCAACATACACTTCACTTGCACACAAATACATTCAAGCAGACCCGACACACACCCCACCCCCGCATCTCAATATACACTGAACTTGCACACAAACACATTCAGGCAGACCCCCACCCCCTCCGCATCTCAACACACAAGCCACTTGCACACAAACACATTCAGACAGACCCGACACCCACCCAACCCCCGCATCTCAACATACACTGAACTAGCACACAAACACATTCAGGCAGACCCGACCCCCACACCCCCTCCGCATATCAACACACACTGCACTTGCACACAAACACATTCAAGCAGACCCGACACACACCCCACCCCGCATCTCAACATACACTGAACTTGCACACAAACACATTCAGGCAGACCCGACACACACACCCCCTCCGCATCTCAACACACACTGCACTTGCGCACAAACACATTCAAGCAGACCCGACACACACCCCACCCCCGCATCTCAACATACACTGAATTTGCACACAAACACATTCAGGCAGACCCGACTCCCACACCCCTCCGCATCTCAACACACACTGCACTTGCACACAAACACATTCAAGCAGACCCGACACACACCCCACCCCCGCATCTCAACATACACTGCACTTGCACCCAAACACATTCAGGCAGACCCGACACACACACCACCTCCGCATCTCAACACACACTGCACTTGCACACAAACACATTCAAGCAGACACGACACACCCCCCACCCCCGCATCTCAACATACACTGCAGACGTACAAATACAAACACACCCGACACACCCCCCCACCTCCGCATCTCAACATACATACAAAAACAAAAAACACAGTCAGGACAGACCCGAGACAGACACACACACACACACAAACATACAGCCCCCCCCCCCACCATGTACTTACCCAGACGTGCTGGAATGCTGGCGAGGCTTCTGGCACTACGGCTGGCATGGCAAGCAAGGCTGAAATGCCTTCCGGCTTCAGGCCTTGCTGGCCACGCCAGCCGTAGTGCTGGCACTCCACACGCACTACCTGGCTCATAGGAGCTGCGTGGTTCTTGTGCACTGAACCAACGAGAGCCAGTGTTTTGTCCGGCCCGAAAGACAACAAAGACTTTCCTAATGGAGGATAGCCGATGCTGCTTGCGGGCTGCCCTCCATTAGGAAAGTCTTTGTGCCTCGCGGGCCGGACAAAACGGCATGGCGGGCCGCAACTGGCCCGCGGGCCGTATGTTGTGCACCCATACTCTAGATGGATAGAAGCAGGAGCATGTACAAACCCAAACTCTACCTGTGCGGCCAAATTCTTAGTGAGGGAAGTGTTCCCCAGGTGGGGGAGGGTGGTGAAGTCATGAGAACAGATAATGGGGCTCATTTTGTAAATTCCGTCTTTGAGCAGATTAGCTTGCTGCTTGGTATAAAGCACAAGTTCTCGTTGGCGTATATTCATCCAGAAGTTAATGGGATCTGTGAGAGGCTCAACGGCTTGTTAAAGGAAAAGATAGCCAAGTTGAAGCTTACTCTAAAGAAGGGATGGTTGCACTGCCTTCCTCTGGCACTGTATGCTCTTCGGAACCAACCTGGCTCCGACCATCATCTTACGCCACACAAGATAGCCACGGGAAGAAGAATGAGAACTCCCCTCACAGCCCGAGATAGAGCTAGATGCTCAACAGGAGAGGTTCCATGATCTGAAATGCAAAATTATCTGAACTGCATAACATCTTGCCTTACTGTAATTTCAGACCAGCTGCAGCGACGACGAACAGGGTGCAGTGCAGCGCAGAATACAGAAAGAGACACTACACCAGACTCAGCTCAAGGTCTACGTGTTCCACTCGTCTTCCCTGGAGACAACGTCTTGGTGAGGAATCACACAAGGAAAAATTGTGACGAGCCAAGGTTTAACGAACCATTCACAGTTGAAGACGACGGGGAAGAACCACAGCACATGCAGACAAGATCCATAACGAGGAAGAAGGACACATGACCAGCAAAGTAAAGACAAAGAACTTTTGCAAGTTATGGCTTAACCTGAACACTTCCTCTAAGCAGAAATGGGATAAGGACATAAAAAAACGGACACTCTGTGCATCCTAGTTGCAGGGTGAAGAAGAAAATTGCACGTATAAGCCACAACACGTTGTGTTGACTTGAACTTTTGAACTTTTGAATGAAGACACTCTCAAACCGTGAGGAGAAAATGACCATGACAAACTTTGATCAAGGATATTTACATTGGGAATAGATACAGCATCCCGATTCATCCAAAACCGAGACTTTGTTTGGAAGCACTTATGCTGTCCCACAATGAAGACATCACAAGGAACGTGGTTATATATTTCAACCTAGTGTTAAGATCATACCTGTCACTGGTAGGGAGGCAACCCAGTGTCACAGACTTTCTCCAAGATCCTGAAAATTAAAAAATAATAAGACAACTGCTTACTGTCATCACTGAAAATTTATTGTGCTCCTTGAGTACAGTGAGAAAGAATCCAATGCTTCCACCACAGGCGGAAATAGATGAGCTCATCAATGCACTTTTCTTTCGCATAATCGAAGACTGTCCATCTATTGTCGGGAGAACAACTGATACATTAACATTCCTTTGAGATCCAGCAAGCACTGAACATTTGAGGCATCTTTTAAATAAAGTAATTATTTTGGTCGCACTCCACGCGACTGGGCAGTGCAGACATTGTTTACGTCCAGGAAAGAACATATAATCCTGAATCTCAACAAGTACTGGACAAATGTCCCTGTCACCAGAAGACAGCAGATTGGCACACAATGTCCTTTTTCGCCTAGTTACTGACTTTCCGGAATTAGTGGGGAGACCTTTCGAGGTTGACGTCCTCACCTTCATCAGAGATCCAGCCAATATCGCACAGATGGGAATGCTCCTGCATGGAATAATACTCCAACTAGAACTTTCCAACCATCAGAGAGATTATCTGAGGAGATTTTGAAGAAACTTTCCACCAAGGGACGGATCGAGGGAGCAGAGTGAAGAACCTTATTTTGTTGTAGTTGTTGTCATCTTTTCCCTATTTTTTCATACTGTGAACAACATGTCCTCAGAACTGAAGCAGATTCGAGGAGTGGACTGGTAACTCACACGCTTTGAACATACACAGTAAAGATGACTCATCGAAGTATTAATTTAATCTATTTTTCCCATAGTTTAGCAAAGGAATTGTATCCTGTATTAAGAGAAAATCATCACTTGCAAGAGGGGGGATACTTGTGAAGCACCTGACACTTTTGACGCAGAACTCGAAGAACGACATTGGGTGGGGAAACAATAACATTGACATTTGGTAGATGATCGAGATGGGGGCCCAGAGCAGTAACCTGGTCCTCCCACAAGCAGAGAGGCACCCCCGCTTCTCTGGAAGAAAATGCTGTTGCCTAATATATCGAACTATAATGTATTTATGCATTGTATTCATCATTATTTTACTGTCATTAACAATCAGAACTGCATTTTATATTGGTGCTTGAAGCATTCCGATTTCAGTGCACCCACCTGATGATACACGCATGAAACCCACAAAAGCGCCCAGACCTTATATAGTCATTCCAGTCCCTAGAAAATCTTATGGTAGAGTAAATGAACTTGAAATGAACGTGAATAATAGTGATATGCACACACTTATGGTAACGAATGAACAGGAAAGCCAGAGAGTTGCATAAAATGAATGAAGGCAAAATACTTACAACTACACACACACACACACACACACTAAATGCACACGAACCAGGCAATGACCACAGAACCTCAAACAAAAACAGCAGAGAAGATGAGACTACCTACCAAAAAAACTTTCACAGGAGATAGTGAGAAAAAACAAGAAGAATTAAGAGAAAGGCCAACAGAAGCAGTCATATCAAAAGCCCTCAAGAAAACGGAAGCAGCCTCAGAAAAACTCTCTGCAAGGACTCAAATGTTAGTAGACCTTCTATTTCCACACATAGCCAGAGCGAGAAAATGACAAGAGGAACTGAAGAACAAAACAACGACAGAGGTTGTATTACCCGCAAGCATATTCCAACACAAGGGACAAGCACCAGGCCTACCATACAGCCATATACCGGACCAGTATTAGGCTGGTTAGCATGGGCACTTGCACGCAGTAGAGAAAAGATGCATGAGGACCAGGAAAGAGCAACCAGACTCTTGTCCACTCAAATGGCGCAGATGAAGAAGCCTGCACCATGGACCAGGATACCAGAGAACCCTCCAGCAAGAAAAAGCCATACAGAGGCACTCAGAGATGTAGTTGTAGCAAACTACAGGAAAACATTAAGAATCAAGAGAAGCCTACATAAAGATATTAATGAACTAAACGATTACCTGGACAGCACAGCGCATCTAGGGAACAACATTTGGTACCAGCACATGAAAGAAGTTGGAAGGCGAAACTCAGAAGGAGAATGCTTTGTTTGTGCACTTCTACCGTACAGCATGGGGAAATCCAAGATCTTCGTGGCTGTAGAAATTGATGTCCCGACAGCACACTGTCTGTCACACGTAGCAATGTGCAACACCAGAGGCCAGTTCATGGGAAGTGATGCCTCATTGATATGGGCAACTGAAACAGATTATCCTGATGAAGATAATTATGTTCAGGACACTAAGACGAGAAATAGAGCCCATACTAGGAATCACATGATCAGGTACGAGAAATCTGAAGTAAAAGGAGCAGGAATAAGATGGGAAGTAAACCCGAGACTGAATGTCCAAGGAAAAACTCCAGAAGAGGCTCAAATTTGGAAAAACGGAGGCCAAATTTGGGGATCATTACTTTCACCAAACGGATGGGAAGAAGGAGTAGTGATCTGCGAGCATGGATGGTCCTTGGAGCCTGCAAGGAAGCAATAGAAAACTCACACAGACTGTGCAAACCACTATGGCCAAAGCTTACAAGATTACTGACATGGGTCGAAGACAGAGGAGGACCCGTGCAGATAGTACCACTAGAAAGCCCGAAATTGTACTTCAGGAACAATGGCACAAGGAAGATGGGAGAGAATGAGAACTGCGGACACATTTTTGAAGCTCCAGGAATGACACATGGGACTACAGTAATCATGGATCATTATTGGGCATGTGGATCCAAAGCATACATCAGATTGCCGAAAAACTGGGGAGGCATATGCACAATAGTAAATGTCCACATTCCAGCACTAGTGATGCCGAAAAGTGACCTGAATATTGACAGTTTCCCAAAAGCAGATGCTCACCCGAGGAAGAAGAGATCTGTGGAATTGATAACTCGGATGAAGAGAGAGAATTACTTCTCCGCTAAATCAGAAGAAGCTTTTCATGCAATTCCATATGAACACAGGCTGTTCAGCCTCACCTTATCAGTGTTCGGAACAATTTTCATGCCAAGATTCCAAGTTGGAGCAAATGCTAAATGGTTACAGATAACCAGATGGGAGTTACTGCAGACCATCAACACGACAATAAAAGGATTCACCTTTCGCTCCCCTCCCCTCCACCAAGGGAGGATACGGACACTGCAGCAAACATGGATGACTGTGGATTAGGGGACCTCCCGTCTCCGCCGCCCAGAGCCTTACCGCCCGACGATAGGCTTGTGCCATGCCATGATCTTGAGCGTCTCAGATCTTTCAATTGACTCCGGAGGAAAAGAGGGTTTCCTGTACCAACGCCGCCAGGTGAAGAGTAAGACTGAAGAACCCGTCCTTGGCGAAGAGGGACCGGTACAAAAAGTACCGGTGCCGGACTGCACCCAAATGCTTGAGGTCCAGCCTTCCCCGGACTCGGTGGTGGTGGTGAAGAACTGGCTCTTCCATGTGACCCCTGACATTAGTGGCCACGGACATTGCCGACACAGCATTCTGCCAAATGGGCAACTGCGTTTGCCTTCGGCGAGGATGGTTGAAGGCCACCAACTTTTGCCACGGGGTGCGGTCAAGGGTATTGGACATGCACTTAGGGGATAATTTGTTTGGAAAGACCGTGGACGAGTCCCTTCAGGCCATCAAGGCAGATACTGAGACGGCTTGTGCCTTGGGCACCCTTAAACAGTGACGCCCGTCCTTTCAGACCTCTGGAGGCAAATCTTAAGGTTTCTTCAAGGGCTTCGGCAGAAGCTCATTGTCAAACCGTCCTGCTCTTCAGCCCAGGAGGCCTACAGGGGCCGCAGCTAGTCCAGGTCGCTGTTGTCACCAAGGTCCCCAAAGCAGTGCCTCTGCAGCGAAGCAAGATTGAACCGGCCGTGACATCAGGCCGCCACCCGTGCACCCCAGGTGGGAGGTCGGCTGGCCAACTTCGTCAGTGTGTGGAAGTCCATCTCCACTGACCGTTGGGTGCTGGACGCTCTGGAATTCCAACGATAGGAATGCCAACTAAGTTTCCTCGCATACCACCTGTGGCCAGGCAGCAAAACCACATCCCTCAGCTTCTGCTGGAGGTGAGGGCCATGCTGAAAGATGCAGTAGAGCTTGTCCCAAAGAGGGTCCAGAGTTTACTCTCGGTACTTCCTCGTCAAGAAGACTGGCGGTTGGAGGCCATCCTGGATCTCCACTGTCTGAACAAGTACGTCAGATGCCAGAAGTTTTGGATGGTCACCCTTCAGCACGTGCTAGGACAGCTGGAAGAAGGGGATTTTCTATAGTCGCTGGACTTGGAGGATGCTTACTTTCACATCCCTGTTCACAAGAGACACTGCAAGTTTCTGCGCTTCGTGGTTCAAGAGCAACTTTTTTAAAAACCTTTTTGGTTTCCAACACAAATACATAACACAACAACTTAACTACAATACACAACACCTTTCTACTGGCACTTTCAAGTTGGAGTTAGTCCACTTCCTTATCTGCTCGATACAAGGCGAGGTTCTTCATTCTATCTATAATGTCCACATGCTATTTATGTGTGTTCCACCAGGTACGTTTGGGCCATCTCTCTCCTCCCTGGCTCTTTGACTCCTCTCGGCTCATGATCTCCACTTGTCCACTATCGCTGATTAATCCTCGATCAAGCTTCAGGACTTGTTCAAGCTGCCCCTCTCATTGCTTCCGAACAGGTCCTGCACGAGCGTGTTCCATGCCAGTATCTTAGCCCCACCATCGCCCTCTCCCCTTTATGCCGCTCTTGTCCACACAATTGTTTCGGCCATCACCCATTTTTGCAGGTCCGTCCACCACCCCTCTATCGGGTGAACTGTACTTGTGTTCCACGCCATAGCAATGCAGCGTTTTGCCAGTATTGTCAAGTATTTCATTTTTGCCAAGTGTATTCTCTGCCTGTCTCCTCTTGGGAACAGGCCCAGTAGATACGATGCTGGAGACCATGCTTGCATTTGGATTCCCCCCTTAGTGCTCTTTCTTTGATAGTGTTCCAAAAGTTAGTCATTTTTGGGCATGACCAAAACATATGCACCAAATTCGCCAGCTCCGCCTTACGTGGGCAGCTCCTGGTCTGTTTCCCCATGCTAGACATTCTTTTTGGCTTTGGATATGTCCTGTGTATGAGAGAAAGCTGCAGCTGTCTGAACCTTGTGTTCCTGGAGACTTTCTTTGCATATTGGAGGGCCCTCTTCCATTCTTCATCCTTGAAGGGTTTCTGAAGCTCTTCACATTTAGTGTGTGCTTGTAATGCTCTCGTGTTCAGTTCCCAGTCATTGTTCATGAAGCCTGGACACTGTGTCTCCATCACCCCCCATCTCTTTATCGTTCTGACCATGCTATTGTACAATAGGAATTAACCTGTGTATGCCTTGCTCCTCTACCAGGGTCTGGAAGTCCACCCAGTGTCCGTCTTGCCACATATCTCCTATTTGGGCTACTCCCTTATCTTCCCACTGTATTCTGAACATTGCCAGGTTTGAACTGCGTTCAAGGACAACATGATCAGTCTGAAGCCCTTCCCTTTGGATTGAAGTCGGCGGCAAGGGTTTTCACCAAGTGCCTGGTGCCAGTGGTGGTGAGGCAGCGTCTACGAGGGATCCACGTTTACCCCTACCTGGACGACTGGCTTATCAGAGTGAAATCGAGGGAGATCGCTGTCACACACGGCGGAAACCGTCCAGCTGCTGACGGAGCTGGGGTTCTCTGAACTATGCGAAATCTTGCTTGGTGCCATCGCAAGACACTGTTTCTGGGGTCTCGACTCAACAGTGTCATGTCTCCGTCAGAGGAGAGGATGGCGGCCATCCTGGGCAAGGTATAACAGATGTTGACCCTGAAGATTGCAAGGGTGAGGTCCATCAAGTTCCTTCTCGGCATGTCGTCATGCATAATACCTCATTCGGCTGTGCTGCAGCCACTTCCTCGACACCCGTTGGATCGGGAAGCTTCGAGGACAAGATCTCTCTCGACAAGGATTTCCATCGAGCGATACAATGGGGGGGAGTCCGCATCTGTCGGCGGGTGCAGATTTCCAGACCCCCACCTCATCAGGAGACGGACACATCCCTGGAAGGATGGGGCGCGCCCACTGGAAGACTCCATTTAAGAGGCACGTGGCTACTGGAGAAGTTGTTGCATATCAACGTACTGGAACTACGGGCAGTGTTTTGGGCCCTCAAGTCTTTCCTTCTGTCCCTCAAGGGCAAGGTGGTACAGGTCTTAATGGACAACACCACCACGATGTTCTACATCCGGAAGCAGGGGGCACCAGATCCCAGCATTCTCCAGAGAGGCACAGGACATATGGCACCAGGCCGTTGCCCAGGGGATGTTTCTCGTGCCGTTTCATCTGGCAGGAGTGAAGAACACCATCGCTGATTCCTTCAGCAGGGAGCTGCGCTCTTGCCACGAGTGGGAGCTTCTTATAACTGGAGGGACAGCCCTTGTAATGGACAGGATATAGTGGGCTGAGGTTTCAAAATATATGTATACAGTGGGTGATCCTGTCCGCTAAAGTTGAGGGTACTGCACGTGTTTAGTGGGCAGTAAATTCTTTAAAACCTTCCTGGGTTTCTTATATCAGGCTCAGTAGATCCCTAACATAAGGTGAGAAAACAACCTTAGACAGTTAAATAGGTTTTAGTAAAGGTAGCCTTTTTTATTTTTTAAGTGGCTTGTTTTGCAATTTTTTCAAACATATAGAGAAGACACTTCAACTCAAAGATTCGAAAAGAAATCATATAGAGAAGACATTTCAACTCAAAGATTCGAAAGAAAATAGGCATGTCAAGGCGCAGGAGTGCACAATGAGGAAACAGGATTTAGCATTTTCATATTTCAATCTACATGCCTCTTAGTAGCATCATGTTTAGAATACAATTTCTTAACATACAATACTTTTTTTCAAATTAATTGACATTTTCTGTATGAAAAAGATACACATTTTCTGTATGAAAAAGATACAAAAGTGATAGTGATGGCCAGCTAGTGCTGATCCGAGACCGAGAGAGACGAGTGGGAGCTTCGGCAGGACCAAGAAGATCTTCTGTACCGACGATGGGGCAATCCCCACATCGATCTGTTTTCGACAGTGTCGAACACCAAGTGCTGGAGGAGCATGGGGGACGCATTCTCATTACCCTGGGGGCTTGTTTCTGCATGCATTCCCTCCATTGCCGTTGCTTCTGCACCTAGTCAAATCAACAGACTGTGCCGGTGCAGGATGTTGCTCGTCGCACCGGCGTGGCTGAGACAGATATGGTTCCCGGACCTTCTAGCGTCCCCTCCAGTCAAGCTTCCGGTGGTCGCATATATCACCAGAGGAGGAGGAGGCGTGATCCTGCATCACGACCCAGGGTCGCTTACTGGCGCATGCTCCCATCAAGGTTCATCTGGCGGCTATCTCCCACTACACCAGAACTCCGGGATGGTCGTTGCTGTAGTCACACCGCCTGGTCAAGGAGTTAATTCGAGGACTTTTCCATTCGTTCCCGCCGGTGAAGGCTCTGGCCCTGGTGTGGGAGCTCAATGTGGTGCTGACTAGGCTCTTGAGCACCTCTTTCGAGCCTATGCATTTTGCGCCACTGAATTTTTGTTGTGGAAAACGGCATTTCTTGTGGCCATCGCTGCTTCACGACGAGTGCGAGAGATCCAGGCCCTCTCTTGTAAGCCACCTTACTTGACATTACACGAGACGAGGGTGGTGTTACGGACGCGCCCTTCCTTCATGCCCAAGGTGCCGTCAGACTTTCATCTAAAAGGGTTACCTGTATTCTTTCCAACGCCTTCGCCAGCTGAGAGGACTTTGCACTCGTTGGATGTGGCTAGATTGCTGAAGTTCTACATGGACCGCACGAAGAGTTTTCGGAAGACGTCACAACTGTTTGTGAACTTTGGCCCTATGAACCAAGGGAAGGCCCTCTCCAAGGCTTCCCTTTCCAGGTGGCTCTCCGGCTGAATCACCCATTGTCACCGGTTGGCAAACCGACCGTTGCCTGGCCATCCAAGAACCCATCCGACCAGAGCGATCGCTGCAACTACATTGTTCCTGTCTGGTGTGCCCCTGCTGGACAATGTGGAGGTCGAGGCACACCTTCAGGAGATTCTACTGCATCGACATGGATTCCAGGGAGGAGACGAGAGTCGGCCAAGCAATGCTGCGCAACCAGTTCACTTGACGGTGAGCCTGGTGAGGAGGGAACAGATGCTTAATGTTGAGCCCTGCCACCTCCCGTGGTTGTGCATGTGTACTGCTATGTATTCTTTATTCATGAGCATGTGAATCCATGCTGGACCTCATGCTGGAGAAGGAACCAGTTACTTAAGCGAACCCTCCCGCCTCCCCCTCAGCAGCTCTTCTCTTGGTCCTACTGCCACTTTGCTACCAAATTTGAGGATGGCTGCCGGAGGGGCTTAGGTAGAGGGCAGTCATTGGCTGGGACAGTGTGGCCCAGAGACCAGTGATTGGTTGTTGGGAGGGGGACAGTTCAGAAGTTAAGCTGATTTTTTTCCTTTGCCTAGAATTCCTAGCCTGACGGTGGGGAGTGTTCATAAGCGTGTGAATCCATGCCAGACCCATGCTGGAGAACAGTTACGGGTAAGTAACTTGTACCTCACTGGGGTTTCCCAGCCTGATTGGGCGGGGGGGGTGGGGGAATGTTCACAGCATGTGAATCCATGAAAGATACCAACGCTGGAAAAATGGAGTTACAGGTAAACTACTCCCTTCCCTCATTTTATGGTTGTATGGTCTTAAAGCTGGCTCTCTAGACTATTGTAATGCTCTTTACCTTGCTCAGCCAGCGTACCTTCTTCAGCGGCTGCAGGTGCTGTAGAATTTCAGCAGCCCGACTGGCAGTGGGTGCCCCCGTTCAGCTCTACCACACCAATCCTGGGAATATTGCATTGGCTCCCGGTGGCAAAGTGCATTAAATTTAAGGCTTTGTGTGTGGTTCACTGAGCTTTCTATGGGCAAGGACCTGGCTGTTTACACGCAAAACTTCACACCTACATTCCGACGAGGAACTTTTGCTCAATTTCATTCCCTAGTTTAGGCTGGCTCATGTGGGCGGGCGTTCTTTCTCTGTGGCTGCTGCTACTCTGTGGAACTCTACCCATGTGTCTGCGAGCCCTTGAGGATCCCCTCTTTTTGTCGTGCTCTGAAGACGTATCTTTTTACAGCGCAATGGTTGTCTCTGGTCAGTCCTGAAACTCTCAGCGCCAGGATGCCCCTGTTGGGGAAGGCCCGCTTTATACATTTGCTTTACATTACATGTGAATCCATGCCAGACCCATTCTGGAGAACAAAAGTTACAGGTAAGTAGCCAGGTGCTTTCTGTTCAGTCTGGAATGAGTGCACCCTATGACACCTTACACTCGACTGACCTGGACTATGTTGCCTGAGGGCATTCACCATACCACCGCTTTGAGGTCATACCAATTATATATAGAGTGTTATACAAATGCCAAGTAAAAACCGAATCCATTTTTACTACATTGCTTAATGCTGCTTTGTCTGTGGGCCATGCATCATTAATCAAAAACTCTGCTGAGGTTTCTTGACGGGCTGAGGGGATGTTTGCCTTTAGGTAGTCCTATATGGACCTGCTTGCTGATTCTTTAAGTCTCATTGGTCTGGAGCATACTTTGTTTTGATTATAGAAGTTGCTTAATGTTTGCCAGCTATGGCATGTTGGTGATGGGGTGGCAGTTTATGGGGTGGCTACTGTGGTCTAGAAGGGACTTAGTCACAGTTAATACAACTCTCCCTCCACTTTTACACCACGGCTCTAGAAAGAACAAATACCCTAGCCACCAAACTGGCTCTCACATCCTCCAGGCAATACTCCCCACCCCCTCCCCCCACCCCTTTACTGGCCAGCCCACCAGCCGCGACCACTACTCAACCAATGTTCGAATCCTTTAGTCAAATATCACCAGAGCAATTTCTCAAACTTCTATCTGCTCGGAAAACATCTGGCTCTCCGCTGGACCCCTGCCCAGCCACAACCCTCAAAGAATTTTTCGCTTCAACCTGCGCAGGCGAACACGCAAGATCCATCATAAATGCCTCCCTTTCCTCTGGGATTTTTCCCAACGCATTCAAAACGGTTCATGTCAAACCTCTAATTAAGAAACCCTCCCTCGACCCTCTCGAGGCAAAAAACTACTGGCCCATCTCAAACACCAGGTTCCTTGCCAAACTCATTGACCGAACTGCCTACTCCCAACTAGATGCATTTGTCGAAGCCAACAACCTTCTAGACCCCGCACAATCAGGTTTTAGAGCTCGTCACGGAACTGAAACCACCCTAACCTCAATCTGGGATGACCTTAAAATGACGGCAGACTCCGCCGCGAGATGTGCGGCACTAATCGTCCTTCACCTATCCGCTGCCTTTGACACTATCAATGACTCAATCCTCCTAGACCGCCTCCACTCCCTAGGAATTAGTGGAACCGCTCTTAAATGGATAGCGACACGGGAGTCCCACAAGTAGCATGCCTATCTGCCTTCCTATTCAATCTCTACTTGATCACCCTCCCACCAATAATTCGTTCACACAACATCTTGTGTTACAACTACGCCAACGACACTCAACTAATTCTAAAACTTATGAACTCAAAACCCAACTCCAGATCTGACCTGGCCTCCTGCCTCCTTGACGTAGAACTCTGGATGACCCAAAGCCACCTCTTGTTAAACACTTCCAAAACGGAAATCACTGTATGTGGCAACTCCGAACTTCTTCCACACCCACTACCCTGGCCATCCACCATGGGCAACTCACCGACCCCCCCCCTCCAACTCAGTGAAAAATCTTGGATGCACCCTTGACGCTGACCTAACACTCTCGCGCCAAGTCAACGTCTCAAAGTCCTGCCACTACCACCTTAAAACCCTTAGGCGCATCTTTCCATATCTCTCATTTCCCAACAGACTCTCTGCAGTTCAATCAATCGTTATATCAAGACTCTACTACGCAAACCCCCTATATCTCGGAGTCCACGCGTACCAACTGAATAAACTCCAAAGGGCCAAAAAACACGGCAGCCAAAATGCTACTTGCACTCGGCCCAAGAGACCACATCTCCCCAGCCCTTAAGACGCTGCACTGGCTTCCAGTAGCACGAAGAGTGGCTTTCAAAACCTTATGCATCTCCCATCGAGCGCTGCATAAAACCGGAGCTCAATATCTACAAGACAAGCTAAAACCCGATCACCCCCCACGCACCCTAAGATCGAGCTCAGCTGGCCTTCTAGTCATACCAAACTCAGTCAGATTAGGCGGATCGTCATTCTCAGCCTTGGCCCCCACGCTGTGGAACTCACTCCCACCCCACATCCGCCTGAGGATTTAATGTCTTTCCGCAAAATGCTGAAAACCTGGCTCTTCCCCTAAAACCAACAACCAACCAAGCTAACCCAACAGACCAACAGCATCTCAATGACACCAATCCACTACCTGATGCAAGAAATGGACAGCTAATAACCCATATTATAAGCTAGAAGGACAAACAGAATTAAACGAGAAAAGTAGATGAAAGCAGGGAAATGGCTAATAAGAATAATCAAACGGAAACAGTAAAGAGATTTAAATCTCAGTGAAATGGACGGAATGCACAAGGAGTGACTGAAGTGAATGGCGTGGATGCAATACATAAAACTGATGAAGCCTGTGGAACAGATGAATGCGCTGAGTGGAAGAATGCATGAGTGGAAGAACAGATAACTATATAGTTCAAACGAGTGTATAAATCGAATGAGTGAACAGTTCGGATGAGGGTATAGAATAGATCAAAATTATCGGTGGTGCAGATAAATGTATACAACCCTGGCGGGTGTATAGAACGGATGAGTGTATAGAACGGATGAGTGTATAAGGCGGATATATAGAACAGGATTACTGCATATCAGCGAATTACCGTATTGCTGTTGAATGAGTGGAAATCAAGAGTGCATAAAGCAGATGAGTACACAAAGCAGATGAGTGTGGAAGAGGGGATGAGTGCATAAGAGGGGATGAGTGCGTAGAGATGCTGAAAGCATAAAGCAGACAGAATGAATGAAGAATATAGATGAAGTCTATATGGATAGAACAAATGTTATACATGAGTGCATATATGAGACAGACAGGAGTGCATGCATTGAGCAGACAAGAGTGCATGAGTGGGGCAGGCTGGAGTGAGTGGAGCTAAACTCGAGTGCATGAGCGCGTCGAGTGGGCTGAGGGTATGGAGCCATCTGGGGTGCACGAAAGTGATAGAAATGCGTGACATATATAGTATGGTCTGGAATGCAGAAAAGGTTCAAAAGAGCTTATATCACATCATAACACACCACCACGCTTACTTTCTCCTTACACCACCATTCAACTAGAACACAGAGATACTATGACACCATTCGGTATATCTGTTCTCATACCAACATTCCGCCTCATACTCCCCATCACTCTAAATAAACACAGCTGGTTACCCACCCCCCAGCCAGGCGTTCTCTTCAGGCCTAACGCAGCCACAATCGATCTGGATAAATCCTGCCAGAACTAACACATACTCCTGACCTCTCAACCACCACACCTACCGCTAAGAAGCAGCTATTACACTAATACCGCACCAGCTGCACGCACATCCGGTGCTCACACGCACCTCAAATCTCTCTACTCTCTCTATTTACCTGAACTTCGGTTCCCAAGGGCGTTCAACCTACCAGCACCTTCAGACCATGCCAATGGTATATAAGGCGCTATATAAATGCAAAGTAACATAACATAACATAACAATAAAGGAAGATTTAAGAGCCATCCGACTGATGACTCTCCAGAACAGATATGTGCTTGACATGATCACAGCCATGGATGGAGGAGTCTGTGCAAAAATTGGAGAATCATGTTGCACATTTATACCTTCTCACAATGAGGAAAATGGAACTTTAACAGAAGCTATAGGTATGCTGACAAACCTGCAGAACCAGATGATCGATGAAACCGACGAAGTTGATGATGACAGCAGGTTTGGATCACTGTTTACATGGGTTCCGCAATAGATGGCGGATGCATTCAAGTTCCTAGGAGCCCTTCTAGTAATGATATTACTAGGGTTTTGTGTTATCAAGATAATAATCTCGCAATGCCAGAAAACTGTGAAGAAAGCCATAGGGATGAAGATCATGATTGATGTCAAACCAGGATGGAAGCCCAGAGATCTAACTGATGATAAAATAAGAGACTTTGTGAAGGCCAGCAAGCATTCGCCAGAAGGTACGAAGTTTCTGTATCCCAGGAAACACAGAAATTATGAAGGGAAATGGATCTATTGCAGCTCAAATGGACAATGTCAGCTAATGACATGGACAAAGACGAACATGTAAAGACAGCAGGAAGCCTGAAAGGAGTGATACAAATCTGGACTCCAAAGAGACACTCCTTCAAACCATCATGTACGAACCCAGAAGATGAAGAAGAAATGGATACAGAAGAACCAAGTAAGATGAATCCAAAAGAGGAAGCGGAAGTGGTCAATAAACCGACCAGAGGGGGGAGTGTAGACGAGGTCCCAAATAAAGCCTTTACTCCAGTCGCTCATTTTGAAGTACCAAGAACATTCATGCCGAGATATGTGACATATGATGAGCAACCAAACCAGCAGAGAGCCTCATGAGGGCTCTGCCCAGTGCCTATCAGAAGAGCAATACCTATTGAAGTACCAATAACCAGACAACCATGGACAGTAAGGTATCCATTGAGAAAACCCTACCAGCAAATGACACGAAATGAAGATTGCTTAAACACTGTCCCAGAAGAAACTCAACAGGCCTTAATTGAAGATGAATGGTGACTGTCAGGATGCTGGTTCCTGAGCTGGTAATCCAGTAGAAGAACTAGAAGCGTAGCTGTAGAGTTCTTCCTACCAATGTATCCCTTTGTATTTCTAATTAAACTACAAAGGAATCAATTAGCCGAAAGAGGGGATCACTGCATCCGTTGTTGAAGTGTTCGGACACCGTTGACTGTAGAAAAGGAAAGACCTTATATCAGAACAATATAATCTCCCAAGAACCAGAACAAGAACAATGTACAAGAAAGAATGCGAGAGAATGACATGGATACTACATCAAGAAGACGCAATGAACTAAGATGGATATGATTTAACACTGTGGGTCATTAAGAAAGTACTACCAAGGAACTCATGCACCACCCAACCTATCCCTTAAACCCGACGGCATGAGGAGACCTAGGCGGAAACCAACAGTCTCTAGTCCAATGCTACCCCGATGGAACGAGGACGCCTATCGACCTGAGCGCCAATAATTACAGTCTCTAGTTCGGGCGCTTTGGATTTAGGGTAGTGCAGGTTCGCTCTAGGCAGTAAGGGTATGGTACAGGAGAGCGTAGGTTTCTTTAGCATCTCACAGGTGAGTCTCCCAACTTGCAGACCAGTTGTGTGTGAAGGGCTGCAGCGTGCGAGCAGTGAAGGTTTCGCAAACTGAAGAGAAAGGCAGGTCAGTAAACGTTCCGGAGTCAGCAGCGTGCGGGCAAATGAAGATTGACAATCCGAAGACAAGAAGCAGGTCGGTAAACGTTCCGGAGTCAGCAACGTGCGGGCAAATGAAGATTGACAATCCGAAGACAAGAAGCAGGTTGGTAAACGTTCCGGAGTCAGCAGCGTGCGGGCAATGAAGGTTTGGCAATCCGAAGACAAAAGGCAGGTCAGTAGAGCAGGCCGAGGTCATTCACAAGGGAGGCTAATACAGGCAAGATGGAATGGATAACGAGGGTCAAGAGCAAGAGCAAAGAAGTGCCGGGCCAACACTAGCCTTGATTCGAAATCAGAAGCAGCGAGTGCAGCAACCCGGAAGCGTTATAACGGGTGGCCGCGGCCTCGCTTGACTCCTCCCCTGCGGAACGCGATAGTGTTGCGTTTGTGGAGAGGACGCCACAGTCGCCATAGTAACAAGGCTGTGTGAGTTCTGAGGCAATTATGGCTGAAACGAGGTAATAAATGTTGTGAAACGCTCGAGGGAGGGTTTCCAGGTGGTTTAGAAGACAGAGCGTGTTGGTGGTGTCTTGGGCTAATCCTGACAGTTCCCCACCTCAAAGAAGACCTCCTCCTCCTGGACCAAAAGTCAGAAACCAAGAGCGGAGCGTGGACATTGTTTGCTGGTTCCCACATTCTATCCTCAGGCCCGTAACCCTTCCAACCCACTAGATACAGCCGAATCCCCCTCCGGACCTTAGTATCTAGGATACGGCTCACTTCATATTCGTCGGATCCTTGCACGTTGAGTGGAGAAGGGCGCAAGGTCAATCTCATAGAAGGAAGACAAGGTTTCAACAGGGAAACATGGAAGACCGGATGGATGTGCCAATTATCCGGTAGATCCAAACGTACCTCTACAGGGTTGACAACAGCCGTAACCCGAAAAGGGCCAATAAAACTGGGTAGAAGGAAACGACGGACCAGCATATGTAAATTCCGAGTCACCAACCAAACCCTGGAACCCACCTTATAAGCGGGTGCAGGAGCCTTATGGGAATCTGCTTGTGCTTTCTGCTGCAACTTGGCTTTCTGTAGCTGAGAGAACACTCCATCCCGAACCTTGGTCAGATTGAGCAAACACGCACTGGAAGCAGGGCTGGAGGCAGACGGGATCGGATGAATAGGAAGTGTGCGTGGATGCCGTCCGCACGTAGCGGAAAAAATGCGAGGTACCCGCGGAAGTATGGATGGAGTTATTGTATGCGAACTCTGAAATGCATAGTAAGGACAACCAGGAATCTTGAGGTTACACAGTGAGGCACCTTAGGTATTGTTCGAGTGTAGCGTTTAACCTCTCCGTTTGACCATCCGTCTGTGGATGGTAAGTGGTGGAAAAACGATCCTCAATGGCCAATGATGTGGTCCGGGCATGCCAAAAACGAGACGTGAATTGGGATCCACGATCCGAAACAATAATGTGGGGAAGACCGAAAGGCCTAAAAACATGATGCAAGAAAGGTTTGGCCAGAGCAGGTGCCGTAGGCAGCCCTTTGCAAGGAACAAAAAAGGCTAACTTGGTAAAGTAATCGACCCATGACCATGGTCACAAGGTAGCTCGACTATGAAGTCCATTGAGATCATGACCCAGGGTTCTTCTGGAATCGGCAATGGGTGTAACAAGCCGAGGGGTTTCGCTGGGACAACCTTGCACTGAGCGCATATAGCACATGAAGCTACGTATTCCAACACGTCTTTGGACATCTGAGGCCACCACGACCAAAGCCACAGTAGCTCCAGGGTTTTCCGACCCCCAGGATGAGCTGAAAATTTGGTGTCATGACACCAATGCATAGCAGTAGTGTGAGTTCCTGTGTCGGGGAGATAAACCATCCCATTATGGTATGGAAGGCCATGAAGCAGTGTTAAATTAATTTTGTGAATGGTTTGTGGATTAGCCTTAGCCGACTTAGGCAGAACGTACGGGAGTGTGTATTCCACAGGCACATACAATCTGAGTCGGAAGAAGGACGTTACGTTCGTCCACGGGAGGCGGTGAGACCTTATGCAACCTGGAGAGAGCATCAGCTTTGGAGTGCCGTGAACCGGGTCTGTAAGTTACTTGGAAATTGATCATTGTGAAAAACTCATGCCAACAAGCATGTCTGGCTGTGGTGCGCTTTACCGACTGTAATGCCAAAAGATTACGGTGGTGTGTATACACCTGAACTGGCAAGGCAGTCCCTAACAGATGGTGACGCCATACGAGGAAAGTGTCCCGAATGGCCAAGAGCTCCTTTTCTGTAATTGTAGTTGGATTCATAGACTGGGTTTCCTGGAATGAAAAGCCACTGGATGTAGTTCCCCGTTGTCCTTACACTGCTGTGAAAGGATAGCACCAACTGTGAAATCCGAGGCGTCCGTCTCTACCACAAAAGGTAGTTTGGGGTTAGGATGCATCAATACGGGAGCAGTGGTAAAAGAAGACTTCAGACTTTCAAAAGCTTTCTGGGCAAAGGGATTCCAACAAAATGGGTGTTTCAAACTGGTCAAAGACGTGAGAGGGGCAACGATGCTAGAAAAGGACTTAATGAAGCGCCGGTAGTATTTGGCGAAACCAAGGAATGATTGCAATTGTTTAAGATTAGAAGGTATCGGCCACTCTAAGACTGCCTTGACCTTGGTCACTCATTTGGATGCCCTTATCTGTTATGTCATACCCCAGAATTTCGACAGAAGTGACATGGAACACACATTTCTTTCTAGATACGTGTTCAATGTGGGTTGGATAAGACGGGGAATAAATGAGGATGTCATCTAGATAGACCACTACGTAAGTATCTAAGAGATCTCGAAACACATCATTGATGAAATGGAAATGCTGAAAGGTAGCAGGGGCATTACACAGCCCAAATTGCATGACACAGTACTTGTAAAGACCGTATTTAGTTTTAAATCCGGTCTTCAACTCATCCCCTGAGCGCTTTCTAACAAGATTGTAGGCACCCCTCAAGTCTAGTTTCGTGAATATTTTGGAATTGCCTAGATGATCTAACAGAATAGATATCAGGAGTATAGGATATTGGTTCCGAACAGTGATGGCATTTAATTCTCGATAATCGATACATGGACGAAGAACCCCTTCCTTCTTTGGTACAAAGAACATGGGGGAGGCCGCAGGCGACCGAGACGGGCAGATAAAACCCATACTGAGTGCCTTATCGATGTATTCCTTCAAGATAGCGTCTTCTTTGGTTATTAGGGAATACACCCTTCCATTCGGTATTTTGGCCCCAGGGAATAAATCAATTGGGCAGTCATAGGGACGATGGGGTGGCAACACTTTGGCTCCTTTAGCATCGAAGACGTCTTGATAAACAGTGTATTCTTGAGGCAAGGACACAGCAACAAGAACACCCACCAAGGGTGCGATGTTTATGAGAACTCGACAGGGGTTTTCAACAGGGTGTTGAGTCAAAGGAAACATTCCCCGTGTTCCACTCGATAGTCGGGTTATGCCGTTTAAGCCAAGGTAAGCCCAAAATGAGTAAAAACTGGGGTGCTGTGATAACATCAAGGGTAATGGTTTCCGTATGACCGGTAACCGTAGTTATGGATAAAGGTACTGTTTGTTCAGTAACCAACCCTGACAAGAGTGAGGTTCCATCCACAGCATTAACAACCTCTGGGTAGCTTTTGGCATTGAACGTTACACCGTTTTCCCGAGCGTAGGAGAGATCAATGTAGTTCCCGGTAGCGGCTGAGTCTAGAATCGGTTCCCCGATCCAAGAGGGACCTGACATGGATTGAAAAGAAGCCTTAAGCGTGATTGGGTTAATCGATACAGGGTCCTGAGGTGCAGGACTCAGAAGAGGAACTCCATCTACTCCCGAGTCATGGCATTTCCCGACTTCTTGGGTTTCTTTGGGCACACTTTCAGAAATGTTCAGCAGATCCGCATGTCACGACCCTCACCCAAAAACCCCTCTGCCAAACCCATTGGCCAGGTGGAGTCAGGACTCGGACCTCTAGAGCCTGGCATCCTCTTCAACAGCCCTCATGGGGCCAGTCCTGGCGCCTATGGCGCCAGGCTCATACACCATGAAAAATAATGTGCTTGGGAACTACTTTATTGTATTGTCAGCCAACATGGAGGCATCCACATAGCTTGGTTGCTAAGAACCAAGCTATGCGGTCTAGTGTTTTGGGTGTGGTAGCCTAGGGACTACTTTACCTGGACTATTTTGTTGGGGCTATTTAAACCACACCCGAGCAAGACAACACGCTTCACGTTACTTTGCAGCTTGGAACGTGATGCTCACCATATCCAGCTATTCCCTCGAACCTCGGAGAAGCAGAACCTGTAAGGAGACAAAAGGAATATCATTAGCAGCAGCATCTTACCTGCAGTCTTCATCTTTAAACACTCGCAGCTACTGAGAACAGCTTCCTCGAATCTGCACGCCTCCCGGACAGAACGACCTGAAAGAGGAAGATAGAGGCAACATTAAAGAAAGCAGTAGAGACATTTACAAATTACGAACTGCTCAAAAGACTTATCTGGCTGGTCGCCTCTCGGCTGGCACCACTCCGGACATTCCACTCGCACTGAAGAACACCGCGACCTACAAGGAAGGAAAACACAAGTTAGCAAAGGCAAGACATCGCAGCGCTGTGCCTAGCGCTTACTTGCCGCATCATAGCGCTCTTAATGCGCCATCATTTACCAGCGGGGCTCAACCAAGCCAGTTTGCCGCGCTGAAGCTCTGCATACCTAAGGGAGAAAAAAAGAAACATTTTAAACAAAGAAAGGCATGCAGGATAGCAACAAAACTAAAGAACAGCAATAAGACCTACCTGAACAATATCAAACGGACCGGCGTCAGCGAAGTAACTGGACCACACTCGCCCATGAAAGACAACGCGCCCCTGCAAAGAAGGTATGACGGAGAGCACGCCTAATTCTACCACAAAGTGAGGAGAGGGCGCCAGAGGGACTGAAATAATACGGGGGTGGAGGGAGGATACTTACCCCAGTTGGTCAGCCTTGAACACAGTCTTCCTGTATCTTCAGGCAGAACCTTCCCCGCAGACCACATCAGGGCAAAGCTGAGAAGCATACCAGCGAGTAACCCGGCTGGGTGGCGTCCCTGTGGATACCAGGTGAGCATAACACCACAATAGAAGCAGAGATTGTTCAGGCGTCTCCTCTCTCTTTCGCTAGGCGTTAAAGGTCACTTTACAGCACCTATTTGCATAGGTTCAGGAGCGTTGGAGGACGCAAGAGAAGGAGTAACTAGAACAGGCATCGTTCCCCTTTTTTCTCCCTTCCTTTCTGCTCGCCGGGCATCAATCTGTAGAACGAGATCCAGCAGTTCATGAAAAGCCATTGGTACCACCGGAACCATAGCCAAAGTATCTTTCAGAGTGTCAGACAGACCCTTATAGAACAAAGAGGCCTTCTTGTCCTCTTGTCCTCTTGTTTTGGCAATCAGCTGGTTGAACTTAGCTACATAGGTCAAAAGGGGTGAATCGCCTTGTTGTATAGCCAATAATTCCAGTTCAGTTGCTTGGGTTCTGTAACGAGTATCGAATACCCGACCCATTGCCTCCAGCAAGGCAGCGCAATCAAACAGCAGATGACTACCAGCCTCCAATAAATGGGTTGGCCCAAGTAGCTGCGGTACCGGCTAAATGGAATAGAACAAAAGCCGCTTTCGTGGCCGAATCAGGAAATGCCGTGGGACGACACAGAAAGTGCAAGCGGCACTGATTCAAAAAGGTGCGATAGACCTTGGGGTCGCCATGAAATCTCTCAGGGGGAGCCAACGGGAAATGTGTGGCCATAACCACTGAGGGCTGGGCGGCCCCTTGGGGAACATGTGCGGCTGAGCCAGAGGCCACCGCAGGAGGAGGTGTGGGTGCCGTGGTTGGTGCCCGTGCCTGTAACTCATCAATTCTAGCTTGAGTGGCAGCATGTGCGGCCGTCATGTCGGTGCGCAACTCCGCCATGAGTTGCATGAGATTGATCAGGGTATTGTTAACATCCATCTTTCGTGTATATATGGCTTTTGATTATGTCAGGATGCTGGTTCCTGAGCTGGTAATCGGGTAGGAGAACTAGAAGCGCAGCTGTAGAGTTCTTCCTACCAATGTATCCCTTTGTATTTCTAATTAAACTACAAATGAATCAATTAGCCGAAAGATGGGATCACTGCATCCGTTGTTGTAGTGTTTGGACACCGTTGACTGTAGAAAAGGAAAGACCTTATATCAGAACAATATAATCTCCCAAGAACCAGAACAAGAACAATGTACAAGAAAGAATGCGAGAGAATGACATGGATACTACATCAAGAAGATGCAATGACCTAAGATGGATATGACTTACCACTGTGGGTCATGCAGAAAGTACTACCGAGGAACTCGTGCACCACCCAACCTATCCCTTAAACCCGAAGGCACGAGGATGCCTAGGCAGAAACCAACAGTCTCTGGTCCAATGCTACCCCGACGGAACGAGGACGCCTATCGACCTGAGCGCCAATAATCACAGTCTCTAGTTCGGGCGCTTTGGAGTTAGGGTAGTGCAGGTTCGCTCTAGGCAGTAAGGGAGAGCGTAGGTTTCTTTAGCATCTCACAGGTGAGTCTCCCAACTTGCAGACCAGTTGTGTGTGAAGGGCTGCAGCGTGCGAGCAGTGAAGGTTTTGCAAACTGAAGAGAAAGGCAGGTCAGTAAACGTTCCGGAGTCAGCAGCGTGCGGGCAAATGAAGATTGACAATCCAAAGACAAGAAGCAGGTCCGTAAGCGTTCCGGAGTCAGCAACGTGCGGGCAAATGAAGATTGACAATCCGAAGACAAGAAGCAGGTTGGTAAACGTTCCGGAGTCAGCAGCGTGCGGGCAATGAAGGTTTGGCAATCCGAAGACAAGAGGCAGGTCAGTAGAGCAGGCCGAGGTTGTTCACAAGGGAGGCTAATACAGGCAAGATGGAATGGATAACGAGGGTCAAGAGCAAGAGCAAAGAAGTGCCGGGCCAACACTAGCCTTGATTCGAAATCAGAAGCAGCGAGTGCAGCAACCCGGAAGCGTTATAACGGGTGGCCGCAACCTCGCTTGACTCCTCCCCTGCGGAACGCGATAACGTTGCGTTCGTGGAGAGGACGCCACAGTCACCATGGTAACAAGGCTGTGTGAGTTCTGAGGCGATTATGGCTGAAACGAGGTACTAAACGTTGTGAAACGCTCGAGGGAGGGTTTCCAGGTGGTTTAGTAGACAGTGAGTGTTGGTGGTGTCTTGGGCTAATCCTGACAGTGACGTCACGAGGGCCCAGACAGACTCAAAGATGAAAGAAACGACAGTCAAAAGATGACACAAAGAGACGAAACGTCATGAATAAGGACGTCATGAACTTAGAAGGAGAGACGATGTTGAAATATAAAGAAACTTAAACTGTAAAGCAGGATGAAGCTATTCAACCAGCTAACGTCTGTACATATGCTTGTAACCGCAAGAAGCTAGAAAATAGTGCGGCTTGTTATGCATAGTAGAAGAATAGAGCGGCAAGCGCCACCTATATATCTACCTCAACAAAGCACACTATATAAGTGGTGCGAGTCCACTTTACACAAAAGCAGAATTAACTCAGGTTACTAGAGGTCAAACAGGACAGGATTCGTACTCCAGCTAAAGCGAAAAGAGACGGCGAAATCGAAACTCAGAAAGAGCAGCTCGTGCCTGGGAAGTCGAGGTCAGACCAAGAAAGGGAGGCCGACAGTAGCTTCGGAGAATAGAAACTTAAGAACAGAGCAGCCTGCCCCGTGAAGGTCGAGATAAGGAGGCCCAGGCAGATGGCAAGCCGAATAAAGAATTAAACGCACAAATAGAAGGAAAACCAAGCAGATTCACGGTGTGCTAGCACGCGACCAGCCAAGCGAGAAGAGGCACCTATGCCTGGCTATCTCCTGAGCAGAAGATACCATAACTTTTCCTGACAAGAAGCTACAGTTTCGAGGCCGACCACAGCCAACTAATTGACACATGGCACTAAAGTACTGATTGATGGAAGGGAGACCGGGTGAATCTTGGGGCATTCTGCACCTGGTTCACCATTCTGCGTGCTGCTAATTAAAGTAGAGATTTATGCATGGGGTTTGACGCCAACTCAATCATAGTGGACCAAATAATCTAGGATCCTATATATAGTATAACCAATGGGACGTCATACTTTTAGTGACATCTACAATAGTAATGTTAGAAGGATGGGCTTAGACGCCCACCTGATAGTGTTTATCCAATCTCCTCACTCCATTACCATATCCAATCTCCTCACTCCATTACCATATACAGATATAGCACCTATACTTAAGTTACCTTTTCCTAACCAATAGAAATGCTTATTAACTTTTGAGTGTTACACGTCACTTATGACAAATGTTCAGTATAAACAATGTGTTTTTATGAAGTTCACTGGAGTTGAAGCGAGACGGGCTATCGCATCACTGTTCATTTCCATGTTTCCCCATTTTCTGTACTTGTCATTAAACAGACTCCCCTTTGCCAAACCATTGAGTTGGCCTTATTGATGGGTGTTGGAGTAAGAAATCCTACACCCCATCCACCTCAAGGTGCAGCTATCTCGTCTTAAAAGTACTACAGAGCATGCTCTGACTCTATGGGCCGGTCAGGGGTCACTCGCTCTTGTAGTACACAGCACAGCCAGAGGTGCAGCATGGGCTTGCAGACGGTCAACCGACATGGGAGACAGCCGCTCCCAGGGAAACACAAATGGCATGGAGGGCAATTTGTGGCCTAACTCTGCAATTGTGTCCCAGCCCACCAAAATACCTCCCCAGACGGCCCACTCCCGCCCACACCACCAACAATCCAGCCCCAGTGCCACCCACCCCACTGACAATGGGCCCTAACTATAGAATACTAAAAAAACAATACTCACATAGCGTTGCAGCTGCTTGCGTAGAAAAAGCTGTAAAGAAAACGAAAAAACATTTGTTACCTATGGTCAAGCCCAGCAAAAACAAATCATAACTACTACTCCCCGATCAAGGCCCCCTTTCAAGCAATCCCTGGTGATCTACTGACCCTCACCCCCCAGTAAAACACATTTGCCCCTTCCTAGGGGCAGATTGCCAGATTGCTACATGAGAGCACCCCCTTCTATTTTGGGTGGGGGAGAGAGGGCCACCCCACTTTCCATTACATAAGTCGCTGGTGGTTTAGGGTGCCCCCCACCAACAAAATGCAATTGAGTTGTTGTTTTTGTTTTGCCCATACCCCAGGGGCAGATGGCCCCATTACTGTGCCCATCTGTCCCCAGGGTGGGCAAAACGTACTGCCCCTTGCTTGGGGGGGGCTGTGCCAAGATTTCTGGTGGCCGTCTCCCCCCACCCCAAATGCAAAGGGGGCATCTCATGTACCCCTTCCTAGGGGCAGAAATCTGCCCCAGAAATGGCTAAATGTGGTGCTCCCCATCTTAGGGTGGGGGGAGAGAGCCACACCCTTTTTATTATCTATATCTCTGGTAGTTTAGGGTGCCCCCCACAAAAAAACATCTTTTGTATAATTGTTTTAATGTTTTGCCCTTTCCCTTGAGGCTGATGGGCACATTACTGTGCCCATCTACCTCAAGGGTGGGGGGGCAAAACATACTGCCCCAAGCTTGGGGGGACATGTGGCAAGATATCTGGTGGCCCTCTCCACCCGACCCCAAATGGAGGGGGGGCATCTCATATACCCCTTCCTAGGGGCTGAATTCTGCCCCCAGGGAGGGCTACATGAGGTGCCCCATCCACCTGGGGTGGAGGGGGAGTGCCACCCCACTTTTCATTACCTATATCTCTGGTGGTTTAGGGTGCTCCCAACCCCCCACGAAAACTCCCATCTTTTTTATATTTGTTTTTATGTTTTGCCCCTTCCCTTGAGGCAGATGGGCATATTACTGTGCCCATCTTCCACAAGGGGGGTGGCAACACATACTGCCCCATGCTTGGGGGGGGGCTGTGGCAAGAATCTGGTGGCCCTCTCCCCCCCACCCCAAATGGATGGGGGGCATCTCATGTACCCCTTCTTAGGGGCAGAAATCTGATTGCAGGAGAGCACTACATGAGGTGTCCCCCCCATCCACTTGGCGTGGGGAGGAGAGGGCCACCCCCTTTTCATTCCCTCAATCTCTGGTGGTTTAGGGTGCCCCCACCCCCCACCAAAAACACAATATGCATTATAATTTCTTATTTTTTTTGCCCATTTTCCGAGAGGCAGATGGGCACATTACTGTGCCCATCTGCCCCCAGGGTGGGCAAAACGGGCTGCCCCATGCTTTGGGGGCTGGGAGGGGAGAGGGACGCTTACATAATAAGCTGCCCCCTTCAACCTCCCACTTCACAAACAGATCCATGGTGGTCTAGTGGCATTGCTGGGCGCGGATCGAGCGATCTGAGCTCGATCCACGCTCAGCAATGCTTCAAATAAGGTGTTGTCGGAAAGGGGAGAGTCTCCCCTTTCCAACAATACCTCCCCCGATCTGAACGGCACAATAATGCCGCAGATCGAGGGAGAGAAAGGTGGACACTCACCTTCTCTTTTCACTGCAGCAGCCGAAAATGGTTGCTGCAGTGAAAATTACTTTAATTTTCTCATCAGCGTACATTACGCACGCTGATGTGAAACTGAAGGAAATCCAACCCTGGGCCATGAGGAGAAACCTCCTCTCACATAGCCCGGGGGTTGGATTTCACTTTGTGCGATCTCTGCTTTGCAGGGATCGCACAAAGTGTGCCTTAAAGGAAGGGGTATCTCACCCTTGGCACTACAAACGTAATCCTTGGCACTTAAGGGGTAAAATGATTCCCACTCCCATCAGAGTCCCCATTCGCAATATCCTCCCCCTTCCGTTCCCTGGGGCCTGCCAATGGGCATGCCAGTGATTTCTTTTTATTGACCTGGAACCCCAATAGTTTACGGAAGTTACCAATCACTTCTAATATTACTCAGATGTTTTCCAACGGGTTGACCACATATAGTAAACACGTCGTCCGCATAGAGCGAGATATTGTGTATCACCCTACTGCCCAACTACCTGTTTCTAGAATATATGATCTAAAGTATCTTACCAATGGTTCCAGCGCTAGGGCAAACAAAATAGGTGAGGCCGGACACCCCTGGCACATTCCCCAAACTAGACTCCATCCTTGCGATATCCACCCCCCTGTCTTCACCCTAGCTGTGGGAGTGTTATACAACAGTCGCAGCTACCTCAGTATTCCCTCGCCTAGGCCACAGGCCTCAAGTACCTTAAATAGTCATGGCCATTGCAGCGAATCAAATGCCTTGACCGCTGCTATTGCCACCAACGCCATTTCCCGCTGCAAATCCTTGATTAGATACATGACATGATGTAATCTACGTAAGTTCATACTCGTGTCATGCCCCCGTACGAATCTGCATTGGTCTGGATGTATTAAGCTAGGAGCCACTCTTGCTAGCCTAGTCGCCAATACCTTCCCCAGGATTTTCGCGTCCACATTCAATAAGGAAATGTGCCTGTAGGAGGCACATTGCTGCGGGTCGCCCTCTTTTTTAATAATACTGTGATTAACGCCTCTCACATTCACTCTGGCAGCAACCCCTCTTGGAATGCATGATCATAGACTCGCTTTAATTGAGGGACTAAAATGTCTGCAAACGTCCTGTAAAATTCCACTGGGAAGCCGTCGCTACCTGGTTCTTTGTTGGTCTGCATCGTTTTTATTGCCCCCAGTATTTCCCCCTCCTCAATGGGCAGATCCAGACTTTCCCTGTCTTCTCCATCCAGCCTGGGAATGCGTACCAGGTATAGTAAATCTGAGGCTTCTTGGTCCGAATAATTCCCTTCCGTTAAGTACAATTGCTGGTAATACTGCTGGAAGACCCCATTTATCTCCTTTTGAGATGACACCAGGCTCCCTGTCAGGTTTCCGTATCTGGGTCATCGCCCCCCTTGGACTTTCCCGCTTTATCAACCATGCTAAGAGCCGCTCTGCCTTGTCGCCTTCCCCATGAATCTGTGTCGTGTATTGTCCCTTATCAAACTGCTCCAGCAAATCTAAGGCTCCTCTGTGTATTCCTAGCTTTTCTGCCAAAGCTTCCCCTACTTGCTGTCCCCCCTTCAGATCTACCTCTAGTTGCCGTATTTCCCCTCCTAACTTTTTAATAGTATTGTCTAGTGATCGTCTGACCCCTGTTGCCTGGGATATACACACCCCTCTTAGTGTCGCTTTAAATGCCTCCCACTGCACTCCCACATCAATCACTGACCCTGCATTAAGTTAAAAAGAGAGGTGATTTCTTCCCTCAAGGCCTGTGTGTTAGCCACGTCCCCCAGCAACCGCTGTTTCATTCACCATAACCTCATATCGGACCGGCTATGTGCGCTCTCCAGCTCGGTAACCTGTGGGGAGTGATCCGATAGAGCTCTATCCAAATACTGTGGATCATGGAATCGGTGGAAGCTCTCTCTTCTCACAAATAGGTAGTCTAGTCTAGAAAATGATCTGTGCACCCCTGAATGAAAGGAATACCCTCTCTCTGATCCTTGTGTCTCCTTCCAGAGTTCCAGTAGATCTAGTCTCTCTGCTACTAAACACAGTGCTTCCCGTGTCAGTGGTTTTGTTAAGTCCTTTCTCCCTGTGCGGTCAAGTTCTGGATCCAGGATGCAATTAATATCCCCCCCTTCCATAAATACAGCCCCACCCATTGACTACCTGTTAATTCCATCACTGAGGGAAAATAGCTCTCCTCATTCCCATTCGGAGCATAGGATTTCACCACACAGACGTCTTGCCCCTCCCACCCGAGCTATCGTCCTACCCTATGTATCTCCCATTGTTTGTTCCACCTGTATCGGGACCCCCGGGGCCACCCAGATCAATACTCCTCTTGCGCAAGTAGAGTACGAAGACCCAAACACCTTGCCCCCCCATTTAGTTTCCAATGCCTTTAAATCTTTCCCATGCAAGTGGGTCTCCTGTAATAGCACCAGTTGTATCCCTTGCCGTTTCAGATATTGTCCCACTCTAACCCTTTTCCCTTTGCTCCCCAGCCCCTGTACGTTCCATGTGCCTATTCTAAGGCGGTTCCTACCCTCGCCTATGTTTGTATTGTTTCCTCCGGGTCCACTACGGTCATGAAGCTGTCATCCCTGGCACTCTCTCCCTTGATTCCGAACAGCCCTTAGGCCAACTATTCCCCCATCCCCCAACAAACAACTATCCCCCAACTCCCCAAACCCCCATGCCCTCCCTCTCCCACCTCCCCGAATCTCCTGAACTCCCCACCCTTCCCTGTCTCCCGTCCCCCGCATTCCCTTCAGCCTGCTTCAACAGGAATAAGCCTCCCATTCACATCTGTTGTCCGATGCGTCCGGTGGGTCCCAGTTCTGAGGTTGGCTAGACCTTCTTCCCGCTCCAGCCACATCTCTCCATGCTCCCTTGCAGTTTCCCTGCAATTAGCATCTCGCCTCTTAACCTCTCAGACAGGTGGACAGTTATTAACCACCTTCATCGCCTCAGTTTAATTTCCCACAAGTTGGTTTTCACCTCTTTCCTTTTGTTGTTGGCCCTCCGACCCCTAAGTCGTCTACCTCGGTTCCCTGCCATCCAACCAATCCTAAGCATCTTTGGGGGATGTGAACATATATGACCATCCCCCATCCATCACTTTCAATTTTGCCGGGAAAATTGTCATATACCGTAGATTAAGTTCACGAAGTCTGCGGTGAGCCGAGTCGAAAGACCTCCTCTGTTCTGGCCCTCTTGTGTAAAATCTGGGAAAATCAGGATCCTGGCATTCTCCGCCTCAATGTATCCAGCTATATGTGCTACTTGCAGGATCGTGTCCCTATCCCTGAAGTTCAACAGTTTGGCTATTATTGCTCTGGGTTGGCCCCCCCGGAAGTGGGGGCCTGCCCGGTACCCGGTGCGCTCTCTCCACTGTAAATAACATTGATAGGCCTTTCGGGTGCAGGGTTTCCATTATTAGCTTTTCTACGTACAATATCGTACTTGGCCCTTCTTGGACCGGCATATGTTGTTACAGCGGGAGCGGCCTTCGGAGTCCTCTGTCTTCACTTCTAGCCCCTGCATTGCTCAGATAAGGCCACGAACCTGGTTCTAGAGCATGGTAACCTAGTCCTCCACTGTGCTCACACGTTGCTCAACCTCTGTCACCCGTTTGCTGACCTTGCGTAGGGCAGCTCATAGTAAAATCACGTCCGTTCCTACCTCCTGTATCTTCCTTTCTAAGGAGGTTCTGGATTCTTGAATGGCAGCTAGCAGTCCTTCCAGTGTGACTCCCTCACCCTTCTCCGCTCCTGTTCCTGAGGCTTCCCCCTCTCCTTCTTGGCCCCTAGTCGTTGTCTGCTTGGGGGCCACATAATGATCGATCTTCTGTTGGCCTTTTACCATTATGTCCGTGTTCGTTGCGTGCGCCTGACATGGTGGGGGCCATAGTGTTTGCAGTGGTTGCTATTGCAGGGGGAGGCCTCCTCCGGCGTCCCACTTTCTATCTGTCGTCTCTTCTTTCATATTTTTGTTATATCTGGGTGTCCGCACCCTCCTCTTGCCTCCGTCTCTGCCGGGGCCTTCCGATGCCCCACTGGTATGTTCCCCAAGTGCGTCTATGGACCATGAGCCAGTGCACCTTACATTTCCATGGATATGTCCTGACCCTGGCTCTTCTTCTCTGCCTTCTCCACTTCAACTCCCTCCACGTGCTGTGACCCAGTCTGTATCACTGATGCGCCGGTCTCACTCCCTCAGTAGCATTCCATATCCTTGACCGCTGTGGGTCAGCCTGTGACCTTGCTTCCCCTAAGTCTGGCCTCTTGTCCTCTCTGGCCACCGGCTCCCCTGCCTACCAGGAGGCGGGACCACTATTCCTTATTGTTGAAGTCTTTCTCGCTGGGTCTGCTCCCTGCTTGAGTGGTCCTTGCCCTGTGATCCGGTTCTTGGATCTGAGGCTGTGCACGCCCAGTGGGTGTTTCTTTCTGTGTGTCTGCTAACTCGGGTGCTCAAAGCGGTGCTGGTCCGTTCGGCAGTGGTCTGTCCTGGTGCTGCAACTCCCCACTGGCTACTTTCCCTCTGTCCCTTGGTCCCACACTCCCCCCAGGACCACAGGGGGAGATGATGCTGCTCCTTGCTTTGTGCGCACTGGGCTACTGTCCTGACGCCCCTTATTCCTTGTGGCCTCCCAATAAAGGTCCACTTGCTGGGATTGGGTGCTCTCTCCCGTGCCTCTCTCCTCGTTGTCTGGGCTTTTTAGCATGCCTCCGCTCCCCGCCGATGTTTCCTCGCCGTTAGTCTTAATTACTAATTGTGCCCGCTAGCCTGTCAGCTCCAGTCGCTTCTCTCCCCCTGCATTGGTCTTCTCTCGCTTTTGGCCACAGGGGGTGGGTTGATAGTTTTTTCGCCTCTAGGCGAGGCAGCTCCTCCTCCATTCTCGTCTCCCAACAGGACCGCACTGCACTGTGTCCTGCGCGCATGTCCTCTCCGCACTGGTGTGGTACCCCCACAGTGTCTCTCCTCTGGACACCTTGCCCGGGTGCCCGGCTCGCCACAGTCCCTCAGGGGTAAGCTGTGTACCGCTCGCTGCGGTTACCAGACTCTGCTTCCCCCAATGGCGGTCATTTTGCTGTCTTCTCTAGCGGTTCTCCCTCTAGCCGTGTTCGGCTGTTGACCAGCGTTCGCACATTTCCCAACTTGGTGTGTTCACTCCAGGGATCTTCCGACACACGATCCCACCAAAATCTGCTGTCGGGATTCTATTTCAACAGGATATTTGAAGGCTCCAAGCCTGGCCTGGACCAGAGCTCCGGAGCTTCACTGCTGCATCCGTCGCTCGCTGGCCACACCCCCCGGTGGATTATATAACATTAGTCATTAAAGTAGATGAAAGACATCAAGACCGTAAGGGTGAAAGGAGTAAGCCTGATTCCCAAAGATACATGACCCAATGGGAAAAACCTGCTCTTCCTCCCTCAAACGATCCGAAACCTATGCAACTGGGCAGCCGCAGTTCCTGTGTCCCCAGATGAAAGGGAGAGGAGACGGCGTCTGAACCTATGTTTCTATTGTGGTGATTCCACCCCTTTAATATGCTTTTGCCTTAAAAGAACCATGCAGTGCCGGGAAACCAATATACTCGTCCTCAATGGGTAATAGCATGATGAGTCCTATTAATCATGATTCCTGTTTTGTCATCAGTGCCTTATTACCAAACTCAACTGCACACTTCTATATACGTGTAGAACTTTCAGAACAGGACCAACAATGGAAAGAGGTTATTTCTCTAATAGATTGCGAAACAACAGTCAACGTCATTAATATTGCCTTTGCTCACGTCCACAGATGTTCTTTGATAAATAAAAGGACTGTGTAACCCATTCTGTCTGTGGGCGGTACTCCGTTGACATCAGGTCCCTTGACCCTGCAAACCAAGCCTCTCTCCATGTTATATGCCAAAAGACATCAGGAATCCATCACCTTTGATGTCATTGCAGTCCCCAATCCTCTCATTGATTGGAAAAAAAAACATCTTGACCTTCCAGGGACAGCAATGCCCTCGCTCATGCATCCCAGAACATAAAGAACCCCATCAGATCTTACTGCCCGGCAAACACATAGGGTATGGTTGCTACAAGTCCTCCTCTCTGAAGATATATGGACTATGCCGATGATTTTGACCCTAGAGACTCAGACAACCAACCACCCCAACTTGAATACGATTGTCGTATAGAACTGATACCAGGAGCTAAGATCCCACATGGGCGTACATATGCTTTATCCAAAAAAGAAAATGTGATACTGAAGCAATACATAGATGATCACCTCAAGAAAGGCTTCATACGACACTCAACCTCTCCTGCAGGAGGACTAATCTTTTTTATCCCCAAGAAGGATGAAACCGAGTTCCGTCCCTGCATAGACTACCATCAACTTAACACCATTATCATATAAAAATAATATCCCCTACCTCTCATACAAGTGTTATTGGACCAAGACCAGTCTAGCAGTTGGTATACTAAACTAGATTTACGAGGCACATACAATCTAATAAGGATGGCACCAGTGGATGAGTGGAAGACAGCATTCCAAACACAGTATGGACATTACAAATACCTTGTGATGCCCTTTGGACTATGTGTGAGAAACCACAAGGTGTCTCACCCACTAGTCCTCGGGGATCTGTCATCCATGTGGCCAGGACACGCCCATTGCTTTTGTATCCAGTTCCTGGGGGTGGACCAGTGCAGGAGGGTCACCTGGGTGAAGGGTCGTCAGAGAGTTGGACACTGAATGGTGAGACGTGGTATCCCCTTCCCTGTAACACCTTTACCCCATCCTACCAGGTAGGATATTTAGGAACTCAACCCCCCCCCCCCTTTTACAACATGAGCACTTTCTCACAGACCGCCCACTATGAGACAAAATGGACTAATACCCGAGCCGTATGCCTGACGTGCCTCAATAAAATGGTCGCACACCTGACTTCCGTTACACTTTTGCACACGGATAAAAGGCAGAGCATGAGAATACACTCAAAGCGAGGCAAAGCACACGAGGAAACAGCAGTTCCAAGATGGAAATTTAACAAGAGGAGAAAGATGGCAAAAGAGAAGGGGATAGCAAGGAGGGAAGTTCCCTTGACCTTTTCGACAAGGAATCGTCACTTTCACGAAGCCTCGAGAGTAGAAAGCATAAGACCAGGAAACCAAGCTGAGGAATCCTGCATTGTGTGTCAGAGGTACACGAAGCCCTCCCGCATCCATAATGAAGGCGGGGAGAATCGCCAGCTGCCGTGGTACTGTTCTTGGCTCCAACAACAAAGCAGCATCAGTGAAATCAACAAAGCCGGAGATGTTGGGAAGACCGATACAAGACCGGTCTGTGTTGAAGCCAGGTTGCAAGCGGCAACATTGTATGGCGAGTGCTGGAACAAGCACTGTATGAAACATGTGTGATAACCAAAGCGAGTAGAGTTGAACTGCAGATGAGTGATTGAACTTTGAACTCAAGATACAATACCTTTGACAGAGTGGTCTGGAAGCATGTATGCTCAATCAAAGGTCTCTGTAATGTATCAAGCTGAGAGTTTACAAAAGTGAAAGAGTGGCTGTTACGGCTCCTGCACCTATCAACATCTCTGAGGTTGCCACGCCCCCACCCTCAGCCTCCTGCCGTCCCACTCGCTCACACATACACCCAAATGCACGCACGTTCGGGCGCCCATTCGGGCATCATACCCAGGGGTTTGCTCGTACACCTGGTATTTACCTTCCCTCCCGCTCCTGGCAGTTGCGTTGGAGGCTCCCAGGTTACCGTGGTGCCCTGAATGGACCTAGGAGGATCCGCTCGTCACGTGACTCTGCTCTACAGAAATGCTTCCGTATCACGTGATTTCAGTCGTCCACATCACGTGATACGTCTTCGCTGGATAAGAGTGTCCGGAAATCAATGAGCGTCGCTTCACAGCTGTTTTCCACCGGGATTCCGCGACGCTCATTCTGTTTTGCTCTACGAAATTCTCGACCACGGTTTCTGTACCACGGACTGCCTCTGCCTTGCCCTAGTATTTGACTTTGGATTACCAGTTGCCAGACCACCTTTTCTACAGTGGATTCCTCGTGCCCTTTGCCTCTTGTTACCACGTCTTGGAACTATTGCTGCCTGACCTTTGGACTGTCCCTGGTTTTGTCTTACGGATTTTGTTTTTGTTCCTGGATTCTTGGCCTCTGGCCTCACGCTGGGCGCTTGCCTGTCTGCTTACCTTCCATCTGCCCTCCGACATTTGGGGATTCCCAACGCCTGCTGTTATTACACATCTTTGCCTAACACATAGGTAAGCCATTAGGATCCTTACCCTGTTGTTATACCTTGCCAATTGTTCTGTGCTTACCTATACACTATTGCCTTGCAGCGATCGGGGGGGGGTCCTTTTCCGGCTGTTCCCGAGTCCAGGCCTACGGACTACTTCACCTGTGGCCTCAAAGACCGCGCAGGCAGTATTTCTGGTGTTGTCTGTGCGGTACTTGGGGACGGAGGTATCCATACTCTGCACGACCATCAAGTCTATAACAGTGGCAAAGGATTGTGAATCGAAGTGGTCCTGTGACGGGTCAAGCAAAATCCTGCTTACAATCGAAAGACTTTGATGTTGATGCAGTAAAGCAAATTTATAACAAAGTAGATACAGTTGGTCCAAGCCCGGCAGAGGGAGACTGATTAAAGATTTTGTGCCAAAGCAGATCTTAGCCCAGCAGAGGGGGGTCCGGGTGAACGGTGATTCCCTCGAGAAAGTGGTTACGTGAAAATCCTGAGAACTTTGTGTTAAAGTGGCTCTGAGCCTGACGGTGGAGGATCCGAGGTGTATAGGAAATCACCTAAGAAAATTGTGTATATGTGAAATACGAAAAGGAAAGGAACTTAATTGTTTGTTTGTTGCATCAGGCCCTCTGAAAGAAGAGTCTTTGAATCGGAAAGAGACTTTAGCCCAGAAGGCCATGATGTTGAAGTTTTTAACTACACCCACGTGCTAGGGAAGCCAGAGACTGTGCTAAGCTCCATTGTGCCACATTGTCCCATGCCGAAAACGCCACATCTTCTTATGCCGCAAATGTAAGAAAAGGAGAAAGCAGCAAGTTTAACCCTTGGCATTATTTACCGGACAGTGTTGGGTAACACAGACTTTTACCGGAGCGCTTTCAGCTGTCAATCTTCTTATTGGGTCAAAGCTGCAAGATAAAAAGAGGAATTGGGCAGGAGTGAATTCCAGACATTTTGAACTCTTACGAACTATATACTTACGACTCTTCGCCAGGACATTTTGGAGTCAGGATTCGTCTACAACTCTTCCAATATCTTGGGCCAGTGAAGTAACTGGTCATCAATGCGCCCCTGTGTGCTTCGCAGGGTGGAGGGATCATCCTTCAAGAATATAAGGTGAGATTGCTGAGTGGGCACAGAGGTGATTAGTGGGGAGGACAGTGGGAGTGCTATCACTTGAATCCACAAGTGGCTAAATCCATCTCTCCACTTGTAGGAGAATATTTCTACAGGTCAAGCAGACAAGATTAGGAGGGCAGATCCAGTCAGTCATCGCTGCACTACGCAACACGTGGGTGGAGGCCGCAGCAGTCTGGGTCCGACCGGCGCCCCTGTGGGAGCCAGGTGAGTGTAACACCGTTGGCCTTCCTTCCCCAAGTTTTCAGCAAGGGGCACTCAAGCAGAACACACACTCTGGCTTCTGTGGCACAAGAATACAGTTCAATTTCAGTAATTCCAGGCCTTCTGTGCCTCTTACAAGTCTCTTGACTCAAAGGGGCCTGTTGTACAAAACAAAT
Source organism: Ambystoma mexicanum (assembly GCF_040938575.1). Taxonomy (NCBI): domain Eukaryota; kingdom Metazoa; phylum Chordata; class Amphibia; order Caudata; family Ambystomatidae; genus Ambystoma; species Ambystoma mexicanum. The sequence continues at coordinate 254,204,936 of NC_090934.1, read as the reverse complement.
GTTCTTTTCCTTGCACCAGTATTCACCGTATTCACCGGCAGGGTGTTCATCCTGGATCTCCCTCTTCTGGGCTCAGATCCTTTTTATGGCAACATCATAGAATTCTTTCTCGGATGACTCACGGGTTCACCCTGGATCCCCCTCAGCCGAGCACAGATTCTTTTCACAGCAATTAGTCTCCCTCAGACGGTCTCAGACCAATGACGATGCACTTTCACACGATCAAAGACTTTCGAATGTACACAGGATTTATCGTGACCCGTTGTATGACAACTTCGATCTCAATCTTCCTGGGTTGGGTTAACCCGCCGGGGGGATGTCCCCAGCCGACCCGAGGGGGAGAGGGAGGCCC